>NC_081408.1:116700342-118005342 GCF_030272615.1 Cryptomeria japonica | reverse complement strand
AGCTAGTGATGCTCTACTAGGTTATCAAGATGATTCCTATGAATGCCACTAGCGAAAAAAGTGTAACATATTGCATGATTTATAGATCAAGAGAGTGCATGGTCTTGCAAGAAAGTCTAGGCAAAAGAGTGTGTTCACACAAGAACCACACCTTACAGAGTGTTAGAAAGAAAACACTACAAAAAAGGTATGATCATTAAGGAAACTAGTAGGGACCATTAAGGAAACCCTAGCACCTGAAACCAAAAAGAAGGTATGATCAAAGCTCCAACACAAGATAAGAGCCAAATCACAACCCAAACTCAAATAACAGTTGTACATCACTACCAAACTAGGAAGGCATGCAATAGAAGTATAAGCCCAACCATTTCTATAGGGTTGAACCCAAACAAGCTTCATGGAAGCAGTTAACAACATGTCACTAGGAAATCCAAAAGTAATTCTCATTAAGAAGTGCAAATTAGTGGGAGGAGGGCCATAAAAGGTATCTTTCCAAGCAAAAATATATAAAGGGGGACCATAACCCATACCATTGTAGTTACCAAATGGATTTGATAGATGGTCAGAAAAATATTCTTCAAACCCACCATGAATATTTCAATGTCTCAATGTGACAAAACCACCAACCTAGCCCCTAGCTAGTAGGAGCCCATTAATACTAGAATAATCCACCAAAGATCCCCAATGAAATAGGGTCTAAGAACATAGATTTGGGTCATAATCATCATCATAAAAATCTGCTTCTTCATCAACAAAATAGAGTCTTCACTAGCCAGGAAATATCATATCACATACATTCATATTGGGGGGTTTAATATCTCAAAAATTAGGGTACAATATATTGCCTATCGATGAAAATAGGGGTTTTATTAATTTAGGTTATAAAAAAATACAATATCAGGGGAAAATAGAGGGATTTTAATTCAAGATGTGTATTGGGAGAGGGTGGGAAAAAAGGATTTTAGAGATATTTTTAAAAAATAGGGGGATTCTTTAGTATGCTATGAATGCACATGATATAACCCACATTCACTAAGTGAAACCCCCGTGATCAACCACCTTCCCTACAACTCTTCTTGAAACCCTAGTTGTACTCCTCCTGCCTCTACCCATATGTGTTGTTGTTGTCATTAGAAATTATTATGTTTGTACAACATAAAATAAATGATTGCAGAAGATGTTGTACTATGAATGATAACAAGCCTTCATATAGAGTGATAAATGTTACATAGTGAGGAGCAACATAATAATAAAATATGTTATTTAGAAGGGACAAGACATAGGTGAAACACATTATCACTTGTCATGTAAATGATCCTTAATTTAGTAAGTTACTATATTAATCATTCAAGGAATGTATTTATTACTGGAATGGTCAAGTACTCGATGATATATTAAAAAAAAAGAAACATTTGTTTGATTAGGCATATTAAATTTATTATTATCTTTTGGAGGACAAAAAGTAAGCAAACCAATTTGGAGAAGCATAAATAAAATATTATTTTATTAGATAGAAGGTCAGAAGTAGAAAGTAATCATTTTTATTTTGAAGAAAGGTTCGATTGGTTAGAAGAATAATATGTAGAGGTTGTAAACAAGATTGAAGGAGAAGAAAGAGGAGGTCAAAACCCCAAACCATCTTTAGAGAATTATAATGTATATTTTATAGGAGTCTTTGTTCCCTATTCCATGTGCCCTAAACCATTTCCATTATATTCAAATTTAGAAATAATTTTAAAACATACTCTATAACATGTCTACAATTCAAAACATTGAATTAGTAGCACAAGGTGAATCAATATTTTTGAAAGAAAGTATATCCTTCCTGGGTGTTAAAATGCCAAGATGAGTTGGGTTAATCTTATATTTAGCTTGTCCATATGGAGTCTTGAAAGATCTCCAATTATCATCAAGTGATGTTTTATAAGAAGTTAGAACATATTTAAAAGTAGCTTTCACAAATAAAACAATATACTCCTTCAAGACTTTTGATGTAGATTTTGGTACTTTATATTCTCTATCAAATTAGGGTGTAAAGTCTATTAAACCTCAAATATTAAATAAGAAGGTATCCTTAAGTAATTAAGAACTATCAATACAAAGTCATGTTTCTACTTCAATTGAAGATGAAATTCTAGAATTAAGAGGATATTCAAATACTAGATCTATTTGTAAAGAATAGACATGCTTGTACTAATTTTATTCTATGATGAAGAATAGACATGATTTCTTGCATAGCACAAATCTATTACCTACCCTAAAGAATATTGTATGGAAGAGTATTAGAAATGACATGGATGGGGAAAGATAAAGCCACATGTCACACTTGAATTGGTATTATGATTGTGCCAAATGCTAGTTTACCGAAAATATTAAACATTATTTAGTTTATGATTCCAGGGTATGATCTCATTTACCCACATACCAGACTATCAAACATATATATTCCTTGATTAAAAAACTACATATCTTACTCTAGTGTATTAGATCAATATCTTTCTATTTTCTTTCATAGGTCACTTTTGTAAATTTGTATTTTTCTCAATAAACTATAGAATCAATATCTATATTGAAGATTTAAACGCTTTATATGAATTTAATCTATGATAGTTTATAACAATTGAAAATTTTCACCTATGTTTTTGAACCAGTATATAAAAGAAGGATATTTTGATATATGGTCGAGAATTTACTTGTTACAAAATGAGTGTCTTTATTGTTTTCAAATATATAAGAATATTGTGTCAATAACTTTGACAATATTTAAGAACATGTAATCATGTAGTATACCTTTGAATGATGATGCAATGGCAATATCATTGGATAATTACTTTTTGGAATTCGTAGTGTGTTAGAGTTGTTCACTTAATGTATTTCCTAGCTTTTTCAAATAAATTAGACATAGTCCTTAAATACAACACCCTAACATAAAATCCAAACAATTACTAGATGACACAATAATAATAAACAAAAAAATCATACTTGAGATATAAATATCTATAATAATTTTTAGAAATATAAATATAATATTGATAATAAACTAATACAATTAAATTTTTAATATAAATCTGCATGATAAATACTAATATTATTAAACTAAAATTAAATAAATTTAATACACAAATAATTATATCATAGATAAATAAAAATAAATCAATCTAGAACATAAAAAAATACAACTTATATAATCTTCACGATTACAATATTTACTCTCTAATTATTTCCAATAAAATTAGATATTAGAATTTTGAGTCTATGTCCAATTTACTATCATTCAAAACTTTTTTTGGACAAATCAAAAGATAAGAGTAGAAAATTTTCAATATGACTTATTTAAATAATTATCTTTTTTCATTTGTCAATAGCTAATTTTAAGATAATTTGAACATTAAGTTTAGTCTTTCAAATAGTAGGTTGCTCCATCAAGCATAACTGAAAATGTAGGTGAAATAACTTTAAATATTATCAATTTGACCATTTTCACAATTTTTAAAGATTTAAGGTGTATGATTCTAACTTTTCTATAACTAATTAGTATATTCTAGATAAACTCAAATAATTTAGGGGAGAGGGGCTAGTAGTCATGTGAGCTAACTTCATGAGCATGTGATAGTTGCATGGATTATCGTAGGACCTCTTTTTTGTTTTGAAATTTGGATTGTATTATTATCTATCTATAAGTAAGGTTTATAAGTATGAATCATCGTACAACTAAAACTTAATCATTGTATTCATAGTAGTTGAACATAAAATTCACTTGTTTGTATAATCTCATATTTTTGTTTAAAATGTAACTTATATTCATCTTAAATAGACAAAATATCTATTGGAAAGCATAAATATTTATTATATAAAATTTTATATCAAGCATAAATGATCCAATAGTTGAACATGAGAGACTATTTGTTGTAATAAAAATAGCAGATTGCTATTTTAAAATATAACTTATATCCAACAAAATAGACCAATAATTGAGCACTAAAACCTTTTGAAAATACTTTATATTTCATGAGAAAATAAAAGGTATTTATTGTGCTCATATTTTATGTTTGTGATAGGACAAACTATTAATATGAAATACTACAATGTAGGTAGATTGGTTTCCCGATAGTTGTACACATAAGAATAATATTTTATACTATGACAACAATACTAGTTTGAATGAAAATCTTATTTAATTAAAAGTGCGTCTTATTTTATAAATGACACAATTTTAATAGATAGCTATAATATTTTATTGGAAATTAAAATTAATTTGTTTCACTTATTTTGAATGCGCTTATGCTTTTCTTATATAATATTTGCAAGTTCTCATGTGTTTAAGTATTGATCCATCTTGACCACCATTTAATTATTTTTTATTTACCTATCAATATTTATTTATAATATACTATAAATATATAATAAGACTAAAAATTATAAACAAAAGCCTCCACAAGAACGTGGCTCCAATCCAAAAGTACATATTGGTTCAAGCACTTCAATATGTGGATAAAGATGATTCCTCATGACCCTGTCACTACTTTTTATTTGTCATCACAGAACTCAAAGCATGATAAGATATACTTTTTGCTCTTAGATAACATATTTGAGTAGCCATATGATGGATAGAGACAGGGAAAAAAAGAAACTAAAAATAGAACAAAAAAATAAGGAGACAAAACACACAAATGAACTGAGAATGATTTGATATTTATATATTTTCATGTGTACAAAATAGACACACTTTCTTTGTGCCCAAAAGGTGCAACAAATAGATATCCCCTATTAAAGATTTCATCCACTGTTGCTACAACAACATATCACTTGCCCCTAGTTTTTTCTTATTCATTCTATTTAGAAAACTTCCCTATCTCTTTTTCTATTTGCTTGTTGTTATAATAAGTTTCTAGATACTTATACATGTTTCTAGCACAGAGGGAAAAAAAATATTAAATTTCATTTAGTTTCTAACTTTCTTGTCGACTGTATGTAGATCCAAAATATATTACAATCAATATTTTTTAATTTAAAAATTTTGCCGCTTGGACTAAACAACAATGCACATAAACTACAAGAGAAAATGCACACACATATCAAACTAATGGAGAGGACGATGCACAATAGGAGAGAATGGAAACATATAAGAGGAAATTTAATATGGTAGTTGGGATTAGTTCCCAACAATCCCCCTTAATTACAACCACCATCTATGATTCCTAAGTTGTCTCTTTGATGAAGAAAAATTTCTTTTCCCAATGCCTTAGTGAAGATATTGGCTAATTGATTTTCAGATCTGCAATGTTCCATTGAGATTTCTCCATTTGTGATTATCTCCCTAATAAAATTATCTTATATCAATATTCTTGCTCCTGTTATGAAAAACTAGATTCTTTCACAATGGAATAGCTAAGTTGTTGTCACAATAGATATTTGTTGCCTCTTCTTGTCCATACCTCAATTATTTCAACATTATTCTCATCCATACTTCTTGAAACATTTCCCTTGTAGCTACTACATACTCTTCTTTAGCTAATGAAACAGTAACTATTAGTTGTTTCTTTGAAGCCCATGATACTAGACCTAATCCAAAATGGAAAACATAACCCAAAGTTATCGTCCTATCATCTATACTCCATACACAATTATTGTCAATATATCCTATCAACTTAAAATCATCTAGCTATGTATAGAATATTTCATAGTTCCTTGTTCCACTAAAATATTTCAAAATTATTTTTCCAAATTGCCAATGAGAAACTTTTGGACTCTCCATGAACCTTGAGATGAGACAGATTGCAAACATTATATTCAGCCTTGCAATTGGTAAATACATGAGACTACCAATTAGTTTTTTATACAAAGTTTGATTTACATTTTCTCCTTTATCGTCCTTACTCAACTTCAAACCTGTCACTATAGGTGTTGGGGTTGCTTTGTAATTCATCATATTAAACCTCTTCAAGATATCATTTGCATACTCAGATTATGAGATGAATATATCTTTATTATTGTAACTTACTTGAATACCAAGAAAGTGCCTCATTAAACCCAATTCAATCATCTCAAATTTCTTTCTTCATAGCTGATTTGAACATGTCAATTGACAAATCACTTGTGAATATCATGTCATAAACATATAAATAAACAATTATGATCTCACCTTGCTCATTCATGTTGGTATGCAATTTAGGCTCACTGCTGCACCTATTGAAGCTATTTTATAAAAAATAAGAATCAGTTCTACTATACCATGCTCTTGGAGCTTGTTTGAGTTCATAGAGTTCCTTCTTGAACTTGTAAACCTTGTTTTTGTGACCCAAAATCTCATACCCAGGTGGCTACTCCATATAGACCTCTTCTTTTAAGAAGCCACTTAAGAAATCTAATTTCACATTCATTTGATATAATTCCCATTTGTTTTGATCTTCTATGACTAATATTTTTCTCACAGTCTAAATAGGCCATAGGTGCAAATGTCTCATTGTAGTCTACCCCAAGTTGTTATGAATAACCTTTTGCTACAAACATTGCTTTATGATTTTACACATCACCATTTGCATTCAATTTTATTTTGTAAACCCACTTCACTCCTATCACTTCTTTTCCTTGTGGAAGATTCACTAATTCCCATGCTTCATTATTTTCAATAACATCTATTTCTTCATTCATTGATTCCACCCATTTTTCTTCTTTAATTGCTTCTTCAGAATAATTTGGATCTTCAATATGTTAATACAAAGAAAAAAGAGAAGTCAATTTAAACTTCTGATTTTTTGTCTCCTTAAGGTTGCTAATGTGAGGTTTCACTTGTCAGTTGAACTTTTTGAATGTGGACTTGATGGTTTGGCACCAAGAGTCCCAATTGAAGATGGTTTTTGTTTCAAATTTGATGGAGTATTTTCTTGAGCATGTGGGGTTGTCCTTATGCTTGATGATGGTGTCATTTGACCACTTTGTTGACCTTGAATGCATGTGGAAGAAGTCACATTTAGAGGAGTACTTGCTTGTATTAAATATTCATTTTCTTCTTGCGGTATGTTGGCTGCAATATTAATTATTTTATTCAAACTTCCATCCCATGCTTCATCTTCTACAAACTACACATCTATGCTCATTAAAACCTTTTTTCTTATTGGATTGTCCAACTTAAAAGCCTTGGATTCATCACTATATCCCACAAATATTCTTTTTTTTCCTTTGTTGTCTAATTTTCTCCTCAAATCATCCAAGACATGTGCATATGTCACACATCCAAATACTCTCATATGAGAAAAATTATGTTTTCTTCCACTCCATCCTTCTTTTGAAATCATATTGATGACATTTTTGGTGTGACATATATTCATTACATATGTTGCACATGATTCAATTTCAGCCCAGTACTCATTTGATGTAAATGTTTTTCTTTCAACATGTTTCTTGCCATTTCCATTATTGTCCTACTTTTCCTTTTAGCTAGACCATTTTGTCGTGGGGTATACCTTGTAGTGAATTGTTTATGGATTCCATGGTCTTTGCAAAATATTATCAAATCATTTAAAATGTATTCACCACCTCTATCCATTCTCAATAATTTGATGTGATGCCTACTTTGTTTCTCAATAAGAGCCTTGAATTGATTAAAATAATCAAACACTTCACTCTTGCATTTTAGAAATTAGACCCATATCTTTCTTACAAAATCATCAATGAATGTGAAGAAGCAGTAGCTTCCACCAATTGAGGTTTTTTTCATTGGTCCACACAATTTGAATGAATAATCTCCAATGGTTTGTTTTCCTTTGTTGAATTTCCTGCTATAAATATTCTCTTCAAATGTTGTTTACTAAAGATACAACCTTCACATATTCTATCAAGTTTTTTCTATTAGTGGTAACCCCTTCACCATTGTTTTCTTGTGCAACAAGTTTAAGCTTCCAAAGTTAAGGTGACGAATCTTAGATGCCATAACCAATTTTCATCTTTAATTTTAGCTTGAAAAATTACTTGGGGAGTTGTTGTATATTTCTCTTCGTACTCTTGTGAGTTTGTTGGTGGGTGTGCTTGACCAAATTATACGTTCAAATCTGGTTTTAACCTTACAGGAAAAATTCTATTGCTATTCATTTGGATATTGCCTATAAGGTGATTTCTTGGAATTTTTTTTAAAATTGTGCATTTGTTATTCTTGAAAAATATTTTATACCCCTTTTGAAATGAGCTTCCCTATATTCATTAATTTATGTTTTAATCTAGGGACAAAATACACATTTGAAATAAACTTTTTCTCCCCCTTTTTGTTAGAATATTGACAGTTCATTTACACATTAATTGAAACTTTGTTGTCATTTCCCAATGTTACATTTGATTTCACATTCTCATTCAAAATTGAAAACATTTCTAAATTCTCAGTCATATGATTTCTACAACCTAAGTCTAAAAATTATATATCTTTTTACTTTTGTATGGAACATTGCTAGCTATAAATTTGTTGTCTCAATTTTTGTTTTCTCTAGTAAAGTTTGCATTTTGTTGCTTAGAATCATATTGCTTCTTTTTATATTCATTTATGTAATGCCTAAATTTCTTGCAATAATGACATTGGATTTGAGACTTGTCATTCCTTTGGCTTTGTGGCTGATTTTGGCTTGGATTATGACTTGGGTTTTGGATACTACCTCATCCACTCAATCTTGACGGGCTGCTTCTTCCACCTTTGTTTGAATTTCTTCCTCCACCTCTGAAATTTGTTCTTCCCTTGCATTTACCATGACTGGTTGAAACTTGTGTCTTAAAATTATGCTCCAAACTTGAATTTGTTGACCTATTTAGCCTATGTTAATGAGTAATAAGTGATACATGTAGCTCATCAACTGAAAATTGTGAGAAATTTTTGGTCTTTTCTATGGCCACCATAATTGATTCAAGCCTCATAGGAAAACTTCTCAAAATAATTTCAATGGTTTACCAATCCAGTCATTTGACTAAAGAATTAGTCTATTGTATTTGATTCCTTCATTTATATTGTCTCAAAATGCCTTCTTAGCATTTGCAACTTAGCTATTTTCACCTTTTCTATTCCTTGATAGGCTATTTGAAGAATATCCAATGCTTGTTTTGACTATGTTGTTGCTTGAATCCTTGAAAAAATGTTCTCATGTACTTGTTGAAAGCTGAAAAAGAGATATTTTGATCCCTTCTTCTTGCTATCCTTTAATACTTCTTTATCGACTTAAGACCATGCATTGTATGTTGATACATCTACTGGTTCTAGGTAGCCATTCTCAGGAAGCTCCCATAAATCTTGTTTGAAAAAACAATGCCTTCATTGTAATTGCCCAATAGTCATAATTTTTCTGATTAAACTATGGGATCTATGGATTTGTAAAACTTGTTCTTGGAGCTGCCATGGTTGCCTGCAAATCTCTTTTGTAGGAAACCCTTTTTAACTCCTTGGAAGCCTTTTAAAATCTCCAACACACTAACCTTTAGCTTTGATACCACTGATGGATAAAGACAAATAAAAAAGAAACTAAAACTAGAACATAAAAAATAGAGAGACAAAACATAGAAATGAACTGAGAATGATTTGATGTTTATATATTTTCATGCATACAAAATAGACACACTTTCTTTGTGCTCAAAAGGTGAAACAAATAGATAACCCTTGTTCAAGATTTCATCTATTGTTTCCACAACAACATTTCACTTTCTCATGTTTTTTCTTATTCCTTCTATTCATAAAACTACCTTGCATCTTTTTATATTTGCTTGTGGTTATAATAACTTTATACATACTTCTACATGTTTCCAGCAAAGAAGGAAAAATAAAAAATATTAAATTTCATTTAATTTATAACTTTCTTGTCCACCGTATGTCGATTCAAAATATATAGCAATCAATGTATTTTTAATTGAAAAATTGTCTTGCTTGGAGTAAACAACAATGCATGTGAACTGCATGAGAAAACACACACATATGAAATTGATGTAGAGGCTAGTAGACATCAGGAGAGAATGGACACATATGGGAGGAAATTTCATATGGTAGTTGGGATTAGTTCCCAACACCATATATTCTTCAAACTAATATATTCAATGGAGGGAAATGAGATAGAGAATAACACATTTATCTCTGGTCTGACGCAACTACAAAGTACCATTCCTACTATGTTCTTTGTAGATGACGTTCCAATCAGAGTGTTCAAGAGCAACAATGACTTGGGAGTGAGCTATCCATTCAATCAGCACATAAAGATCTACTCAACTCCATGGAATGTATGTGACTGGGGATTGAGCAAGAAGACTAGAGAAAAGCACCATTTGTTGCAACATACAAAGGATTCCATTTTGATGGGTGTAAGACATCTATATCAAATTCACAATGTGCCCTCACACTAGGCAGGAGATTGTAGGACTAGAAGGAATTTGGTGGTATTATCTGGCCTTTTTTATTGCTATTAAGTTGTTAATGACAATGATTATATATGCATTTTGTATGCTATCATATTCTTTTCTTGAATGCTACAACTATTGCTCTTCAACAAATTTTTGTTTGTTGTAGCTTTGTTCAACATTTTATTGTTGTTGATCCTTGTAATTTGAGCGATTTATTGTGTTTTTTATCTTCTTATTTCAATAAAAAATATTATAAACACAAGCACTATAACAACAATTAAAAGTGTACAATTTGACCCCCCTCCCTTAAGATAATTGGAAAGAAAGAAAATACTATAGAACTTATTTCTTAGGAGCTTGGAAAGTAGACAATATTCGAGATCTTACCCAACATATAAATCTTAATAAGGGAGAGGGACCTATGGTGGTGGGGGCTATATTTGTGCATCCCAAAATGTGTCTTAAATATATATTTTTTTAATTTTGTATAGGTGCTTAATTGTTAAGTCCCTTAATTAAAATAATGGGATTTAAGGCTACATGGTAAAATATGATACCGCATCACAAGTATTTTTTGTCAAGATTCCCAAAATGGTCCCTAAAAGATGTAGGACCCATCGTTGTGCAATAAGTTATATTTTTGGAGATAAATATTGACAATTTTTTTGTGCTCCACTAATAGAAAAATTGTGCTCCATTGGAGGTTTTTCGTTGATGAGTTTTTTCGCTCTACTAGGGTTTGAGGTTGCATGTTTCATCCTGTGTGTTTAAAATTGCATTTAATGTGGGATTATTTGTGTTTATTATGGCTCTAGCCAACTTTAGCTCAGAAGTTTATGCCTGTGCTAGAGTTGGTGCAATGAAACCTGATGGCACCACCGATAAAATGCCCTCGTAAGTTTGTCCCGAAAGTGTTTCACGAGGTATGTCCTCGCTTGATGTTGTACTTCCTGTTAAGGACTTTGACAATGCCTGTGATAGGCTTGAAAAATGTACTTTGATATGATATTATTTTGGTAGGATCCCTCCTGAAAGCATGCTTCGTGACTGGGTTGTCAAAGCTGAGTCTCCTCATGGAGTTAGGCTTGATGGTCTCCAAAGTCTCATGAAAGGTTTTTTTTTGTTTCACTTTTCAATCCCTTCCCATGTCGAGGCTATTCTCTCTCATGGTCCGTGGACTGTTAGGTCATCCCTTTTGGTCTTCCAGCACTAGTCTCATGATTTTTTTGATTCAAATGACAAAAAAATTGTGAGTTACAGTCTGGGTTGAGTTCCCTGGTCTTCCTTTGCCTTGTTGGCCCTTCATGCAAACCATTGCTCAGTCTATTGGAAAAGTTGTTTGCCTGGAGCCAGACCATTTTTTTAATGCTCGCCCTCAAAAGAGGGTATGTTTTGAGGTCGACCTTTCTCATGACCTAGAAGAAACTATTGATATTCAAGTGGGTGCTACCACTTTCACCCAGAAGGTTCTTTATGTGAACCTACCAAACACTTGTTATCAATGCCAATCGATGGATCACAAGATCAGGGATTGTCCCTTGGCAAATCAGAAATTAAAACCCCTTGTTAAGGAATCTCGCTCTCGACCAACAAAGGGAGCTAAGAAGGATGAATGGACCATAGTGGTTCGTAAAGGAAAAACCCCTGCAGTTTCAGCCCAAAAGATTCCCATCGATTCTAGTTCTCAAATGACAACGAATCCTCCTATGCAATCTCCATCTTCCCAAACAGCTAGCAGTCTGGTTTCAAATCCTGCTCAATAGGGGAATGCCTCTTCTGAAGGTTCTGCTTTCCCTCCGTAGGTGCACACTCCTTAGGCTGTGTCTGCGATTTATTCTCCACACTCTCTACACCATTCTCATAGAACTTCAGGGCATGTAGAGACTATAGATGGTGGTTCAGAAAAATGGTGAATCATCTCTAGTGGGGAACATGATTTTTTATGCAATAGCTTCTCCTCTCTTGGGGATAAAAATGATATGCTAGTTTTGTCATGAATTACATCTCATGGAATGTTCAAGGTCTCATAGACCTCACCAGAAAGTATTATGTTTGAGATGTTCATCAATGTATTGTAGGTCTGAATGTTCTTTGCCTCTAAGAAGTTAAAATTGCAGGTTTCATGCTTAATGCTAGATGCCATGATATTTGGCCAGATAGCCTTATTTTTTCATCCCAGCATGAACTTGGTCAAGGGGGAGTTGTCACTCTCTTTTCACCTTAGTGGTGCTCTACAATTATTTCTCATGGGGTTGAGCCCATGCAGCATGTTGTTTGGGTTTTAATTTCTATTGATAATCATTCTGTTGGGATCGTTAATGTTCATGCTCCCAATGATTTGGTTGAAAGATCATAAGATCATACCTCTGGTAATGGATTACGGATAATCTTCCACTTGCCACTTGGGTCATGTGTGGGGACTTAAATATGGTTGAAATGGCTTCTGATAAGGATGTTTTTTTGCCTTTTCGCTGGATAGCTAGAGAGCGGAAAGCTTGGTATTATATGCCCAATTAATTTGGTCTTTTCGACCCCAACACCAACTATCGTCATCCTGGTGGGATCTGACACACTTGGTCTAATTTCAGATCTGGCTCTAACAAAATTCTTAAAAGGCTTTATCGTGCTACGATATCTGCACAAAATTTTTTCTCCTTTTCTGAAGATCTTGATGTGCCTGTCACTCGTCTTGTTGATGTGATGATGTCAGACCACTTCCCCATAAAGTTTAGCATTGAATGGTAGAGAACTAGGTAGCATCCTTCCAAAATACAATTCTACCTCAACATGTCTCTTGTGCACAATCAGTCCATGATGGCCCACATTCAAAGAGTGTGGAACCTTGAGCCAAGGCCTTGTCATCACACTGGTTGGATTCAGTGGTCTCATGATGTCCTTTCTTGCTCTACAAAGTTTTTGCTCATTTATGGTAGGGAACTTGCCATCTACTATAGGCAGTCGTATGATGCAACCACCAAAGCTCTATGTGCTGCAACAAAAGCTTTGTCTTTGAATCCCTTTGATTCCACCCTGCAACTTTGTTTAGCCCAACTCCGACATCAGAAGCAAGTTACTGATAGTCACTCTGCTAGAGGAGCTCTAATCAAAGCCAGATTACACTGGCTTAAGGTGGGCAATAAATCTTCTAAGGAATTCTTCCTGGCTCTACATGCCCATCACACCTCTATTGGGATGAAAAAAATAAAAGAGGGACACGGTCTTCTCATCGAGCCGCCTGATATATTGCAAGTCATTGTCCGTCATTATGAAAAGGTGTTCACAACGCAAGGAGATTCTCTAGCCAGAACCCAAGCCTTACAAGATTGCTTAGCTGTTGTTCGCAAATGGCTCTCCGAGTCACAACAGGCCTTTTGTGATCTCTTACTGACCATTGATGATCTCAAAGAAGCCAATTTTTCTATGGCAGATGACAAAGCCCCATGTTGTGATGGCTTCCCCTGTTAATTCTACAAAGCTCTTTGGCCTTGTGTTGGTCCTGATTGTAATAAGGTCTATCTAGAATTTTTTCATTCCCATTCTTTGGGAAAAATGATTAACTAGGGTAACATCAAATTTATCCCTAAGGCTGGGGAGCCAGAGGACATTTTTAATTGGCGGCCTATCACTTTTCTTAATGTCTCTTATAAGATCATTGCCAAAGCTTTGGCCCTTAAGATTCAACATCTCCTATAGCTTATTGTCTGCCTGGGATAGACTAGATTTATTAAATCCATGTTTATTATGGACAATATTATTATTGTTTGGGAAGGTATGGATTGGGCCAGACACTCTCAACAATGAGTAATATTTCCTAAGATTGACTTTGCTAAAGTGTATGGTCGCATTGAATGGCCTTTTATCTTGGCTATGCTCAAAGCCCTAGGCTATGGTCCCTGGTTCATCCAGTGTATGCAAACGCTATTCGGGGATGCCTCGACTTGCATTACCATTAATGTCTGATAGTTTGAGGCTTTTGGCATTTTTTGATCCATTTGCGATGGGTGCCCTCTAGCTCCTTCTTTATATGATCTTGCAGTAGAAGGGTTTGGTTACTTACTTGGTAATGTTATCACTATTGGGT
Source organism: Cryptomeria japonica (assembly GCF_030272615.1). Taxonomy (NCBI): domain Eukaryota; kingdom Viridiplantae; phylum Streptophyta; class Pinopsida; order Cupressales; family Cupressaceae; genus Cryptomeria; species Cryptomeria japonica. Next base: position 117,990,902 of record NC_081408.1, on the reverse strand, counting down.
GTGTGCGTGGTATCTCCCTACATGAGTCACCTTCTTAGCTTGTCAATGGCCACTTTTTCGATGATTCCTTTCTCACTCTCATTGAGGATGAAGATAATGTGCAATTCGCTCTTCAGCGTCTTAACACTTTTTGCTTGGCTTCTAGTTAGGCCATTCAGTGGCACAAGACGCAATATTATAGACAGTCCTTTCTTCCTGCTCCACCTTGGATCCTTCAATATGACTAGAAATGGCTTTAGCATGGCGAAATATTTTTCTTTCTGGTTATTCATTTTTCCTTCGAAGCTTCGCCTTTACATCTCTGGCAAGTGATATTAGATAGAATTGAGAAAATGCTTGCCTACTTGATCGCCAAGCCTCTCTCTTTGACTGGTAAATTCCAAGTTTGTTCCAAAGTATTGGCCGCCACCCATGTTTACTATTCTTCATGTTGGGCTTCTTCAAAGGCCTCTTAAATGAAGTTGGAAAGACTTCTGCGAGCCTTTCTTAGCTAATAATTTTTTTGGGGTTGCTTTGTAATTCATCATATTAAACCTCTTCAAGATATCATTTCCATACTCAGATTATGAGATGAATATATGTTTACTATTTTGACTTCCTTGAATACCAAGAAAGTACCTCATTAAACCCAAATCAATCATCTCAAATTGCTTTTTTCATAGCTGATTTGAACATATCAATTCACAAATCACTTGTGAGTATCATGTCATAAACATATAAATAAACAATTATGATCTCACCTTGCTCATTCATGTTGGTATGCAATTTAGGCTCACTCCTGCACCTATTGAAGCTATTTTGTAAAAGATAAGAATAAATTCTACTATACCAAGTTCTTGGAGTTTGTTTGAGTTCATAGAGTTCCTTATTGAACTTGTAAAACTTATTTTTATGACCCAAAATCTCATACCCAGGTGGCTACTCCATATAGACCTCTTCTTTTAAGAAGCCACTTAAGAAATCTGATTTCACATTCATTTGATATAATTCCCATTTGTTTTGATCTTCTATGACTAATATTTTTCTCACGCTCTAAACAGGCCATAGGTGCAAATGTCTCATTGTAGTCTAACCCCAAGTTGTTATGAATAACCTTTTGCTACAAGCTTTGCTTTATGCTTTTACACATCACCATTTGCATTCAATTTTGTTTTGTAAACCCACTTCACTCCTATCACTTCTTTTCCTTGTGGAAGATTTGCTAATTCCCATGCTTCATTATTTTCAATAACATCTTTTTCTTCATTCATTGCATCCACCCATTTTTATTCTTTAATTGCTTCTTCAAAATAACTTGGATCTTCAATATGTTAATACAAAGAAAAAAGAGAAGTCAATTTAAACTTCTGATTTTTTGTCTCCTTACGCTTGTTCATGTGGGGTTTGACTTGTCAGTTGAACTTTTTGAATGTGGACTTGATGGTCTAGCACCATGGGTCCCAATTGAAGATGGTTTTTGCTGCAAATTTAATGGAGTATTTTCTTGAGCATGTGGGGTTGTCCTTATGCTTGATGATGGTGTCATTTGACCACTTTGTTGACCTAGAATGTGTGTGGAAGAAGTCACATTTGGAGGAGTACTTTCTTGTATAAAATATTCATTTTCTTCTTGTGGTATGTTGGCTGCAATATTAAATATTTTATTCAAACTTCCATCCCATGCTTCATCTTCTACAAACTACGCATTTATGCTGATTATAACTTTTTTGTCTGATTGGATTGTACAACCTGTAAGCCTTGGATTCATCACTATATCCCATAAATATATATTTTTTTTCCTTTGTTGTCTAATTTTCTCCTCAAATCATCCAAGACATGTGCATATGTCACACATCCAAATACTCTCATATTTGAAAAATTATGTTTTCTTCCATTCCATCCTTCTTTTGAAATCATATTGATGACATTTTTGGTGTGACATATATTCATTACATATGTTGCACATGATTCAATTTCAGCCCAATACTCATTTGATTTAAATGTTTTTGTTTCAACATTTTTTTTGTCATTTCCATTATTGTTCTGCGTTTCCTTTTAGCTACACCATTTTTTTGTGGGGTATACCTTGTAGTGAATTGTTTATGGATTCCATAGTCTTTGTAAAATATTATGAAATCATTAAAAATGTATTCACCACCTCTATCCATTCTCAATGATTTGATGTGATTCCTACTTTGTTTCTCAGTAAGAGCCTTGAATTGATTAAAATAATCAAACACTTCACTCTTGTGCTTTAGAAACTAGACCCATATCTTTCTTAGGAAATTATCAATGAATGTCAAGAAGCAGTAGCTTCCACCAATTGAGATTGTTTTCATGGGTCCACACAAATTTGAATGAATAATCTCCAATGGGTTGTTTTCCTTTGTTGAATTTCCTGCTATAATTTATTCTCTTCAAATGTTGTTTACCCAAGATACAACTTTCACATATTCTATCAAGTTTTTTCTATTAGCGGCAATCCCTTCACCATTGGTTTCTTGTGCAACAAGTTTAAGCTTCAAAATTTAAGATGGCAAATCTTCGATTCCATAACCAATTTTCATGTTTAATTTTAGCTTGAAAAATTAATTGGGGAACTATTGTAGATTTCTCTTCATACTCTTGTGAGTTTGTTGGTGGGTGTGCTTGACCAAATTATACATTCAAATATGGTTTTAATCTTATGGGAAACATTCTATTGCTACTCATTTGGACATTGGCTATAAGGCGATTTCTTGGAAATTTATCTAAAATTATGCATTTGTTATTTTTGAAAAATATTTTATATCCCTTTTGAAACGAGCTGCCCTATACTCATTAAGTTATATTTTAATCTAGGGACAAAATACACATTTGAAATAACTTTTTCTCCCCCTTTTTGTTAGAATATTGATAGTTCTTTTACCCATTAATTAAAAGTTTGTTGTCATTTCCCAATGTTACATATGATTTCACATTCTCATTCAAACTTGAAAACATTTCTAAATTCTCAGTCATATGATTGCTACAAACTAAGTCTAAAAGTTATATATCCTTTTACTTTCATATGCAACATTGAAAGCTATAAATTTGTTGTCTCAATTTTTGTTTTCTCTAGTAAAGTTTGCAGTTTGTTGCTTAGAATCATATTGCTTCTTTTTATATTCATTTATGTAATGCCCAAATTTCTTGCAATAATATCATTGGATTTGACACTTGTCATTCCTTTGTCTTTGTGGCTGATTTTGGCTTGGATTATGACTTGGGTTCTGGCTACTACCTCTTCCACTCGATCTTGATGGGCTGCTTCTTCCACCTCTATTTGAATTTCTTCCTCTACCTCTAAAATTTGTTCTTCACTTGCCTCTACGATGGCTAGTTGAAACTCTTGTCTTGAAATCATGCTCCAAACTTGAATTTGTTGAACTATTTACCCTATGTTAATGAGTAATAAGTGATACATGTAGCTCATCAACTGAAATTTATGAGAGATTTTTGTTCTTTTCTATGGCCACCATGATTGATCCAAACCTCATAGGAAAACTTCTGAAAAAAAATTCAATGGTTTACCAATCCAATGATTTGACTAAAGAATGAGTCTATTGTATTTGATTCCTTCATTTATATTGTCTCAAAATGCCTTCTTAGCATTTGCAACTTAACTATTTTCACCTATTATATTCCTTGATAGGCTATTTGAAGAATATCCCATGCTTGTTTTGACTTTGTTGTTTCTTGAATCCTTAAAAAAATGTTATCATGTACTTGTTGAAAGCTGAAAAAGAGATATTTTGATCCCTTCTTCTTGTTATCCTTTAATACATTTTTATCTACTTAAGACAATGCATTGTATGTTGATACATCTACTGGTTCTAGGTAGCCATTCTCAAGAAGCTCCCATAAATCTTGTTCACAAAAACAATGCCTTCATTGTAATTGCCCAATTGTCATAATTTTTCCCTTTAAACTATGGGATCTATGGATTTGTAAAACTTGTTCTTGGAGCTGCCATGGTTGCCTACAAATATCTTTTGTAAGAAACCCTTTTAAACTCCTTGGAAGCCTTTTAAAATCTCCAACACACTGACCTTTATCTTTGATACCACTGATAGATAAAGACAAAGAAAAAAAGAAACTTAAAATAGAACATAAAAATAGAGAGACAAAACACAGAAATAAACTGAGAATGATTTGATATTTATAAATTTTCATGCATACAAAATAGACAAACTTTCTTTGTGCTCAAATGGTGTAACAAATAGATAACCCTTGTTCAAGATTTCATCTATTGTTTCTACAACAACATTTCACTTGCTCATATTTTTTCCTATTCATTCTATTCAGAAAACTACCTTGCATCTTTTTATATTTGCTTGTTGTTATAATAACTTTCTACGTACTTCTACATGTTTCGAGCAAAGAGGGAAAAATAAAAAATATTAAATTTCATTTAATTTATAACTTTCTTCTCCACCATATGTCAATTCAAAATAGATAGAAATCAATGTATTTTTAATTGAAAAACTATCTTGCTTGGAGTAAACAACAATGCATGTGAACTGCATGAGAAAATACACACATATGAAATTGATGTAGAGGCTAGCAGACATCAGAAGAGAATGGAAACATATGGAAGGAAATTTAATATGGTAGTTGGGATTAGTTCCCAACACCATATATTCTTCAAACTAATATATTCAATGGAGGGAAAGGAGATGGAGAATAACACATTTACCTTTGGTTTGATCCCACTACAAAGTACCATTCCTACTATGTTCTTTGTAGATGACGCTCCAACCAAAGTATTGAAGAGAAACCATGACTTGGGAGTGAGCTTCCCATTCAATCACCCCATAAAGATCTAGTCAACCCTGTGGAATGTACGTGACTGGGGCTTGAGCAGGAAGACTAGAGAAAAGCACCATTTGTTGCAACATACAAGGGATTCCATTTTGATGGGTGTAAGACATCTATATCAAATTCACAATATGCTCTCACACTAGGCAGGAGATGGTGGGACCAGGGGGAAATTGGTGGTATTATCTGGCCTTTTTTATTACTATTAAGTTGTTAATGACAATGATTATATATGCACTATCATATTCTTTTCTTGACTACTACAACTATTTCTCTTCAACAAATTTGTGCTTGTTGTAGCTTTGTTCAACATTTTGTTGTTGATGATCCTTGTAATTTTAGTGATTTTTTAAATTTTTTATCTTCTTTATTCAATAAAAAATATTATAAACACTCACACTATAACAACATTGAATAGTGTACAATTTGACCCCCCTCCTTTAAGATAATTGAAAAAACGAAAAAACTATAGAACTTATTTCTTAGGAGTTTGGAAAGTAGACAATATTTGAGATATTTTCGAGCATATAAATCTTAATAGGGGAGAGGGACCTATGGTGGTGGGGGCTATATTTGTGCCTCCCAAAATGTGTCTTAAATATTTTTTGTTTTTTTAAAATTTTGTATAGGTGTTTAACTATTAAGTCCCTTACTTAAAATAATGGGTTTTAAGGCTACATGATAAAATATGATACCGCATCACAAGTATTGTTTGTCAAGATGCCCAAAATGGTCCCAAAAAGATGTAGGACTCATATTTGTGCAGTAAGTTATCTTTTTGGAGATAAATATTGACAACTTTTTTGTGCTCCACTAATAGAAAAATTGTGCTCCACTGGGGTTTTTTGTTGATGAGTTTTTTCACTCGACTAGGGTTTGAGGTTGCGTGTTTCATCCTGTGTGTTTCAAACCACATTTAATGCGGGATTTTTTGTGTTTATTATGCCCAAAAGTTTATGTTGGTACTAGAGTTGCTGCAACGGAACCTCATGGCACCACCTAGAAAATGCCCTCGTAAGTTTGTCCCAAAAGTGTTTCATGAGGTATGTCCTCGCCTGATGTTGTACTTCCTATTCAGGACTTTGACAATGCCTATGACTGGCTTGAAAAATGTACTTTGATACTAGGTCGCCAAAGCTGAGTCTCCTCATGGAGTCAGGCTTGATGGTCACCAAAGTCTCACAATTTTGTTTTTTTTGTTTCACTTTTCAAACCCTTCCCATGTCGAGGCTATTGTCTCTCATGGTCCGTGGACTGTTAGATCATCCCTCCTGGTCTTCTAGCGCTGGTCTCATGATTTTTCTATTTCAGATGACAAAAAATTACAAGTTCCATTCTCGGTTGAGTTCCCTGTTCATCCTTTTCCTTGTTGTCCCATCATGCAAACCATTGCTCAGTTTGTTGGAAAAGTTGTTTGCCTCTAGCCAAACCATTTTTTTATTGCTCGCCCTCAAAAGAGGGTATGTGTTGAGATCTACCTTTCTTGCGACCTGAAAGAAACTATTGATATTCAAGTGGGTGGTACCACTTTCACCCAGAAGATGCTTTATCTGAACCTACCCAACACTTGTTATTGATGCCAATCATTGGATCAGAAGATCAGGGATTGTCCCTTAGTAAATCAGAAATTAAAACCCCTTGTTAAGCAATCTTTCTCTCGATCAGTGGAGGGAGCCAAGAAGGATGAATGGACCACAGTGGTTCATAAAGGAAAAACCCCTGCAGTTTCATTTTGAAGAACTCCCATCGGTTTTAGTTCTCAACTAACAACGGATCCTCCTATACAATCTCCGTCTTCCCAGGTGGCTCCTGCTCCGGTTTCAAACCCTGCTCAATAGGGGAATGCTTCTTCTGAGGGTGTTGCTCACCCTCATTGGGTGCGCACTCCTCAGGCTATGTTTGTGCTTTCTTCTCCACACTCTCTATGCCATTCTCACAGCTCTTCAGGGTGTGCTGAGATTGTACATGGTGGTTCAAAAAAAATGACGAGGCATCTCCAGTGGGGAACATGATTTTTTATGCAATAGCTTCTCCTCTCTTGGGGATGAAAATGATATGCTAGTTTTGTCATGAATTATATCTCATGGAATGTTTGAGGTCTCACAGACCTTTCCAAAAAGTATTATGTTTGAGATGTTCATCAATGTATTGTAGGTCTGGATGTTCTTTGCCTCGAGGAAGTTAAAATTGTTGGTTTCATGCTTAATGTTGCATGCCATTTTATTTTGCCAGATAGCCTTGTTTTTTCATCCCAGCATGAAGCTGGTCGAGGGGGAGTTGTCACTCTCTTTTCACCTTGGTGGTGCTCTGCAATTATTTCTCATGGGGTTGATCTCATGCAGGGTGTCATCTTGGTTTTTCTTTCTATTGATAATCATTACGTTGGGATCGTTAATGTTCATGCTCCTAATGATTCGGTTGAAAGATCATACCTCTAGCAATGGATTGCGGATAATCTTCCACTTGCCACTTGGGTCATGTGTGGGGACTTCAATATGGTTTTAGGTGGGTTCTAATAAGGACGTTTTTTTGCCTTTCCGCTGGACAACTAGAGAGCGGGAAGCCTAGTATTATATGCGCAATTAATTGGGTCTTTTCAACCCCAACACCAACCGCCGCCATTCTAGTGGGGTCTGACACACTTGGTCTAATTTCAGAGCTAGCTCTAACAAAATTATTAAAAGGCTTTATCATGCTATGATATCTGTGCAATCTTTTTTCTCTTTTTCTGAAGATCTTGATGTACCTAGCACTCCTCTTATTGATATGACGATGTTAGACCACTTCCCCATAAAGTTTAGCATTGAATGGTAGACAACTAGACAACGTCCTTCCAAAATGTAATTCAACCTCAACACATCTCTTGTGCACCATCAGTCCATGATGCCCCACATTCAAAGAGTATGGAATCTTGACCATGGCCTCGTCATCACACTGGTTGGATTGAGTGGTGGCATGATGTCATTTCCCTCTCTGTGAGGTTTCTACGCATTTATGGTAGGGAACTTGCCATCTACCATAGGCGGTCGTATGATGTGACCACCAAAGCTCTATGTGCCACCAAAGAAGCTTTGGCTTTGAATCCCTTTGATTGTACCCTGCAACTCTGTTTAGCCCAACTCTGACATCAGAAGCAAGTTGCTGATAGTCACTTTGCCAGAGGAGCTCAAATCAAAGCCAGATTACACTGGCTTAAGGTAGGCAATAAAGCTTCTAAGGAATTCTTCCTGGCTCTACGTGCCCATCATACCTTTGTTGGGATTAAGAAAATAAAAGAGGGACATGCTCTTCTCACCGAGCCACCTAACATATTGCAAGCATTTGCCCATCATTATGAGAAGGTGTTCACAATGCAGGGAGATTCTCCGGCCAGAACCCAATCCTTACAGGATTGCTTAGCTGTTGTTGCCAAATGGCTCTCTGACTTGCAATAGGCCTTTTATGATCTCTTACTGACCATTGATGATCTCAAAGAAGCCATTTTTTCTATGGCAGTTGACAAAGCCTCGAGCTGTGATGGCTTCTCCTATGAATTCTACAAAGCTCTTTGGCCTTGTGTTGGTCCTAACCATCATAAGGTCTATTTGGAAGTTTTTCATTACCATTCCTTGGGAAAGTTGATTAATCAGGGTAACATCAATTTTATCCCTAAGGCTAGGGACCTAGAGGACATTTGGAATTTGCGGCCTATCACCTTGCTTAATGTCTCTTATAAGATCATTGCCAAAGCTTTGGCCCTTAAGATTCAACATCTCCTACAGTTTATTGTCCGCCCAGAACAGACCGGATTTATTAAATCTAGGTTTATTCTGGACAATATAATTGTTGTTTGGGAAGGTATGGATTGGGCTAGACGCTCTCAACAATGGGCAATATTTCTTATGATTGACTTTGCTAAAGTGTATGATTGCATTGAATGGCCTTTTATCTTGGCTATGCGCAAAGCCCTAGGATTTGGTCCCCATTCATCCAGTCTATGGAGATGCTATTTGGGGATGCCTCGGCCTGCATTACCATTAATGGCCGACAATCTAAGGCTTTTGGCCTTTTCAGATCTATTCATGAGGGGTGCCCTCTGGCTCCTGCTTTATATGTTCTTGCTACAGAAGGGTCTGGTTACTTACTTGCTAATGCTATTGCTATTGTGTGTGTCTGTGGTATCTCCCTGCCCGAGTCACCTTCCCATCTTTTCAATGGCCACTTTGTCGATGATTCCTTTCTCACTCTCATTGAGGATGAAGATAATGTGTAGTCCACTCTTCAATGTCTTAACACTTGTTTCTTGGCTTCTGGTTTGGCCATTCAGTGGCACAAGATGCAATGTTCCAAACGGTCCTTTCTTCCTGCTCTGCCTTGGATCCTTCAATATGACTAGAAATGGCTTCAGCATGGCAAAATATTTCTCTTTCTGGGCATTCCTTTTTCCTTCCAAGCTTCGCCTTTAGATCTCTGGTAGGCGATCTTAGACAGAATCAAGAAAAAGATTGCCTACTCGATCACCAAGCCTCTCTCTTTGGTTGGTAAATTTGAAGTTTATTCCAAAGTGTTGGTTGCCACCCATCTTTATTGTTCTTCATGTTGGGCTCCTTCAAAGGCTTCTTACATAAAGTTGGAAAGACTTTTGTGGGCCTTTCTTTTGGACTCTATGTCTAACCATCATTGTTTTCACAGGGTTGCTTGGGAGTACTGCTGTCTCCCCAAGGATTCTGGAGGACTCGGCCTTATTTCCACCTAGAACCAAGGGTTGGCCTTATGTGCCAAATGGGTTATCAGAGCCTTATCTAGAGACGAGGCCTGGAAAATTCTTCTTTGACATTGCATTTCTTCTTGCTTTCCTTCTAAAAGGCTAGCGTGGAAGGGGATAGGCTTGCAAACCTTGCTCACCATGACAGACCCTGTTTAGATACATTGCTCTTTTGTGATCAAAAGTATCTGGCGTGCTTAGGAAGCTATCAAGCCTTGGCTACGGTGGGTTGATGATGGCTTTCGGGATGGCTTATCCATGAATCAGCACAACCTTTGGTTGTCCCCTCTTTTTCGGATGCAAGGGTTACCTTTGGCCATAATTCAAGGTGTCAGTGCTCTGCGCATTCACAAGCACTATATTCGTACCCCTAAGGATCTTTTTTCCAGATCCACTACGAGCCTCCAGTCTTGGGAGGACCACTAGGTCTAGTTTCGCCTATCTTGGCCAAATTGGTAGACTTATGACCTTCTGGTTTCAGCCCTTCCCTCAAATTTTCTACATAAGCTCAGTATTTGGTCTGTTAGACCTTGGTGAAAAGACTGGAAGTGGTATCCTTGGACTCTTTTTAGCAACTACAAATGCAAAATGGGTTATCTCTGGTTAGTTCCTCACTTGCCTATGGCTCATAGTCTCAACCAGTGGTGGCACTTGCAGTCTTCCCAGACTGCCTAGAGATTCAGGTTTTTTGCTATTTGGTCCGCCATCACCAAGCCTAAGATTGCCCACTTTTCTTGGTGTGTTCTCTTTCAAGGTGTGCCTTTGGTTCCAGACTCAAGCATTTGGGAGTGCCTGACCCTTGATGCTCTTTTTATGGTCACCCAGAAACTTTTAAGCACGTCTTTTGGTTTTGTAGAAGAGCTCAGCAGTATTGGAGCTGGATTCATGAATTTTTTCAGCCTTTTTGGCTTGAGCCATTTTCCTGGCACATGGCTCTTCTAGGTGATTCACCTAGAATCCCCTATAAGTTCTCCCATATATGGTATGCTTTTAGATTCGAAATCCTTTTCACTCTTTGCAAGGATAGAAATGTTGTTATTTTTTGTGATAGTTGCTTGGATATTAATGTTTTGCTTTATGTTAAAGCTTGCCTTTGTAACAATGTATTAATGCAGATTCAGGTTCAAGCTGACAAGGTGGCCTTTGAGGTGGCCCACCTTTAGAAGCTTCTTCAAAACTGGGGTAATGCCCTTTGTGTGATTGCCCGAGTACTGCTGGACTTTGTCTCTGTCGACCGTACTTCACCTCGTGGCCACCGGCGTGGTCGCAGCTCCTCTCCCCGCTGCTCTCCGACCCCGTGGTCCTAGCCTTCGTGCCGCCCCTCAGGCGGGAGAGATGTTGCCTTGCACCGCTGCTCGGCTTCTTCACCACGGCATGGCTCTGGCTCAAGGTAGCCCTCTGATGCTCTTGTGGCCTTTTCTCCTCCCGTTGTTGATTGTTGGTGGCCCTCTGCCACCACCTCCAAGTTTCTGCGCCTGGATTTGGCGATCTCGCCTCCTAGGCAGGAGGAAGGAGAAATTCAAAGAGATCCTAAAGATGGGTGGTCTGTGCCGCTAGACCCGACTCCTAACCCCGCTGATGTATGGGGCAAAAAAGATGACCCTGATCCTCCTCCCTTAGCTGCCACTGCTTTGGCTTCTTGAGGAATTTTTTTGATGAATAGCTTGTTGTTTTTTGTTTCCGGCCGCTGGCCGAGTGACTCTGGCGGGGTAATCTTGTATCCCCCGACCTTTTTTTGTGAATATGTAATTTAATATTTCTTATTGATAGAGAAGACATATTAATCAAAAAAAAAATTGTTGTCCACTAATAGATTAGTTGTGTCCAACTTACCAAATATTAGACCCCTCACCATCATAAGACCCTCCCCCTTAATGGACTAATAATAATTACACACCTTAAACACGACACTGTTTTGAATATATAGGATCTTTATTGCGTGGACCCCTCTACCAATACTTTCCATGCTGACCATCGGTTTTTCTAGCATCAAATTTCCATTAAGCAGTCCATGGGTCAGGTATCTTTTATTTATTGACCGGGACCATTGCCGTTTTAGCGTGTTCACATATGGGACAAGATATTTTGAGATATTTATCTCAAAGGATTTCACATGAGCGATGGGATTGTATAAGATGTGCTATGGATGTCTGTGTATGGGGGCAAAGTGATGCGCATCTCCTTATTTCTAATTCATCCCCTCCCAGAAGTTGCCCATTCTAACTATCTCTGATTACAAATTGGCATCAGAGTTTAGAGCAAGAAAATGATGAAGTACAACTATTTTCCTTTTATTCCTCACAGAGGATCAACTTTTCTCCCAATCCTCCACCTTTTGCTGTTTGTAATTAATTTTTCTTCTGTTATATGTGGCTACATATGGCACACCTGCGATAATTCCTTAACACCCTCTGATGGCAGCACCTATTCCACAAACTTGAATTTAGTTACCAACGATCTATTTCGGAATGCATCTCAAAGTTCAGGGTTTAACACTTCTTCCCATGGCCAATCTCCCAATAAGGTCTATGGTCTAATCCAGTGTACGGGAAATATATCGACTGTGAAATGCTCAAACTGTGTGCTGGAAGCGAATAGGAGTATCCAGGAACTTTGCGCCAACAACATAGGTGGGCGAATATGGTTGGGTGACTGCTTCATGCGCTATCACAACTCTAATTTTATTTCAACAATAGATACTACCGGACGTATCTTGGTGAATGTGAATAGTATACCCGAGGACGCTTTCAAGTCCACAATCAGTAGCCTTTTGTCGAATCTGTCGAACAGAGCTTACATCCCTGAAAATAAGGGATTCGCTACTGGATCAGCCAATTATTCTGCCTCAGGAGTGTTATACGGTTTAGTTCAGTGTTGGAGAGATATATCAGTGCAAGATTGCAGAACTTGTTTGTTTCAAGCAAGAACAAGTATAAACAATATTTCAAACCAAGGAGCCCAGGTTCAGTGGGGAAGTTGCAAGGTAATATATGAGACAAGACCCTTTTTTGACTCTGCTCAGTCGCCCTCTCCCTCCCCTGAGGGATCCAATCCAAATTCTCCCACACCTCCAACTGCTTCCACACCTGTCCTGCCTCCTGTAGTAGCCCCCTCACCTGATACGGTTAATGGAACTTCTACAACGATATCAAAAGGTATGTTCAGAATTATATTAGTTCCTTTCCATTTGTATGAAATTGGAAAGTATATTCAGTTCTTTTATCATTTTTGGTTTTCCATTAGATTCGTAATTGAAAGATTTCCTAGATCTCATAGTTATTGAAGAGTCACCAGCTTGATTTAAAGCCATAGCCACACACACACACATGTATTCATACTCTTTTGTTTTTTCGTTTTAATCCGTTGCAGTCATTTCATTGGTACTGCAACTAAGTTTTAAGGAAGATAGCATTCGTTAAATTGCAGTCAAGTTATTCTCTTTCCACTTTTAGTACTTTTATAAAGCATTGTAGGGATACAATTCTAAGAAATAACTATTGAATTGTATTTTACAGAAAAGTCTTCAAAAACATTACCCGTAGCTTCTGGTCTTATCGGAAGCATAATTCTGGCATTAGTTCTTTGTCTGATTGCATTCAGAAAATGGGTTAAATCTTTCATTTTTGGAAGGTGAATAACTATTACTACTGATAATTGTTGAGAAACATGTGTCTCAACCTTGCAGTCTTTTTCTGGAAAATTTCAGAATTTGTTTGAGGTAGTTTTCACATGTTTATGCATTGGAAAATGGTTAGTGAGTTGTTAAAAATGAGTCTTGTCCATAGTAGAATATAGGTGGGTCATTTTTAGAGCCTTAATGACTCATTTTGTGACTTTTAAGAGAGTCTAAGCTAGGGGACAAAATTATGGACGGGATTACTATTTTAACTTGGTTGTTTTTCCATTTTGGAAATGTAAATGTCAAAAATGGGCACCATGTGGCATGGTGGTTAAGCCCATGGTTTTGTAAAACCACAAGTGGTTTCTAGGTTGTAAAATCACTATAAAAGAAGGGCTTGGGGAGGAGTTTGATAATTGAGTTTTTTGCAAGACTGGATGCTAGAAGGAGTCTCTCTGAGTTCGAGCTCCTATAAGAACTTGCATTGCAAGTGTATTGTAATCAGCTTGATTTGATAATACATTGTGCGAGTTTTGGAGGGTGGGGTTTTTCTCCCAGAAGGGTTTCCCCATGGTAATCACTGTGTTATGTGTTCATTGCTATTTTGTTTATGCTTTATTGTGCATTTCTTGATATCTTAGTAATATTTAAGTTGAAAGTTGCATAACTGTCCCCTCAAGATTAGCGTAGGAAGCGTTTCCGCACACCTTTGCTTCCTTACAATAATCAAGGTGGTCCCTTAGGAATCCATTTCTAGTTTTTTTGTTTTCTTCATTGTGGTCTAAGTGTAAAAAAATATCTAAGCTTAATCAATTTGTCTCATTATTTTCTGATACCACAGAGAGGCATGGACTTTCCTCTAAATCTGGCGTACTTGTGCAAGAGCAACAATTTGTGTTCAGCTTAGAATTGTTAGCAGAAGCCACAGAAAATTTTCATGACAAAAATAAACTTGGAAATGAAGGCTACGGTGCGGTCTACAAGGTGGGTCTATAGTTTAATCTGGTCTAAACTAATGTCAATTTATATGGAGAGCTCTAAATCTGTTTTCAATGTTTTAGCGGATAACTAGAGACGGAAAAGAGATAGCTGTGAAAAAACTTTCTGCCAAATCTACACAAGGAAACAAAGAATTTATGAATGAAGTGAAACTAGTGGCTAATGTTCAACACCGAAACCTTGCCAAGCTGCTAGGATGTTGTGCCGAGGGAAATGAAAGACTGCTTGTTTATGAGTATTTTCCCAACAAGAGCTTGGACACATTTCTATTTGGTATGTTGCTATACAACTTTAATTTACTTTTGAAAAGATGAAAGGGTAACAAATTTCTAAAAATTTGGGATAACAGATTTAGAAAGGGGTAGAGAGCTAGATTGGTTAAAGCGTTCCAACATCATCATTGGAATTGCGCATGGTCTTCTCTACCTTCATGAGGATTCACAATTGCGAATTATTGATAGAGATATTAAAGCAAATAATATTTTGCTTGATCATAAATTCAATTCAAAGCTAGCTGATTTCGGTTTAACCAAACTTTTCCCTGAAGACAAGACCCACATTCAAACAAGAGTTGCAGGCACATTGTAAGCATCATAATGATAATAAAGTTTCTGTTCTTTTAGTTCCTTTTGGTTTAGAGATACAATAGACTCTCTCAATTAATTTCTGAAACTTGACCTCCAATGCTTTTGTTTAGGGTTATTCATAAGCATTTTTAATTTGAATGCAGCGGTTATATGGCTCCAGAGCTATGTTATTAAGAAACGAGAAATGAGAAGGGCAATGGCATGGCAACGTGACGAGAAACAGAAGTTTAAAAGGTTGCGTATAAGAAATAAAATATATATATATAATAAAATTAATTTTAAAAATAAAAATTATAAAACATATATCTCTATAAAAATTTTAAACATTCTTTGATTTCATTTTTTCATTTTAAAATAATTTGTATAAAACATTTCACACAATAAGTATAATAAAATAAGGAGGACAAAAATAAATTTGTGTGAAACTTGACTCAGCTTACAAAAATTGCAAATTAATGTAAACTCCATCTTGGGCTTTATTGACATTTATAAACTAATGTGGGATAGACACGAACCTTTACATAGCTCATGAATTTCAGCTGCAACAACATTGTTCTGATTAATAAAAAGTGGGATAGACGTGAACCTTTACATAATTGCTAAATAGCAATACATCGGGTGCATGAGAAATGCGCATATAGCCAAAAAACTAAAGAAACAAAAAATTGCTAGGAACCATTAGACAACCAATTGAGAACTAGAGACATAACGAAAAAACATAAACCAAATAGCCACCCACCAAAGAAACAAAGGGATAGTCTATTTGGTGGAGGTGTTACCCTCTTGCAGTTCTTTACATAGATTAATGAGAGGAATTTTTTTTTGTCATAATTCTTAATAGAGGCGAGAGTACTAGAATCCAAGGTAGCCTTGACCATTGAGGCAAGGGCCTCCATCATAACAGAGGGAGTCACCAAATTTCTTTTTCCTCCTCTTTCCTACAGTCAATTTCCTCCTAAATAGCTTGCAAGGAGGTTGACTTCTTCAAGGCCATCTCTTGGCTTAGCATAGACATTTCCTCAATTTTTGATTCAGGATTTGTTAGCTTTCCTTCATCTCAATCACTACATTGCTATAACTCTTTGAGACAACTTTTCACTAAGGTAATTTAGTATCCCTTTGACCTTGTCCGATTTCTCTAATTTACCAGCCATATCACTAGTATCCTCCCAAACTTCTTCATTGTTTTCCTCCATTGCCTATTTGTTAGCCCTAGCTTCTACCTCCACCACTACCTCAAACCTTTTAATATTTCTTATACCTACATTAAATTGTGAGACACTCCATTTAATAACCATGATGTCCTAGTGCCCACTGACCTCTTCTAGCATCAACACCTTAACATCCGAAGTGAGCGAGCCAAGATTCAAATTAGAGACATCATGTCTAGGAGGAAAGGGGGCATCCTTTTTAGAGACAGTAGGAGACTATGTTGGCAAATGCACACTCCAATGAGAAATTGTAGGTGATTGAAGGTATTATCATTGATGGCAACCTTACAATCCTATGGCACTAGCAGGCACCAACACCGGTAGACTCTACACTGGCATATAGTTCACCGGCAACGAAAAGATGATTACCAACACCCTGGCCGACAAGATTTTGTTTATTTTGTATTTAATTGTAAAATCCTTTTGAAAGCCGACAAAGCCAAATTGTAATAGGACCCATATAAGTTTGAGATCTTGTAGATCATTTAAAAGATGCAGATATGGTTAGATTATTGCAAAACTAATATGCGAATATTAAGGTGGAGTTTGGAATAAGGTTTATGGAAGTTGCATGAGCTTAAACCTGTACTGAACCTGACATAGCAGATGCTGAACCGAAGTAGTAGACTATATTGGATTTACTTAATCCATTTTTGTAAGTCAATGAGATTTCTCTTTTGTATTTAAGCAATGAGCTTTAGGCAGTTGGCCTTCTTGCATGTGCAAACCCCTATTGTATCAGTAATATTCACTTATTGGCCAGTGAGCGAATATTGTGGGTCACAAATCCCACCGAGGATTTTCCCACACTAGGTTTCCTCGTTAAATTTTTTTATTATGGTGTGCTTTCTATGTTGTGGTTATTGCTCTTATTTACTACATTAATTCTTGTTTACCAGTACACTGTTTTGAGATGCAAATTATTTAATAAGTTAAGAAAATCCATTAACCGGAAAGATATTGATTCACCCCCCCTCTTAGTATCCTTGGGAATACTAACAATTGGTATTAGAGCGTGGTCCTCTATTTTCAAAAGCCTAATAGCTTGAGGAAGATTCTGACACTGGTATAGATGGATAATCTGAGAAAGCAATTGGAAACATCCCTTGCAGATTATGATGCAGAAAAGTTGAAGAATATGAAACTTGAAGATGATCTGAAGGCTACATAGGAAATCATTCAAGGACTTTAGGAGAATCTTAATATTGCTAGGAACAAAAGAAGAGAACTTCATGAGAAGATACAGAGTGGTGATGATGAAAGAGAGACTCTTAATGATCGGGTAAGCAAACTGAAACAAGAGAATATATCTTTGAGAAATGAGATGCAAGATATGACCATGAGATTTTGTAAAGACACTAAAAACAGAAAGACGAGTGAAGATGATTTGGCTAGAAGAATCAATGATCCTGCAAATAAAAATCTAAGACTCAGTCATGAAAATGATATGTTAAAAACATATATGATTCACTTGGATCATGATAAAACTGAACTCATGAGACAAAAAGATTTCTTGGAAAATAAGTTGGCTACTGCAAATCAACACAAGGAGAAATTCAAGAAACGTTTAGAATAACTTGATGACATGTTGAAAAATTAGAAACCTAATGGAGATACTAATGGACTTGGCTTTGAAGTTGGTGAAAGCTCTGGCACTGCAAACATTCATGACCACAACAAACCGGTAAGACAACCTATTGCTTATAAATTTAATGGGAAATGCTTTAACTGTAACAAGTACAACCATAGAGTAAATTAGTGTAGATCTAGAAACTAGCAGAATACCAATGTACCAACTGGTCAATGTTCTAAATGCAACAAACTTGGACATAATTCAAAAAATTATAGAATGAATGTAAGATGTTATGTTTGTGGAAGATTTGGACACTTATCTAATCAATGCAAAACGCATACCGGCATAGGATATGGAAAAGCAATTCAAAAAAACAATGTGACTTGTTATGCTTGTAACAAAATCAAACATATTGCAAAATTTTGTAGAAGCAAGGCATCACTGGCAAATAACAAAGGACCCAGCCTAAAAGGTAAAGAGAAAGTTGAAGAAGTAAAGAAATAATTTTCAAAACAATGGATTAGAAAGTCAGATCAGAATATTGATGTGAATACTCCTCCACCGACAGAATAGAGTACCACTCCACCGACAGGATATTCTTCTTCTAACTGAAGAAATAATCCCTTCGAGGGGTGGCAACAAAATGTAAAATATGCTAGTTTACCCTTGGTTGATGGTAAGAAGATGAAATGTTTCTTTACCAGCAGATGAGTTAAGTTTTCACTTAATCGACAGGTATTAAATGTGGCAGTTGAAGGAAATGACACTATAAAGCAAGTGTTTTGGCTCCTTTTTCATTCACTGAGCATTAAAATTTCTTGAGAGCGTGAAAATCCTGACCGAAGGCATCCACAATGAGAAGTGAAGCAAATCATTCTAGCACTCATACCTAAAGGCAGTTTAAGGTGTTTATAACAATGGCTTCCTCATCTGCACTTGAATTCATTGCAAACCCTACTGTAGTTGAAGTTGTTGAGTGCCGTAGGCCCATATTTAAAATCATTCCCAAAATTGCGAAGAAAGATGATACCCTAGGAGCATTCTCACAAATACCTAAAGTAGTTGTAAGATCCTAGAATCTACATACATTGTCATATAGATGAGCTAGGAGATGATGAAATTAAGAACATGTAGAAGACTGTTATATGTGATGAAAATGGAAATGTTAAACCAGAACACAAGATAATTGAAACCATAGGTTTTGTGGAAATTCTTAGTATCCTTGATTTTCTGAAGGATGTTATAAGGATTGTGTTAAGAAGAGTACATGGAGAAGTCTTTTGGTTATATTCAATTCACAAGATAACCAAAGAGGCAATTAGGGCAGTGGCAAGATTACTCTCCACCGGTAGTAGGCCTGACAAGACTAAAAAGGTTCCAAATGACACTATAATAACCCTAATCAGTGCAACATTTGATAAGAGATCCCTAAGAGTAAATGATGTTAAGGATATCAACATAAGGTTCATAAGCATGATTCTTGGATACAAGGCTACACATGCCAACAGATTAAACTTTGTTTACAACTTATGTATCAAAAGTGCCTATGACATGGTAAAAAACAAAGCAAAAATTGATATTTGTGAATGGTTGAAGGATGAACTGATAGACAATTTGGGGAAGATAAAAGGTGATAAGAAAGGGACTTTCAAATTTGGAAACCTACTTGTATGTTTGATGTTATATATTACGAAAAAAGTTCCCGGTATTGGTAGAAAGGATTTTGGTTTTGACATACCGATAGGAAACCAAGTTCTGGACATACTCAACAACATGGGAGATGACAGAGAAAATAACATAAATGAACACTTTCAGACACTAAAATCTAGAATGAAAAATAGGATAAGGCTATCTCAAGCTATTTTTGACAAATATCAAAAGGAGATATGCTTTGTAATTAAGAAAGATGAAATATGGATGGAGGCAGTGGTCCCAAGGACTATTTGGGTAACAGAAATGGGATATGAGGCAGATGAAAACATAATTGAAACCTATGCAAAGGCCCTCTTAGAAGAACCCAAAGAACCAACTGAAGAAATATTTGGAAGTGCTGAAATAATAGAAAGAAAAATTCAATCTCAGAAAAGAATTAAGAAAACTGAACCGATAGTCAGAAAATGATCAAGGCAGGAAAAAGCAATCAAGGAAGATGTATTAAATAAAACTTGTATTAAGGAGAGTGACTTGGATGTTTTACAATCAGAAACACATCTTTCATCGGTTGCTACCTCCTCTGACAGTGAGATACTAGTAGAATTCAAAAGGGTAGAGAGAAAAAGAAAAACCTCACTGGCAACTGCTCCTATACCAAAAAGATCTAGATAGAAACAATAGGCAATTAGGCCTCCAGCAAGGAAGTTGACACCAAAGAAGATGAAACAAAAACAAGTTGTTCCTCCACTTGACAAACTTTTGAGTGAGATAAATGAAGATGAAAAATTGACAAACATCAACAAGTTGTATAACACACTATCAAATGATGAAAAAGAAAGTATAGAAATAGTGTTATTTTACACCTTGATATCTATAAGAAATTTTTGATGGAAATTGTAGATGATAGACCCAATGACTTGTATAGAAGGCTAGAAGCAAGAAGGGTAGCCATTGTTGAATTGGATAAAAAGATCAAAATAGAAAAACTACTTGCAGTTCACCTAGTGAACTCAACACAAGAGAGATGAATTAATAAGTGAGGTAAACCAGACAGTATTTTCAACCGATCACAGACATGTAGTGCTAATGGCAGGTAGAGTCAACAAAATATCAGAAGAAACTACAGACAAGTGGGATATATTCTTTGATACATTCTTTGATACAAGCTAGGTGGACCTCTGAGTATAAAGGTGACATATAACTTACCCTCACCTTCCTCTGATACTCCACTGTGACAAACTATTGATACTCCATTGGCAACAGAGAGTATGGAGACAACACATGAGGATACAAATCTTGATTCATAGGTGTTGTACACAATGAATATCGACACACAGGAAGTAAATATTGTGGTGGATAAGGAAACAATTGAGAAGAAAGATGTGGAAATTGAGCCACTAGCAAAAGACATTACAGTTGAGATAAATGTTGAGGAAACAGTTGGGACAAAGCAACAAACTGAAAAATCAGTTGACCCCTTGGCTTCTAGAATAGTGACAAATAAGATACCGGCTACAGAAAATCCTACTGAGTTACTAGTAGTGGACAATACAGAGATGCAAATAGAACAACCGATAATAGATACCACTGAGAAATAATTAGAGAAACCATCAGTAGAAAGCACAGAGAAACTGACTGATACACATACAAAGAAACAGGTAGAGGAACAAGATTCATAGGTACATATAGAAACAAAGCAACCAGCCAAAATTGACAAACCTAAAACTTTGATAGCTGAAATACAGACACAAACTGACCCTTCTGAGATAGAGGAAAGTAAATCTATTACTACCACCAACGAATTACAAATTATGAAGGTAGTTGGATAGGCATCTGGAACCTCTATGACTGAATTCAGACCAACTAACGTAACAGAGGTATTAATAGATTCAATCAAAAAAATAACATATTGTAATGCACTAGCATATAAGGCTATTGATGATACCTTACCAATTTTGAATATGATTGCACACATGTGTAAAATAGAGAATAAAGATTCTTTGAGCCAATTAGACACATTGTCTAAGTACATAATTGACAACCTACGAACAATTGATCAAATCAATGAGGAGACATTCAAAGAGTAAATGAACAAAGAGAAGGAAAAATTATTTGAGGAGATAGTCAAGAATAATAAGGAACATATAGACACCTTATTACCAGTACTAGGCAAGAAAATTTTGGAATTCAAGAAACTGTACAAAGATACATGTAAAACAAACATTTTGACAGAGGATATAGACAAAGAGATCAACAAAGCACAGAAGGAAATCAATGATATTGCTGACAACTTAATAGGTTCATTAGATTCAATATTGGTAGTAGAACAGGAAATTACCAGATTTGAAGAGAAAATAGAAAAACTTGAAAAAGATAAGGAAAGACTAAAGTTTAAGGCAAAGGAACTTAAGTGCAAACTAGGTCCCAAACTAGATATCCTCATCTCCTTGAGAAAAGAGATTTCTGAAGCTCTCATTCTAGGACTTAAGACACTGGAAGAGCCAATGCACTTTCTCATTGGTATAATCCAGAGGAATGAAGCAACACTAAAGGACAGTGAAAAGTTCTACAACAGTCTGAATGTTGCTTTAGCAAATCTTTATCAGATTTTAACCAACTGGTTACAAGGATAAAAATAGAAACTACACTCAATTGACATTGAATGACAGCCTTTGTCATTGATGCCAAAAGGGGAGTAGTAGAGAATGAGAAAAAAGAATAAGGATGAGAAAAATATATGATAGAAGAAATCATCCGCTCAGGGGGAGCACACATTTTTGGAGAACACAACTTTGACAATTTTTGGCAAGACAGTTTTAGACAACACTTTTTGGATACACTTTTTGGCTTTTTCTCATGAGTGTTGCCATCAATGCCAAAGGGGGAGATTGTTGGAAAATGCACACTCCAATGAGAAATTGTAGGTGATTGAAGGTATTGTCATTGATGGCAACTTTACAATCCTATGGCACCGGTAGGCACCAGCGCCGACAGACTCTACACTGGCATATAGTTCACCAGTAGTGAAAAGATGATTAGCGACACCCTGGCCCACAAGATTTTGTTTATTTTGTATTAATTGTAAAATCCTTTTGAAAGCCGACAAAGGCAAATTGTAATAGGACTCATATAAGTATGAGATCTTGTAGATCATTTAGAAGATGTGGATATGGTTAGATTATTGTAGAACTAATAAGCAGTACATGACATTGGATTTACTTAATCCATTTTTGTAAGTCAATGAGACTTCTCTTTTGTATTTAAGTAGTGGGCTTTAGGCAGTTGGCCTTCCTGCTTGTGCATGCCACTATTGTATTAGTAATATTCACTTATTGTCCAGTGAGCAAATATTGTGGGTCACAAATCTCACTGAGGTTTTTCCCACACTGGGTTTCTTCATTAAAAATATTGTGTTATGGTGTTCTTTCTATGTTGTGGTTATTGTTCTTATTTACTGCATTAATTCCTGTTTACTAGTACACTATTTTGAGATGCAATTCATTTAATAAGTTAAGAAAATCCATTAACTGGCAAGATACTAATTCACCCCCCCTCTCAATATCCTTGGGAATCCTAATAGACTAGTGAGATTCCATGACCAAGGAAGAATCAAATTCCTCAAAAACTTCTTCCTCATTCGATTTTAATGACTTGACTTCCTTAGATGAAGGGGTATGAGAGATTTTATTGTTTTCTCCTCTAATAGGATTGAAATGAGTAGGAACTTGCTTAGGTTTAGATTAAGAAGAAGCATTAGTGTTAGGTTTTAAAATAGGGGCACCTGAAATCTCTACCACTAAATTAGAATCTGATAATGGACTAAGGAGAATCAACAGGGACTCACTAGATTGGGATAAAGCTAGGTGGGAGTTGTGTAGCCTAAGAATTAATCCTTGGTTAGGGGGAAGACATTTTTTAGATTTGGCTCTAGCAACTGATTGAGTCAAAGAAGAAAAAATCCAAAAGGAAAAATTCCTTTTTATGTCATACGTTAGATGGTTTAGCATAGGGAAGAGATGGTTACAAAATCCTTTAAACTTGTCATCCTAAGTGAAGTATTTCATGAGCAGCAAGGTTTCATCCTTCCAAATACCAGGGAGGTCCTCTCTATTATACTCACTCTGGAACTTGAAAACCAATTTTCCTATCTTGAAAAATCTTTGGAATTCATCTTTGTAGGATCCTTTCGGCTTCTTTGGAAAGTTTATTCCCTAGTATGGTGAACTAGCGATAATAGTGATCATATTTGGTGATATTTTGAATGCAACTCCCCCAATATTCACCAGACTGTTCTCGCATGACTGATAAAATTTTATGGAGAGCTTAAGATCAAAGCCCTACATGCCTTCCACATAGCTTGCAAGGTTACCTTTCACCACTTTCTATCATAACTTGGCATTATTTTTAAAATCATCACAACTATCTGGTTTAGTTTTTATGAGGTCACCCCCATAGCTATCATTGATAACTTAGAGGTAAAAACCAAAGGGGAAAATTAAAAAACTAGTAGCATGAGAAAGACGATGCTTATGGGGGTTGGGGAAAGTGACATTGCTATTTGAAATAGACGTCGAACACCTAAATATTAAAGGATTGGCTGAAAGGGTGACAATAGTAATAAAAAAGGTAATCCATTGATTATACTCCATCATAAGTCTTTATGTCCTCAAAGATAGTAACACAAAGCATATTTGGCATATCATAAATGCCCATCCAAATTTTCAAATAATTGGAAAATGGGCCTAAAGAAGCCAATCTTCTTGCAAATGTATATCCTTCCTTCTCGTATGACTCAAAAATATGTGGTTCACCGTGTGAATGAGGTCCCAACACTTAGAAACAAGGTGTTCACATTTCTACTCGGGTTTGGCTTCATTTATGAGCGTTATGGACTTGAAAAGCACTGAGAGTGGGGGGGGTGAATCAGTGACACCAAAACAAACACTACTTCAAACACTAACCAGTAGATGAACTTAACCAAGCATTTAAACAAAATATATGCTATCCAAAATGATATAACAATATCCACAAAAAGTAAAGCATCCACCATAGCACAAGTGTTTATAAGTAGAAAACCCAAATAGGTAAAAACCACTATGAGATGGAACTCACAAGTTAATTATCTGCAGTAATAGATACCTGATTGGTTAAAATCTTACAAAGTGCTCTGCTAGGAGCGAATCTTGTTAGAGATCCCAAGCTTGATTAGAAGCTTATACCCTGTTAAGAGTACTACCCTGTTAGGAGTAACCTCATTGGAGGATTTGAGAATCCAAACTAATGGATCACCTTGTTAGAGGATTTGTATAATGAATCTTGTTAGAGCTTACCCGGTTAGGGGATTCAATTTTGTTGTAATGGTTAGAAAACAACAAGAATGGTTTGAGCTATTCTGAGTAGCACAATACTTGCTTGATAAGATCCTTCTAAGTACATTCAACACTGTTCTTCATCTTAACACTTATCTCTCTTAAACAAAATCTTTTTCTCAATATTCACATAACATCTCTCTCTGTTATTAGTTCGAAATGATTCAATAAGATGTCTTTAAATAGACATTCAAATATTATACATCAGCCTTAGGAAATCACAATACAATTTCCAAGGTACAGTGTATCTAGACAAGTAAACATAACTCATCACAAAATCAGATACTAGTTAGAATAGTCAAAATTGGTTGGAACAAAAACTAGTGAACCATTGTCCTAGAATCGTCCGCTTGATCTCCATCTTCAACTTTATTTTCATTTTGATGCCGACTTAGTGTAGCCACAAGTTATCTCTTATGCAGATACTGGTTGACACAAAGTACCAGTTAGAGATGAACCTAAAACATACCGGTCGATAGTGTAAACCAATTGAAGTTACATTGATAGTCCATATGTGAGTGTGAGAGTGTTTCATCAATGACAGCAAGTGATGAACACATTACAATCATCATCAACCCAACAGTCTCCCCCTTTGTCATTGATGGCAACACTTAGAAATTTTTTTAGAGTAATACAATACTGCTAAGTGTGCATACACAACATATTTACATATATACTCATACTCCCCTTGAATGCAATGCTCCCCCTTAATGCATGCATAAATACAATTTAAAAAAAAAAAAACACACATACATATTATTACTCCCCCTTTGACAACAATGCCAAAATGAAAAAGTAAAATATATACATATATATAGAAAATCTGTATCAAAGTGGTCAACATATATTATAACTTAAAAAACATTCATGCATTGGCTAATCTCATGAAAATATCATCGAAGTTATGCTTCATCTAGGATAAAGCATTTTACCATGATTCTAGTATGTTAGCAGTGTACTCAAATGTAGACACCAACTGGGAATGGAATTCTTCCATTGAATCTAGCGTGCAGGTTTCAAGAGTAGCAAGAATAGCTTCTACATTGGAGTAGGCTCTCTGAAGAATGTCGACCTGTGATGTGAGGAGACTCTTAAGCTCTTTTAGATATGGGAATCTCTTAGCCTTATCATTATCATTCCTAATTAATCTGTCATGAAAATCATCTACAAACTGGTTAAAGGCATGAATGGAGTCCAGGAGTGGGACATATGCCTTGCATAACCTTTCTATTTCTTGCTCGATTTCAAATTGACTTTTAGAAATATCAGAATAAAAGAAAGTAACATTGGAGGTAGAGGCAAGATACTTTCCTCCAAATTCAATAGCTTTCTTCAACAAACTTCCATTATTAGATAAACCCATTTTGCCACTTTCAATGTTCTTTGCTAGTTTATCTCCATATTGCTTCTTGTGGCTCTTCTTAGCAAACATTTGAGAAACATCTTCAAGTGAATTGATTTGATCTGATGCATTTGCAACTAACTAACCAAGTTTGCTGATGGGAGTAGGAAGATGTGCAACATCTGTTTCTTGTAGTAAACTAGACAAAATTTTTACTACATTTTGGATTGTCTCTGCTTCAATCATTTGCTCTTTCAGTCTCTTCTTATGTGCTCAAGATTGCATAACATTAGCAATCTTCATCCTTTCAGATGTGCTCAAAGTGTTCATATCAATGAGTTATGAAATACTTAAAGAATCATCATCATCCTCTTCAAGTAGTTTCTGCTTCACTGGTTTAGGAGGTAAACTCTTAATGATATCTCTTTCTATGTTCTTCTTTGTTATCTTGTCAGCTGCCTGAGTGACAACTTCCTCAGTAGACTCCTTTTCACTATTTTCAATGACTGGTGGAGGTTGGGGTTTCTCCAGTTGTTCTGTTGCCGGTTCATTGTCCACTTTTAGTTGAATAACTGGTTGTTCAAC
This sequence comes from Cryptomeria japonica, assembly GCF_030272615.1. Lineage (NCBI taxonomy): Eukaryota > Viridiplantae > Streptophyta > Pinopsida > Cupressales > Cupressaceae > Cryptomeria > Cryptomeria japonica. The sequence continues at coordinate 117,964,402 of NC_081408.1, read as the reverse complement.
TAATGAATCTTGTACTTTAGTTATTGTAGGAGGAACCATATCTAGTGCAGTGATGTCTCCAGATAGGTCTACTATGTCCTGAACATCTTCATCAACAAGAATAATAGAAACATCCTTCTTCTTGATTGGATAGACTGTATCAGCTTGAACAATCTCCTTTGCATCCATTTCCGGTAGAGGAACATCATCTGTAGTATTATCCCTATTGCTAGAGTGGATGACTTCTTCCCTATGTTTGATTACACAAGCTATTTGATGTGTCTCAGACTCAACAACTGACCTTTTTGCATTAAGAAGCTTCAATCTGCTCACTTTAAAATCAAAATATACTTTGTATTTCTCTAGTAAAGCACTAATTGCATCCGATGATAAGTTGGGAAAATCTTGCACAAATATTTCATCAATATTATTCTTTTCCAATTGAATTGCTTCCTCCCATTTATCTAACAAAGTATTATACAAAGAGATAGAAATATCTTTTTCCAATTCATGCAGATATCTATTGTAGTGACCCAAATAAGTTATTACCTGTTGGATTACTTGCTTTTCTCATCTTCAATAAAAGAATCAAAGTATCTTTGACATTATCAAACCTGTTTCTCCCTTATGTCTTCATTGTTCTCTCAAAAATAGTGTTAGGTTTGTAAGTAGCAATATCAATAGGTGTAGTTATATTTGGCACTATCTTTATCTTTTTGGGTATCTTGCCAATTTCTTTTTCCTTCTTTGGTTCTTCTTCAGAATTTTTACCCTTAGACTATGGTTGCAAAATCAGTTTCCAATTTCTCTTCTTTGGTGCACTCTCCTTATTTACATATACTTTAGGTGCTAGTTCCTTCTTGGTTAGGAAACTCCGAGTCACCCTTGTGGTCTTTTTCAGAGGAGATTTTTCATCAAAATTCTTTTGCTTTCCTTTCACTTTAGCTATAAGTGGAGTACCAGTTTCAGTTGGTGCAACTTAGACTGTCACAATGTCCAACCTTTCCTTCTGTTTATCTTTAGGTGATGCTAGCAGAGTATTGTAATAGCCAACCAGTTAATTACGATTAACCTCGTAGCTCATATCTTGCATCTCTTCCTCTCTAGGTTCAATTGCTTGCATCAAGCAAAAGTCAGTGGTAATCATGAAGACTATGTCTTTTGCAAAGTGTTTTACCATATCTTCCGGTAACCTCATTCTAATGCTCATCTTTTTTTGGAATTCATTAAAATACTTGTTCGCAGCAGCTGAAAAAGTATTCTTCACAACCTTAATGTTATTCTTGATCTGTGCATTGACCGGTTGTTATTTGGACCATTCAATGTCTCCTATACCTGGTAGAAAGTTCTGAAAATAGAAAAACAACCCGGCTAATAGATGACCATATTTGAACTTTTGAGTGTTGTCCTTCTTAATGGATTTCAAATTTTGGAATAATTGATCTCTGATGGCTTCACAAATATCATAATCTGCATTATCAACAATTATTCTATGTGGTGTATGAATTGTTGTAGATGGAACATTGTTAAGTCTACTAGAGTAGAATGCTCGCTAGCCTATCACCATTGCTGCAAGTTTCACCACAAGGTCTCTAATATTGTTGATAGAAAAAGAACACTTATCCGATATAGAACTGGTTAACTTGAAGATAGTATCCGATTAACTTGAATTTCACGGGTTGAGAAATAACCCATTACAGCCCTAATAGCTTCCTTGGTTATTGTGTGAGTCCTCTCAAGATACATATTCTCTCCATGGACTCGACTCAAAATGATCCTAATGTGATCATCTTGAAAATCTTCAAGAAAATAGGAGGCATTGTGAAACCCTTTTTCAAAAACCCTACCATATTTGGTTTCAATCTTTCCATTTCCTATCACACAGTGATTTCAGCTAAGTATAGATGTTTAGAGTTCCTAAATATTATATTTTATAATCTATATAGCTAGACAAGTCATCTTTGACCACAACACCACTCGAGAATTGCGACAATGCATTATAAGACATAATTTCATCTTCCTTTAGAGATTCCTCAAGATCAACAATGATCATCAACCTCTCTAAAGACTTAGAAGTAGATGCCATTCTAGATAAACAAGTTTCAAAGCAGTATACAAAGAAATACCTTGTATCTTGCATGTCGCTCCATTTCTCGATTCAAATGTTCAAAAGAACACCCGTTCGCCTCTCTACAACTTTTGATTCAACTTGATTTCTCTAATCACAAAGCAATTCGCCAATTTATACCATGAGAATCTTGTTCTACTTGTCATTCATTTCAAATTTCTTTTTTGAAAGAGCTAGCGTAAAAATGATAAGGTAAAACTTGTTTTTATCCTTTTTACCAACCGCAATAAATGCTCGAACTTTAGGTTACAAACCCTAATTTCACCACTCAAGTGAAATACTGGTTGATAACACGTCAACAAAACTCAAAATTCAAAAATTCTTTCCCGCTCATTTTACAAAGGGGTCCGGAGATGTGTTACCGTTAAGCTCCCCTTAGCCATGTTAAACATTCTTAAGTCACCGGTGTTGGATTCTCTTCACTGGGTGAAGGAACAGTTTCTTCTCCAGGTGATTCATCACTTTTCTCCTTCCAAATCTTATTCATATCCTCTTTTCTTTCCTTGACATCAACTTTCTGTTTGCCTTTCTGATCCTTGAAAGAGTTGACCGGTTTTCTATTTCTTGATCTGCAAAATTTTACTAAGTGCCCTAGTTTGTTGCAGTGATAGCAAGCCATATTAGATGATCTCCAAGGTCCTGAATGTCTTCTTCCTGTTCTTCTTCTACAGTTCATTTCCACATGACCAAAGTTATTGCAAAAGGTACACACAAAATTTTTTACCTTTTCCATTTTGAATTGAATAAACCGGTTGCCATAGGATCTTTTCCAGTTCCAATTTACCCGATTATAAAAGTCCCTTGTCTGGTCACCATTTGGTCTAGGATGTATGTGTGGTATAGGATTTTTTTCTCCATATCTGCACTCAATATGTCTATTCCCATACATTCCACAAGTGTAGCAATAACCTTCAAACTTTCTAGACACATACCTAACATTAGTACTGTAATTTGCATTTTTGTTAGATTTATCTCTACAGACATTTGCAATATGACCGGGCTTATGGAAAACAAAGAAGACAGGTTTAAAACCCTTCTCACCGGTAGTCTTATTGACTTTAGGAGCATTTTTGTTCTTTGGATAGTTGCTCTTTGTACCGAAGGATTCACCTTATTTAGTTGTATGAAAACCAAGTCCAGAGATATCACCCTTCATTCTCTATGATTGAATTTGTTCTTCCAGCATGATAGAACTTTTAACAAACTTCTCCAATTTCTCATTTGCTTCAGTAAGCTTTTTGACAAGATCTTCATTATACTTAGATAGATTCTCTCTCAAAGATGATGCCAACTCAAGATCTAGCTTTAGGTTTTCCTTTTCTTCTATTTCAACAATTAAGTCCTCATGCATAGTGTCTCTTTCCCATTTGATCTTTAAAATCTTTTGATCACTTTCCTTGATAAGATCTTCAGCAGCCCTTCTGGCTTCTAGTTCTTGACTCATGCGGATAGTGAGACCTTCTAGCTCCCTCCTCAAATTTAGTTTCTCACTTTGCTACTTTTCAACTTCTTCTGCTAAAGCATCAATATTGGCTTCATCTGAAGAACTATTGTTAGATATTTCTAACTTTTTTTCAGATGGCTCTCTCCTCTTGACTTGAGAAGTTTTTAGTTTTCCCCTAAGGGATTCAACTTCATTTATGCAAGCTTCTAGCTCTGTAGCCATCTTGAAGTAGCTCCTATCCCCCATGGTAGTTTCAAGACTCTGTTCTAAGTGGTTAGGCTTGAACGAAGTTAGGATCTGATACCAATTGATGGACTTGAAAAGTATTGAGAGAGGGGGTGAATCAGTGACACCAAAACACACACTACTTCAAACACTAATCGGTAGATGAACTTAACGAAGCATTTAAACAAAATACATGCTATCCAAAATGATATAACAGTATCCACAAAAAGTAAAGCATCCACCATAACACAAGTGTTTCTACATGGAAAACCTAAATAGGTAAAAACCACGGTGAGATGGAACTCACAAGTTAACTATTTGCAGTAATAGATAACTGACCGATTAAGGTCTTACAAAGTGCTCTGCTAGTAGGGAATCTTGTTAGAGATCCGAAGCTTCATTAGAAGCTTATACCCTATTAAGAGTACTACCCTGTTAGGAGTAACCTTGCTGGAGGATTTGAGAATCAAAACTAATAAATCACCTTGTTAGAGGATTTGTACAATGAATCTTGTTAGAGCTTACCTGGTTAGGGGATTTGATTTTGTTGTAATGATTAGAAAAAAACAAGAATGGTTTGATCTATTTTGAGTAGCACAATACTTGCTTGATCAGATCCTTCTAAGTACATTCAATACTATTCTTTATCTTAACACTTATCGCTCTTAAACAAAAGATTTTTCTCATTATTCACATAACATCTCTCTTTGTTATTAGTTCGAAATGATTCACTAAGATGTCTTTAAATAAGCATTGAAATCTTATGTTAGCCTTAGGAAATCACAACACGATTTCCTAGGTGCAGTGTATCTAGACAAGAAAACATAACTCATCACAAAAATGGCTGCCAATAAAATGGTGTTGGAAACTCATCACAAAATTAGATACCAATTAGAACAATCAAAACCGGTTGGAACAAAAACTAGTGAACCGTTGTCCTGGAATCTTCCGCTTGATCTCCATCTTCATCTTTATTTTCATTTTGATGCCGACTTAGGGTAGCCACAAGTTATCTCTTATGCACATACCAGTTGACACAAAGTACCGGCTAGAGATGAACCTAAACCATACCGGTTGACAGTGTAAACCAATTGAAGTTTCACCGGTAGTCGATATGTGTGTGTGAGAGTGTTTCATCAATGACAAAAAGTGATGAACACATTACACTCATCATCAAGCCAACATTAAGATAGTTTTTTTTTAATCACCTTCTATAATGATTTGATTCTACTTTCTATCATTCATAATAAATATGCCATAATAGACTGTTGTCACATCTGCAACACTTGAAATTCAATATCCTAAGTTGGTCACATAGGAAAGGGTAAGATTACCCCTATGGTCACAAATGATCCCACCTTGAGTTTTTGTAGAAGAGATGTCAATATTCAATTTTGATCAACCAAAGGTGGGGGGCAATGGCAATTGCAACAATATTGTTATTTCCTCATATTATAATTTTTATAAAATATTATCAAATTTATAATTTATAATTCATAAATTAAATTTAGTGAAATTTTTTTCATATAGAATGCTATTAGATAAAGTTCATTGCAATTCTATTGTTTAAAATGGTTAAAATGGAATAACAAGTAAATATAGTGATATGTTATATAAGTAATTTTTAACTATAACTAGGGGATATTAGTGGCTTCAAAGGCTAGGTTCTTTTATTTGTTTTCCCTTGATATGTATGACATGATGATAAATTTAGAAAATAAAAGTAATTAAAAACTCATTTTATCTTGATATTATTAATTATATTACAAACCTTTTTTGAATTTAATTTCACATACACAAATCTTGTGAATAGAATCCCTCATTGTGATACTATACTAGGTTAAAAAATAATTAATATTTTTTAATATCCTCCATGTATGCATCTAAACATTTAAAAAATCAAGTTATGATTAAATTATTTATTCTTTAATAATATTTGATATGGGGCTACTTAGCTAAACCAATTCTAATTTCCACCATAATGCTAAATCATACAATGAAACATTCAATATAGCATTTTCACATTATATTTTTGCCAAGTCCATCTAAATTTGTAGTTGCATTTAAGCTTTCAAGTAACACCAAATCTAATAGATTCTAGTTAAAAATAAAATTCACTACAGTAAAAATAAATTTAAGATTAAAGAAAAGAAGGAAATTGAGTGTCATCTTTCAGTAAGATGAAAAAACCATATTGTATGTGTTCCCATGATCTAAAAATGCAACATCAAAAAGAGTTTAAAATAAATCAATACTTTGAAAGGTATTGACTCATGTACAATAATTTTATGCTATACAAGGTACTAAGTTGGAAATTTGATAATCTCTAATAAAGGAACAACCTTGGTCCATATCTTATCTTTTTGACAAAAATATTGACTTAAGGTAGAACAACAATTAAATTTGGGTTATCAAAATGTATACATGAGATTCATGTACATATTAAAATATAAAAGAAGTTTTTATTGACGGTAATGTAGTTTCTTTTAGGAAATAAAGATTTTATTTCTAGTTAGGAATATAACTATGAACTCAACTACTAGTTGGTTAGCTCTTGAACCATTATTCCAGTGCAGTGCATCATGCTTTTTCTCTTAGATGCTAAAGTAAAATTAATTTATGAACAAGTTCTTGACAATAAATTGTAACAGAATCATATAAATGCACACTTATGTATTAGAGTAGTAATAACACAATTTATCAATTCTTGTAGCATGACTCATAAATCAAGTGAAAGATTTAACTCTTCTATATGATTGCATTGCTACAACAACCATGCATGAGGATACAACTACATATAAGAATTACTATAGGGAATTAAATATGTAACCTCATTTACCTTAAATAGATAAGGATGCAATGATGATAAACTTTCATTTTCCACTCCAAGGAAACTTGAGCATCATTTCATCCCTCTAAACCAACTAGGATGCAAGCAACCACACATCAAAAATGATGTATATATGATGTAGAAACCATTTGAAATATTTGATTAACTGGTTAAATATCTGGTAGACTTATAATATCAACCTCCAATCAAACATATACAACAATGTGAAAATGTTGTACTTCCAGTGAGAATTGTTTGATTAGGTGGTCACATGGTAGGTAAACTCATAATCTATACCTAATCTATCAAGAGACTATTTTTTAATCACATGGAACATCTTATTAAACATATATATATATATATATATCAAACATCATTAAAATAGTTTGATAGGTGGATTAGAAAATCTCCAATGGTCAAGCATTCTTTAGGATTTCTTTTCTAAAAATCTCAACAATCATCTAGTATGTTATGATTGCCCCTCTATGGGCTGGTGGTTTAGCTCAATTGGCGAGAACTTCTAGTGGTGAAGCACGAGGTCCCGAGGTCTAGTCTCTCCCCAGCCCATGTGGTATCAGAGGATGTGTTGTGCCAGCATCACCGGTCATGTTAAAAAGTTTACTTGGCACACTGCAGTATATAGGGGAATGCTATACCTGATTCCTGCACTCTAAAAATAAAATAAAATAATAATTTCCCCTCTATAAGACTTTCCTAAATTTATAAAGTCTAATTACCCTTATTGATCTAGGGATCGTCTCTAGCTATCTTGGAACAAAATGAACAAAATGTTTTCTAAAGACTCCCAAATTGATATTAAAGGTGTGAGGCAACTCTTCAACAATTATATCACCCTATATAGCCATTAATAGTAATATTAAAAACTTAACACAATGATTTCGTTAATATGTTTAAAGTATAGTTCAGGGTTATACCAATGAAAAATAAATATGGTTTCCCATTGCACATGTCATATCTTTCATGTTCAACTAGTTTTATTTTAATAGAGATTGAACAATCAAACATTAGAATTACTCTAAGGCTCAATAAAATTTATGTAAAATCATCATATATTCCACATGAATTCTAAGTTAATAAAATTGAGTTCTTATAATTCATAAGTGAATATTCTCTTTCTCATTGTGTAGCAAAAAATATACATAAACAATCATAACTCAAATTAAAAAAGGTTAAATGTCAAGAAAATTCTACTAATAATTCTATCATAACATAAGATTAAATACCAAAAAAATTATCCATAAATTTTATTTTATTTTAATATAGGCTAGATCAATAGATCCTAAAACTAGAACTTAGCACATAATAGAGTTTCATTGCTAATAAAAATTTCTATTGCAACTCTTAAGAGGATTCATGTGTAATGAATATGTTACTCTTATTTCATATGTGTATCGTTTAAATAAAAATAGTTCTTTTCTTTTACACAAATTGAACCATTGAATGAGGATAGAAGGGTTGTAGATCCTTATTATAAAAATATACAACATTTGATCATCCCATGAATAGAAAACACTAGTCACACCCAAATTATGCCTCTATATATAAAATAAAAAGGGTGGTGATTGAAAGGAATAAAATTTGGTTGAGGCATCAATTTCCTATGAATGATCCTCATACCAAGTAATAGAATCCCATCAAATTGCCAACTACAGAGCATGAGGAATCTTCATATGTCAGAGGAAAAAGAAAGGCTAGGGAGAATAAACTTAGGGTTATTATGGTTCAATTTGATCAAAATGAAGAGAAGGAATAGTTTGAGGAAAACCATATAGGAAGAACAATGCTGACTATATCCTCTACAATTTATGTAGGGCAAGTTTTGCATGCTCCTCCAAGTTAATATCATCTATCCTCACCACCTTCTTCTCTTCCATAAGTTATAATTTCTCCTCTCTCGTGTATTAATATCCTACAATAGTGGGTTTGAGAGGAGAAATTTAATATTGACACAATGAAAGGATAATGATAAATGCCTACAAATATTATATTGTTACCCTTTAACAAAGATACATACACTATAAATCAATTTGTAAAGCCTTCACATTCTTCATTATCTAGGTTCGGGTTAAGGAAAGTTCCTACACATGCAAGTTCTCCTTACTCTACACCTCAAAGTCAACCAAGACAACATAGAGAGAAAGAAGTTCTACAAACATTAGCTATAACATTTTCTTATCTTTTTTTAACCAATACCATCTAAATTTGTACTTTGATTTGAGCTTTCAAGTAACATTGAATCTAATGAATTCTTATAAAGGAAAAAAATACTATGATAAAAATGAAATATTAAGAAAAAAACTAATATTGTTACTATTATCTTAATGTAAAATAAAAATCCCACAGCATATGTGTTATCTTATGGTCTTAAGAACATAAATTCAATTCTTTTTTAAATCAAAAAAATTTATCAAAGCTATTGAATCATCCATGTTAATATTTATGATAAAAATGCATGTATGTATAGGCTTTATAAGATTTTATGGAGGAAAATTTGTGACCCAATTCTTATTTTTTTGTAAAATATATCAACTTGTAGTAGAAATTCATTTAACATTAGGCAATTAGCATAAATACATTTAATTCATTTACCTATACAAATAAAATAGAAGAAATTTTTGAGGCTAGTGGAGATTATCTAGGAAAGAAATAGTTATTGTTACAAATACAATAAATAAAATCACCTAAAAGTTGGCAAGATTTAAAAATAATATAATTTGTAATACATCATGATTTTTTTCTAAGATATTAATACACAATAAATGGATGAAAAAAAAATCATAATATAATTGTAACACAAACATATCAATGTATACTCATGTACTAATAATAGTCAAAACACAATAGTGTAAAGACACTCATTGTTAGCATGGTTTTATGTATTTGAACCAACAAGGATGCAACCAACCAAATCTTTAGAATGATGTGGAAATTATTTACAAACAAGGAATATTGTTTTCTTAGGTGGTTTCATGTAAGGAACACATAATTTGAACCTAATCTAAAGGGTTATTAAACATTTTCACGTGAGGTGCATATTGGGAAAAAAGGAGAGTAAATAATGAATGAATTTGAAGATGATTAAAGAAGGCTGATAGTTGGATAAGAAAATATCTAATGGTTAATATTCCTTTAATAATGTTTTTCAAATACCAAAAATTATCTAGGATCTTAATATTTCCACTCTCAATAAGAATCAACAAAAGTACTAATTTCTAATTACCTTATAGTAATGTGTAAATCACCTCTAGCTATCTTAGAATTATCACTTGAAATAAAACTAATTATTAAATGTATACAAGGCTTCAAATAAATAATAGGGTTCCTATAGACTCCAAAGTCTAATTTCTAATATATTAAAAAAGGGGAAAACTAGTCTAAATATGCAAAATCGAAATCAAACCTAATCCCATTAATTACATAGGAGAATACCCAATGAGTCCCATATTCACACCCTTGTGAGAGTTCCTAACTTGTGGATTTGATTATTATATAATTGATCATATTGATTGGATAATATAGATACAATGAACTAGAGTAAATAGTGTGAAATTAAAAATAAACAAAATAAACAAACAAAGGAAGGTTTTGAAATAAACTCAGATGTACAAAACTAATAAGGAGATACTAAGAGGAAGTTGTGCCTAAATTTAAAACTAAATCTAGGTGGCCATTGTGGATAGGTACCTTATCCCTATGAGATTATAAACTAAGAATGAAAATCACATTGGACCATTAAGACTTTGCACTATCTTCCTTATAAATTTTAGCCTAAACATGGACGGCTATGGTGCTCAACACCCTAGTCCTAGAGAACTAAGGTGCTAGTTTCTAGTGTCCAAGTGATTTTTTATTAAATTTGTAAGAGATCCTATGACTGAATTAAAAAGGCAATGTAGAGAGTAATTTGTGCCTAAATCTTGAGCTAAAACATGGTGGACAATGTGGCTTTATGTTCAAGTACTATCAAAGGATCAACTAATCATAGAAATAAAAAATGGAACACACATCCCAATGTTCTCTTCCTATCAACTACACTTCCTATTCAATCACCATGTGTGTATCCATCTAGCCCAAATTCATTTGTTGTATTAAACAAATACTATATCCATTGGTGTCATTCACAACTTTAGGGTTCTATTACCCATTTACCAATATATGTCCTTAGGTGTATCAAAAAATATAGAAATGAAACTCTTACTACATGCATTATATTAGGCCTATAAATCACTATTTAATTAGATTATACACCAAGATCATTGAGAGAAAAGGTAAGAGACTTAGACTCAACAATATGACTAGAGTGAGAAAGAAAATAATTGGTGAATATTTGAATATTGTGATTAGGTGGAGCTATAGTTTTTTCTCTTTGTCATTCACGCCAGCTATGAATATAGTATTATTATCAATACAATCTTGAATCTTACTTTTTAAAGTATAACACTTCTTAGTATCATGACCAGGTTGATAATGATAAATTGACAAAATTCTTTGGGATTATGATAAGATGGAAAAGGTTTAGATGTATCAATTGGCCTTATGGAAGGGAGTTTCAACACATTATAATTTACCAACCTCGACATTATACTATGAAAAGAATTAGAAAAAGGAGTAAATTCTTTTCTAAGGTATTTGGATAAAGGGTCCACACCTAATGTCATATATGTCACTTGAATGTTGAAGTTGTCATTTATCTTGATGTGTAATTTGTTTACTTTAAACTTTGCAAAATATTGTTGAGCGCCCTCATTCTTATCAACCAGAGCCATTGAAGGAGATGATTCAAATTGACTCCCTTGAAGTTGAAAACTATGAAGCACTAAACACAAATATGTAAAGGAAGTAAACATAGAAAATAGAAGCTTATCTCAGATGTCATTTTGTAAATTGGCAATAAAAATTATTTGAACATCATGATCAAGTGTAGGATAAATAATTTGAGAATACAAATGTTTATATCTAGCGATAAAATCAGTCACTTTTTCTTTAACTTGTTTCTTATAATTAATCAAATCAATCAAAGTAATCTTAGGACCAATATTATTTTAAAATTTTTGAACGAAAGAATTAGCCTTATTTTTTAAATAATTAATGGAATTAGGAGACAAAGAATAATAACATTGCCAAGTTTTATCCCTAAAGGTTCAAGTAAACAATTTAGCCATAAGTCTTTAGTCATTTGAAAAATCACTACACGAAGTTTGAAATGTTTTCACATGAGCCTCAAGGTCACCTTTTATATTGTACAACTCTAATTGAGGGACTTCCATATGTTTAGGGGGAATAAAACGAATAATGTCATTAGATAATGGGCTCGATACATCAAATGTGGGCATATTAAACTTTGATTGAGTCATGGAAGCCAATTGATGTTGTAGGGATGTAACAGTTTGGGCTAACTTTTTTATGTTACTTTAGCAGAAGGATTGAAATTGGACACGTTGGATTGTGATGGAGGACTAACATTGTTGCATGTAGGTGGAGGTTGAGAATAAGATGGTGGAACATTATGATATGTGGGTATGGGAGATAATTGGGATACAAATGGATGACTCATGGAAGGAGGTATCTAAGAATATTGATTAAGGGGATGGTCCCCATGACTAACATGTGTGGGATTTACATTTTGTGTGGAAGAAGTCATGATTGTAGATGTAAATTTAGGTAGAGTAGGAAAGGTTGTAGGCATAGGAATGAAATGATTGACTTGACCAATGGGTTGAGAGTAATCAAGGACTTCAAAATAACTTTTGACAGGCATGGTATTAGTGTCAATAATATAAGAAAGGTCATGCAACAAATCAACACCAATTTTATTACCTGGTCCTAATTTAAGACCATGGCATGGTATGCCTTGGCATTATTGGGGACTAGGGTGTGGTATGTTTTGGTCCTAGAAATTAGGACTCCAAACTAGGGGCTAAGATAGAAAATTGAAAACAAATGAAAAATTCGTAAGGGTTGTGATAAAAATCAGCATTGCAATCAGGCCTTGAAAGATGAAATGCCAAAATGAGGCCTAAGTAAGGACAAAATTATAGGAAAGTACAATCTAGGATATTGTAGAGAGATTGGAAGATGCTCGAACTCAACAAAATTGATAGAATGCAAAGGTAATAGATTAGTAAAAATTTGGAGGCTTTGATTAGGAGGATATATGAATTCATTCCCTTTATCATTGACACCATCTGAAAATATAGTATTATTATCAATAAAATATTGGATCATATTTCTCAACTAGTGATATTTTTAAGTATAATACCCAAGTTGATGATGATATTGACAAAAAGTTTTAGGATCGTCATAAGATAGAAATGGTTTCGAATAGTCAATTGTTTTGATTGGAGAAAGTTGCAACACATTAGCATTCATCAACATCCAAATTATACTATACAAATATTTAAAAATAGTAGTTAATTATTTTCTAAAGTATTTAGATAAAGGTGTCACACCCGATGTTGTCATTTCCACTTGAGTGTTGAAGTTGTCATTTATCTTGATGAAACCTTGGTTGCGTTTGAACTTAATAAAAAATTATTGAACACTCTAATTCTTATCAACTAGAGCCTTTAAAGAGAATGATTCAAATTGACTCACTTGAAGCTAATAATTATGAAGCACTATGCCCAATTTCCTAAAAAAAGAAATAAAAAAATAGAAGGTTATCTCTAATATCCTTTTTTAAATTAACTTTAAAAATTATTTGAACATCATGATCAAGCACAAAATACACAATTTGTGAATGAAGATATTTATATCTACAAATAAAATTAGTCACCTTTTATTTAACTTCATGTTTAGAATGAATCCGTGAAAGTAAACTTAGGACCCATGTTATTTAAAATTGTTGAATGAAAGCATTAGCCAATTATTGAAAAGAAGCAATAGAATAATGAGACAAAGAATAATACCATTATGAGGATTTCTCTCTAAAATTTCTAGTAAGAAATTTATCCATAAGTCTTTGGTCATGAGCAAAATAACTACACAAGGTTTGAAATGTCTACACATGAGTCAAGAGATCACATTTTTCATTATACAACTCCAATTGAGGGACTTCCATGTGCTTACGAGGAACCACATAGAAAATATAATTAGATAGTGTTCTTGGTACATCAAATATGGAAACATTAAATTTGGATTGAGTTATGTAAACCAATTGATGTTGTAATGATGTAACAATTTGTACTAGGTGATTGATAGTTGCTTTAGTGGATGGATTGAAATTCGACATATTGGATATTGGTGGAGGAGTAGAACTGTTGTAATTAGTTGGAGGTTGAAAATAATGGGGGGAACATTATTGTTGGTGTAAATAATTATTCATCTTGGATATTATTACACTATACTTAAGTTTACTTAGGAAATGTATTTAATAGTAGTTTGGTTATGAGACACTTGGGTGTTTGTGCTAACATTGGGATAGTTTGTGTAGGAGAATTTCCACCTTTTATGGTGTTGATCTTGTTGTTACACTCCACATTTAGTGGGTGATCCACCTCATGTGGACTATTATATTGTTTCTCCTACCTACCCACACCTACTTCCTACCTACCCCTATTTCTTATTGAGCCACATGTCATGTTTGTGTGCTCACATATCCATATAGCCTTTCCTATATAAGCAGGCTCATCTACATTGTTTGCACTAGCAATCATTGAACATCTTGTAATGATCCAGTTGATCATATTTTGCATCTTGATAGAATACAGATTATTCCTATCATCTATTTTGTCTCTCTTATTTGTGCTTTCCATTTCCTCTTGATCTTGGAAAAATCTCACATGGTATCAGAGCCATTAGAGTGCCATAAGTTTGCCAATTGAGAGAATTTTGGGGTTCGCATTTTTGGAGATTTCTATTGTAGGTTATTATTGGAGCTAGTTGGGTCAGATTTGAGGTCATGATTGGATTAAGGAGGTTTGAGCAATTAATAGTCGCCTTTTATTTTGTCCAAATCCGACATCCGAGGCCAAATCTAGAGCCGTTTGAAGGTGGAGGGTGGTGACTTGTCCCAGCACCGATCTGCAATTTTGGAGCATTTTTGGTCAAATCCATCATTGCCATTGTGTTCAGAAGGCCAAAAAACCCTAAGATCCACTATCAATTCGTTAAATCGGCCTCCGTTACCTCGAGTTGAAAAAATCTCCTCTCCTAGTCTGTCGTACGGACTTGTAGGTACAGGTCTGAAAATATTTTTTTATTTTTTTCGTTTTTTAATTATTTTCAGAAATTTGAAATAATAAAAATTAAAAATAAATTATTAAAGGGTGGGGGGGCATTTTTTGGGTTTTTTCTTTTTAAAAGAAAGCAAAAAAAAAATGGGGGGGGGGTGGGGGGGTTTCTTATTGGCCCGCAAGCCACCTTCGGCGCACAGGTGTACCTATGGGTACCGTAAGCTACCTGTGGTGACCGCAGGCCACCTGCGGCCTCGCAGGCCCTATAGTATCGTAGGGTACCTGTGGGTCCCACAGACAACCTATGACCCGCAGGTGGTCCTTGCATGTACCGCAGGCTACCTACAGGTAGGCCAACCCCATAAGGGGTCTTTTTTAAAGAAAATTAATTTTTAAAAAAAAAATTAATAATAAAAAAAAATCAACTTTTTTCTTTTTTTTTTTAAATAAGTTTTTTTTTTATAATAAAAAAAATCAACCTTTTTTATGAAGATTTTTTTTTCTTTAATAAATTTTTAAAGTTTTTTTTCATTTCATAATTATCTTTTTTTTTTAATAAAGTTTTTTTGGGGGCATAATAAATTGTTTTTTCTAGATTTTAAAATCTTTTAAAAACACAAACATCATGGAATAAGTCAAATTGGTTACACTTTTTTTCTTGTCACTTCACACCTGTCTTGCAGTGCTTCCAACCAATAGTCAAGCGGGGGGGGTTGATTTGCTCCTTTATATCTCTTGGCCACATCCCAATCAGAGGCATCTTTTTCTGCAGTATTCTACAGGGCTTCTTGGTGGCCTCATCTTCATGTTTCCAGATTTGCACTATCATGTTGCATTCTCTTGCATGAGAAATGTTGTACTCACACTATTATAAAGTACCACACCTCTTTGTATCTTGTCATTCTTGACATATTTGATGTAATCCTCTTGTACACGTAGATTAGGAATCTCTCCTGAGACTTGATGCATGGCTCTAGTTGAGACTTAGATTGTACACATTTGTACATGGCTCCCATGAGACTTAGATTGTACTAGTATTTCTTCTATTTCTGAGTATCCAGATGATGCTCACAACAGGTTGTCTTCTTGCTTGATCTTCATTTTGTTGCAGCGAGTGATTCATCATCATCGACTTGGTACCTGGTTTTGTCACACTTTGACATTATTGGTGCATCATTGGCTCTCTTTCTTCCTTATGGGGAGGTATTTTGGTCATCATCATTGGACCATATTTGCAAGAGATTCGACATTGAGGGGGGGCTTCATGGTTCTTCTTCTCTCATATGGGGGGGACATAGTTTGGATCTTCTCATTCATCATTGAGAGCATTGTATGCTTTCATCATCTCTCTTTTGGGGGAGGGTTTTTTCGCATTGGGTTTTTCTCTCTTTCCCCGCTTTATGGGATATTGCATTTGCATTTGTACATGGGTACCTAACATGGCCTCACCGAGACCCATCTTGCATTGCTTAGCTGCATTGTAGACTTTAGTGCATTCCCCTAAGTTGCACTTAAGGGGGGGTGTTTGTGTAAATAATTATTCATCTTGGATATTATTATATTATACTTAAGTTTACTTAGGAAATGCATTTAATAGTAGTTTGGGTATGAGACACTTGGGTGTTTGTGCCAACATTGGGATAGTGTGTGTAGGAGAATTTCCACCTTGTATGGTGTTGATCTTGTTGTTACACTCCACATTCAATGGGTGATCCACCTCATGTGGACTATTATATTGTTTCTCCTACCTACCCACACATATTTCCTACCTACCCTTATTTCTTATTGAGCCACATGTCATGTGTGTGCGCTCACATATCCATATAGCCTTGCCTATATAAGCAGGCTCATCAACATTGTTTGCATGGGCAATCATTGAACATCTTGTAATGATCCAATTGATCATATTTTGCATCTTGATATAATACAATTTATTCCTATCATCTATTTTGTCTCTCTTATTTGTGATTTCCATTGCCTCTTGATCTTGGCAAAATCTCACAATTATGGTGTGTTGACATGGGAGATGGTTGTGATACAAATGGAAGAATCATGGAATGAGGTATGTAAGAATATTGATTAATAGGATTTCCCCCAAGACTAACCTATGTAAAATTAGCATTTTATGTACAAGTAGTCTCGTGATAGAAGATATAAATGTAGGCACACTAGGAAAGGATGTAGTAATAGGAATATAGTGGTTAACCTGGCTAGAAGATTGAGAGTAACCAACAGAACAAATTTTAATTTGATAGAATTAGTATTAACGATATGAACAAGGCCACACAAAAAATGACACCTATCTTATCATTTAGAAACATTCTTTTCAAACCTTCAATCAAGGGTATTGAATCACTATTCAAGTATTGTTAACCCATCCATTATTGAAGATTCTAAAATTCATTATAAATCTTCTCCATTTGGTCAATAGTAACCCTAGTTAATGATATATCTATATCTTGACAAGTAATAGGAGAATGGGGATAAGTGATGTAATTTGTTGGGTTAGAGGAAGCATTAACATTCACATGGAATAAGTTATTCATCTACGGTTCCATATACTTAGTGTTCAAACCTTGGAAAGACTTAAATCTACAAATTCTTCTCACTAGAATATTGTATGTAGGACTAGAGGTAACAAAAGTCATGCACTAAGGAAGGAAAATTGGATGCAAAAACTATGATTAAGTAATATAATTATTTTTAAATATGATTTATTAACCAACAAATTAAACAATGTGAATTATGATATTGGATATTAGATGCATCTAAATCTAAACATAACATGTCATAATAATCAAATCTAAGAACACAACTTAAAAATTTATGCAAACTACAAGTCAATTTTAGAATAATAAATCAAATTTTTCTATGAAATTAACCACTAAATTTATGTAATTCAATTGCAAATATGATTTATGAGTGAAAAAATGAATGTTAAGATGCCTACAAATCATACTTGGGACAATAAATCAGTAACAAGTATGAAAGAAGTCAGGTTCACCAAAATGTTTTGGTGAACTAGCTACCCAAATGAATGCATTAAATATGACTGCATAAGATATATGTTTGAAAAATGACTAAAAAATATGAGTCAATTAAGTGCATATGATTCAAATGTGAAAATAAAAAATTGTAGCAATGTAAGGATGAGATTCGCGATCACCAAAATGTAATGGTGATAAAAATTAGGGTTTCACAAGTTATGTTTGGCAAACTAGGAAACCACCCAATTTTTACATGAAAAAATAAAAAAGGAGGATAGATACAATTAGAATCGTATGCTTTGAATTTAGTGCAAAATTTTAGATAGTTGAGAGGAAATAGTAAAATGACTACTACAAATATCCAATCAAGCCACAATCAAGGATCTAGGAAAAAGAAGAAAATAAAAACCTATTCTAGAAGTTCGGGCTAGTTTTTTGGGGACCCGGTAGTACAAAGTCATGTTGGTCCTTCGACTTTACCTCCATAAAAAATTGAACATGTTTGTAATCATCAACTATATTGAAATCCTTGAATACAACTCTTGAGTTGATTCCATGTACACAAAATGAGAGAGAAAATTATTGTCGATAGTGGTCAAACCTTTGTTTGGGAATTAACCTTGAAATTTAAATAGTAATTAAAATGGAAACTACAAGAAGATTCTTTCCTTTGGAGGGAAAGGCTAAATCTGAAATGAAGTGCTTGTAATTGAAATGTATAACTTGATGAAGTTTTTTTGGATCCTCATGCAAGGATCTTAGGACATGTCTTTTAGAATTTATTCATAAAAAGTTGATCATTGCTGCAATCTTGAATTCTTGAACTTGTATTCACTTCATCTCAAATCCTTGATGAATGTTTGATTTCTTTCTCACTTGAATTTGAAATCTTAAATGAGGCTCATAAAAAATATTAGGTTAGGTCCTCAAATGAGAGGGGTATACCTCCTTTTATACTTGATTGCCTAGAAATTAATTGAATTTATAGAGTACGCTGACATGGGATAAAATTTCCCTCACATTGTTGCAAGGTCTGCACCCTTGTTCTCCTTGTGTTGTGCAGTGCAATGTTTAGGTTTTTGACATGGCTTAACCACCTCCTATGGATTCTATAAGTCTACTGGTTGTATCAAGCTTTAACAGGTTGAGCTTTTGGTGCAACTGCAACAACACTTGTAACAAGTGGTATCAGAGCTTGGCCATAGGTACAAACCCCTTGTTTGAACTAAAGGGGATTGTTGCAAGGTGTGCACCCTTGATGTCCTTGTGTTGTGAAGCACAATTCTTGGGTTTGTGACATGGCTTAACTGCTTCTTGTGGATACTATAAGTGTAGTGGTTGTATTGGACGGTTAATATTTTGGTGCAACGACAACACACTTGTAATACACATAAGATGACCATTATGAGGACCAAATTTGCATCTTTATTAAGATGTCTAGGGCACTGAGCACCCTCGTC
Source organism: Cryptomeria japonica (assembly GCF_030272615.1). NCBI lineage: Eukaryota > Viridiplantae > Streptophyta > Pinopsida > Cupressales > Cupressaceae > Cryptomeria > Cryptomeria japonica. Next base: position 117,945,154 of record NC_081408.1, on the reverse strand, counting down.
TTGAGAATTAGGACTCAAGTTTAAGGAGAAGGCATGAAAGGAAATTAAATTGTGAGTTTGAAGTTGGTGTGAGTAGAATCAAAATAGGCACTTAGAATCGAAAGACAAAGTGCCAAGATGATGTTTAGGTGAGGAAAAAATTGTATGTGAATACAATTTATTATGCTACAAGTTCATAATGGCTACAATGGAAATGATCTCAATGTAGTTAATGCTAGGAACCTATGAGAAACCTTTGGCCACAAGCCATGGTTTGAAATTGTCAACTAATCCATCAGCTGCAAATTTGGTCTAATAGCTCCACCTACAACAAACCATCTTTCTTCCCTTAATAAGTGGAACAAGATCCCAAGTGTTGTTTTAAATCATAGACTTTTACTCTTCCTTAATTGTTGAGTCCCACTTACCAATAACTGATACTTCATGAAATAATTGTGGATCTAAAGTTATGGCAATGCAAGAATGAGAAATGTCTTGATACATTTTGATAGAGTGCTACGTGTATCTAAGGGATCTCCAACAAGAATTCCTACTAACTCAAGTGTCTGATGAGCCTAGAAAGGCTTATGTGGAGATGAAGTAGGATAATCCTTAGCCTCAAAATTTTAACTCTACAAAAAGAAAGATGAAGCCTCATGATAAACTCTAATATCTTGGGGAAAATCCTCCGAGTCACTATCTAAATATTTGATTGAGGAAATAAATTGTGAGGAGGATCTAAGAGATGTTTCCTTGAACTACAAAATTCCCTCAATTGAAAGGTCACCTGTCTTAGGATCCATAAGTCACTATTCTTTTATACCATAAGGATAGCCAACAAAGATACATGGCTAACACTGAGGCTCAAAGGCCTTGTTCTTCTCTAGAGGGATATGAGCTCAAGTTGGGGACCCAAAAAATCTAAGGTTCTACACAATAGGTTTGCTACCATAGAAAGCCTCAAAGGAAGCTATTCCCTTTAATTCTACATGTGAATCTTTATTTTTGATTTGAGTAGCATAGTTGATAGCTTCTACCCAATGCTCAGGTGCAAGGGAACATGAATGGATCATGTAGGTAGTCATTTCTTTTAAGGACCTATTTTTTCTTTTAGCGACACCATTTTTTTATGGTGTTTACGCAATAGTATATTGAAGATAAATTATTTTAAGAGTAAAAAATTGATCAAATCATGGTGGTTCATATATTCTCTACCATTATCTATGCATAAATTTTTAGCATACTTTCTAGATTGGTTCTCAACATGAGTTTTAAACTTTAAATCTATCAAATACATCTTCTTATGTCAAAGAAAGTAGAACCATGTATATCTAGAATAGTCATCAATGAAGGCGGGCAAATAGAAAGCCTTTCTAAAAAACAATGATGGAAAAGGACTGACCAAGTCACTATGAACCAACTCAAGGACTTTAAAATCAATCCAAGCCTCCCCTTTTTCATATTTATATTCAGGATGATTTCCTAGGGAACAACATAAACAAACACCATTAAAATAATTTATGAGGAAGGCTTGAGACAAATTTTCCTTTCTAAGCTATTGAAATTAGTGATAGTTGAGACAAGAAAACTGCTCATGGCATAGTTCTCTCAATGAACCTATGTGGGTGAGAAAAACATAAGATAGTGAATCAAGAACAAAATGAGAGAAAGCATATAGGAGAGAATTATGATAAACCTTATTAATTGAAAGGAGTGCATTATTTTCAAGACTCTTGATAGTTACAAAATTAGAAGTCAACTCAACTTTTCTATCATTTTGAGAAATATGATAGATGGAGAGAAGGTTGGCTAACAAACTAGGCACATAGAGGATATCACCAAGTGTACCAATACCAACATTAACAAAAAATTTCCCAATGACTTCAATAAGAGAGTCATCCCTCATGTGAATGTGTGGCACCGAACAAGGATCCAAGAAAGAAAATAGTTCTCAAATTGAACCCATGTGATGTTATCACCTGAACCAATAATGCATTGTTGTGAAGAATTTTTAATAGAAATAAGTGTATTTTATTTCCCTTTATTTAATTTGGAAGGAGTAGATTATTTTTGAGAAGATGGTATAATAATGTTGTTCTTTTTTAGAATATTTTTTCTCATTAATTTTATTCTTATGATAAGAATGTTCCCCATGGATAGGTTTCTTGTAATAGATTCAAAATGACCTATCCTTTTTTTGATACTTCTCCTTTGAAGAGAAGTTAGTGTCTATATTTGTTGTAGAAGATGACAATGCTTGATCTTTTGTTGAGTTATTTTCAAACTACATTTGTTTATGATCAAGTTTCCTATATTCTTTTTGACCCTTTGGTTGACTAGCCAATAAATATTAAGATTGAGAAGACTTAATGAGACCCATAGAAAGAAGCTTCCCTTGTTCTTGCGTTAACATTTCATAAAATGAAGCACAAGAAGATGTAGTGAATGTAGATCCCATTATCAACCTATAAGTGTGAATGCTAGAAACAAAATATGCATATTTAGGTCCATGTTTGTAGATCCCATTAGAGATAAAGGCCACTATGTTGAATCCTCTCCCCCTTTAATGTTAAGGAAAATGAATGAAAAATTGAGTAGCTCTTCCTTCCATTGAAACTCTTTGTCCCAATGAGTACACCTCTGCAAACAATATACTTACTCAGATTCTCTCTTACCCTTCAATATATATCATAAATGATTACAATGCTCCCCTTGATAGAGATATCATTCTTCTATAACTATTTTTAGAAAACCTCATCCTTATCTACTCCCTAAGAGCATAAGCTACATAAATCGAAAAGAAAGATAAGAGCCCTTAAAGGCCCCCTTGATAGATGTACCACTATTTATGCTCTTTTTGTCATCCATTTTATCAGTACTTGCTTAGACGTACTCTAGTACAACAACTTCCAAATGTCCCAAGATTCAAACCATTTATTCTCCAATTTTAACTACTTCTCCATCTATTTGCACGACCAATACTTTATAGTCTTTCAAATCCTCTCCTATGATGAGGTAGACTCTAGAATCTATATTAAGAGGATAAATGATCTTTATTATTTTTTAGCGATGTATATCTTTTACCAATAGCTAAAGCTTTGAGCCAAAATTGCTGCATTGCTTCATCAAACTAAATAACATTGTTCATCAATAAAACCATCTCAAAATAATTGGAAAGCCTCTGCCATGCTGAAAACAACTCAATATCCAAATTGCAAGGGGAATCATAAGATCTTCATTTTGCTCTCCTCCTCAAATAGTGCATATTGTCTACTTAGTGGAAGTGTAATTAGCACCACCAAAGGGTGCAGACCCATCCTCACACTTTTCTTCCACCTTTTCTTCTAATTTCTTCAAACATGTCATATTCATCGTATTCTTTTATTTATTAGTATTAGTCTTCTTTTACAAAACTAATAGACATCTCATTCCCTCTTGTACAAAATCTAGCAATGTATCCATTTTACTGTAGTTGTAACAAGTCAGACCTTGTTCCGGACTATTTCCATTCCTTTTGATATTTATATCTCTTTTGATAATTCCACTCCTTTTAATAATAGTTTTGCACTCAATTGCATTATGATGAAAATTGTTGCAAGCATAAAATATTCATTAAAAGATTGAACATTCCTCTAATTCATATTCCACATCTTCTTACTTTTGCACTCATCAGCCTTATGACCAACCTTGTTTAAGGCATTACAACATTATCCACTAAAACTTCTATATTCACTTTCATTGTGTCCAACTTTGTTGTGTAAAAAGAAAAATACCATTAGAAAATAGAAAATACGTGATTTGAGAAGGAGGAGCAAGAGACCTCTTAAAAAATTTAGTCTTTTAGACATAAGGGAAACCATTTTGATTGGATTCCTTTACTTCATACTTGAAATTTTCTCTACCATATTTATTCAGCTTGTTCATGAACATTCATTTGCCTTTTGTTCCATTCTTGTCTTCCAAGCTAGGTACTAGTAGCAATTTATGTCTTTCCTCTATCAAATTCAACTCTTCTTCTACCATCTTGGCCCAATTTTTACCTTCTAAAACATCCTTCTCTTCTAAAATAGGAGCAATAGCCTCAATGGTAGCTACACCCTCAATCTGATTACAAACTTGCACTAACAAATACTTTTGTCCACTATTATCCCCCACATAGTAAATATTATTATTAGTCCTTATACCTTCTACAAATAATTTTTCAAAAATTCCTTTTGTGATTACACATCCATACCCATGAAATATGACCTTATAAACTTTTCTACCCACACACAATAGACCTTGTTTCAAAACATTGCCAATAATAAACATCATGAGTTTTATGCTTACTATCAATACATATGATTCATTTCCCACAAATAGGTGCATCTTATTTTTCAAAATTAACTAATCCACCATTATATTTCTCAAGGTTAATAAACTAATGTCTATCATGAGTCATATGATTTGAACATTTAGAGTCAATGATCCATTATTTTGGTTCCACTTTTGCATGTGGTGTAGTCTTCACACCCACTACTTTTTCACTATTCTTTATATCTTTTAAACTTTTGGACCACTCATCGTTCTTTTATTCTATATCTAGGAACAAGTATTCTTCATTTGAGTTATCATCATCTTCTTCTTCAAATGAGTAGGTCTTTGTTGATCAAAAACTTTTTTTTTCTTATCTCTATCATCTCTTTTCAGATTTTTGTTATTCCCTATAAAGTTCTCCTTTCTTTTTTTAACATCATTGGGTATTCCATCAAAATCCTCTTTATACATACATCTAGAAGTATATTGACAAATTCTTCCACAATTAAAATATTTTAGGGGTAACTTACCGTTGTACTTTCTAGTTCCACTTTTAAATCTTCTCACAAAGTTTGCTTCAATTTCATCCATGTCTTTATTTTCTTTTATTTCTTCTTCAAGCTTCTTTGTAAATTTGAATGGTACTTCTTTGCCTTCCTTTTTGATGTCATCTAGTTCATAAATCTTAAAGGTAGAGAGTGAACCAAGGAGCTGATCCATATTGTACTTATTCATGTCATGACTTTCCTCAATACCATACTTCGGATTATAGATTTTTGGAAATGATGCCATTATCTTTCTTACAACTTGATTTTGTTCTAGCATTCCACCAACACCTCTAAAATAATTACAATTTCATTCAGTCAATGAATATAGCCTTCAAAATTTTCAAAATAAAACATCCTCACATTTTCAAACTTGTGCTTTAGATTTATAATTTTAACTTGCTTTATCTTTTCATCACCTCAAATACATTCTCCAATGGTTCCGAAATTCCTTTAGCTAACTTTGTGCCTACAAATTTCCTAAATATTACATTATTACAATAATTGACGATTGAAATTATAGCCTTTGCATTATTTTCATATGATTTGACTTCATTCATAGTTGAAGGACCATTCTGAGGAGCATTATAATTCTTCTCAATGCTTTTCCATATTTTAGCCAGCATAGTTGCTAAATGATATTCCATCATTTCTCTCCAATAAGCATATTTTGTGCCATCAAAATTTGGAGATTTGAAGGTGTAACCTTGTGCCATCTCAGATCTTCCTCAAATAATTAAGCTTCTTAAGAAGATCCTCACTCTAATATGAATTGTTGAACACACCACAAGACTAAGAGGGGGCTGAACCAATATAGATCATTAAACACTTAGTTTATGATCTTTAATTTTTAATCGATAAATATATAATTATAGTAGTAGTAAATTATGAAAGAATAATGCACAACAAACACATGAACACAAAATTTATGTGAAAAACTACAAGCAGAGAAAAACCACAGTGAGAATCACACTCACCATATGAATATAATTTGTTATAATGTTGCCTTTGAAACACATTACTTTGGAGAGGAATTGTAGAACTAAGGCACATAATCTTATGACAAGATACAAATGGCTTGTAGTACTAAAATACACTATCTAAAGGCAAGATACAAAAAGAAACCAAGAGTTTCACTATCTTCTAGAAATAAAATGAATAGCTAAATTGAAAAGAAGAATATTTCCTAATCATGAAATTATTCATGAGCCACTATGTCAAGTGATCAATATCATGGCAAAGACGTCTAACTTTAAATACTATAAGAAAACTCCATCACGCTACAGATATCATCATCAAATCTCTTCATAACTGACTTTTACACATCTCCAACATGAAATCTACTTGCAAATCATTCACATCCACTACTTGTCAATTCACACACATCTCTCATCTTTATTCACACATCGACACTCCTTTATATACAAAATTAATCATTAAAACCCTTAACTAGGTTGGCCCCATATATAATGAATAATTTTACATGAATTCAACCATTTGGGCCTAAAATATTCATTATAGGTCACTCCGAGAGATAGAGAGGACCCAACAATATCACAACACATCATTTCAATTTTTTTCCAATTAGTCATGCACATGCTAACACATCATCCAAGATTGATATCAAATGAGACATGTAGATAAACATTAAAGCATGTTAACTAGTTAACCTAGAACCATCTTCCAATACAAATTATATAACGTGGATCTCCACATGCCATAGTGAGACCTAAAACACTAACCAAACTAAATATCCGAAGAAAACTTGAACCAAAATAATATGATCCAAGTAGGATATACCACTATAGTCAATAAAAAACTAGGCTGGTTGACAACACTAAACTCATAACGTTATAACTCTGCTTTCCAATTTGACCATCACTTGAAAACTAAATTGGAACACTGCACGAACCACATAAACATGGCCTATAATCTATAGCACTTGAATCCACATATCCAGAAGCCACCAAACAATTTAGGGACCAGTTCTTATAGGAAATATCACTATCAAAAACAACAACAATCAACTCTACCATCTAAGCAACAAAGGACTTGAAAACTTGATAGTGTAATATACATAGAACATGAACATTATATCCAAAACCAAAACACATAAAACTCATGTAGAAAAGCAGTACAAAGCATTCTTCCAACTTCCACTACACCATCTTTCCATAAACACCTTAACATCTTCACCAGACTACTCAACAATACTAGTACACTCACTTTCCGAAACATCAAAACTTGTTTTTTCCTTAATAAAAAAAACAACACAAGTCAAGTTTCTAACTAAAGGAACTAAAGGTAGAAAGATCAATGGCTTTTCTCCTTATGAAGTTGAGATGAATTAGATGTCGAAGAACTAGGGTTATATTGCTTGATGCGCCTATGTTTTTATTTATATATTTTTTTTGCTTTTAGTTGGTCATTGTTGGTTGTTTCTAAACTTTGGTTCTTTTAACTTTTATATGTACTTGTTCTGAAACTCTTCCTTTAATGTTGTTCTGTGGGATTTCTCTTCAGGCCTTGTGGTGGTCTTTTTAAATTATCTTGATGGTTTTTTATATAGACTTGTAATGGGTAGGGGTCGTTCGCTACTTAATTTAATCAAAAATAACTACTCATATAGTATTCCCTCAAATAATGATGTTAGTGGATAATTAAAATATTCTTTGTGCATGCAAAAGATCTTCATTCTAAAAGTTTGCTAGATATTCTAAACAAATTAGACTTTGTCTTAAATCAACAACCTAACAAGCAATCTGAACATTCATGGTTCAAGATAACTCATAATGAATGAGCAACATAATAAGAATAAAGATTAATATTAAATTAAAAATTTACAATGTTAAGAATCATTTTCACAAAAAAACATCAAGTCAAAATCATTTGTGTATTTATAAATCTAATTTTAATAATAAATTAATAAATAAAATACTCCTTATGGGTGGTGTGTCTTTGATTTGGATTCTCATTCAGTAGATAAATCTGCTCAACTTTTCAATTTTCTTCAAAATGACGCATGGTGATGGTGCTTCTCCTATGTTATCTCTTGCTATCATGTGAACCTTTGGGTTATGCAAGTTTGTTAGGAGGCCTGTTTGGCTCCTACATGTTCTTTGGATGGTTGTGTCCAATATTATTTGGAAATCTCTCAACATTGTATCTCTCACTTTGTAATTCTTATTTTAAATATATTTTTATCTTTTTCCCAAAAATAAAAAAATAAAAAATTATTTCACAAAAATGAAAATAGAATCCAATCAACTCATCATTATTCGAATAACGCAGCGGACAAATGAGAAGCTAATACAATTCTGCCAGAATAATGACTAATGTGGCTGCATTTTATTTTTCTAAGTCACATTGCTTTCACAATGAATCACTTCGAATGATTTCTAGAGAGGATTGATTTTCTACATGGGTTATTATTGTCAACTATAAAATGTTATTTTTTAAATAAAAAATGTGATGGGCACCACTTTACGTAAAGAATCACAACTATTATGGAACCTCCCTCTACCTATACAATCGCCGTACACTGAAATTTTGAAACTCTAGAAATAAGATCAATCAAATTCCAGGGCTACCCATTTCCGACTATTTGAACATTAAACACGTTCATATATACAAATTAGTTTCCTCTCCAGCAATAATTAATTATTAATCAGTGTTAATATTGTTAATTTAATTTTTTTATATAATATTATAATTTTTTGCATAGATAAAAATGGCGTGACTCACCTCACAATCCTAGGTTAAGTCACACATTTTATCTGTTTAAAATTTTTGATAATTTTCAAATATTAATTTATAGCTGCAAGTCAAATATTAGTTTATGTCTGACTGAATAACCAGGAAAAATAATTCATAATTTTTTATAATTTTTTATAAATGTGAAATATTAGTTTATGTCTGACTGATTAGCCAGGAAAAATAGTTTTTAATTTTAAATTAGTATAAACTCCAAGTCCAGTAAGGGTTAGTCTAAAACAGTAAGCATGCCAGCTGTTTGAAATACCTCATATGGAGCTTTTCTATGAATAATTGGTATGTTGTAATTAAACTCAAACAATTTTAGTGTTTTTTACTAACGAACAATTATAATAGGCCCTCCCTCTTAGTCGCAATACGGTGAAGACATGATTAAGAAAATTACAGGTCACTTTCTTAACCTATTGCAACACATTTAATTTTATCTGTTTTGAGCAACCACATTTCATTTTCTCTTTTTTGACCAACCACCCGTGACTTTTATTATTAAATTTCATTGTCATATTTTGTGATTCTAACAATATATCTGAAAGATTCAAATCTTTCAAGAATATAAATTCGTCATCCCTAATTGTTCTCCATTTCTATTTATCCCCTCCAAAAACTCGCCCCTACTATCTCTGATACCCAGTTGGCTTCAAAGGAAGAACAAGATGAAATACAATCCTTTCATTTCTATTCCTTGCATAGGATTGGCTCTTTTTCCAACCCTCCTCTTGTTGTTTGTAATTAATGTTCATTCAATCATATGTACTTATGTATGGCACACCTACGAGAATTCCTTAATTTTTACGGATGAAAGCACTTGAAAATAATTGATATTGTGAACATGCATGCGACTCTTGTTTTAATTTTAGAACTCTATTTATTGGAAGAGGCTACAACCTCTATAAAAATTGCTGAATTGCAATGTTTAGTGTGGCCTGCAACAATGTAATTGGGTTTTTCAAATTTGAATAAAAGATTTGTGTTTGTGTCGAAAGATTTCTTGTTTCTTTATCCTTTATTTTAGATTCTATAAATGGTATCAGAGCAGGACAATTGGGCATACAATGTTGAAGAAAATCGTGGGTGTGCAATTAAAAAAGATTACAATTTATGAAGGAGTATTTCAGCCAGTCTTTACGGTCAAAGATATTTCTTTTGGTATAAATTAAGAAACCCAGATTCTGAAAGGTGTAGAAGATTGCAGCCATAAAAAATAGAGAAAAAATAAGATCGTTGGTGAAATTATTGATTTCCATTATCTAAGAAGTAAAAGAAGTGTTCAGAACTCTTGAAAAGATCTATAAGCAGTGTCAAGTAAAATTAATTTATTTTTAATAGGGAAAACAGGTGGAAGAGATAAAAAAGAAAATATAAGTTTAAGTTGTGAGAAAGATTGTTTGAAAGATGAATTGATGAGATTGAAAAAGTGTAATTCAGAATTGATAGAAATTATAAAGCAATTGAGAAAGGATATCTATGATTGTTCTTGTGAAAATGATACTCTTGAAAAAGAATTGTTGAAAGTCAAGAGTGCAAATGAAGATTTGGAGAAACGGCTAGAAGTGTTGAAAAAGGAAAATGAGATTTTGAAAGAAAAACCAATAGTGTGTGATGTCGCATGTGGTACAAGTGATTTGTGTCCTTCAGTTGATATGAATGATGTAACTAATATTTATTCAAGTGAAGATGGTCAATTTGAAAGTAAAGATGTGTTTGCATGCACAGGTGCAAGTTGTGATATTAAAAACAAAGGTTAATCTAAAACTAATATTGGTATGAAGATGATGCAGAAAATGGGTTATAAAGGAAAAGGTTTAGGAAAGCATGAGCAAGGAATTCAAGAGCCCATTTAGCCTATTATGAGACCAAAGTATGAAGGTCTTGAATATTGTATGAAAGAGAGGTTTGATGTTGCTAGTGTTACAAGCTTGTGCAAATTATTTGAAAGAATTCAGTGTTCACAATACCATAGAGAAGGACATAAAGAAGACAAGTGTTGGGATCTTCACCCTTGTTCAATTTGTGGGTTGAAGAATCATTGCGAAAAGTCATGTTGGAACAAAGTGATGAATGAGCAATCTAAGAAAGGTTGTATGCAGATTGATTATGGCTGGATTGATGGATCTTGTTGGCAAAAGTTAACAAATATGTTCAGAAGGTTGTACAAGCCTAAATGTCCACATGTGAATGGAAGAAGTGATCGGATATAGTTTGGATGTTTGAGTCAAGTAACAGATGACTTCTTGCTATGATGGAATATTGAAGTGCCATGAGTCTTCTTTAGAGAAATGAAGGGAAGGCTTTGTCATCTCTCATGAAGTGAGTTGCAAAGGTTTGGATTTTGTGACATTGAGTTCCCTTGTACAACAAGTTCACATCAAGTTAGAAAGATCTAGTTTTTCAAAGATTCAAGATCAATTTGTGAGTCTAAGCATCAATGGGGAGTATGAAGATAATTGATGTTGTGAACATGCATGCAACTCTTGCTTTAATTTTAGAACTCCGGTTTCTTTCCATGCTGAACAAGAAAACTATTTTTAATTTTCTTTTGGACAATTAGTTCAATTTCATTTTTAGTGGAATAAAGCATGTGCACTCACATGTATTGTTTTATTTTTACGAGACTATTTATAGTTTTATTTAGTTTATTATTTGTAGAGACTTGATTAATTATTTTTTATTTGAATAATGCATAATGAATGCATGGAATGTAATCGGGAGTGAACTATTTGTTGGAAGATGTTGCAACCTCTATAAAAACTGCTAAATTTCAATGTTTAATGTGACCTGCAACAATGTAATTGGGTTTTCCAAATTTGAATAAAAGATTTGTGTTTGTGTCAAAATATTTCTTGCAGCACTTATTCCACAAACTTGAATCTGGTTATGAAGGATCTTGAAGTCTGTTGCGGTGTATTGGAGATATATTGGCAGTGAAATGCTCAAACTGTGTGGTGGAGGCAAATAGCAGTATTCAACAACGTTTCGCCAACGACATAGGTGGGGAAATATGGTTGGATGACTGCTTCCTGCGCTATCATCACTCTAATTTCATTTCAACACTAGATAATAGAGGACATATCTTATCGAACGGGATATTGTAAACGAAGAGGCTTTCAATTCCACAACCACTAGCCTTCTGTCGAATCTCTCTAACAAATCTTACAGCCCTACGAATAAGCGATTCGCTACTGGATCGGCTAATTATTCTGCTTCAGAAATGTTGTATGGTTTAGTTCAGCGTTGGAGAGATATATCAATGCAAGATTGCAGAATATGCTTGGATACAGCAAGAAATAACGTGACCACTTGCTATTCTTCGAAAAAAGGAGCCCAGGTTCTACTGGGAAGTTGCAAGTTAAGGTATGAGACATACCCTTTTTTCGACTCTACTCAGTCGCCCTCTCCCTCCCTTGAGGAATCTACTCCAAATGCTGCCACACCTCCATCTGCTTCAACACCTGCCCCTCCTCCCACCAATGGAACTTTTCCGAAGACATAAAAAAGTACGAGTTGATTATCTCTCTTTTTGGATCTGTTAAATGGACACCAAATTATATAGGAACCACCGGTGTGACTCAATCTGCCATCTAAAGTATTATGTTCATAAGTTGGATTATCTTTACATTCTTATCAAATCAAAAACCGTGTTCCGTTGTTCTTATAGTTTTATAGTTTTATTTCCCTAATTTGTTTCAAAATTGAATCGTTAAACCCATCTATTAGATCTCATATTACACTCTTATCTAGGAGAAGCACAAATCTAAGTTGCCTACAATAATTGAAGCCATGGCCAAACTATATTTATAGGGATGCCCTTCCTGAAGTAACAAGTTGGGAGCTAGATTCAAAGAGACTCTCTATATTTATCTATTAATATTATTTTATATAATTTTTTTTGTTTTGTTTGTCTATTTTGTAAAATTATTGCTTTAATAAAACATTAATTAATTCAAACTCATAAATCACTTTATTTAGTAAATCATGAATACATTATTCTACTTAGTATTTTTTTTCCTAAAGTTAATTTGCTACTTACTTTTTTTTATAAGATGTCATAATATAGCTTAAGATCCATCACTTCACCTGATTAGAGAGAGTCAAATCTCACCCATTCGATTAGATTTTTCCAAACTTTTTAGATCTAGGTAATTCACAAGGTTGCCCTAATGCTTAGAGATTTTTCTCAAAAGGATTTTATTGTCTCTGATTGTGAATCTTCATTATTTCTCTAAGTGTACAAAGGATGATGGTGGAGGAACATCTGTTTATTTATTTTTTAATAAAACTTCATATATATTTTTTTTTTTATAAAATTTAAATCCAAACGATATCAACACACAAAAGTAACAGGTGAGGTTCCAAATTCATGCATACAACTCATCCCATTTTATTTTTACCCTTGTCTTATTTTGCTTTTGTTTTTTTGGGCCAATTGGGGTTTTACACAATTCGCATTTGATAAAGCCACCAGACCTTGAAACAAGTTACACCTCCTACAATTATATTATTTCTTAGAAATCTAGGAAGCAAGGGATTGAATCCCTTATTGTGCCCAACACAGTGTCATTGCGTTTACTTTATTTTTCATTATAGCCAAAATGAAAAGTAAATATAATAGAGAATGAGTATTTGGGTGCATTTTACAAGAATCAAATCATAAGCATATTTTTACGAAGAAAAGAATGGAATCATTTGGTATTATTTGGAAAAAGCTTTAGATTTCAGCAGCTCCTTATTTGCTCATTTGTCCCTCATTTATTCACCAATGTGTGTAGGGAACAAAATAGCCATCATTGAACTTTCTTATAAGAATTAAATTTGGTCTAGACTTGAATAAATATAGTCATTCTTGTTCGCATTATAGCTTCCGATTTATACAATATACAATCTAAAATTCTTCAAGGAAGAGTTTACAATAAAATATTTCACTATTTTATTTTATTTTGTTGTATTATTATTTGATTAGAAAATATTAATGAAGGATTTAAATTGAGAGAAGGATTTAGAATGTTACAATATAGACAATAGTGACATTCTTATGAGTCTTTTCTTGTTGATTTCTTTTTATCCAATTATAAGTTTAATGGAATGAATATGTTCTGAAACAATTTGAATTTGTAACCAACCTACTTTAATCAAATTCTTGACTAAAATGAATTTCATATAACAAGTTTACCTCATCAACACAAAAATAGAAAATAAGATTCTTAAAAGAAATCTTGTACTAAGTAGCTAAAAATCTTTCTTATTATAGATAAATAAAAAGTTAATAGCCAAGTCCATGAGAAAAGACAATTAAACGTATTTATTTCATTAACTTAAAGGATATTAAATCATATGTCCATACATTTTAATTACTTTCTCTGCCGAAAGAAGGCCTTCCAATCTTAGATCTACAATTTTCTTCAATGTTTCCAAAACCTATTTCTTTTCTTTACATAAGAGATCCTTGAAATCTTAGATCTGCAAGTTTTCCAAGTTAACACAATGAATCAAAACATATAAACGCAAGACAATAAAAGAGAGCAAACTCTCCTCCCACTTGTTATGGCATCATAAATCCATTTCTTGGCTCTAGCCATTGCCCGAATAGGGAGATACACCAAAAGCCCAATATTTCACAAACATACACATCTAATAGCTTTGGGATAGCAGTAACATAATTAAACATAAAATTCAAACAGAAAATTAACATAAACTCAATAAATCAAGAATAAATTTCAATCTCAAAAATTCCAAAAACTTATCAAATCAATTTGCACAAATATAGAACTCCTCAACTATATCGTATACAAAAGCAACAATAAAATTACCTATAGTAAGAATAGGCATAAACATTAAAATGACCAATAAGATAAGGAAATATAACCTTTATAATTGAATGAATGGGTGAACTCTCTTTCTTCCCTCCTCTTCATAAGAGTTTGACCTCCTCCTAATGAAATATATAATTCCCAAAATATTTCCAAGAAGCAATCCCAAAAAGAATGCAAGAAGCCACTCCCCCCATCTCTACTCCCCAAAGCAATTGAATAAATTATAATTTGAGATCCAATCATGTGAAGGTGACACTCCCATTTAAAAAGAAAATCTTATCTTTTAATGAGTCATAGAAGTTGAGGAGGATTCTCTCTCCCAAGAAACTCCATGTGTCCATCAAAAGGGTAGGTCATGGAAGGGAGTTATCCACCTCAACCCACAACCCAACAAACCTTGATGGATGGAATGATATTTGAACACATCACGCACTCTATCTGCCAACCTTCAAATTTTGTCATCAACTCAAACAACCATTAAAAAATGTCCAAAAGTTTAAAAAAACCAACATTTAAGGTTCCACAACATCCCTAAGGTTCCACAATGTTGGGTTTCTACTTGCTATGAGAGAGTCTTTGAAGCTGATGTTCTGCCTTCTTTCTATTCCTATTGAAGTGGACCTCTTCCCTATTGAGGTGGGGAGATGGTGGGAGAAGGTCTTTTGGGTGAAGATATTGCTTGAGTTGTTGGTATAGGCCACCTGCCATTACTTTCTTGTGGATTTTCATGGTCAGGGTTTAGTTTTTCAAACCATTCTATCTAGTCTTTTTTTGGGTTGAGGGAGCCTTCAAAAACTCTCCTAGAGTATGTCATGAAAGTTAGGGGAGCATTTCAAAACCCCCATGTGTGCTTTCAGGTTCTTCTCTTCTTCATATGTATTGGTTGTGTGAGCGTTGTTTGTTCCACAGGCATGCTAGATGCTATCAATTTTAAAGGGTCCAGTCTGGCCAGTGATGGATTTTGGCTAAGGGTTAGTTGTGTTGTTGGTAAGCTGATGACTTTGTTACAGGTTATGGGAGCTTGGGAAAACCCTTGTTTGCTGGTCTTGGGAGCCAGTTTAAAACCCTTGATGAAGGTTAAGGGAGCCTTTCAAAACCCCATTGGCCCCATGGAAACTTCTGTAGGTTAAGGGAGCCTTGTAAAACCCTTGTTTATGTGTTAGGGACATTTTGTGTCAAGTTTGTGGCTTGGCTGCTGGTATGTTGATGTTCTTTTCTTTTACCAACATTGTTATAGGGGCTCGAGATCCTAGTAAATTATGAGGGTTTCGAGTCCCTTCAAAACCTGTGGGGTTTCGGGTCCCCTCAAAACATGTTCATGGGGTTTCTAGTCCCCTCAAAACCTGTTTACCCTTAATCAAAAACATGCCTAACCCTTAGGTGTACCTTTAGGGTCCATAAAACCATTAAAATAATAGAAGAAATGTTCAATTTAAGGCATTTTTAACCCAACTTAAACAAGCACCACAATATCAAAGCTAAGAATCTCCCTACCAAACACAAAAAGGGTTAAAACATTAAAGTAATAGCAATAAAAATTAGCTTGACTTCAAAATGAATAAATAAAGAAAAATAAATTAACACAATTCTTGAACATATTTTAACATGCCACGTGTCAACTAGCACTTTGACAAATGAAGTGCTTATACGGTTTTGGTGAATCTCCCTTGCTTCACATTGGTATTATACCCTATATATTAGCTATTACATTTATACATCCGATTTACTAGCATCATTGGTATAACAAGATAATCACTAATCGAACCATGATTATTCTATAAATTAGTTAGTAACAGTTATCCAATATCAAGGTCCAAACACCTCAACATAAAGAGTAAGGTGACTTAAATTATCTTCAATCTAATTACTAAGAGTAATAATTTAATTGTGTGTAACTTACCACTTATGCTTACCTGAAATTCATCCTTTAATCTAGTTTTGTGTTGTCCTTTCTCTTGCAATTTGGAAATTTCATAAAGCTCTTCCCCATTTCAATGTCTCGTCATCAAGATCAAAGCAATGTCTTAGAAGAATTCATCAATCAATATTAAATCAAACATCTCTTTGTAATCATTTTACTTGTTTCACAAGATCATTTGCTATTAAATCTCAAAATCATATAAGAAAACATGCATCAATGTTTAGAGACCCATCCATAAAGTTCAACACTTAACGATTTGCATTTACCACTACATTGACTGTCATGATAATAATCTAACAAAGTTAGTTATACAATGCACATACCATTTTCTTATAATGATCTCCAAATTATTGATTACGAAGGAAACAAAGAGATAATTAGACACCACATGATTAATTCACAAGATCCAAAACACACACACTGAAGTAAAGTTATGTATTTTACTATTAAACAAGCCCGCCAAAGGGTCACAATAATTACATGTAAAGATAGGCCTGACATCTTGAATCTACAACTAAATTACTTCTTTCATTTTTCTACTGTTAAAGTATCATTTAGCTATAATTCTAATGAAGAATTCTTAAAAAATATCTTACAGAAAACACCTTAAAAACATTAAGCATAGTTTCCACCCAGCCTTAATTTGTTTTGGAAGAGATGAAACACTCCCAAATATTTTTTAAAATTCGTGTGATAGATTCAGAAAAGAGTGCAGAGCTAGAGTGGCGAAAATACAGCGTAGTCATCTCTATCTTCATGAGGATTAACAACTACGAATCATTTATAGAGATATTCAAGCAAAGGATATTTTGCTTGACCACTTAGACCAACTTTTCCCTGAAGACAAGAAGCATATTCAAAGAAGCATATTCAAACAAGAGCTGCAAGCAACGAAGTTTCTACCGGGAGTCTTTGCTTGTGTTTGTTGAAGTTTCAACCTGGTTGGTTTGCACTAATTGATAGCTTTTAAGTTTCAGCCTGGTTGGTTTGCACTAATTGATAGCTTTTATTTCACAATAAAATGAAATCATAGAATTAAAGAACAAAACCAGGCAAGAAATGATTGATTGCATGTTGTAAAGCATAACCATGGATAACTCATATTGGGCTGAAATAGTTTATTCGACTATATATTTTCTTTACCAATTTCCAATTAAATATTTAGATTGTAAGTTTCCTAAATAAGCATGATGTAAAAAGAATCAATAAACATGATGTAAAAAGAATCCCACAATGCGAATTCTGTAGAGATCAACTTCAACAAAGGATTTCATTATAGCCACACTTCTTTCCTCATTAGCAGTCATCTGTTATTCAAAGGCACAATTTATGACAGACTTCTGAAACTTATTTTTAATTTTTCTGATTTTGCTTCTTTCATTTATGGTCAAGCATATTTTGGATCCTAATATAAGTTGGATGTACTAGTGTTGCCCAGCCATGAGCCTCAATTCTTGAAGTTTTTTAGCATAATCTTGAGGTTGTCCTAGACTCTTTACAGTGTAGTTGGTTACAGAATTTGTTCATGACAAAGTCATTCCGTCCCTTTTGTTGAGTTCTAGTGAAGACAATGATGAACATGAAGCTTTATAAAAGTCCTCGGAGTGGGTGGCATATGAGGACATCCAAAATCAGTACAGTTGTTGTGGCACCCATTTCTAATTTAGGGAGTTCTTACGTCCGTCTGATGAATAGCTTAGCTAATAAAAGGAAGGTGGGTGGGCTTCATGTTTTAGGGTCTTCTAAATCCATAGGCATCTAATGAATGTATATCCTATTAACAAATAATTGTTAGTTTTTTTGTGATATTCACTCTTTACACTCTCTAAAGGTGCCCCTGTGTGTAAGATTGCACCTTAATCCATTCGTGTTGAGCCTATCCTTGTTCTCTTTTCAAATCTAAAATTTTTTGGCTATCTTTAAATGCCTTTTATCCTCTATATTTAGAAATGGAGCCATAAATTAATATTTCATTTTGTCACCCTATATTATATAATGAGACTCCAAAGATATAACAAACTATTATTTAGAAATGACCACTAAAAGCATACATGAAGTAATCACAAAAATCAACAAGATTTATCCGTATGCCTTGCTTGAGTAGTTCACCATATGCAGCAACGGCCACGGGGATCCAAAGATATTGTGAAACATCTTTTTCAAGCCATTTGCATGTTGTGCAACCGAACATGTATCATTATTATGTACAAAACCAATCAGTAACTATCATAAGAGTCTAGATATGGGAAAAGGAAGTGACTTTTATTGTAAATTTAGCACTACCTGGATAAAAAGTGCTGCACCACAATTTATTGCAGAAGCTTGGTTGTTTGTGCCCAAGTAGAGAAGGAGCAAAAACCTGAAACCAAAACTGCAAAGGCCTCATATATGTAAGTGCCTCGTGACATGAAATCTGCTAAATAGTTCACAACTGCACATTACATTATAGTATTATGATTTAACCTACCCTACGTTTAGCAACCAAGCTAGATTTACAGGTTATTGCAAATGAACATTGAAAATGCAACTATGGAGCTGATTAAATTTGCAAATGTTAAAGCTTAAGCACATATCAACCTACAACGTTTTATTTCAACATGAAGGCCCTTGGTTTTTGTACTATAACTCTACCTAATCTTATTTCTACTATGCTTACTATGTGTGTGAAAAGTGGACTTGTATCTGTATCTGCAAGACACAACACTTCAATCAAGTCATTACATGCATGGTTAATTAGATATAATCAATTAATAATAAACCATAACAAATTGACCCATTGCCTTCTAAAAGATGCGAGTATAAGATTGCTCTCAGATTATTTAGCAATACCAGTGACTAGACAACATCAAGACGAAGGATTTTATCTATATGAACATGATGAATGCTAGATGGATGCAATATTGATCTAACAAGATTTAAGCAATATTAAGCTAAATGATTTAATTAATATGAAATAATTAATATGCAATATATCAATGAGTCTAGAGCAAAAACAGTATAATAACAATATATTCTCCAGCCTCCCTTTGAATGAGAGATGAGCCTGAATTTATAGAAAATTCATAAAGAAACCAATGGTTGAGATCAAATGATGATGAGCGAACAAGATTTTCCAAGAGGAAGCACAATCTAGGTGAATTGATGTGATTGGATGCTTTTCTCAGTTTTAAAGGAAATTGAACTAAAATTAAGATTAAATCAAGATAAAACTGATTTATTCTCTATTTCATTCAATTTTAATATTTAATTATTTTAGTTGCTTTCTTTGAGATTATCTATCAATTTTTAATTTGTTTTTTCAAGATTATCTCCAATTGATTTCTTTTCTCAAATTTTAATTCTTTTTTGTCAATTAATTCCTTTTTTGATTTATTTCCATTTTTGAAGATTTGTGCTCAATTGATTTATTTAATTGAATTAATTCCTCTTTCTTGATTTGTTTCTTTTTTTGAAGATTTGATGGCAAATTGATTTATTTAATTAAATTAATTCCTCTTTTTGATGATTTGTTTCCTTTTTTGAATATTTATGGCAATTTGATTTATTTAATTAAATATGCTAGGATATTTAATTAAAATAAATAAGATAATTGTTTAAAATGATTTACTTGGAATGATTAATTAATTAAATAAATATTTAATTAATATCGAGTGATTGATTTTTTCATGTGACATTTGATGATTTTAGGAATTAATTATGTGCTCAAGATTTATTTAATTGCCTTTGGTTAGGACTTTGGTGACGTTGTCGAGATTAGGGGCTCATGGTTTAGATGACCATTTTTAGGGTATTACATTTGCCCCCCTTTGAATTAACATGCGAGCAGCGCGTTGGTTCAAAGAAAATTTGATGTCTAGGAGATGCTAGTTCTGAACTTGAATGATCACGAACTACATAAAAAAGCGAGGTGTTTAGTTTGATTTGAAGCGACAAAGCTGAATAAAGTCTGATTAACGTGATACCGTTCCGAAACTTGATTGAACTTGGGAACGATAGAAAACAAAAGATACCGAACTTGAACTTGATTGATCAAGAAGCAGATCTTACTGATCTAGAACTTGATTGAACTTAGATACAGTGAGTGATGATAAAAATCGATCTTGAACTTGATTGATCAAGATATGATGAAGATAAACTGTTTAGCTTGATCAAGAAATGAATAAAACATAACACCTTCTTAGATTGAGTGTGATCAAAGAAACTCTTTGAACCCTTGATTGAGTTTAAACAAAAAATCAGCTTGATGAAAAGCGATGGAACTGATTAACGTAAAGAGATTGATTCAGATAAAAGACAAATATCAGTTTGATATTAAGCGATGAAACTGATATACCCCTAGAGATTGATTTGATTCAAAAATATCAACTTGATATAAAGCGATGAAGTTGAGATGCCCCTAGCGATGAGGTCTTATTTCGTTGATTTTCTTTAGTTGAAAAGATTTAAAAATTTTCTCGACATTTGAAGATGTGAGGTCATAAGGTCACAAGTATGCCCCCTCGGGAGTGAAATCGAAAGATAACAAGGGTTCATGATGATTATAGGCAATTTTGAGTGATGATAAGTTGTTTGAGCACAAATTGATTCAGAGGAATTTTTGAAAATTTTGCGTTGAAATTGAGCGCAAAGTTGATTTGTAGAAATTAAATTGAGATTCAACATTGATTCGCGAGAAATTGAGCGTAAAGTTGATTTGTAGAAATTAAATTGAGATTCAACGTTGATTAACGAGAAATTGAGTGCAATTAGGAGAGAGAATGAGCTTTTGATGAAAAGAGCGCTAAGTGGTCCAAATTTTGAAATTGACTAGCAAAATGATCTCAATTTTCGATTTCGATCCCGAAAATGGACTCAGGATAGCTGATTTACAAACTCGTGATTTGATTTCATCGTACTTGTGTTGATTCAATTTTTGAGATGCTTTCTATATGCTTTATTCTACATGTATGCATTTCTTTTTCAGCATGAATGTATGAATGCAAATGAATATGGATGTCTATTTTTGTTTCTTTTCATATGCACATAAATGAATGAGAATGAGTAATGAGTAATGCAAATGTTTATTTTTCTATGCAATAAGATGAATGTAAATGAATGATAGTGAATGATGCAATGTTTTCATTTTTCTATGCAATAATATGAATGCAAATGAATGATAGTGAATGATGCAATGTTTTCATTTTTCTATGCAATAATATGAATGCAAATGAATGATAATGAATGTATGAATCTATATAAGATGCTTATGTATGCAGCTAACATCTCAATACACAAGTACTCGATCGAAGAAATGATGAAAAGAGATGACTTAGCGAAGAAATGATGAAGTTTCCAACTCTCATTCAGCAGACAAAGAGGAAGCATTGTTATTATACTGAAATCACTCCAAATTCACAAAATGTAGAATGAAATACAAGATGAGATGCAAAATGAGATGCAACCTAAACCTAGTCACTGGACTTTGAAAAGCTTAATTTTCATCATTGAGGATTTTACAATTATATCAGGCATAATAGAGTTCATTTCTTTTCATGTGCAATATTAATTATCTTGTCGGCAATGACCTTTTTTCATTCATATCCTTGGACAAATTACGCATGGACCCAGATTGCACAATAAAGAAATTTCCTCAAAATAGACAAAGAAATGATGGGAACCTTCCTGTAGCATTCAAATAAGCGGAGTAGAGGTATGTGAGGCAATTCCACCTAGATGTGAAGGCTCTTATCACAGACACCCAACAAATTTAGATGTTCCCAGATCATTGGAATCATTCCTACAAGCAGAAAACAAGAAAATATTATGCCCCCAATCCTTGCTCCTCTTAGTCACAATAGACTTCCTCGAGTTACTCAGAGGGATAATAATCAAAAACCAATATAAAAGATAGCACACAAAGAAAATTTCATGCATAGCTCAAACTGTTTAGTGATTGTTTTTCAGTTTTGTTGTTTTGCTTGTTAACTCAGTGATAAAACTCTTCAGTAGTCAGGAGACAGGTAACTGACTTGGAGTGGATGACCAGGTTTCTCTAACATAAGATTGACTTGGTTGACACTGCTTAGGACATGTAATGTGCTCTTGTCAATTACCTAAGACTAGGACATTGATCGGTTTCAAGCCATGAGGGTTCCAACGAACTAGGATGTCACCAAAGTGACTAAAATATGTACAAGCGAAAGCAAAGATGCATGAAAGCGGGAATGCCAATGTTGCGTTGATAGATGGAGCGCTTGAGTATAAGAGGTGCCTATTTACCAAGTTTTCACCTACTTGGCAGAGATTCTTTTTTTTTTTTTTTACTAAGATGCCTGTTTACCAAGCTTTCAGCAAGGCATTTTCTCTCTTTTTTCCTTTTTTTCTTCTGTTTTTCTTTTTTTCTTTTTTCTTTTTTTGAATTTCTTCAGGACATTTTATGATTTTTAGGATTTCTTCAACAATTTTTATGATTTTTATGATTTTGTTCAGGACTTTTTAGGATTTTTAGGATTTTTTTTAGGACTTTTTCTGATTTTTAGGACATTTTCTGATTTTTAGGATTTCTTCAAGACATTTTATGATTTTTTTGATTTTTTAATGTTTTCCCCTAGTGTCTAGCAAGGCAAAAGGGATTTTGAGTACATGAATGGATAAGAGAATGGTGTTGGATGCTTTCAAGGACTATCTCACAACGTTAATCCAAGCATAGGGTCCAAATATAGCAATATAAAGCAAAGATTTTAGCGATGTAAAGCAAGGACTTTAGCAATGTAAGGATTTTAGCAATGTAAAGCAAGTATACAATGTAACAAAGCCATATGGTCCAAAGAAGTGGTCATGTCAAGAGGTTTGTGGAAAACATGGTTTTGCATTTTGTCCATAGTGTTGATCAAGATCAAGGAATAGATTTGGATAGGAGGCAAATAGAATAATCAAGATCAAAGGTGGTAGTAATGAAGGATGTAAGCGAGCAATGGATAGGAGCTAAAGGGTTTGGATCAAGTGCAATATATAGAACATGCAAAACCTGTAAAGATCCTTAACCTTGTCAAGATCAAAGGTGGAAAACTGATATGAATGTAGATAGAGTGAATGAGGGATAATGGAGGATGAAGGATAATGGAGGAAGATGGATAATAGATGGATGTACATGGATGGAACTTGCCCCCAGTGTAAAGTGCAAAAGGATAATGGATTACGCATGATGCCTGTTTACCAGGTTTTCATCATGGTACTTGCCCAAGGTGCCACAAGAAGTGGTTTTCACACAAGGATGAATTTATTTCTCTTTACTTCTTTTTTTTCACTTTTTTTCATCATTTTTTTCTTTTGGAAGATAATGGAGGCATGAGAGGAGATGGAAGAAGGACCCCAATGTCTCGCTGCTTTGGATGGTACCTTTAGAATATGAGTTGCAATAGACCATGGCTATGAAGGTATGCTCAAAGATGTTGGCAGGATAATGAAATGAAACTAGGCCAAGGATTTATGCAAAGGATTGGATAAGAGGGATGGAAGAGTGAAAAAGAGGTGTTGGATAATGGATGGGATGTTGGAAGAATTGTGTATGGATAGATGGAAATGATGGAAATATCAACATTGGCACACACCTTGAGGGATGGTGGACATATGGAGGAGAAGTGAATCTCAAATTTTGAGATTTGGATGGAGGAAAGGTTACATATTTTGGGGCATAAGAACCCAAAATGGATGAAGGAGGTGAGGGAGGAATAGACTTAGAAAGTTTGGATGGAGGAACAACTATTTTGGATGCCAATTTTGATTTTTCTTGAGACTTTTGTGCTTCAAGTAGCCACTTAGGGATCCACATGGTTTTTGATTTTTCATGTTTTTGTAGTTCCTTAGAGCGCATTGCTTGTACAAGTGCCCTACGAACACATATAAATTTTGACTTTTCTTCTCTCTTTGTGGGCCTTTGTGGCATTTTGTATTTTTCTTTTTCTTTTTGGATCATATTTTGCTTTGTTTTGACATGTCGATTAGATGGGACATGTTGATCCTTGAATACACATGGATTACTTGACTTATGTCTTTTATGCTTGGAGGGAGATGCGTGGATAGATAAGAATGATATGGAGGTCTTTTAGATGGAAGGTACTCAAAGATGTGTGCCTTTATTGATCTTTCATAAGGGATGGAGGGATATAGGGATCTAGAGTGGATGGAAGCGATGATGGGGAAAGCGTGTATTTGGATTTAACTAGATAAATGCAGGATTTATGAGAGATACCAACATCTTGATAAATGTCCCCGAGGCCATGACCTTTAACATTTTCTTTAATAACAGGGGGTTCTAATATACCTCGTTCATGAATGTCTAACCCTTTTCTTTGATAATGCATGCTTTGAAAGATCTTTTTAACAAAGGGTTTCTTCTTACTTTGGATGCTAAAGGCAAGTTCATTTTGAGATGGAGGTGTCTTGCAAGGAATAATAGGATCGTGAGAGGGCTTTATGGGCATGATGGACTCTTGAGGTGAACATGGAGGATTATGACAAGGAGATGAAGGGGTACTTTGATCTTGACATGAAATAGGATCATTGGATAGAGTAGGAAGGGTGTTTGACTCTTCATTTTGAATATGATCATTTGAAAAGGTGGAAGAGGCATCATGATCTTTCTTAGGAAGTGGATTAGGAATGGGATTTGGAAGGATTATTTGCTCTTGAGATGGAAGGAGTTCATCTTGGAAGAAATGGAAAGGTATAAGGGGATCATCATGGGATTCTAGTGAAATAGGATCTCTTTCAATCATTAGATGGGATTGAGGAGTTTTAGTGTCTTGATCTTGATTTCTGATAGGACTTGTTTCTTCATTTTTTAGATTATCCTCTTGACATGGAGTCACTTCTAAAGAAGGGGTAGGATTGTGCATAAGCGTAGGGGATTCTTGGAAGGTCTTCATATTTTGGCATGATGGAGAAACATTTTGGAAAGGGCCTTCTGGAGTGGGTATGATTGGAATTGGAATGCATGATAGCATAGGATCTGGTATTTTTAAATCATGTGAGGAACTTGTATCAATATTGGCATTAACTTGGATTTCCATAGGAGATAGCCCTTGAAGGTAAACATGAAAAATTTCATCATTATGATCATTATTTTAGGAATATGGTATGGATTGTTGCTGAGAAGTTTTAGGAGATGAAGGCTTCATGGAAGGGATGGAGGCTACATATGGAGCCTTGCTAGACATAGGTTCATGATTTTTATCATGCTTAGAAGTAGTTCCTTCTTTTTCTTTAGGTGAGTCATTAGGATCTTCAATTTCAATGACACCATCATCAAGGAGATCTTGAATCTTATGTTTTAATTCCACACACATTGAAGTCTTATGTTTGTTATGCCTATGATATGCACAATAACTACTCAAGACTGCACATCCCCATGTGGTCTTTTTAGGCAATATGATAAGATTTTTCTTAAGAAGCTCTTCCAAAGCTGACTCAATAGATTGCCCCAAAGGTGTAAACTGTCTATCTAGAGGATATTTGGAGGATATGTCTTTATGACTTGGTGAAGGTGTTTTGTGATCTTGTATAAGATTTGGTCTTTGATTGTCAATTATTTTATAGTATCTAATCATTAAATCACCTAATTGTTTTAGCATTCCTTGAAGTTTCACACTCTTGATATCATGCATTTATTTTTCAAAAGGAGTCATTGATTCATTTTCATGGATTTTCAAGTCATACATTTCTGTCTTGATATCTTGAAGTATTTGAGCAAAGGTAGCCATGGGAATTGGAGCTAAGGTATCTATAAGATTCTTACTTTCATCAAAAAAATTAGCAGAGCATTTGGTTTGAACAGGTATTTTTAACCGACAGGACCGAGAGCGAGATGTGTTGTAGAAATTAAGATCAAATTGTAGCTAGTAGTTCATTTAATGTAGTGATTGAGAGAAGTAACTTAAGATCTGGTCTAGTTTCAAGAATGATCTATCCTGTGAAAGACGTTATCTAAGTTAACTTAGGTTTGATAAGATGTTTGTTTGAACTAGCTTAGAGATGATCGACAAAATCGTGCAACGCAATGACAAAGGTACACTATCAAGGTTGTTTATGCTCAGGAGGATGGTAACCAATTTTAGGCTCACTGTAGATTATTTTAGACAATTTAGATAATTTTGATTGATAAGATCAGGAATTCGTATGATAGAGGATTGGACAGAGACAAGATTCTGACAGACAAAGTTTCAATGACTGATGACTACCATTTTTTTGATAAGGATTGATGTTTCAATGACTAACAGAGACCAGTTTGGACACAGACAGAGTTTATCACTAATTTTGTTTGT
Source organism: Cryptomeria japonica (assembly GCF_030272615.1). Classification (NCBI taxonomy): domain Eukaryota; kingdom Viridiplantae; phylum Streptophyta; class Pinopsida; order Cupressales; family Cupressaceae; genus Cryptomeria; species Cryptomeria japonica. The sequence goes on along the minus strand of NC_081408.1, from coordinate 117,918,531 downwards.
TGTTTTCTCTGGTTTTGGTATTCCAGTTTCAGTTTTAGGGATGAAAACATAGAAAACACACAAGATATATAATAATTCAATCACAACACGCTAACCCTATGGAAGTTGGCTTAGAGAAGAAAACCTTTGCTTGTTGACTTAGGTACACACCCAATAGCTAATCAGAATACGGTCGTTGAGTCTCATGTAATGGATTTTCAACATTGTATTAGCTGACTCCAAACACTAATGGGGGCACGATATGGCAAGTGTCTTGGGAGAGTTACTATCTCTCTTGCACAAAGATTATCAACCTTTCGGAGGTGAATCGGGTAGCTTATATCTTATAGTTCTTAGTCAGGAATTCCGTTTGAAATTACCCTTTGAAGTCATGCAAGCATGATTGAGGTCTATAGCCCAACAAGGTATCAAAACAAGATGTAGTCACGTAAATGTGATTGAGATCGTGAGGCCCTACAAAATGCTCGATATGAGAGATCTCAAAGAGAAAACTCAAATAATCTCATCCTCTTAGACTTTAATCACTAGAGGCCTATTTATTATAGTGAGTTGGAATGCTCAAGTCCAGTTGTACTCACTTGGGTCATTCTCACAGGGTGATTACTTTTTCCCTCTATGACAAGCCCGCTAAAGGTACACAAATCTCAAAACTTAGAAAAAAGCTTCGAGGGTTTAGATTTCTGATTGTTTATAAAAGACAAGAGCATACTCTCCTACCTCTTAGATTTTTCTGAAAACATGAAAGACAGATTTGTTCTTTAACCAGATAGCAATTTAAGTGCATAAGAAAATACTAAATAAATACACAATGTTTAGTCGATTCTCCTTAGGCAACCTGCAAAACCAATATGTCAGTAGCCATTTTCTTCTTGATTCTTTGGCAAGCGTATGTTTGATTGATAGATTCTTTGACAAGCATCCTACAAACATTAAAAGCCCAAAATTAGTTTCCGAAATAACATAAAAAATATCATCAAAAGAAAATTCTATCATGTAAACTTTAAATTAAACTAATCTAACAAGAATTTCCATTTTATGACTATCCTAGTTATGACAATTTTTGATAGTACTGCACTCTATCATTTATAACCTTTGAACCAGAAATAATTTGGAAAATCTCTTGGGTGGAAATGTGGAAAACTTGGTTTTACAAAAAATATTAACATTTGGGTGAGATCCAACGGTTCAATAAAAAGTTATACCCTCTGAACCGAGACCATTTTTGACTATCACAGAAGAATAGGCAAAATGATAGTCCTGCACTCTATCAATAATAACTTTCAAACCCAACATACTTAGGAAAATCCGTTCGGTGAACCTATAGGAAATTTTTTTTTCAACAACATATCAAAAATTGGTTAAGATCCAACGGTTAAAACAAATGTTATGCTCTCCAAACTGAGACTCTTTTCTGATTGTCAAAGAAGAACAAACAAAAATAAAGATTTTTATTTGCAAATTTAACACACATGTTTATTAGTTATAAAAACAAAACATTAAATTTGTTCAAGAAACATTATAAATCTTGTAGTTGTGGGTTTGAGCCCCACGGTGGGCGCCAGAAATGTGTGTGTGAAAAGTGGACTTGTATCTGTATCTGCAAGACACAACACTTCAATCAAGTCATTGCATGCATGGTTAGTCAAATATAATCAATGAATAATAAACCATAACAAATCGACCCATTTCCTTCTAAAAGATGCGAGTATAAGATTGCTCTCAGATTATTTAGCAATACTAGTGACTAGACAACATCAAGACGAAGGATTTTATCTATATGAACATGATGAATGCTAGATGGATGCAATATTGATCTAACAAGATTTAAGCAATATTAAGCTAAATGATTTAATTAATATGCAATATATTAATGAGTCTAGAGCAAAAATAGTATAATGACAATATATTCTCCAGCCTCCCTTTGAATGAGAGATGAGCCTGAATTTATAGAAAATTCAGAAAGAAACCAATGGTTGAGATCAAATAATGATGAGCGGACAAGATTTTCCAAGAGGAAGCACAATCCAGGTGAATTGATGTGATTGGATGCTTTTCTCAGTTTTAAAGGAAATTGAACTAAAATTAAGATTAAATCAAGATAAAACTGATTTATTCTCTATTTCATTCAATTTTAATATTTAATTATTTTAGTTGCTTTCTTTGAGATTATCTATCAATTTTTAATTTGTTTTTTCAAGATTATCTCCAATTGATTTCTTTTCTCAAATTTTAATTCTTTTTTGTCAATTAATTCTTTTTTTGATTTATTTCTATTTTGGAAGATTTGTGCTCAATTGATTTATTTAATTGAATTAATTCCTCTTTCTTGATTTGTTTCCTTTTTTGAAGATTTGATGGCAAATTGATTTATTTAATTAAATTAATCCCTTTTTTTGATGATTTGTTTCATTTTTTGAATATTTATGGCAATTTGATTTATTTAATTAAATATGCTAGGATATTTAATTAAAATAAATAAGATAATTGTTTAAAATGATTTACTTGGAATGATTAATTAATTAAATAAATATTTAATTAATATCGAGTGATTGATTTTGCCATGTGACATTTGATGATTTTAGGAATTAATTGTGTGCTCAAGATTTATTTAATTGTCTTTGGTGACGTTGTCGAGATTAGGGGCTCATGGTTTAGATGACCATTTTTAGGGTATTACAATTACTATTGAACGAACAAGAATAAATTGCACACTTTTTTGGAAATAGTATTTGGTAGTCTGTTACTATGAATCAGTGAATGCTTTTGCCATTTGCAAATATCCATTATTGATCATTAGATATTAGAAATGTTGCTTGCCACTGCCCAAGTCTTTTTCTCCTTTTTAAAATTTACAAAGGCATTTGGTTCTATTTATGTATATCACTTATTTCATAGGTTTCAAAATATTGTTATATTGGGCTCTTTATTACTATCATCATAAGAAGCTTACATACCTGAATGAAACCAAAGACAATAAGCACAACAAGTGTTGAAAACAATTTAGGCCCTAGGAAATTGAAATCGTATCCTCTTCTTGCAGCCCAAAAGGTATATAGAGTAAGGCTAATCACAACCGCTGCTGTAAGGATTGCTGCCTCAAATATTACCTTTCCTGTATCACCATCACCAAACCAACATTTACATAAAGTCCTCTATTAAATACAACTGTATTAACATTTTAGAACTAGAAATCCATTAATCAGAGCAAAACTAAATTGTAATGAGTTAATACTGCACCGTCTGTGAATGAACAACTTAAACCTACTGCTAGGCTAATGCAAGCTGTGAATGCAAATAGTAAAATATAATTGATGGGATGAGTTCGGTGAAAATAATAGAGAATACAAAACCCTGCAAAAACCAGCACGATTTTGCACATTAGTTTCTTTTTAATGATCCTTGAAAACCTTTTACTGCCCTCAAAAACAAATAGATATATTTATAACTATAAATTTATCTATAATTGCTGATTATTTTTGTTTTTGCTCTCAAGATTTTAAAATCCATAAGTTTCAAAGAGCACTAGCATTAAAAACATTTTAAATGTTATACTGTACTTCAAAATTTACTTCAATTACTAAACTTCTGGCAATCATTAGCCCTGGTTAAGCTACAAGTTTGAACTGTATAATTACAATCTAAAACTTAAATAGGCATAGACCTTCCAATTTTAGGCCTTTGGGCATGTTGGAAAGGTAGCAAAATTTTACAAGGCATGACAAAACATATGTTCAATCAATCACTAAATTATCCAAAAGTAGACTTACAGATGAAGGGAGAAATGACTAGAAGTATATAAAGGCTGAAACCAGAGCAACTATTAAAGAAGAGAGCCACTGATGGGTTGTAGACCACAAGGCCTGCAACTACTACTGTAAGAAGCAACTGCACACTCAGAATTCCATAAATCTTTCTGATAAAATTCCACCTGTCGATATTTTCAGAGTAAGAAACGTCAGGATACAGAGCTACACCAGGGCCCGCCTCCACGTCTGAATACTGGCCTTTATACATTCTGTTTACAAATTTCCCTTTTTGTTCCTTTTCTGCAACAGAGAAATGTTTGTAGTGGCCCTGTGTTTTCTATTACATAGGTATTTCCATGAGTTCTACTTTCGTTCTGTAATGGTTTTTGGTGAAAGAGATGAGAAGGTTTGAATCTTTGGCAAGACGCAATGTTTGAATGGCAGTGAGGGTTTTGGAAAAATTTAATGTCGGCTATTTTGCATTTCAGAATTTTTTTGAAAGATTTCAGTTTAATGTAAGGCAAGCGGTTGATTTTGATATTCTTCTTCTACACCTTGTGTCTGCATGTTAGGCATGTCTGCAAAATGTGGAAGCAAAGACAAGGCATCTAAACTGTTTGATTCCTGACACTGCCTTGCAATTTTAGAAACACATACCCAAGACCTTTCTTACGCTGCCCCTCCTTCGTTAATCGTACATTCTCTCCTATGGGAAACTGTGACCAACTCTGAATTCCTCTGCTAGCCGTGTGGAATGCCAATCAAAATGGCCAAAATACTGTGTATCAAAATTTTGACTAAAAAATGAGCAACTTATCTAGTTTATAGTTTGGAAATAAAATTATGCAGAACTTTCTTGAAATCTGATTGGCTGAAAGGGGAAAGATTAATCACAGTTTACCGTTTGAAGCCTTCGCTATAGTTTTCTGCACGCAGGAACTAACAAGAGTTATGGGCACATAATAAGAAAAATGATGATAATGCAATTTAATGTGATTTTAGATTTGAGTTAGGTATGATTTTAGATTTGAATTAGGTATTAGTAAGGATAATGATGACTACGCAGTTTATATTCTTTTTATTTAATGTAATGATTATTAAGCTGTTGAAATTGTAAATTTTTTTTTAAAGTGTAATTAAAAATCAACTATTTTTTTATATATATTAGTATGTTCATTTTTTCTAAATAATTAAAATGTTTGAAAAGCCATTAACATTAATTGTTCAATTAGTAAATACTCTTCTGTAGGTTCTCTAGTAATTATACAAATTTTACAGTACCCAACTGGTAATCATGGTAATCATGTAAAATTCATGGAATTAAAATTATATATAAAACTTAAGCATGGAATACCCAACCTATCATTTTAACTTTGTGTTATAATATTGGCTATTGGCTATTCAATCACTAAACATATGCCAGACATTCTCAACAGTTAACCGGGCAGTTGATTAGCTATATTTTATTTTCTAAAATATAGAAACTTGAAAGCTATTTCTTTGTGTTTATTTTGATTACAGATACAGTAGACTCTCTTAAATTATTCTCATTTAATCTTCAAACCCTTATTATTTGTGGTTTTTTAATAAACATTTACAATAAAATCAATTTCAATGCAGTGCATATTTAGCTCCAGAGTATGCAATGCGAGGGAAGTTGTCAGTTAAGGTCGACGTTTACAGTTTCGGAGTGGTGCTGCTTGAAATCATCACAGGAAAGTAAAACATTGATATTCATCTAATTCCCTACGAAATGCAAAGCTTTCTAGAATGATTAAGAAACTGGAATTCATAGTGCCCATTTCCCCCAACGGTTACTTTTCAATGTTTACTAGTCATCCAAATTACTATTGTGATTTGATGTGCATGCATGGAAACGCCTCAACTGGGGAAATACGCTGAATCTGGTAGATTTAAATGCATTAAAAGTCCATCAGGAGCAAGGCTTAAGATGCATTCATGTTGGGCTTTTGTGCGTACAAAGCTGATGCAATACTTCATCCATTTATGTCCAATGTTATTATGATGATCTCTAACAGTTCGGTGTCATTGCCAAATCCATCAAAACCTGCTTTTCTAAGTAATACCGAAACCGATGCTTCAACATCAAAATTAAAGTCACTGTCCTTTAGTTAATGAATTTGTCATCATAGGAGCCTTTGTTGATGTTCATGAGACTACCCTTATAATCCAAAGTGAAAAACTTATTTGGAAAAACTCTCGCTATCATCTATTATAATTGGAAAATCATTCTCAAAACAATCAATTGAATAAAAATAATTAGTTGTGGATAATAATATTTTGTGTCTTGTATATCCTATTATATATTTCATTATTCTCTTCCCAAATCATTTATGTGATCATATTGGTGATTTTATGAATATTTTAATTAGACTAATACCATAAATTATATCTAGCAATGCAATTGCAAGGCATACCAATTTTATAACGAGTCTTTTGATTCTTGTAGACCAATACTTAATATTTCATATTGTTTTCTATGTTTGGCTATTATTGCTATAGGAGTATCTGTAAAATTATAATTCAATATTCCAAACCTCCTTAACACATCCCTAACATACTCTAAATAAATTAAATTTCCATCATTTGATGGAACAACTTCAATGACTAGAAAATAATAAATCTATTCTGATTATATTGTTATAAACCCTTTCTTTGTAGTCTATCAATCTTTTTCATAGAGATTAAATTATGAATATATCAACTAATATTAAAAAATTGACCTTGTTGATTTTTGTATACAATGTAGGTTCACTAATACTTCTCATAAGTCCATTGATAATCAAGTATGAGTCAATTTTACTATACCATTCTATTGGTGCTTGTTTGAGACCTTAAAGAAAATTATTTAATCTATATATCATGTCTTCACATCAATGCACTTCATAATCTAATGGTCGTTCATCATACTCTTCTTCATATCTCTATTTGATAAACTATCCAATTTTAATGTGCTACCGTGGTCTCGCACCTAGTGGAAACATCTTATTGTAATCAATTCTATCTTGTTGCACAAAATATTTGCCTGTAATTTTTTTATGGTTCTTTTAACACAATAGACTTAAGTAGAACAAAAATCACTCTACTTCTCCTAAAATGCTAATTTTCCCAAATGACTAATCAAATAAAAGGTCCCTTTGTACCAAGTGCTAATGATGTTGGAGAAACCAAGTGGTCTATTTTAATTTTTTTAATAAGATCTGAATGTGTTGCTAAAATATTGAGCAAGAAAAATCTTATATATTAGTTTAATATACTAAAATAGAAGATCATTTATTTAATTTAAATATAAAAAATCCATCTTTTACAGACTATATTTATTAAAAAAAAAAGAGCATATCATTTTAGGGTTTAAAGAAGTAAATGGTAAATATAAATAACCAATGATGCATTCTTCATATTATCCTTACTTTCAAAATATTTGATGAAACTTGAATCCCTAATAATATAATTATTAATATTCCAATCAATCATGAGCACTATGTATGCAAGATTCTAAGGAATTCTAACAAAATATTTGAGATTTCACATATTTATCTTACTTTAGAGAAATTTAAAAAAGATTGAACCATGGTTTTTATTTGAAAGTAAATAAAATACAAATACATTAGTACCAATTGATAGAAAATATAGAATAAAAATACATGCTCATTTTCTATATTCCTAATATGCTCATTACAACTTTTCGCTAGATTTTCTATACTACAAAATTAAGAATTAACTTCTTTTTTGATATTTTTTAGATCAATTTTTTTTTTAGGACTAAGATATATACAAGCCATTCTAAATGCCTAACATTAGCTCCATGAGAACAAGTCAACCTAGATCTTGAATTGGCCCCTAAGACCAAAAATCAAATTATATAATCATTTTAAGCTTAAAATATAAAATTAAATTACATATCTAGCTAATTAAGCCTAAGGACTAAAACATAAATAGGAAACACCAAAAAATGGGTGGTTCATGTTATACTTAAAATAATAGTGAAACCATGACCCAATGTTACTACCCATTATGACTATAGGTCTATGAACTTGTACGCCATCAAATCCATGTACTATAATAATAATGATATCTACAAAGATTTATCAATCTCTCCAATTGTGGATTATTTTCAATTACGGTTGAATGTATTTTGGCCTTAAATAACCTAGATTTGGGAGAATAATGAAATTTAACAAATGTCAAACATTCTACTTCAATTCATGCCTTTCTTAAATAAGATATTACAAATATATAAGAGTTACATCTCCTACTTTACAAGAGGAAATCCTCCCAAAAATTATCTTTCTTGTTGGGTTATGTTAACAACTCAACAAACAAACAAACTTCAATAAATAATCACGTTTGTAATAGCTATGTGACTTGTGTTAATAACTCACATTATGTGAACACTAACAATATATTTCCCAACATTTCCCCCATTAGTGTGAATTGTTGGAGTCCAGGAAAATTGAGGGGGAGGGGGGTGAATCAGTGTTCTGCCGGTTTGAGTATTTTTAGCCTTATTATTAAATCCACTTATTAACCGGTATGCATAAAAGGAAATAACAACAACTAATAACAATGAAACCACAAGGATCAACACCATAACATAAAGATTTATACATGGAAAACCTAAAAGAGGAAAAATCATGGTGGGATTTGTGACCCACAATATCTATCCACTGCCAGTTGAATAAATATTACATAAATGAGGGGCCTGCACATACAAGAAGGCACACTGCCTAGAGCGCATTGCTCAATACAAAGGAGCCTCACTGACTAGAGGATCAAAGTGATGAATTATAAAAAAATCCAAACTCTGATAGTGCATCTGCTATGCTAGATGAGTTCCCATTGAAGAACATACTATATCGGTTAATACTGTATCCATCTTTACTGGTAACTTAGTTCACTTTCCAATCCTTTTGACAAATAACGAAGACCGGCTACAAATCATTATATTCATATTATGTCAATCAAGATCTCACTCACAAAATATCACATAACCTATCACATATATCTCTAAATGACCTAACCAGACTAACTTATATACCCTTAACATGCATAAACATAAATGCCTTATGTTGGCTTACAATCATATTACAAAGTAATTACATGTCGACTTAGACATAAATATAAACATTAGTCTTTATGACCAAACTTATATACCCTTAACATGCATAAACATAAATGCCTTATGTCGGCTTACAATCATATTACAAAGTAATTACATGTCGACTTAGACATAAATATAAACATTAGTCTTTATGACCATTGCTGCTTTAACCTATTGGATCAATCTCCTATGCCGGCCTCCAAATACTAGTTCCTAGTTTTCTAGTTTTCGTGAATGCCAGTTTCTTAGAATATCGAATTTTAAACCGTGAATAATGATGAGTACTAGTTAAGTATCCACCCCAAATTATGTGTATTTCCATCAATGACAATACCATTATTTTGGATGAGTGTCAATTACCAACAATTTCCCCCTTTGGCATTGATGGCAACAATCAATTGAAAAATGGATCGTTGAAGTGTTGTTCCAATTCCTGTCCACAAACTCCCCAAAATTGATCTCAGAAGGCTACTCCCCCTTAGCTATACATTACTTCTTACGTCCTTTAATAGTTTTCACATCCAATCTCTCCCCCATTGACATCAATGCCAAAGTCGGGGCAAATAATAATGAATGCAAGAATGAAATCAAAATGTGTTTACCAAATCTACATGTACTTGAATATATCTGGATAAGAACTCTACAAAAACCCTAAGTAAGTATTCCAATCGGTTTTCAATGTTCCCAAAATTGATACAAACCCAATAAAAATATATGCATGCAATTCTTCTCCTATTAGGTTTGTTGGTGTGGATTTATTCATTGCTTTGATACATTCCCTTTTATGAAGTTATAAGGTGTTAAGTCGGGGACTGACCAATCCTCTCAATTCTCTGGCCCGCTGGATTAACCTATCGATATCCTTCTCCAAAGCTGACATCTCTGATTTTGTAAGCAAAATTTGAGCATCAATAGCACTGGTCAATGACTGAGTACCATCTCAATTGTTTGCAAGATGCTCCAACCAGACCTTAGCTACTTTTATTTTCACCTCCATGTCTACTGTTAATTTTGTTGTGTTAGTGCAAGACCGGTAAATATTGTTTCATTGATGAAGAGCTTCATAAATCCTTGTCAATTCTTCTGTCAGCTTAGCCTATTTTGATGTGATCATATTATTACAAGTGACCTTCCTAGCTGCATTGTATCTCTCCACCACCTGTCTATTTCACACTTGTTGAAGAGTTTGGAACTCCTTTGTAATGTGTTCAGTCAAACCTTTAAGCTTACCAAAGGGGCTAGCTACTTGATTAATTTTATATTCAAGTGCAAGCTACTGGAAAAATGGAATGGCTTTCTCAATGACCTCCTTATCCTCTGATCCTTCCTTCATTATTTTATGAGCTACAACAAACATCCAATCAGAACTACTCAACTTCTCAATGTTCTTTTTCTCAAAATGCCTAAAATCTACTTGACCGGATGAGTCAACTAGCAATAATGAGGGACCAATAATCAGTGATGGTGTCGGTACCCTGTCTCCTATCTTCTCTTATTTTCTCTCCTCTACCTTTTGATCCTTTTCTTCCTATACCTTCTCTTCAGCACCGGTGAGTTCGCCACTTCGTGTAGTTATTTCTTTTATTATTACATCAGGAATCTCAATTGTATCTACATCAATTACCAAAGGAAAATTGTCCTTAATATTTGTCAGTTTATCCTCTACAACCTGTATATTTTTTATTTTCGGAGGAATATCCTTAGTTAACTTCTTATTCAATACCAGTGGATCTTCACCTAATATACCTCTACCCTTAGCATCAACTAGGATGTATGGAATGTCAGACTTAGGAGGGACTTCCGGTGATGTAAAGAAATATGGTTTATCAATAAATAATTTCACCCATGCCTCATGAGTCCATCTCTTCTTGAGTAATAGCATCACAATAGTCAACAATTCCTGAACCTTAAGATGCTTATCCTCCTCAATAGCAAATAGTCTCCTAGCATCTAATTTATAATATAACTCTACCAAAATTTTCTTTTCTATCTCTATTAAAGCCTTCTTATATATATATATCTAAGTATAAAAAAATTGCTTCCTCAATATCCTTTTGTTCATTATCATCCATATGTACATAATAATATTGTATATTGCTCAAAATTCCATCCTTAGTAATTTGTTCTACTAATTCATCTACAGATAAAGGAGGGATAACTTTAAACCTTTTGCTGGATTTAAGAGCCACATCTAAATTATATTTCTTCTTCTTAACGGGAGTGGGAGTTGTATCTTTTACCAATTTCCTCTTCTCTATGGGCTTCCTCTCCTTCAAAGGTTGCTTAGGGGTTGCCGAAGGGGAGACCTTAGTTTTCTTCTTTGGTTTCTCAGGCTTCTTTCTTTGGATTCTCATGTATTTTTAGAGTTTTTGAGGATTTCTCTTCTATTTTTGATTTGGAAGAAACTGGGGCAATAAATGTTTCAGGTTTCTTCCTTTTTAGTAGACCTTTGCCGATTGTTGTTGTTGGTGAGGACTGAACTATTGTCAGGAAAGATGACTATTAATCCAATGATCTGTTTTATTTCAGGTGACATCTTCTATACAACCTATCCAACCTTCTTAATTTGTCCTTCCCTCTTCTTCTTGCTAAAGCCTATTTGCACGTCCAATTCCTTTTGTTTTGTTGTTCTAAAGGCCTTCTCTGATTCATCTAACAGAGCACTAGAGGCATTTTTGCATTAAAATCCAATTTCGGCACCAACTTCATAACCCACATTGTTCTTGGTTGAACAACCTCCATGAGGGTTTCATCCTTATTAACCATAAAACAAATTTCCGTGGAATATTTATCTACAATATTTTTAGGTACCTGGTATCTCTATTTCATTGCCCTTTGAAAAGCTTTGAAACCCCATAAAATTGATTCCCTATCTTGTCCTAGATTTCTTAGGGTATCCTTTATTTTCTTCCCTGCTGCTATGTCAAAGGCCCATCACCTTTTACTAGATCTCGGGGTCTCATTCAAAAAGACTAACATTAAACAAGCAATAAGATTGGCATACTAGTAAACTCCTTTCTTTTCTCCCTTTATTTTACCAAGATTCAAAATCAACTCATCACACATCCATTGGCATAGATCATACTTTTCATTTTCCTTAACCATTTTATGAGCATAGTATATACAAGAGCTAGAAAATGAATTTATTTGGTTGGATTGAGTTACCATGTACCCAATGATCATACTGGCAAATTGCATGTCCTTGTCCTAAATAGTGCTTATTCTCATTGACCGGTTGTCAAAAGTAGCACCGGTTAATTTATTGACCTCATTGTTTGAAATTTTATTCTTTCTCGGTGTCTGTTCAACCTGGGGAAAACTGGTGATTGCATGAATAACCTTCTTAGTGACCTTGTAAGGCTAGTCTAGCCACATGAATTCACCATAGACACGGCTCAGCACATACCAAATTTTTTCATCTTCAAACTTTGGCACCTCCAAAATATCAGTGAAACCTTGATCTTTTAGATTTCTGAATTCTAGTTTGATCATGCCATTCTTGTCCAACAATGTAGTATTATACATGGTCTTGATCTCTAATATCCCTAGTTCCTCCAAAGTGTAGTCAATATATGCCCTGACATCCTCAACATAGAGTACGCCATCGAGTATCATAGAAATCTCACATACCAAATCATGAACCTTTGCAATCTAGGGATACTTCTTGAAAACTAGACGTGGACGATCCTTGATGTCAACCATAATAAGAGTTGCCACATCTGCTAGAGTGGGAGAAGATCATGAAGGAATTGGGATTGCGAAAAGATAGCTTGAAAAATGAGAAAATACCTCACAAACTTTACCAGTGAAACCCTTGGAAATCTGCTCTAAATGCACTGGAATTCACTTGAAAATGCTCCTAATATCATTAGGTCACTTTAAACTCGCTCTTCTTTGCTCTGAACGTTGTGTGATAAAAAATGAAATAACTTTTCCCTTTTATTTTGTGAAACCCTAATTTCTTATTAACATAAATGCATGCCGACATATCATACCAGATCTTGGATCCATTATTTCAGTGTCAGTTAATCTTCAATCTAACTTCTTCAAAGTCTAAAACAAGCTTTCAGACCACTTCTTGGGTTTATGCAAGATCCGTCATCATTTTGCATCCCACTAAGGTTGATGCCTTAGTTACCAGATGAGTTTCCTGCCGATGCAGAAACATTCTCCTCTATTAGTTGAGTAACTGGGGTATTTGGCTCTGCCAGTTGATCTTCATATTTCCTAACCCACTATTTAGCATGAGCTTTCCATATTTCATCAACCTTTTTTTGTCCCTTCTCATTGGTTGTGTCATTCCTTGCTGGTGAATTCTTGCTTCTGCAATATTTGGCAATGTGTCCTATTTTGTTGCATGCATAGCAAGTGATATTTTTCTTCTGAATTTCCTTGTTGTATCCTTGATCATTTCTTGACCTACATTGATTATCCATATATCTAAACTTTCCACATGCATGACATCTCACATTCATTCTACTATTTGTTGTCTTATGACCATACTTTTTACAATTGGAACACTAACTAGTCAATTAATTATTATTTTGATTGACTCTATTTTTGCATTGACTTTCCATATGACTAAACTTGTTGCAAACAAAGCATCTACCATTAAATTTATGTGCATTGGGTTGTCTTACCGGTGACCTCTGATTCCGGTTGACTTGAGGATTCTTCTAATTGTTCTCTTGACTGGATGCACCATCCTGATTTGCAGTACCAGAGCTTTCTCCATGCTCAAATCCAAGACCTCTAGTGTCTCTATTGTGCCTTTGATTCTTCGGTAATTCATCAATCTTTGTAGAATTGACCTTGAACTCATTTACAGCATCTAGGCCATTTCTTAGGATTGTCACCATTCTTTACAACTCTTGCTCATTGTTCTGAGATTGAACCAATTCAATTCTTAACATGTCATTATAATGTGCCAACCTAAAGCATTCATCAGATCCATCTTTTAGAGATTTGGCAAGATTTTATTTGTTCTTCTTCCGGTCTTCAATCTCCTTGGGCATTCTCATGCCTAGTGCTTGCATTTAATTCTTCATGACACCATTCTCCTAACTCATCTTATGGCATAGTTCCTTAAGGGAATTCTTTTCTTCATCATCCTGATTTTGTAAGAGTTCCTTCCTTTTGGACTGAGCAGATGACAACCTCTCTTGCAGGGTAAGAATGAATTCTTTTGCAGAATTCAACTCATCTTGCAACTTCATGTTATTCAACCTTTCAACGTTAGAGTCTTCAAGTGCTACTTCAAGTTATTTCTCTATACTCATCTCCATGGATTATGGATTGAAAATCTTCCTCAAGTTGATAGACTTATTTCAAGGCACAAGGCTCTGATACCAATTGTTAGAATCCAAGAACAATGAGAGGGGGGCGATGAATCAGTGTTCTGCAGGTTTGAGTATGTTTATCTTTATCATTAGACCCACTTATTAACCAATATGCATAAAAGAAAATAAAAATAAGTAATAACAATGCAACCACAAGGATCAACACCATAACACAAAGATTTATACATGGAAAACCTCAAAGAGGAAAAACCACGATGAGATTTGTGACCCACAATATATATCCACTGGCCAGTTGAATAAATGTTTCATAAATGAGGGGCATGCACATGTAAGAAGGCACACTACCTAGAGCACACTGATCAATACAAAGGAGCCTCACTAACTACATGATCAAAGTGATAAGTTACAACAAAAATATGAACTCTGAAAGTGCATCTACTATGCTAGATGAGTTTCAATTGAAGCACAGACTGTACCGGTTAATAATGTATTAGGTTCCTTACCGGAAACTTAGTTTGCTTTCCAATATTTTTGACAAATAACCATGACTGACTACAGATCATTACATTCGCATTTTGTCGATCAAGATCTCACTCACAAAATATCACATAACCTATCACATATATCTCTAAATGACCTAACTAGATTGACTTATATACCCTTTACATACATAAACATAAATGCCTTAAGTCGACTTACAATCATATTTCAAAGTAATTACATGTCCTCTTAGACAAAAATATAAACATTAATCTTTGTCTTTGTTGCCACTTTAACCTGCCGGATCAATCTCCTATGTTGGCCTTCAAATATTGGTTCCTAGTTTGTCGGTTTCCCTGAATGTCGGTTTCCTTGAATACTTAATTTTAAACCCTGAATACCGGTGAGTACCGGTTAAGTATCCAACCAAAAATGATGTGTATTTCCATCAATGACAACACCATGATCCCGGATAAGTGTCAATTGCCAACATTACTAAGAAATCAACCCCTTCATTTGAAGTAAGATCAATTCATGTGGCTCATGATCTTGATTCAAAATGAAAGGCACCTCCATCAAACTTTCATGGTTTTCACACAGGTTTACTACAAAATGAACATTAATAGGAACACACTCATCTATCCACCTCATTTGGATTATCACTAACATTGTCAAGGTCAATGAACTATGTTATGCTAGATTTTTTGTTCATTGAAATATTTTAGGTTAGGGTTAACTAAGAAAATAACCTACACATAGCAATTATTGATGATTGGGCCACTCAATCTCCAAGAACTAAGGAAATATTCACTACAACAACACATGGAATATGGATGTTATACTCCCCCCATTATGTGAAACAATTATTAGAAACATAGAAAATTGAAGCACATATTACAATAGAAAGTGAAATGCCACTAGACAGGATAAGCAACCCCATTATTGTTGACTAATGAGAGGACACTAATTGTATTCCTTTGTCCATTGCCTCCGGCCTCCAAGATTGAATTATTTAAAACACATCCTCCTCATTACCACAACAAGGTATGTTTTCATCACTAGCATATTCTTTCCAATTTGTTTCTTCAGCCAAGGAAGCACAATGATCTAGTTTATCATCTAGTGGATCATGTGTCCTTTTCTTACAATTTAAAATTGCATGTCCTATTTCATTACAATAGAAGCATTTGTTTTTAAAGAATATTCTTAGACTGGTACTTTAATTTTCTTGTTTTGTTATATACAAATAAGACCACTTCAGATTCTAAGTCTTCATTATGATCCAGTAGAGTAGATATTACTCCTTCAAGACTAATGGTTACTTTGTTTAATGTAAAACACCATTCCCAACATACTTTTAGGCAAACTATTCAGAAGAATTGCTTTGGCATCATAATCTTTTACATTCTCACTAGTCATAGCTAGTTGGTTTAGGAGAGAGTGAAACTTACTTATATGATCTATTATTTTTGTGCCTTTATCCATCTTCAATCCATACAATCTCTACTTTAATGTTGTCTTGCCACTTTCTACTTTAGATCCAAAGGGCTTGTTTAATGACTCCCCAATTTATTTTGCTGACTTCATAAAATCCACATGATGTAAATATGCTTTTGATTAACCAAGCCCAATAATTCCCAAAGCTTTCTGATTTTTGATATTCCACTTTGCAAGTTCATTTGCATCAGTTGATATGACTAAGTTCGACTTGACAACATTCCAAAGATATTTTTCTATCAAATGTAATTGTATCTATATTTATCATGTATGAAAGTCTCGACCTTCAAAATTTTCAATGAAAGTTAATTTACCCGTAACTACCCTTTTTGTCAATAGAGAATCAAAGATGTCGGGCTCTGCCAATAATGCACCTTTTGATGACACAAATTGACCAACTTGTAAAATGGACCCTATCCTACATGACTTTGAATTTTAAATCACTTACCCTTCATTGGTACACTGCTTAAGGAACCACACTGCAGACAGAGGGAAATCGTTGCAAATGAGTTCTTGTAATAGAGAGAGCTTGCAACAATATTCACCCAAGAATATAAAAATCCTCGAAGTCAAACATAGGCCGATCAAAGAAATACATACCCATGCCTCCACAGATTTTTACAAGCATCTGAAATTGTCTCTATAAATATGCTAGTACAGTTGTTGTATGATTTCCACCACGAACAGTATTGACTTCGTCTTGGAGGAAATCAAAATGACGATCATATTTTTGACCATGCTCATACCTTAATACTTGCATGTCCTCTCTATTTTCCTTCGGGATGAATGTCCAAGCTGCTATTGTATCCTCAATCCTTGTAATAATTGCATCCATAGCTTGTACAAACTTCACTTACTACAGTGTCACCAAAATCATTGTCTACCATAGCAGATCACACAAGTTATGTGTTTGCAAGAAAAAAAAAATGGTCGCACTCTTCGTGGGAAAGGAACCCCTCTGTACACAAAAGTTGTGGGATTCCACAAAATTTGTTTGATTTTGGTGTGATATACGATGGGCTCTTTCTTAGACGATTCAACAATCATGTAGAGATAACGACATTGAAGTCGCTTCCATGTACAAACTCTTATCCTCCATAGTCAGGGATACAAACATCTAATGTAAAAAAAATGCCGCTAGAGAATCTTCAGAAACACCCACAAACTATTGAAATTGAAGGTCAGTAGTTCTTTCCTACATAAAGATAATGATGGCAATAGGCGTATTAAACTTCTACTGTGGTGCCTAAGTTGGAGGCCATTCAAACTCCTTAAGAATAGGCACACCATCGATTAGGCTCTGATACAATAATAGAGATTTCAGAGAATAATGAAATCTGAAAAAACCATCAAAACATTCTACTTCAATTCATGTCTTTTCTGAATGAGATATAAAAAATATATAGGAATTACATCTCCTACCTTATAGGAGGAAATCATCTAACAAATTATTTATACAAACAAATTTCAACAAATAATCACTTTTGTAATAGCTATGTTAACAACTCACATTATGTGAACACTAACAATAAGGTTCCCAACATTAAAAATATTCTATCTCGAACAATATCTATTTAGTTGGATGACCTAAACCTCTATAAGTCACTTTAACATAGTACTCCTCAGAATACAAATAATTTGCATATGGGCAATGGTTGCCTCAACATAGTATTGCAAGGTGTGTTCCCTTGGTTACTTGTGTTGTGTAGTGCAATGTTGAGGTTTGTGACATGGCTTAACTGCCTTCTATGGATTCTATAAGTCTAATGGTTGTATCGGGCATTAAGAGGTCGATATTTTGGTGCAACGACAACCACACTTGTAATAGAGCATCTCTAGTTCTTGGCAATCTTGGACCAACCAAAAACATTTTCTTTTTATTTTGTTTTATGTTTTGTAGTTTCAGCATTTCATTTTGCATTTCACTATATTTGCTCACTAGAGCTTGCGGAGATATATTTTGTTGGTGGACATGTCCATCTACCTTATCCTATGTCCATGAGATGTTTGGATCTCTTTCTGACAAGTTATCTCTTCCAGAATGTGGGACAGTAGCTCGGCCCTAGAACCGTTTGGACTTATCTAATAATGGAGAATCTTGTGGATCATTTACATAGCTTGCGAAGCTTTATTTCATTTTTTCCAACGTCCCCTAGCTTGTGATCAACCTTGCCTTGGGTCCGCACCTCATTCTATGTAATGTTTGGAAGGATTCCTTTGGTGGAGACCGACCTTGGTGCTCTACATGTTACATCACTTCATTAGTAATTTTTTTCATCTTGGACCGATGCGGATCTTCCTTGAGCTATGAATGTAATATAATTCAATATAATCAAGCATTTAGAAGCAAGTAATGTAGAATAAGATTGATTTAGAAGAAGCTAGAAGATCCAGAGTTGGCTAGCATTCAGCTTGAGCCGGAATACTATATTTGATCATGTTGTACTTAGGCTTGTGTCATAAATCTATAAGGTTGCATGTTGTCAGTCAATTTGTATTTGAATTCCATGATATAATAATATTTTGAACCTGCATTGCCTCTATCATGTTGTGTTGCTTCTATTGTGTTACTCTTGCTACACAGTCTAGACTATTCTCTTTGAGGATTCACTCCTTTCATGACTGCACGAATATTAGTGGAGGCATCCATGTATCCGCACAATCTGAACAAAAAAATATGACACAATAGGGAATACTCTTTTTTAATGCATAAGGGAGTTATCTTTCTTTGTTAGCCAAGGCATTATTGATTTTTTTTTCTAAAAATGAGGCATAATCTAAGTGCCTATTATTATCCCAACTTTAAATGTCCTCTATTATCACCATGTGTTTTATCAGCATGAATATCTTGGCATCAATTCCAAGGAGCTGGTACACAAAAACCAATTCTTCTAGAAGTACTCCTCAAAAATGTCATAACCGAACAACTTCTTGTTAGCATCTATAAAATTCACCAACTTGTCATTTTGCGTATGTTTGTGACTAGGTATCCATTTAAACTTGTAATCATATTATAGTCTATGATATTTACGAAGGAATTCTACCATATCTATTGGAATTTGGGCTCTTAGATCAAGGTTAAAAACCTTACATATATACTCCCTTGTTAACTTAAGCACTGGTTATCCATCTCCAGTGTAGATTTTTTTCTTTTTAGGTACATATTTCTTCGCCAATGCCCTTATCAAATCAATAATGGAAAATTCATTAGCTACCAGTAGCCTTCCGAACCCCAACCTCCAAGGATTGCAAAAAAAGATTTTTCTCATACACTTCGCGAAATGATATTCGAATAGCACATATCCTTCAATTGGTAGTGTAGCATCTTTAAATTTTTGTTGAATATCTATGATTCTATTAGACTAGAAGCTTAACCGCTATTGATGGTGAGGTCTTTTGTAATAGCCAAGTAATATACTTGATGTGTGACACATGGTAGAATCTTGCACATTAATGAGTATCAAAGTATTCCTCCAAATTTCCCTATAATGCACTAAAGATGTATGATATGTTGCCATGTGGAAAGATTTAGTAATACATATGCATATAACAATATCACAAGATTAAGAGGAAAAGTAACCCTCAAGCCGCAAAGGAACATTTAACCCTGATACCAATGAAACGTCACCGCCTAGAAATCAGTTTGGTCTAAGATAGGATATCAACTTTTTGGCTTTCCATTAATAGTTCCAATAGAGAGACGTATAATAGAAGCACTATTTGTGAAAAGACAGTGTTAGTGAAATAGTCACATCAACGTATTTGTCTTTTACAACTTTAGAACAAGCTTGAGATTCATGGGTATGACATGAGACATAGTTATGATATGAACACGTTTCTCTCATGGATGTCACGTGTCATCTTTTCATGAATTTACTACAAAATTCGAGACCATTATAAGTTTGTGATAAGAAATTTAAGTTTGATACTAGAGCAATGAAGCAATGGAGTGTCATGTTAGTATATCATGGTTTTGCAACTTTGATAAAGAACACAAGATTGCTTCTATGATAAAAAGGTTAGTTGTTATATGATGATAATAGCAAAAATGTAGCTAACATGGTGGCTGACTTGGCAAGAAAAAGCCATCTCATGGTTTCACAAGAACGAAACATCCTTTTGAACAAAACCCACAATAGAAGTAGACATGATGCAATCAAAAGGTGTCAATTTGTAAACTAGGATGGGAACAACAAATTTCAATCCTATAGACAAAGACTTGAGTTATATAAGCTATACATGCTTTAACCAAGACAAGAAAGGTGAAGAGATTAAACCACAAATATAGGAAAAAGGAAATTATAGAAGCTTTTCCCAAAAAGGGTGAAAAAATAGATCACTTCTAGAATTTCTATAAGATACAAGTTCTCCCAAAGCCATGGGACAAGGTAAGTTGATACTTAATTAAATTGTTCACATTAGAAGATGAATTTTAGGTAATCCATAATTATCATTTTCCTCTATTATTATATTAGCAATTTAGTAAGATGATTAGCTTTCCCTTTTATATTTTTTCCCTCCTAGAAGCCTCCATTATCAATGGAGATATTCTCCCTAGATAGAGGATTAATCTAAACCAATTCAATCCGCATAGAAATCACAAGTCTTTTGTTTAGAATAAAATTGCTATTAGAGAGCCTAGTTATTAAGTCTATTCTTAGGACCCTCTCTCCATCGTAAAAATTCCCCTGAGGATTAACAATATATTTGAATTAACCTCCCTATTTAATCCTTGTACCAGGATAAAGATTTTAAATCCCCAATTAGTTACCGTTGTTGAAAACCTCTATTTTAAGAAGGATAAGATGGGAAAGGGAATTGTAAAGGAGCTCAGGATTGTTTCCAAAAGAGCCAATCATAAGGGGGCCTCTAGTCACACATTCCTATTTTGATGACAAGGAAGGAAGTAAAACTATAAGTAGAAACCGTAAATATCAAGGAAAATAAGAGAGGGAAAAAGAAAAAAATAGTAAAAGGAAGGAAATGGGGAGGATTTATGATCAAGATAAATAGGAAATTTACAATGAAAGCAAATAAAAGAGGTCTTTAAGAATTGCGACACCTACTAACCATGATAAAACCTATTAAAAAAAAAGATTCAAAAAGACAACAAAATTGACACTCTGGAAGTTATTCTAGATTCTATTACAAACAATGAAGAAAAAAAGTTTTGTTTTACCTACCAAACCCCTATGGATCTATCTTTTAAAGACATTCATAATTCCTTGAGGAGGAGGCACTTGAAATCAACTCAACATCATTGGTGCCAGACTCTATCTCACCTTTAGAAACCTCATAAAGTATGAAAAGTCTAGGTCGTGATGAAAAGGAGGGTATTAAAGACTCTCAAAAAGAAAAGAAGGGCAATGTGGATGGAAAAAAATAGTTCTTTGGATTGCAAAATTTCTCAAATTGAAGAAACTCTGGCTAAGTTGCTCTCCATTACAAAAAAATATCTAAGTTGCTCTCCATTAACTTCCATAACTTATCTACAAAAGGATTTCAACAAGAAGAAGGGCTAGTAGGAAGAGAAGTGCCACTAACAATTAATTTGAACAGAATGACTTCAAACAGTAGGCTGCTCCCTCAAGCAATAACTGAGGTAAAGTGAACGAACTTTAAATATTATCAGTTTGACAATTTTCACATTTTTGAAAAACGTGAAGTGTCTGAATGAGCTTTAATATAAATAATTAGTATGTTCTAGCTCAAACAATGTAAGATTAATGATAATAAAATAAACCGATGGTCTTCATTTCAGATGAGCTTTGAAAGTGAGCAGTGTACGAGATCTTTCCAGCCTTGAAATGGGGCCGCATACATTTATTAAATGGTTCTATTGGTAGTTGAATTTTGGGTGGGAGTATCGGCAGACAGCCAACGAAACTATATGTATTATGCCAGAAAGTCTGACAGAGCCTTCAAAAACATTACCCATAGTTCTCAGTCTGGTGGGAGGCATAATTCTGGCATTAGCTCTTTGTCTGACTGTATTGAGAAAAAGGGTTAAATCTGTCATTTATGGGAGGCCAACAACTGCTAACGCTGACAATCAAGGTGTTCTGGGATTCCTTTTCTAATTTTTAAGGTCATTCCTTCTTGTGGCTTGATTTAACATTTTCTATAAGGTTAACTCATTTTTGTCTCTTTATTTTCTAATACTACAGAGCCATGGATTTTCCTCCGAATCTGGCTTGCTTATGCAAGAGCAACAATTTGTCTTCAGCTTAGAAATGCTAGCAGAAGCCACAGAAAATTTTCATTACAAAAATAAACTTGGACATGGAGGTTTTGGTGCGGTCTACAAGGTGGGTCAATAGTTTAATCTTCGTCTAAACTATGTCAATTTAAATGGAGAGCTCTAAATCTGTTTTGTATGTTTTAGGGAATAACCAGAAATGGAGATGAGATAGCTGTGAAAAAACTTTCTGCCAACTCTGTACAAGGAAACAAAGAATTTATGAATGAAGTGAAACTGGTGGCTAATGTTCAACACCGAAACCTTGCAAAGCTGCTAGGATGTTGTGCTGAGGGAAGTGAAAGTCTGCTTGCTTATGAGTATTTTCCTAACAAGAGTTTGGACACATTCCTCTTTGGTAAGTTGACATTCAACCTTAATTTATGAATTTAGGAAAGATGAATAAGTTACAAATGTTCTGAGAAATTGATATAACAGATTCAGAAAAGGGTAGAGAGTTAGATTGGCAAAAGCGTTATAATATCATCATTGGAATTGCACGTGGGCTTCTCTACCTTCACGAGGATTCACAGCTGCGAATTATCATAGAGATATTAAAGTAAATAATATTTTACTTGATCACAAACTCAATGCAAAGATAGATGAGACACATATTCATACAGGAGTTGCAGCCACATAGTAAGCATCATATTAATAATGCAGTTTGTGTTCTTTTTAGATTAAAATTGCTAATGATTAAGCTATTGAAACCTGAATTTCTTCTCTAAATAATTTTACTTATAAGCCAATTATTGATCATTGTAAATAATTTTAATTTTTTAAAAATAGACATTAATAATAATTTCAATTTGAACCCAGTGGTTACATGGCTCCAGAGTATGCAATGCGAGGGCAGTTGTCAATTAAAGTAGACATTTACAGTTTTGGAGTGGTGGTCCTTGAGATCATCAGTGGAAGGAAAAACACGGATACTAATCTTCCACATCGTATGCAAAACCTGTTGGAATGGGTAAGAAACAGGATTTATCACTTCCCATTATCCTCACCTGTTAGTTTTCAATATTAGCAAGCATCCAAAATTCTGTGTTGGAATGGGTCGCAGCTCCTCTGCCCGCTGCTTTCAGACCTTGCGGTCCCCGCCTCCCCGCCGCCCTTCAGGTGGGAGAGACGATGCTTGGCGTTGCCATTCGGCTTCCCCCCGCGGTGTGGTTCTGGCTTGGGGTGGCCCTCTAATGCTCCTATGGCCTTTGCTCCTCCTCCTGCTGTTGATTCTGGGTGGCCCTATGCCACCACCTCCAAGTTTCCTCGTCTTGCTTTGGGATCTCACCTCCCAGCAGGAGGAAGGAGAAATTGAAAGAGATCCAGAAG
Source organism: Cryptomeria japonica (assembly GCF_030272615.1). Taxonomy (NCBI): domain Eukaryota; kingdom Viridiplantae; phylum Streptophyta; class Pinopsida; order Cupressales; family Cupressaceae; genus Cryptomeria; species Cryptomeria japonica. The sequence continues at coordinate 117,894,819 of NC_081408.1, read as the reverse complement.
ATGAGTGGTCTGTGTCAGACCGGATTCCTGGCCCTGCTGATGTATGGGGCAAAAAAGATGACCCTGATCCTCCACCCTCAGTTGCCTCGGCTTTGGCTGCCTGTGGAAGTTTTTTGATGAATAGCTTGTTGTTTTTTTGTTTCCGGCCGCTGGCTGAGTGACTCTCGCGGAGTGATCTCGTATCGCCCGACCTTTTTTTGTGAATATGTACTTTAATATTTCTAATTAATAGAGAAGACCTATTCATAAAAAAATTCTTTTATGACTTAATGAAATGTGATGCAGGCATGGAAACTATTCAATAGAAGAAATGTGCTGAATCTAGTAGACTCAAAGGCGTCACAAGTCAGCCAGGAGCAGGCCTTAAGATGCATTCATGTTGGGCTTTTGTGTGTGCAAGCTGATGCAACACTTCGTCCAGCTATGTCTAATGTCATTATGATGCTCTCTAGCAGTTCACTAACATTGCCAAATCCTTCAAACCCTGCTTTTATAGGTAATAGCGAAAGCTTCCATATCTAAATCAAAGTCAAGCTCGGGGTTTGAAGAACATGAGACGAGAACAACATCTCAGACGACATCAGAGACGATTACTTCATCTTTCGAAATGATTCCTTCTATAAATGAAACCTCGCTCACTCAAATGCAAGCAAGGTGACCTATAACAAAATCCATCTTTGGATTCTATGCTGCTCATAATCAACAGAAACTTTACCTGGGTAATAATTACACCCATTCGATAGTACTCAATACTATCGGGCTTATATGGTAAAGCATAATACAAGGCTGTTTATTTCGCCAGAATCTTGAAATTCCCGGAGAAAAGAACACCGTCCATTGGGAGGGACTAACCAGGGGAGATTAGGGGAAAGGACCCAATAGTTGAGCACCCTAACTTCGTGCTTCTCAAAATCCTACTTGGAAATTTCAAATCACTCCAATTTTTTTACAGCAGCTTACTTGGCAAGTCCCCTGCTTATAACTAAGGTTTCAAGGCCACATCATCAAATATGATGCCACATCAGCATGCTTTTTGCCAAGGTGTCCAAAACAGCCCCCCAAAAAAGTGAGACCAATAGGCGTGCAAAAGAGACCCCAATAGTTGTGCAGCTGACATGGCATCACCTGATTGGTTACTTTTTACAATATTAGTACATTTCTTAACAACTATTGGTACATTTCCTAACAAATGTTGGTACATTTCCTAACAAAAATTGATATTTTTTGTTTCAAACAATAGGTTTTATTTGTTCAATTTTTGGAACAAAAGGTATCAACAACCCTCACAACAATTGGTACATGCTCAACTACTGGGTCCTTTCCCCTATATGCTTCAAAGGCAGGTGGAGTGGCACATAGTATAGGTAATGGAGATTAATTTTTCCTTTCAAAGTGCAACGATATCATGAAATTGACTTTATTGGTGGACAGTCACATGGTAGTGGGAATCTCATTTTAGTAAAGGGTACGGCAGATTTTTTCTGACATCATCTGAATTTGACTTCAAAGACACAGCTTGTTCATGAGACTTGTCATTGTTATAGTTTATCATGTAAAAATAAATTTAATAAAAGTTTACGTCCTCCATGGATGAGTCTAAACAGTTAAAAAAAAATCATAAAATGAAAAATTTATAAGATCATTAAAATTTGGTATAGAGATACTCGGCTAAATCTATTTCAATTTTCATTTATAAGATCATTTAAATTTGTAGTTGTGTTTGAGTGTTTTTAAGTAATATGTTTTCTTAAAATGAAATTTGTTAGTGGAGAAAGATTAATTGTTGTGCAAATTAATTTTATGAGTAAGTAGCAATTGTATGGAATATTGCAAGATTCTTGTTTCTTTTTGGCATTGTAAGCTAGGCTTTTGTCTATCCACAACAAAGGTTTGGAGGACTGACTCATAACACAACTTGACACGTCAATACATTTAGTCAAAAGTGTCTTAAAACTGATTGTCTAAAGACTCAACCAAAATTTAATCTTGGTATCTTTTGTAGTTGAAGAAAAGAAAAACTTGTCCTTGTTAGAACAATATAATATTCTTATCTAAAATATAACTTATATGCAACTTGAATGATCTTAATATGTTTCACTCAACATAAAATCTTGTATTCTCTACTCTTTATATCAACATATATAGACCAATAGTAGAAAACAAAAAAAAAACTATTTTCTATTTTAAAAAACACATTATTATTTTAAATACAACTTATATTCAGCTTTGGATTATCATACAATTTTTTGACAATATTTGATATTTCATAGACAATACAACATGTTTATTGTTCTTGCCATTTATATGTGTGATAGGGAAAATTATTAATATGGATTATTCTAATGCATACACATTGTCACCTCAATAGTTGTATGAATAGAAATATTATTTTTTCACTGTGACATTAATAATTTTTTAAATGAGTACCTTATTTTTCAAATGAAACATTTAAAGTTGATAGTTGATAGTTGTGATATTTTCTATGTACAAAAACTACTTTTTTCATTGTTAATGAATTTATTTATTCTTTTATATATAACATTTATAAGTTTTCATTTATTCAAGAATGAATCTATCTTCAACAAAAATTGGTTAGTTTTAGATTTACATGTTTACTAATTATTCACAATATAAAGTATAAATATGTTGTAAGATTAAATCATATAACCACAAGTACTCTAAAACAATTGCACCCCCACAACTATTGGGTCCCCTCCCCTACCTCGGGAAATAAATCTTAGAAATAGCTTAATATTGTGGATGTCATCTTAACATATTTTCCTACGATTTAAAAAACATAAAATCAAAACATCAAAAAGAGCTTAAAATGAATGAACATTCTCTAATGTATTGAATTATACACATTAATTTTTATTTAATATAGAAAGATTGAATGTGAAAGTTTCATTAGCTCTTATGGAGGAAAAGAGACAACATATTTCTTATCTTTTATGCAAACATATCGAGTTGTGGTAGAATAACAATTAAGCTGGGGTCATCGCAGTAAATAGGTTGATTCATTTACATATATAAATAAATAAATAAGAAGGTTTTATTGATGGGAATGTATCTTTCTTAGGGCAAAAATAGTTTTTTACTAATATAAATATAAATCTCATACTAGCTGGTTAGTTTGAGAATTACTATTAAGGTGTAACTTACATTCATATTTTTGTCCAAGTTATCAATGGATAGTAAATATATACATAAATTTTCCATAATATTATTCTAACACAAACATATTAGTAGGCTCATGTATTAGAGTATATATAACATAAAATAATGAAACTTATAGTATGAGTAATCAATGCACAAAGAAAGATTGTAAAAACTCAAATAACTCTACATTGTGATTACTCATACTATAAGTTTCATTATTTTATGTTATAACTACTCTAATACATGAGCAACTCAAAAATTAACTTGACTTAAACCCTTGCGAGCCCATGACAACAAGACACTTAACCACCATTGCATGTTCGCAATACTTTTTGACTTAAGACTTATGAAACTGCAAGCATACAATGACCACAAAATTAGACCAAAACTTACATGTTGCCAGATCGCAACATAAAATGCTAAACAACTTCAAAACCTGTGAGCAAGCGACCAAACAAACTAAGCTATGATACCAACAACATCGCATGGTTGCAAATTAAAATGACTTAAGTGCAAACACCTCACGGCCTTGCGATAACATAAAATCACACCCAGTCACAACATTGCAACATAAAATGATCAAGTGCAAAACATCTTGGGAGGTAGTGACAACTAAAATCTCCCAGTACTCGCAAGCTCACGACTTAAACTAACTTGATGACAAAGGACCTGCGAGCTAGCAATAACCATAAAATCTCAAACTATTTATCTCGTAACTATAGCGACATAAAGAGTACCAACAAAAATTGATAGTCACTCACTCTCCAATGTTTTACATTACCTTCATAAACAGGAATGATAAGTGGCACAACATGTCCATTAATGACTTACTTGCTAACTCTCACGGCTATAATGCATGATATTAGACCAACTCAAGACCTCGCGACCAAAGAAATTTCATTAACAATCTCCAGCTCACTAACATAAAATGCTAACATCCAAAAAGATAGAGACCTCATGATTTAAACCCAAACTAACACTTGCTAACTCATCACTTAAATTGTTAAACATGAAATTTATCTCCGAGTTAGAGATGAAACATTAAACATGTCTCATTGTCCGACCAACCGTTTGACCACACTTGACGTTGACATGGACAAATACAGAGAGGACAACTCAGATTTTCAATGCATGATGACTTCGGCTTACTAGCCAGCTAAGACAAAAAAAAACACAAAACCCTAATCGCCATGAACATGACTAGAAATCGTGAAAAGATACTTCTATAAAACCAAAGGATAAACCCATGACATGAATCAAATCTCGCCATGACTTAGCCAAAAAATTTGAACAAGAGTTGGCATTTTTGAAAAATGGAAAAAACGTTGTTCTAACATCATGTTAAGCATTTAATGTAGAACAGTAGAAAGGTTCTAACAGTTATGCAATATAAATAATTTTATGAATCTTGTGACACAAATGGTTGCATTTCATGTTCAACGTAATGTGGAACCAATTTACTAATAATTTAATTTTTTACTAATAATTCAAAAACTAAATTCTAATTGTTTACAAATAATTCAAATTCACAATTAAAAATATGAAATAAGTATCCGTTCTGATGGACAAATTCAAGGAATACAATATCAAAAATCGTCAATGACAACTATAGTATTGCAAGTTGTAATATAACTCAAGAACTGTAGTATAAATACCTATAAGCTAACTGCTAATTCACTTCAGTGAATCAATCTAAGGCTTCTATATCCCAAATGGACTCAAGATCCTAAAAATAACTAGTATTAACACATTCACCTTCATTTGGAGTTGGGTATTCAAAAATTTCTTCATCTCCATGCTAACTCTAAGTCTGTGATCCATCATTTGTTTCAGCACTAGAAGTAGGACCACCAGCTTTTACAGTGTTGCACAACCCTCGCCTTTCATGCATGGAATTCTAGATTGTCAGTGTCCTATCATATGGAAAATCTCTAACATTATACTGAGTTACAAACAACCTCAAGAAAGTTTCCAAATTTTTGTCTATGTTTTTTCAGATCTTTGATTTCAAAAGCCCTAATGCACTAAAAACTCTCTCATATTCCACCAATTCCAATATCATTGTTTGACATAAATCACTAAGTTTGAAATATTATGGTATTGCACTATGCAATACTTCAATCTGATCTATCATTTTCCAAAGCCTTGCAATTGATCCAAGTTCAAATAGATTCTCCAAGTTATCCAACTGTTGTTTTATACACAATGCAAAGCATTTACATTGTTTTTTAAGATGATCTGAATTTAAAATACCTTCTATTGGCTATCCATTGCAAAATGCATCTTTTGAAAATGTCAATATCAGTTCCTCTTGTTTTTTATGAAACACCTTTGCGTCATTTGGATTATCTCCAATTGAATGCCAAAATTGAGGATACACACAACCCATGGCTTCAAGTATTTCTTCTCAAGGGAATCTTTCATGAATCTGAGTTGAAAGTTCATATGCAATAGACTTCAAATTATCACTAACAAATTTAACAGTCCTATCAAATCTTCCTTTTTAACTGGTAGTGCTCTGCCTCACTTGCCCATCTTAGATTGGTGCATTCGTATCTGAAATCTTTTTACAAAGACACATAACTCATTTTTTGCATTGAAATGTAAAAAAATTTCAGCATGATTCAAATCTGTAATTATCTACCACTTGCTAAATTGCAGAGTTTGAAAGGAAAGTATGAGATGTTTAGGTTGGGAAAAGATGATAATATAAATTCCTTTATGGATAAGGTGAATGAACTTGTCTTAGGTGTCATATGTGTCGGTGTAACCCTTGAAGAAGATGAAATTGTTGCTAAGGTGTTGAGATCATTTCCTCATACTTACAAACATAAGGTAGTTGTTATTGATGAGATCCAGAGTATGAGTACTGTGACAAGAGATATGCTGGTTAGAAAGATTTCTAGATTTGAACTGAGTGAATTTGGTGAAACACATGGAAAGTCTGAGACAACATTTAGAGTATCTGTATCCGAAAAGTAGAAGTATGACCCTGAAGAATGAAGAATATCCAGATATGAAAGAGAGAGAATGGAGATGGAAGAGAAAGAAAGAGAATTTGAAGAGCTTGAAGCATTGATTACCTAGAGATTGCCTAAGCGAGCTGGTAAGTATGATGTAAAATTGCGTTTGAAATGTTTCTCTTGCAATAAGGTAGGATATTTTGCTTCTCGATGCTAGAAAAGAATGTCAAAATATGATAAGCATGAAAGGAATTATAGATATGAGAAGCCTTAGAAGTATGATAAGCCTTACAATCCTAACCAAAAGTATAAGAATCAAAAGAACTGTTATTATGCTGCTAATGAAGGTGTTATAGATGAAGAACCAGAAGGAGATGAAGTTGTGTTTATTGTTATTGAAGAAGATGGACCGATACCTATTGATTCCACAAGTTGCACTATTGAGGAAAAATCTCTAGCTGCTAAAGTTGAAGAGAAAGATAAATAGGTAATTGATAGTGGTTGTTCACATTATATGACCAATGATAAAAGAAAATTTGTGAATATGGAAAGGTATGATAGTGGAATAGTATGATTTGGAGATGACAAATCCTATGTGATCCATGGTAATATCTTCAATTTGAATGTTGGTGAAAAAAGTTGTTTGATTACTCAGATTGATGAAAACTGGTATTGGCATAGAAAAATGTGTCATGTTAATTTTGATTCAATGATTAAGATCATTTGTACACAAGCTATTAGAGATTTTCCTAAAATTGTTAAGCCTGATAATCCCGTATGTAAGGAATGTGAAATGGGAAACAAAAAATAATTTCCTCCAAGAGTAATTAGTATACATTTGATGGATTTCTAGATATTGTGCATACTAGTCTATGTTGACCTACAAATGTTAGAAGTGTATAGGCTAACATATATTTTATGTTACGAATTGATTATTATTATAGCATTAGATAAATACAATATATTCAAAGCAAAGGTTGAGACTAAGAAAATATTGAAGGTGAAATGTCTAAGATCTGACATAGGAGAAGAATTTTTTTTCAGTGAGTTTGATTCAATTTGTAAGAAGCATAGGATTAGAAGACAATTATCTGACCCTACAACCCCTCAATAGAATGGAGTTGTTGAAAGGAATAATATGATTGTCTTGGATGCTGCAAGGACTATGATTATTGAAGGGAATGTTTCAAATATCTATTGTAGAGAAGCTGTTAGCACTCCTATTCACACATTCAACTGAGTTCATATAAAAGGTGATACCAGTAAGACTGCTTATTAGCTATGTTTTAATCATGTTGCCACTACGAGATATTTTAGAATTTCTTGTAGCAAGTGTTATATCAAGAGAGATTAGGATATAGGAAAGTTTGATGCAAGAAGTTCTGAAGGAATTTTCTTGGAATATTCAACAAAGAGAAAATCCTACTAGTGATATAATAAAAGACTAAGAAAGATAGTAGAAAGTGCAAATGCGAAGGTTGATGAGAACTTTGGAAAAGAAATTAGAGCATGCAAGTATGATGATGGTCAACATATTATTCTAACATCTATTCAGAGTGAAAAATTGAAGCAGAATAATCTGGTAGAGATTGTTAATTAGGATATTGCTACTACTGATGGAGAGGTGCAGGAACCTAAAAATCAGAACAATCTGAAGACTTTGAAGTATGTAAGATTGAATCATTGTAAAAATCAGATTATTGGTGATAAAAATAAAGGTGTGATGACTAGAAGAAGGCTACCTACTGAACAAGTATGTTTAATTTCTAAAATCAAACCTAAAGATGTTGTTGAAGCTTGCAAAAATCAGAATTGGATAAGAGCTGTGGAAGAAGAATTGAATCAGATTGAAAAGAATAACACATGAGAACTTGTGCCTAGACCTAAAGATAAGAATATGATTGGTACTAAATGGGTATTCAGGAACAAATTAAATGAAGTTGATGAAGTTATCATAAATAAAGAAAGACTGGTATGCAAAGTTTATTCTCACAAGGAAGGAATTTATTATGAGGAGAGTTGTGCTCGTGTAGCTAGACTTGAAGCTATTAGACTGTTTCTTGCATTTGTTTCCTATAAAGATTTCAATTTATATCAGGTGGATGTCAAGTCGGCCTTTTTGAATGGTGATCTTGAGGATGAAGTCTACGTTGAGCAACCTGATAGATTTTCATTATCAAATGATGGTGATATGGTATGCAAACTAAAGAAAGCTCTTTATGGAATGAAACAAACCCCTAGAGCCTAGTATGCTACATTGGATAAGGATTTGCTGAAATTGGGATTTAATAAAGGTTCTGCTGATAGTAATGTGTAGTTTAAAATTGAGAATGATAACATCTTAATTGTTAAAGTTTTTCTTGATGATATTATCTTTGGAGGAGATGATAAGTTGAGTATGAAGTTTTCTGGTGATATGAAAAAAGAATTTGAGATGTCTATGATAAGAGAGATTATTTTTTCTAAGGTTTGAAGATTTCACAGACAGGAAAAGGTATTTTTATATCTCAAACTCAATATATGAAAGAAGTACTGAACAAGTTTGGATTAGATGACTCCAAATCGATTGAAACTCCTACGATAACTAGCTGCAAATTATCTAAAAATGATGAATCTTAAAAGCTAATTAATCTTGGTACAAATCTATGGTTGGTGGATTGCTAGATTTGACTCAAATTAGATCAGATATTATGCATGTTGTGTGCATGGCTTCTAGATATCAAGTTGATGCAAAAGAGAGTCATGTAACTACTGTAAAGAGGATATTCAGATACCTGAAAAGAATTATGAATTATGGTTTGTGGTATATGAGGAATGATGGTTTCATGTTATGTTCTTAGACTGATTTTGATTGGGCTAGTGATGTTGATGAGCAAAAGAGTACCTATGGTGGTGCTTTCTTTTTGGGTAAGAAATTGGTTTCATGGGCGAGTAAGAAGCAAAGTTCAATATCATTATCTACTGTTGAAGCTGAGTACATTGGTGCTACTACTAACTGCACTCAGGTAGTTTGGATGAGGCAAATGTTAAAGGATATCAAATTTATTTATGATGAGCCTATTTTCATATGTTGTGATAATTCGAGTGCTATAAATATGTCAAAGAACCTGATGCAACATTCAAAGACTAAACATGTGTCAATCAAGTATAATTTCCTCAGAGAAAAATTTAGTGAAGAGGAAGTAAAGCTAGAATATGTATCTACAAAGAACATATTGCTAATATTTTTCCTAAGCCTTTGCTTGCAAATACATTTGTCTACTTAAGAGACAAGCTAGGGGTATCTACACCTCTTGATGATATGAACTAGATGCATTGAGTTGCATCAATCCGGTGGACTCCACAGTCTTATCTCTTTATCCAAATTGATGAGTTGGTGTTTCTCCTCTGGTGGAGTAGTATGTTGGATTGGTTATATATTTTAGGGGGAGAGAATCATGATTTGGGAGAGTTTCTTTTTCTATTTTGAGCATCTTTGGCATTGCTATCAAAGGGGAAGAGAAGCATGCAAAAAAATGTTTTGTATGCTTGATCTTAGGAGAAGTTTACTAGAGATGTCTTCTTTCTTTGCATTCATTGTTTTTCACATTCATATGTTGCCATCAATGCCAAAGGGGGAGATTGTTGGATATAGTTGCACTAGGATATGTTGTTGTCATTGATGTTAACATATTCTTTCTCTGGTGATTGTAGATTGATTTATTGGGATCATGGTTTGGTGTATGGAGTATTTCTAGTATCATTATATTCTTATGTGTCATTTTTGGTCATCTAGCAAGCCTAATTGATCATATCATATTATCCAGTTTTGCAGTTTTTTTTTATCAGTGCTTTACTCAGTTCAGTATTTCCAATGGTATATTACAATGTGATCCGATCTTGAGATTATTTTTTGGGAGATTGTTTGGGATGGTCTTGTGTATCCTCATTTCAGATGGTTCATGATTTGGTGACCTACAAGATATCTTTTTCTCTTGACAGTTATTGTTGTTTGAGTGTTCTTGAGTTTAGATATTGTTCAATGAAGATTTGATATATGGTGTTTGTACAGCTATTAGTGGTGGCTCTAATGTGCTTGCTAGTGTTTCTTGGTTATGTCCTATTTTTTTTATGATCCGCATTAATAGTTGTCTGATTTCTTGGTGATTTTGTTGAGTGGGTGATTTTTTTTGAGTTATGTGTTTTTCCTAGTGGTGTAGCATGTTGCAGTTGATCTTGGCATGATTACTAGTGATGATGAAAATTTGGATATTTGATTTAGGTCCTTGTTATATCATTTATATCATTATATTGGTTGGGTGGTAGATCTTTGTATCATGTGATGTAATTTTGTAATTATGAGTTGAGGGTTTAGCCAACCTTGTTGTCAAGGTTGATGATTTGTATAAATAGGTGATATATGTTGGCATCAAGGTTGTGTCTGCATTATCAAAGGGTGTTAGTATATGGAAACAAGGAATTCATCTTTCGATATGGTGTATTAAGAAGAGATTGGTGTTGTAGAGTACACAAATATGTTTAACTGAAATTATCATCAGGAATTAGCAAATGTTGTTATTGTAGTTCATTTGATTTCGGATTGTTGTCTGATTGTTTTTTAAGTCAATGAGACTTCCTTGTAAGGTAGTGAACCTTCCCTGAGGGTTGTAGCCTTCTAGGTTATTATATCTTGACCTATAAGCTCCAAGTAGTGTGCCTAAATGGTGGTGCATTTCCCATTGTAATATTTTCACATACTACTACAGAGTATCATCTTATTGTGGGTAGGTTCCCATCGTTGATTTTCCCTTAATTAGTTTTTCCATTTCAAAATCTTGGTGTTGTGTGTTATGCTATTTATTTGCTTATCTTCATTGTTGTTTCAATTTATCAGATTTTTATTTGTGGTTGAGTTTGTTTATTTGGTGAAAACTGATTCACCCCCCCTTCTCAGTTTTTCTTCATTGTTGTTGCCAATAATTGGTATTAGAGATAGATCAGACTAAGACTAAATGCTTGAGGATATTTGAGATGGCAACTGCAAGTGGAAGTGTTATCTTTAAGAAGGAGAGTCCCAGATTTGATGGTACCAACTATTCTATATGGAAGAACCAGATGGAGGTGCACTTGAGAAGTCTTGGAGAAGATTACTGGTAAATTACTTAGAATTCCTATTATGTTCCTTCAAATGGACTAGTTACTCCTAATGAAATCAAGGAAGCTAAAACTAACATTAGAGCAAAGGAAGAATTGTTGAGTGCCCTGATTGACTCAGGGATGACTAATATAATAGAACTTTAGACTACACATGAGATCGGGGAGAGTCTTGAGACCTTGTATGAAGGAGATAAACAAGTCAAAGTTTCTAAGCTGCAGAGTTTGAAAGGAAGGTATGAGATGTTGAGGATGGGAGAAGATGGGAACATAAATTACTTTATGGCTAAGATGAATGAACTTATCCTAGGTATCAGATGTGCTAGTGGAACCCTTGAAGAAGATTAAATTGTTGCTAAGGTGTTGAGATCATTGCCTCTTGCTTACAAACATAAGATAGATGCTATTGATGAGATCCAGAATGTGACTACTATGACGAGATATGATAGTTGGAAATATTGTTGCATTTGAACTGAGTGAATTTGGTGAATCACATGGAAAGTCTGCGACAACATTTAGAGCATATGTATCTGGAAAGAAGAAGTATGACATTAAAGAATGTAGATTATCTAGATATGAAAGAGAGAGGAGAAAGATGGAAGAGAAAGAAGCAGAATTGGAAGAGCTTAAAGCATTGATTTCCCAGAGATTGCATAAGGGAGCTGGTAAGTATGATGGAAAATTGCCTTCAAAATGTTTCTCTTGCAATAAGATAGGACATTTTGCATCTAGATGCCCATAAAGAATGTTTAAATATGATAAGAATGGTAGGAATGATAGATATGAGAAGCATGAGAAGTGTGATAAGCCTTACAAGCCTAACAAAAAGTATAAGCATCAGAAGAACTGTTATTATGTTGTTGATGAAGGTGTTACAGATGAAGAATCTGAGGGAGATGAAGTTGTGTTTATTTCTATTAAATAAGATGAATCGATACCTATTGATTTCACAAGATGCACTATTGAGGAGAAAGCTCTAGCTGCTAAAGTTGAAAAGAAAGATGAATGGGTAATTGACAATGGTTGTTGACATCATATGACCGGTGATAAAAAAAAATTTGTGAATATGGAAAGGTATGATGGAGGAATAGTAATATTTAAAGATGACAAAGCTTGTGTGATCCATGGTAGAGGTCCTATTTCCTTTGACGGTAAGCATACCACTAATGGTGTATTGTATGTTGAAGGTTTGAAGCATAATATTTTAAGTGTTGGATAGATGGGTGAAACAAGTTATGATTTGCAATTCAAGAATGGGAAATGAAAGATTCTAAATACCTCTAGTATGGATATTGCAGCAGAAACTAAAACTAAATGTAATATCTTTTATTTGAATGTTGGTGAGAAAAGTTTCTTGATTTCTCAGATTGATGAAAATTGGTTGTGGAAAAGAAGAATGTGTCATGTTAATTTTGTTTCAATGATTAAGATTAGTTCTACACAAGCTGTTAGAGATTTTCCTAAAATTGTTAAGCTTACTAATCCAATATGTAAAGAATGTCAAATGGGAAAGAAAACAAGAATTTTCCTTCATGTGTAAGTAGTATACATCTAATGGACTGCTAGATCTTGTGCATATTGGCCTATGTCAACCTACAAATGTTATAACTATGCAAGGTGACATATATTTTATGTTACTAATTGATGATAATTCCAAGATGATGTGGGTTGTATTTTTGAAGGAGAAATCAAAAGCATTAGATAAATTCAATATTTTCAAAGCAAAGGTTGAGAGTAATAAAGCATTGAAGGTGAATTTACTGAGATCTGATAGAGGAGGATAAATTTTTTCTAGTGAGTTTTATTCATTCTATCAGAAGCATGGGATTAGAAGACAATTATATACCCCTAGAACTCCATAACAAAATGGAGTTGTTGAAAGGAAGAACATGACTATCTTGGATGTTGCAACAACTATGTTGATTGAAGGGAATGTTTCAAATATATATTGGAGAGAAGTTGGTAGCACTATTATTTACACATTCAACTGAGTTCATGTAAAAGGTGATATTGGTAAGACTCCTTAGTAGCTATGTTTTGGTCATGTTGCCACTATGAGATATTTTAGAATTTTTGGTAGCAAGTATTACATCAAGAGAGATGAGGACATAGGAAAGTGATGCAAGAAATAATGAAGGAATTTTCTTGAAATATTCAACAAAGTGAAAATCCTACCGATGCTATAATAAAAGACTAAGAAAGATAGTGAAAAGTGCAAATGTGAAGGTTGATAAGAACATTGGCAAAGAAATCAGAGCATGCAGATATGATGATGGTCAACGTACTGTGCTAACATCTATTCAGACTGAAGAATTAAAGAAGAATGATATGATAGAGATTATTAATTAGGATATTTCTATTGCCGATGGAGAGGTGCAGGAACCTCAAAATCAGAACAATCTAAATGCTCCAAAGTATGTATGATTGAATCATTCTAAAAATCAGTTTATCGGTGATAAAATAAAGGTGTGATGACTAGAAGAAGGCTAGTTGTTGAACGAGTATGTTTAATTTCTAATTTTGAACCTAAAGATGTTGTGGAATCTTGCAAAGATGAAAATTGGATAAGAGCCATGGAAGAAGAATTGAATCAGATTGAAAAGAATAACACATGAGAATTTGTGCCTAGACCTAAAGATAAGAATGTGATTGGTACTAAATGGGTATTCAGTAACAAATTAAATGAAGTTGATGAAGTTGTCAAAAATAAAGCAAGATTGGTATGCAAAGGTTATTCTCAGAAGGAAGGAATTGATTATGAGGATACATTTGCACTGATATCTAGACTTGAAGTTGTTAGAATGTGGCCTGCATATGTTGCCTATAAAGAATTCAAAGTATATCAGATGGATATCAAATTAGCCTTTTTGAATGGTGATCTTGAGGAAGAAGTTTACATTGAGAAACATAATGCATTTTCATTATAAAACTATGGTGACATGGTATGCAAACTGCAGAAATCTCTTTATAGATTGAAACAAGCTCTAGAGCCTGGTATGCTAGATTGGATAAGTATTCTCTGAAATTGGGATTTAAAAAGGTACGACTAATAGTAATTTATATTTTAAGATTGAGAATGATAACATCTTAATTGTTGAAGTTTTTGTTCATGATATTATCTTTGGAGGAGACAATAACTTGAGTATGAACTTTCTCGGTGATATGGAGAAACAATTTGAGATGTCTACGATAGGAGAGATGAAAATTTTCTTAGGTTTGCATATTTCACAAACTGGAAAAGGTATTTTTTTATCTTAAACTAAATATATGAAGGAATCTTAGAAGAAGTTTGGATTACATGACTCTAAACCGGTTGGAACTCCTATGTTGACTGGCTGCAAATTATCTAAAAATGATGAATCCCTGAAAGCTAATTAGTCTTTGTATAGATCTATGGTTGGTGGACTGTTGTATTTGACTCAGACTAGACTTGATATTATACATGCCATGTGCATGGTTTCTAGATATCAATCTAATCCGAAAGAGAGTCATGTCACTACTGTAAAGAGGATATTCAAATAATTGAAAGGAATTGTGAATTTTGGTTTATGGTATCTGAGGAATGATGATTTCATGGTATGTGCTTACACTGACGTTGATTAGGCTGGTGATGTTGATTAGCGGAAGAGTACCCTAATGGTGCTTTCTTTTTGGTAATAAATTGGTTTCATGGGCAAGTAAGAAGAAAGATTTATTATCCTTATCCACTGTTGAAGCTAAGTACATTGTTGTTTCTAGTAACTTCTTTCGGGTAGTTTGGATGAAGCAAATGTTAAAGTATATCATATTTATCTCTGACGAGTCTACTGTCATATAATATAATAATTTCAATGTTATAAATATGTCAAAGAACCCAGTGCAACATTCAAAGACTAAACATGTATCAATCAAGTATCATTTCTTGAGAGAAAAAGTTAGTGAAGAGGAGGTAAAGTTGGAATATGTATCTACAAAGGAACAAATTGTTGATATTTTTACTAAGCCTTTGCCTACAAATATATTTGTCTACTTAAGAGACAAGCTAGGGGTATCTACCCCTCCTGATGAGAACTAGATGCATTGAGTTACATCAATTTAGTTGACTCCATGATCTTATCTCTTTATGCAGATTGATGAGTTGGTGTTGTTCCTCTGGTGGAGTAGTTTGTTGGATTAGTTTTATGTTTTAGGGGGTGGAAGTCATGATTTGGGAGAGTTTGGTTTTCAGTTTTGAGCATCTTTGGCATTACTGTCAAAGAGGGAGAGAAGCCTGTGAAAATTTATTTTATCTGCTTGATCTTAGGAGGAGTTTGCTTGAGATGTCTTCTTTCTTTTCATTGATTATTTTTCACATTCATATGATGTCATCAATGCCAAAGCGAGAGATTGTTGGACATTGCTACTACTAGGATATGTTGTTGTCATTCATGTCAATATATTCTTGCTCTGGTGATTTTATATTTGTTTCTTGGGATCATGGTTTGGCATATGGAGTATTTCTAGTATCATTATATTCTTCTATATTGGTTTTGGTGATCAAGAAAGCCTAATTGATCATATCATATGATCTGGTTTTGCAGATTGTTTTTCTGATTAATACTTTGTTGAGTTTAGTATTTCCTTTGGTATATTTTGGTGTGACTAGATCTTGAGTTGATTTTTTGGGAGATTGTTTGGTATGGTCTTGTGTATCTTCCTTTCAGATGGTTCATGATTTTGTGTTGCACAAGTTATCTTTTTTCCATGACAGTTGGTGTTGTTTGAGTGTTCTTGAGTTGAGATGTTGATCGATGAAGATTTGATAAGTGGTATTGGTACAACTATTATTGATGATTCTAATGCATTTGTTGGTGTTTCCTGATTATGTCCTATTTGTTTTGATGATATGTATTGATCGTTGTGCGAGTTTTTGGTGATTTTATTGAACTGGTGATGTTATTCATTTTATGTGATTTTCTTGGTGTAACGTGTTGTGATTGATCTTGGAATGTTTGCCAGTGATGATGAGTGTTTGGATATTTTATTTAGGTCCATGTTATATCATGTATATCATTATATTGGTCCAGTGGTCGATCTTTGTATCGTGTGTTGTAATTTTTTAATTATAAGCAAAGGGTTTAGCCAACCTTGTTGTCAAGGTTAATTATTTGTATAAATAGGTGATATATTCTAGCATCAAGGTTGTGTTTGCATTATCAGAGAGTGATGTATGTGTAGACAAGGAATTCATCTTTCGGTATGGTGAATTGAGTAGAGATTGGTGTTGTCAAGAAAACAAATGTGCTTAACCATAATTGTCATCAGGAATTAGAAGATGTTGTTATTGCAGTTCATTTGATTCCGGATTGTTTGTCTGATGTTTTTGTAAGTCAGCGAGACTTACTTGTAAGGTATTGAAACTTGCCTGAATGTTGTAGCCTTCTAGGTTATTATATCTCGAGTTGTAACCTCCAGATAGTGTGCCTGAATGCTGGTACATTCCCCATTGTAATATTTTCACATACTACTACAAAGTATCATCTTATTGTGGGTAGGTTCCCACCATGGTTTTTTCTTTAACTTGGTTTTCCACATCAAAATTGTGGTGTTGTGTGTTCTTTTATTTATTTTCTTATATTTTATGTTTCTATAGTTTATCGGATTTATATCTGCGGTTGAGTTTGTTGATCCAATGAAAACTGATTCACCAGCCTCTCAGTTTTCCTTCATTGTTGTTGCCAACAGGTTTGTCATTAATTCTAGTACTAATTTATAGCGGTCCATTAGGGGTATGCATTGAGTTATCACTTTTTAGAAACTTGAGTTATGTTGAGTTGTATTGTTATTAATGTCAAAGTTTCCTAGTGTTCATCATTGAGGTAACAATTAGTTTTGTGCACAAGAATAAAGGTTATAGAATATTGTTTAGTTGTTGTTCAATTTCACAAATATTGTATATGGTCTGAAAATATGTATTGAGATGTTTATATGTTTTTTGGAAGTGATGATGAGTTAGTATAAGGTTTTTCAGGAAGGCTATAGTAGTGAAAGTTTTAATATGCATGAAATAGTAATTAAGATTATGGCTTAGTCTAGTTTGTGAAGAATATGGCTTGCAATACTAGATATAATGTTTATGATCAATTTATATTGCACTATAAAGTTTTGTGGTCCTTTATTGCTTAGATGGTAGAGTTGGTTATTGTTGTTTCTGACTATGAGATTGTCTATCACAATTGGTCTGTTTAATACTTGGCGGATCTTAGATGTGTGGATTCACATATTACAGCTTGGAGGATATGTTCATTTTATTTGTGTAGTGTTATAGTTTAGTTTCTAGTGCTATCTTGATTGGAAACTGAAGTTAAGCTATTCTATGTTTGGCATGCTCAATTGTATTAGCTTTTGGTCGACTTAGTTAGTTTATCTTATTTGTTCATGCTCTTTTGGTCTGGATATGAATTAGGGGATGAATTTGGATATTGATATGGGTCTCACTACGGTGTGTGTTGATCTGCATTGTCTATTTTACATTGGAGGAAGATTTTTTGGGCCAAATGTTGCAAGTTTTACTGATCATTTACACATTGTTTGATGCCAATTTTGGAGGATGTGTTGTGATGTTTTCGGTTCTCCTATATCTCTTGGAGTGGAGTGCATTATTTTTTATTTTTCTAGGTGGCCTAATTTATATAGTATTGTATATTGTGTTTGTGGTCGATTTAGTTGAGTGTTTTAATGAATGATCTTGTATACATAGATGTGTATTTCTATGAGTTGAGGTATGGAACGTGTGACAATTGATAAGAAGTGGATGTGAATGATGTGCGAGTAGATTTGGTGTAGTCGAAGTGCAAAAGTCAATTTGTGAAGAGATTTGATGAAGATATCTTTAGTGTGAGAGTGTTTGGAGATAGTGGTTGATGTTAGATGTGTTTGCCATGATATTGGTCACTTGAAATAGTGGTTCAAGGAAAATTTCATGATAAAGAGATCTTGTTCATTTCAATTCATCTATTCCCTATACCTATTAGAAGATATTGTGTTCCTTTTGGTAGCTTGTGTGGTCCTTCATATCTTGTCTTAAGATAGTGAGTCTCAGTAATGAAAGTCCCTTGTATCTTTCCCTAAGGTCGTGCACCTTACCAAGTCTAATCAAGTGCAGTGAGTGTCATTTGTACCATGGTTTTTCCCTATTTAGGGTTTTCCATGTAAATTTGGTGTTCATGTGTTCATGTGTATGTTTTTTAAATATAATATTATTTAAATCAATTATATGTAAAATCACAAATCTTTATTTTACAAGTATTTATCCTCCATTTTATTAAAAAAAATTATAAGTTATTGTATTTTAAATAATTTAAGTATATTAAATGTATCTTGATTTTTATTTATTGTTAGTTATATTAAGATTATTTATTTCCAATAAATTGAATAAAGAAATTTACATATAATATATTTTTAATCTTTATTTAATTATATAATACATAATAAGCATTCCCCTCTTAGTGTGAACATGGTAAGAACTCACACCTGTCATTTGCAGTAAGCCCAACTCTTGTGGCTCATGATCTCGATTCAAAATAAATGGATCCTCCCATCAACCTTTTATGGTTTTCACACGGGTTTACCACAAACCTAGACTTGAACACGAACCCCTTATATGGTTTTCTAGATTACCACTAACCTTTTCAAGATCCATGAATTGCATTACACTAGTGCTTATGTTCATTGCAATATTTTACACTAGGGGGTTACACAAGGAAATAACCCACACATAGCAGTTGTCGATGATCATGCCACTCTATCTACTACAATAGAAAATAAAATGATACCAAGCTGATAAGAAGCCCCATTGTTGGTGGCTGATGAGAGGATGTTGATTATTCTCTTTATTTTGTTGCCTCTTGCCTCCAGTTATTTTATTACTTCGCTGATTTTTATTTGAATCTCATTTTACCAATTGCTAGAAAAGTATATATTCTCCTCGTTTTGATATGAAATTCTCTTCTACAATCAATGGGAGTGTCAGGTACCACCAATCATGCACTCCAAATATAGTTGAAATAATTTTATTTTTTATAAAGAAAATTGACACATAACTAGGATAACATGACAATTATTGACTTAAGAAATTGGACCCTATTCTCAATATAGATTATACAACTTGACTCAATGAAACTTTGAAACAATAAAATGACAATACCAAAAACGACAACCTATTATTGTGAAACTTATTAAAAAAAATTGAACTTCAATCTAAAATATTTATTAGACACTAGGAAGACCAAAATTACCATCAAATTCCCATGGAATAACACATCCTTCTCTTAGGAAAACAATGGAAACTAGAAAAGTATTTTAAAATACATGACCAACCAATTAGTGGTGCGTACAAGAATTAGGAAAATGAGATTGGCCACCACTCTAACCTTTCTTCATAGGATGCACACTCAAAATCTCATCTACTATCTTGATTATTTGCTTCTAATCCTTGCCCTTGGGCTGAAAATGATAGACTATGTTGTCAATGATAACTATTGTGACAACTTTATGCGACACCACTATTACGAGGCTACAAACTCAGGCCTATGAAGCTCTGTTTGGTGCCTTTGTTATTGGGACTAAGGATTTGATACAAAAAATAACACTCTATGAGGAATAACAATCAGACACTACGGTTTTAATGTGCACAGTGAGCAGCAATAGAAGCATAAGAATTCGATCCAAAAGAAAAAGAACCAGTCCGCAGAAGAAGAGCTTTGTGTGTTGGGAATTTACTAAAACGTCTCCACACAAGGAAACCCCTCTATGTTGGTCTCACCATTATTACAAACTTTGATGGCGTTGGCACAAACAAGGTTCAATACAAGCCACAGGTTGAATCACGAACTACCAGGGCTGATCAATACTGAAGGAAATTTTTCTAAAATCAACCAATGCACCATGTGCATAAGAATCACCATTTTTTTATCGGATAAAATTAAAAAAATGAATTCCACCAAGTCTGCAGTAACACTACATAAGATTTCCAATATCATGCCTTAGTAAGTTTGATCATATTGCAGAAGCAACGATCTATTTAGTCAAGGAAATCCATTGAAAAATGGATTTGTTTCCTTCTTAACTCATTTAGATCTGCCGACCTACTCTGATACCCATAAAAACAATTATAATAATAGTTGTTATTATATATAGCACTCGTTCAATGCATTAAATGTTTATAGGAGTTTTGGTTCCTACATTATAAGAACAACTCACTAGTTATATGAGTTGTTTTAACAACTCAAACAAACACACACATACAACAAAATAATTCTATACATATGACTAACCTAACAAAAATTATATTTTCATAACACTCGCAACAAAATAATTCTATACATATGACTAACCTAACAAATATTATATTTTCATAACACTCATAATCACTACATGAGTTATTACTTTAACTCACTTTACCTCACACACTCTATCTCATGTGAATACTAACAAGACATTTCCCAACAAATATATTATTGAAAAATGCTTATTTCTCTCTCTCTAATTCACCCCATCTCTCTATCTTTTTTTGTAAGATAATATGTGTGTGTGTGTGTGTGTGTGTGTGTGTGTGTGTGTGTGTGTGTGTTAATTTTAAAAAGTTTAAAAGAACCATTTATTTGACGAGGGTAGTATGGACTTTAGGATGATGGGAACTCACAATGTAAGGTCATAAGATAGTATGTTAAACTAAAGCAACTCAAGTACACTTAATGGAAAATAATGGCATAATTTAATTTAAGACTCCCATAGGTAAAAGAAAACTATAGATAAGAGAAGTGTGAAAGAAGATGCAATCGATCAATTGCAATGAAGTAAAACCAATAAAAAATGACATCTCTTATGCAATTTCTAGATGTGTTCCTCCTTTGGCACTTCTCTACGAAATTCCTTAGATGTATTCTATCTTGAGAAAGGATAGTGCACATGTGACAAAATAAATAAAATGAGGTTATACCTATCAACTACAAATAATTCAATATTTGTTAAAACTATTACCATTGGTCCAAAGATTTATCAAAGTTATAGGCACCATACTAGGTCTCAAACTTGTTGATGATTTAGTTATAGATAGGTCTATTTTCCTTCAAAGTTATAGGCATCATATTGTAGAAGCATCGGTCTATTTTCCTTGCATTTCCTATTATAGAAGATAGTGATTCATCTTCTCTTAAATTAATTTTTTTCCCGATGTCTCTTAAACTTGGGCATTTCAATTTATGTCCCACATTGCCTTGTCATTCCCATTTTTTATGTTTCCTTTGAAATGTGAAAATTCAAACCTCTTTTTCTTCTCTTCCCGAAATGCTCCTACATTATTGTTTGTAATGGAGTCCAATTATTTGTTTGATTCAAAGGTTTTATTTCACTTATGTTTGGTTTCCTATAAATGAATGTATAGTTGAATTAAAGCTATCACTTCTTCATTAGGACTGTTGTTGCTTAACCGACCTCATGTACTACAAAAATGTATGCAAAAAATGTCATTTTTTTGTAATTAATCTTCCATGCCACTTCGGAATACCTATTGCACACCAATGTGCGATTGCTAGTTTGAATTATCTTCCAATAAATAGTGAGTAATTCACACTTCTCCATTTTGAATAATACCCTTTGTGTTTTCTAGCTGCAACCCTATGTGCATTTCAGCAATCTTTTAAAACCACAAATAATTGATAAATCAATATAAAAATTCACATGATTACAATTTTTATGATCCATTTTAAGAATTATACTCGCTTACCATCCCTAATTGACTCCACCCTTGCATTTTAACCGGTGTAAGACAAATTTTGAAAACACAGTGTGTTTTTAGTCATGACATACTTTCAAACCAACAGTGTTTTCTTTCACGTAGTGCTTGTAAAGATTAAAACGAGCAAAAAAGAAAACACACAACAGAAGGTTTAACGTGGTTCACCACTAAGTAGCTACATCCACCAGAAATGAAGGATAATGATTTATTAACCAAATATCCAATACATCCTTACATGGACTGGACAAAACCATTTATATAAATATATTCATCTATGAAACAAATAGCTAGGAGAAGGCGAAAGGTCATCTGAACATTGAGCTTCACCCTCATTAATGTCTCCACATACAGCTTTGGAAGTTTGTCACTGTCATCTGCATAACCTAAGATGAATAGACAGTCATCAATATCTAGCACCACATTAACTGATTCCATTTTCTCTGCCAATAAAAACAGGTGCTCCTTGAGTGTCTAGTTTTCCTCCTCGAACCTTGCAATGAGGTTATCCTGGTCTTCAACCGCAAAACTCCTGGACATTTCCAACTCAAACATAGAAATAAATTCTGTCATATTGTTCACTGCTTCCATATCGAGCCTTACTATCAATCGTGTGGTCCCTTTCACCATAGCAACCACCACTATAATGGTTATCGTAGCAGTTGCAATAATTATCCCCGTGAAAACAGTCTCCACGATCACCACGACCATATGATTTAGCCTCCACCGCCAAAAACAGTCTGACCATCCCCAAGAAATTGAGGA
Organism: Cryptomeria japonica; assembly: GCF_030272615.1. Lineage (NCBI taxonomy): Eukaryota > Viridiplantae > Streptophyta > Pinopsida > Cupressales > Cupressaceae > Cryptomeria > Cryptomeria japonica. The sequence continues at coordinate 117,872,046 of NC_081408.1, read as the reverse complement.
ACAATTATTGCACTGTATGCCCCCAACTTCTCCCAAACACTGACTTTACCACAAGAAGAATACGAAACTCCAAAATCTTAAGCTTTGGATTATTCAACCGAAATAGAAGCGTTGCTAGGGGTCCTTCCACATCTAACTCTATCTATGGCGATCAAACCATCATCCTTTGGTTTCTCTACTACAATTTCACTAGATTCTGCTTCTTTAGTCATTTCTTCAACATGTTAAAGTGTTCTCTCAACTTTTTTTGGTAATTTTTGGCTTTTTCTCGTCTTTTTTATGATTTCTTGTTTTGCAGCCAAATTTTGATCAGATTGGGATAGCTTGTGTGTCTGTGGCTTGGCAAAGTGGCTCACAACCGGCCACATAATCGCGTCTCCTTCTTTTGAACCATCAAGCCCATGCATCATACCTACAGGCTACTTTGGTTCCTTAGTGGGTTCAACCAAGACAAAAAATGCATATTCAGGCTTTTGAATTCCGTGACCCCTCAGCAAATACAGGGGAAAGTTAAAAAAATCCCTTAGGTGAATATCCTCACCTTGGAGATGTTGCCCCGTATTTTGCAGTGAGGAATCATTCTTGGCATCCAGAATGATGGACCTGAGAGGACCCCTCGCAGCTATCATGGGAAACATTCCATCCACGGCCTTTTTCACTGCAGGTGAGGTCTCTTCTCTCATAAGAGCGTTTCCCAGCTATGTACAAGCCAATGACCTCTTCATCTCCCTAAAAATTAGAACGCCTTGAAACTCATCTGTCGCATCGTCAGCATCCTTCTCAGCTGCCATAAATCGGGGGTTCATGTGTCCAACCGTAGATTGTTGTTGTTGCTGCTCGACCTGCCATTGTTCTGGAGCCACCAATTCTTTAACAAAACCACCATCACAGTAGTTTCCATTACCACCAACGAGAGGATTTTCTTTGTCCGCTACGTATGACAGGTACCCCAAATCCTCCTCTGTCAAACCATGCTTTGCTGCAAACAAATTTCATTAGGCCTTGGGTAAAGAAGAATGACTGTGTTTATTGTTGTCCTTGAAGTCATGGGAGTGCCCCTTTAATTTTGCTAAGGTCATGCCATCTGCAGAGCTTTGCTCCGCTACCTCACTCCAATCTGCACCCTCCTCATCTTGGGAGGCAAAATCAACAGCAGATTCAACTTGGGTCTATGATGGCATACTTTTTTTCTCCCACAATCTTCTCAGCTCCTCCTCTTCAACTGAATTCTCCTCTTTCGTCCAGTCATCCAACCAATGTACATGATGCTTCGTTTTAGCCTTCACTTGCACAATTTTACCCTCCACCGAGTCTAAATTTGCAAGAAATTCTTTGATGACTGAATCGGTATCTTCATCTTTTGGTTGCCTTTCATCCTTCTTGAAAGACCAACAATTTCTTTTGACATGGCCTCGCTTGCCACAATACGAGCAACTAGTTTTTCTAACTTCTAACTTTTGCATCTTCTTGAGAATTTTCAATCCTCTATTTATCTACCTTTCCATCTCTGCTCAACCTAACTGTAGCTCTGATACCAATTGTAAAGATTAAAATGAGCAGAAAAGAAAACACACAAAACAAAGTTTAACGTGGTTCACCACTAAGTGGCTACGTCCACCAGAAAGCAGGGAGAATGATCTATTAACCGAATATCCAATACATCTATACATGGGCTGCACACAGCCATTTATACAAACGTATCCAGCTATGAAACGAATAACTAGAAGAAGGCGAAAGGCCATCTGACCATTGGGATTCACATTCCCACAGTGCTTTCAAACCCACCGTGTTTTCTAGAATCCTTTCTGAGGGGGATATTTTCATTTTCTGCATGCTTATTCCCATAGTTTCTTGCCTAAAACTCATAGTTTCCATATCCGGCTGCCCGCCTGTCGCCGTTGCCCATCCACGCTCTTCCTTCTATTATCTGGAGGCTTGCCTTTTCGTATCCTTCCGTCTCATCAATGTGTGAATCCCTACTTACGTCAGCTTGGAATTTTTATGTATATTATTGTACTAAGATTTTTTTATATGTCGTTGCATGCCATTTTCTTAGGGAGAATAGCCACATCGCAAGTATCGGAGGAGCCGACCAGGATCTTATGTCTATCAATGTGATCAATGGAAAAACGATCATTTTGTAGTGATGCCAAATTGATGTCATATGCTGAGAGAAGAGAGTTGTAAAGTCATGTAAGGGCAAAGTATAGCAATCCGAAACGAAGCACTGAATGTCATATGCGTCAACTCTGTAAAGAATACGAATATACAAAGAAAGATCCTTGAAATTTCTTCTACAGAGGTTACAATATTCTTCACGTCAATCTTTTACACATATTTTTCACTATACGAAAAAGTAATACTCTTTATAGTAATAAATTAAAATTATAGAAATAATTGTTATAAAATGTTTTTGAATAGTGTGAAATTCAAAATAACGGGTGAGATTCTTCATTCAATTATATTGAATTTTTTTATTTTTTTTAAAAAAAATTATTTTATTTTGTAAATGATAAATATTAAATTAAAAAATATAATTTATGATTTATTTGGAAATATATTTGCTTAAGAAACTATGAATATATCAATGTTTGTCTAAATAAAAGTATTAATAAATAAAGATTAATAGTGTGGCTTCAAATGGATCATAGAAATCAACTAATCACAATTAAATGGTAAAGAATAAATAATGTATGGTTTCCTACTGTTATATGATTGTAGGACCGAAAGTAACCATAAGGGCAATCACCTTTATAGTATGAAGCAATAATTTAAGTCATCAATTAATATCTCCTACAAGTCATCTTTGAATTAAAAGAAGCATGTTGATGTTTAATAAAACACAATGACTTAGGCATGCAAAAATGATGTCAAATGTTTCCCATGCTAATCTAATTAAGATACATTACTACATATACATTGACTGAAGTAAAATAGGGGCTTAATATGAAAATTGAAACCAATAAAATCATATGATAAGATAATAGAAAAAAGGATATTTTAAAAGTTGTAATCAATAAGGTTAATGAACAACTACTATGGGCAAAGAATCAGATTTAGAATTGAAATTATAACATTGTAGCTTTCAAAGTTCTATGAGAAGGTCCCTATTTCAAAAAGAATTGGGACATTGATACACAATTATTAAAAAACTATCAAAGAATCAATGTCATGAAATATATCTATACCAAATAGAGCATCCACTAAATTTTAATATATGAGTATGATGTATTCTTCAACGTAAGATTATGATTAATTGTTTAGGAGATTGGGTATTCATAGTTTCATTTACATATAATTATCTAGCAAATGTAAGATCTTTCCTAGCTATATGTTCTATAGAAATAGTGTCTCACCTTGCAATTATGAAAGGCTAATATTTATAATAAGTATACATTTTAGTGTGAGGATTGGATGAGTTGGGAGATATCCACTATGGGGTCTTGGGGATGAACCCTGGATTGGGATTTAGGGTTGATGCATTCCAATCAAGGTTTAGATGAAGCACCTTCAATAGATACATTATAAAAATGTGTGTGTACATATACATACACATATACATATACATATACACATACACATACACATACACATACACATACATACATACATACATACAAATAATTCATCATTAGGTCACATGTTTGATGGTAGAGATTATCTTGGCTTTTATCTATAGAAGAAAACCCTATTTAATGAGGGTATTGTATCATGGTTGTGCATTATACTAGATAGTATTGTGTGTGAGATTCCCATAGATGTTGTGTTGCCTTCAAATCTTTGGTTGGTGATGCTTCTATGTAAGCTTTATTTGGAAGTATAATGTAATCTTGTTGATTTCTATGTAAGCTTTATTTGGAAGTATAATGTAATCTTGTTGATTTCTAAATAATATATTCGATGACTTTTGAAGTGTGGGTATTTCTGCTCAAACACTTTTCCATGTCATGTTTAATTTGTATAACTATTGCAAATATCTAAAACAATTGTGTAACCCTTATCTCAAGATTAGTGTAGGAATTTATTTTGATACCATAGCTTTTTTACAATTTTGTATCATGCTTAAAATATTATTAAATTATTTTGATTTTCTAAATGGTTCCAAATATAAGCATAATAAAATATTGAATTATCACTAGATTGAATATTCATGTTATGGTTTCAATGAGAACCCTTTTGCAAATAAAGATTAGGGTTTAAAATAGATCATGGCATAATCTAAATAATATGGTTGCAAGAGAGAAAAAATAAGAAGTGGTAAAGACACTTTCACAGGTTAGAATTAGAAAATTAATAAGAAATCAAATATTAAAATGAATAATAGAAGTAAATATGAGGATGGGAAGGGTGGGAAAAGTCAAGGTCATATAATAATTTAGAAAACTTAAGACACAAGAATGTTCTCGAACACAAACACTAAAGAGAAATGAAACCTTGAAAAAATATGAAAATATGGTAAATTAATCATAGAAATAGGTGTAAAATATCTAATTATAATTAAGAATACAACTTAAGTACCCAATGGGGGTGTAGGAAAATGCCAAGTAGAGTAATAATGGTGAAGGAGTAAAATCCATTTTTTCATCCATATAGATGAATAAGTTAGATTAATTGTGAAATGATGTGTAGTTATATTTTTCTAACGAAGGAATGATATAACATACTTCAAATTATGATTCATTAATACTTAATATTTTATGGAATATTGAAATATTGAAAGAAAAACGTTATATTGAAAGAATTCATTGAATGTCATTTTATTTTAAATCTACCCTCACAATTTTTTTTATTATTTTTATTGGTACCTACAAAAGTAATTCTTGCAAGTGTAGAAATTAGTGATTTTGTAAGTAGAAGTGATCTTGTAACTCACATATTTGATCTTCATAGTTTCTATACTCAATAAGTTATTTTTTCTATTTTTTTTAATTTTATGTTTGAATGCTACAAAGATTGGCTATAATCAATGGTAAGTTCTCCTCAATCAAACTCCTAGATAAATTATTGTATGGTTTTATGAACATATTCAAAGACTATAAACAAGAGTATAGTGTAGCTAGGATGGTATGCTTGTATTCTCTTACAAAATCAAAGTTTAGATTCACCCAATCAATTGCTTGATGATATTGGATGATTTCAAAGAATGAGGGAATGCCTTTAACGTACATGAATCAAACATAAGATGAGCTAAGTTGGCTCATAATAGTTAGTTAAATATTTTGACCAACTAAAAAATTTGAAATTTAAATCAAAGAATTCTAAGATCATATCTATAATTACAAAATTGACTCAAGATAGATGTATACCTTTAGATTTGATATAAGATAAAGAAATAGTAAATTTTAAAAATTATTACTGAATATTTGAAAATATAATAATATAGACATTGAAATATGAGCTTATCTTATATCTGAATCAGATAAATACATCTACCCTTTTAAACCTTTCTCTAACTGATGACAATAATAAAGAGGATAAAAATAAATAAAAAATCAACAAACACCACTAAAACTCAAAACCTACGATACTAATATATTTTTCTATAAAATAACAATTATAACAATCCTTTAAAATACAAACACCTTGAACTATTTATTAATAGAAATATTTTCCCTTCTAACATTTTCTCATCAATTCCAATGTGTACTGATTCATAGTGTGATAGCAAATCCATGTTTCAAACCATGAGAACAAATCTGAGATGAGCACAACCACATTCACTTTGAATCTTCCCTGACAGAAATAGTCACTCACCAACCCTTCTATCACAGTTGGCCGCACAAAAACTCTAATGCGTTTTCTGCACAATTTTTGGCTGCAAATTCAACTTTACAAGAAAAGATTGGTTGTGGTCAACGGTAGCTGAATTCAGCTAGATTCTATTTCTCTATCGGAAACTTCATTTACTGACTGAATTTCTGATGAAGATGACATAGCTTTCCCGCATATCTGCGATGTTGTTCCCTTTCCATTCTCCTCAATCCGTGTGCTTGACATTGATTTTGAATTTGAAGCATGGCTCTCGCTATTACTTACAAAAGCAGGCTTTGAAGGATTTGACAATTTCTCAGAGCTGCTAGATATCATCATAATAACATTAGACATAGTTGGACGAAGCGTTGCATCAGCTTGCACACATAAAAGCCCAACGTGAATGCACCTCAAGGCCTGCTCCTCAACAACTTTTGATGCTTTCGAATCTACCATATTCATTGCATTTCCTCCCTTGAATAGTTTCCACACCTGGGCATCACATATCATCAAATCGCAAGATTCTGGCGGCCTATAATTGAAAAGTAACAATTGTGAAAAATGATAGTGGAAATTCCAGTTTCTTACCCATTCTAACAGGTTTTGCATTTCGTACGGAAGATGAATATCACCATTTTTCCTTCCAGTGATGATTTCAAGCAGCACCACTCCGAAACTGTAAACATCTACTTTAACTGACAGCTGCCCTTGGATTGCGTACTCTGGAGCGATGTAACCACTGCATTGAAATACAAATTGTAATTAATAAGTAGAAGAAATATAACAAATCGTAGATTACAAATAAATCAGGACAGTTTCTTCTTATTTCAGAAAAACTAATAAATTATAAATTTATAAACTAAAAGATTTATACAGTTAAAAAAATTAAGAACGATGATAATTAACTTTTAATTATTTCTATAATGAAAAATAAATTAATAACTAATATTTGTACAATTCAAAACAGTTATTTTTATTATTAAAAAAAATAACAAATATGTATTAAACAAAGTTGACGCAATATTATAGAAGGAACCCAGTAATTAAGGAAGCTATCTCATAAGGGGAAAAAATGTGCATAATTATATTTATTTGAAAGAAACATATTCAATTTTAAATGGTTAATCATCATCAATCTAAATTGATAAGCACGCAAATTGCATTATCATATGACGCTTACAATGTGCCTGCAACTCTTGTATTGATATGGGTCTCATCTTCAGGGAAAAGTCTTGCTAGACCAAAGTCGGCTATCTTTGCATTGAGTTTGCGGTCAAGTAAAATGTTGCTTATTTTAATATCTCTATGAATGACTCGCAATTGTGAATCCTGATGAAGATAAAGAAGTCCACGAGCGATTCCTGTGATGATGTTATAACGCTTGTGCCAATCTAGCTCTCCGCACTTATCTGAATCTGTAACATCAATTCTAAAAACATTAGTCACCTATTCATTTTTCTAAAGCAAATTAAGGTTGAACAAGAATTTACCATAGAGATATGTGTCCAAGCTCTTGTTGGGAAAATACTCATAAACAAGCAATCTTTCATTTCCCTCCACACAGCATCCTAGCAATTTTGCGAGGTTTCGATGTTGAACATTAGTCATCAATTTTACTTCATTCATAAATTCGTTCTTTCCTTGTTTAGATTTGGCAGAGAGTTTTTTGACTGCAATGTCATTTCCATCTGTAGTTGTTCCCTAAAGCATAAAATATAGATTTAGTGATATGCATCTCTAACTGAACAAACTTTACTTCATGCTAAGAATAAATGTTGATCTACCTTGTATACTGCACCAAAACCTCCCTCTCCAATCTTCTTGTTGTCATGAAAATTTTCTGTAGCTTCTACCAACACATCTAAGCTGAAGACAAAGTGTTGCTCTTGCCTAAATAAACCAGTTTCAAGGGAAAATCCATGCATCTCTATAACAAATAAAATAATTAAGGAAAAGTGAGGAAACAAATAGAATTTTTTTGCAATAAAACCACGAAAAGAGAAAACTAAAAATGACAAATGGATTGAAGGAGCACCTTGATTATGAGTAGCAGGAGTTACTAACATCCAAAAACTACCAGATTTTATTATTTTTCGAGATACAATTAGACAAATAATTAACACCAGAATTATGCTTCCCACAAGTCCCAATACCATGAGTAATGCTTTCGAAAACTTTTCTGTACACGACAATTCAATAGCTCTTCATTACTATAATTATAATTCTGTAGATCATAAATCCAAACCACATTAATAAATTCCATCTCCCTTATAATTATAATATTGAAACGATAATTAAAACTAAAAATATAATTTTCTACATATAATTATAGAAAAATTGAATCATTTCTTCTGATTTATTAATAAATGAGATTAAAACAAAAAAATTTGTTACACATAATGACCATTAAGAAAAAGTGAAAGAGAGGCCAAAAACATGAGACCTAATGAAGAAGAATAGAAACGTTAAAGTTAAAAAAAATAATAATATTAAAAAGAGAGAAGTGGCTCATACTTTTTGACCTTGTCAAAGAAATTCCATTAAGTTTGCTAGGGGAGAATGCAGCTTTAGGAGGCAGGAAAGGTGTGGAAGCTGGATGGAATCCCTCGGGGGACGGAGTAGGCTCCTGAGAAGACTCGAAAAATTGGTATACTTCATATCTTATCATGCAGCTCCCGTACAGGACCCGGGCTCCTAGTTTTGTTGGAGAAATATTCTCCATCTGTGCAATTCCTTTAACCAAGCATGTTATGCAATCCGGTATCGATATATCTTCCCAACACTGAACTAAACCATATATATATCCTGCAATATCAGATATGGCTAATCCAGCAGCGAATCCCTTATTGGCAGGGATGTAAGCTTCGTTTGACAGGTTTGACAGAAGCCTGGTGACAGTGGACTCAAAAGCCTCCGATTTGCTACTAATATCATACAGGCTCACATAGTTTTCTCCGCTAGCATCTAGAATTGAAATGAAATTAGAACTGTCGTAGCGCATGAAGCATTCTTCAAACCATATTAACCCACTTATGTTGTTGGCGCAAACATTTTGAATAGTCTTATTCGCTTCGAGCACACAGTTTGAGCATTTCTGAGGTGATATATTTCCAATACACTGGAGCAGACCATATACCTTATATGGAGATTGGCCGCGGGAAGAAGTGTTAAAACCTGAACTTTTAGGTGCATTATGAAACAGATCTTTGATAACTAGGTTTAAGTTTTTGGAATACGTGCTGCCATCACTGGAAGTTGAGGGATTATCGCAGGTGTGCCTGACGTAGTCGCTTATGACTGAAGAAAAGTTCATTACAAACAGTAGGAGGAGGATTGGAACAAAACTTGATCGTCCGTAAGGAATAAAGGGTAAAGAATTGTACTTCATATTGTTTTTCTTTTAAAATCGCTGCCCAATTGTTGTTACCCAAGCTCTCAGAAGTTGCAGCCGACGAACTAGGAATACAGCGAAGGCACAAGCGCTTCTATAAGAATTCCTGCAATGTCCATAAATTTCAAGAATAAATAGCGCAGGTGAGTTTCGATTCAAAACCATTGAAGTGAACGGCTGTAAACCTGTTATGCCATATCTTTCAAATCAAAATTGAAATTATAAAAATAATTAGAAATTATAAAAATTGTCGGCCAGCCTTCATTCTTTCCCTTATTTTCCTTTTAAATTACACTAAAATTATAGAATTATATACAACTCATAATGATCTTATCGTCCCGGGTTGAAATCTTATTGTGAGAAAATAAAATAGAAATTGTATTTTTTTTTCATTGGTATTGTTGAAGAACTCTTCGAGGGGGATTATTGGCTCTTTAAACGAATGATGATAGAATTTTATGAGACTAAATTTCTTTAAAACAAAATATTTTTTATTTTGTATTGTTGGTGTTTAAAAACTATCTCTCCATATCGTTCATCCATTCTAATCGTGGAAGTCAAAGTTGATGGACTGAGAGGCAGAGGAAAAGAAACATAAAAGAAAACTAAAAGCAGAAATTCTTAATAACAGAGATAATATTAGAGACAACTAGAAAAATATCTTTTCATTTTAATATACTTCAAAATCATACATTAACTTGCTTCAATACATTGAGCTGTTGCTCCTTTTCATGCTTAGATATATACTCAAAACAGAGTCACCTGCTGTTACATACAGCTATCAAACTTTTTCCATATTTTTCTTGTTCTGCTCACACTAAAACTGCCCCAGCTCTAGTTACTGTATTTCTGCTGTATATCTTCTACAAACTTCTACAATCTTCTTACAAATTAACTTTTTTGTATTAAAATAATACAGCTTCTAGACTCTTCTACAAATTCTAGAAGAAGAAGAAGAAAACTAAACAGTAAATTATATTTAGTTCAAGTCTATTTACTACTGTCTTGTATGTACATAAAAAAGATTGCAATCAATATTTTTAATTCAAAAAACTGTCATGTTTGGAGTAAGAAGGAAGGCACGGGCATGGTAAAGTTGAGTAGATGGGATGGACAGCAGTCTACGGAGGAGTAGGTGGGTAGTTGAAGATTAATTTCAACACTCCCCCTTAATCGAAACTGCAATCTATAATACCCAAGTTGTTTCGTTGATGCACAAAACTTTCCTTTCCCAATGGTTTGGTGAAGATATCAGCAAATTGGTCTTCTGACTTGCAATGTTCCAAAATTATTTCTCCATTGTTGATCAGCTCCCTGATGAAGTGATACCTTGTGTCTATATGCTTGCTCCTTTTGTGAAATACTAGATTTTTTGATAATGTTATAGCTGAGTTGTTGCCACAGTAAATCTTTGTTGCACTTTCTTGTTCATACCTCAATTCTTTCAGCATTCTTCTCATCCAAACGGCTTGACACGCTGCCCCTGTAGCTGCTACATACTCTGCTTCAGCTGATGAAAGAGTTACAATTGGTTGTTTCTTTGAAGCCCATGATACTACGCCTGATCCAAAATGAAAAGCATAACCAGAAGTGCTCTTCCTATCATCTATGCTGCCAGCACAATCACTATCCATGTATCCTATCAGCTTGAAATCATTTGACTTTGAGTAAAATATTCCATAATTCTTTGTTCCATTAACATATTTCAAAATTCTTTTTCCAGGATTCCAATGTGTAACTTTTGGAGACTCCATGAACCTTGAAATGAGACTAACTCCAAACATTATATCTGGCCTTGTGGCTGTTAGATATAGGAGACTACCAACAAGTTTTTTATACAAAGTTGGATTTACATTAGCTCCTTTGTCATTTTTACTCAACTTCAAACCTGTCACTATTGGTGTTGGTGCTGATTTGCAATTCATCATATTAAACCTCTTCAAAATATCATTTGCATACTTAGATTGTGAAATGAAAATGCCTTTATCATTTTGACTTACTTCAATGCCAAGAAAATATCTCATTAAACCCAAATCAGTCATCTCAAATTCTTTCTTCATAGCTGATTTGAACATGCCAATTGAAAGATCACCAGTGAATATCAAGTCATCAACATATAAACAAACAATTATGATCTCACCTTGCTCATTCATCTTGGTATACAATGTAGGCTCACTCCTGCAACTATTGAATCCATTTTGTAAAAGATAACTATCAATTCTGCTATACCATGCTCTTGGGGCTTGTTTGAGTCCATAAAGTGCCTTCTTGAGCTTGTAAACCTTGTTTTCATGACCCAAAATCTCATATCCGGGTGGCTGGTTCACATAGACTTCTTCTTCAAAAATACCATTTAAGAAAGCTGATTTCACATTCATTTGATATACTGCCCACTTGTTTTGAGCTGCTATGGCTAGTATTGTTCTCACGGTGTCTAAGCGAGCAACCGGTGCAAATGTCTCATTGTAGTCTACCCCGGGTTGTTGTGAATAACCTTTTGCCACCAACCTTGCCTTGTGTTTTTGCACATCTCCATTTGCATTCAATTTGGTTTTATAAACCCACTTCACTCCTATCACCTCTTTTCCTTGTGGAAGACTAACTCCCATTTTTCATTCTTTTCAATTGCTTCAATTTCTTCATCCATTGCTTGCACCCATTTTTGTTTCTTAATAGCTTCTTGAAAATGAATTGGATCATCTACATGCGAGTATAAAGCAAAAAGAGAAGTCTGACTTGCATTATTTTCACCTTCATTTTGTTTATAAATCTCCCTTAAACTTCTGATTTTTTGTCTCCTCAAGCTTGCTAATGTAGGATTGGACATGTCACTTGAATTTGATGAATGTGGGCTTGATGGTCTAGCACCAAGACTGCCAATTGAAGATGGTGTTAATTTCACATTTGATGGAGTATTTGCTTGAGTGTGTGGGGCTGTCCTTACACTTGATGGTGTCATTTGTTGTCCACTTTGTTGACCTTGAACAGCTATAGGAGGAGTCACATTTGAACAAGTACTTGCTGATATAAAATCTTCATTTTCTTCTTGTGGTATGTTGGTTGTAATATTGATTGTTTTGTCCAAAGTTCCATCCCATGATTCATCTTCTACGAACTGCAAATCTCTGCTAATTATAACCTTTTTGCTAATTGGATTGTATATCTTGTATGCCTTTGACTCATCACTATATCCCACAAATATACATTTTTTTCCTTTGTTGTCCAACTTTCTTCTCAACTCATTTGGCACATGTGCATATGCCACACATCCAAATACTCTCATATGAGAAACATTATGTTTTCTTCCACTCCATGCTTCTTCCGGAATCATATTGATAACACTTTTAGTAGGAGATCTATTAATTATATATGCTGCACATGCTACTGCTTTAGCCCAATACTCATTTGACAAATGTTTTGCCTTCAACATGCTTCTTGCCATTTCCATTATTGTTCTATTTTTCCTTTCAACAACACCATTTTGTTGTGGGGTATACCTTGCAGTAAATTGTTTGTGGATTCCATGGTCTTTGCAAAATCTTATGAAGTCATTTGAGATATATTCACCTCCTCTATCTATTCTCAATGCTTTGATGTAGTGCCCACTTTGTTTCTCAACAAGAACCTTGAATTGACGGAAATAATGAAACACCTCATGCTTATGTTTTAGAAAGTAGACCCATATTTTTCTTGTGAAGTCATCAATGAATGTCAAGAAGTAGTAGTTGCCACCAATGGAAGGTGTTTGCATTGGTCCACACAAATCTGAATGAATAATCTCTAATGGTTTGTTTGCAAAAATTGACTTTCCAGTTGGAAATGATTCTCTATGTTGTTTACCCAAAATGCATCCTTCACATATTCTATCCAGTTTTTCTATTAGTGGCAACCCCATCACCATTTTCTTCTTGTGCAATAAGTTTAAGTTTCCAAAGTTTAGATGCCCAAATCTTAGGTGCCATAACCAATTTTCATCTTTAATTTCAGCTTGATAAACTACTTGGGGGACTGCTGCAACTTTTCCTTCATGCACTCGTGGATTCATTGTGTTATGTTCTTGAGAAAACTCTACTTTCAAATCTGGTTTTATCCTTAGGGGAAACATTCTATTGCTTGTCATTTGGACTTTTGCTATGAGCTGATTGCTTGGAAATTTGTCTAAAATTGTGCATTCTTTGTTCTTGAAATAGACTCTATACCCTTTTTGAATGAGCTGCCCTATACTCATTAAGTTATGTTTCAGTCCAGGAACAAAATAGACATCTGAAATATACTTTTTCTCCCTGATTTTGGTTAGAATGTTGACACTACCTTTACCCATAACTGAAACTTTGTTGTCATTTCCCAATGTTACATCTGATTTTACACTCTCATCCAAACTAGAAAACATTTCCAAATTTCCAGTCATATGATTGCTACAACTCGAGTCTAAAAACCATATATCTTTCTCACTTTCTTGTGCAACATTACAAGTTATGAACATGCTGTCCTGAGTTTGATTTTCCTTGGTAAAATTTGCACTTTGTTGTCTAGAATCATATTGCTTCTTTCTACATTCATTTATGTAATGCCCAAATTTCTTGCAATAATGACATTGGACTGAGGATTTGTCATACCTTTGGCTTTGGGGTTGATTTTGAGTTGATGTTTGATAGTTGCCTCTTCCACTTGAGCTTGATGGGCTGCTACCTCTTCCACTTGAATTTGATGACCTGCCTCTTCCACCTCTATATGAATTTCTTCCTCTACCTCTGAAATTTGTTCTTCCTCTATCTCTACCATGGCTGATTGAAACTTGTGTCTTGAATGCATGCTCCAAATTTGAATTTGTTGACCTGCTTAGTCTATGCTCATGACAAATGAGTGAAGCATGAAGCTCATTGACTGAAAATTGTGAGAGATTCTTTGTCTCTTCTATGGCCACCACAATAGATTCAAATCTTGTAGGCAAACTTCTCAAAACCTTTTCAACCACTCTTCTTTCTTCAAAGTTTTCACCATGAGATCTGATTTGGTTTACCAATCCAATGATTTGAGTGAAAAATGAGTCTATTGTATCTGGTTCTTTCATGTAGATGGTCTCAAAATCCCTTCTTAACATTTGCAACTTAGCTATTTTTACCTTTTCCATTCCTTGATAGGCTGTTTGAAGAATGTCCCATGCCTGTTTGGACTTTGTTGCTGCTTGAATCCTTGGAAAAATGTTTTCATTCACTCCTTGAAAGATGAGGAAGAGGGCTTTTGAGTCTTTCTTTTTATTTTCCTTCAATAAGTCTTTCTCTACTTGAGTTAATGCATTATATGCTGTTGCATCTACTGGTTCTTGGTAGCCATTTTCGATAAACTCCCATAAATCCTGTGCACAAAATAATGTCTTCATTGTGATTGCCCAATAATCATAATTTTTCCCATTAAACTGTGGGATCTGTGGATTTGTCAAACTTGTGCTTGGAGCTGCCATTATAGACTATGAAAAATCCTTCTATCTCTTTGAAAAAATTCCTTAGTCACTTCACCCAATAACCTTTAACCATCAGCTCTGATACCACTGATGGATTGAGAGGCAGAGGAAAAGAAACATAAAAGAAAACTAAAAGCAGAAATTCTTAATAACAGAGATAATATTAGAGACAACCAGAAAAATATTTTTTCATTTTAATATACTTCAAAATCATACATTAACTTGCTTCAATACATTGAGCTATTGCTCCTTTTCATGCTTAGATATATACTCAAAACAGAGTCCCTTGCTGTTACATACATCTATCAAACTTTTTCCATATTTTTCTTGTTCTTGTTAGTTTGTTAGCTTTGGACAGCTGTTTGTCCAGATGTGATTAATTAGTAAATAATTGTTTTACTAACTAATTAGTTAGAGTAGGGACAATTATTTGTTAATTAATTGACCACTTTTGGAAGCAACTAGAAACCGATTTTGTTATTGGTTGTTGGGTTGTTTTAATCTCAACCGTTGATTGAGAATCAATCTCGGCCATTGGTTTATCAATGAGGGTAGTATAAAAGGAGGTCTAGGGGCATTTGGAAAACATATCTTGGAGAGCATTTGCAGTGTTAGCAAACAGTCTTGCAGTGTTAGCAAGAGGCGCAGTGATAGCGTTGGGAGATAGTAGTGGAGGAATATCAGCAGGAGGAATTGGGAGATTGTTGGGGTTCTGCCAGTGAGAGGCAAGGAATTTTGTATCTCTTAATTTGCTGAAGTTTAATATATTTCTCATTTGCAGTATTGGTTTCCCTTTGGGGTTTTTCCAGGGACAATTTGTCCAAACATATCGTGTTCACTGTGTTGAGTATTTTATGTGTTTTGTGGAGTTGTAGTTGTGTTATTTTTCAATATTTGTTGAGAAGCAAATAATCTGTATGATATAGTAGATTAATAATCAGTAACTACAATAGAATTTCCACATGGTATCAGAGCTAAGTTGAGGGTAGAAAAGGTTTACCCTAGGAAGAAAAGAAATTAAAGGTTTATAAAACCTAGTTTGACCTCTTTCGAGTTGTTTCTTTTATTTCTTTGAGATGGCTGTAGCTGGTTTGAGAGATCAGGACAGATTGGATGGTGCCTCAAATTTTGGTGTCTGGAAAGCTAGAATTTCTTTATTGCTGGAAGAGAGTGGTATCAAGGAGTATGTTACTAGTGTTGTAGTTGTTCCCTCAGATGCAACATAGCTTGCAGCATACAAGAAGGACGATGCCAAGGTGAGGAGGATAATCCTTGATGGTGTCAAGGATCATATTGTTCCACATATCGCAGAGTTAGATACTGCGAAGAAGATGTGGGACGCCATTCTGAATCTGTACTAGAATACTACCACCAACCGAAAGCTGATTCTCAAAGAAAAGCTGAAGAATACTTGGATGAATAAGGGAGAAGATGTCACAAGTTACCTCACCAGGCTTAGACTTGTCAAGGATGAGTTAGCAGCTGTTGGAGATAGTCCCAGTGATGATGAGCTAGTCAGAATAGCCCTAAATGGGTTTACTAAACAATGGGATGTCTTTGTTCAAGTTATCAGTGGACAAGACACCTTACCGAGTTGGGATCGACTTTGGAGTGATTTCACTCAGGAGGAGTTTAGACTTAGTCTTATCAATGGAGCCAACAACAAGAGTCAGAAAAGTGAGGTGCAATAGGAAAATGTTGCCCTAGCAGGAAAGGGGAAATCGAAGAAGGGGTCTAGCAAAGGAAGCTCACAAGGTGAGAAGAAGAAGGACCTATCTAAGGTCAAGTGCTTTGGTTGTCATGAGTTTGGCCACTATGTCAGTGATTGCCCAGAAAGGAAGAAGAATGAAAATAAGGGCAAGAAGCAAGTAGCAGCTTGAGCAAGTGCAGATGAGCTCTCTAGTAGATTGGAAGATGAGTTTGCACTCATAGCTTGTATGGTTAGCTCAACCTCACAGAGTGTTTGGTATATAGATAGTGGGGCGTCATTTCATATGACAGGAGTAAGAGGGTACTTCTCCAGTTATAAGGAGGAGAACACCAATATCCAGATTTCTATGGGAAACTTGTCCAAGCTCAACTCAGTTGGCAAAGGGACTGTTCAGTTTCAGAGGGAGAATGGAAAGGTAATTTCCCTTCATGATGTGTTGCATGTGCCAGGCTTAGGTATGAATTTGGTTTCTATATTTGTCCTTCAGGATAAAGGGTATAATATTCTCTTTAGAGGGATGCATGTTTTGATTAAGCATAAAGATTGGAAATTACCTGTATCTATTGGAGTTAGGAGCGAACGCCTTTATAGGCTGCAGTTTGACACTCCTAAGGCACTCATGAGCAACAGTAATCCTAGAGATCTTGGAGAGCTATGACATAGAAGGATGGGCCATATACATCATGGAGCACTTAAATTGCTTCGTGAGACAGTGACAGGTATTCCTAAGGTGAGCATAGAGCATGATGACGTATGTAAAGGATGTGTGTTGGGGAATTTTGTGAAAGCATCTTTTCCAAGGAGTGACACTAGATCCAAGGGTGTTCTTGATTTAGTATATTCAGATATATGTGGACCTATGTCAACGAAATCTCTCAGAGGATATGAGTACTATGTTACTTTTATTGATGATTTCTCCAGGAAGACCTGGATATACTTCTTGAAGACCAAGGATGAGGTTTTCGGTTGCTTCCAAGAGTTCAAGGCTCTTGTGGAGAACTCGACAGGAAAGAAGATTAATGTTCTTCGGTCAGATAATGGAGGCGAGTACAAAGGGAATGAATTCCAGGAGTTCTGTACCAAGGAAGGAATCAAGAGAGAGTGGACTGTTCCTTACAATCTGCAGCAGAATGGAGTTGCTGAGAGGAAGAACCAATCTATATCGGAGGCAGCAAGGGCTATGCTACATGACCAGGATATGCCCCGCTACTTATGGGCAGAAGCATGTAGTACAGCAGTGTACATACAGAATAGGGTTCCACATAAGGTACTAGGTAAGATGACACCAGAAGAGGCTTTCACAGGGAAGAAGCCAGATGTCAGTCACTTCAGGATATTTGGAAGTTTGGCATATTACCATGTTCCAGGTGATACACGTACCAAGTTAGATCAGATTGCAGAGAGGGGGTACTTTGTGGGGTACAGTGAAACCTCAAAGGCATATCGAATATTCATTCCAGGGACTAGACGGATTATTGTTCGACGTGATGTCAAGTTAATGGAGGACAAGGCATTTAGAAGGTCCAGAGATTTGCCAGCAGATGATCAGAGTGAACAGTCAACTAAAGCTCCAAGAATCACTCAATCAAGTCAAGGGCAGCAAAGCTCAAGTATAGTTACTAGTACTAGCAATGGCTTAGGTGGAGAGTGTTCACAGAGTATAGAGCATCAGGTGCAAGAAAAGATGCATCAAAAGGACATGGAGGTTGATATTTCATCCTCTATAGTTGGCAGTAGGAATCGTGAGGTTCAACAAAGAGATACTCAGGAGTTAGTGGGAGCTAATAGGAGGAGTACAAGAGAAAGGAGACAACCAACCAAGTTCAATGACTATGTGGTATTAGTTAGTCAGTTGGTAGATAGTGAGCCTTCTAGTTATCAAGAGGCTGCACAACATCAAGTGTGGCGAGATGCGATGGTTGAGGAATATACCTCAATAATGCAGAATGATGTGTGGGAGGTAGTGCCTAGACCAACAGATAGAGCAGTGGCTGGATCACGTTGGATCTATAAGATCAAGCATGGTGCAGATGGTAGCATCAAGAAATACAAGGCAAGGTTTGTGGCCAAAGGGTTCTCTCAGAAGGAGGGAATAGACTATGAGGAGACATTTGCTCTAGTGGCTAGGTATACTTCTATATGAGCCGTGTTCTCACTTTCAGCGCAGATGGGATGGCAGATCCATCAAATGGATGTTAAGACAACATTCCTTAATGGAGAATTGAAAGAGGAGGTATACATAGAACAACCAGAAGGCTTTGTAGCACACAGCAAAGAGACCCACGTGTGTAGATTGAAGAAAGCTTTGTACGGACTCAAGTAGGCTCCCAGGGCATGGTATGAGCGCATTGATAGTCACTTGCAGGAAATGGGCTTCATGAAGAGTGAGGTGGATGCTAATCTCGACTACTTGGTAGTTGGGGGTGAGACACTTATTCTTGTTCTATATGTGGATGACATGTTTTTAACAGGTTCATTAGGGCTCATAGAAGAGTGCAAGAGGGACCTTGCAATAGAGTTTGAGATGAAGGATTTGGGACTTATGCACTACTTTCTGGGCATGGAGGTATGGAAGATAGATGGAGAGATTTTCCTTGGACAAGGGAAATATTGCTTTGAAATCTTGAAGAGATTTAGGATGGAGGATTGCAAAGCCATGTCTACACCCATGATCACAAATTGGAGGAAGGTAGACACATCCAAGGAGAAGGATGTAGATCCCACCTTATATAGGCAGTTGATTGGTTCTCTCATGTATTTGGTCAACACTAGGCCAGATATAGCTTTTGCAGTCAACACTCTTAGTCAGTTCATGGTAGAGCCAAAGAAAGTGCATTGGATAGCAGCAAAGCATGTGCTGCGTTATTTGCGAGGTACAATCGAGTATGGGATTAGATATTCTCGAGGTGAAGGAATCAGGTTGATGGGCTATACTGATGCAGATTGGGCAGGTAGTACAACGGACAAGAGAAGCACTTCAGGGTGTTGTTTCAGTTTGGGATCAGGGGTTGTCTCTTGGTTCAGTAGGAAGTAGAAGTCTGTGGCTCTGAGTTCTGCAGAGTCAGAATACATAGCAACTAGCATGGTGACATGTGAAGCTATATGGCTTCGAAAGTTGCTAGTAGCCTTGTTTGGTCAGAAGGTTGAGACTACGGTGATACATTGCGACAATCAGAGTTGCATCAAGTTGACTGAGAATCTAGTGTTTCATGATAGGTCGAAACATATAGACATCAGGTATCACTTCATCAGGGATTGTGTACAGCGAGGGATTGTTCAGCTACAATTTATACCTACAGATCAGCAGGTAGCAGACATTCTAACAAAGGCATTGGGGAAGGCGAAATTCATCTTCTTCAAAGAGAAGTTGGGTGTCATGTAGAATAGCTTCCTCACTAAGAGGGAGTGTTAATTTGTTAGCTTTGGACAGCTGTTTGTCCAGATGTGATTAAATAGTAAATAATTGTTTTACTAACTAATTAGTTAGAGTAGGGACAATTATTTGTTAATTAATTGACCACTTTTGGAAGCAACTAGAAACCGATTTTGTTATTGGTTGTTGGGTTGTTTTAATCTCAACCGTTGATTGAGAATCAATCTCGGCCATTGGTTTATCAACGAGGGTAGTATAAAAGGCGGTCTAGGGGCATTTGGAAAACACATCTTGGAGAGCATTTGCAGTGTTAGCAAATGTGTTTGCAGTAATTGCAAACAGTCTTGTAGTGTTAGCAAGAGGCGCAGTGATAGCGTTGGGAGATAGCAGTGGAAGAATATCAGCAGGAGGAATTGGGAGATTGTCGGGGTTCTGCCAGTGAGAGGCAAGGAATTTTGTATCTCTTCATTTGCTGAAGTTTAATATATTTCTCATTTGCAGTATTGGTTTTCCCTTTGGGGTTTTTCCAGGGACAATTTGTCCAAAAATATCGTGTTCACTGTGTTGAGTATTTTATGTGTTTTGTGGAGTTGTAGTTGTGTTATTTTTCAATATTTGTTGAGAAACAAATAATCTGTATGATATAGAAGATTAATAATCAGTAACTACAATACAATTTCCACAGTTCTGCTCACACTAAAACTGCCCCAGTTCTAGTTACTGTATTTCTGCTGTATATCTTCTACAAACTTCTACAATCTTCTTACAAATTAACTTTTTTGTATTAAAATAATACAGCTTCTAGACTCTTCAACAAATTCTAGAAGAAGAAGAAGAAAACTAAACAGTAAATTATATTTAGTTCAAGTCTATTTACTACTGTCTTGTATGTACATAAAAAAGATTGCAATCAATATTTTTAATTCAAAAAACTGTCATGTTTGGAGTAAGAAGGAAGGCACGGGCATGGTAAAGTTGAGTAGATGGGATGGACAGCAGTCTACGGAGGAGTAGGTGGGCAGTTGAAGATTAATTTCAACAAAAGTAAGCCATGAGTTTCATTGTTGGATCCAACGTAGGTCTCCAGAAATATGTGGCAGCTTTGGTTTGTTTATGCGCAATGGTTAACTGAAAACTAGCCAATTTCATTTTGTTCCAAATCATAGCCTTAATATCAACATTGTCAAAAAGCAAACGCTCTAATCATACTTTATGTAGCTTTAATTTGAGATTATAAAACTTCTTTGCTAAATAATTAATAAACAAAATGCACTATGTGCGACACTAAAACTTTGCAATCAGATAAATAAATACACTCTTACAATTAATAATATTCAATTATATATGGATTATAAAAATAGATAATATAAAGAAAAAAATATTCAATACCATCAAGTATATGATTAAACGTACCAATAAATTGAATAAAAAACTGTAGTAATGAAGTAAGAACAGATGCCCCTGAATACAAAAATATGTAAATTGAGAGTATACATATTAGATAAAATAAGAAGCAAAGAACTAAATAAAGATAATAGCAACATATAATAATGGTGCAACTTAAAGGTGTAAAGAGAGACGATTACCAAAATTATATGTAAGTTCAGCGGCGAGGAAGTCGGTGCGGAGGGTCGGAGAAACGATGTGGTTTACTAATTATTATAAAGTAGAGAGAGGTGTAATGGAAAATAATTGGAATCTCCTCGATATTGCTGCAATATGTCAATTGTTGATGCAAATGAAGAAAAAGGGTAAAGGGCTTACTAATTATCTTCCACAGAATGGCAAAGCTATCCACTGCTTTTCTTCTGCTGTTACACTTGCTGCTGCTCTCTTCTATCTGCCTCATGAATTTGGAAGACTCCTGTGGTACATCTAAGTAGTCCAAAATAAAGAACAAGTCTTGTGCTCAAGCAGCAGTTATGCTGCCATGAGCTGATTGGGAAGTGAAAATGTCACCCAGGATATCTGCCATGAAAGTAGCCTAATGATACTCACTAATAATGCCTGTTGTTATCATGCACACTCTGGAGTCTGTCATGTTGGTGCAAAATGGTGGAGATATCCGTAACTTGCGCTAGTTTGTCAAAGATAGGTCAGACTATTGATGTTTCCTCGCTGGCTATTCTATTATGCGCAATATCAGCCGCTAATCCTCAAAACCAACTCGGCCCCTTTCATACATGAGATCGTTTTCGGGTAAGAATAATTGTACAGACCCTAAGAAACATTTTCGGAGAAATCTTTTTTTGAAATATTAATTAAACTATAAATGCATTGCATATTAAATTTAGAAACTTAATAATAATTTTAAGTGCATCCAGTGAACTGGATAGATGCACGGTTTTAGATTCTAGAATGAATTTAGCATAATAATTCCTCTCATTTCCTTTTCCCTTTCCTGACAGAAAAATGAAGCCATTTAAAAGTTTGAATGGGATGCATTATATTCGGCATCAGGCCTAAGTTATCGGACACAATTTTCCTTGACAGCTGCTACTTTTATTTATTCAAATGATGATACTCTTGGCATGCCTATAATGCCGTTCTTGATTAGTAAATAATATTGAGATTATATAATATATTATCATTCACCATGGAAAAAATACAAGCAAGGTTTTAATTTTCCAACCCGAAGAGACCGCACTTGAATAAAGCATATAGTTTATTTGCATCATTTTCGCTTTAAGCTTTAATCGTCCTGTTCAGTATCACACGGTCAAAAGCAAATTTCTTCTACAAAAGAGAAAAGGAAAACTGGGATTTTGGCCCAAAGACACCTGTCCATTAAGAAAAAAACCCGCCTATTAAATTATAGAAAAATAGATTACAAAACTGAAATCATTTGTATTTATGAATAAATGTATGCAAATATTTTTTGGTAATCTATTAGTGAGGTGATGGTATTAGTTTCAGTTCTAAACTTTGTGTAAATAAAATTCAAGATTTTGCAGTCAGTTTTAATTTGACTGTGAAGTTTAAATTCAAGTGTGTAAGAATTGGTTGAGCCTTTGAAGATTATTTAAAATTTTAAAATGTGTGAAAATAATGTTCAAGAGGTGACATATCAGTTTTAATTTAATATGAAGTTTAGATTGAAAGTTGGTGAGAATTGGTTGTGTCTTTTAAGATTATATAAAGTATGTAATCTTTTGAAAAAGAATATATAGACAATTTCATTTATACATTTATATATCTTCTCTTGTACTCTTATATGTTTTGAAGTAACCAGATAAAAAGTAAATAATAAGTAGAAATTATAAATAATAAAAAAAAAAGTAATTTGTGTGATATATATAGATATATATAGTTTGCATCATGTCTTGATGCACTTATATATTTTTTGATTAAAGGGTCAAGAAGGTTTTGAAGGGACCTGACAGCCATCAACAAACCATTAAGAAACATGCTGCCAACCTACATAAAATAGAATAGAACAAAACAAAATAAAAACAAGTTATGACAACTAATTCAAATTGTTCAAAACTTTAGCTGCCTCCACTTGAAGTTGGGTAAGGTTCATGAAAAACTTCTTCATGTCTTTCACATCTTGCATAACTTGATCCACCATCTTCTTATTGCTCACTCTAGTGTGAGTGCAAGGGCCTCTTCCCTCCTCTTGAGAAACCTACTTACCTTTCTCAACAACATGAATATCAATGAATAATTTTTTTGCCTCCTATGCCCTCTCAAATTTCTCATTCATAACTCTAATTCTCTCTGCATTCGACTTGATAATCTTATAGTTGAAGTTAACCATGGTAATCTTATTATCATTAATCTTTTTGTAGTTCATTTTAAGCCTCATAATCCTACCATCAAAATCCTCCTTCATTTTCTCAATGTCCTTCACCGCGTTTTGCAGGGTTGGCACCATATTGTTTCCTTCCTTTTCCAGCCAAACCGGATTCAGGTTCTTTTGGTTTTCCAAATTGTTCTTGACCTCATGAATAGAAATGTTGATCTCATTAATTTCACGAAAAAAGTACATTTGCATTCTAAAATTGTCATCAGTTGGATTCTTATCCACAAAAAGAAGATCCAAGTGGTTCTCTTTGTCTAATTTTAACATGGGGGGGTCATGGTTTAGGTTTCAAAGGAAAGGGTGTTTCCCATCTTTACCAATCTTAGGGTGAGACTCCTCTGAAAACCTCATAAAATCTTGATCTGCCACCTTAAGAGAAGAATTGGGAGAAAGAACTTTGCAATTCTCATCATTTTTTTTCCTCTTCCTTTTTCTTGTCCTCTCCCCACCCACAAACAAACTACCCTATGACATTGAAACATGGGAGGCTTCTCTACATTTTGGGTTTCATTTCTGACCTTTCTTGTCCTTTTCCTCTTCCCAATCCCCATTGGAATCTTTAGTCTCATCAGTATTCAAACCACTTACCTTGGAGAAAGGATAATCAGTTCCCTCCATATCCTCTTTTCCTTTTGGTTTTCTTTTGTTGCACTTATATAGTTATAAATAACTTGTATTTAGTTTTGTCTAGTTTGGAGCAGTTCCTTGATGTGTTTATATGACTATAATTAATACATTATTTTTGTATAGTTAGGCTTGCATCCCTACTTAGACCTAGACTTGTTCTAATCACCTATCCTTGTGCTTTTATTCACACAATATTTATCAAATTAACATATATTTTAGTGATCTATCATATCATTATCCATTCTTTCCCACCTTGGATATTTATCTAGCCTATCGATGTTTAATATGGGTCATGTTTGTAGGTACGATAGTGCCCTTAGAAGTGTAATCTTAATCATTTGAGATTGTAAAACCAAATCTATAAATTCAACTAAGTAGCTTAATCTTACACTTTGATCTAAGATTTACTTTGCAAAAATATTCATAATATGGTATTATTTCATGTGTAAAAAATAAATTCATTTTAAAAAGAGATATCACATCATATCAGTGGATTCCACTTTTATTTTTCTTGTTTTCTAAATTTTGAAACCTTTGTCAAAAAATCTCTTATTTTTTAGTTCTTTTTCTCTTCCTCATTATAATTGGATTTGGAGTCTTAAGGATATATATTGTAGCTCTTTCTTCCATTGAAAAATATTTTATTTTAATTACTCTAGAGTTTGAATATTGGGCTTTATGATACTTGTGTTAGGTCATAAAATGGCTAGCTTATAATTTTAGAAGGTATGTTGATCTTCAAGGCAAATGAGGTATCATTACAAAGGTAAAATAGGCATTCATCAATAGAGTAGAGAGTGTTAAAGGTCAATTGATAAGAGTGTATATTCTCCATTGCACTTTGGAGGTATTTTTAAACCTACTTGTGTATTCCATGATTTATTCTTAGTAGAGTTTTAAACCAACTAAAATGTCACATAGACTATAATAATAATTAGTCACTATCCCATTACACACTTGAACCTTATACTTCTCACTAAATCAAGATAAACTAGTTGTGTAACGCATCTAGAATAATTGATACAACACCTTGCAGATGCACTTATAGATAAAAAAAATATTATGATTCCCATTGATAATTTTATTTGAAATTTCATTATGTAAGGTCTACAACTTAAATATCTCCCTAATTATATTAATTAATTATTTAACATATCATCAAATTTAAATTAAAGAACATTAAATCAACAAATCAATAAATATCATATATAATTTGGCATTCTAGTGCTCGTTTGGGTAAAGCACATATCACGGCCTATGTCTTGGTATTATACATATATTGATACATTATTAAGAATTAAGTAATGAAAAGTAAATAATTTATATGAAACGTATATTAGAAACTAGAACTAAATAGGCCTTGATCCTTTTTGGAAGTGATGTATGTACATAGTTTAGGGATGGAGTGTTTCCCTAGTACATAGGCAATTGGGGATGGGGATTTATGAATCTAAAGCCTTATAAAGATTAATACCTCACCATGATAATTAAGTGAGGTTGTTTGGGTTAAGAAATTTTAACATAAATAATAAGATGAAAATAGGTTGATAAAAGTCTTTATATAGGGGTTTCTAGGTAAATTACCAATTAGGTCGACCTCCAATAGTCATGCGGAGCCACGGGGAACAAATATTGCTAATGAGATATAACCCTCCCTTATTTCAAATTGGGTCTAGATTGAGTGGGATTATGGTGTTTTGGGGCATCATGGTCAAGACCAGGGCACTCCATGCCCAAGTCCCACCACAATCAGGACCAAAACAATGCCAAAAGAGGGTGGGTATTCCATGGTAGGATCCACAAAAATATTTTGATGGGATCAAAGCTAGAGAATAGCCACAAATGGACCTACAAAGTGGATGAGGATAGGACACACTAAATTAGGGGCACAAACATGAGGTGTAAATTGGCTCAATGACAATTTATGATGCTACACTTGGAATGGGAAGTGTAATATTCAAGGATGAGACTCATAATATAGATGGCCTTGATGATTCATATGACTCTAGCTAGACCACATACCTATCCCATGTTTAATAAAGATTGATGCCAGCCACTATTGGACGAATGCTTGTCACAAGTGAATAGATGCCTAACCCATATGGTTAGATGTTGTTCTGAATTGGACTAATAGATATTCTATTTGGATAGGACCACCCGGATATATCTATGAATGACCACTTAATAACTTAAGAAAAATTAATAACAAAAAAATAGTTTATATTTTTTAGTATTATGGAAGGGTTATTACGTGTTTTATCAAAGCCAGGTTCGAAAGCTATGCCTTGTGCCTACTATGACTTGCATAGTTGGAAGCCAACTTTAGTAGGAGTTTGTGAAGATGTGATACATATATATGATTGAAGGTTGGGTCTTGAAAACCAAGGTGTGGTATAATGGTTTACTCCCTCTATGAACTATTATTTTATTTTTATTTTGAATCTTGATAATTATTTTGAGACACTAGTGCTCTTCATCTTTTGACATTTTTTGGATATATATTATTCTTAAAACTGATTGAATGTTTAAAATGAGTTCATATTTTTTTTATACTTTAGTGTTAAGATTGATTCTTTTTTACATTTTTACTTTTTTGGAATGAACACTATTTAACACCTTATTATTCGAGTTGATATAGTTTATACTTAATTTGTGAGATTGAGAAATTTTTACCTTTGTTGAAATGAAATTGTGCACCTTATTGTTGAAATTAATAATTTTTTTATCTTATTGTTGATATGCATATATTTCAAGCCTTATTGTTGGAATGTATATTTAGTTCTACTTATTGTTGATTTTGTTTCTGAGATTGTTATTTTAATGTTTCAATTTGCACCATCTATCCCATAATGTTTTTTAAAAATAATGGAGATTAAAGAATTAGATAGGTCTTGCAAAGGTGTAGATTGCAAAGAATGTGTCCATTCAAAATATAAAAAAATACGATGAAAGAAGATCTTATTTTGTATAATTTAGGGAGATACAAAGGGAGCATGTGAGTTGAGAAAAGTCATGATGGATGATGTCTAAGGAAGACAGTATTTAGTTTAAAAATTTATCTCCCTTACCTATGACTCAAATGAGATCTATGGATGTTTTAATATTAATGTCATCTTTATGACCTTATTTCTAATAAGAAACCCAATCTTGAAAGAACAAGAATGATGTCATGTTTAGAAAATAAGAAATAAATTATTATAAATAAAATATAACCACTTATCCTTATTCACCACCAATCACGAGGTCATATATAAGATAAGGATAGTAACATGGCCCAAATTCATTTTTTCCCAACCACAAAACAAATACACTTCCCTAAAGTTAGTCATGACATGAAGAAACACCAAGCCTACACAAAGAGCCTAGCTACATAGAAAAATTAGCGAGATGGACATCGTCGTACAAGTTGATACATCTATATGCACATCTAATATATAGTAATGAATTATCATATTCTTAGGATATGGCATAGAAACATATTAAAAAATTCAATAGGCAATTCATCTATTTCAATGCACAAGGATTTAGCCAAAACCTTTTTAAAAGCATATATTTTCTTGAAAAGAGGATCATCCTTCTCTGTTTAGCCATTTTTGACACACTTCTTGGAGACATAGATTAACAAGCACATAATGCAACCAATCATTCATATGATAATGATCTATACAATGGATCTTGCATTATGGAAATACATCTTTTATTATGATAAATTTATACAACACATTTCACTACATGGCTATTTTCTTTATGCATAAAACTATCATTCACTACATGTTTGTTAATATGCAATTGAGAAAATGTCTATATGGTTGTTTATATGCATTTAGTAGTTAATTCACCTATATAGCTATTTGTATGTAGCTTTAGATATATTTGTCTATATCCAAATGTTCAAATGAAAATATAAAATATTTAATCTATATGGTCATTTGAATGTGTGATAGAAAATATTGTATATTTCATTTCAAAATAATAAAGAATTATAAAAGAAGGAATGAAAAATGTATGTATAATTATATAATATATAAATACCATAATTTACATATGTGTGTGTGTGTGTGTTTGGGTGCATAGGTTCTGAAGTAAACAAGAACTTTTAATAATAATTAAAATAGTGCAACCTAATTAAAAATGCAATCAACTTATTGTAATGAATTTTTCTATTATATATATTATTTTCAAGTTTTTTATTTGTATATAAATAAATTAATGAATTCTTGTCCTTTTTAGGTTACTCTAAAGCACACGATAGAATTTTATTTGATAACTAAAAACTAATGTGTATATTTTTAGAATACAGAGAGATTAAATTTATTTACTATTTCATTTGTCTATTCTATCTATTCTTTGTTCTTCATTTTCCCTAGTGAAGAATGGTGTTCTCTATAATTTTCTCAATTTTAAGATGATAATATTGATTAAAAATCATAACAGTTTGATTCATTTACATAATGTTTATTTTAGTGATTGCCTATATGAAATTATATATCAAATTAGTTATCATATTTTCCATATTAAACTTCCTCCTATAAGAATATAGAGATAAAAGAAATATTCATCAATGGTATTTTCACAAAGTTTTCAAATGATTGGATAGAGAAAATAATAATAATAATAATAATAATCCTACTTGGTGATTATAACAACTTGATGCGACCTATGTAATCAAACCGATCTAGTGTTGATGCAAAACGACCTTGCTTATATCTCCACCCCTCTATTCTTTCTAATGGCTAGCCATTCAATCTCCTTTCGTATGTGCCTAGGTACAATCTTATTAAATTCTTCTTATTGAATACATCCTTTCATATGTGCCTAGGTACAATCTAATTAAATCCTTCTTATCGAATACATGATTGACTCTTAAAGACAAGTTATTTTCTAATATCAAATCGGTTTCAGGCAATGATAGTAACTTTCTAAATAAATAAAAAAACCTGAGAAAAGCAAGCTATACTTATGTAAATTTGATAAAAAATGAAGGCCTTAATTTTTTGGGTCTCTATGCAGTCGACCTGTTCTTCCCATTATATTTTATGAAAATTAGAGTTGATATTTTTTGTCGGTTCTCATAATGTAGCCGCCTCCCATTGTGGGAGGTAACTCCATTATGGATTCATTCTCTAAATAAGATATCTAGTTTTTACTTGCTCGTCCAATGAAAAAACCATTTTTCAAAACATATTTGCTTGTGGTAAGCATTACACAACATAATGGAAGAATAATGTTATTTTAAAAATAGCTTATACTATTTATCTTAAATCATTTTTATGTGAAGTTTTAAATGGAAGCATTGTACCACTATTGATGCCTGATTTAGCAAGTGAAACGACTATTTAGTAGCTATGAGGTGACAATGGGGTGGCTGGCATATGCCCCTAGCTAGTGTCGTAATCATAATATCATTTTGGAACACATAATGTGAGCTGAAAGAATATTAAATTGATGCCAGAAACTATGTTTTATATGGTAGGTTTCGAAACATAGCTTTGATATCATAAAATGTTATCTTTCTTTCCAAAGGAAATCATTCCTCATGGCTAGCTAAGTTGTGGCAAGCACAGCATAGCATAACACTTATTTTAGTAAACATAGCGTGAGCATATCATTCGATGATAAAGGAATTATGTAGAAGTTTATGTAGATAAAAAATTGGGATATGAAGTTCATTGATGTGAAAACATAATACATAGATTGAATTAAGCTCTTTACAGTCTCAAACCAACACCAAGAACATATTACAGTAAAATTATCTCATAATTGATTACCAATGGATTTATGTGAAGTAGTCTAGTGAACTTACATTTCATACAAAAATCAACAAGTAAGGTCACATTGTTAATATTTGTTGATATATTGACGATTTATCTCCATGAAAAAGGATATAGACATGTTTAAATCAGTTACAAAGAAAGAGTTCAATACAACAAATTTATAATAGATCTATTACTTTTTAGGTATTTATGTTGTTCCATCAAATGAAAATGGAACACAAATCAGCAAAGAAGACACAAGATTAAGAATTGATCTGCCAATAGTTAAAAGACTCATTATAAAATTGATATACATCGCAACCACAAGATTAGATATAATATATGGTGTTAGTTTAATTTAAAGATTCATGAAGTCAGGATGAGGTTCACATTAGTGATTTGGGAAGATGGGAAGAGAATATTGAAATATTAGTAAGAAATACAAGACATAAAATATTATTAGCCACAACTAATTATATTTATTTGATTGGTTATATTGGTTACGTACTAGCAAGAATAGTATCTGAAACAATTCTAATGTGAAGAGCATTGACATATTTATTACATGAATAGGAGGATTGAACACCAATATATTACAATAATAAATCAAAAATTCTATTGATAAAGTTTTCTTTTTCATAAAAGAAAAAACACATTGATACTAGATAACATTACATAAGAGAGTAAATAATAGAGAAATATTTTTTGAACTTTATAGATCTAAAGACTAGCTAACAAATATATTTATAGAGATATTAGCAAAGAAGAATTTTGAACATCTAGTACAAAATTTAGATATTGGAGATGTTAATCAAATCAATGGTAAAAATGAAGAGGGGATATTGAAATAAAATAATAATATCTATTTCAATAAAAACTAATACAATTTTAATTACTAATTTGAAATAAAAAAATATTAATTTTGTCAAAGGCATCACTACATTTTGAAATCAATGGTTCAAAGTTGAGGAGACATATGCAGACTATAGAATTAATCTCAACTATATGATTTAAATTATATTAATTTAAAATATATATATATATTATTTGTATCAAAGAAAGAATCTATATTTTATTATTTTCTTCTTTTGATGTGAATATCTTTTGATAATATTTCTTTAATTAGGATATTCTATCTTTTATTTTACGTTTCTTGCAAAAAAGGAAAAAATATTAAAAAAAAAAGAAAGAACCATCTTTTTTTTTTCAATAAAAGTGGATTATTCCACTAAACTTTTTTATTAATTTTTTTTTAAATTTTTTACACAGGATTCAAAGAGAATACCAGAGGAAATAATCCTGGGAAGAAAACCTCCGGTCACAGCTCATTAAATAAACCTATAGTATCTAACGGATCAGTTTATGCACCCCGCCCAAAACCACATACAAAATGCAGTCACAACACATATAATATCAGTTTTGCATAGAGCCCATATGACAATTTGCCAAAAAAAACTATCGGATAATTTTCAATTGTAGACTCCACAACTGCTATCAATGGAAGAAGACAAAATTTTCCAAAGGCCTATGCCAAATCCCATGAGCCAAAAACCTTCCTGCCAAAAAAGAAAGTATCAATAAACTTTTGGAAAAACACTATTGTATCAAATACCATGAGCTCGAAATCTCCTCCAGACAACGAACATGAATACTTGAAATGAAAGGGGAAAGTGAGAATAATTATGATCATAAAATTTTACATCAATATTACTCAAGAAAATCCTATAACTATTGCTCCAAACCTTCCCATACCCTAGAAGGAATTTCCTCAAAACTCACCTCTCACTGATTAGGATTGCTATCAATGGCTAAATTTGCCAAATAATCCACAATCTTATTAACTTCTCTGTAACAATGGGATACCAAGAAAGATTCAAACAATTCTAATTTTTGTAAAATGGGATCAAGTATATAGTACAAATTCCAACAATTCAATTTCTTTTTCATAACACATTGAAT
Organism: Cryptomeria japonica; assembly: GCF_030272615.1. NCBI lineage: Eukaryota > Viridiplantae > Streptophyta > Pinopsida > Cupressales > Cupressaceae > Cryptomeria > Cryptomeria japonica. The sequence continues at coordinate 117,840,215 of NC_081408.1, read as the reverse complement.
AATCACCATAGAATCACCTTCAATTATTAAGTCCTTAATTCCCAAAGAGATTGCCATATCCAATCCAAAAGACAAAGCATGAAATTCCACATAATTGTTAGATTTAAAACCAATAGAATGACACTTAGCTCGAATAAAATTTGTGTTGTGATCATAAATTACCATGCCTACCCCAGCCGGCCTAGGGTTAGACGAGACGCCCCATCAAAATTCAGTTTAAAGTGCCCTTGTGGAGGAGGTTTCCATCTAGCAGAGCATCTCTTACCTATTGCATCATTCTTTTTAAAAATTGAACCATGAGAGGGTAAAAATGACAACATCTTCCAAACTCTAGTAACTCTACTATCCCAGTGCAAAAAAGAAGTAAGATTTTCCAAATTCTTATAAATAAACGACAAAGCAACCTCAGAGATTGAAGACTCAATTTTTAATAGAACCTCAGACACAGGAGACCTTGTTTTTTTAAATATCCTATTGTTTCTCTCTAGCCAAACATTCCAAATCACAATAGATGGAGATATGATCCAAAGGCATGCATAAAAAGACGTGGCAAACATAAAGGGCCAAGATCTAAAATGGGAAATGAGATCCTTACTAATAACAAAGGATATATTTAACTTCTCAAACAACCACTGTCAACATTCATAAGCATAATCACAATGTAGGAACAGGTGGGAAGAAGATTCTAAATTTTTGTTACAAAGGACACAAGAGAAAACAACAGTAATACCAAGCCTATCTAGTCTCATACCTATAAGGACTCTGTCCTGAACTGCCAACCAAGCAAAGGCTCCAGGTTTAGGAAGACAAGATGAATGCCAAAACAACTTATAAGGCCAAGATGATAAATCTTTAGCAATCATAAGAGAGTTGTAACCATCTCTTTATTCTTCTTCTTCTTCTTCTTCTTCTTTTTCTTTTAAGAATTAATTTATTATTAAGTTTAAAATTCATTTTAATTATTTTTCTTTTTATGAAATCACAAATAGTAATTAAAAATTACTAAAATTAATTTAATTTATAATTATTTGTCTTATTAAAATTTTAATTAATGTAGAATAATTATATTTTGAATTAAAATATTTTATTGCTATATTTATTTGATAAGAATACCTTTTAATCCTATCTCATTTTTTAAAATATTCTAACTTGTTTATTAATTTATTCTCATTCTTCTTCTTCTTTTAAAGTTAAAATTTTATTTTAATAATTTATGTCTTCTTATGGATGAGAAATAATAATTAAAAGGTATTAAAATAAATTCAATTTATATTTGTTATCTTATTTAAATTTTATTTGTCTGAGAATTGTCATCAGAGAGGCAGGTGGCATGCTCATGTTGAAGACTCAGCCTAGGACTAAGTGAGTTCCACGAAGAACAAATACGATTTTTGTTTTTAAATCTCAAATACTGTAATTAATAGTTTGTAGATACAGTTGAAATTTTCAGTAAGAAGTGTTTTGGTTAAAATCTTAGACTTTTGAGGTTGGAAGGTAGCCTCATTTTCTATATGTCTGATGATCACTCTTGGTGTTTTTTCTTCAGTAGAAGAATCTGGTTTATCTGGGGAGCTTGCCCTAGTTTTTTAATTATCAAAACTATACTATGGCATGTAAATGTTTTTAATCTTAATATAATTTCCTCTGGCATAGTCATTAACTAATAAATAAATAAAAAATTATATGACAATAATTATATTTAAATTTTATTTTGATTTCTATAATAAAATAAATTTGAACTTAAAACTTAAATGTTTAGATCAAGCGAGAAAGATAGAGAAACTAACTTTTTATAACTTGTTTCATGCCAAAAATTTATGGGAAACATGTGCCCTTGGGAAGTTATGCTAAAGGTAGCATGTCATTCGGTTTTTATCTCCATCTCTACATCACTTGTCTATCTATATCTCATTACCTCTCCATGTATCTATCTCTTTTCCTCTTCTATTATTCTCACACTATCTAACTCTCTATCTATCCCTCTCTTCCTCTCTCCCTCTTGCTCCCTCTTTTTATCTCTATACTTTTATAGCCTTTCTCTCTGTCTCCCTCTCTCCTTCACTCTATTTATTTATATATCTTTCTCCCTATTTATACCTATCTTCATATCTCTTTCACTCATACACACAATCTTTGTTTCTCCCTGCTTATCTACATCTTTGTATCTATCTCACTCATACAAGCACACTCCCTATTTCTCCCTCCATATCTCTTTCTCTCTATCTCTACACCTTAAACACTTATTCACTCATTTTTCCTACTCTCTCTCTATATCCCTCTACGACTCCATATATCACTTCCTATATCTTTATCTTTATATCAAGCTTTATCTCAGCCTCTCAATGTCACCGTTTATCTCTATTTCTCCCTCTCCGCCTTTTTCTCTTCTACCATCTTTCCATCTCTCTCACCCCTTTATATTTTACAAGTTATATCTACTCTCTTTCCTTTTTATCCTTATCTCTATTTATTTTTATCCCTATATATGACCTCCTCTCTCTTCCCCCGTATTACTACCTCTTTTTTATATATCTCTACTTCTACTATCACTAATGTGTATACACACTCTCTCTCCATTTCTCTTGAATCGTATATCTATGTTTCCCCTCTCTATCTATTTCCCTCTCTCTAAAGTCTAAACCTTTCTCTGAATTACTTGTCTTTGTCACCTTATTTCTCTCATTCTTGCCCCCTCTATCTCCATGTCCATATATCTCTCTGCCCCCATCTCTCTCTCTCTCTCTCTCTCTCTCTCCCTCATTGCCTCCCAATTCCCCTATCTATCTCTTCATGTCTACCTCTCTTTCCCTTTTTCTTTCTTTATATCTCTACATGTCTCTCTTTATCTTCCAATTTATGTTAACCTCTCTATATCCACCTATTCCACTCTCGCTCTCGCTCTCTCCATCTCCTTTTCTATTTCCCTCTTCCCCTCTTGATTTATGCATCCTTATATCTCTATCTCTCTTACTCTATATCACCACACACACATAGAGGCATAGATCTCTCTATGTCCTCCTCTCTATGTCTCCTTCTCTATCCCCTATATTTCTATGTTAATCTCCCCCTCTACCTCTCTCTATCCCTCTATCTATTTTGCCATCTTCTTCTTTTTCTCTATCTTCACCTCTACTTCTATCTCCCTATTCTCCTCCTATATATCTAAACATGGCTCTGTCTATTCTTTGATCTCTCTCCCTCTTTATCTCCTCCCTCTTTTTAGATCTCTATATCTATATTTATTTTTCTTTATGTATCTATCACTCCCTATTGGTTGTTTAATCTTCCCTCTCTCTCTTTATCTCTCCATCTACCTCTCCCCATTCTTAATCTATATCTCTATCATATTATCTATCTCTATCTCTATTTCTTTACCTATCCCTCTTTCACTCTTCCCTTTCTATATATCCCTCTTTGTAGCTCTATCTCAAACTCTCTCCCTCTTGCTCTCACCCTATTGCAAACATAACATGAGCTTGTTGGTAATAAAACTTGATTATTTTCTGGATTCAAAGGTTTTGTTTTAGTTATGATTGGATCCTTGTAAGTGGATGCATAGTTTATTATAAGCTACAACTTCTCCATTGAGACCTTTGTTGCACAAAAAATATCATGAACTACCAATCTACCTCATCTACTACACAAATTTATGCAAAAAAAATAGGCCAATTTTTTTCATAATTGACCTTCCACACCCCTTCAACAGTGAGATGCAATTGGTGTTGGCTCATGTCTGTTTGGCTGCTGATGGCCGGTTGTTGTAAAACTTTTGGTTTCGGGTCCATGTAAAACCCGTTTATCTTTATCAAAAATAGTGAAATGCAGTTGCAAATTATTAATGTGTCAGACATTTATGAAATTTTCTTTAATAAAATATTTTTCATAAATTAGAAGTTTAATGCATCTAACCACCTGTGAAATTTATTTCACCTTCAGACAATCATAATCACAAATCCAATCAAGAAGTTGTATGTCTTCGTAATCAAATTCATATGATATCTGAAGAAGTTTGAATACATTATTAAATAATCCCAAAATATAGTGAAACTACCATTACAATGCGCGGTCCACAAATAAAAACTTAATCACCCGATTGCAGTCATCGAGGAAAAACAAATTAAACCATCTTGCCTTAGCCAATAACCTGAAATTTATCGTACTGGCGACTAGGATTAGGGGCCCATTATGATTGTTCTTAGGTTATTAGAGAGCTCATATACCTATTCTTTACTTTCAATTTTCAGTAGACATAAAACCCTAAAATTGTTTGAATATAACTACTTCATACGAATTATTTATATAAAAGTTCGATATTTTTAGTGAGGTGTTTTCAATCAGCCGCATGCTTACAGTCAGACACAAACATATAGTGGGGCTTATACTAATTTAAAATTAATAATATATTTTTGCCTGGCTGTTCAGTCAGGCATAAACTATAAAATTAATACTTTTCAGTTTGACATTTTTCACAATATTTGAAGAGATCAAATGTATTTGATGCTCAGTCAGTAGGAAATGTGTAGCCTTGAAATTTGACTGTATCTTGTTTCTAGAGTTTCAACATTTCCGTGTATGGAGATTGTATAGGTAGAGGGAGGGCCCATTATAATTGTGATTCTTGACGCAAGGTTGTACCCGTTATATTTTTCTATTAAAAAAAAAGACATTTTAAAGTTGACAATAATAACATTTGTAGAAAATCAGTCTTCTATAGAAAGACTAACAATTTTTTAAATTGGATCAATCGAAGTAATACATTTGTGAAAGCAATGTGACTGAAAAAGAACAAAAAGCAGTCGTATTAGTCGTGGTTCTGGCATATTTATTTTATCGAATAATGAGGAGTTGACTTGACTCAATTCTCATTTTTAATGTAATAAATTAGCTATTGAATATTATAATAGAGAAACTTGCATAAGTCGTATATCATGTTTTCATTACCATTTTTTTTTTGTATGTTTATTTTTTTTTAATATTATTATTCGCATGTAAAAATAATTAATTTTAGTATTTATTTAAAGATTCATATTGAATCTTTTACTTTATTAATTTACTATCAAAATGAGTTTTATAATTGTGTAAACGATTTTTTAAAGAATAGGTGCATAATTTTTTATTAATTTCAATATATATATACCAAAAACACAAAGCGCCCCAAGGTCATCCTCTTCACATGGATAGTGCCTAGAAAACGTCAAATAATAAAAATAATATAAATGATGCTTTAGTAGTGAGAGCAACACCAATGGCAAGTGAAGGGGATCATGGCCATTTGCTTTACCCAATACATTAGTGCAGTCATGGGTGATGTCAGGGAGGGACTAGACCTTAGCAACATTAGTCTCTCCCTCCTCTTCATCTTTATTTCGTGCTAATGAAGTAGCTAGAGCCAACCGAGGGAGCCACTTTGAAGAGTTTGATGTAACATGAAAACATAAGAAGATGAATAATTGTTATTTGAATATTTCTTCTTATGTCTAACAACTATCTAGGTAGATCCATCATTACAATTAGAACAACATTCACCTACAAGAAAAAAGGAGGGTCAACAAATACACAATTAGAAAGAATAACATCATTAAAGACAAAAAGTTCACTAGCAGAAAAAATAGAAGAATCCTTGACACCATTATGAAGCCCAAAAACATTTGTTGAGGTTGAATTAGTCTAGCAAACATTAGCTAGAGAAACAACAAAAGAAACCAAAAACTCAAAATCTATCATTTTATTATCAAAAGCAGCTTTGAATTGGAAAATCACGCCATCAAGTAAATTTGTAGAAAAATGTAGAGGCAAAAAGTAATTGAAGCAAGAGACGGTCCTAAATCCTCAAGAAATTTAGTTTAACCAGACAGATGGTTCTAAATCCTCTCAAACAATGTCATCCTTAGAAGCAACAATGGGAAAGTCAATAAGATGGTCATGAATGACATTCTTCCACCATGTTGGGGAATTTTGATTGCAAGCAATATGGGAGCACTCACAAGCCAAACACCTAGTAGGGAAATGGAGCTTGTAGGGGAAAGAGATCCTATCATAAACCTGTAGAATGACCTCACCAAGTAGAGCTTTTTCAAGATCAACTTGAACTAAAATGCAAGAAAAGGAAGTATGACAAAAGGCTCTAGACATATTAGTCTATCTTCAAAAATGTACTTAAAGTATTGCCAATAGCCTCATTGGCTTTATCACACTAGAAATGAAGCGGAAGATAGGGTGACCTTACCCACTGTAGAGTAGTGAAATTCATGAATTAGGGTTTCAACCAATAAAACTACTAACTAGCCCAATTAACCAAACCACGTTGAAAGAAGGGGTTAAATCAAATAGATAAATAAACAATTATGATCTCACCTTGCTCATTCATGTTGGTACGCAATTTAGGCTCACTGTTGCTCCTATTGAAGCCATTTTGTAAAAGATAAGAATCACTTCTACTACACCATGCTCTTGGAGCTTGTTTGAGTTCATAGAGTTCCTTCTTGAGCTTGTAAACCTTGTTTTTATGATCCAAAATCTCATACCCATGTGGCTATTCCATATAGACGTCTTCTTCTAAGAAGCCACTTTAAGAAAGCTGATTTCACATTCATTTGATATAATTCCCATTTGTTTTGAGCTTCTATGGCTAGTATTTTTCTTACGGTCTAAATAGGCCACAGGTGCAAATGTCTCATTGTAGTCTACCACAAGTTGCTACAAGAGTTGCTTTATTCTTTTACACATCACCATTTGCATTCAATTTTTTTTTGTAAACCCACTTCACTCCTATCACTTATTTTCCTTGTGGAAGATTTGCTAATTCCCATGTTCCATTATTTTCAATAACATCTATTTCTTCATCCATTGTATTCACCCATATTTCTTCTTTAATTGCTTCTTCAAAATAAACAAGATCTTCAATATTTAAATACAAAGAAAAAAGAGAAGTTGAACCTGAATTATTTTGACCTTCATTTTTCTCATAAATCTCTCTTAAACTTCTGAGATTTTGTCTCCTTAAGCTTGCTCATGTGGGGTTTGATGCGTCAATTGAACTTGTTGAATGTGGACTTGATGGTCCAGCACCAAGAGTCCCAATTGAAGATGGTTTTATTTATAAATTTGATGGAGTATTTTCTTGAGTGTGTTGGGTTGTCCTTATGCTTGATGATGGTGTCATTTGACCACTTTGTTGACCTTGAATGGGTGTGAAAGAAGTCACATTTGGAGGAGTACTTGCTTGTATAAAATCTTCATTTTCTTCTTGCAATATGTTGGCTACAATATTAATTATTTTATCTAAACTTCCATCCCATGCTTCATCTTCTACAAACTACGCATCTCTGATGATTATAAACTTTTTGCTGATTGGATTGTACAACTTGTAAGCCTTGGATTCATCACTATATCCCACAAATATTTATTTTTTCCTTTGTTGTCTAATTTCCTCCTCAACTCATCCAGGACATATGCATATGTCACACATCCAAATACTCTCATATGAGAAACATTATGTTTTCTTCCACTCAATGCTTCTTTCAAAATCATATTGATGGAATTTTGGGTGGGACATCTGTTCATTACATATGTTGCACATGATACAACTTCAGCCCAATTCTCATTTGATGTAAATGTTTTTCTTTCAGCATGCTTCTTGGCATTTCCATTATTGTCCTACTTTTCCTTTTAGCTACAACATTTTGTTGTGGGGTATACCTTGTAGTGAATTGTTTATGGATTCCATTGTCTTTACAAAATATTATGAAATCATTTGAAATATATTCACCACCTTTATCCATTCTCAATGATTTGATGTGATGCCCACTTTATTTCTTAATAAGAGCCTTGAATTGATTAAAATAATCAAATAATTCACTCTTATGTTTTAGAAATTAGACCCATATCTTTGTTGTGAAATCATCAATGAATGTCAAGAAATGGTAGCTTCCACCAATTGAGGTTGTTTGTATTGGTCTACATAAATTTGAATGAATAATCTCCAACGGTTTGTTTCCCTTTGTTGAATTTCTTGCTATAAATGATTTTCTTCAAATGTTGTTTACCCAAGATACAACCTTCACATATTCTACCAAGTTTTTTCTATTAGTGGAAACCCCTTCACCATTTTTTTGTTGCGCAACAACTTTAAGCTTCCAAAGTTAATGTGACAAATCTTAGATGCCATAACTAATTTTCATCTTTAATTTTAGCTTGAAAAATTACTTGGGGAACTATTGTAGCTTTCTCTTCATCCTCTTGTGAGTTTGTTGGTGGGTGTGCTTGACTGAATTCTACATTCAATTTGGTTTTAACCTTAGGGGACACATTCTATTGCTACTCATTTGGACATTGGCTATAAGGCGATTGCTTGGAAATTTATCTAAAATTGTGTATTCTTTGTTCTTGAAAAAATTTCTATACCCCTTTTGAAATGAGCTGCCCTATTCTCATTAGGTTATGGTTTAAGCTAGAGACAAAATACACACCTGAAATAAATCTTTTCTCCCACTTTTTTGTTAGAATATTGATAGTTCATTTACCCATAATTAAAAATTTGTTATCATTTCCCAATGTTACATCCGATTTCACATTCTCATTCTAACTTGAAAAAATTTCTAAATTCCCAGTCATATGATTGCTACAACCTAAGTCTAAAAACCATATATCCTTTTTACTTTCTTATGTAACATTGCAAGCTATAAATATGTTGTCTCAATTTTGGTTTTCTCTAGTAAAGTTTGCAATTTGTTGCCTAGAATCATATTGCTTCTTTCTACATTCATTTATGTAATGCCTAGATTTATTGCAATAATGACATTGGATTTGAGACTTGTCATTCCTTTGGCTTTGTGGCTGATTTTGGCTTGGATTATGACTTGGGTTTTGGCTACTACCTCTTCCACTCAATCTTGATGGGCCGCTTCTTCCACCTCTATTTGACTTTCTTCCGTTACCTCTGAAATTTGTTCTTCCCTTGCCTCTACCATGGCTGATTGAAACTTGTGTCTTGAAATCATACTCCAAACTTGAACTTATTGACCTATTTAGCCTATGTTAATGAGAAATAAGTGATGCTTGTAGCTCATGAACTGAAAATTGTGAGATATTTCTAGTCTTTTCTATGGCCACCATAATTGATTCAAACCTCATAGGCAAACTTCTCAAAACAAATTCAACCAATCTCCTCTCTTCAACTATCTCGCCTTGAGATCTAATTTTGTTTACCAACCCAATGATTTGAGTTAAGAATGAGTCTGTTGTATTTGATTATTTCATTTATATTGTCTCAAAATACCTTCTTAGCATTTGCAACTTAGCTATTTTCACCTTTTCTATTATTTGATAGGCTATTTGAAGAATGTCCCATGCCTATTTTGACTTTGTTGTTGCTTGAATCCTTGGGAAAATGTTCTCATGTACTTGTTGAAAGATGAAAAAGAGAGATTTTGATTCCTTCTTCTTGTTATCCTTTAATACATCTTTATCTACTTAAGACGATGCATTGTATATTGATGCATCTATTGGTTCTAGGTATTCATTCTCAAGAAGCTCCCATAAATATTGTGTGCAAAAACAATGCCTTCATTGTAATTGCCCAATAGTCATAATTTTTCCCATTGAATTGTGGGATCTATGGATTTGTAAAACTTGTGCTTGGAGTTGCCATGGTTGTCTGCAAATCTCTTTAGTAAGAAACCCTTTTAAAATCTCCAACACACTGACCTTTAGCTTTTATACCACTGATGGATAGAGACAAAGAAAAAAAGAAACTAAAAATAGAACATAATAGTAGAGAGATAAAACACACAACTGAACTAAGAATGATTTGATATTTATATATTTTCATGCATACAAAATAGACACACTTTCTTTGTGCTCAGAAGGTGCAGCAAATAGATAACCCTTCTCAAGATTTCATCTATTGTTGCTACAATAACATTTTCACTTTCCCATGTTTTTTCTTATTCATTCTATTTAGAAAAGTACCCTGCATCTTTTTATATTTGCTTGTTATTATAATAAATTTCTAGATACTTATAAAATGTTTCCAGTAAAGAGGGAAAAACAAAAGATATTAAATTTCATTTAATTTCTTACTTTCTTGTCCACCGTATGTCAATACAAAATAGATAGCAATCAATATATTTTTAATTGGAAAATTGTCCTGCTTGGAGTAAACAACAATGCATGCGAACAACATGAGAAAATGTACACACATATGAAATTAATGTAGAGGCTAGTAGACATCAGGAGAGAATGGAAACATATGGGAGGAAATTTGATATGGTAGTTGGAATTAGTTCCTAGCATCATATATTCTTCAAACTAGTGTATTCAATGGAGGGAAAGGAGATAGAGAATAACACATTTACCTCTTGTTTGACCCCACTACAAAGTACCATTCCTACTATGTTCTTTGTAGATGATGTTCCAATCAGAGTGTTCAAGAGCAACCATGACTTGGGAGTGAGCTATCCATTCAATAATCCCATAAAGATCTACTCAACCCCATGGAATGTACATTATTGGGGCTTGAGAAGATAGACAAGAGAAAAGCACCATTTGTTGCAACATACAAGGGATTCCATGTTGATGGGTGTAAGACATCTTTATCAAATTCACAGTATGCCCTCACTCTAGACAAGAGATGGTGGGATCAGAAGGAATTTGGTGGTATTATCTGGCCTTTTTTATTACTATTAATTGTTAATGACAATGATTATATATACATTTTGTATGCTATCATATTCTTTTCTTGACTGCTACAACTATTGCTCTTCAACAAATTTTGTGTTTGTTGTAGCTTTGTTCAACATTTTGTTGTTGTTCATCCTTGTAATCGAGTGATTTCTTGTATTTTTTATCTTCTTTATTCAATAAAAAATATTATAAACACAAGCACTATAACAACAATTGAATAGTGTCCAATTTGACCCCCATCCCTTAAGATAGTTGAAAAAAATGAAAAAACTATAGAACTTATTTCTTAGGAGCTTGGAAAGTAGACAATATTTGAGATCTTTCCCAGCATATAAATCGTAATAATGGAGAGGGCCCTATGGTGGTGGGGGCTATATTTGTGCCTTCCAAAATGTGTCTTATATATATATATATATATATAATTTTTTTGAATTTTCTATAGGTGCTTAATTGTTAAGTCTCTTACTTAAAATAATATGTTTTTAAGGGTACATGGTAAAATATGATACCACATCACAAGTATTTTTTGTCAAGATGCCCAAAATGATCCCTAAAAGATGTAGGACCCATAGTTGTGCAGTAAGTCATCTTTTTTGGAAATAAATATTGACAATTTTTTTGTGCTCCACTAATAGATTAACTATGTCCAACTTACCAAATATTGGACGCCTCACCACCATAAGACCTCGCCCTTAATGGCTGTAGCTATTCTGGCTCCAAAATGACATGCCTCCATATGATGCCGAAGGCATACCATTCAAGTACGATAGGTCCATGAGAGCGACGTTCTTGGGACCCACAGATGACATGGAATTCCTCGCGGCTGCGATGATGTTGTCATTTTGCGTTTGACGGAAAAGCTTCCTTGTGGTTAACACTTTCCCAACCATTATCACCGTGATGTGATGGTTACATCAGGTGAGGCAGTTAATAGACTATCGGCCAAGCATTTTACATTTTTGGTGACAGCCAATTTCGATTTTGCCATGTGGCAATTTTTTTTGGCTAACCCGCTTTATTGCATCGACAAGTCAACTAACATGACTAACGTCGGGCAGTGGTCACGTGTTATGGTCATAGTTTTGAATTCATATTTTTTTTAATTTTGAATGAAAAGTCAATTTCGCGAAAATTGAAAATATATTTCGTCCAGTAGCTGCATGCAGAACGCAGTGGTGGAGGCAAAAGAAAATATTTGACCGTGGAAATTCAGGCTGTAAATTCATGTGCCCGGTTGAATCACTGAGCGAAGGAGCTACACTTCAATTGTAGTTATAGGTATGCATTCTTAAAATATGTGTGGCTCCGAAGGGGAGGAGGAAAGCCGACTGCATGCATAACCCAATTTTTCTGGGTATATTGTTAGTCGTATTGTTATTGCCTGTTAACACACGGGTTTTTTTTCATGTGCAAGGAAGAGGTATCAAAGCATAAAAGGGGTGGTATGATTGAAGATTGTTGTGTAGGGTTATGGCGGCATCGATAAATTCAAACCCTAACATATAAAGATAGTTTTATGATTCCTTCATCAACCCAGTGTTTGAAATTTTTATATCATTTTTGTATCACAGAGGTGGTTGTGAGTGTGCCCTCAATAGGTGTGAAGAGGACAACGATTTGGGTCGAGGCTTAGGCGACTATGGTAATTTGAAACCCTAAGACATTTAATAATTTCTTTTTTATTTCTTGTGTCATTTTGTGTTCTGTCTGTCAAGATAGCAAGGTTTCTTGTTTGATTTTTGACGGCTGATTTTTGGGATTTTGTTGAAAATCATCAGGGTTTGCATTGTTTGTTTGCGGTTTGGTGTGTGTTAGTGTATATATATATATATATATATATATATATATATATATATATATATATATATATATATATTTCAATATGAAGCAATACACACACACACACACAAATATGTCCTCTACAATATAGAGGAAAACAACAGAATAAAACATAGATAAAAGAAACTATGGAAATATTATGCTTTGTTTCCACTATTCTCAGGTGCTCATTAGATAAAAAAAAGAAAACCTATAGTCCCATAAATCCCCCTTCAACAATGAGCTAGAATAGATGGAGGTTGCTTCAACAAGGAGCCCTTGAACAATAATGTTTTTGTTCGCGCATTAGTCTTACTTTTTCCACGTTAGGCAAATAAAAAAGACACCATGTTTTCTATCATCAAACAAACAACATATCAACTCCTAAACAAGAGCAGGTCACACACACTCAAGGAATGGTTGCATCAACCAGTCAACAACCTAATTTTGAGGAGTCTGTTTGCATCAAAAGGAAAACCATAACACGTAAACGAGGTCAAGACCAAGTAAAAGAAGCTCAATTTGAAACAAAACATTTTACCTCACTTTGTCTTTCATGTGGCTATTAGGTGCCTGCCACTTGTATTTGCATATATATATATATATATATATATATATATATATTCTTGGACATGTATGTCGATGCATGTCATTGGCACGATATGTCCTTTTTGGAGCCAGAACATGTATGTCAATTCATGTCATTGTTACAATCTCATTTTGAAGCCAAAATAGACATGTCTGACACAAGTTGGAAGCACCTAATCACACTCAAAAAGTGCAAAATAAACATATATGCATATATATGTGGGAGGCTATCTGTATTGTTTCTCGATAGTGGACGTATCATACCAACAACATGCATTGACATATATTTCCAAGACATGCATACCATGCCAACTTCTCGTGGTGCTCCGCCCCATGGTATGTGATGTGGAGTTGTTGTCGAGTTCTCGATTTCAATCCTCGGTGCCCATGCAAAATTATGTGGAAATGCCGGAGGATGGCTGCGGCGTGCTTCATGGTTACTGTCGGTTTATTCTGCATAAGATGCACATTAAAAGCTTGTGAATGAAGGAATCGCATTTGGAGGGCATCTTGGCAGGAAGAAGAGGCCGCGGGCTACAATAACTTGGTACTTTTGTTAGAGAAAACACTAGCATGAAGCTTAAGTTACTCTCACAGTGGGATGCCTCTATTGTGGCTGCAAAAAAAAAAATCGGGGGACTAACACCCCATGTTTGTGGTAGGTTTTGCATTTGATGGTTGCTTCTGTCTAACACAATGCTGTTAGTTTGTATGATTTTTCTATTTTAGAACTAGAAGAGACACATCCTCTCAAACCAATGTTCATGTATGAGTTGTGATTTGATGCAGCTAACACGCGATGCAATTTAACATAGGAGATGGAGTTAGTCAATAACAAGGCTTGAGAATAGAAAAATGGTACTGCGTGTTAGTGACATGTTATCCAATTGCATCCATTGAATGTAAAATATAGTGTTAGATGTATTGTTATCGCCTGTTAACACGCGGGTTATTTTTCATGTGCAAGGAGGAGGTATCATAACGTTGATTTCATGTCTAAGCTGCATGTTAGTCCGACCATAGCGTTGATTTCGAGTCTAAGCTACGTGTTAGTCAGACTATAGCGTTGATTTCGAGTCGGAATAGAGGTGTATGTCCTTGAGTGCACAACAATAGTATGAAAATAGGTGGTTGATATAGACAACTCTTGTACAGCTCTGGTACTATGGCAAGTTGACATATATAATTTAGGTGATATAAATTAGTTAGTGGTAGTTTATATTGGATGTTAAACTGCAATTTCATATATGAACATGTAGGTTCCTTTTATGTCTTTTGAAATGCATGTACTTCCTAATGTAGACTACCAGTAACATTAGTTATCCATGCAAGTTGTTGATTTTCAAGGACTATTGAGTAGTCCCCTAGCAAACATCCAGACGTTCCCAGGTTGTTGCTCTGTCTCCCTTGTTTAATACTACTTGCACTGTAATGTCCCCTTATTAATAATCTTTGGGCTTATGCAACTTTTTGAAAGGCGCTTGTTATATATATATATATATAGTTTGTTGTATATAATTTTTTTTATGTGGTACAAATGTATGTATAAATTTCAGTTCTTGATCATATAATATTAATGTCCTTACTTTTACTGAATTTGATAATAATGAAAATGAACAATGCAATTGGCTAATGCATTTTATTATATGCTATAGATGCACCATATTAGACAATAAGATATAATTTTCAAACCTGAATGCACTACGATTGTAATTAATGGATCTTTGAGTCATCAAACCAGTGTTGAATATATGAACCACAAATCCTGATTCTTACGAACTATGTGTTATAAATTTGTATATATTCTATTGATTTGCATGAGAGTGTTAATGTTCATCATAGTGTATTTATATTTCTAGATTATTGATGTTCGTGATGTTTGAGAAGTACATGTGTTTGATGATCCAACTCCAATCTGAAATGTGATTTGGGATTTTGTTTGAGGTGTCTTGGGTTGGCATGATGAACTCCTCACGTGTCTATCCTTCAGAGTGTTTTTTTCTTTTTTCTTTTTGTAACTTAAGAGTAAGTTTTTAATAAATAGTACTATTCCTATGTCAACAAAGAGATGGAAGCTTTAGAATAGACACTCGTTTCAAAAGACTTGTGTCTTTCAAAAAATGAATTGGAGGTCTCTATACCCATTAATTATCATCATAGACTTTGTTAATGGTAATGAATCGCTGTTTATTCTCTGACATAGATTGACCATCTTAATTGGTACACACATTTTACAACATTGATTTTGCAATTAGCGGCTGCAATTGACTAACTTGTCAGTAACACGTTGTAGGAAAGGTCCATTTTGGAGCCGGAATAGACATACCCGATCTGTTAAGCGTGTTTTGCATCCTTCTTTATCAATCCTTAAGAAAGTCTAGTTTTTGTGTTGTATTTTGGATGCGGAGAACACAGGAAGCCTTTTTAACAGCGTTGGCGATGGATCATAGTCATTATTTCGTTGCAATTGCAACCAAATATGTTCTAGAGCGGAATGTCATGGATAGTTTATGGCTAAATTGTTAGCTGGGTTGTACATAACACAACAACATGCTAACTTTGTATTGGAATGTGGGCATAACCGGTCGTGTGTTGGCTGTGTCATTTGTAGTGAATGTGTGGTGTTATTGATAGTGTGACGAATATGAATTGCATTTTTTTTTATGTTTCAGTTCAATCATGTCAATTGCACTACGAAAAAGGTTGAGGGAAAATGTTGATCTTGATTATGGGTTGCTGGAGCTAAAGGTAGATGATCTCCTGGGAGTTGGCCGCGTTCGCTTCCTAGTGACACGTGACATTGGCCTACCTATAAGCTAAGTAGTTTTAATGGATTATGTAACATGTAGTATTGCTTGGTGTTGTAACTATTTAATGCTTATGACTGGAGAGCTAATTTGTATACCTAGGAGAGAGAGGTGGGCTCTCATATGCAGGAAGAGTTCAGTATTCATATCTGAAAGATTCAGGAGTTGGGCTTTCACATCTGGGAGTAGTTGAGGATTCGAATCCAAAAGAGTCGAGAGTTGGGATTTCAGATGCCTGACCAGTTGGAGATTCAAATCTTAAAGTTTCAGGAGCTAGGCTTTCATATCAAGGACTAGTTGAGGATTCAAATCTAAAAGGGTCAGGAGTTGGGCTTTCAGATGCATGACAAGTTGGGGATTCAATTCTGAAAGATTCAGGAGTTGGACTTTCACATCCATGAGTAGTTGAGGATTCAAACCTAAAAGACTTAGGAGTTGGGCTTTTAGATGCACGACAAGTTGGGGATTGAAATCTGAAAGATTCAAGAGTTGGACTTTCGCATCCATGAGTAGTTGAGGATTCAAATCTGAAAGACTCAAGAGTTGGGCTTTTAGATGTGGGACTAGTTGGGGATCCAAATCTGAAAGAGTTAGGGGATGGGCCTTCAGGTCAGGGAGTAGTTGGGGATTCAAATCTGAATGAGTCACCAGTCAGGTCTCCAATTTTGAACCCATTGTCAAGTTGGCTTCTCAGCGACTGCACAACCACACTGGTAATTATTTCTCATTGCATTATATATATTTTCCATCATTGGATGGCATGGTTGGTGGAAGTTGGGATCTATAAGTGGAAATGTAGATATATACACGAGCATAAAATGGATCGATGATGTGTACTATTTTATTGAACAACATTATGATAGTGGTTGTGCTGGTGAGTAAGATGAGGTTGATTATACTAATCCTCGAGGTGGTGAGAGTGAAAAAGGGGACATTTGTAGTGAGCACGAGGTGAGCATAGAGTAGAAGGCTGAACGACAATGTGATTTTGTCAGTGGTCATGAACAGGAACAAGGAGGGGCGAGTAACAAGGAGGTCCACTATTAGTCATTATATGTTGGATTATCTTTATAATGCTTGATTAGTGCAAAATTGAATGTGACTCTTTGTCTCTGTTGGCTGTGTGCAGCAACAGGCCGATCACAAAAGAGAACATATTAATGGCAGGTTGCACTACTTTTGTCTCTTCCGTTATTGTTCTAAAAATGGAGGTCATCAGTTTTGGGATCTGGGGAGGCTTAATATGCATAGAGCCAGAGAACATCAACTACCATTTTTGGGGACTACACGATGCAGTTGTCAACAGTGTGGAAGTGGAAAGCACAATGTCGATCATAGGAAGAAATCATCATTGGAGTTGAAAAAGAGGGAGTCTAATATTGAATACCAAATGGGCATACGATGCAGTATGCAAAAAAAATGTGTCACTGACCCGGTCTATACGAAATATGGCAAGAAAACACATGATGAGCTTCCTATCGAAGGGAAGGAAGAGATAAAGGAAGCAATGCGAGTGTACGACAACAGTCCAGTTAGGGAGGCGAGAAGGAAGAAGGTTTTAGATTTACTACAAAGAAAGAATATTGCAACAGAGGTAATTTTTTAGTGATCATATTTTTTTACAGTTTACTAAATTCCTTTAAACATGTGAAGAATGACTTATTGAGGTATCCTATCCTGGTTACCAGATTTTAAGTGACAATGCAGGCCATGGCGAGGAGGTTTTGTTATCGAAGGCTAATTGCAAAACAAACGTGTTAGTCAATGAGGCTACATCTGTTTCATTGGGAAGCAAAAAAAGAGGAATGCTGCGAAAAAATCAAGGCGGGCTTCAGGTCATCAAACAAAAGAGGGTGCACCTGTTTTGTCGGGGAAGCAAAAAAAGAAGAATGTTGTGGAAAAAAGAATGTGGACTTCACATCCTCAAACAAACGGGCGAGCCAATGAGCCTGCATGTGATTCATCAAGTAAGAAAAGAAGAATGCCGCAAAAAAAACAAGTCTAACTTCAGATGATGCGACACGTTTGTCATCGAAGGTGACTGTCTATTGGCTTGTCCATATGTGTGTTTTCATTGCATGGTATGCTTTGCACTGCAATGTGTAGTATGTTGACTATTTCGTCCATGTCATTGTAGGCTGATGGGGTCTGTGGAGGGAGCATGAATTATCCCGTGGTATTGGATGACACAGAATGCAGTGTGCGAAAAGAATTAAGTCGAAAAGCTTGGGCGTCTGTTCTGTATAAGTCCGTTTCATCAAAGAAGCTGAAAGAGATGTCGAATGAAAAATTGGGTGCATGGAGTGCCGAGAAGATTGTGGAGCAGTCTCCTGACTTGGGCCAGATGATGGACGATACGAGAAAACAACAGTCAATGCAGTTGCCTGATGACACCGTGTGTACTTGTAGTGTTCCTGAAAAACCAAGTCCAAAATCTCGGATGTCTATTAGGAGGAAGAAGGTGAAGGAGATGACAATTGCAGTGGTGAGACGATTGCAGAGCACTCTCCTCAACTGGGGTAGAGGTAGGAGGATAGCTACAAATATGAATAGGTAATGCAGTGCCATTATGCATGACATGTAGTGCTATATCATGACATGGTGTGTTATACTATACAGTAACTCTTTTTTTATGCAGTTGGCCACGGTATTGGATGAGAAACTTCAGAAGTCTATTTTGAGGGAGAAATTGAAGGAGATGGTGAATGGAAATTTGAGTGCATGTAGTGGTGAGAAGATTGCAGAGGAGTCCACTCAATTGGGCTAGACATTGGAGGATAAGAGCAGAGATGAACAGGTATTGTGCTCTTCTTTTGGATAATAGGTGGTGAGGGGCAGTGTTATACTAGAGCATTTTTTATGATGTTGTGGTTTGTGTCCATTATTTGTGTTCCTGTTTTTGCCTTCATGTAAAATTCATTGGCCTTGGTCCAGTATAGTTCATAGGCATATGGGTTTAATGTGTACTTACACTCTTGTACAATGTGTCACGTTTTGCATCATAATCCGATAGAAACAAGCATTGAGAAAGAGTCTGGGGGAAATGATGATGGATGTACAAATGCAGACCATGACTACGATGGGGGCAACGGGCCGAGAGAGACAGCTACTCCAGTACTATTGTACTGCATTGGCATGAATTCATTTAACTATGTTTGATCGAGATGTATAAAGAATTTTATTTAAGCGACCATGTGCACTCGAAACTGATGTAGGCAACTGTGGAAGACAAAGAATAGTGCGCCAATGAAGATGCTCACACTGTTGCTATTGGAGTTGAAGTCCACCTACTTCTGGATGGTGCAATGGTTGGGGAAGGCATTGTTGATGGCCTGGGGAAGGGTGTAATGTGTCATACTATTCCACTCCCATGACATTGTGCTAAAGTTTGCATCGTCAAAGTCTTTGATGCAAATGCCCAGCTGCCTTTCCCATGTCCTTTCGCTGATGTCTTGTCGAATTCCCTAAACTCATGGGTGGTGTGGCCCATTGAAGACCTGGTCTGTTCCCCACTCTTGGTAAGTTTCAAAGCTGACAAGATCCCTTCCTCCATCTTCTCATTCCATCCTTTACCTTATTTCAATGGAATGAAATAGGTAGCATTCGTATGATGTCATTTGTATGTGGCAGGATAAAGTTGGCAAAACTATCCAGCCACAAAAAGAGGATGTTAAACACGGCCCTATGATCAGACAGGTAAGTCGTAGGCTACGATCACTTGGCATCACCCCTCCTGAGTTGCATAAGAATGAGAAGAAGTGTAAAGCATTTTATGGTGTTGTCAACTCCATTGTGCAATCCAAATAGCTAAGGCGATAATATTCTTTGATCATAGTTGTTGTTCCTCTTTCCAAATATTTAGAGTGAGATACTATGGTGGAATTTCAGTCTTCATAGACTTTATTCAGATGGGATTTGGAGACGTTATATTGACATGGCTTTTACCTTAGCATAGTTTAAACCCTCTGAATTATTGTTTGTCTTAGATGAATTGTACATTATTATTCAACCTTTCCTGCTATTTTAAGCAAAATAACTATAAAGGTTTAATTTGTTGGACTCTTTCATGGTGATCCTGCACCATTAACTACCCTTTAATAGCTTCACAAACCTTTATTTGGTGTGCAACATTTTTAATAATGATAATGGATGGTACAATAAAGTCGTTTACTGTTCAACTTTTGTTCAAGGTCTCTTATATATTGCATCTGCATAGGTTTTGTTATTGCGTACCAATAGGTTTTGTTATTATGTATACAGATGAAGCAAAATGTTTGATTGAAATTGTGAACCATGTGCTCTTTCCATTGTACTTTACGATAGTTGAATATACCATTGTTATTGTTTGTTTTTGAATGGCCGTGGCTATTCTAGCTCCAAAATAGACCTTTTGTATAGCGTGTTAGTGACAGGTTAGTCAATCGTGACCATTAAATGCAAAATCAACAGTGTAAAACGTGCAACTAACACACATGTTAGTCCCTCCATACTGCCTTTTTGGAGCCAGAATAGACGCGTCCTTTTTGAACAGTGAATCTAAAATGAATTAACAACAAAAAAATAACCAAAAAAATAAAAATTTATTAAAATACACTAGAGTTTCGTTATAGTTTCATGGCATATGTGTAATAAGTTGGATGCAGGACGAGGAGTGCTGACTGATGGAGTTATCTTCCCAAAACATGGATTCCCAATTGGCAGGTAACCTGCCACCCAAGTGCCCAGTTTAGTGAACATGTCAACTTTACTGAACACATTAACTTTTTGTATCGTGCATAATGTTATTCATAACAAAAGATGCAACAAATAACAGTTCCTTTCTTGTTGGCATAAACTATTGTTTCCTGCATTTTTCATGTTGTCTTGCCCACCTATCTACAAATACTTCTTTTTGGCATTGTTTGCAGGGATGGCAATGGGAAGACCATGGACAGGAAAAAGAAAGGGTGCCGAAACATCTATTCCGCATAACAGAATGCCTGCTACAAATTCAAAGGCGAATGGGATGGCCAATGTTCTCACCTCTAATGGCAGTTTAGGGAAGTCTGCAAGACAACCACCACCGCCCTTTGCAGACTAGAATGATGGGATGGAGACAACGAAGTTTGATTCCATGCAAGTAGAACTACTAATGCAAAAGGTCAAAATGGCCCACACTGAAAATGAAAGGCTAAAGGGGACTATTTCTGATCTTGAATGGAGACTCACTGAAGTGAAAAGGAGATGCACCGAACTTAATAAGAAATACATTGAACTCAATAAGAAATGCATGGAACTCAATAACAAGGTCATGGACTTGGACGATAAGAATACGGACCTTGAGCTGAAAGTGCATGGTTTGTAGATGGCAAATGAGAGACATGAGGTAGTTCGTGAGGCATGTGCTAAAAACAACAAAATCATAAGTGACTAGATGCAGGGGATGCTAGATGTTTGTACGCAATGCGCTCAGTACTAGAAATAAAGGTACGCAGAGGTGTTTGCCTCTATAACCGATGAAGATGATGGGAATGATGTGCGTCCCCTTACTCCGACCATTGGGGGAAAAAAAAGTCATTTAAATACTCAACCTCTGCCTCTATAACAGGCTTGCACTATTACAAAAGTTTTTCCTCTTCAATAAAATGTCAGCAGTGGTGCAGACTTTTTGTAATCAGACATATTCTTTCATTTAGGAAGACACTTTGTATGCTTCATGAATGGTTATTTTCAATAAACTTGATTGACCGAAGTTTTTCTTTCTAGTTCTTTTCTTCGGGAGCCCTTCTTGAACCAGTTGTAAAAATATATTAAGTGGCCTTGGCACCTTGTCAAAAAAAAATTAAAAAAATAAAATGTGATTGACTGCACTTAAACATCAATGGTTAATGATTGGTTTGTTGTACACTTTTTCATGCTTTTTGAGTGGTTCTATTTGGCTTTTGTAGACATCTTCTATGATGAATGGTTTTTGCACTTCTCTTAATAAGTTAATATGACTTCCCAATCAGTGTTCGCAAACCAAGGTGGGAGAATCTATACCTGAAAATTAAGTTTAGGTTAAAAGTTTTTTAATAGCGGATTTAAAAGAACCACTAATTGTATGATGGAAATTTTTTCTTATAGACTAAAAAAATGCATATTTATAAATGATGGATAAATTGAATCACAAGTACATAAGATACAAGTACATGGGTAAGATCAATGACTATTATTCTTCGTAAATATTAAATTTAGATCAATGAGTATTAACTATTAAAGCTTCATGACATGAAAGGTCTGTAACTATTAATCTTTCTTGCAGTCTTTGCTTGTCTTCATCACTTTTGATTGACTAACATGCGTGTTAGTCATGCATTTTACACTATTGATTTTGCAGTTAACGGTTGTGATTGACTAACCTATAACTAACACGTGGTACGACAGGTCTTTTTTGGAGCTAGAATAGCCACGGCCAAAACTGAAGCCATGACTAAAACTGAACTTTCATACAACATGTTAATAGTAGGTTATTCAGTCGTAGCCATTAATTGCAAAATCGACGGTGCAAAATGCGCGACTAACATGCGTGTTAGTTAATCCACACTGTCGTTTTCAAGCCAAAATAGACATGTCCCAAAACAAAAAATTCTGCCAACCAGTACTGGAAGCGCAACCATTAGTTTCACATGTTAGTGAAAGGTTAGTCAATCAAAACCATAAATGTCACATGTTTGTGCAAAGTTAGTCATTCGCAGCCGTAAGTTTCTCCTGTTACTGATAGATTAGTCAATCGCAGCAGTAAGCTTCGTGTGTTTATGACATGTTAGTCAATCATAGCCATTAGTTTCGTGTGTTTGTGACATGTTAGTCAATCACAGCCATTAGTTTCACGTGTTTGTGATATGTTAGTCAATCAGAGCCGTTAGTTTCGCATGTTTGTGACATGTTAGTCAATCGCAACCGTTAGTTTTGCATGTTTATGACAGGTTAGTCAATCGCAGCTATTAGTATTGATGACGTGTTAGGTCTAGTTCACTGTTTCGCATGGCAAAAGGAAAAAAGTCTGCTAGCCACTACTCGAATCGCAACTATTAGGGAACCACAGCCATTAGTTTCGCATTTTTGTGATAGGTTAGTGAACCGTAGCTGTTAGTTTCGCATTTGTGTGATAGGTTAGTCAATCGCAGGCATTAGTTTCGTGTTGTTGTAATAGGTTACTCAAATCTTAGCTGTTAGTGTTGCGTGTTAGTGCGAGGTTAGTCAATCACGACCATATTTGCAAAATCGACAGTGTAAAACGGGTAACTAACTTTTTCGAGCCAGAATAGACGCATCCTGTTTAGAGAAAGGATTATATTTATTACATTTAAATTAACATATGGAGTGTACATTGCTTTGTAGATAGATAAAGTGCATAGAGACAAACATATAAATAGTAAACATAACAGAGACAAACATATAGATTGTAAACATAACCGAGACAAACATATAGATTGTAAACATAACTGAGACAAACATATAAATGGCAAACATTCAAGACCAATGACGTTCAAATATCAGCTATGTAACCATAGAAATTAACTATTTTATAAATAATAGCATAGTCATATAGGAGCACTTATACAATTTTAATTAGAGGACCTCCTCTACGATGGAAATCTACTTTGTATCCTCAGAAACCTCCTTGCTGGCCATGGACTACCATGACCTGTGAAAATGGGGGTGTAGTCCATAATAACCAGGTTCCATGGAAATAATGTTGTGACATCCTTGATACTGTCATCAAAGTATGGTACCAGGGACCATCCACATCTCCAATGGGTTCTGTTAGCATAGATGATGTGAATCCGAGGGAGAGTGACTGACCAGTATGCAAGGGCAAAATACACTGGCCATAGTCGCCTATACAAAGCGACCGTCAAAGGAATCGATAATCTAGCGAAGGAGACCACATGTTCTATGTGGACCGTGTACATGTTGTCTTCTATATAGTGTCTTCCAATTCGAATGGTCCACTAAGCGGCCCATCTGGGAGTTATTGCTCAAATAATATCTGAAACAATGATATCCGGGAGGTGCTGAAATAAGGCAAAGTCCTCGTCATTCTCTGCCAACCTCTCGAGCAGTTTGCAGATACATACGATAAGAGTGTTAGTAATATAACTATAGCATTCAAGAAATGTAAGAGTATCAAGCACTAAAAAAATGCAAGACATAATCACACCATAAGAGTATTAATTATTTAACTAGAGCATTCAATAAATTGAAGACATAAAAGCACAATACTAAAAATTAAATTGCATAAAACCTACACCTGTCGCCCGACATGTATGTGAATGCCATTCAGTGATAAAACAAGGCGAAAAAATAATGGACCTGCATACAAAGATACATTATAAAAGATGGTTAGCGACAGTTATAGTAAACAGTACAACGCAACTACAATAAAAAAAGCTATTCCATATTACGCAACAGGTTGAATGAAGAATGGCTAAACATCAAGAGACGTCAAGCACATATACGACATAGTTACAAACAAAAAGCTTGATCTAAACAAATAATACCAAAATTAGTATCAGCGAGGATCACTGTGTGATCCCTCTCCATGTAAAAGATCATCAAAAGCCAATCACCGACGAGGACTCCTATGGCCAGGTGTTGAGGGGGTGCCGAACACTGTCACACATAAGCACGTATCAATTTCACCAACTACAAGACACAATGACTAAATAAATGCGCATAGCATTCATATGTTTAGAAAGCACTTACTGGTGACACTAGAGTACCAACCTGTATCAAAGACAACCGATGTAGTGGCAAGGACATGCGGTTCCCGTGCTTGGTCCAATTGCCTCTTTCCCCTTCTCCTCCTAGAAGTCTCAAAGGGAAACTCAAAGGTTAGAGGCTGCTGCACATCATGACAGATCTCACTCCTACTACTATGCCTATGTTGCCGCCGATTGCGATGACGGACCCGACTTGCACTGAACCAAGGCCGCATACGTTCAGTGGTTGTATTGGCTGGATCGGTAGATAGTCTAAAATCAAATGACATGGCACCAGCATTCTGAAGATCAGCCATGAACCTATCGAGATAGCCTACAAATGCCATTAGTTTATCGCCTGAAGCCAGCATTGTTTGTGACAATATGTTTAACTTTCTGTTTGCTTCGTTCCACATTACGGTATCCACATCCTCTAAATTTGTATGTGCATTAGAAATGGTATCGACGAAAGGTTTAGGTGTTGGGTTTTCATTAGTATTAGTAGATGTTGGAGTCAACATACAAATAGGATCTGTATGAAACATGATCTTAGGGTGAAGTACACATCTTTTAAGTTAGCAAAAATCAACATTCACGAACATCCACTTACCCGGAACACGTGAATCATGGAATGAATTGTTCATCATTGCAACAACCTTCAACGCATGCTTGCACATGTTTCCTTGCAAACTCCATGGACATTCACAGGTGTAGAAGTGATCCCCAAATTTCCTAACCACATACCAGTTGCACGAGGACTGACTTTTCACCCAGTACCATCCAGGAGTAGTGTCGTCTGGAACACAATCGACATCAGGAATTGCCTTTGCCCTCTCCATACTAGTTTGCAAATGTGTCAACCTATAGTTTTTGATAAATCCAAAATCCTCCAATTCTCGCTTATGCTGGTAGAATGGTTCCACTTTATACACAAGTATAAAATACAAATTGTCCATCCTTCTCGAGCACGTCTTTTTATCATCTCTTAGGTGTAGTGACTTCAATTTACCATGGTATGATTCGATGGTATTATTTGTGTCCTTGTTAGCATGAGCAAAATTCCTGAAGTTTTTAGCCCACATAGCTAGCCAAAAAAACAAACAAAATTGAAATAAAGAAATTAAAAATAGGAGTAGGATGTCAACTACCAAAAGACAACCAGAACGGGTAAGATGTCAACTACCAAACGACAACCAGAACGGGTAACAAGTCATAAAGTCACCACTCGAATGTAATCGAACTCACCAATACGGCCTTCTCCTTAACACCATCTACTGTAGAAGTACTCTAGAAAACGTGGCTGATCACTAAATTCGACAAAGAAAGTGTGCAACTCCTCCACAGTGCTCTCTTCACTTTCATTCATTTCCATCATTATCGACCCTAGACGGTGAAAAATGTCCATTGCTCTTTCCTTCATTGCATACTTGTATACATTCTTCAACCATGCTCGACGCACGTGCCAAATACAAAGTATGACATGACATTCAAAAATAGTCCTGTTATGAACAAAACGTTTAATTGGGCTAAGCTGGGAGCGTGGTCATTTAAAATAAAATGTAAAGCAGTATATCATATTGTTTGATTTCATGTAGACAAAATATTGCTCTTGCACTTACTCTATGGCTTGAATCTCTGCACTCGCATCATCCGTGATAAATGCATTGATCCTCCAATCAGGCCTCTTTTCTTTTCCTCGTCTCTGCAACTCCATCAACCACACCTGGATATCCTCGATCTTGTTCCTTGATGTCACAGCCCATGCAACAGGCACCTCTGATTGCTGCTCATCGAAGATGAGACACAAATATAATTGATACTGTTTTAAACAACAAACAAGAAGATCATGACCATCCACATATCAAATGGGCTACAAGAAAACAGGTTAAGTTCGAAGAGACATACCCCGTATTTTTTTGTTGCGAATGTCGAATCCATTGAGATGATTGAGTCATGCGAGAATCACACCATCATGTTAAGCATCCAAGTTGTTTGTATTCCCATAATGAAAGGTCTGTCGGCACCTTGTGGCTGTTGGAAAAAAAAGAAATTTGCCTCATCCTATTTTTTCCATTCTAAGATGCTAGTGGCATCATGCACATGCTTTCGTGACCAAATAAAACGGACCCTCGTCGCTATGTTGATAACATCCTTGCATGTCACGAATGAATCTCTCTTCTTCAACATGTCATAAAAAATAGGATCATCAAGATGTCTGTCCACAATAGAATCAATGCTCACATCCATCAGCAATAGCCTCTCTATATATGCTTTGCATTCATCAGAAAGCTTTGGTGCAAATTGAGAGCACAGCTCATTGTTGGTATCATCGATGCCATGACAAGCTTCACCATTCTTGTCTACATGCAACGGTTGCTTGAATATCAAGATGGCCACATCTGCCCTACCATATAACACCTTAACAATGAAGTGGCATGTACAACCTCTTTTTTTCTGATATGTTCGCGTGCGCTTCTTATTCGGCGACTTCTTCCTGTTGTCTTCTGGTCCATATGAACACCAATACCTTCAAAAAATAACTCTCCTATTATCAACAACAGTCCTTATGTCATTAAACGTAGACAAAGAATATGAAAGAATGTGTCTACGAACCGGCTGTACATCTTTGTTGTATGCGTGTTGTGTAGAGCACTATCATGCTCAGTGTGCTGCTTTCAGAGGAATTGGGTTTCAACACCTTCGCACAACGATTCCCCTCTCATGAATGCATCCAATCTACCCAGGGGAATTTCTACACACAGGTCTGACGTTGAATCATTTTTGACACAAATTAGCATCCACTGAATATCCCTTGAACAGAAATGATGTAAACCTTCACCACCATCTTGAACTTCCAATACCATAATGTCCCGCCATTTCTGGTGTTTTCCCATTCTCGTCTTGCACATATCGGAGAAAGAAAGAGATATCGTAAACAATAAATAGCCATAATGATTATATCTTCAATGTGATACTATTTTGAGATATTGGTTGATGTCAAATGTGTTTGCCATGATATTAGTCGCTTCGCACATATGACCAAATCTACTTTACCGTTAGACCTTCATCCTGCCCATCCTGTTAGCACATATTTTTACAAAATAGTTTTGTGCTATATGTGGACACTTTTAGTTTCATCATAAGAGCATTTAGTGGTGGATTGTATGTACAGGTGATATGTTGCAGTATCTTCATGAAAAAGCATCACTTCGGCTTATCGAAGGGAATGTTGAGTGATATGTTGAGTGTTCGACCGATCTAATTTGGAGCTATAGTAGCCGAGGCCATTTGAAATATGCCTCCAATTCACTTGACCTTTGTTCATACTCATTGGTTTAAATTTGAAGGCGGCCCCATTAGAGAAAAAGACCATATCGAGATAGTGCAAAAAATAGTTAGATCAATTCCCGATGACATGGAGAATCGGAAGGCAGAACCATCGGTATTACCTAAATTAATAAATCAAACTCGGAAGCATAAAGCATAAAAGTGCATCGGAGACTCATTAGGACTTTAGGAGGAATAGAAAAATGCTATTCCGACCTCCGATGAGGATAAAAGCACCTACGGGGATATTGGCGTAAACTACACCGATAAAGTAAACATGCATTAGGACTCATCGGGACATCGAAAGAAGAAATTTTATGCTATTCTGAGTCC
The DNA here is from genome assembly GCF_030272615.1 of Cryptomeria japonica. Lineage (NCBI taxonomy): Eukaryota > Viridiplantae > Streptophyta > Pinopsida > Cupressales > Cupressaceae > Cryptomeria > Cryptomeria japonica. The sequence continues at coordinate 117,811,933 of NC_081408.1, read as the reverse complement.
CAATAGGTCTATTAAGGTGGATTTAGACTTGCTAGGAGTTCTTCGGGGTGATTTATGCTGATAATGCAAGGGACTTACTCACAATACAGACTGGTATATTGAGATCATCGGGGCATTGGAGGGGCATAAATTGAACTATGCTGATACCCAATGGGACATATCTGACTATGTTTCAGCTATCAGGAGGGGTCAGACGTAGCTATTCTAGCTCCAAAATAGACGCATCTATTCTAGCTCCAAAACGGCAGTATGGATTGACTAACACGCATGTTAGTAGCACGTTTTACACCTTATATTTTGCAATAAACGGTTGTGATTGACTAACACATCACTATCACGCTGTACTGATGAGCAATAGCTTTAGCCCTCAAAAATAGACCTGTCGTATAGCATGTTAGTGAGAGGTTAGTCAATCGCAACTGTTAACTGCAAAAAGTTTTGCAGTTAAAAATGTTTTTCCCATTATTGGCTAAGTCTGCAAAAAATTTTGAGTCTGGTGTGTTCTTGTTGCTCCAAGATAGCTTTAAGTCCAAATGGGTTTAGGGTTTAGGTTTTAAAATCACTTTAGTAATTGATAAAACCCTTTGGTTTCTATTCCTGCATTACTTTATTCACTTAAGTAATGGGTCTTGGGGTTGTGAGAAGTGTCCCCCCTTGTCATTTGCATAGGCGGTCGTTCAATAATCGTAAAAATTCTTTGCCTTATCTCTTTTTCCTTCAAATGTTGTCGGGCCCATTAAGTGTTGTGCAGCTCTCAGATGGATCTACGGCTTTCGTCATTTCGTTAGGAGAAGTTGCGAGTGCTTTAAGACTTGCGAAATAGAAAAAGGAAAAAACATGTTCAATGGTGCGCATTTGGTCTACTTTAAAGAAGCTTCATCTCATTCAAGATCTAATGGCTAGCATTGATTTGCAGCCGAAACTAGCAAGCAAATTACTTTTCACAAAATGGTGAAATGACTCGACCTTCTAGGTGGTGATAAAGGAAATGGATCCCGCTGATTTTTTAGCAAGTAAAGAGGTGACATGTAATGGACCAAATGCCAGATGGATAGAGCTGAGTCAGAGGGCCCATGTCTGCCGAATCTTAATAGGTTGCTAAGCATCGAGTAGGTCAGATATAATCTAATGGTCCGCGTGTGTTCATGAAAGTAAAGTGCTCGTGTTTTAAAACCTGGGAAATGGCGAAAGGTTTTTGGGGCCCGAAGAACAGATAAAGCATGAAGTTTAAAAGGGGTTCAACTCCATTTTGATCCAAGGGCTAGCATTGTTTCATGGCTGTGAGTTCCATCCGATCAAACGGCTACTATGATTTCATTTGGCAAAATTGCTCACATGTTATGCTTTGCGAAATGGCGAAAGAGCGAAAAGAATTTGTTGTGACCCGTTGGAGCAAATATTTCAAATTCTTTCATGAATTCAATTCTAAAGGGACGGCCAAAGAATGTGGTATCAATGTCGTAGTTAAGAGCCCTACTACCATATATGATTCCGCATCAATTCAATGAAGGCATTATTCTGAAGAGTAGTTGCAGAGCAAATTTCTTCAGTTGCAGTTCTTCAAGCAAAAACAGGTTTTCTTGTACTCCCACTTCTCAATTACTTGACAAAGTGTTTCGATTGAGGTTTCGATTTATTGTTGAACAATTCAGGTAGTAATTAGATTACTCGCATAGTTATATAAGATGGCACCTAAAAGAGAATTCTCAAGAAAGGTTAACTACCAAGAAAGGGCTATTTGTGATGATTTCCTTGAACAGTTGACAATGTCAACTAATGCGACAACTAAGGCAAAGGAACTAGTGCCAAGAGCTCCTCACTTGAAAATTGGAGAGGGATTATATGATAAGGGTAACTAGTTGAGAGACCCACAAGCTGGGTTGTCTGGGTTAGGGTTATTCAAAGTTGGATTTGGCATGAGAAATTCCCCAGCCCCAATGAACAGCATCTGGGATTTAGATGTGGGAAAATTGGTAGTTCTAGGAGTATTCATGGATGTAGACCTCCTGACTCAAATTGCACATAATTATGACCTGATTACAAAGAGTATTAAGGACATAAATGGAAAAACCCTCATCCAGATTAATGATGAGGAGTTTAGAAATGCATTCAGCCTTAGTGAAGTATCCAATTATTTGGAACCCATCAACTTCAAATCATTGGCTCAGGTCTACAATGCACAGAGGAATCACCTTAGAAATGGGCCTCTTAAAGAGTTTTTTGTTAAGATAGGTGGATTAACTGTTGTAGGACTCAATACTATGGAGCCTTTCTCCTTGAATCTATTCACCCTTAGAGCTAAGGGATTATGCTGGTCACTCTGCCAAATTCTCAGAGAAGATGCTGAACCAAATATGCCAACTCATTATATGTTAATGATTGCTCAGATTTTGAATCCTTCTCTGGCAGTGACATTTGATTATGCCCCTTATATCACTGATTCTATCCATGAAGGATTGATAGGAATAAATAATGGGAAAGTGGATAGGCCCTTTCGATGGTATTCCCTCCTCATGTGCCTGTTTCTTTTCAAGGGTGATGATTACTTTGCAGATGGGATGGATCTTGTAAAAGAGAAGGATGGAGAAAAGATGCCAGTTCAGTTATGGACTACAGTGCTGTCATGGGACAGAGAAGATGCTAGCTTCTTAAAGTTTGATAAGTGTTTTGCATCTAAGATTAGGACTCTCATCTGTTTAGAGAATCCAAGAGTCCCTAAGGTTCTTTTGGAATTTATTAGGCCAAAAGAATTTGCTGAGGATATAAAAATTATCCATAATTGGGGTGATATCTACTTATACCCTATCTCCACAGTGTTCAGAGTATATGGTTTCAAAGGAACCCCATTTTTGTTGCCCTATCAAGTCCCTCTCAAGGTAGGAATTGCAGAAGTCCTCAGACAGATTGGTAGTGTGCAAGAGGCAGAGCTGACAGGTAGAGGTAAAGGGACCATTTTCCCTACAGTTACCGTAGCCCACCAATTTGTAATAACTAAAGGAGGTTGGAAATGCTTTGAGGATTTTCTTCGACCTTATCACTTATCAACTGCAGTATCCAAGTGTGTCGATCCTGAAGATTTCTTCAACTGCATGTTCAGAAAGAGGGCCATATGCAAGGTAGACCCCATCAATTCCACTTTCCTAAAGACCTCATTAGGAATGAGTTTGATCTAGATGAGCAAGAGCTAAGGAAGGAAAAGTGGGTAGCTTATTAAAAAGCCTTAGACTTTGTACACCAATTTGATACCAACTATGACCCATTGTCTAGCTTCCACCCTTTTGAGGAGAAAATAAAGTTCTTAATTCTTTGTTTTGAGGATGTGATGCAAACTTTGAAATAAAAGAGGGAGGTTGTAATTAAAAACAACCTTGAGAAAACAAGATTGGTTCTAAGTAGGTCCACATATACCAGAGCAATCCCTCCTGGTGACTACATGTTGCACAAGAAGTCCAATTGCAGTGTTTTAATGGCTACAATAGGGGAGCCCTCTACCTCAAAAGGGAAGAGGAAGATATAAGATGTCATTAACATTAAAGATAGCCCAAAGAAACAAAGAGTGGGAAAAGAAATACAATCTGATGAACCTTTGTATTCCCCATCTCAATCCCCTATTCATATAGGAGATGAACAGGCTATAGCTGAGCAATTGCTACAATTAGGTAGTCTTGGAGAGATAGCTTACACTTATGATGAAGTGGAGGAGGGAATGCCAGAAGAGCCCCTCACAGCTGAGATGAACATTACTATTAATGAATTCAAAGGCTAGGAGTGGGATCCTAAGATCAAATAGGCCAATGAAGACTTCTTGGCTGATAATAATTTTGTCACATCAGAAGCTTTCATGCAATTTGTGTGGAAGAAAAACATTGACAAATATAATGCAAGGTGTGAAAAGAGAAAAGGTGAGCAGCCCCACAAAGATCCAACTATGGTTGAGGAGGAAATAAAGTAAGAAATGATTGATGAGTTTAAGACCATCACTCCTAAGCAGGGAAGAGACATGGTGGCAAAGGCTGGGGTACTCATTCTCCCTGAGTGGGACATAGTAGATGCCTTGGTATTGGAGGCAGTAAGAAAAGAGACCAAACCTATGGAGGGAGTCACTTTTAGGAAAGACAATGTTGCACTGGTCATGTGGTCTCTTAAGAGATGAAAATAAGAGAAATAAAGACACCCTAGGGTCAAGTTACCTTGGTGGAATGATAGTAAAAAGAGTGCATAACACTGGGGTAGTGGAAGCTGCTAGCACTGTGCTAGAGACTACAAAGTTTAATGTTGCAGTAGCAGAAAGAGAGGCAAAAGAAAAGGCAAATCTCCAAGCTAAGCTAGAGACAATTTTAAAAGCTTATAACAATGCCAAGGATGTGATAAGAGGTAGAGATAGCATCATTGTCAAGCTACAAAGCCAATTGGCAGGACAGTACCATCAAGGTGAGTCTTCAACACTGATGATCTCCTCTTCTCCTACAAGACCTCCACCTACCAGCCCCATTATTGAGTTACCACCATCTCCAGCACCTTCTAGTTCTCAAATGGTTGATATCACTCCTCATGAGTTGGAAAATTCAAAACAGGCTTAGGCTCGGTACGCAAAGAAATATGAAGAAAGAGTAAGGGCTACAATTTCAGCTTTTGCCAATACCATGGGGGCCTCATTATTGTATAACAACATGAGCAAGATTCTAGATATGTGGAATGAGCTTAATGGAGATAAGCATGTTTTAATGCCTATTTTTGACAAGTGGAAGCCCAGAGAGCAGGATTTGGAGCTTATTTGTGTATTCTATGATGAAGCAAGGGCTAATCCTATTATCAAATCCACTTGTGACACCACAAAGGATCTAGTAAAATTAGCAGAAGGAATAGATAATGCAGATAGGAAGATCAATTTGTACAAGAAAGAGTACATTGATCAAGTTTTTGAATTACTCCTAGGAGGTTTTGCCAGCCCAAACCAATTAAAGGACAAACAAGTATGGCTTAAAGAATTAGAAGCCAAATTGTCAGGTAGAATAAAAGGAATTATTGACTTAGATGATGCTTCCTTTTTTGTTGTAACAATTCAGGAGATAGAGAGAATCAAATATCATTATGGTTTTCTAAATTCAGAGGTTAACAAAATGAGGAATTCCTGGAAAAGGTTAGCCAAGGAAAAAGCAAAAGTGATTAACTTCGCATGGCCAACTAATGATGTATACAATGAGTGGACAAGAAAATATGCCATACAGGGTGCAGAGCAGTTAGCAGAGGTTGCAACTGGACAACAAGTAGAAGAAACTGCGGAAGTTGAAAAAGACTTGTAATCGCTTTTGTAAAAGGTTTTGTAACTTCTTCTTGAGAAGAAATGACTATAACAAACTCTCCTAGGAAAGTCCGAAGCTATGTGTGCATCCACATTGTTATAAATGGATACCAAGACTAGTAAGAAATGATCGCAAAATATTGTAAGAAAATGGTGCAAAGATTTGTCTGGGGTTTTCCAAGTTTTAATGGAGAATATTCGAAAGTTTTTGTCATACTTTCTTTGAAGAAAATATCAATATATAGACCATCGGTTTTGAGTTTAAACTTTGTGTCATGATGACTCTTTAATGTTACAGTTTCATTGAGGTGATGAACTCCATTGGTTTTTGGTGCATAGTAGGCAGAGCTATGGTGGTATAATACAATACCCAAACAAGTATAGATGACTTTGTAAGATATAAGGGAAATACAAGGTAGGAAATGATAGATCCCCTTAATCCTACAAACACCCTAAATGGCTCAAATGGACCAAATACGGATGAAGACTTCACCTAAGGAAAATGATGACTTAGAATATGTTCTTAGGTCTAATATGAAATCCACAATCAATTATGAAGGAGTCCACAATCAATTTCAGTTTGTGAGGCCTCTAACCCCCAGAGCCCCAAATTCTTCTCTTAAACCCTTAAAATCAAGGGTTTCTCCAATATCACACTTCCACACACTTCTGGAAACAAAAGAGATCATTCCATGAGAAACAAAAATCAAACATTCATGGAATGACCCTCCATGGTTAGAAACTTGTCAGAAATTGTTAACAAACTAGTTTAAATTTCTTAATTAATGAATGTATAGTCAAAAATCTGAATGAAAAACGACCCTAAAACATTCAAATACGTGTAATATGCCTAAGATAATACTCAAGAATGATATACCATAAATACCATGCAAAGTAAGTCTCACAAAATCATAAACTGGCATAAAAATGGCTTGAGAACTGAATTTTATTCAACCTTCTCTTGCAATCCGTACACTTCAGGCATTCAATCTACCTTACAAAGAATGTCTATGGCTTTAAATAGCCTATCCAAGTTTTTTCAACCACCATATGGTTGGTTACAATTTTATTTTACATAAAAAAGCCACTAATCTAAGTTTCCCACCTAATTCCTTATAGATGTTGAAATTCAAATTTTTGAATTTTCAACTTTTGGAAAATGTATTACAAATTGAAAACCAACATTATTAATGATGGATTTGCTTCCCATAAGGCATATTTGACCATCCTAAACCTTCCTAAATCCTTTATTGGGTGTTTTGACCAAATTTGCATTTTTTGACAATAAATGATAATTTTTAGGATAAAATGACAACATTTTACAATTTTGTTTTTCAAAAGCCATTATTGGCCTTAACAACTCATATTTGATCATTTTGACATTCATTGATGAATTAAACAAGCTATCTCGATTGAATAATCTTACAAAAAGTGTGTACCGAGTTGAGTATGTTTTAATGTGCTCCAATGAGTCCGCGCTCTATTTCATCAGTATATGTGCTACCGATAATCCTCCTTTGTCTTGCCAATGTGGTTTCATCTGGAGCTTCATTCTAGCTAGACATAGGCCTGCCATATTTTAGTGGAGGGACAAACTGGAGCACTATTTTAGGTAGTTACCGGAAAAGTTATAAAACATCTTGTCATGGTAAATTGGAGAAAGTGTCACCATTGTAGGTGCATGGAGCGCCTTCGATGGTCATTTTGTAGCCAATATTTTTATGTTTAAAGATGTCATTTTCAGGGTCCTAATTTTGATCTACATGTACTGATAAGGGATGGTTCATGGACATTACAATCTGTAAAGAACCAATGCTTCTTACACACTGCTGCCATTTTTTTAACACAATGTTTGTTAAGTATTCATGTATTCAAATACAAATTTTCTATCACATGAAGTATTGATCTATAGTTGTTAGTTTTTCCTTTTCTGTACTTTAATATTGCTTCAATCTCTCTATTAGCTTCAAATTGTTATGCAAAATCATTGTACAGATTGACCAACACGCGTGTTCGTCGCTCGTTTTACACCGTCGATTTTGTAGACCGAGACCATTCTTTTGGAGCTAGAATAGACGCATCTCGTGTCTATTCTGGCTCCAAAAAGATAGTACAGATTGACTAACAAGAGTGTTAGTTGCGCATTTTACACCATCAATTTTGCAGTTAACAGTTGCAATTGACTAACCTGTCACTAACACACTGTACAAAAGGTCTATTTTGGAGCTAGAATAACTGCGGCCATTCCTGATAGCTGAAACATAGTCGGATATACCCCATTAGGTATCGGAATAGTTCAATTTATGTCCCTCTAATGCCCCAATGATCTGAATATAGCAGTCCGCATTGTGACCAAGTCCCCCATGTTATCGGCATAAATCAGCCTGAATAACTCCTAGCAACTCTCCATCCATCATTCCCGATAGATGATACATAGTCGGATATGCCCCATCAGGTATCGGCATAGTTTAATTTATGTACCTCTAATGCCCTGATGATCTGAATATAGCAGTCCACATTGTGACCAATTTCCCCGCATTATCGGCATAAATCAGCCTAAAGAACTCCTAGCAACTCTCCATCCGCTTTAATAGCCCTATCGGGACTTGACATAGCATAAAACTGCTTCTTCCGATGTCCCGATGAGTCCTAATGCATGTTTACTTTATTGGTATAACTTACACCGATATCCCCGCATGTGTTGTTATCTTCATCGGCAGTCGGAATAGCCTTTTTCTATTCCTCTCGAAGTCCTGATCAGTCTCCGATGCACTTTTATTCTCTATGCTTCCGAGTTTGTTTTATCGGTATAGGTAATACTGATGGTTCCGCCTTCCCCATTCTACATGTCATCGGGGATCGATATAACTCTTTTTGCACTATCCCGATATGGTCTTTTTCTTCGATATGGCCATTTTTTTTAAAAAGCAGGAGATATGCCAGGCCCACCATCCTTTCGCTGCCTCACGAAAGATAAACTCCATGCTAATTCGCCCACCGAAATAACGCAGACCATCGGATCGCTTTGAAGATGCACCTTCTTTACTTTCCACATCATCCTCACTTTGGGCCCACTTCCCTTTCGCTACTTCGCGACAGGTTAGTCAATCGCAACCACTAACTACAGAATCGACGGTGTAAAATGCGTGACTAACATGTGTGTTACTCATTACTGACCGGGTATCATTATAGCAGACCGAGACCGCTCCTGATAGCTGAAACATAGTTGTATATGCCCCATCGGGTATTGGCATAGTTCAATTTATGTCCCTCTAATGCCCCGATGATCTGAATATAGTAGTCCGCATTGTGACCAAGTCCCCCGCGTTATCGACATAAATCAGCCCAAAGAACTCCTAGCAACTCTCCATCAGGACTCGGCATAGCATAAAACGGCTTCTTCTGATGTCCTGATGAGTCCTAATGCATGTTTACTTTATCGGTATAATTTACACCGATATCCCCGCAGGTGCTTTTATGTTCATCGGGGGTCGAAATAGCCTTTTTCTATTCCTCTCGAAGTCCCAATCAGTCTCCGATGCACTTTTATGCTTTATGCTTTCGAGTTTTTTTTATCGGTATAGGTAATACCGATGGGTCCGCCTTCCCCATTCTCCATGTCATCGGGGATCGATATATCTCTTTTTGCACTATCCCGATATGGTCTTTTTCTCTGATATAGCCATTTTCTAAAAAAAGCAGGACTAGTCTGATATGCCAGGCCCACCATCCTTTCACTGCTTCGTGAAAGATAAACTCCACGCTATTTCGCCCACCGAAATAATGCAGACCGTCAGATCCTTTTGAAGATGCACCTTGTTTACTTTCCACATCATCCTCACTCTAGGCCCACTTCCCTTTCGCTGCTTCGCGAAAGATAAACTCTGACCATCTTTCCTTTATGAAACATCGCGGGCCGTTGGATCAACTGGAAGATATCATTTGTTGGTATATTGAAACGAACCATCGGGATAAACAAAATTTAGGTATTCGAAGACCCGATAAGTGGGTCGAGGTAGTTTGTTCTGATCAAAAAGCAAAAAAGTGGTAAAGTAAGGCTCCGTAAAGTAATAACAACCAGCGGTAAACATTTGAATCATTGGGAGGAGTGTTGCCGATTAGTCGTTGGTTTTCGTCATGAGAAGAACTGACCATGACAACATAGTTTCCATTAAATGCAGAAATTGAGTACATTCGTTGCCGCATGAAGCAAATCTGTCAAATATTACAATAATCAATTACAAAGATTGCAAGCAAATTTGTCCCAAATAGCTAGTATTGCAGAGGGAGCAACATTTCTCACAAAGTAATTGCAGAAAGATAGTAAGTGCTTACTGAGGTAATTTTTTAGTTACTGACTACAGAGTGAAATAATTTGCAGAAATGGAGGGGTCAAGCTCAAAAGGGAAGCGAAAAGCTGCCAAAGTATCAAGTACCACAACAAAGAAATCGGGTAGAAAGCTGAATCAGGACATGATAGACCAAATGGGCTCTCCAGGAGCTAGGTCATGCAGAGCTAAGACAAATTTGCATGTCCGTGAGCAGTTAGAGGACATATATAGAGGGATTGGGGATATATTCACCACAGTGCGAGGGCACGAGTTGTTCCTTTTCCATTACTTCCGTAGGGATAACCCCACGCCAATTTTGAACCCATGGAAAATGGGTCTCGGTAAAATTGTAATACACAATGTGTTTGTGAACATTGATTTGTTGAAGCTTTTAGTAAGAAATTATAATGCAAACAAGCGATGCATTATGTTGCCTGATGGGACTGCTCTAGTGTATTTTGCAAAGGCTATGATTCAGGAAGTTTTTGCAGTAGATTTGGAGGCAGAATTGCCTTTGTCTTTTGTAGGTTTGGAAGAAGAGTACAGGAAGATGGACACTACATAACAGGGCTAGAACCTCGTTGTCCATAAAGAAGAGAAGGGGAGGCTAACAGATGAAGAAGGTCCTCCATATGACATGACTATTTTTAAGAAGTATCTGCAATATACATATATGGCTTGTGGTCAGGTGGGAGGAGTTGAAGCTCCTGATGTGGCAAACATTTGACCACTTGTTCTAGTAGCAAAAGTGCAGAGGCATGAGCCTAGGGCATTTGACTTTGCTTCTTACCTAGTAGACAAATTGCATGAAGGTTTCTTAAACCTGAAAGACAATCTAGACAAATATTTCAAGCACTACTCAGTGTTAATGCACATCATTTTATTTTATGGGAGATTTAGAGGGTTATGGCCGAAAGAATTGAATGTGAATACAATTGGGAAAGATGGAAAGGAGCAACCAGTGCAATTATGGGTTTCCCTTTGGGATTACAGGTTTGAGAGTTCTCATTACCTCAAATTTGAGGAGTTCTTTGTGAAACCACTTTTCTTGCTCTTTGGTGAGCCTCAGCAAGGATCATTTTTGGAGGAGGTTAAGAAGTTTCTTAGGCCTCATGAGAACCAAAATATAAAGGTCAATCACAACTAGGGCGATTGGTACTCATCCCAAAACTTCACTTTTGTTTGATGCTATGGATTTGAGGGTTATCCATATGTTCTCCCTAAGCCTGTACCAGACAGGATTGCCTTCTTGGAAATTGTAAGCCAGTTAAGTGTGTTTAATGCCAAACATTTTGGAGTTGCACACAAGCAAGCTTTCCTCCCTTGCACGCTTCACTTTTAGGATTTTAAAATTGTACCAACTAGGGCATACGAGGCCATTTACATGAAGTTGGCAGATGAATATAATTTGTTTCGGCACGTATCTAGAACATGCTATGATCCTGAGGGTTACATCCATTCAAGCAGGAAAAGACAGGATTTGGGAGACTACCTCCATGGGGAGGATGAATTTGAAGACATGTGTAGGAATAAGGAGGTGGAAGAGCTTGCAGGAGTTATGGAGACCTTGGAGAAGAAGCTAGAACAAAGAAGGCAGAGAGTAGAAAACATGGAGGGAGAACCAGCCCAAAGTGATTCAGGGGAAAATGAATTAGTCTCCAAGCTCCGTGCCCCTGAGAAGGAGAAGGATTCAGAGGTAGAAGATAGGCTTATTGTTGCTCTAAATGCAAAGACAGATGAAAGAATGGCAGAACATGTTTCTTTTGTATCTGATGATCACTTCATTAAGTCTAAGGAATTCAAATCATTCCTGTACCACTTCAAGGGTAAGAAATTGAGGGAAGCAGTGCCAAATGTGACCCCCTGATAATGAAGTAGAAATGATGATGAGGTTGAAGGAAGACATTGATAGAGAAGTTGATACTATGACCCTACAAAGGGGCAGGCAATTGCTAGTAGACACAAGAATAATTGTGTTTCCAGGATGGGACCTGAGTGCTTCATTTATTTTTGATTCTTTGTTACATTCAGATAGTAAGGATATGAAGTTAAACATCCAAGGAGTGCAAGATATTTTATTGGATCAAGATATGATCCAAAGGAGGAAGAAATGTTATTATGGGCCTTATATCCTCCTAATAAGAGGCCAAAAATCATTGATGTAGATAAAGCTTTTGGTCACATGATGACCTTGAAGGTTGGGGAAGTAGATCCTATAGTCACAGCTGACATGGGTATCAATATTTCAAAGTTTAATAAGGCCCAAATGAAACATGAGATAGCAAAGAAGAATAAGTATAAGGATTTGTATGAAGAGACCCTTAAGAGGAGTGGGCACCCTATTCCCCAAATTACAGATTCAAGAGGTGAATGGAAGAAATTTTTTGAAAAGCTATCTTATGAACATAACAAGTTGAAAAAATAGATGAAGAGCGTTAGGGCCGATATGGCTTGCATGTTGCTAAGTATGAGGTATGGCAATATGGAGAAAGCATTGAACGAATTCTGGGGTGAATATCAGAGGAACATGGACAATATGATTTCACACACCAAAATTCGAGATAGACTCGACATGATGTTATAGGATGCAACGACGAAAGAGAAAGAAAAAAAGAAGTTGCAAGGTCTGCTTGCTACACATGAGGGAGTTACAGAGGCATTGAAGTTTGAATGTGATGAATGCCAGCAGATTGTTGAGCATGGGGTTCCCAGTCTGGTAGATGATGCAGGTGTGATCAAAGACAAAACCGTATGGATCACTGAGTGCAAGTCTATGCTTAATGCAACCCAAGCCATCGCCAGAGTAGATGTCCTTGACATGAATGACATGGTCGATCAATTGGAAAAAAATTATGTGATTGAGAATGCAGCCAAGGATGCCATCTTCAATGCTACAACATATAAGGATCTGGCCTACTTGGGGCATATTAAAAAATGTGGACAGCGGCTAGATCGAAAGTCCTAGTGTGGTGTTTGACTTTATGTAATGTAATTGATATCTTGGTTAGGCATTTTAATTTCTGTCCACATAGTTGTTAAGATAATGAAAGGGTGTGTCCTTTCATTCCTGTCTTTCAACATTTGTATTTGTATTGAGTCATCTTGTGTAACAAAGGGAGGTTTTTTGGGGGGGGTTTTGGAACATCATTGCTGTAAGGACTGAAAGTCATATGTATTATTAAATTTTATAGGAAGTAGAAGTGTCATTTTGTGTAAGTAAATTGCAATGAAGTATCTCCAAGTGGGTAGCTTCTGTGTACTATCATTTCTCAGACATTAATATACAAGATTCATTGTTTCTACTTCAAATGTACTGATTACTTTCTTTGTTGATGATACATGCTTTGTCCTCTTCATAAATCTATTTAAGAATATGTTGTAATGTGAAACACATTTCATTACATTAAATGTGAGACATACTGAACCATTATATTGATTATTCATATTGTCTCTTGAGTTGATAATGTTATCTATCCACAAAATATCATTATATTTTGAGATAGAGGCACTGCTTTGTTGTTAATTCTTTGAGATCCTGATTTAATATGCATTAGCTCCTTGATAGATAAGTATTATTTTGAAACCTGGGTTTAGTGGATTCTAAAGTGCAGAGCGAATTGGTCTTCGACCATCCTTGTTCGTTGCCCAAGGTTGTTGCCCAAGGTTAATCACACTACTTCATGGTTAGGAAACTATTTACCATTTTATATGCATTTTCCACGTTTTCAGCTAATGATCCATATTTTGGATTAGGTGTTTGAATAATGGAATACTCAGAGCTCCACATGTGTGTTTGATAGTCATTTCAAGGATGATTGTCCCCTAGGTTGCTACTTTTGTCAAATCTGGCCTATGAGCCCTTGTAAGCCCAAAAAAGCATAAATTTGCATTACGATCAAAAACGACTTCTAAAGCCTCATTAGGTAGTTATGCATATCAGTTTAATGTTAGGAAGTCATGCTAGGAGGTTCAGTATAAGTAAAAATGCATATTTGACCAAAAGTTGTCATTGTTGCTTGACAACTTTTTGCAACTTTTTGAGAAACTTTGCATTTTTTTAGCAAATCGGTGGTTGGGCAATCGATGAAGTATTGGTTATGACCAAAATGGCATATAAAATGCTTTGCGAATGACCAAAATGACCAAAATAGAAACTCAATTGTCCTACAAGAATTTAATTGTATTTGTAGTCATATATATTGAAATGCTTGACTTTGATGTTATACAACAATTTCATGCACATACAATAAAAAACATTTGTTTTTCCACCATATATAATAAAATGTTAACAAAAATTTCAAAACAGAGAAGATAAGAGTACCAGTTGCTGTCAACAAAGTTTTTATTTGTTTGGTAAAGCTATATTTTATATTAATTCTGAAAATGTTTAAATTCTGCAAGATAAACCTCAACAGCTAGCCGACTAGACCATCGAAGTCGGTGGACGGTATACATAACATTCCATACATAACACATTCAGAAACATTTAAAAAAAAACATAGTCCTTGCTTCAAAAAGGGTTGTATGTGCCATCTCACTACACCACATGAACAGTGATCGTACCCTCTTCCACGTCCAGCACTTCCATGTTCCTAATTTGGTTAATTTCTATCTCCCTGCTGGAGCCTTCATCGAACTGCACCACACGACCCTTCTTAGTTGTTCTTCCACAAGGTCGACCCCGTCGTTTTGTGCGTGCAGGAACTGTTTGTTGCACAAGTGCTCTATATTCCGACCAAGGTCCCCATTTTTCCATCTCCACACGCACTTCCCAGACATCGACCATCTCAAGGTATTGCACAATACCATACATCCCAGCCTGTGCTACACTTCTTCTAGCCTCTTTATCGAATGTCGCACTCCAGACCAAGAACAGTCACAAGGGAGGACTGAATTCACTCATGTGAATCCACGCTCTGCCCACACTTTCAAAGTCATCCATGTCTCGTGCCAATCCTAATAAGGCTTCCATTCCACCTAGCCATTCCTTCTTCACACACCTGTTCATGATTTCTCTGATTTTCAGAACAGGTCAAAGCTTGAGACACCATGCCATAAATAGAGACACTATGTCCGCATTCGTTCTGTACTTCCATCCACCTTCTACATACTCAAGCCCAAGGATCAACTTCACTGCGGATAGGAATGAGGTGTCTTCATAAATAAATAGGTTCATCAACCTCTCATCAATTATTCGTCCCCAAAATGCGATCTGTGTTTTGGTTGTTTCTAAAGAAAAGTTGGCCTCCATGTTCAAAATCAAGATACCTGTTATTCCAAAACAAACATGCAAATATGTCAGACTAATAGCAACGTCTATAAATTATTTCAATTTTTATCAACCTATGCCTTAATTTTTTAGTGCTTTCTAATAGCTAAGTTCATCCACCACATGTTCCATGTTATTCTACAATCTAAATTTCTGTCCAATAGTTTGTGGATGTTTTTTTAGACTTACACATTTCCATATGATGCACACAGCTAATCAAAAGTTTCTTCGATTAACGGGCAGCGATTGACTAACACTACGGATTGACTAATAGTCATGTTAGTTGCGCTTGTTAAACCGTTGATTTTGTAATAAATTGTTTGCGATTGACTAACCTATCGCTAACACGTTGTCCAAAAGGTCTGTTTTGAAGCTAGAATAGCTTCAGCCATATTGCCTCTGGAAGGGACAGCCATTCTAGCTCCAAAACTAAACTGTCGTACAACGTGTTAGTTAGAGGTTAGACAATCGCAACCGTTAACTACAAAATAAATGGTGTAAAATGTGAGACTAACATGCGTGTCAGTCAATCCATACTATCTATCTGAAGGTTTAGGGTTTTTGAAATTTACCATATCGGGATAGTGGAAAAATAGTTATATCGATCCCCGATGACATGGAGAATGGGGAAGGTGGAACCATCAGTATTACCTGTACCGATGAAACAAACTTGGAAGCATTAAGCATAAAAGTGCATCGGAGACTCATCAGGACTTCGAGAGGAATGGAAAAATGGTATTCTGACCCTCGATGAAGATAAAAGCTCCTGCAGGGATATCGGTGTAAACTATATCGATAAAGTAAACATGCATTAGGACTCATCGGGAGATCGGAAGAAGCACTATTATGCTATGTCGAGTCCCGATAGGACTATTAAGGCATGTTAGTAGTTTGTTTTACACCATCCATAATGCGACCAACATTCTACGATTGTCTAATCTGTCGGTAACGTGTGGTTGAGATTGACTAACCTGTCGCTAAGACATTGCATGACATGGAGAATGGGGAAGGCGGAACCATTGGTATTACCTATACCGATAAAACAAACTTGGAAGCATTAAGCATAAAAGTGCATCAAAGATTGATCGGGACTTCGGGAGGAATGGAAAAATTGTATTCTGACCCCCGATGAAGATAAAAGTTCATGCGGGGATATCAGTGTAAACTATATCAATAAAGTAAACATGCATTAGGACTCATCGAGAGATCGGAAGAAGCACTATTATGCTATGTCGAGTCCCGATAGGACTATTAAGGCGTGTTAGTAGTGCGTTTTACACCGTCCATAATGTGACCAACATTCTGTGATTGTCTAACTTGTCGGTAACGCGTGGTTGAGATTGACTAACATGTCACTAAGACACTGTATGACATGGAGAATGGGGAAGGCAGAACCATCGGTATTACCTATACCGATAAAACAAAATCGGAAGCATTAAGCATAGAAGTGCATTGGAGACTGATCGGGACTTTGGGAGGAATGGAAAAATGGTATTCCGACCCCCGATGAAGGTAAAATCTCTTGCAGGGATATCAGTGTAAACTATACCGATAAAGTAAACATGCATAAGGACTCATCAAGATATCAGAAGAAGCACTTGTATGCTATGCGGAGTCCCGATAGGACTATTAAGGCTTGTTAGTAGTGTGTTTTACACCGTCCATAATGCGACCAACATTTTGTGATTGTCTAACCTATCGATAACGCGCAATTGAGATTGACTAACCTGTCGTTAAGACACTGTATGACATGGAGAATGGGGAAGGGAGAACCATCGGTATTACCTATACCAATAAAACAAACTCAAAAGCATTAAGCATAGAAGTGCATCGGAGACTGATTGGGACTTCGAGAGGAATGGAAAAATGGTATTCCGACCCCCGATGAAGGTAAAAGCTCCTACAGGGATATCGGTGTAAACTATACTGATAAAGTAAACATGCATAAGGACTCATCGGGAGATCGGAAGAAGCACTTGTATGCTATGTCGAGTCCCGATAGGACTATTAAGGCATGTTAGTAGTGCATTTTACACCGTCCATAATGCGACCAACATTTTGCAATTGTCTAACCTGTCGGTAACGTGCGGTTGAGATTGACTAACCTGTCGCTAAGACACTGTATGACATGGAGAATGGGGAAGGCGGAACCATCGGTATTACCTATACCGATAAAACAAACTCGGAAGCATTAAGCATAAAAGTGCATCGGAGACTGATCGGGACTTCTGGAGGAATGGAAAAGTGGTATTTCAACCCCCAGTGAAGGTAAAAGCTCCTGTGGGGATATCGGTGTAAACTATACCGATAAAGTAAACATGCATTAGGACTCATTAGGAGATTGGAAGAAGCACTTGTATGCTATGTCGCGTCCCGATAAGACTATTAAGGCGTGTTAGTAGTGTGTTTTACACCATCCATAATGCGACCAACATTCTGTGATTTTCTAACCTGTCAGTAACTCATGATCGAGATTGACTAACCTGTCGCTAAGACACTGTATGACATGGAGAATGGGGAAGGCAGAACCATCAGTATTACCTATACCGATAAAACAAACTCGGAAGCATTAAGCATAAAAGTGCATCGGAGACTGATCGGGACTTTCGGAGGAATGGAAAAATGGTATTCCAACCCCCGATGAAGATAAAAGCTCCTATGGGGATATCAGTGTAAACTATACTGATAAAGTAAACATGCATTAAGACTCATCGGGAGATCGGAAGAAGCACTATTATGCTATGCCGAGTCCCGATAGGACTATTAAGGTGTGTCAGTAGTCCGTTTTACACCATCCATAATGTGACCAACATTCTGTGATTATCTAACCTGTCAGTAACGCACAGTTGAGATTGACTAACCTGTCACTAAGACATTGTATGACATGGAGAATGGGGAAGGCAAAACCATCGGTATTACCTATACCGATAAAACAAAGTCCGAAGCATTAAGCATAAATGTGCATCGGAGACATATCGGGACTTTCGGAGGAATAGAAAAAGGCTATTCTGACCCTCGATGAAGATAAAAGCACTTGCGGGGATATCGGTGTAACCCATATCGATAGAGTAAACATGCATTAGGACTCATCGGGAGATCGGAAGAAGCAATTTTGTGCTATGCCGAGTCCCGATAGGACTATGTAGGCGGATGGAAAGTTGCTAGGAGTTCTTCGGGGTGATTTATGCTGATAACGCTAGGGACTTGGTCACAATGCAAACATATGCCGATACCTGATGGGACATATCGGTCTATGTTTCGGCTATCGGGAGCAGTCTCATTTTGCTGTACCGATACCCAGTCAGCAATGAGTAACACGCATGTTAGTCACGCATTTTACACCGTCGATTTTGCAGTTAGTAGTTGCGATTGACTAACCTATCGCGAAGCAGCGAAAGGGAAGTGGGCCCAGCGCGAGGATGACATGGAAAGTAAAGAAGGTGCATCTTGAAAAGGATCTGACGGTCTTCATTATTTCATTGGGCGAAACAGCATGGAGTTTATCTTTCGCGAAGCAACGAAAGGATGGTGGGCCCGACATATCAGACTAGTCCTGCTTTTTTTTAAAAAATGGTCATATCGAAGAAAAAGACCATATCGGGATAGTGCAAAAATAGTTATATCGATCCCCGATGACATGGAGAATGGGGAAGGCAAAACCATCGGTATTACCTATACCAATAAAACAAACTCCGAAGCATTAAGCATAAAAGTGCATCGGAGACATATCGAGACTTTGGGAGGAATAGAAAAAGGCTATTCCAACCCCCGATGAAGATAAAAGTGCCTATGTGGATATCGATGTAAATTATACTGATAAAGTAAACATGCATTAGGACCCATCGGGACATCGGAAGAAGCATTTTTTTGCTATGCCGAGTCCCGATAGGACTATTAAGGAGGATGGAGAGTGGCTAGGAGTTCTTCGGGGTGATTTATGCCGATACCTGATGTGATTTATGCGGACTCATTGGGGCATTTGAGGGACATAAATTGAACTATGCCGATCCCCGATGGGACATATCGGTCTATGTTTCGGCTATCGGGAGGGAAATAGGGACCAAAAACAATGTGTTAGCGATAGGTTACGGGTTCGGCCACAGCTCCAAAACAGACATTTTTTTGCTATTTTAGACTATTTTATGCAATTAATAGTAAAGCATATTAAAAAAACCAGACAAAAATCCCTGTGTAAAATTAATTACAAATTTATATGGCTATTTCTACATATTCATTTGAATCATTTGAAGATAATTTCAATATTACTGTTAATTGTTAATCGCGGGTTACTCATTGCATACGACGGAGTCAGAAAGACCATGGCTATTGCGTGACTAACAATGCATGGAAATCCATCGGAGAAGCAGCAAAACCAATAACAACGCATGGAAATCCAAGATCGGACCTATCGACATTACTCTCACCGATTAAATTAATAAGGCAACGGTGGTTACATCGGAGAACCGGCAAAAACCAAATATTGTCTTGCCGATAACTGAAAAGCACTATAGAAATGACAAACCAAAACAACAGTATACAGATACTAACAAACACCAAAAACCCAGCAAAACGGCACTACAGACATACTAACATGCGTTTTACGGCGGCTTTTTGGAGCCAGCAAACACATGTCGAGCCCTATATCTAACCCTAACCCAAATAATTTCAAGCTACAGAAAAACAAGAATAACCAAAGCAAAAACAAGACAATATAATTTTCGCACAACATATACAAATCTGAAAGAACGGCTACTCAAAAAAGCAATAAAACATGCAAATTTTCCAACTGTAACTCAACATACCCATTAACCTTCACAAATGAATGCAGGCTACCCTTCAAAACTAAGTCCTCGCTGCCTCCTTCAAACCCTTCTTTGCCTCCAAAATGCCTTAAAAAACGCCTTCAATAACAGCATTCAAAAATGCCTTCAAAACAGCATAACACTGGAACAACAAATTAGGGCTTTGGAGTCCTTTATCTAATCGCACATTAGTCCATTCATCCCTTTATGCTTGTCCCCTTTTGTCCACAACAAGCAGAAAATGGCGGGAGGTCCAGTTGTACGCTCCACCTAACACAACACGCGGAGCCCTAACATGCGTGTTTTTCCACATGAGGCCACGGAGCTGTAGAAAATGGCAGGATGCGTTGGACATGTCTATTCTGGCTCCAAAAAGACAGTACAGATTGACTAACATGCATGTTTGTCTCGTGTTTTACACCGTCGATTTTGCAATTAGCGGTTGCGATTGACTAACCTGTTATGGCCTAACACGTTGTACAAAAGATCTGTTTTGGAGCTATGGCGTCGGTTTTCACTGAACGGCCGCGATTGATGGATTGACTGAGTAAGGACCCACCTGTCAGTAGCACATGCGAGACAACCACCATGGTTTGGAAGCCCGCTGCCTCTTTTTCCCACTGTTTTGGCGTTCGAACGCTGTCATCAACACTTACCGTCAGATGTTTGTTTTCTATGGCTTTTAATGTGCGTGTTAGGCACAACACATCGGCCCGAGCCGTGGCCCACGATCCGTCATTTTCCGGCATGTCCACGTAGTTTCATGTGGGCCCCGACATTTGAAACAGCCGACTCCAGGACAACTCCACGTCATTTTCGGTGGGTCCGGCGCCTACACCAAATGGGCATGGTATGGGCTATGGTATGCATGGGCTATGCATGTCTCGAACATGTCCGCAATGCATGTCATTGGTACGACAGGTCACTTTTGGAGCCAGAATAGACGCGTCCCCCCTTAATGGACTAATAATAATTACACACCTTGAACACGGCACTGTTTTGAATATATAGGCTCTTGATTGCGTGGACCCCTCTACCAATACTTTCCATGCTGACCATGGATTTTTCCAGCATCGAATTTCCATCAAGCAGTCCATGCGTTAGGTATCTTTTATTTATTGACCGGGACCATTGCCGTTTTTGCGTGTTCACATATGGGACAAGATTTTTTGAGATATTTATCTCAAAGGATTTCACATGAGCGATGTGGTTGTGTAAGATGTGCTATGGATGTCTGTGTATGGGGACAAAGTGATGCGCATCTCCTTATTTCTAATTCACCCCCTCCCCGAAGTTGCCCATTCTAACTATCTCTGATTACAAATTGGCATCAGAGTTTAGAGCAAGAAAAAGATGAAGTACAACTCTTTTCCTTTTATTCCTCACAGAGGATCAACTTTTCTCCCAACCCTCCACCTTTTGCTGTTTGTAATTAATTTTTCTTCTGTTGTATGTGGCTACATATGGCACACCTGCGATAATTCCTTAACACCCTCTGATGGCAGCACCTTTTCCACAAACTTGAATTTAGTTACCAACGATCTGTTTCGGAATGCATCTCAAAGTTCAGGGTTTAACACTTCTTCCCATGGCCAATCTCCCAATAAGGTCTATGGTTTAATCCAGTGTACTAGAAATATATCGGCTGTGAAATGCTCAAACTGTGTGCTGGAAGCGAATCGGAGTATCCAGGAACTTTGCGCCAACGACATAGGTGGGCGAATATGGTTGGATGACTGCTTCATGCGCTATCACAACTCTAATTTTATTTCAACAATAGATACTACAGGACGTATCTTGGTGAACGCTCATAGTATACCCGAGGAGGCTTTCAAGTCCACAACCAGTAGCCTTTTGTCGAATCTGTCGAACAGAGCTTACATCCCTGAAAATAAGGGATTCGCTACTGGATCAGCCAATTATTCTGCCTCAGGCGTGTTATACGGTTTAGTTCAGTGTTGGAGAGATATATCAGTGCAAGATTGCAGAACATGTTTGTTTCAAGCAAGAACAAGTATAAACAATATTTCAAACCAAGGAGCCTAGCTTCAGTGGGGAAGTTGCAAGGTAATATATGAGACACGACCCTTTTTTGACTCTGCTCAGTCGCCCTCTCCCTCCCCTGAGGGATCCAATCCAGATTCTCCCACACCTGTCCTGCCTCCTGTAGTAGCCCCCTCACCTGATACGGTTAATGGAACTTCTACAACGATATCAAAAGGTATGTTCAGAATTATATTAGTTCCTTTCCATTTGTATGAAATTGGAAATTATATTCAGTTCTTTTATCATTTTTGGTTTTTCATTAGATTCCTAATTGAATGATTTCCTAGATCTCATAGTTATTGAAGAGTCACCAGCTTGATTTAAAGCCATAGCCACACACACACACATGTATACATACTCTTTTGTTTTTTCGTTTTAATCCGTTGCAGTCATTTCATTGGTACTGCAATTCTCTTTCCACTTTTAGTACTTTTATAAAGCATTGTAGGGATACAATTCTAAGAAATAACTATTGAATTGTATTTTACAGAGAAGTCTTCAAAAACATTACCCGTAGCTTCTGGTCTTATCGGAAGCATAATTCTGGCATTAGTTCTTTGCCTGATTGCATTCAGAAAATGGGTTAAATCTTTCATTTTTGGAAGCCGAATATCTATTACTACTGACAATCAAGGTGGTCCCTTAGGAATCCATTTCTAATTTTTTTGTTTTCTTCATTGTGGTCTTCGTGTAAAAAAATATCTAAGCTTAATGAATTTGTCTCATTATTTTCTGATACCACAGAGAGGCATGGACTTTCCTCTGAACCTGGCGTACTTGTGCAAGAGCAACAATTTGTGTTCAGCTTAGAATTGTTAGCAGAAGCCACAGAAAATTTTCATGACAAAAATAAACTTGGAAAGGGAGGCTATGGTGCGGTCTACAAGGTGGGTCCATAGTTTAATCTGGTCTAAACTAATGTCAATTTATATGGAGAGCTCTAAATCTGTTTTCAATGTTTTAGGGGATAACTAGAGATGAAAAGAGATAGCTGTGAAAAAACTTTGTGCGAAATCTACACAAGGAAACAAAGAATTTATGAATGAAGTGAAACTGGTGGCTAATGTTCAACACCAAAATCTTGCCAAGCTGCTAGGATGTTGTGCTGAAGGAAATGAAAGACTGCTTGTTTATGAGTATTTTCCCAACAAGAGCTTGGACACATTTCTATTTGGTATGTTGCTATACAATTTTAATTTACTTTGGAAAATATGAAAGGGTAACAAATTTCTAAAAATTTGGGATAGCAGATTTAGAGAAGGGTAAAGAGCTAGATTGGTTAAAGCGTTACAACATCATCATTGGAATTGCACGTGGTCTTCTCTACCTTCATGAGGATTCACAATTGCGAATTATTCATAGAGATAATAAAGCAAATAATATTTTGTTTGATCATAAATTAAATTCAAAGCTAGCTGATTTCGGTTTAGCCACACTTTTCCCTGAAGACAAGACCCACATTCAAACAAGAGTTGCAGGCACATTGTAAGCATCATAATGATAACGAAGTTTCTGTTCTTTTAGTTCCTTTTGGTTTAGAGATACAATAGACTCTCTCAATTTATTTCTGAAACTTGATCTCCAATCCTTTTGTTTAGGGTTATTCATAAGCATTTTTAATTTGAATGCAGCGGTTATATGGCTCCAGAGTATGCAATGCGAGGGCAGTTGTCAGTTAAAGTAGACGTTTACAGTTTTGGAGTGGTGTTGCTTGAGATCATCAGTGGAAGGAAAAACAATTATATTGATCTTCCAAATCATATGCAACACCTGTTGGGATGGGTAAGAAACTTCATTTCTCATTGTCCATTATATTCATCTGTTACTTTTCTTATTCTATGATTTAATTGCTACTTCTCTTATTCTATGATTTAAATGTTAGGAATAATGAATGATTTGTGAAAGCTATCAATCTCAGCATCACATTATAAAATTGTAATTGCAATACTTATTCATTAATAAGATGTGATGCAGGGATGGAAACTATTCAAGACAGGAAATGCACTGAATCTAAGATGTAATTGCAATACTTATTCATTAATAAGATGTGATTATGATGGTCTCTAGTGGTTCCGTGACACTGCCAAGTCCTTCAAAACCTGCTTTTTTAACTAATAGCGAAGGCTCTCAGAAGACATCTCAGACAACCACACCATCTTTCCCAGGGATTCCTTCTATAAATGAGACCTCCCTTTCTCAAATGGACGCAAGGTGACCTAGAATAAACGCAACTCTGGCTATATATGATGGGGATTGCCCACAGGATTCCATCATTCTCACGCCTGTATGTTCATCCCTGAAAATTGCATTCAATTTTTCAGTTGAAAAGTTGTAGATAAGATAAGCCGATATCATTTGTTGCAAATTATAGCTAGGGCGGTATGCAGAAATTAATGGAAGTGTTGTTCACCTTTGGACACCTGCTCTGCATCCACCACGTACTGCAGGCAGTGAATGCATTTGCAGGTTATGACTTCAAATTGTTCTGGACCACCGCGAAAACTCCCCATAAATACAGACACACTGCACTTTAAAGAAATGAAGACAACTGAGAAGAAAGTTTCCATGCTTGTTTTATTGCTTTCTTTATTCCTGAATTCTATTATATATGTTAGGCAACATATATTGGGCTATGTCAACTCCTCCATAATTTATTTTAAATTTTATTTTTTGAACCGTCTTGTCTTTAGAATTGCCAGATTAACTCTATATTTTAATCAAATAGTTTGAGTTTTGTTTCAAGAAATTTAATTCTTCTCAATTATTATTAAGTTTTTTTGGGATCTCTGTCCAGTTTCTTCTCATAATTTAGTTTTAGTAACATCGAAGAGAAATTTTCATTTAGAGTTGTAGTTCAAACATAAGCCTCCTTCACCTGATCTAGTCTACCACTGCAACCACAACTCTTCAGATTTGGTATTTGGATAATTTCGTCGTGGCTGAACTTAAACTTTGGACTTGGTCATCTATACCACCCGAAATTAGAATGAATTGAACCTTCTCTCCATGGTACTGGTAAAAGCTCGAAATAATATTGCATCTTGTGCTGATATATACATATGTTGTATCTGTATTCCCTAGAAGATATAGGATAGGATGCCTATAGTGTTTTCTGTGTATTCTGACCCGTGTGCAATACTAGTTCACAAAATGCCAAGTGACAACAATTAAATGCTACAAAATAGGGCAAACATAAAAGAATACAAGGAAGATAAAAGTAGTTAGTATTTTTTCTTTTAAGACCGAACTTGTACCAGACCTTACTTTAAATATGTTTTCTGTTCTTCAAATAAGACCAACTATGATAGCTGTATGCCACTATTTTCTTTTTTCTAAATGAATATTAAGTGCCTTAAAAATTCGGGTAACTGCTCATTCAATCAAATAACTATTTTGCTCATTACAAGATTTGGGGGGAAATTCATTGCTATTTTTGCAAGTTAAGTTCATGTTAAAACCATCCGAAATGAAATTTTGGTGTTTGTCAAAACCTTTTTTCAAAGTAAACTCTTGAGACATCCTTGTTCAGTGCACTCCCAATTCGCTCAAAGTGATCAATCTATTCAAGATCTTTTCAATTGTTCAGCTTTCTAACATCTTCATTGCAGATAGCCTTCCATTTGTGCGCCATGCATCTCACTCTGCTACTCTTCCCTTCATTTATAATAATAACAAACATACGTCAAAATATTACGAAGCTTCAATACATAATGTGAAACAAAAATGCAAATCGTAATGCCAACAAGAAAGTGAGTCAAACGAAACTAATCTTTGCAGAGCTGCTACTTCAATCTATTCACAGCAAACTAAAAAAACTCTAAAGATATTAGATCAGATTTTACCCAAAAGATGTTTTTGCTAGTGTCAGGACAGCTTTCAGCTGCTACTAATCTATCACAATGGATGATACCTGGAGGACATGCAACTTGAAACGCGGAAGGCAAACAATGAGATTGGCGACGTGGCAATAAAATGCCGCTACATTGCTCATCCATAATTCTAACGTTAATCAATACATTCTATCTAATTTTTAATTTTATTTTATTGCTAAGATAGACAAACATTTTGCTGTAGAGACGAAAGATTTGTAGAAGACAGTGATAATATTTTTTGTTTGATAAAACGGGAATTTGGGTTCTATTTAGAAGCCAAATCATGAATTTCAGCTGCAACAACATTATTTGGATTAATAAAAAATAGGATAGATCTGAATCTTTACATAACTGCTAAATAGCAATACATCAGGTGTATGAGAAATGCGCATATAGCCAAAAAAATAAAGAAACCAAAACCTGCTAGGAACCATTAGACAACCAATCGAAGACTAGAGACATAACGAAAAAACATAAACCAAGCAGCCACCCACCAAAAAAACAAAGGGATGGTCTATTTGATGGAGGTGTTACCCTCTTGCGGTTCTTTATATAGATTAATGACTTTATCAAATGAAGAATTTTTTTTGTTAGAATTCTTAACAGAGGCGAGAGTACTAGAATCCAAGGTAGCCTTGATCATTGAGGCAAGGGGCTCCATCATAGTAGAGGGAGACAACAATTTTTTTTTGCTCCACTTTCCTATAGTCAATTTCCTCCTAAATAGCTTGCAAGGAGGTTGACTTCTTCAAGACCATCTATTGTCTTAGCATAGACATTTCCTCAATTTTTTGATTCAGGATTTGTTGGCTTTCCTTCAACTCAATCACTGCATTGGTCTAACTCTTTCAGACAACTTTTCACTAAGGTCATTTAGTATCCCTTTGACCTTGTCCGACTTCTCTAATTTACCAGCCATATCACTAGTATCCTCCCAAACCTATTCATTGTTTTCCTCCATTGCCTATTTGTTAGCCCTAGCTTCTACCTCTCCCACTGCCTCAAACCTTTTAATATTTCTTATACCTACATTAAATTGTGAGACAAGCCATTTAATAACCATGATGTCCTAGTGCCCAGTGACCTCTTCTAGCATTGACACCTTAGCATCCGAAGTGAGCGAGTCGGGATTCAGATTAGAGACATCATGTCTAGGAGGAAAGGGGGCAACCTCTTTAGAGGCAGTAGGAGACTAGTGAGATTCCAAGGCCAAGGAGGAATCAAATTCCTCAAAAACTTCTTCCTCATCTGATTTTAATTACTCCACTTCCTTAGACGAAAGGGTATGAGATATTTTCTTGTTTTTTCCTCCAATAGGATTGAAATGAGTAGGAACTAGCTTAGGTTTAGATGAAGAAGAAGCATTGGGGTTAGGTTTTGAAATAGGGGCACCTGAAAGCTCTACCAATAAATTAGAACCTGATAATGGACTAAGGAGAATCAATAGGGACTCACTAGATGGGGATAAAGCTAGGTGGGAGTTGTGTAGCCTAAGAATTAATCCTTGGTCAGGGTGAAGAGATTTTTAAGATTTGGCTCTAGCAACTGATTGAGTCAAAGAAGAAAAAGCCCAAAAGGAAAAATTCATTTTTTATGTCATACCTTAGATGGTTTAGCATAGGGAAAAGATGGTTATGAAATCTTTTAAACCTATCGTCCAAACTAAAGTATTTCATGAGTAGCAAGGTTTCATCCTTCCAAATACTAGGGAGGCCCTCTCTATTATACTCACTTTGGAACCTCAAAACCCCTTTTCCTAGCTTGAAAAATCTTTCGAATTAATCTTTGTTGGATCGTTTCAGCGTCTTTGGAAAATTTATTCCCTCCTATGATAAACTAGTGATAAGAGTGATCATATTTGGTGATATTTTGAATGCAACTCCCCCAATATTCACTTGGTCCTCTTCTCCCATGATTGATAA
Organism: Cryptomeria japonica; assembly: GCF_030272615.1. Lineage (NCBI taxonomy): Eukaryota > Viridiplantae > Streptophyta > Pinopsida > Cupressales > Cupressaceae > Cryptomeria > Cryptomeria japonica. The sequence goes on along the minus strand of NC_081408.1, from coordinate 117,784,389 downwards.
AATTTTATGGAGAGAAAGATCACAGCCCTACACGCCTTCCACACAACTTGCAAGGTTACCTTTGACCACTTTAGATCATAACTTGGCATTGTTTTCAAAATCATCACAACTATCTGGTTTAGTTTGTATGAGGTCACCCCCATAGTTATCATAGATAACTTAGAGGTTAAAACCAAAGGGGAAAAATAACAACTAGTAGTATGAGAAAGACAATGCTTATGAGGGTTGGGGAAAGTGACATTGTTATTTCAAATAGACATCCAAGACCTAAACATTGAGGGATTTGTCGAAAGGGCGATAATAGTAATAAAAAGGTAATCCTTGGATTATACTCCATCATAAGTCTTTATGTCCTCAAAGATAGCAACACAAACCATATTTCGAATATCATAAATACCCATCTAATTTTTCAAATGATTGGAAAATGGGCCTAAAGAAGCCAATCTTCTTGCAGCTATATATCCTTCTTTCTTGTATGACTGAAAAATATGTGGTTCACCTTGTGAATGAGGTCCCGACACTTAGCAACAAGGTGCTCACATTTCTAGTCGTGCTTGGCTTCATTTTTTTGAATTAAGATAGTGTTTTTTGAATCACCTTCTATGATGATTTGATTGTACCTTCTATCATTCACAATAACTATGCCATAACAGACTGTTATCACCTCTACAATACTTGAAATTCAAGTCCCCAAGTTGGTCACGTAGGAAAGGGTAAGATTACCCTTATGGTCACAAATGACCCCACCTCGAGGTTTTGTAGAAGAGCTGTCAATATTCAATTTTGATCAACCAAAGTTGGGGGGGAATGGCAATTACAACAATATTGTTCTTTCCTCATATTATAATTTTTATAAAATTTTAACAAATTAATAACTTATAATTCATAAATAAAATTTAGTGAAATTTATTTGGTATAGAATGCTAATAGATAAAGTTCATCGCAATTGTATTGTTTAAAATGGTTAAAATGAAATAACAAGTAAATATAGTGATATGTTATATAAGTAATTTTTAACTATAACTAGGGGATATTAGTGGCTTCAAAGGTTGGGTTCTTTTATTTGTTTTCCCTTGATATGTGTGACAAGATGATAATTTTGGCAAAGAAAAGTAATCGAAAACTCATTTTATCTTGAGATTATTAATTATATTACAAACCCTTTTTAACATCATTTGAATTTAATTTCACATACACAAATCTTGTGAATAGAATCCCTCATTGTGATACTGTACTAGGTTAAAAAATAATTAATATTTTTTAATATCCTTCATCTATGCATCTAAACATTTAAAAAATCAAGTTATGGTTCAATTATTTAATCTTTAATAATATTTGATATGGGGCTACTTAGCTAAACCAATTCTAATTTCCACCATAATTCTAAATCATATAATCAAACCTCCAGTATAGCATTTTCTCATTAAATTTTTACCAAGGCCATCTAAATTTGTAGTTGCATTTAAGCTTTCAAGTAACACCAAATCTAATAGATTCTAATTAAAAGTTAAATTCGCTACCTCAGAAATAAATTTAAGATTAAAGAAAAGTAGAAAATTGAGTGCCATCTTTTAGTAAGATGAAAAAACCATATTGTATGTGTTCCCATGATTTAAGAATGCAACATCAAAAAGAGTTTAAAAGAAATCAATTCTTTGAAAGGTATTGAATCACGCACAATAATTTTATGCTATACAAGGCACTAAGTTGGAAATTTCATAATCCTTGACAAAGGAAAAGCCCTGTTCCATATCTTATCTTTTTGAAAAACATATCGAGTTGAGGTAGAACAACAATTATACTTGGGTCATAAACATGTATACATGAATTCACTTATATATAAAAATATAAAAGAAGTTTTATTGATGGTAATGTAGTTTCTTTTAGGAAATAAAGATTTTATTTCTAGTTAGGAATATAACTATGAACTCAACTACTAGTTGGTTAGCTCTTGAAATATTATTCAAGTGCAGTGCATCATGCTTTTTCTCTTAGATGCTAAAGGAAAATAAATTGATGTATAAGTTATTGACAATAAATTGTAACACAATCTTACAAATGCACACTTATGTATTAGAGTAGTAATAACACAATTTATCAATTCTTGTAGCATGACTCATAAATCAAGTGAAAGATTTACTCTTCTATATGATTCCATTGCTACAATAAACATGGATGAGGGTACAACTACATATAATCATTATTATAGGGCATTAAAAATGTAACCTCATTTACCTTAAATAGATAAGGATACAATGAAGATAAACTTCCATTTTCCACTCCAAGGAAACTTGAGCATCATTTCATCCCTCTAAACCAACTAAGATGGAAGCAACCACACATCTAAAATGATGTATATATTATTTATAAACTATTTGAAATATTTGATTAGGTGGTTACATATTTGGTAGACTTATAATATCAACCTCCAATAAAACATCTAGAACAATGTGGAAATGTTGTACTACTAGTGAGAATTGTTTGATTAGGTGGTCACATGGTAGGTAAACTCATAATCTATACCTAATCTATCAAGAGACTATTTTTTCTCATGTGGAACATCTTATTAAAAAACAATAATAAAAAATATCAAACATCATTAAAATAGTTTGATAGGTAGATTAGAAAAACTCCAATGGTAAAGCATTCTTTAGGATTTATTTTCTGAAAATCTCAACAATAATCTAGTATGTTATGATTGCCCCTTTATGGGGTAGGGGTGTAGCTCGATTGGCGAGAGATTCTAGTGGTGAAGCATGAGGTCAAGAAGTCTAGTCCCCCCCAGCCCATGTGGTATTAGAGGATGTGTTGTTCCAGCATCAACGATCATGTGAAAAACTTTACTTGGCACACTGCAGTTTATAGGGGAGTACTATACCCAATTCTTGCACTCTAAAAATAAAATAAAACAATGACTGCCCCTCTATAAGACTTTCCTAAATTTATTATTTCTAATTATCCTTATCGATCTAGGGATCATCTCTAGCTATCTTGGAATGAGACCTTTTATTAGTTATCTCTTGAAAGAAAATGATTCTTAAAAATTCACAAGGCCTAAGATGAACAAAATGTTTTCTAAAGACTCCCAAATTGATGTTAAAGATGTGAGGTAGCTCTTCAACAATTATATCACCCTATTTAGCCATTAATCGTAATATTAAAAAAATAACACAATGATTTAATTAATATGTTTAAAGCATAGTTCATGGTCAAACCAATGAAAAATAAATATGGTTTCCCATTTTACATGTCATATCTTTCATGTTGAACTAGTTTTATTTTAATAGAGATTGAACAATCAAACATTAGCATTACTAAGCCTCAATTAAAATTATCTAAAATCCTCATATATTCCACATGAATTCTAAGTTAACAAAATTTAGTTCTTATAATTCTTAAGTGAATATTCCCTTTCTCACTGTGTAGTAAAAATTATACATAAAAAATCATAACTCAAATTAAAAGGTGTTACATGTGAAGAACATTCTACTAATAATTTTACCATAACATATGATTAAATACCAAAAAAAATTATCCATACATTTTATTTAATTTTAATATAGGCTAGATCAACACATCCTAAAACTAGAACTTAACACATAATAGAGTTTCATTGCTAATAAAATGTTCTATTCCAACCCTTATGAGGATTCATGTGTAATTAATATGTGACTCTTATTTCATATGTGTATTGTTTAAACAAAAATAATTCTTTTCTTTTGCACAAATTAAGCCATTGAATTAGGATAGAAGGGTTGTAGATCCTTATAAAAATATACGACATTTGATCATCCCATGAATATTAGGAAAACTACTATGATAAAAATATACGACATTTGATCATCCCATGAAATATTAGGAAAAAATCTAATATTGTTACTATTATCTTGATGCAAAATAAAAATCCCACATCATATGTGTTATCTTATGGTCTTAAAAACGTAACTTGCATATTTTTTGAAATCAATCAATGTTATCAAAGGTACTAAATCATGCATGTTAATATTTATGATAAAAATGCATGGATGTATAGGCTTTACAAGATCTTATGGAGGAAAATTTGTGATCCAATTCTTATTTTTTGTAAAAAATATCAACTTGTGGTAGAACTTCATTTAACCCTAGGTCATTAGCATCAATACATTTAATTCATTTACCTATATAAATAAAATAGAAGAATTTTTTGAGGCTAGTGGAGATTTTCTAGGAAAGAAATAGTTTTTGTTACAAATACAATATATAAACTCACCTAACAGTTGGCAAGATTTAAATAAATATAATTTGTAATACATCATGCTTTTTTTTCAAGATATTAATACACAATAAATGGATGAAAAAAAATCACAATTTAAATGGAACACAAACATATCAATGTATACTCATGTACTAAGAATAGTCAAAACACAATAGCACAAAGACACTCCTTGTTAGAATGATTTTATGCATTTGAAGCAACAAGGATGCAACCAACCAAATATTTAGAATGATGTGGAAATGATGTACAAACAAGGAAGAATGTTTTCTTAGGTGGTTTCATGTAAGGAACACACATAATTTGAAGATGATTAAACAAGGTTGATAGTTGGATAAGAAAATATCTAAAGGTTAAGATTCCTTTAAGAATGTTTGTTAAATACCAAAAATTATCTAGGATCTTATTATTGCTACTCTCAATAAGAGTCAACACAATTACTAATTTCTAATTTCTAATTACCTTATAGTAATGTGCAAATCACCTCTAGCTCTCTTGGAATTATCACTTGAAATAAAACTAATTATTAAATGTATACAAGGCTTCAAATAAATAATAGGGTTCCTAGAGACTCCAAAGTTGAAATTCTAATATAATAAAAAAGGTGAAAACTAGTCTAAACATGCAAAATAGGAATCAAACCCAATCCCATCAATTACACAGGAGAATACCCAATGAGTCCCAAATTCACACTATTGTGAGAGTTGCTTAATTCTAGCTTTGATTGTTATAATTTGATCATATTGATTGGATATGATAGATACAATTAACTAGAGTAAATAGTGTGAAATTGACAATAAACAACATAAACAAATAGAGGAAGGTTTGGAAATAAACTAAGATGTACAAAGATAATAAGGAGATACTAAGAGGAAGTTGTGCCTGAATTTCAAACTAAATCTAGGTGGACATTGTCGCTAGGTACCTTATCCCTATGAGATTATAAACTAAGTTTTAAAATCACATTGGAACATTGAGACTCTGCACTATCTTCCTTCTAAATTTTAGCCTGAACATGGATGACTATGGTGCTCAACACCCTAGTCCTATAGAACCAAGGTGCTAGTTGCTAGTGTCCAAGTTACTTTTGATTAAATTTGTAAGAGATCCTATGACTGGATTAAAAAGAGGATGTAGAGAGTAATTTGTGCCTGAATCTTGTGCTAAAACATGGTGGACAATGTGGCTTTATGTTATAGTCCTTTCAAAGGATCAACTAATCATAGAAATAAAAAATGGAACACATATCCTAATGTTCTCTTTCTATCAACTACACTTCCTATTCAATCACTATGTGTGTATCCATCTAGCCCAAATTTATTTGTTGCATTATACAAATACTATATCCCTTGGTGTCATTCACAACCTTAGGGTTCTATTACCCATTTGCCAATATATGTCCTTAGGTGTATCAAAAAATATAGAAATCAAATTCTTACTACATGCATTATATTAGGCCTATAAATCACTATTTAATTAGATTATACACCAAGATCATTGGGAGAAAAGGTAAGATACTTAGACTCAACAATATTAGTAGAGTGAGAAAGAAAAGAATTGGTGAATATTTGAATATTGTGATTAGGTGGAGATATAGTTTTTTTTTCTTTGTCATTCACACCAACTATGAATATAGTATTACTATAAATACAATCTTGAATCTTACTCCTTAAAGTATAACACTTCTTAGTATCATGACCAGGTTGATAATTATAAATTTAGAAAAGGCTTTGGGATTATGATAAGATAGAAAAGGTTTAGATGTATCAATTCACCTTATGGAAGGAAGTTTCAACACATTATGATGTATCAACCTCAACATTATACTATGAAAAGAATTAGAAAAAGGAGTAAATTCTTTTCTAAGGTATTTGGATAAAGGGGCCACACCTAATGTCATATATGTCACTTGAGTATTGAAGTTGTCATTTATCTTGATGTATGATTTGTTTAGTTTAAAATTCACAAAATATTGTTGAGCACCCTCATTCTTATCAACTAGAGCCATTGAAGGAGATGATTCAAATTGACTCCCTTGAAGCTGAAATTTATGAAGAACTACACACAATTGTGTAAAAGAAGTAAAAATAGAAAATAGAAGCTTATCTCAGATGTATTTTTGTAATTTAGCAATAAAAATTATTTGAACATCATGATCAAGTGTAGGATAAACAATTTGAGAATACACATGTTTATATGTAGCAATAAAATCAGTCACTTTTTCTTTAACTCATTTCTTACAATTAATCAAATCAATCAAAGAAGCCTTAGGACCAATATTATTTTAAAAAATTTGAATGAAAGAATTAGTTTTTTTTTAAAATAAGTAATGGAATTAGGAGACAAAGAACAATACCATTGACAAGTTTATCCCTGAAGATTCAAGTAAATAATTTAGCCATAATTCTTTGGTCATGAGAAGAATCACTACACAAAGTTTGAAATGTTTTCACATAGCCTCGAGGTCACCTTTTCTAATGTACAACTCTAACTGAGGGACTTCCATATGTTAAGGGAGAACAAAATGAACAATGTCATTAGATAATGGGCTCGCTACATCAAATGTGGGAACATTAAACTTTGATTGAGTCATGGAAGCCAATTGATGTTGTAGGGATGTAGTAGTTTGGGCTCACTTTTTGATGGTTGCTTTGGTGGAAGGATTGAAATGGACATGTTGAATTGTGATGGAGGGGTTAACATTGTTGCATGTAGGTGGAGGTTGAGAATAAGGCGGTGGAACATTATGATGTGTTGATATGGGAGATAATTGGGATACAAATAGAAGACTCATGGAAGGTTGTATCTAAGAATATTGAATCAGGGGATTGTCCCCATGACTAACATGTGTGGGATTTACATTTTGTGTCGAAGAAGTCATGATTGCAGATGTAAATGTAGGCACATTAGGCAAGGTTTTAGACATAGTAATGGAATAATTGACTTGACTAGTGGGTTGAGAGTAATCAAGGACTTTATCATAACTTTTGATAGGCATGGTATTAGTGTCAACAATATGAGAAAGGCCATACAACAAATCAACACAAATTTTACTACCTAGTCCTAATTTAGGACCATGGCATTGTATGCCTTGGTCCTAATTTGGGACTAGGGCATGGTATATTATAGTCCTAGAAATTAGGACTCCAAACTAGGGGCTAAGCTAGAAAATTGAAAAAAAATGAAAAATAGGTAAGGGTTGTGAGCAAAATCAGCATTGCAATCAAGGCTTGAAAGATGAAATGCCAAAGTGAGACCTAAGTAACGACAAAATTATAGGAAAGTAAAATTTAGAAAATTGTAGAGAGATTGGAAGAGGCTCGAACTCAACAACATTCATAGAATGCAAAGGTAATAGATTAGTAGAAATTTGGAGGTTTTGATTAGGAGGAGCTATGAATTTATTCCCTTTATCATTGACACCATCCATAAATATATTATTATTATCAATAAAGTATTGGATCTTATTTCTCAACTAGTGACATTTCTAAGTATCATACCCAAGTTGATGATGAAATTGACAAAAAGTTTTAGGATCATCATAAGATATAAATGGTTTAGAATTGTCAATTGGTTTGATTGGAGAGCTGCTGGAAGTGGGTGGAGAGAGAAATTGATACCCTTAAAGTGGGGGTAAATGAGATAATTGATACCTTCACAGCTTTGCCAAAACCTAGCTAATCTAAGAAGCTCATGATTATGACCCAAAAGCTCTCCCAATATGTTGTAGTTATGAAATGCAACCATGAACAAAGAATTAAAAAGGTGGAATAGTCTATGGTGGAGATAAAGAAAAACCTCAAGAACCTGGTTGACATAAGAAAGGAGGCCATGAATAATAGTATAGAGGGGCTCAAAAATATCAATGTCATGGTTGTGGAATACAGATCCATTCATAGTGAACTTGAGAAAGATCTTGGAGGTGAAGACATGGCTACTGGAGACAACAAAACCACAAGCCCTAGTTCCAGGACCAGAAGTAGGAGCAACAATAAGGGCACCTCTAGATTCATTATGGAGGAGCTAGAGGAAATCAATAAGATTACCATCTAGAAGAACAAGGAGCTAGTGAACTCTCTTAATTGAGTGCTTTTATTTTATTTTTATTTTTATTTTGTGTCTCTTTTTCTTTCGTGAGTGTTGTGGGGTGCTCCCCTATTTTGGTTTTGGTTTATGCCTATTTGGCCGATGGCCGCCTTTTTTAAAACTTTTGGTTTTGGGTCCATGTAAAACTCGTTTATCTTTATAAAAAACAAGACAAAGAATAATACTATTATGAGGATTTATCTCTAAAAGTTCTAGTAATAAATTTAGCCATAAGTCTTTTATCATGAGAAAAATAACTACACAAAGTTTCAAATGTCTTCACATGAGTCAAGAGGTCACCTTTTTAATTATACAACTCCAATTGAGGGACTTCCATGTGCTTAGGAGGAACCATATAGAGAATGTCATTAGATAGTGTTCTTTCTACATCAAATATGCAAAAATTGAATTTGGATTGAGTTATGGAAACCAATTGATGTTGTAATGATGTAACAGTTTGCGCTAGGTTATTAATAGTTTCTTCGGTGAATGGTTTGAAATTAGACATATTGGATATTGATGGAGGAGTATAAATTTTGTAAGTAGTTGGAGGTTGATAATAATGGGGGGAACATTATGGTATGTTGACATGGGAGATGGTTGTGATACAAATGGAAGAATCATGGATGGAGGTATGTAAGAATATTGATTAATAGGATTTCCCCCAAGACTAACATATGTAAGATTAACATTTTATGTGGAAGTAGTCTCATGATAGAAGATATAAATATAGTCACACTAGGAAAGGATGTAGGAATAGGAATACAATGGTTAACTTTGCTTGCAGATTGAGAGTAACCAAGAGAACAACTTTTAATGTCATAGCATTAGTATCAACGATATGAACAAGGCCACACAAAAAATTACACGTATCTTATCATTTAGCAACATTATTTTGAAACCTTCAATCAAGGGTATTTCCTCACTATTCAAGTATTGTTAACCCATCCATTATTGAATATTGTTAAATTCATTATAAATCTTCTCCATTTGGTCAATAGTAACCCTAGTTAGTGATATATCTATATCTTGAGAAGTAATAGGAGAATGGGGGTAAATGATGTCATTTGTTGTGTTAGATGAAGCATTAACATTCACATGGAATAAGTTATTCAACTATGGCTCCATATACTTAGTGTTTAAACCTTGGGAAGACTTAAGTCTACAACTTCTTCTCACTAGAATATTATTTGTAGGACTAAGGGTAACAAAAGTCATGCACAAAGGGAAATTGGATGCAAAAACTATGATTAAGTAATGTATTTATTTTTAAATATGATTGATTAACCAATAAATTAAGGAATGTGAATTATGATATTGGATATTAGATGCATATAAATCTGAACATTACATGTCATAATAATCAAATCTAAAAACACAACTTAAAAAATTATGCAAAACACAAGTCAATTTTAGAATAATAAATCAAAATTTTCTATGATATTAAGCACTAAATTTATGTAATTCAATTGCAAATATGATTTATGAGTGAAAAAATGAATGTTAAAGTGCATACAAATCATACTTGGGATAAGAAATCAGTAACAAGTATGAAAGAAGTCAGGTTCACCAAATTATTTTGGTGAACTAGCTACCCAAATGAATGCAAGTGTATAAGATATATGTTTGAAAAATAACTAAAAATATGAATCAATTAAGTGCATATGAATCAAATGTGAAAATAAAAATGAGTAGCAATGTAAGGGTAAGATTCAGGATCACAAAAACATAATGGTGATAAAAATTAGGGTTTCACAAGTTATGTTTTGCAAACTAGGAAACCACCTAATTTTTATATGAAAAAATAAAAAAGGAGGATAGATACAATAGATCCAACCTCAATTATATTGGGAAGAGGGTTGAACATTGATTGTAGTCCTTATTCCCCTTTTATTTGAGTTAAAAATATAATTGGAATCGTATGCTTTGAATTTAGCACAAAATGATAGATAGTTGAGAGGAAATAGTAAGAAGGGACTACTACAAATATCCAAACAAGCCACAATCAAGGATATAGGAAAAAGAATAAAATAGAAACCTGGTCTAGAAGTTGGGGCTATTTTTTGGGGACCCGATAGTACAAAGTCGCATTGGTCCTTCGACTTTCCGTCCATAAAAGATTGAACATGTCTGTAATCATTGACTCTATCGAAATGCTTGAATACAACTCTTGAGTCGATTCCCTATACAAAAAATGGGAGAGAAAATTATTTTCGATAGTGGTCAAACCCTAGTTTGGAAATTAACCTTGAAATTTAAATAGTAATTAAAATGGAAACTACAAGAAGGTGCTTTCCTTTTGAGGGAAAGGCTAGATCTGAAATGAAGTGCTTGTAATTGAAATGTATAACTTGATGAAGTTTGTTTGGATCCTCATGCAATAGTCTTAGGACTTGTCTTGTAGAATTTATTCATAGAAATTTGATCATTGATGCAATCTTGAATGCCTAAACTTGTCTTCACTTCTTCTCAAATCCTTGATGAATGTTTGATTTCTTGCTCACTTGAATTTTAAATATTAAATGAGGCTCTTAAAAAATATTAGGTTATGTCCTCAAATGAGAGGGGTATACCTCCTTTTATACTTGACTGCCCAAAAATTAAATGGATTTATAGAGTAGGCTGACATGGGATAAAATTTCCCTCACATTGTTGAAAGGTGTGCACCCTTGTTCTCCTTATTTTGTGCATTGCAGTGCTCAGGTTTGTGACATGGCTTAACCACCTCCCATGGATTTTATATGTCTAGTGGTTGTATCGAGAATTAGCAAGTCGATCTTTTGTTGCAACGACAACCACACTTGTAACAAGTGGCATTTGAGCTTGGTCATAGCTTCAAACCCCTCATTTTCACTGGGGGGATTGTTGCAAGGTGTGCGCCATTGGTCTCCAAATTTGAATCTTGATTAAGATGACCAGGGTACTAATCACCCTAGTCTTGATAATTAGAACTCAAGTTTGAGGAGAAGGAATGGAAGGGAATGAAATTGTAAGTTTAAAGGTGGTGTGAGTAGAATGAAAATAGGCACTTAGCATTGAAAGACAAAGTGCCAAGGTGATATCTAGGAGAGGAAAAAGTTATATGTGAATACAATTTATGATGCTACAAGTTCATAATGGCTATAGAGGAAATGATCTCAATGTAGTTAATACTAGGAACCTATGAGAAACCTTTGGCCAGAAGCCATGGTTTGAACTTCTCAACTAATCCATCTGCTACAAATTTGGTCTGATAGATCCACTTACAACAAACCATATTTCTTCTCTTAAGAAGTGGAACAATATCCCAAGTGTTATTTTAAATCATAGAGTTGTACTCTTCCTTAATTATTGAGTCCCACTTACCAATACCCGATGCTTCATGAAATAATTGTGGATCTAAAGTTATGGCAATGTAAGAATGAGAAATGTCTTCATGTTTTGATAGAGTTCTACGTGTATCTAAGGGATCTCCAACAAGATTTCCTGCTAACTCAAGTGTCTGATGATCCTAACAAGGTCTATGTGGAGATGAAGCAGGAGAATCCTTAGCCTCAAAATTTTAACTCTACAAAGAGAAAGATGAAGCCTCATGATAAACTTTATTATTATGAGGAAAATCCTCTTAGTCACTATCTAAACATTTGATTGAGTAAGGAAATTGTGAGGAGCATCTAAGAGAGGTTTCCTTGAACTACAAACTTCTCTCAATTAAGAGGTCATGTGTCTTAGGATCCATAAGTCACTATGCTTTTATACCATAAGGATAGCCAACAAAGATAGATGGGTAACATTGAGGTTCAAAGGCCTTGTTCTTCTCTGGAGGGATATGAGCTCATGTTGGGGACCTAAAAAATCTAAGGATATACATAATAGGTTTCCTACCATAGCAATCCTCAAAGGAAGCTATTCCCTTTAATTCCTCATGCAAATACTTATTTTGGATTTAATTATCATAGTTGATAGCTTCTACCCAATGCTCAACTGCAAGGGGGCATGAGTAGATCATGTAGGTAGCCATTTCTTTTAAGGACCTATTTTTCCTTTTAGTGATGCCATTTTGTTATGGTGTTTATGCAATAGTATATTGAAGATAAATTCTTTTAAGACTAAAAAATTGATCAAAGTATGGTGGCTCATAAATTCTCTACCATTATCTATGCATGAAGTTTTAACATAATTTCTAGATTGGTTCTCAACATGAGTTTTAAACGCTTTAAATCTATCAAATACATCTTCTTTATGTCAAAGAAAGTAGAACCATGTATATCTAGAATAGTCATAAATGAAGGTGAGAAAATATAAAGCCTTTCTAAAATACAATGATGGAAAAGGACCCACCAAGTCACTAAGAACCAACTCAAGGTTTTTAAAAGCCATCCAAGCCTCCCCTTTTTTATATTTATATTCAGGATGCTTTCCTTGGGAACAACATAAAGAAACACCATTAAAATAATTTATATGAGGAAGGATTGAGACCATTTTTCCATTCTAATCTATTGAAAATAGTGATAGTTGAGATGGGAAAACTACTCATGCCATAGTTCTCTCAATGAACCTATGTGGGTGAGAAAAACAAAAGATAGTGAATCAAGAAAAAAATGAGAGAAAGCATACAGGAGAGAATTATGATAAACCTTATTATTTGAAAGGAGTGCATTATTTTCAAGATTGTTGATAGTTACAAAATCAGAAGTGAACTCAACTTTTCTATCATTTTATGACAGATGGAGAGAAGGTTGGCTAACAAATTAGTCACATAGAGGATATCACCAAATGTACTAGTACCAACATCAGCAAACATTTTCCCAATGACTTCAATAGGAGAGTCATCCCTCATGAAAATGTGGGGCACCAAACAAGGATCCAACAAAGAAAATAGTTCTCAAATTGGACCTATGTGATGTCATCACCCGAATCAAGAATTCATTGTTGTGAAGAATTTTCAATAGCAATGAGTGTATTTTATTTTCCTTTACTTGATTTGGAAGGAGTAGATGATTTTTGAGAAGAAAGTATATTAATGTTGTTCTTTTTTAGAATATTTTTTAACTCATTAATTTTATTCTTATGATAAGAATGTTCCCCATGGATAGGTTTCTTGTAAAATATTCAAAATGAACTATCCTTTTTTGATACTTCCCCTTTGAAAAGAAGTTAGTGTCTATCTTTGTTGTAGAAGATGACAGTGCTTGATCTTTTGGTGAATTCTTTTCAGACTCCATTTTTTTTTTGATCAAGTTTACTTGATTCTTTTTACCCTTTTGTTGACTAGCCAATAAAGATTAAGATTGAGAAGACTTAATGAGACCCATAGAAAGAAGCTTTCCTTGTTCTTGTGTTAACATTTCAGAAAATGAAGCACAAGAAGATGTAGTGAATGTAGATCCCATTATCAATCTATAAGTGTGAATGCTAGAAATAAAAGATGCATATTTAGGTCCATGTTTGCAGATCCCATTAGAGATAAAGGCCACTATGCTGAATCCTCTCCCCCTTTAACGTTAAGGAAAATGAATGAAAATTTGAATAGCTCTTCCTTCTATTGAAACATTTTTTCCCAATGAGTACACCTCTATAGACAATATACTTACTCAGATTCTCTCTTACCTTTCAAGATATATCATAAATGATTACATTACTCCCCGTGATAGGGATATTATTCTTCTATAACTATTTTTAGTAAGCCTCATCCTTGTCTACTCCCTGAGAGAAACAACTACATAAATCAAAAAGAAAGATAAGAGCCCTAAAAGGCCCCTCTGATAGATGTACCACTATTTATGCCCTTTTTGTCATCCATTTTATCAGTACTTGCTTCTAGACATACTCTTGTACAACAACTTCCAAATGCCCCAATATTCAAACCATTTCTTCTCACATTTTAACTACTTCTCTAGCTATTTGCATGATCAATACTCTATGGTCTTTCAAATCCCCACCTATGATGAGGTAGACTCTAGAATCTATATTAAGAGGACATATGATCTTTATTCTTTTTTAGCGATATATATCTTTTATCAATAGCTAAAGCTTTAAGCCAAAATTGCTGCATTGCTTCATCAGACTAAATAACATTGTTCATCAATAAAACGATCTCATAACAATTGGAAAAGCTCTGCCATACTGAAAACAACTCAGTATCCAAATCGCAAGGGGAATCATAAGATCTTCATTTTTCTCTCCTCCTAAGATAGTGCATATTTTCTACTTATTGGAAGTATAATTAGGACCACTAGAGGGTGCAAACCTATCCTCACACTTTTCTTCCACCTTTTCTTCTGATTTCTTCACACATGTCATATTCATCATCTTCTTTTCTTTATTAGCATTAGTCTTCTTTTACTAGACTAAAACACATCTCATTCCCTCTTCTACAAAATCTAGCAATGTGTCCATTTTACTACAGTTGTAACAAGTCAGACCTTGTTCAAGACCATTTCCATTCCTTTTGACATTTCTATCTCTATTAATAATTCCACTCCTTTTAATAATAGTTTCGCACTCAATGTCGTTATGACCAAAATTGTTGTAAGTATAACAATATTCATTAAAAGATTGAATATTCCTATAATTCATATTCCACATCATCTTACTTTTGCACTCATTAGCCTTATGACCAACCTTGTTTAAAGCATTCTTGTCTTCCAAGCTAGGTACTAGTAGCAATTTTTGTCTTTTCTCTATCAAATTCAACTCTTCTTCTACCATATTGGCCCAATTTTAATCTTCTAAAACATCCTTCTCTTCTACAATAGGATCAATATCCTCAATGATAGCTACACCCTCAATCTGAATACAAACTTGCACTAATAAACACTTTTGTCCACTATTATCCTCCACATAGTAAATATTATGATTAGTCCTTATACCTTATGCAAATAATTATTCAAAAATTCCTTTTGTGATTTCACATCCAGACCCATGAAATATGACCTTATAAACTTTTCTACTCACACACAATAGACTTTGATTAAAAACTTTACCAATAATAAACATCATGAGTTTTATGCTTACTATCAATACATATAATTCATTTCCCACAATTAGGTGCATCTTATTTTTAAAATTAACTAATCCACCATCATATTTCTCAAGGTTAATAAACTAATGTCTATCATGAGTCATATGATTTGAACATTTAGAGTCAACGATCCAGGCTTTTGGTTCCACTTTTGCATGTGGTGTAGTATTCACACTCACTACTTTTGGACCACTCATCATTATTTTCTTCTATAGCTAGGAACAAGTATTCTTCATCTGAGTTATCATCATCGTCTTCTTCAAATGAGTAGGTCTTTGTTGAACAAAAACTCTTTTTTTGCTTATCTCTATCATCTCTTTTCATATTTTTGTTATTCCCTAGAAAAGTTCTTCTTTCTTATTTTTAACATCATTGGGTATTACATCAGAATCGTCTTTATACATACATATAGAAGTATATTGACCAATTATTTCATAATTAAAATATTTTAGGGGTAACTTACCTTTGTACTTTCCAGTTACACTTTTCAATCTTCTCACAAAGCTTGCTTCAATTTCATCCATATCTTTATTTTCTTTTATTTCTTCTTCAAGCTTATTTGTAAATTTGAATGTTGCTTCTTTCCTTTCCTTTTTGATGTCATCTAATTTAGAAATCTCAAAGGTAGAGAGTGAATCAAGGAGCTGATCCATATTACACTTATTGATGTCATGACTTTCCTGAATGACATACTTAGGATTATAGCTTTTTGGAAATGATGCCATTATCTTCCTTACAACTTGACTTTCTTCTATCATTCCACCAAAACCTCTACAAGAATTTACAATTTCATTCACTCGATGAATATAACCTTCAATATTTTCATTATCAGACATCCTCACATTTTCAAACTTGTGCTTTAGATTTGTATTTTTAGCTTGTTTTATCTTTTCATCACCTCAAATACATTCTCCAATGTTTCCCAAATTCCTTTAGCTAACTTTGTGCCTGCAACTCTCCTAAATATTGCATTATTACAATAATTGACAATTGCTATTATAGCCTTTGCATTATTTTCATATGATTTGATTTCATTTAGAGTTGCAGGACCATTTTGAGGAGAATTATAAGTCTTCTCAATGCTTTTCCATATTTTAGCCAGCATAGTTGCTAAATGATATTCCATCATTTCTCTCCAATATGAATATTTTGTGCCATCAAAATTTGGAGATTTGAAGGTGTAATCATGTGCTATCTCAGATCTTCCTCAAGTAATTAAGCTTCTCAAGAAGATCCTCACTCTAATATGAATTGTTGAACACACCACAAGTATAAGAGGGGGCTGAATCAATATAGATAATAAAATACTTAGTTGATGATCTTTAAAACTTAATCCACAACTATATAATTATACTAGTAGTAAATTATGAAATCATAATGCACAAAAACAAAATGAACACCAAATTTATGTGAAAAACTACAAGCAGGGAAAAACCACGGTGAGAATCACACTCACCATATGAATATAATATGTTACAATGTTGCCTCTGAAACACATTACTCTAGAGAGGATTTGTAGAACTAAGGAGCACAACCTTATGACAAGATACAAATGGCTTGTAGTACTAAAATACACTATCTCAAGGCAAGACCAAGAGATTCACTATCCTCTGGAAATAAAATGAATAGCTAAATTTAAAAGAGGAATATTTCCTAATCATGAAATTATTCATGAACCACTATGTCAAGTGACCGATATCATGGCAAAAACGTCTAACTTTAAATACTACAAGAAAACTCCTTCACTCTAAAGATATCATCATCAAATCTCTTCATAACTGACTTTTACACATCTCCAACATGAAATCTACTTGCAAATCATTCACATCCACTACTTGTCAATTCAAACACATCTCTCATCTTGATTCACACATCCACACTCCTTTATATACAATATTAATTATTAAAACCCTTAACTATGTTGGCCCCAGATATAATGAATAATGTCACATGAATTCAACCACTTGGGCCGAAGATATTCATTATGGGCCACCCCAAGAGATAGAGAGGACACAAAAATATCACAACACATCCTTTCAATATTTTTCCAATCAGCTACACATGCTAACACATCCTCCAAGATTTATAACAAATGAGACATGTAGATAAACATTAAAGCATGTTAACTAGTTAACCCAAAACCAACTTCCAATACAAATTACACAACATGGATCTCCACATGCCATGGTGAGACCCAAAACACTAACCAAACTAAATCTCCAAAGAAAACTTGAACCAAAATAATATGATCCAAGTAGGATACACCACTATAGTCAATAAAAAACTAGGCTAGTTGACAACATGAAACTCGTAACATTATAACTCCACCCTGCAATTTGACCATCACTTGAAAACTAAATTGGAACACTGCACAAACTACATAAACATGTCCTATAATCTATAGCACTTGAATCCACATATCTGGAAGCCACCAAACAATTTAGGGACTAGTTCTGATAGGAAACCTCACTATAAAAAAAAAAAACAATCAACTCTACCATCTGAGCAACAAAGGACTTGAAAGCTTGATAGTGTAATATACATAGAACATGAACATTATATCCAAAACCAAAACACATAAAGATCATATAGAAAAGGAGTACAAAGAATTCTTCCAACTTCCACTACACCATCCTTCCATAAACACCTTAACACCTTCACCAGACTACTCAACAATACTAGTACACTCACTTTTCGACCATCTGCAAACCATAGAAGCATCAAAAACTGTTTTTTCCTTAATAAAAAACACAACACAACAAGTCAAGTTTCCAACTAAAAGAACTAAATGAAGAAAGATCAATGGCTTGTCTCCTTATGAAGTTGACATGAATTAGATGTCAGAGAACTAGGGCTATATTGCTTGATGGGCCTATGTTTTTATTCATATATATTTTTTGCTTTTAGTTGGTCATTGTTGGTTGTTTCTTAACTTTGGTTCTTTAAACTGTTATATGTAATCTTTCTAAAACTCTTCCTTTAATGTTGTTTTGTGGGCTCTCTCTCCAGGCATTATGGTGGTTTTTTTCTATTATCTTGATGGTTTTTGATATGGACTTGTAATGGGTAGGGGCCGTTCCCTACTTAACTTAATAAAAAACAACTACTCATATAGTATGCCCTAAAATAATGATGTTAGTGGATAATTCAAATCTTCTTTGTGTGTGCAAAATCTCTTCATTCTAAAATTTTGCTAGATATTCAAAACAAATTAGACTCTGTCTTAAATCAACATCCTAACATGTAATGTGAACATTCATGGTTCAAGAGAACTCATAATGATTGAACAACATAATAAGAATAAAGATTAATATTGAATTAGAAATTTACAATGCTAAGAATCATTTTCACAAAAAAACATCAAGTCAAAATCATTTGTGCATTTATAAATCTAATTTTAATAATAAATTAATAAATAAAATGCTCCTTGTGGGTGGTGTGTCTTTGATTTGGATTCTCTTTCAGTAGATAAAGTTGCTCAACTTTTTAGTTTTCTTAAAAATGACGCAAGGTGATGGTGCTTCTTCTATGTTATCTCTTCTATCATGTGGACCTTTTGATTATGCAGGTTTGTTAGGAGGCCTATTTGACTCCTACATGTTTTTTGGATTGTTGTGTCCACTATTATATGAAAATCTCTCAGCATCATATCTCTTACTTTGTAATTCTTATTTTAAATATATTTTTATCTTTTTTCCAAAAATAAAAAAATAAAAAAATATTTCATAAAAATGAAATTAGAATCCAATCAACTCGTCATTATTTGAATAACACATCGGACAAATGAGAAGCTAAAAGAATTCTGCCAGAATCTTAACTAATGTGGCTGCATTTTGTTTTTTTAAGTCACATTGCTTCCACAATGAATCACTTCGAATGATCCAATTTTAAGATTTGCCATTTTCTTTCTAGAGAGGATTGATTTTCTACATGTGTCATTATTGTCAACTATAAAATGTTATTTTTAAAATAAAAAATGTGATGGGAACCACTTTACAAAGAATCACAACTATTATGGAACCTTCCTCTACCTATACAATCGGGGCTACCCATTTCCGACTATTTGAGCATTAAACAAGTTCATATATACAAATTAGTTTCCTCTCTAGCGATAATTAATTATTAATCATTGTTAATAATGTTCATTTAAAAAATGTTATATAATATTATAAGTTTTTGCATAGACAAGAATGGCGTGACTCACCTCACAATCCTAGCTTAAGTCACACATTTTATCTCTTAAATTTTTTTGATAATTGTCAAATATTAATTTATAGCTCCAAGTCAAATATTAGTTTATGTCTGACTGAATAACCAGGAAAAATAATTGATAATTTTTTATACTTTTATAATTTTTTATAATTGTCAAATATTAGTTTATGTCTGACTGAATAGCCAGGAAAAATAGTTTTTAATTTTAAATTAGTATAAGCTCCAAGTCCAGTAAAGGTTAGTCTAAAACAGTAAGCATGCCAGCTATTTGCAATACCTCATATGGAGCTTTTCTATGAATAATTGGTATGCTGTGTAGTTAAACTCAAACAATGTTAGTGTTTTCTACTAACGAACGATTATAATGGGCCCTCCCTCTTACCCGCAGTACGGTGAAAACATGATTAAGCAAATGCCAGGTCACTTTCTTAACCTACTGCAACACATTTCATTTTATTAAACTTCATTGTCATATTTTGTGATTCTAAGAATATCTCTGAAAGATTCAGATCTTTCAGGAATACAAATTCTTCATCCCCAATTACTCTCCATTTCTATTTATCCCCTCCAAAAACTCGCCCCTACAGTCTCTGATACCCAGTGATACCCAGTTGGCTTCAAAGGAAGAACAAGATGAAGTACAATCCTTTTTATTCCTTGCATAGGATTGGCTCTTTTTCCAGCCATCCTCTTGCCGTTTGTAATGAATGTTCATTCAATCATATTTCCTCAACTTTCTCGGATGGAAGCACTTATTCCACAAACTTGAATCTGGTTATGAACGATCTTGAAGTCTGCTGATGTGTATTGGAGATATATCGACAGTGAAATGCTCAAACTGTGTGGTGGAGGCAAATAGCAGTATTCAACAACGTTGCGCCAACGACATATGTGGGGAAATATGGTTGGATGACTGCTTCCTGCGCTATCATAACTCTAATTTCATTTCAACAGTAGATACTAATGGACATATCTTGTCGAACTGGAATATTATAAACGAGGAGGCTTTCAAGTCCACAACCACTAGCCTTCTGTCGAATAAGGGATTCGCTACTGGATCGACTAATTATTCTGCTTCAAGAATGTTGTATGGTTTAGTTCAGCGTTGGAGAGATTTATCAATGCAAGATTGCAGAACATGCCTGGATAGAGCAAGAAATAACGTGACCACTTGCTCTTCTTCGAAAAAAGGAGTCCAGGTTTTGCTGGGAAGTTGCAAGTTAAGGTATGAGACATACCCTTTTTCCGAGTCTACTCAGGAGCCCTTTCCCTCCCCTGAGGAATCTACTCCAAATGCTGCCACACCTCCATCTGCTTCAACACCTAGACATCAAAAAGTGCAGAGCTAGACTGACGAATAGTTTTTAAAATTAGTGTGATAAATGCAGAAAAGAGTGCAGAGCTAGACTGGCAAAAACGTTATAACATCATCACTGGAATTGCGCGTAGTCATCTCTATCTTCATGAGGATTAACAACTAGGAATCGTTTGTAGAGATATTTTGCTTGGCTGCAAGGCACAAACTCAATCCAAAGATAGCTCACTTTCGTTTAGCTCAACTTTTCCCCGAAGACAAGAAGCATATTCAAACAAGAGTTGCGGGCACTATGATGATAATGCAACTTAATTTGATTTTTGATTTGAATTAGCTATTAGTAAGCATAATGATGACTACGCAGTTTATATGCTTTTTTATTTTAACGTAATGATTATTAAGCTGTTGAAATTGTAAATTTTTTTTTTAGCGTAATTAAAAATCAACTATTTTTTTATATATATATATGTACATTTTTCCTAAATAATTAAAATGTTTGAAAAGCCATCAACATTAATTGTTCAATTAGTAAATACTCTTCTTTAGGTTCTCTAGTAATTATTTTTTTTTTCAAATAGGTTCTCTAGTAATTATACAAACTTTACAGTACCCAACTGGTAATCATGTAAAATTGATGGAATTAAAATTATATAGAAAACTTAAACATGGAATATCCAACCAATCGTCCTCTTTTAAATATATTTTAATTTTGCAATAATATTGGCTATTCAATCTGTCTAAGGGGTTGAGCTTAACTGGCTAAAACACTGATTCAATTCCCAATAGGGACATCTGAAGTGGAATTCTAAGTTGACTCGGGGATGGGGCCCCCTACTGTGTCCCCACTGGTTCATAGCTCCAGTGAAAAGCTATTCAGACTTCGACCAATTACCAATAAAAAAAAAAAATATTGGCTATTCAATCACTAAACATATGCCAGACATTCACAACAGTTAAGCAGGCAGTTGATTAGCTATATTTTGTTTTCAAAAATATACAAACTTCAAAGCTATTTCTTTGTGTTTATTTTAATTACAGATACAGTGGACCCTCTTAAATTATTCTCACTTTATCTTCAAACCCTTGTTATTTGTGGTTTTTTTATAAACATTTACAATAAAATCAATTTCAATGCAGTGCATATTTAGCTCCAGAGTATGCAATGCGAGGGAAGTTGTCAGTTAAGATCGACGTTTACAGTTTCGGAGTGGTGCTGCTTGAAATCATCACTGGAAAGTAAAACGTTGATATTCATCTAATTCCCTACGAAATGCAGAGCTTTCTACAATGGTTAAGAAACTGGAATTCATAGTGCCCATTTCCCCCAACGGTTACTTTTAAATGTTTACTAGTCATCCAAATTACTATTGTGATTTGATGTGCATGCATGGAAACTCCTCAACTGAGGAAATACGCTGAATCTGGTAGAATTAAATGCATTAAAGTCCATCAGGAGCAGGCCTTAAGATGCATTCATGTTGGACTTTTGTGCGTACAAAGCTGATGCAATACTTCATCTATCAAAACCTGCTTTTCTAAGTAATACCGAAACCGATGCTTCAACATCAAAATTAAAGTCACTGTCCTTTAGTTAATGAATTTGTCATCATAGGAGCCTTTGTTGATGTTCATGAGACTACCCTTATAATCCAAAGTGAAAAACATATTTGGAAGAACTCTCGCTATCATCTATTATAATTCCAAAATCAATTGAATAAAAATAATTAGTTGTGGATAATAATATTTTGTCTCTTGTATTTCCTACTATATATTTCAATATTCTCTTTCCAAATCATTTATGTGATCGTATTTGTGATTTTATGAATATTTTAATTAGACTAACACCATAAATTATATCTAGCATTGCGATTGCAAGGCATACCAATTTTATAACGAGTCTTTTGATTCTTGTAGACCAATACTTAATATTTCGTATTGTTTTCTATGTTTGGCTATTATTGCTATAGGAGTATGTGTAAAATTATAATTCAATATTCTAAACCTCCTTAACACATCCCTAACATACTCTAAATAAATTAAATTTCCATCATTTGATGGAACAAATTCAATGACTAAAAAATAATTAATCTATTCCGAGTATATTGTTATAAACCCTTTCTTTGTAGTCTATCAATCTTTTCCATAGAGAATAAATTATGAATATATCAACTAATATTAAAAAATTGACCTTGTTGATTTTTGTATACAATGTAGGTTCACTACTACTTCTCATAAGTCCATTGATAATCAAGTATGAGTCAATTTTACTATACCATTCTATTGGTGCTTATTTGAGACCTTAAAGAAAATTATTTAATCTATATATCATGTCTTCACATCAATGCACTTCATAATCTAATGGTTGTTCATCATACTCTTCTTCATATCTCTATTTGATAAACTATCCAATTTTTATGTGCTACCATGGTCTTGCACCTAGTGGAAACATCTTATTGTATTGAATTCTATCTTGTTGCACAAAATATTTGCGTGTAATTTTTTTATGGTTCTTTTAACACAATAGAGTTAAGTAGAACAAAAATCACTCTACTTCTCCTAAAATGCTAATTTTCCCAAATGACTGATCAAATAAAATGTCCCTTTGTACCAAGTGCTAATGATGTTGGAGAAACCAATTGGTCTATACAATTTTTCTAATAAGATCTGAATGTGTTGCTAAAATATTGAGCAAGAAAAATCTTATATATTAGTTTAATATACTAAAATAGAAGATTATTTATTTAATTTAAATAAAAAAAATCCATCTTTTACAGACTAGATTTATTTTTAAAAAAAGAGCATATCATTTTAGGGTTTAAAGAAGTAAATGGTAAATATAAACAACCAATGGCGCATTCTTCGTATTATCCTTACTTTCAAAATATTTGATGAAACTTGAATCCCTAATAATACAATTATTAATATTTCAATCAATCGTGAGCACTATGTATGCAAGATTCTAAGGATTTCTAACAAAATATTTGAGATTTCACATATTTATCCTACTTTAAAGATATTTAAAAAAGATTGAACCATGGTTTTTATTTGAAAGTAAATAAAATACAAATACATTAGTACCAATTGATAGAACATATAGAAGAAAAATACATGCTCGTTTGCTATATTTCTAATATGCTCATTACAACTTTTCGCAAGATTGTCTATGCTACAAAATTAAGAATTAACTTCTTTTTTGATATTTTTTAGATGAATTTTTTTTTAGGACTAAGATATATACAAGCCATTCTAGATGCCTAACATTATCTCCATGAGAAGAAGTCAACCTAGATCTTGAGTTGGGCTCTAAGACCAAAAATCAAATTACATAATCATTTTAATCTTAAAATATAAAATTAAATTACATATCTAGCTAATTAAGCCTAAAGACTAAAAAATAAATAGGACACACCAAAAAATGGGTGGTTCATTATACTTAAAATAATAGTGAAACCATGACCCAATGTTTCTACCCATTATGACTTTAGGTCTATGAACTTGTACATCATCAAATCCATGTACTATAATAATAGTGATATCTACAAAGATTTATCAATCTCTCCAATTGTGGATTATTTTCAATTGTGGTTGAATGTATTTTGGTCTTAAATAACCTAGATTTGGGAGAATAATGAAATTTAACAAATGTCAAAACATTCTACTTCAATTCATGCCTTTCTTAAATAAGATATTACAAATATATAAGAGTTACATCTCCTACTTTACAAGAGGAAATCCTACCAAAAATTATCTTTCTTGTTGGGTTGTGTTAACAACTCAACAAACAAATAAACTTCAATAAATAATCACATTTGTAATAGCTATGTGAGTTGTGTTAACAACTCACATTATGTGAACACTAACAATATATTTCCCAACATTTCCCCCATTAGTGTGAACTATTGGAATCCAAGAAAACTAAGGGGGAGGGGGGTGAATCAGTGTTTTGCCGGTTTGAGCATTTTTAGCCTTATTATTAAATCCACTTATTAATCGGTATGCATAAAATAAAATAACAAGAAGTAATAACAATGCAACCACAAGGATCAACACCATAACACAAATATTTATACGTGGAAAACCTCAAAGAGGAAAAATCACAGTGAGATTTGTGACCCACAATATCTATCCACTGCCAGTTGAATAAACATTACATAAATGAGGGGCCTACACATACAGGAAGGCACACTGCCTAGAGCACATTGCTCAATACAAAGGAGCCTCACTGACTAGAGGATCAAAGTGATGAATTATAAAAAAAATCCCAACTTTGATAGTGCATCTGCTATGCTAGATGAGTTCCAATTGAAGAACATACTATATCGGTTAATACTGTATCCTTCCTTACTGGTAACTTAGTTCGCTTTCCAATCCTTATGACAAATAATAAAGATCGACTATAGATCATTATATTCACATTATGTCAATCAAGATCTCACTCACAAAATATCACATAACCTATCACATATATCTCTAAATGACCTAACCAGACTAACTTATATACCCTTTACATGCATAAACATAAATGTCTTATGTCGACTTACAATCATATTACAAAGTAATTACATGTCGGCTTAGACATAAATATAAACATTAGTCTTTGTGACCATTTCCGCTTTAACCTATTGGATCAATCTCCTATGTCAGCCTCCAAATACTAGTTCCTAGTTTTCTGGTTTTTGTGAATGTTAGTTTCTTTGAATATCGGATTTTAAACCATGAATACCGATGAGTACCGGTTAAGTATCCACCCCAAGATTATGTGTATTTCCATCAATGACAATACCATTATTTTGGATGAGTGTCAATTACCAACAATCTCCCCCTTTGGCATTGATGGCAACAATCAAGTGAAAAATGGATCATTGAAGTGTTGTTCCGGTTCCTATCCACAAACTCCCCAAAATTGATCTCAGAAGGCTACTCCCCTTAGCTATACATTACTTCTTATGTCCCTTAACAGTTTTCACATCCAACCTCTCCCCCATTGACAACAATGCCAAAGCCGGGGCAAATAATAATGAATGCAAGAGTGAAATCGAAATGTGTTTACCGGATCTACATGTACTTGAATATGTCTGGATAAGAACTCTACAAAAACCCTAAGTAAGTATCCCAATCAGTTTTCAATGTTCCCAAAATTGATACAAACCCAATAAAAATATATGCATGTAATTCTTCTCCTATTGGGTTTGTCGATGTGGATTTATTCATCCCTTTGATACATTCCCTTTTATGAAGTAATAAGGTGTTAAGTTAGGGACTGACCAATCCTCTCAATTTTCTAGCCCGTCAGATTAACCTATCCATATCCTTCTCCAAAGCTGACATCTCTGATTTTGTAAGCAAAATTTGAGCATCAATAGCACTGGTCAATGACTGAGTACCATCTCAATTGTTTGCAAGATGCTCCAAACGGACCTTAGCCACTTTTTTTTTCACCTCCAGGTCTACTATTAATTTTGTTGTGCTAGTGCAAGACCGGTAAATATTGTTTCATTGATGAAGAGCTTCATAAATCCTTGTCAATTCTTCTATCAGCTTAGCCTTTTTTGATGTGATCATATTATTATGGGTGACCTTCCTAGCTGCATTGTATCTCTCCACCACCTATCTATTTCACACCTGTTGAAGAGTTTGGAACTCCTTTGCAATGTGTTCAGTCAAACCTTTAAGCTTACCGAAGGGGCTAGCTGCCTGATTAATCTTATATTCAAGTGCAAGCTGCAGCAAAAATGGAATGGCTTGTTCAATGACCTCCTTATCCTCTGATCCTTCCTTCATTATTTTATGAGCTACAACAAACATCCAATCAAAACTACTCAACTGCTCAATGTTCTTTTTCTCAAAATGCCTAAAATCTACTTGACCGGATGAGTCAACTTGCAATAATGAGGGACCAACAATCGGTGATGGTGTCGGTACCCTGTCTCCTATCTGCTCTTATTTTCTCTCCTCTACCTTTTGATCCTTTTCTTCCTATACCTTCTCCTCAGCACTGGTGATTTCGCCACTTCATGCAGTTATTTCTTCTATTATTACATTATGAATGTCAATTGTATCTACATCAATTACCAAAGGAAAATTGTCCTCAATACTTGTCGGTTTATCCTATACAACCTATATATTTATGATTGTCGAAGGAATATCCTTAGTTTACTTCTTATTCAAAACTGGTGGATCTTCACCTAATATAACTTTACCCTTAGCATCAACTGGGATGTATGGAATGTCAGACTTAGGAGGGACTTCTAGTGATGTAAAGAAATCTAGTTTATCAATAAATAATTTCACCCATGCCTCATGAGTCTCTTTAACAATTACATTCACTCTACCCACCATTAAGCTAGCATGCCTATGTCTTCTCTGAAAATTTATTTTATTTGCAAAATCAAGACACTATTGCATCTCCTCTTTAGTAATAGCATCACAATAGTTAACAATTCTTGAACCTTAATATGCTTATCCTCCTCAATAACAGATAGTCTCCTAGCATCTAATTTATAATATAACTCTGCTAGAATTTTCTTTTCTATCTGTATTAAAGCCTTCTTATATATATCTAAGTATAAAAATAATGCTTCCTCAATCTCCTTTTGTTCCTTATCATCCATATGTACATAATAATATTGTATATTGCTCAAAATTCCATCCTTAGTAATTTGTTTTACTAATTCATCTACAGATAAAGTAGGGATAACTTTAAGCCTTTTACTCGATTCAAGAGCCACATCTAAATTATATTTCTTCTTCTTAACGTGAGTGGGAGCTATCTCTTTTACCAATTTCCTCTTCTCTATGGGCTTCCTCTCCTTTGAAGGTTGCTTAGGGGTTGTTGAAGGGGTGACCTTAGTTTTCTTCTTTGGTTCCTCGGGCTTCTTTCTTTGGATTCTCATGTATTTTCAGAGTTTTTGAGGATTTCTCTTCTATTTCTGATCTGGAAGAAACTAGGGCAATAAATGTTTCAGGTTTCTTCCTTTTTAGTAGACCTTTGCCGGTTGTTGTTGTCTGTGAGGACTAAACTATTGTCGGGAAATATGACTTTGTTAATCTAATGATCTGTTTTATTTCAGATGACATCTTCTATACAACCTGTCTAGCCTTCTTAATTTTTCCTTCCCTCTTCTTCTTGTTGAAGCCTATTTGCACGTCTAATTCCTTTTGTTTTTTTATTCTAAAGGCCTTCTCTGATTCATCTAATGAAGTATCCATAGGCATTTTTGCATACAAATCCAAAATTCAAGCACCAACTTCATAGCCCACATTGTTCTTGATTGAACACCCTCCATGAGGGTTTCATCCTTATTAACCATAAAACATATTTTAGTGGAATATTTATCTACAATATGTTTAGGTACTCAGTATCTCTATTTCATTTCCTTTTGAAAAGCTTTGAAACCCCATAAAATTGATTCCCTATCCCGTCCTAAATTTCTTAGGCCATCCTTTATTTTCTTCCCTACCACTATGTCAAAGGCCCATCGCCTTTTACTGGATCTTGGGGTCTCATTCAAAAAGACTAACATTAAACAAGCAATAAGATTGGCATACTAGTAAACTCCTTTCTTTTCTCCCTTTATTTTACCAAGATTCAAAATCAACTCATCACACATCCATTGGCATAGATCATACTTTTCATTTTCCTTAACCATTTTATGAGCATAGTATATACAAGAGATAGAAAATGAATTTAGTTGGTTGGATTGAGTTACCATGTACCCAATGATTATACTGGCAAATTGCATGTCCTTGTCCTAAATAGTGCTTATTCTCATTGACCGACTGTCAAAAGTAGCACCAATTAATTTATTGACCTCATTGTTTGAAATTTTCTTCTTTCTCGGTGTCTGTTCAACCTGGGGAAAATTTGTGATTGCACAAATAACCTTCTTAGTGGTCTTGTAAGGCTAGTCTAGCCACATGAATTCACCATAGACATGACTCAGCACATACAGAATTATTTCATCTTCAAACTTTGGCACCTCCAAAATATCAGTGTAACCTTGATCTTTAAGATTTCTTAATTCTGGTTTGATCATGCTATTCTTGTCCAAAAATGTAGTATTATACATGGTCTTGATCTCTAATGTCCCTAGTTCCTCCAAAGTGTAGTGAATATATGCCCTGACATCCTTGACATAGAGTATGCCATTGATAATCATAGAAAACTCACATACCAAATCATCAACCTTTGCAATCTAGGGATACTTCTTGAAAACTAGGCATGGACGATCCTTGATGTCGACCACAATAGGAGTTGCCACATCTGCTGGAGTGGGAGAAGATCATGAAGGCATTGCAATTGCGAAAAGATAGCTTGAAAAATGAGAAAATACATCACAAATTGTGCCAGTGAAAACCCTTGGAAATCCGCTCTGAATGCACTGGAATTCGCTTGAAAATGCTCCTAATATCCTTAGGTTGCCTTAAACTCACTCTTCTTTGCTCTGAATATTGTGTGATAAAAAATGAAATAACTTTTCCCTTTTATTCTATGAAACCCTAATTTCTCATTGACATAAATGCATGCCGACATATCATACATGATCTAGGATCCATTATTTCAGTGTTGGCTAATCTTCAATCTAACTTCTTCAAAGTCTAAAACAAGCTTTCAGACCACTTCTTGGGGTAATGCAAGATCCATCATCATTTTGTGTCCCCCTAAGGTTGATGCCTTAGTTACCAAATGAGTTTCTTGCCAATGCAGAAACATTCTCCTCTGTCGGTTGAGTAATTGGGGTATTTGTCTCTACCAGTTGATCTTCATATTTCCTAACCCACTATTTAGCATGAACTTTTTGGATTTCATCAACCTTTTTCTATCCCTTCTCATTGGCTATGTCATTCATTGCTGGTGAATTCTTGCTTCTGCAATATTTGGCAATGTGTCCTATTTTGTTGCATGCATAGCAAGTGATATTTTTCTTTTGAATTTCCTTGTTGTATCCTTGATCATTTCTTGACCTACATTGATTATCCATATGTCCAAACTTTCCACATGCATGACATCTCACATTCATTCTACTATTTGTTGTCCTATGACCATACTTTTTACAATTGGAACATTAATCAGTAAATTAATTGTTATTCTGATTGACTCTATTTCTTCATTGACTTGCCATATGACCAAACTTGTTGCAAACAAAGCATCTACCATTAAATTTATGTGCATTGGGTTGTCTTACCAGTGACCTCTGATTTCGGTTGACTTGAGGATTCTTCTAATTGTTCTCTTGACTGGATGCATCATCCCGATTTGTAGTACTAGAGCTTTCTCCATGCTCAAATCCAAGACCTCTAGTGTCTCTATTGTGCCTTTGATTCTTCAGTAATTCATCAATCTTTGCAGAATTGACCTTGAACTCATTTCTAGCATCTAGGCCATTTCTTAGGATTGTCATCATTCTTTCCAAAACTTGCTCATTGTTTTGAGATTGCACCAATTCAGTTCTTAACATGTCATTTTAATGTGCCAACATAAAGAATTCCTTAGATCCGTCTTTTAGAGATTTGGCAAGATTTTCTTCATTCTTCTTCCAGTCTTCAATCTCCTTGGACATTCTCATGGTTAGGGCTTGCATTTAATTCTTCATGACACCATTCTCCTAACTCGTCTTCTAACATAGTTCCTTAAGGGCATTCTTTTCTTCATCATCCTCATTTTGTAAGAGTTCCTTCCTTTTGGATTGAGTAGATGACAACCTCTCTTACACGGTAAGAATGAATTCTTTTACAGAATTTAACTCATCTTGCAGCTTCTTATTATTCAACCTTTCAACGTCATAGTCTTCAAGTGCTATTTCAAGTTATTTCTCTATACTCATCTCCATGGATTTTGGATTGAAGATCTTCCTCAAGTTGTTAAAATTATTTCAAGGCACCAGGCTTTGATACCAATTTTTAGAATCCAAGAACACTAAGAGGGGGCTGGTGAATCAGTGTTCTGTAGGTTTGAGTATGCTTATCCTTATAATTAGACCCACTTATTAACCAATATGCATAAAAGAAAATAAAAATAAGTAATAACAATGCAACCACAAGGATCAACACCATAACACATAGATTTATGCGTGGAAAATGTCAAAGAGGAAAAACCACGATGAGATTTGTGACTCACAATATCTATCCACTAGGCAGTTGAATAAATGTTTCATAAATGAGGGCCCTGCACATGTAAGAGGGCACACTTCCTAGAGCACACCGATCAATACAAAGGAGCCTCATTGAGTACATGATCAAAGTGATAGGTTACAACAAAAATATAAACTTTGAAAGTGCATCTACTATGCTAGATGAGTTTCGATTGAAGCACAGACTGTATCGGTTAATAATGTATCAGGTTCCTTACCGGTAACTTAGTTTGCTTTCCAATCTTTTTGACAAATAACCATGATCGACTATAGATCATTACATTTGCATTCTATCGATCAAGATCTCACTCACAAAATATCACATAACCTATTACACATATCTCTAAATGACCTAACTGGATTGACTTATATACCCTTTACATACATAAACATAAATGCCTTATGTCAACTTACAATCATATTTCAAAGGAATTACATGTCAGCTTAGACAAAAATATAAACATTAATCTTTGTGTATGTTGCCGCTTTAACCTGTCGGATCAATCTCATATGTCAGCCTTCAAATACCGGTTCCTAGTTTGTCGGTTTCCCTGAATGTCAGTTTCCTTGAATGCTGAATGTTAAACCTTGAATACCGGTGAGTACTAGTTAAGTATCCAACCCAAAATGATGTGTATTTCCATCAATGACAACACCATGATCCCAGATGAGTGTCAATTTCCAACATTAGTAAGAAATAACCCCCTTCATTTGAGGTAAGATCAATTCATGTGGCTCATAATCTTGATTCAAAATGAAAGGCACCTCCATCAAACTTTCATAGTTTTCACATAGGTTTACCACAAAATGAACATGAATAGGAACCCACTCATCTATCCACCTCATTTGGATTATCACTAACATTGTCAAGGTCCATGAACTATGTTATGCTAGATTGTTTGTTCATTGAAATATTTTGCGTTAGGGTTAACTAAGAAAATAACCTACACATAGCAATTATTGATGATGCACCACTCAATCTCCAACAACAAAGGAAATATTCACTACAACAACACATGGAATATGGATGTTATCTTCCCCCCATTATGTGAAACAATTATTAGAAACATAGAAAATTGAAGCACATATTAGAATAGAAAGTGAAATGCCACTAGACAAGATAAGCAACCCTATTGTTGTTGACTGATGAGAGGACACTAATTGTCTTCCTTTGTCCATTGCCTCCTGCCTCCAAGATTGAATTATTTAAAACACATCCTCCTCATTACCAGAACAAGGTATCTTTTCATCACTAGCATATTCTTTCCAATTTGTTTCTTCAGCCAAGGAAGCACAACAATCTAGTTTATCATCCAGTGGATCTTGTGTCCTTTTCTTACAATTTCAAATTGCATGTCCTATTTCATTACAATAGAAGCATTTTTTTATTTTTTTTGAAAGAATATTCTTAGACTGGTACTTTAATTTTCTTGTTTTGTTATATACAAATAAGACCACTTCAGATTCTAAGTCTTCATTATGATCCAGTAGAGTAGATATTACTCCTTCAAGACCAATGGTTACTTTATTTAATGTAAACACCATTCGTAACATACTTTTAGGCAAACTATTCAGAAAAATTGCTTTGGCATCATAATCTTTTACATTCTCATTAGTCATAGCTAGTTGGTTTAGGAGAGAGTGAAACTTACTTGTATGATCTATTTTTTTGGTGCCTTTATCCATCTTCAATCCATACAATCTCTACTTCAATGTTGTCTTGCCACTTTCTACTTTAGATCCAGAGAGCTTGTTTAATGACTCCCAAATTTATTTTGCTGACTTCATAAAATCCACATGATGTAAATATGCTTTTGATTAAGCAAGCCCAATAATTCTCAAAGTTTTCTGATTTGTGATATTCCACTTTGCAAGTTCATTTCCATCAGTTGGTCCAAAGATATTTTTCTATCAAATGTAATTGTATCTATATTTATCATGTATGAAAGTCTCAACAGAAAGTTAATTTATCCATAACTACCTTTTTGTCAATAGAGAATCAAAGATGTCAGGCTCTGCCAATAATGCACCTTTTGATGACATAAATTGACCAACTTGTAGAATGGACCCTATCCTACATGACTTTGAATTTTAAATCACTTACCCTTCATTGGTACACTGCTTAAGGAACCACACTACAGACAAAGGGAAATCATTGCAAATGAGTTCTTGTAATAGAGAGAGCTTGCAACAATATTCACCCAAGAATATAAAAATCCTCGAAGTCAAACATAGGCCGATCAAAGAAATACATACCCATGCCTCCACAGATTTTTACAAGCATCTGAAATTGTCTCTATAAATATGCTAGTACGGTTGTTGTATGATTTCCACCACGAACAGTATTGACTTCGTCTTGAAAGAAATCAAAATGAGGATCATATTTTTGACCATGCTCATACCTTTATACTTTCATGTCCTCTCTATTTTCCTTGGGGATGAATGTCCAAGCTGCTATTGTATCCTCAATCCTTGTAATAATTGCATCCATAGCTTATACAAACTTCACTTACTACAGTGTCACCAAAATCATTGTCTACCATAGCAGATCACACAAGTTATGTGTTTGCAAGAAAAAAAAAATGGTTGCATTCTTCGTGGGAAAGGAACCCTTCTGTACTCAAAAGTTGTGGGATTCCACAAAATTTGTTTGATTTTGGTGTGATATACGATGGGCTCTTTCTTAGATGATTCAACAATTATGTAAAGATAACGACATTGAAGTCGCTTCTATTTACAAACTCTTATCCTCCATAGTCAGGGATACAAACATCTAATGTAAGAAAAATGCTGCTAGAGAATCTTCACAAACACCCACAAACTATTGAAATTGAAGGTCAGTAGTTCTTTCCTACACAAAGATAATGATGGCAATAGGCGTATTAAACTTCTACTATGGTTCCTAAGTTGGAGGCCTATCAAACTCCTTAAGAATAGGCACACCATTGATTAGGCTCTAATACAATAATTTAGATTTCAGAGAATAATGAAATCTATAAAAACCATCGAAACATTCTACTTCAATTCATGTCTTTTCTGAATGAGAAATAAAAAATATATAGGAATTGCATCTCCTACCTTATAGGAGGAAATCATGTAACAAATTATTTATACAAACAAATCTCAACAAATAATCACTTTTGTAATAGCTACGTTAATAACTCACATTATGTGAACACTGACAATAAATTTCCCAACATTAAAAATATTCTATCTCAAACAATATCTATTTAGTTGGATGACCTAAACCTCTATAAGTCACTTTAACATAGTACTCCTCAAAATACAAATAATTTGCATATGGGCAATGGTTGCCTCAAATGTAAGTCCACCCTACTAGTCCAACCACTTCTTCTAGTTATCAAAAAATCCTAATCTTTGATGCAAGAGCATGTTGCAAGGTGTGTGCCCTTGGTCTCCTTGTGCTATGCAACGCAATGCTCGGGTTTGTGACATAACTTAACTGTCTCATGTGGATTCTATAAGTCTAGTGGTTGTATTGGGAATTAACAAGTCAATGTTTTGGGGCAACGACAAGCACACTTGTAACAAGTGGTATCAGAGCTTGGTCACAAGTTGAAACTCCTTGCTTTCTCTTGTGGGGGGTGGGTAGTGTTGCAAGGTGTGTTCCCTTGGTTACTTGTGTTGTGTAGTGCAATGTCTAGGTTTGTGACATGGCTTAACCGCCTCCTATGGATTCTATAAGTCTAATGGTTGTATCGGGCATTAACAGGTCGATATTTTGGTGCAATGGCAACCACACTTGTAATAGAGCATATCTGGTTCTTGGCATTCTTGGACCAACCAAAAACATTTTCTTT
This sequence comes from Cryptomeria japonica, assembly GCF_030272615.1. Classification (NCBI taxonomy): domain Eukaryota; kingdom Viridiplantae; phylum Streptophyta; class Pinopsida; order Cupressales; family Cupressaceae; genus Cryptomeria; species Cryptomeria japonica. The sequence continues at coordinate 117,749,570 of NC_081408.1, read as the reverse complement.
TTAGTTTGTTTTATGTTTTGTAATTTCAGCATTTCATTTTTCATTTCACTATATTTTCTCACTAGATCTTGTGGAGATATATTTTGTTTGTGGACATATTCATCTATCTTATCCTATGTCAATGGGATGTTTGGATCTTTTTCTAACAAGTTATCTCTTTCAGAATGTGGGACAGTTTTCTAGCTCGACACTAGAACCGTTTGGACTTATCTAATAATGGAGAATCTTGTGGATCATTTACATAGCTTGCAGAGCTTTATTTCATTGTTTCCAATGTTCCCTAGCTTGTGATCGACCTTCCCTTGGGTCCGCACCTCATTCTATGTAATGTTTGGAAGGATTCCTTTGGTGGAGATCGACCTTGGTGTTCTACACGTTACATCACTTCATTAGTAATTTTTTTCATCATGGGCTGATGTGGATCTTCCTTGAGCTACGAATGTAATATAATTCAATATAATCAAGCATTTAGAAGAAAGTAATGTAGAATAAGATTGATTCAGAAGAAGATAGAAGATCAAGAGTTGGCTAGCATTCAACTTGAGCCGGAATACTATATTTGATCATTTTGTACTCAGGCTTGTGTCATAAATCTATAGGGTTGCATGTTGTCAGTCAATTTGTATTTGAATTCCATGATATAATAAGATTTTGAACCTACATTGCCTCTATCACATTGTGTTGCTTCTGTTGTGTTACTCTTGCTACACAATCTAGACTATTCTCTTTGAGGATTAACTCCTTTCATGACTGCATGAATATTAGTGGAGGCATCCATGTATCCACACAATCTGAACAAAAAAATATGACACAATAGGGAATACTATATTTTAATGCATAATGGAGTTATCTTTCTTTATTAGCCAAGGCATTATTGATTTTTTGTTCTAAAAATAGGCATAATCTAAGTGCCTATTATTATCCCAACTTTAAATGTCCTCTATTATCACCATGTGTTTTATCAACATGAATATCTTGGCATCAATTCCAAGGAGCTGGTACACAAAAACCAATTCTTCTAGAAGTACTCCTCAAAAATGTCATAACCGAACAACTTCTTGTTAGCATATATAAAATTCACCAACTTGTCATTTTGCCTATATTTGTGACTTGGTATCCATTTAAACTTGTAATCATATTATAGTCTATGATATTTATGAAGGAATTCTACCATATCGATTGCAATTTGGGCTCTTAGATCAAGGTTAAAAACCTTACATATATACTCCCTTGTTAACTTAACCACTGGTTATCCATCTCCAGTGTAGATTGTTTTTTTTTTAGGTACATATTTCCTCGCCAATGCCCTTATCAAATCCAAAAGACATTAGCTACCAGTAGCCTTCCGAACCCCAACCTCCAAGGATTGCAAAAAAAGTTTTTTCTCATGCACTTCATGAAATGATATTCGAATAGCACATATCCTTCAATTGGTAGTGTATCATCTTTAAATTTTTGTTGAATATCTATGATTCTATTAGACTAGAAGCTTAACTGCTATTGATGGTGAGGTCTTTTGTAATAGCCAAGTAACATACTTGATGTGTGACACATTGTAGAATCTTGCACATTAATGAGTAGCAAAGTATTCCTCCGAATTTCCCTATAATGCACTAAAGATGTATGATATGTTGCCATGTGGAAAAAATTAGTAATACATATGCATATCACAATATCACAAGATTAAGAGGAAAAGTAACCCTCAAGCCGCAAAAGAACATTTAACCTTGATACCAATGAAACGTCACCGCCTAGAAATCAGTTTGATCAAAGATAGGATATCAACTTTTTGTCTTTCCATTGATAGTTCCAATAGAGAGACGTATAATAGAAGCACTATTTGTGAAAAGACGGTGTTAGTGAAATAGATATCACATCAACGTATTTGTCTTTTACAACTTTAGAACAAGCTTGAGATTCATGGGTATGACATGAGACATAATTATGATATGAACACGTTTCTCTCATGGATGACACGTGTCATCTTTTCATGAATTTACTACTTCAAAATTTGAGACCATTATAAGTTTGTGATAAGAAATTTAAGTTTGATACTAGAGCAATGAGGCAATGGAGTGTCATGTTAGTATATCATGGTTTTGCAACTTTGATAAAGAACACAAGATTGCTTCTACGATGAAAAGGTTAGTTGTTATATGATGATAATAGCAAAAATGTAGCTAACATGGTGGCTGACTTGGCAAGAAAAAGCCATCTCATGGTTTCACAAGAACGAAACATCCTTTTGAACAAAACCCACAATAGAAGTAGGCATGATGCAATCAAAAGGTGTCAATTTGTAAACTAGGATGGGAACAACAAATTTCAATCCTATAGACAAAGACTTAAGTTATATAAGCTATACATGCTTTAAACAAGACAAGAAAGGTGAAGAGATTAAACCACAAATATAGGAAAAAGGAAATTATAGAAGCTTTTTTCAGAAAGGGTGAAAAAATAGATCACTTCTAGAATTTCTATAAGATACAAGTTCTCCCAAAGCCATGGAAGAAGGTAAGTTGATGCTTACTAAAATTGTTCACATTAGAAGATGAATTTTAGCTAATCCATAATTATCATTTTCCTCTATTATTATATTAGCAATTTAGTAAGATGATTAGCTTTCCCTTCTATATTTTTTCCCTCCTAGAAGCCTCCATTATCAATGGAGATATTCTCCCTACATAGAAGATTAATCTAAACCAATTCAATCCGCATAGAAATCACAAGTCTTTTGTTTAGAATAAAATTGCTATTAGAGAGCCTAGTTATAAAGTCTATTCTTAGGATCCTCTCTCCATCATAAAAAATCCCCTGAGGATTAACAATATATTTGACTTAACCTCCCTATTAAATCCTTGTATCGGGATAAAGATTTAAAGTGCCCAAATAGTTACCCTTGTTGAAAACCTCTATTTTAAGAAGGATAAGATGGGAAAGGGAATTGTAAAGGAGCTCAGGATTGTTTCCAAAGGAGCCAATCATAAGGGGGCCTCTAGTCACACATTCCCATTTCGATGACAAGGAAGTAAAAATATAAGTAGAAACTATAAATATCAAGAAAAATAAGAAAGGGAAAAAGAAAAAAATAGTAAAAGGAAGGAAATGGGGAGGATTTATGATCAAGATAAATAGGAAATTTAGAATGAAAGCAAATAAAAGAGGTCTTTAAGAATTGCGACACCTACTAACCATGATAAAACCTATTAAACTTTTTTTTGAAAAAGACAACAAAATTGACACTCTGGAAGTTATTCTAGATTCTATTACAAACAATGAAGAAAAAGAGTTTTGTTTTACCTACCAAATCCCTATGGATCTATCCTTTAAAGACATTCATAATTCCTTGAGGAGGAGGCACTTGAAATCAACTCAACATCATTGGTGCTAGACTCTATCTCACCTTCAGAAACCTCATAAAGTATGAAAAGTTTAGGTCATGATGAAAAGGAGGGTATTAAAGGCTCTCAAAAGGAAAAGAAGGGCAATGTGGATGGAAAAAAATAGTTCTTTGGATTGCAAAATTTCTCAAATTGAGGAAACTTTCGCTAAGTTGCTCTCCATTACGAAAAAATCTCATGGATTGTTCTATAGCTTCCATAACTTGTCTACAAAAGGATTTCAACAAGAAGAAGGGCTGGTAGGAAGAGAAGTGCCATCAAGCTAAGAAGGAACCAAACATGACTTGAAATATGGAAAACACAACATGGGATCTCATTCCAGAATGGGGTATTTTGTCATATATTCTAAAGGTGTATAATTTCCTCCTTTTTTTGATATCTCTAATAAATTATTTTTTATAATATATAATATATTTCAGACTTCGACCTTATATATATAAAATTAAAAAAAATAAACTTATATAATCTTCACTATTACAATATTCAATATCTAAATTATTTCCATTAAAATGATATATCAGAATTTTGATTCGATTTTTCAATATAATCTGTCGACTGGAGTTGAGTCCTCATTAGTTAAAAGCTATTGGGGACAAATGAAATGATAAAGAAACAAATATACAATATGACAGCCTTTTCAAAAAAAAATTCCATTTTCTCGCCACTAACAATTAATTTGAACAGAATGACTTCAAAGAGTAGGCTGCTCCCTCAAGCAATAACTGAGGTAAAGTGAACGAACTTTAAATATTATCCGAAAAAAAATTCCATTTTCTCGCCACTAACAATTAATTTGAACAGAATGACTTCAAAGAGTAGGCTGCTCCCTCAAGCAATAACTGAGGTAAAGTGAACGAACTTTAAATATTATCCGTTTGACAATTTTCACTTTTTTAAAAAACGTTAAGTGTCTGAATGAGCTTTAATATAAATAATTAGTATGTTCTAGCTCAAACAATATAAGATTAATGATAAAAAAATAAACCGATGGTCTTCATTTCAGATGAGCTTTGAAAGTGAGCAGTGTACGAGATCTGTCCAGCCTTGAAATGGGGCCGCATACATTTATTAAATGGTTCTATTGGTAGTTGAATTTTGGGTGGGAGTATCGGCAGACAGCCAAAGAAACTATCTGTATTATGCCAGAAAGTCTGACGTAGCCTTCAAAAACATAACCCATAGTTCTCAGTCTGGTGGGAGGAATAATTCTGGCATTAGCTCTTTGTCTGACTGCATTGAGAAAAAGGGTTAAATCTGTCATTTATGGGAGGCCAACAACTGCTAACGCTGACAATCAAGGTGTTCTGGGAATCCTTTTCTAATTTTTAAGGTCATTCCTTCTTGTGGCTTGATTTAACATTTTCTATAAGGTTAACTCATTTTTGTCTCTTTATTTTCTAATACTACAGAGGCATGGATTTTCCTCCGAATCTGGCTTGCTTATGCAAGAGCAACAATTTGTCTTCAGCTTAGAAATGCTAGCAGAAGCCACAGAAAATTTTCATTACAAAAATAAACTTGAACATGGAGCTTTTGGTGCGATCTACAAGGTGGGTCAATAGTTTAATCTTCGTCTAAAGTATGTCAATTTAAATGGAGAGCTCTAAATCTGTTTTGTATGTTTTAGGGAATAACCAGAAATGGAGATGAGATAGCTGTGAAAAAACTTTCTGCCAAATCTGTACAAGGAAACAAAGAATTTATGAATGAAGTGAAACTGGTGGCTAATGTTCAACACCGAAACCTTGCAAAGCTGCTAGGATGTTGTGCTGAGGGAAGTAAAAGTCTGCTTGTTTATGAGTATTTTCCTAACAAGAGTTTGGACACATTCCTCTTTGGTAAGTTCACATTCAACCTTAATTTATGAATTTAGGAAAGATGAATAAGTTACAAATGTTCTGAGAAATTGATATAACAGATTCAGAAAAGGGTAGAGAGTTAGATTGGCAAAAGCGTTATAATATCATCATTGGAATTGCACGTGGGCTTCTCTACCTTCACGAGGATTCACAGCTGCGAATTATCATAGAGATATTAAAGTAAATAATATTTTACTTGATCACAAACTCAATGCAAAGATAGATGAGACACATATTCGTACAGGAGTTGCAGGCACATAGTAAGCATCATATTAATAATGCAGTTTGTGTTCTTTTAGATTAAAATTGCTAATGATTAAGCTATTGAAACCTGAATTTCTTCTCTAAATAATTTTACTTATAAGCCAATTATTTATCATTGTAAATAATTTTAATTTTTAAAAAATAGACATTAATAATAATTTCAATTTGAACCCAGTGTTTGCATGGCTCCAGAGTATGCAATGCGAGGGCAGTTGTCAATTAAAGTAGACATTTACAGTTTTGGAGTGGTGGTCCTTGAGATCATCAGTGGAAGGAAAAACACGGATACTAATCTTCCACATCGCATGCAAAACCTGTTGGAATGGGTAAGAAACAAGATTTATCACTTCCCATTATCCTCATCTGTTAGTTTTCAATATTAGCAAGGATCCAAAATTCTCTGTTGGACGCAGCTCCTCTGCCCACCGCTCTCAGACCTTGCGGTTCCAGCCTCCCCACCGCCCTTCAAGTGGGAGAGATGATGCTTGGCGTCGCCGTTCGGCTTCCCCGCCACGGTGTGGTTCTGGCTCGGGGTGGCCCTCTGATGCTCCTGTGGCCTTTGCTCCTCTTCCTGCTGTTGATTCTAGGAGGTTCTAGGTGGCCCTCTGCCACCACTTCCAAGTTTCCTCGCCTGGCTTTGGTGATCTCGCCTTCCAGTAGGAGGAAGGAGAAATTGAAAGAGGTCCAGAAGATGGGTGGTCTGTGCCAGACCCGACTCCTGACCCCGCTGATGTATGTGGCAAAAAAGATGACCCTGATCCTCCACCCTCAGTTTCCTCTGCTTTGGCTGCCTGAGGAAGTTTTTTGATGAATAGCTTGTTTTTTTGTTTCCGGCCGAGTGACTCTCGCAGAGTGATCTCGTATCGCCTCTCCTTTTTTGTGAATATGTACTTTAATATTTCTAATTAATAGAGAAGGCCTATTCATCAAAAAAAATTCTTATGACTTAATGAGATGTGATGCAGGCACTGAATCTGGTAGACTCAAAGGCGTCACAAGTCAACCAGGAGCAGGCCTTAAGATGCATTCATGTTGGGCTTTTGTGTGTGCAACTTGATGCAACACTTCGTCCAGCTATGTCTAATGTCATTATGATGCTCTCTAGCAGTTCAGTGACATTGCCAAATCCTTCAAACCCTGCTTTTATAGGTAATAGCGAAAGCTACGTTTCCATATCTAAATCAAAGTCAAGCTCGGGGTTTGAAGAACATGAGACGAGAACAACATCTCAGACGACATCAGAGACGACTACCTCATCTTTCGAAAGGATTCCTTCTATAAATGAAACCTCGCTCACTCAAATGCAAGCAAGGTGACCTATAACAAAATCCATCTTTGGATTCTATGCTGCTCATAATCAACAGAAACTTTACCTGGGTAATAATTACACCCAATTGATAGTACTCAATACTATCGGGCTTATATGGTAAAGCATAATACGAGGCCGTTTATTTCGCCAGAATCTTGAAATTCCCGGAGAAAAGAACACCGTCCATTGGGAGGGACTAACCAGGGGAGATTAGATGCTTCAAATGCAGGTGGAGTGGCACATAGTACAGGTAATGGAGATTAATTTTTCCTTTCAAAGTGCAACGATATCATGAAATTGACTTTATTGGTGGACAGTCACATGGTAGTGGGAATCTCATTTTAGTAAATGGTATGGCAGAATTTTTCTGACATCATCTGAATTTGACTTCAAAGATACAGCTTGTTCATGAGACTTGTCATTGTTATAGTTTATCATGTAAAAATAAATTTAATAAAAGTTTACGTCCTTCATGGATGAGTCTAAACAGTAAAAAAAAATCATAAAATGAAAAATTTATAAGATCATTTAAATTTGGTATAGAGATACTTGGCTAAATCTATTTCAATTTCTATTTATAAGATCATTTAAATTTCTAGTTGTGTTTGAGTGTTTTTAAGTAATATTTTTTCTTAAAATGAAATTTGTTAGTGGAGAAAGATCAATTGTTGTGCAAGTTAACTTTATGAGCAAGTAGCAATTGCATGGAATATTGCAAGATTCTTGTTTCTTTTTGGCATTGTAAGCTAGGCTTTTGTCTATCCACAACAAAGGTTTGGAGGACTGACTCATAACACAACTTGACACATCAATACATTTAGTCAAAAGTGTCCTAAAACTGATTTTCTAAAGATTCAACAAAAAATTAATCTTGGTATCTTTTGTAGTTGAAGAAAAGAAAAACTTGTCCTTGTTAGAACAATATAATATTCTTATCTAAAATATAACTTATATGCAACTTGAATGATCTTAATATGTTTCAGTCAACATAAAATCTTGTATTCTCTAATCTTTATATCAACATATATAGATCAATAGTAGAACACAAAAAAAAACTATTTTCTATTAGGAAAAAAACATTATTATTCAAAATACAACTTATACTCAGCTTTAGATTATCATACAATTTTTTGAAAATCTTTGATATTTCATAGGAAATACAACATGTTTATTGTTCTTGCCATTCATATGTGTGATAGGGAAAATTATTAATATGGATTATTCTAATGCATACACATTGTCACCTCAATAGTTGTACAAATACAAATATTATTTTTTCACTATGACATTAATAATTTTTTAAATGAGTACCTTATTTTTCAAATGAAACACTTAAAGTTGATAGTTGATAGTTGTGATATTTTCTATGTAAAAAAACTACTTTTTTCATTGTTAATGAATTTATTTATGCTTTTATATATAACATTTATAAGTTTTCATTTATTCAAGAATGAATCTATCTTCAACAAAAATTGGTTAGTTTTAGATTTAAATGTTTACTAATTATTCACAATATAAAGTATAAATATGTTGTAAGATTAAATCTTATAACCACAAGTACTCTAAAACAATCGCACCCCCATAACTATTGGGCCCTCTCCCCTACCTCAAGAAATAAATCTTAGAAATAGTTTAATATTGTGGATGTCATCTTAACATATTTTCCTACGATTTTAAAAACATAAAATCAAAACATCAAAAAGAGCTTAAAATGAATGACCGTTCTCTAATGTATTGAATTATACACATTAATTTTTATTTAATATAGAAAGATTGAATGTGAAAGTTTCATTAGCTCTTATGGAGGAAAAGAGACAACATATTTCTTATCCTTTATGCAAACATATCGAGTTGTGGTAGAATAACAATTAAGCTAGGGTCATCATAGTAAATAGGTTGATTCATTTACATATATAAATAAATAAATAAGAAGGTTTTACTGATGGGAATGTATCTTTTTTAGGGAAGAAATATTTTTTTACTAATATAAATATAAATCTCATACTAGTTGGTTAGTTTTGGAATTACTATTAAGGTGTAACTTACATACATATTTTTGTCAAAGTTATCAATGGATAGTAAATATATACATAAATTTTCCATAGTATTATTGTTACACAAACATATAAATAAGCTCATGTATTAGAGTAGTTATAACATAAAATAATGAAACTTATAGTATGAGTAATCAATGCACAAAGAAAGATTGTAAAAACTCAAATAACTCTACATTGTGATCACAATGTCAAATCAATCATTCAAGATGTTAGATCTACATTAAGAAATGATGATAGATATTAAAATAGTAACCTCATATACCATGAATGGGTAAGAATAGAATGAGAATAATTCTATTTCACAGTCCAAGAAAACTTATGCATCAATGCATTATTTTGAACCAACTAAGATGCAACCGATCACATATCCAAAAATTAATGTACAAACCATTCAGAATGATTGATTAGGTTGTACAATAGGTAGAATCATAATATCAACCTGATTTATCAAAAGATTTATTGTTTTCTCATGAGGAGCATCTAATAAAATAAAAGGAAAAAAATAATTAAAAAAAATTTATAAAATAAAAATTAAACACCATTACACTAGGTTTATAGGTTGATAAGACAAACTCCAATGATCAATATTTTCTTATGAAAGTTTTTTAAAAGTGCAAAAAATTATCGAGTGCCTTAGAATTTCTCCTCTCAAGAAGAATAACCTTGAATACTAATGTATAATTATCCTTATATACCTGAGGATCACCTATAACTATCTTGCAATCACCCCTAGTAAATAATTTTGTTTTGAAGACTAAATAATCACTCAAATAAATAATTGAGTTCCTAGTGACTCTAAGTTTGATTGAAATGATAAGGGAGGGGTACTTAATAATTATACCACCATAATTAACCTTTAACATTAACATTAGAACTCCAACATAAGGATAAGGATCATAGGTTTGAACACTATTGCCTATACAACCAAATAAAAAAATATGTTTTAACACTAAACATGCTAGAGTAGTCTTAAAACTAAAATTTATTTTTATGCTTGATTTATCGATGATTGATTGTAATATTACTATTATTAAGATCCATTGTCTAGTTTATAATTTCTTTGAATATTAAATAATAAAAAACATGTTGAAAGTTATTCTATTTGTAATTTCGAGTTTAATTTTGTTGAACATTGAGTATATAAGAAGTAAAATCATGATCAATTTTATTCAAGTTTGTATATGTGTTTTAGGTTTTTAGAACTTATGTATTTATATTTTCATGTATCTTGTTAATATTTTTAAAATTAAAGAATCTAATCTACTATAATAGAAGGTCATGAGTTTATTCTTCAAATTAAAAAAAAAAAAGTAAAGCTATGTTAAAGATACACACTAGTAGAAATTTTAAGCATTTGTGGGCTAATAATAGTGCTATATATTATTTGATTTATTTTTCAAAGTATTAGAAGGATAGTGGCATTTAAAGGTAAAGAAATATCCATTTTTCTCATAATAGTATAATTTGTAATGAAGATGGACATTTGACACCGATGGATAACCCTAGAAATGTTCTAAGTGGAGTTGGATTAGAATAATGGCTATGGTTTAAGATTGTTGCAATAGTTTACTACCTAATTAATAGGTCTACCACATCAACTCTTGTTGATAAATATATCTATATAGGCCTGGTTAGGTAGAGAACCTTTACTAAATATTTTTCATGTGTTTACATGCGAGGCATATGCACATATGCAATGAGATATGTACAAAACAATATAGAAAATGATTGTCAAATATATTTTCATTACTTATATCTCTATTGTGAAACAATACAATATTTTGGATCATATTGTATGAAAGGTATTATATCATAAATTTTTTATTTTTAGAGATTAATAGTGATATTGTTATAGTTTTACAATTCATTAACATTTAACTTTATCAATATGGAATGGTTTCTAAAGTTGACATGTAATAATTTTTCAAGTTCTTACAATAGTAGACTTTATTAGCTCAATTTTATACTATAAGCTTGTTTAAATTAAAATTAGATATAATCAAATATTACTTGGAAAGGATTTTTTTTTTAATGAATAAGAATTGTAGTTTTCACAATGTTGTTGATATATTTAGAATGAAGCACCTACAAATCTTGCATATAAAATAAAGAAACTAAAATAAACTTTGAATAAAGATACAATGAATAATAGAGTAAATTAAATAAAGGTAATATTAGACCCCTTCTCTTTCAAGAAGAGCCAGACTTGCTCCTCTTTAAGATCAACTCCTTGAGTAATTGAAATAATTAACTTTCTTGTTTTTTTTTCAAAGTCAATACAAGTGATTAATAAAAAAATTTCCTCCTAATAAATTCTAGGTATTGTTTACTCTATATTGTGGATCGCTTTATAAATAACTATCTAACTTAAAACTAATGAATAATATTTATATAAAAATAATTTATAGAGGATTAATGTTATGGAATAACATTTTATTCAAAATCAATCTGTAAACTAAAAAAATTGAAATTTTAAGTTGAAGATGTTCCTAGATAATTAGTGTCATAAAATAATATCTTAACCTTGACTCGAAGAATTCCTAAACTTTATGTAAAAAATTAAAGTTGTAGTTCTTCAATTATAAAGTTAAGTAGAATAATTAATTCCTTTGAAATAGGTTTTGCATGTTAGAATTCCAAAATAGAGCACAAAAGAAAACTCTTTACAGTAGGCATCCCAAATATATACAATTGAAGGCGTTTTATTAGAATTATTCCTTTCATATATTTAAGATAAGTGTAAAATATCACTCCTCTAGAATTTGAGTTGTTGCCATCACTATTACACATATTTTGAAACTAGGTTAACAATTTGAGATGACAGTCATTAGTTTTAGAGTTGATTGTTAGTCCATTTTGGAAATAGTTATAATTCCACATTTAACATTAGAGGGATAAAAAATTCTTTGGTGCATGCGTAATTTTCTCTCTATTTTATTTTGTTCTTCTCAAGACCCTATATTTGGTATTGAAGGTATGGATATATACAAAAAAAATAATTTAAATGTTCATTTGGTGTTATTTATCATTTAGAAGAAACGAGAATTAACGCGCCATAACTTTTACTTTAAAGTTGTAATAAGCTATTAGTCCCACAATCAAGTAAACTAAATAAATTTTTCCAAAGGGAGACCTATAAATTCTTTCCATAATAGTTTAATAAAGAAAATGAGATCCCTATAACAATCAATACAATCTAGATGATCTCAATTCTTCATGATATTAGGACATGAAGAGGACTAGCTACTATTGTTAATGAAGTGCTAGGCACCAGGACTATGTTCAAGTTTGTTGTAAGAGATTGAGGTTGTGAAGTGTTTGTGAATGAACTATGATAATGATGGCCAAACAACTAATTCTGTTTAGTTACAACATAAATAAATCATAAACATAGAACAAAAAGGAAGATTTCAAATGTAGACACAAAGAATAGCCTAGATCTAACATTTGAAGTTGAATATGATGGATAGTATAAGCATTGGGAGATTGTATCTAAAGGTCATGGATGCTTAGGAGATGGCTAGAAATTGGATTAGGAACCTCTTGTACACTTGTGTCCTTAAAAATGGGTTAAACTAGTTAGGTAGGGGGTGTTAGATGCTTGTGTCTCGAAATTTCAATTCATTTGAAAATTAAAAGTATACGTCGATTTCTACTCCTCCTCTTAAGAGTTCCTTATAGTTAGACCTAAAACTGCATATATAGAAAATGGAGGAAATGGTTATGCTATATATGAGCTTGTCTAAGTCAAATTGTCTGTTAGTGTTACCGCCTCCATGAAAATGATAATGTAAATGAGTGTTTGTCCTTGCAAGGACAAAGGCTAAGTAAATGATAAATATTAAAATGACACAATTAACTTAGCTATGAAACCCTCTCAAGGAGTTTCACATAAAGGTGGAAAATAACTTCTCTTTGGAAGTCTTGCAAGTGTTAGTGTATAGCATAATAATGATAACAAGTGAGAAACAACAATCAATGACCTCACTATAATTGAATTATAGATTGAAAAATGCTTGAAATTCACTAATGCTAATAATATTTAGAGATTGATTAGCTCAAAATGTGTCTTAATGGTTTCTAAAGATTATCTTCTTACACACTAGTTAATGAATGATAAAATGGCGTCCTTATAGATGATTTCATAGTTTGAAAAATTAATATTTGATATAAGGTTGACAAACAAGATCAGGTTTTGGGGTTACCAAAGGTTGATAGTTGAATTTCCAAAATTCAAATGGAAATAAGGACATGGGCATTGAGAACCATAGTCTAGGAATAAGTTTCACTTGAAAGAGCTTAAAAACCTAGAATTTGATGAAGTTTCCCAAACATGTCCCTAAATGGGCATAATTAAATACAATCAAGAATATGCACTAAAAAGAGTGTTTGACATGATATGGAATTGTTTTTTATTAAGGTAAAATAGATTTTGATGGGTCCGTGAAACCCAGTACATAAGGAAGATCAAAAGATAAGCATTAACGCACAGCTAAACAAAATACAACAGCTAAAGAAAAGATAGTTGGCGTACAAAACGCCAAAAAGAAAAGATCATAACAGACTAAAACCAAAAAGGACCGACAAAAGCCCAGACTTAGGTCAAATTTTGAAGCATCTTTGTCACTTCTAGCTCCAACTGATCCATAGTTTCCACAGCCCACTTGATGTCCTCTATTTCTTTGCTCTGGTTCTGCATCCTTTTAGTACTAGCTCTAGTTCTTCTTCCGAACCTAGTTTCCTTATCCTCAAGGGTGTTGTCTTTGACCTCAATAATTCCCTCTATAGCCTTATCCCCTTGGTAGCTCTCAAGCTTGCGGTGAGGGTTTTCATGCTCGCCAATGCAGCCTTCAGGATCTTGTGGCTCTGCTCCCCAATTTTTTTAAGTGTGTTCTCAATATCATCCAGTTTGTGATTAGTAGTATCTGCTCTATTTTATAGGCAAGTAAAACTGTTGCGGTTGGTATTTATAATCTCCTCCGCATTGCCAATCGCCTTGGTTAGCTCACTAAGACAATCTAGGAGGGAGTTGAATTTTTCGGAACCTAGGGCTTGTAAAGTTTCAATTTTCCCAGCTTCATGGGCTTGCTTGACTTTTATGCCCTCGATTTCCTTTTGAATATAGTTGAGCACTTGTTTGAAGTTCTTTTTCCCATTATTTATACAAAGGCCTATGTCCACTTGATGCTCTCCCTGGTTCTTGACATTCATGGTATTAAGATTGACCTCCAAACTAACCTCTCTATCCTTAGTGTTTTGATCATGTTTCATTGTCATGTCCTCCTCCATGATGCTCTTCTGCTTCAAATCAGACCTAAGAGGTGATCTTTCTTCCACCTCCCTACCTTTTGAATTCATCTTTTTCTGTTTCAGGCTCACCTGGGTTTGAGCCTCCTCGCTTCCGGTGTCTGTGTCATTGTCAGTCCCTTCCTCCTCCTTATTCCAACTATCATCCTCCCCTATCTATTTATTTTTAGCAAACCCTCTATTTTGTCTCCCCTGTTCTGACATTTTTCTTTTGTCTTCTTGTTCTGGCCATTTGGGGGCCATCTTCAATCTCTGCTTCTGTATCACAACCATCACCTTCTTCCTCTTCTGACTCATCAAAATTTTCATCCGAGTCAAAAATCTCTGCAATATTCATCTGGACACTCATGTTCTTGATGTGATTATACAAAATCACAATCAAGCCTTCATGCATTGCTGGGTTAATGTGGGGATTAGAAATGGCCTCCTTAATCCTCATGCTAAGGGAGCAAAAAAGATAGCAGGGAAGAGAAATCTTATCCTTATGCCTAAAATGATTTAGTAGAACAAAGTGGTAGCTATAGACCCTAGTATATCTACTGTCAAGCGTGATAAACTCCATAATAGAAAGTAAAACCTTTTGCCAAATTAATTTGATTACCTTAGGTGAAAAGTAGGTGTGGCTGCCCTTCAACAACTTAGCCCTTTCCTCCTTAGTCTTTGGGAACTTCTTCATAGCAACATCGTAGATTTTTCTATCCCTGTAAAACTAGATGCCCTCCATTGGAATGCTAGTGGACTCTGCTATCATTGTCTCAATCACTTTAATCTTCCTGTTTCTGATGGTGAGAGTTCCTTCGGTCTGGCCCTTCTTGAAAATATTGGTGATTTCAGGTTGTTTCTCCTGCTTTTTTTCCATAAATTTCATCATCTTGGCAGCATGGAGGATGCTCGAGACTTGCGGATGACTCTTCCATTTCTCAATGGTAGTCGCATTTGTTCTCTTCCTTTTACCTCCCATTTCTCTATTAATTTCAATCTGGAGCTTCAAACTAATAACTTTCTTCTTGCCAGAGTCTCTGTGAAAGCCACTTCGATTACTATAGAAATTTCTAGTGTAGTTGTTGGGGAGGGTTAAAATTGTCCATAAAGTGTGCAAGATTACACTACAATGATGACTATACTTCCTCCTTGGTAACCTGCAGTGCCAATGTTTGTTGCCACGATATTGTTTTTTGCTTTGAGAAATGATACTAAATCTATCCCTTCTTACCATGTAATCTTTTATAAATAACTATATCACGTGCCGCACACAGTAGATCCCTTTCACCATTCAAGGTTATTATAGTTTCACTCCGTACTGCTATGTTGGCTGCCCAGTCTACTCTTCGATTAGCCTCTCAGAAGACATGTGTGATGTGGCATTTCTTAAACCCCTTTAGAAGATCTCTGGCAAAGTCTATGATGTTTTTGATGGTCCAAGAGGGTTGATGATTGCCAATAAGGAAGTTAATTATGTTTTTAGAGTCACCTTCCAACCAAAGAAAATTAACCCCTAACTTGGAGGCTAATTTAATAGCTTGAAGTGCCCCCATAGCTTCCACTAAATGATTGGTTTGAATGCCTAAAGGATAGGCAACCACTCTTGTACAAAAGCTAGCCCCATTACGAATGATGCTACCACAACCAGTTGGGCCTGGGTTTCCTTTAGCGGCCCCATAAAAGTTTGCCTTGAACCACTCATTGGGGGGGAAAGACCAACAACATAGACTTCTTTTGATTTGGTTAATGTCGGCGCCCAAAGAGGCAGGGATATTCCATCTTTTGAGAACATCAAAATCCTCGTTGGTACAAACTGAACTCCCCTGATCATCACATTCTCAACACAAATGTTTTTAATTTTGAGCCAAACCACATCCGGGGTGTTAGTTTCATTCTCTGAAAATTCTATTATTTCTCTCTTTCCATATCCCCCAAAGGATATGGGCAAAGTAGAACTTCCAAAAATTTCTAATGGTAATGTTATTGGTGGAGAAATGCAAGCTTTCAAAGCAATCCTGCATCTCCTCCTAGAACACCCAATTCAGTCTCCACATCTGAAAAAATATCCCCCAAATAGAAGTGGAATAAGGACAATGTAAAAAGATATGGTTCACTGATTCCTCATTATTCAGACAAAGGTAATAGATATTTGGAAGATAGAAGCCCCTCTTTCTCAGTTTGTCAGTAATCAGAATTTTGTTTTGCAAGAGGATCCACAGAAAGATATTAATTTCGGGAGTCAACCCACGATGCCAAGCCTTGGCCCAACATGGAGTAGGAACGTGGGATTGAGCTAGTAAAAGAATAGCAGAAGAGACCGAGTAGGTCCTTGATGAAGTCCCATGCCACACCATCAGGGCTTTCCTTCCCGAATTTAGGACTGCATGGTTGATCATTAAGTTAATCTTCTTGAGTTTGGGATCAATGTGAGTGAGATCCACCCAAGAATGGTCTCTCCAATAGTCCTCGAATTTCGTGCCTATCTTCTCTTTGCAATTTTGGATGAGTGTATCAGTGGTCATCTTGTTAAGAGGGGCCCCTCCAATCCAGGCATCATCCCAAAAGTTCACCTTCCTTCTATCACCAATGGTCCAGACGCTGCCAAGAAGAGCAATATATTTATCCTGGGTAATGATATTCCAAATGAACGAACCCCTTGGAATCTGTTTAGAAGCCGGGAACTTCTCTATGGTGGGAGCATTCCTTAGGTATTTAGCCTTCCAAATTTCATTCAATTCCCCTCTTCCTTGATAAGTCCTGCAGATTTGTTTGGCCGGGAGAGTTTTGTTCAAAGTTCTGATATTCCTGAGACCCAATCCTCCCATCTTTTTAGGTTTACAAACATTTTCCCAGGCAATGAGAGTCATTTTCTTCTTCTCCTCCACTCCTGACTACATGAAAGCTTTCTGGATTTTCTCAATGGCATCAACAAATTTACCAGGGATTTGAAAAAGGCATAAGGCATAAACTAGAAGGCTCGGGATGGAAGATTTTAAAAGTTGGTTTTTCCTTGCTTGACTAAGAAGGGTTCCTTTCCATCGTGCCAGGTTTCTGCTTAATCTATCAACAAGATAATTCCAAAACAACTCCAAAGGTTTCAAACCCAAGGGCAGGCCAAGATAAATAGCAGGAGACTTGCCCAATTGACAACCATGAATCTGAGCCAATCTATTCATTCTATCTTCAGGGGTATTAAAGAAGAAAACAAAACTTTTCTCCCAATTGATAGTTTGACCTGTAGCCATACTGTAGGTGTTAAGAAGGTGTTTAAAACTGGAGGCTTCTTTAATGGTGGAGGTACCCATTAGAATGGTATCATCCACAAACTGTTGGTGGGTACAAGCTCTAAAGCCTGAGGAAGGTGAAATGCCACAGAGGAGCCCATCAGAAATAAGGTTGCTAATAAATTTGCCCAAACATTCTGCCAGAATAATGAAGAGAATGGGGGATATAGGATCTCCCTACCGAATGCCTCTAGAGGATTTAAAGAAGGTGGAAGGCACTCCATTGACAATGACCGAAAAATAAGGGGTAGAGATGAGTTGGTCGATCAAAGTAATGAATTTCCCATCAAAACCAAAAGAAGACAATAGTCACAACACCTTGCCAAAAAAACTCCAGTCCACCCGATCATAGGCTTTAGACAGGTCCATCTTCATCAGAAATCCTTGTTTTTTTGAGTCCACCAATGAATGTATGTTTTCATGGATAGCAATGATAGAATCAAGGATTTTTCTTCTAGGTACAAATCCACTCCGCTGGGGAAAAATGATTAGGGGAAGAATCCTTAACAACCTGTACGTAACCACCTTTGAGATGATTTTGTAGAAGGAATTACAAAGACTTATTGGTTAGAACTTATCCATAGAGTCCATACCCGAGCATTTGGGAATTAGAACAAGGATAGTAGCATTAAGTTTCTTTAAAATTCTTCTAGATCCAAAGAACTGCTGCTGACCATGTCAGCTTTGAGGATGTCCCAGAAAGTTTGAAAGAAGAAAAGTGGAAAGCCATCCGGGCCTGGGGCCTTGTTCCCATAAAAAAAAAGACATCTTTCTTGACTTCTTCCTTAGAGGGGATAGCCACAATATCCTTATTCTACTCCTTGCTAATGATAGGAGGGATGAAGTCAATGATAGTGTTCTAAAATTGATCATTCAGACCATGGTCCGTCAAGAGCATAGAGGTAAAGAAATTCTTGGCTTCCTTCCCAATCTCCTCATCCTTCCTAATTTCATTTTCCCCATTTTTTAACTTAGAAATTTTGTGAGCTACTTTGTGTTTCAATGCAGTCATATGGAAGAATCTAGTGTTTCTATCTCATGCTTTAAGCGATAGGGATCTGGATCTTTGTTTCTAGAATTCCTCTTCTCTTCTGATAATCCTATGGTAATTCATCAGAACTTCATTTTCCTCATTGAATGAGACTTCCTTGTATCCGCTACTTTGGATTTTATCCTGCATTTCCTTGAGTTCCATCTAAGTTTTAGTTTTGGCAGCAAACAGGTCACCGAAAACCTCCTTATTTCAATTCTTGATGTTGTCCTCTACATTTCTAAGTTTCTTAGCAATTCTATACATACATGTACCTTTGACCTCAATAGACCACCACTTCTCAATGGCTTTTGCAAGGTTAGGGTGGTCCAGCCACATTCTTTCAAATTTGAATGGGAAATTTCTTTTAACAATGGTGTTAGCTATAGTAAAGATTACAGGGAAGTGGTCTGACCCTATACCAAAGATTTAGATAGCTGTGAGGGAGCATTGATAGTGGTTAAACCATTCATTAGATGTGAGTGGCCCTATCAATTCTGACTTGAATGAGATCATCCCCTATCCTTCTGTTCATCTAGGTAAACTTGGCACCCTGGAGATCAATGTCATGCAGGCCTTGATTGTTGATAAATTTCAAAAGATCCACTATGGTATCCAACTAAGAGGGGACACCTCCAAAATTCTCATTATGAAGAGGAGTATGGAAGCCCCCCATAGAGATCCACATATCATCCTTGTAAAGGGCCCTAATAGCCTCTAGTTTTTTCTAGAATTTGCTTCTACCAAATCTATTATTAGGGGTATAAATATTGGTAAGAAGAAAGGATGTACAATCTCCAATGTGATTAAACCTAATGAAAGCCAGATTGTTGTCTTTCATGACCATCTCCCTTGACAACCGCTTAAGGTTCCAAAAAATAGCTATACCCCCAGAGGCACCATCTGAGCTATCCTCACCAACTTCACCATACTTAAAAAGCTTAATTTTTTCAACTTTCTCTTTACTCATTTTAGTTTCTTGGATAATAATGATGTTTGGTCTATGATCTCTAACTAAATTTTTTAGCACGTCCTATTTATGTGGGCTATTTAGTCCAAGTATATTCCATGACATTATTTTCATTTCTTGAGTAGGGAACATACCTCATGGATGGTCATTTGAGTACCATCTGCTATGTTCTTGCTGGCCTCTTGGTCTTTGATCTGGCTAGCTTTTTCCTTCTTGGAAGTGATGGGATGAAACCCGTGTCAGCTTTACTATAGTTTCTTGTTTTGACTGAGTTAGCCTGGGGTGTCGGCTTAGGCCCTTTTTTTCTCCTTGTCTTTCTATCTGCTCCTTCATTCGTATAGCAATCTTCTTCTTGAGTAGTTGTCTGCTTGTCCCCAACAACATCATCTGCCCATTTTTCTTTAAGCACTAAGGCTATAGGTGACATGTGGTTGGTTTCTTGAACCGTATCTCCAGATTGCAGAGATCCTAAAAGTGTGATACTTCCAAGGATCAAGCACTACTAGGCTTCTTCAAAGTCATTGCTAAGGCTTTCTCCGTTGGTATTTTCTGCAATGTGGTTCGAATCAACTTCTTCATTATTCTTTATTAATACTTGTATTTTTCCTTCTTCCAGGATATCACTCTTTTGATCATCCTGATTGATATCATTTTGACCTTTAACACCTTTGCTTGTTTGGTTCATTTTACCTTTATCATTTAAAGGTATATATGGTATATCCTCATTATTGTCAATGTATTTCTCTGTTGTATGTGGGATAATAGTATTCTGGTCCTCTTCAAAACTTCTCTCTTTTTCATTATTCTTAATTTGCTTAATACAGTTTCTAGCTTTCCACTGTAACGTCCTCTCTTTCTTTTCTTTCACTATGGCTATCTGTAGAGGGCATTTCCTTGCTATATGTCCCACTTTTTTACAATGAAAGCAGGTGAAGGGGATTCTTTCATATTCTAGAGGTTGGTTCCATTTTCCTAAGCGAGTGTTGATTTCAATGGATAGAGGCATGTTTGTTCCTTGTGTAACTCCAACGCAGATTCTGGATAAAGTAAGTCTTCTTCTAGCTACAGTTATGGGGTCCATAGATAGGAGTTCACCAAATGAGTTAGTGATACCTTTAAACACATCTTCCACCCAGAATTCTAAGGGAAGCCCTGGCAATCTAACCCAGACCGGGGCCAGGACAAAAAAGGATTCATTGAGTGCCATCTTAGGTGCCCATTTCTGTAGAGCTAGCATAGCTTTACCAATCAAGCAGGGACCATCACAAAGCACCCTTGACATATCTTCCTTGCATGAGAATGTCAAAGAAAAAGCCCCTTTTGGCATAGCTATAATCTCCACTTGTCCTTTCAATGACCATTTATGTTTAGCAAAAGCCCCAATAATATAAATATTCGGCCTAGGCCCCAGAAATTTTCCTACCAATGTCATTGCCATAAGGTTAATGTTATGGTCAATAACAAGGTCTAGGATTTCAATGGCAAATCTCCCCTTTTATTTTGAGATATTGCGAACTAGGGGGAGTGAGAATTTTCCACTCAGTTTGACCCTGAATAGAGAAGTCCAAGACCTTCCACTATCCCTTTGCACTGAGTCTAGACCAGGAGTGCTTTCCTCGTGTGATTCATCATTTTTCCCACCAGGATCAATGCATTTGTCGCCTGCTTGTGGGTCCCCATCCGTCGGGTCCTTTCTGCTTGGTTCAAGAGAATCTGGGCAGTCTCGAGGGTCATCCCTACCTTGCTCCCCCTGGTTACAGAGACTCCCACCCTGTCTCGAATTCAAATTCACCTCCGCTTTATTTTCCTACTGCTCTCCCATGCCTCCCATGTCTTTGTATATATATGGAATTGTTAGGGTCAACAATTTATGATGCTACAAGTTGATGGGAAATTATTTTTCCTCACCATTCCCCCACACATATGATAAATCATATCCTCTTGTCACAAAATAGGCAACCTTCTCCTTAAAAATTGTTTTCTTCTCATCGACTATGTTATAGTAATACTTGAATGTCTAATACTTTACATACATCTTGTCTTCTACATAACCTCTATGATTCAAAATTCTTGCATTTCTAGAATTTGTGAAGTGGCTTCTAACCTATTGAGATCCATCTAGGGCCTAGCATTAAGATAAAAAGAGGCCTATGAAAGTGAATATTACCTTTCCCTTTAAAACTCCATCTCAAATTATATAGTAAACATTTCCTGCAAATGATTTCGAAATCATTCCTACTAATTGATACATAAATGGCTAATAGTAATTAAGAGTTATCCTTCAAGATTTTTGAAATAAAAAAAGCTAATGAACATTTTTTAAGCATATTCATGCCTCACTAAGATACCAACAATAGCTTGGAAATAGTTATATTCTTTGAGTCATTGTTATAATACAATTTGGTATTTTATGAGGGAGATAAAATTTTTAAGTAAACTTCACCATCATATAAATTAAGCATAGACATGTAATGTTTCCCACAAAGAAACCATGTTGGTAGAGTTCACATTAAATATCTTGTTGGTCAATAGCATGATCTTTTCTTTATTCTTGGAGCCCCTTTGCCACTCTATAAAATCTACCACAATATTATCTTCAATTGGCTACAACATAGATTCTCTGACGTATAATCTTTGGCTAAGGTTGTTATCACCTATGACTGCAAATGAAGATAACGTAATGTGATCTATTTTTGCCAATTACAATTGCAATTGCTTTTTATCTTGGGTGTCCTCTTTCAAGTTTTCTCGCTCAATTTACAAATTGCAGTAGACTTCAATGTTCCTTCACACGATCTTCTTCTTATCCATGTTTTTCACAAATTCTCAACAACTAATCCTCCAACGGTCTTTTGGCGATTGCTTCAAGAAATCTCCTGCACTACAATATCACAATCTCCTGCACTACAATCTCACAATCTCCTTAAAGTCTTTTCCAATCTACTCCTAGAAAACAAGATCAACCTACTCTAATACCACTTCTTGATGGTTGGAGGTAAAAACATACAAACTCAGTACACATAAATCCAAATTTGAATGATCGTGAATATACATAAATTTCATAATCTTTCAAACAAACATTTTTTAATTCAACTTTATTACAAATGGACAAATCCATTCACAAACTATATTCATTGATCACTTGGTCACATGAATACATAACATTAAAAGCAATAATTCTAAAGTAAACCAACAGACCAGAACCAACAACTTACTAACAATACTTTTCTTATCTAGAAACTTACTATAAAAATAGTGAAATTACATATTCCAACGCATTACCCAAAAGCCCGCCAAAAGAAAGACAGAGAAGTGACTCATGCTTTTTGATGTCATCGAAGAAGTTTCATTAACTGTATTGGGCTAGAGGAGCCTATCGCAGGAGGCGGTACAGTTGTGGAAGTATTTGAAGTGGATCAGGGGATGGAGAGGGCGACTTAGCAGAGTCAAAAAAATGAGTATGTCTCATATCTTACCTTACAGCTCCCGCCCAGAAACTGGGCTCCTTGATTCGTAGAACAACATTCGTTCAGCGTTGTTGTTGCTGCATCCAAGCATTTTCTGCAATCTTTCGTTGATATATCTCTCCAACATTGAACTGAACCGTATAACATTCCTGAAGCAGAATAATTGGCTGATCCAGCAGCGAATCCCTTATTTGCAGGGATGTAAGCTTTGTTCGACAGATTCGACAGAAGCCTACCGGTTGTGGACTTGAAAACCTCTCCGGTTATACTATTCACGTTCACCAAGATAGGTCCATTAGTATCTAGTGTTGAAATGAAATTAGAGCTCTGATAGCGGAGGAAGCAGTCACCCAACCATATTCGCCCACCTATGTCGTTGGCACAACCTTCTTGAATACTGCTGTTCGCTTCCACCACACATTTTGAGCATTTCAGAGGTGATATATTTCCGGTACACTGCACCAGACCATAGACTTTATTGGGAGATTGGCCATGGGAAGAGGTGTTAAATCCAGAACTTTTAGGTGCATTACGAAACAGATCATTGATAACTAGATTCAAGTTTGTGGGATAGGTGCTGCCCTTTCTGAAAGTTGAGGAATTATCGCAGGTGTGCCATAAGTAGGTACATATGACTGAAGGAAAATTCATTACAAACAGGAAAAGCACGAGGGATTGAAGAAAAATTGATGCTCTTTGAGGAATAAAAGGGAAAGAATTGCACTTCATCTTGTTCTTCCTTTAAACTCTGAAGGCAATTAGGTATCAGAGACAGCATGGGCGAATTTAGGGAGGGGATGAATAGAAATAAATAAATGGATATCCCTTTACTCGGTGCCAATGAAATTCAGGAATAAAAGTCACGGTTCGTCCTGGAAATGTGTGGCTGTAGTTACTCAAGTGGCCTGGAATTTGGCTTGTCTCGTTTCCACTGTACTGGCGGCTAGAGTGGGGGGCCATTATAATTGTTAGTCAGATGAATTAGAAATATAGAGTAGACATCACTGGTGGTCTTTAAAATATATGATAATGGTTACCTGTAGGTTCCAGAAAGGGACGTGGAATTTGAGTGATCTTGTTTGGAAATTCAACGTGTCATTGTATTCACATTGTATCGGTAGTGTGAGGGCCCATTATAATTCCGGAGTTGGGTGGGGCGCATCATATTATTTTATTTTATTTTGTAGAAAATGGCATTTGAAATTGACAACTCACCTAGAAAATCAGCCGTCACGTGAAAGACTGACCAAATGTAAAATTGAACCATTCAAAGTGAATAAAAAAGCAGCCATATTAGTCGTGGTTTTCGTATGTTTGATTTCCTTATCTGCTCATTTGTCTTCCACATGTTTTTCAATAATGAGGACTTGACTGGGCTCTATAGCTTAATATTGACAGATTGAATCGCAATTCTAATCTCAAAGCAGCCATATCAGTCGTGGCTAATTTCCTTATCTGCTCATTTGTCCTCCACATGTTTTTCAATAATGAGGATTTGACTGGGTTATATAGCTTATATTGACAGACTGAATCGCAATTCTAATCTCACTTTCACGGTAAAAATTAGATATCGAATTCTCTAATAGTGATTACTATCCTAATAATTCGTACAAAAGTATAGCTAAGGTTATTGCAAAAAGAATTAAATGCATTTTTCAAATGGTTGTGTATCCGGAAAAAACTGATTTCTTAGGAGGAAGATTTATCTTAGAAATTTTGGTTCTTGCATGGGGAACAACTCAACGAGCCCAACAATCTGTTCAACATGTTCTACTGAATTAAAAGTAATAATTAAAAGGCATTAAAATTAATTTAATTCATATGTGTTCTCTGACTAGAATTTTATTTATTGTAGAAATTATAATTAAATTTCATTTTGGTTTCTATAATAAAATAAATTTCAACTTAAAACCTAATTGAAATGTTTAGAGAGAGAGAGCAAGATAGAGCAACTAACTTTTGATAACTTGTTTCATGTCAATAATTTAAGGATATCATGTTTCTTTGGGGAGTTATGCTGAAGTTAGCATACCATTTGACTATTATCTCCATCTCTATCTCTCTCCCCCATCTATGTCTTGATGCTTCTCCATGTATCTCTCTCTTTTCTTCTTCTATCATTCTCACCTTATGTATCTCTCTACTTTTATCTTCTCCTTCTTTCCCTCTCTCGTTCTCTCTATCTATTTATATATCTTTCCCCCTTTGTATACTTGTCTTCATATCTTTTTCAATCACACATACATTCTATGTTTCTCTCTCCTTATCTCTATATCTATATATATCTCACTCACATAGACACACTCCCTATTTGTCCCTCCCTATCCTTATCTCTCTATCTAGACATCTTATACACTTCCTCATTCATATCTCCTACTTAGTCTCTATATCCCTCTCTACAACTCCATATATCACTTCCTATATCTTCATCTTTCCATCCCCTTATCTCTCACTCTCTCATTGTCACCCTTTATCTCTATTTCTCTCTCTTCCCATTTTTCTCTCCTACCATATTTCCATCTCTCTCACCCCTTTATTTTTTACAAGTTATATCTACTCTTTCTCCATTTTATTCCTATCTCTATCTATTTTTATCCCCATGTATATCCCCCTCTCTACCTCTTTCTATCTAATCTCCCTCTCTCTGCCCCTCACTCACTCTTATTATATCTCTCTAATCCTCCTATCTCTAATATCTATACAAAATCTCTCTCTATTTCTCATGAACCCTATCCCTATCTTTATCTCTCTATCTTTCCCCATCTCTATATATCTCCTCTCTAATGTCTAAACCTTTCTCTCTATTACTTGTCTTTGTCACCTTATTTCTTTCACTCTTGCCCCCCTCTATCTCCATCTCTATATCTCTCTCATCCCCATCTCTCTCTCTCTCTCTCTCTCTCTCTCTCTCTCTCTCTCTCTCTCTCTCTCTCTCTCTCTCTCTCTCTCTCTCTCTCTCTCTCTCTCTCTCTTCCCCTCCTCTCTATTTCTCCACATCTCTCTCTCCCTCATTCCCTCCCAATGTCCCTATCTACCTCTTTGTGTCTACCTCTCTCTCCCTTTTTCTTCATTTATATCTCTACATATCACTCCTTATCTTCCAATATATGTATATATCTTGCTCTCCCCCTATTTCTACCACCCTCTCTCCATCTCTTGTTTCCTCTATTTGTCCATCTCTTTATCTCTCTCAATCTCTTTATAGATCTCTTTCTCTTTTCCAATATATGTCTATCTCTCTATCTCCCCCTATTTCTCTCACCCTCTCTCCATCTCTATTTCTCCATCCCTTGTTCTATCTATTTTTCCATCTTCCTTTATATATCCCTCTTCCTTTATACATCTCTCTATCTCTCCCTCTCTATCATCTATCTTTCTTTCTCTACCTTCACCTCTACCTCTATCTCCCTCTCTGCCCCTATATCTCTAGACATACCTCCCTCTATCCATTGATATATCTCCTTATCTATCTCGATCTCCCTCTTTTTTGACCTCTATATCTATATTTATTTTCCACTCTATATCTATAACTCCCTCTCTCTCTCTCTCGCCCTCTCTCTCTCTCTCTATATATATATATATATCACTTCCTATCTCTATCTTTATCTTTCTATATCTCCCTCTCTCCCACTATTTATTGTTCTCTTCCATTTCTATGAATTCTCCCCCCCCCCCTCTCTCTTTATCTCTCCATATATCTCTTGTTCTCTCCATCTATATGCATAAAACTTTAAGAAACCCCCCCCTTGGACAAGGTGTAAAAACCTGGCAAAAGGTGTATAATTTTCGAGGAAAATATTAATTTTACTAGTGAAATTTGGCAGTTTACGGAGAAAAAATAATAATCTCCATTGGCGAATCATTCATGATCGCTCAAAATTTGTGAAAAATCCTGGCAAATTGTAATGTTTTTAAAACCAAAAGAATATTTGCATGGGCAAATTGTAATGTTTTTAAAACCAGAAAAAATATTTGCATTGGCGATTTCAACCTATTTTGAAACCATAAAAAAAAATATATTGGTGATTTCAACCTATTTTCAAACCATAAAAAAAAAATATTGCCGATTTCAAGCTATTTTCAAACCATTAAAAAAAAATATTGGTGATTTCAACCTTTTTCGATAATGTAAAAAAAATATATTGGCACCTCAGCAGTCCCCATCAAGCCATTAAAACATGTGGCAGATAGTCATCAACCGTCTGCTTGAAAGACTACCCATTAGAAAATTTTGTGACCTAGCAACAAGCCCTTACGACTCTATCTCTAGCTCGCAAGCTGAAAATGTTAAGTCTTCATAACCTCAAGATCTAACGACTGAGGGCAACTGAACTGCCACTCGCCAATTCTCGACCACAAAATGTTAAGTCCTTGTCACCACAGCAACTTGGAGATAGTGGTAACTTTAACCCTTGTCACGTACTTGCCAACATAAAATTGTTTATCTCTTAACTGCTAGCACTTCACTCGCAAGGTCGTGGCTTGATCATGTCTTTAGACATTTAACCTCGCGAGTTGGCGATAACCATAAAACTTAACCTCAAACTGTCTAGTCGCTAGCTCGCGACCTAAAAATGCTAACATTAAACAAACATGAGAGCTAGCGACAATTGTGTGAAATGAGCTACTCGCTAACTCTCGCAGCTATAATGTATGACATCAGATCAACTTGAGCGACCAAAACAATTTCATTAACAATCTCAAGCTCGCTAACATAAAATGCTAACACCCAAAAAGCTAGAGACCTCGCGATGTAAACCCAAACCAACTCTTCGCTAGCTCGCGGCTTGATCACATCTTCAGATATTTAACCTCACGAGCTAGTGATAACCATAAAACTTAACCACAAACTATCTAGTCACTAGCTTGCGACCCAAAATGCTAACATTAAACAAATATGAAAGCTAGCTAATATGTGAGAGGAAATTTTAAGGCTTCGATGCTAACTCATTCTTGAGGGACTAGTTTGAAGGTTTCTCTTGAGTTGAGGTTTATTAGACAAGAAAGGATGATGGTTTCAGAGGCATAAAAGGATTGGACAGCTTTTGAGTTAGAGATGGGAGATCACAATTTTTTTTGAGAAATCAGAGGTTGCTTGTTGTCAGGGATTTTGAAGCAGAATTTGTACAATGAAGGAGGAATAAAATCAGGAAAAAATCATTCACATAAGATGAACCTTAGCAAGATGTAATGGATTTGATAGGCACGACTTCTAGAGTCTAGAGTCACGTTGAAAAACACCAAAATGATTATTTTTCACGTGAATGAGCATCACCAGATGAAGTGTTAAAAATTTATAAATACAATGGAGTGGTGACTTAATTGGTAGAAGAGAAAAGAAACCTTTTCCATTTTCTAAGAGTGTATTTTTCCTCATAAAGCAAGATGATGTTTGAGCAAGATTGTGCATGGAGTTGTTGTGTTCTCTATGATACCGGATGGTTTTTTTTTTTTTTCTCTTGTGTGAGTTTCTTTATTGTCAGAGGGGTTGTGAAAGTGAGAAGGATTGCTAGAGGGGGCGTGAAAGCCTTTTCTTATCAAGAAAAGCCACGCATGGCACATCCTCTCCTTCTACTCTGCCACTGGATGGTAGGGGTTTGGAAGAAGGAGCCTATAGAGGAATGAAAGAAGGATTTGTTTGGGTGGGGAGTGGTAGCTAGTTATCTTTGTGATGACATGGAAGTTGCAACCCCTCCCCAGCATATTATGTTTACCCTAAAGCTCATCTTTCCACTTTCTATGATCCTGGGCATGAAGGCTCGGGCTCCTCTTTCCATTTTCTCTATTCTTGGGTATGAAGACTGAAGCTCCTCTATTTTAGGGGTGACTTTACTTCTTGTCAGGACCCAATATCCCTTCTGAGAAGGGAAACGATCTATTGGACAAAATGTAACATCTCACACTCCATTTGAAGGCATCAGGGTGATAATGGCATGGTTCAAGAAATTTTGCTTCTACCAATTTTTAGTTGAAAATTTTGATTCACGGACAACGCATGGATAAAGAATATTTTTGTAACAAAATTTCATATGGCCTTTTAGGCCTAATTGCTGAGAGTAAATGTTATGTTGACATGTGTCTCTTGGCCTGAAGCTTGTTGCTCCCTTTTCTTCTATAAAAAGGGAAAACAAAGTCATTAGAAGGATTCCTTTTTTTGTGGGGGGGGGGGGGGGTGTCTTGAGGGTTCCAAAATTTTGGTGCCTTTGGGGTTCCTTTTCTGGTTC
Organism: Cryptomeria japonica; assembly: GCF_030272615.1. Classification (NCBI taxonomy): domain Eukaryota; kingdom Viridiplantae; phylum Streptophyta; class Pinopsida; order Cupressales; family Cupressaceae; genus Cryptomeria; species Cryptomeria japonica. Next base: position 117,720,416 of record NC_081408.1, on the reverse strand, counting down.
TAGTAGTGAGTCTAGGTAAAGCAAGCAAGTTGTATAGTCATTTACATAGCAAATGAAAAACATTTAGTGTCAAGATTTTGTGCAGGTTCTTGAAGGAGTTATATGTAAATTTATTTTGTGATAAAAGTAGTAATTTTATTCAATAGAAATTAAATTTTGATCTATTTCTCTCTTCTGTGTATAATTCTATCATCTTTCAAATGAACAGAATCAAGATTTTTTTCATTTGTTGCATTGTTATGGTGTATGTAATTTTTCATTTAATGCTTCCTATTATGCCCAGGAATGCAGAATTTCTATTAGTTTGGAATCATATTAAGGATGCACCTCATTGTAATTGGTGGGTAGATTACTTAAGGGAAGAGGGTTTTGAGGTCCCAAAAAACTTGTCCAACATACCGATGGATAAGATACAAGAAATCTTGAATGTTCACAAAGGAATATATATATATAAAATTTTTATTCATATATACACATATAATGGCAAGGATACAAAGGTCGAGATACATGTTGATTATAGGTATGAGGAAATTCCAACTTTATGGAGGAGGGAAAACATGTACATGATAGAACACCTCCATATATATTACATAAAGATCCATAGCATATAAAATCATAAGAGTATTAAGAATGAAAGGATCGAACACCACAATAGATAGGAATACAACATAACTAGTAAAACATGCATGCAACTCAATTAAAGGGAATATTTTATGAGGATCCAATTCCATGATAGATGTTATAGACAAAGAAGTAAGAACATAGTCTAAGGTTGGGTAGGTGAGATCAAATATATACAACACAATGAAAACCCAAACCGTAAACAAGATGTAATAATGAAACACAAATGAGGGTAGATACAAAATCTAATCAAATCTAATATAAAAAGAATGAAATTATTAAATCAGATCTCAAAAAAATCACACTTTCATAATCAAAGGTAAACAAGAAATCATATTCACCCACAATGAATCAACTATTATAATTGGAAGGTCACATCATCAAGACAACAGATCTTTGCCTTATCCTAGGGCATAGAGTAACTTACAGTTCAAAGACAACCTAATAATAAACTCCAATAAGATTCATTTGTATATAAATAGGAATGAATATGCCATTACATACACAACCCAGATTCATACAAATGACATAATCATCTAATTTGTATTAAGAAAAAATGATTTCACTGAAACTGCCCCAAGAACTTTAATTCTTTCCTTGAAAGAAATCCTAGAACAATTCCATAATCTGCCTTGTAGACACGTAAATTTTAAAACCCTTGACCATTCAATTCACAGTGAAAACATAAATTCAACACAAAGACAAGTATGTGAAGATCTCAAACTACAAATGATATTGATATTATATTCATATTGATATCAGAAAGTAAATTCAAAATGCGATTTAGCTATGCACTTATCAAATTCTTGAATAGTTGAACTATTATAACTATATCAGAGTTTTCAACATTAGTAAAAGTGGCCAATTGGCCATCCCTCTCTACGACCAAAGAAAAAGAGTGGCCATCCCTCTCAAATTAATCTTGAAATCCTTTTCTAAGATGAGGATGCAACAAGCTTAGGATTACTTTGAGGAATCTTGGGTAGCAACCTGACATGTCTTCTTTTTCTTTAGCATGGCTTGCCACTTGTCCACCTCTTTGTCTATTGGCCAGCTGAATGCCTTTACCTCTTTCATCTTTGCAACTGACTCTATCCATCTGGCATTTGTAATTGCCCTGGCCTCAACAATAAACTTTATATGGTCAACCTCAACCTTGAATAGTGAATCAAGCATACCGTTAAGGAAATCAACATCAACCTGATCATCTATATGCTTGATTATTTCTTCTTCCTCCAAAATCAAATCAAATTCGCTAGGCCAATCAGAAACTGATTTCAATTCTCCATTACTACCATAAATTGAAGGCACCAATATACTATAACCTTCCCCAAATGTCTGCAATTTTTCATTTATAAGCGCATCCTTCCTTGTGAAAAATGCATAAGTTGCATTGATTACCTCGAACATGTCTTTAGTGTCACTGATCTTGGGAGGGAACTTGTCACTATACAACATTGTAGTATCCATCTTATCCATTAATCTGCTTCTTCTTGACCAAACATTGAACAAAGGTCCAAGAAAAGCGATAGCCTCAGAGGAATTTTTACTTGCCTCTTTCAAAGAAATGTGCAAATCATGCACTACCATCACTTTTCCTTTCAATATATTAATCCTATGTTTCAGAATTTCTGACACAATAGAGATATCCTTGACATTTTTTTCCTTTTCAATCTTTTCAATTTTCTCTATGTATTCCTCCATTTTTGTTGTCACATGAGCTAGTATTTCTTGTACTTGTTTTGTAATCTATATTGGAGGGGGCTCATTTGAAATTTTTTCTTTCAACTCCACTAACTCTTCCTCTACAGCGGCCTTCTTCATCAATGTCTCTTCATATTTTTTAGCTAATCCAATCAATTGGTTATATGTTTTTGTGTATCTTCTTGAAAAATCCTTTATTTTTGATAAATTCAGGAAAGAAACTTGAGTAAAAAATGAGGCAATCTCCGTGTCACTTGTCTTTTGCAAATTTTAGATCATTTTGTCAGCTTTCTTTTCTACTTGGATATTTAGAAGGTGGGGATTTTGAGTGGAAGGGGCCAAAGACCAAGTAGCAAGTATCTTTGATAGGATTAAATCATGATCCTCTTATTACATCTCCAATTTCAAATTTAGTTTTAAACAATGGGTCCTCTTGCTTCCTAATCTGATCAATAATAAAAATAGACTGGATATCCTAGTCAAGCATCACAATCATACCAGCACTCTTAATCACTTTTCTTGCTTGATCCATAGTTATTTGCTCCCTCTCAGGATCATATTCCTGCAGTGGCTTGACAATCTCCTCATTATTTTCTACATTTCCTTCCTCTATGATCAAATTTTGTCTTAATTGATTTTGTTTCAACCTTATCAAAAAACTTTTAAATTCATCTGACTTAATAAAGTCATCGTCTTTCATGAACTCATTTGACAACATCACACGCTCATCAAATCCTTGAGCAAGGGCTTCGTTTGTTTTTGCCTATTCTTCATTCTACCCTGCTTCTCTGAGATGTGTCCTTACTTGATGAAAGTAGTGTCCTTATTCTATAACAATTTCTCTAGCAGGGTCTCTCCTCACAATTGCACCCACCTCTTTGGTTTTTTGTTTCTTTGCAGGTGGCACTTGGGCAGATTGAACTTCATCCCCACTCTCTACATCATCAACAGACATAATAAGTGGCCTCTTTCCATGTGAAGATTTTCCATCTTGGGGGTCTTGCTGTTGAGCAACCACTTCTGGAATTTAAGTCATTTGTTCCATTAGAGTCATATAAAATCGGCATTCTATTAATCCTCTCTAGGTACGGGTTATCAAGGCAAAAACCTGAGAAACTAAGGTCATCATCTTTCAATTTTGCTTCAACTCTCATCAAATTTTTCCATTTTCTTCTCCTTTCTTGTACTTCCTCTTTTCTCAGCAAATTCCTAATCACATCTTCATCATCCAATGGGTCATGGTCCTTTATTATGGCCCAAGGTGTCATTTTTGGCAATGCATGTTTAATAAATTGTTCAAGATCACAAAATCTAGACACAAAATTAACAAACCTATACTGTTTAAGGAAATTGTTTACTTCATCAATAGACTTCCTACCAATGGTAAAATCAGACACAACCCAAAGCCTAGGAAGTAAAGAACCCTTCTTGTGTTTCTCAAGGTATTCTCTTTCAACTAGAGTCAAATGCCAAATAAACTCCATAAAATCAATCCTAATTGGAACAAATTTTGGTAAAATATGGGTAGTCTGAGGACACCCATAGACTCTGATCACAATAAAGTTATCAAAAAAGAAAAACTCCCCCCAATTATGTGAAATAGACCTGTTTGGAACATACTGGTAAGCTCTCAAAACTCTCCTAACATTAATGGACAATATTTCCCTATTTATTCCTAGCATTTCCATAATTGGCTAACAATCTAGTATTTAAAGTAAAGGAAAGAAGAATGGGGAGAACTACTGTCCCGAACCTAGGTCCATCTTTGTATTGGTATTAAGACACCAAATTATTCTTTGAACAACCCCAATTCTTTATTCATGAACTCAACATTATAGAACAAGATTAAATGCATTAGCAATGAATAATGCTTAAATGTTTCTGAATTTCAATTAAAGCTTTATGAATGTGTTCAACTACATAGCCCACTTAATCATAATCTTTGTTAACATCTAGGTGTTGAATGTCCATAGCCATCACCAGTAATTCAATTGACACTGTTGAATCTCCATCAAAACCCAACACTCTGCATAATCCATAGATTGTACAATGCATATAATGGTGGAAAGGTGTGATGTCAAATGGTGGCTAGATACTATTTCAAATTCTAACTGGTTTCCCATCCACCCTAGGCATGTATCTGGGCATTGCATGCTTCTTCATAAAACCTTTGTGTTTGTCATAATCCTCTACAATCTGCTCCAGATCTATATCTGTACATGCAGCACCAGTAATCTGGAAAGCATCAATGAAGCTAGCTCTGTTAATTGAAACTAGGGAATACTAGTTCTTTCTTCTGATTACCCTAGATACTGGGCAATAGCATTTGGCCAACTCTTTGATCAAATCCACATCAACATACACATCTAGCACAATTAACTTTTCCATATTTAAATCCCAAGGGTTTGACACCGGCACACCCTTAACCCTATTATTCCAGAAATAATGAAACAGAGTAGTACCAAACATATAAAGCATGGTCGGGTTTCTGCATTGGCTCCATAAATCTTTCCATGCCATTTCATTTGTATTCAAAGCAATGGAAGTCCTTGGTAGAAAATCTACAAATTCTTTTTTGTATTTCTTATCCTTCTTTTCCTTATTAGCCTTGGGTTTGGAACCTCCACTTGTCATCACCTTGCTCATTTTAGTTGCAAGAGAAAAACTTAACTAATTTTTTGAAATTTTCCCACACCCAACACTCTAAATTCTCTAATGTTGCTGCAGAGCTCAATTCACTGGATTACCTTGAAGATAGAATGCAATTCTATAAAATCTTGGCTCGATCATGTAATTTATGGTATTTGGGCACCGACACTTCTCTCATTAATTGGCATACTTGCATGAACTAGCTACTGTGTCATTAATTCAAAGTTGAAGTACTAGAGCGAAATTTGATTTCATGCCCTTCTATTTTATTGTCATTCAAAACTTTTACAAAACCTAGCAAACAAGTCCACGTGTCAATCCCTAATTGCTTAGAACCCCTTTTTCTCTTTTCCATCTTAGTTAATCTTTGGAGTGTCACTCAAGCATGTGGCAACAACTCACAATCTCGCATGATGAACTGCACTTCCTTAAATCTCTTTTGCGAGCTAGTAACCAAGCCATTCCCCATCTTTAATCGCACACTCGCAGTTGGTTATAACAATTTGGAAAGTAACCAACAAGTTAGTGACAATCCTACCAAATCCTCTTAATCGCAAGCTCGCAACCCCTTTTACAAATCCTCAAAAAATCTCGTGAGTGAGCGAAAGCCATTCATCTTCATCAAGCCCTTTAGTCGGAACCTCGCAATAACATTTGGAATATTTTTTCTTTACTTGCGAGCTGGCGACCACTGCAAATCTAACAAAAGAACTTATTTCATTACAAGCTTGCAACTCAAAAGTTAACTTGATTTAAACCCTTGTGAGCTAGCAACAACAAGACACTTAACCGCCATTGCAGGCTCGCAACACTTTTGGACTTAAGACTTACAAAAAGGTGACCATGCAATGACCACAAAATTAGACCAAAACTTACCTGTCGCCAGATCGCAACATAAAATGCTAAACAACTTCAAACCTGCGAGCAAGCAACCAAACCAACTAAGTTGTGATACCAACCACATTGCATGATCACAAATGACTTGACTGCGAACACCTCACGACCTTGTGATAACATAAAATCACACCTAGTCGCAACCTCGCAACATAAAATGGTCAAGAGAAAAACATCTTGTGAGGTAGTGACAACTAAAATCTCCCAGTACTCGCAAGCTTGCGACTTAAACTGACTTGATGACAAAGGACCTATGAGCTAGCGATAACCATAAAATCTCAAACTATTTATCTCTTAACCGCAGCAACCCAGCGAGTACCAATAAAAATCGATAGTCACACACTCTCTAATGTTTTATGTTACCTTCATAAACAAATGCTAGTAGTGGCACATCATGTCCATTAATGACTTACTCACTAACTCTCATGGCTATAATGCATGACATCAGACCAACTCGAGATCTCATGACCAAAACAATTTCATTAACAATCTCTAGCTCGCTAACATAAAATGCTAACACCCAAAAAGCTAGATATCTTGCGATTCAAACCCAAACCAACACTCACTAACTCACCACTTAAATTGTTAAACATGAAGTTTATCTGCGAGTTAGAGATGAAATATTAAACTTGTCTCATTGTCTAACCAACCATTTCACCACACTTGACGTTGACATAGACAAATAAAGAGAGGGCAACTCAGATTTTCAATGCACAACAACTTCGGTTTACTAGCCAACTAAGACAAAAAACAAACACAAAACCCTAATCGCCATGAACATGACCAGAAATCGTGAAAAGATACTTCATCAAACTAGAGGATAAACCCACGACATGAATCGAAGCTCAACATTACTTAGCCAAAAAATTTGTAGTCCTAACAGGAGTTGGCATTTTAGAAAAATGGAAAAATGTTGTTCTAACATCATATTAAGCATTTAATGTAGAACATTAGAAAGGTTCTAACAGTTATGCAATATAAATAATTTTATGGATGTTGTGACACAAATTGTTGCATTTCATGTTCAACATAATGTGGAACCAATTTACTAATAATTCAATTGTTATTACTAATTCAGAAACTAAATTCTAATTGTTTACTAATAATTCAACTTCACAATTAAAAATATGAAATAAGTATCCGTTCTGATTGACAAATTCAAGGAATACAATATCAAAGATCATCAATGATAACTATAGTATTTTCAATTGTAATATGACTCAAGAACTGTAGTATAAATACCTATAAAATGACTATTAATTCACTTCACTGACTTAGTCTAAGGCTTCTATATCCCAAATGGACTCAAGATCCTGAAACTGACTAGTACTAACAGGTTCATCTTCATTCTGAGTCGGGTATTCAAAAATTTCTTCGTCTTCATGCTGACTCTGAGTCTACGATCCATCATTTGTCTCAGCACTAGCAGTAGCACCACCAACTTTTAAAGTGTTGCACAACCCTCGTCTTTCAAGAATGGAATTTCAGATTGCCAGTGTCCTATCATATGGAAAATCTCTAACATTATATTGAGTTACAAACAACCTCAAGAAATTTCCAAATTTTTGTCTAATTTTTTAAAGCCCTAATGCACTGAAAACTCTCTCATCTTTCACCAACCCCAATATCATTGTTTGACATAAATCAACAAGTTTGAAATATTCTGGTATGCATTATGCAATACTTCACTCTGATCTATCCTTTTCCAAAGCCTTGTGATTGATCCAGGTTCAAATGGATTCTCCAAGTTATCCAATTGTTGTTTCATACACAATGCAAAGCATTTACATTGTTTTTGAAGATGATCTAAATTTAAAATTCCTTCTATTGGCTATCCATTGCAATATGCATGTTTTGAAAATGTGAATATCAATTCCTCTAGTTTTTTATTAAATACCTTTGCATCATTTGGATTATCTCTAATTGAATGCCAAAATTGAGGATACACACAACCCATGGCTTCAATTATTTCTTCTCGAGTGAATCTTTCATGAACCTCAATTGAAAGTTCGTATGCAATAGACTTCAAATTATCACTAACAGATTTAACAATCCTATCAAAATCTTTCTTTTTAATTGGTAGTGCTCTGCCTTGCTTGCCCATCTTAGATTGGTGCATTGGTATCTAAAATCCTTTTACAAAGACAAATAACTCATTTTTTGCATTCAAATGTAAAAAATTTCAGCATGATTCAAATCTGTAATTATCTACCACCTAAAAAAATTTGGGCTTTGCCCTGTTAGATCTAAATATAGACCATCCAGGCCCAAGAATGTCATTTTACGTAGAGTGCTATACTCATTGATATACACAGTTTTGTGTTGGGATTTCTTAACAAGTTTGTTCATTGAATCCAACATTGGGAGAAGACTAGCTAAAGTTAACAGAGTCTCTATATCACTTAACTTATGTAAGAGATTAGGAGCTTTGTCTACTGTGAGGCATTGCTCATACATTAATCCAATCAAGGATTGAGATTCTATTAGAACTCGTTCCGCTGGTCCATGCAAGGAGAGCCATCTGGTCTCAATATCCATGAGAAGCTTATTTCCTATTGTTACTCCCTCAGCAAAAATCTAAAATTTTGCGAAATGTTTTGGACTTCGGCAGAAGTATCAGTGGAACTCGTGGACCAGATCTTCAAATTTTGACACTGTAGAGAAATTGGTTACAATTCTATATTTTAAATTTATTCGATGGGCCATGCAGTGAATGCCAAGCATGTATGGTGCAATATTAGTTTGTAATCTTGCACAAAGACCGGTCCTTTGACCTTGCAATACTGTAGCTCCATCACCTCCAACACACACCAACTTCTTGGAAATTGTTAAGTCATCCATACTCAAAATTTCATTCAAAGATTTCTTAACTTCCAAATATAAATTTTCTATTGTTGAATTGCCCCTCATTTTACGAACACGGAGTAGATGATCTCGACAAACGTGTACTTTTACAGTATACACATGCATACAAACCCAAGCAGTGTTATCTACCGCAGTAACTTCATCTATGAATAATGAAATGGATTTTGACTCTTTTACACTCTCCTATAAATTTTTCTTTTCCACCTCAGTGAGATAGTTTGCCATTTCCCATCCAGCGTTTATTGACCAATGTGACATAGGATAGTGAGGAACATTCAAAAAAGATGATAAATTACTATATTCTAGGAAATCTTTCATAGGACGCCCTCTCAATAGAATATGAAAAATAACACTCATCTAAACAGTCTTTGCTAGGTTTGCATCTTTCGCTGCATGTTCAAGCCCAGCCTTGATTGTATTTCTACTATTACCAATCAGTGTCATTTTGTGGTTACGCTCTTCATATTCCGTGGCATACTTAACATGAAGACATTCTTCCTTTGATTTCCATCTTACTACTTGTGTTTCCTTTCCGTCTATGATCTATTTTTCATAAACCTTACCAATATGCTTTTCTATGGTGTCAAGCTTTAGCTACATCTTCTTCTCTCTTTTAGTTTTCCAACTACAAATCTTACACCTGCATTCTGTTCGTTGTTCCTCATTATTTGGGACTGGTTCAATGAATGGGTACTTTTCTACCCAATCAATCTTAAAAATCCTTGTCATTTCCCACTCTCACCCCATTTTTACTTTCCTTATTCTTTTCTTCCTACCAACATCATCTTCAGTACTAGCATTTTCATCCGAGTGAATTATCTCATTGTGTGTATCCCTTAGAACATCTTCTGTCGTGTTGGTATTGTCATCCTCATTTGATGCATTTAACTCAATGACAATCCCATCTTGTGGTGGTGGTGAGCTACTGTGAATGACTTCTGCAACTGCAGAATTTGATGGACCAAAAACTTTGCCAATTCCAAAGTAAGACTTTATGGTAATATCTTTAAGTTTTGGGCATTTTGATGGCCTCCCAATACCTTATGTTTCACCACCTTGAGGAGTCTTACCCTTGTCTAACATCCCAATCCCTTCACCACCTCGAGGAGTCTCAGTCTCACCCTTGTTTGACATCTCAATCCCTTCACCATGATGAGGAGTCCCACCGATGTCTGACATCTTGAGTCTTGACCTCTCCCTATGAATTAAAACTAATACTATCAATTATGAAGAAATGATTACTCACATTTATGCCTTCTCAATTCTTTGAATCAAGAATCAGGAATGCCTGGGCCTGTGTTGCATGATTGTAACTTTGGCCCTACACCCTACAATCAACTTCGACGTTCCAACTCAAATTGCGGAATGCGGATCGAGATCTCCCAAATTTACTAATCAGACACGAACAAATTGTAAGAAAGAGTATTTCAAACTTTCAACTGTATTTATATTAATCCATGATTGCATTTTTGGCGAATTTTGCGGGCGTTTCAAAATACATCTTGATTTAAGCGGGGCGAAATGGGTCCTGGAATGCTTATAATGTTTTAATTGATATTGGCGAATTGGGCCTCATTATGCTTAACATGAAATTTAACAATAGGCAAAATAGACCAATGGTGCAATGAAGATTTAATTTACCATTGGCGAAATAGGTCCTGGGTACAGGGTTGTTTTACTATTTCTAGTGAATAATGGAGGTGATCTAATACCCATGTCGAGTGATTTCAGGTGAATATTACGAGCATCCGCTTGGAATAGTATGTGGTCAATGGCGAAGCCAGAATACACTAGACCATTAACCCTAAAATTCTGGGTGATTTGATCACTCTGTTGCCCCAGACTATTTGCCATTTCCTAAAAAATGAAATCACGAAATTCGCCAATTGGCAAAGATTTGCCACTAAAAAAATCTATGTCTGCCTCTCCCCATTCTTAATTTATATCTTCAAATATATGCATATCTCTATCTTATTATCTTTCTCTATCTCTATTTGTTTACCCATTCCTCTCTCACTCTTCCCTCTCTATATATCCCTCTTCCTAGCTCTATCTCAAACACTCTCTCACTTTCACTCTATTGCAAACATAACATGAGCCTATTGGTAATGAAACTTGATTATCTTCTCAATTCTAAGGTTTTGTTTTTGTTATGACTAGTTCTACTTGTAAAGGGATGCATTGTCCATTTTAAGCTATCACTTCTCCATTGAGACCTTTGTTACACAAACAATATCATGAACCACCAATTAACCTCATCTATTACATAAATTTATTTAAAATATAGACCAAATTTTTCCCTAAATGACATTCCACACGTCTTTGGGATAGCCATTGTACACCAAGGTACAATTGCAAGTTATTAATATGTCACATCTTTATTAGATTTTCTTTAATAAAATACTTTTCATTAATTATAAGTTTATTGCATCTAACCAACCATTTAAATTTTCTGAAATTTATTTTACCCGTTAGACAATCACAATGACAAATCCACTCAACAAGCAGTATGTCCTCGAAATCAAATTCTGACGTTGTCCGAAGAAGTTGAAAAAACGATGAAGCAATCCCCCAAAACAATGAAACTACCATTACAATGTGCAGTCCACAAATAAAAACTTAATTGCCCTATTGCAGTCATCGAGGAGAAACAAATCAAAGCATGTTGCCTTAGAAGCCAATAACCTACCCTGGTTATTCCCTCTCAATCGACGGATTTTAGTTTTTAGGAAATTAACTACACCGTACAATACTCAAGCAATCGAAAAAACGAAATATATGATAGCTAAATGTAACAGTATGATCATTATGTCTAAAAACATTTTTATCAGTAATTATTTATCAGATAAATATTCTGTGTATGAGCAGCACAGAATCTAGGGTTGTGTTTGTTCTAGGTCATCTTGCGTCCATTTGGGTGAGCGAGGTTTCATTTATAAATTATAGATGGAATTCCTTGGCAAGATGACGTGGTCGTTCCTGATGTCGTCTGAAATATTGTCCCTTTCTCATACTCTTCGATCCCCGGGCTTGACTATGATTTAGATGTTGAAGAGAAGCTTTCGTCATCACTTACAAAAGCAGGGTTTGAAGGATTTGGCAATGTCACTGAACTGTGAGAGATCATCATAATTACATTGGACATAGATGGACGAAGTATTGCATCAGCCTGTACGCACAAAACCCCAACATGAATGCATCTTAAGGCCTGCTCTTCACTGACCTCTAATGCATTTGAATCTATCAGATTCGGCGCATTTCCTTTCTTGAATATTTTCCATGCCTGCATATCATCTCACTAAATAGCTTGGATGACTACTAAACATTGAAAACTAACAGTTGGGGAAATAAGCAATGGGAATTCTAGTTTCTTACCCATTCTAGCAGGTTTTGCATTTCGTACGGAAGATGGATATCAGTGTTTTTCTTTCCACTTATGATTTCAGGAAGCACCACTCCGAAACTGTAAAGGTCTACTTTAACCGACAACTGCCCTCGCATTGCATACTCTGGAGCTAAATATCCACTGCATTGAAATTGATTTTATTATTAATGTTTATAAAGAACCACCAACAACAAGGGTTTGTAGATATAATGAAAATAAATTAAGAGGGTCTACCATATCTGTAAACGAAATAAACACGAAGAAATATCTCTGAAGTTTTTATATTTTAGAAAACAAAAGAGCGCGAATTAATCAACTGCCTGGTTAACTTTTGACAATGTCTTGACATACATCTATTACATTAAAAAAGAAAAAGAAAATTAAAAAAAAGGTTAAGTATTTCATGTTTAGGTTCTTTATAATGATTTAAAGCTAATGAAATTATAAAATTTACATGATTATCAGTTGGGTATTCTATATTTTAGTTCTTTATATATTAATTGAAAGATATAAATTATAAAATTTATATAATTATTACAGAAGAGAATTTCATAATTAGACAATTAATGTTGAGGGCTCTTTATGTATTTAAATTGCTTTCGAAAAATAAAATATTTATATATGTCAAAATATTTGGTTTCTAACTAAACAATCACTATCTATTACATAAAAGTAACATATATTGAAAAAGAGGAAGAGTGAAGGGTGATTGGGTATTCCATGTTTAAGTTCTCTATAATGATTTCAAGCCAATTGGATTATAAAATTTACATGATTATCAGTTGGGTATTCTATATTTTAGTTCTTTATATATTAATTGAAAGATATAAATTATGAAATTTGTATAATTATTACAAAAGAGAATTTAATAATTGAACAATTAATGTTGAAGGCTCTTTATGCATTGAAATTGCTTTGGAAAAATAAAATATTTATATATGTCAAAATATTTGATTCTAATTATACTTATTAAAGAAATTTACAGTTTCATAACTCAACAATCATTAATTTAAATCTAAAGCACACAAAGAATATAATCACTATTATGCTTACTAATAATCAATTCAAATTTAAAATTACACAAATTAGATTATCATCATTTTGTTTACTATGTGCCTGCAACTCTTGTATGAATATGGGTCTTGTCTTCCGGGAAAAGTTTCGCTAAACCAAAATCAGCTATTTTTGGATTGAATTTGTGATCAAGCAAAATATTGTTTACTTTAATATCTCTATGAATGATTCGTGGTTGTGAATCCTCGTGAAGGTAGAGAAGACCACTTGCAATTCCAATGATAATGTTATAACGTTTTTGCCAGTCTAGCTCTGCACTCTTTTCTGAATATGTTACACAAATTTTGAAAAACATTTGTCAATGTTTCATCTTTTCCAAAATTAATTAAGGCTGAATGGAAACTTACCAAAGATAAATATATCCAAACTCTTGTTGGGGAAATACTCGTAAACAAGCAACCTTTCATCTCCCTCAGCACAACATCCTAACAGCTTTATAAGGTTTCGATGTTGAACGTTCGCCACCAGTTTAACTTCATTCATAAATTATTTCTTACCTTGCGCTGATTAGGCGGAAAGTTTTTTCACTGCAATCTCATTTCCATCTTTAGTTGTACCCTAACATTCACATAAATATATATTTAGAAATCTTCATTTAAATAAGCATTATATGCGACCAAGAATTTACTATCAACCTACCTTGTAAACCGCACCAAAACCTCCCTCTCCAAGCTTATTTTTGTTATGAAAGTTTTTTGTGGCTTCTACAAGCATTTCTAAGCTGAAGATAAATTGCTGCTCTTGCATAAGTAACCCAGATTCTGAAGAAAATCCATGTCCTTCTAAGCATCGGAAAATAATGAGAAAAAACATGAGTTAAGCTTAGAGAACTTGTTATACTAGAATCACAATAAGAAAAAACTAAAAAATAAAACTGAATTTGAGCAGGAGCACCTTGATTGTCGGTAGTAATAGTTGTTGAGCTCCCAAAAATAGCAATTCTAACCCTTATCCTTAATATAATAAAACAAAGGCCTAATGCGAGAATGATGCCTCCCGTAAGACCCAGGACTATGGGTAATGTTTTGGAAGAGCTTTCTGCAGGTGTGATTCAATAATTCTTCATTAGAATTGTAGTTTAATGATACTTTAACGGTACTAAAAATAAAACAAGATAATTTAACTGCAGGTTCAAGACATATCAAGAAATCCCTTCTTCCTTATAACTTAACTGTGGCATCTAAAAATGGCTGCAGCCCCTCCCCACCAAAAAAAATAGAACAGGATACATTCTCCTTTATATTCAGTGTTATAGTCTGAAGTCAATCTCCTGACTCCAATGAATATGAGATCAAATAGATGGGCTTAACAATTAACTTTTGAATCAAATGAAAATTAAAAAAAATAAAAAAGAACTGAATAGAGTCTCTGATTTTATAGGAATGAAAAGATAAATTAACTCTTGAACATAATATTTTAGATGGCAGATTGAGTCACACTGGCGATTCCTTTATAACATTGGCATCCATTTAACAAAATGAGAAAGAGAGAGAGAGAGAGAACATACTTTTTGATGTTGCTGGAGCAGTTCCATTGGCAGGAGGAGTGGCAGGTATGGAAGTATTTGGAGTGGATCCCCCAGGGGAGGGAGAAGGCGACTGAGCAGAGTCGAGAAAGGGGAATGTCTCATACCTTACCTTGCAACTTCCCCACTGAGCCTGGCCTCCTTGGTTTGAAGAACAGCAATTGTTCAAATCTCTTCTTGCTGTAACCAAGCATGTTCCGCAATCTTGTATTGATATATCTCTCCAACACTGAACTAAACCGTACAACGTTCCTGAAGCAGAGTAATTGGCTGAACCAGCAGTGAATCCATTATTTGCAGGGATGTAAGCTATGTTAGACAGATTCGACAGAAGGCTACTGGTTGTAGACTTGAAAGCCTCCCCAATTATAGTATTCCGGTTCAACAGGATAACTCCGTTAGTATCCAGTGTTGCAATGAAATTAGAGTTGTGATATCGCATGAAGCAATCATCCAGCCATATTCGCCCACCTATGTCGTTGGAACTTGGCACAAAGTTCTTGGATGTTTCTATTAGCTTCCAACACACAATTCGAGCATCTCACTGCCGATATATTTCCAGAACACTGCAGCAGACCATAGATTTTATTCGGAGATTGACCACGGGAAGAAGTTTTAAACCCTGAACTTTGAAGTGCATTGAGAAAGAGATCGTTGATAACTAGATTCAGGTTTGTGGAATAGCTGGTGCCATCGGTGAAAGTTGAGGAATTATCCCAGGTGTGCCATACGTAGGTAGATATGACCGAAAGAAAATTCATTACAAACAGAAAAAGGAAGAGGGTTGGAAGAAAAGTTGATCCTCTGTAACGAATAAAAGGAAAAGGATTGTACTTCATCTGGTTCTTCCTTTGACGCCAATCGGATGTTTTGGGATGGGATAAGTTGAAATCGATAATGGTTAGGGGTTGAGAATTTCTATTCTCAAAGAGAGGTTACAGGGTATGTATCACCACTTTCAAGTACTGGTCCATATTATTATATAGATCATATAATTATAAATCATCTATAGGCCTAAAACACCTTCAATACCTTGACTATAAAAACTTTCATTTCCATTTTGCTACCAATAAAATTCAATAATAGTCATGGATGGTTCTTGAAAACATGGAAATGTGTCCCAGCAGGCTTAAAAAGTAAGCTGAAATTTTCTTTATCCGGTTTTCACCGTACTGGCGGCTAAGATTAAGGGCGCATTATAATTGTTCTTAGGTTATTAGAGAGCTCATATACCTATTCTTTACTTTCAATTTTCAGTAGACATAAAACAAAAAAATTGTTTGAATATAACTACTGCATACCAATTATTTATAGAAAAGCTCGATATTTTGAGTGAGGTATTTTCAATCAGCTGCATGCTTACAGTCAGAGACAAACATGTAGTGGGGCTTATACTAATAATACTTTTCAGTTTGAAAATTTTCACAATTTTTGAAGAGATCAAATGTATTTAATGCTCAATCAGTAGAGGATGCGTAGCCTTGAAATTTGACTGTATCTTGTTTCTAGAGTTTCAACATTTCCATGTATGGAGATTATATAGGTAGAGGGAGGGCCCATTATAATTGTGATTCTTGACGTAAGGTTGTACCCATTATATTTTTCTATTAAAAAAAAGAGACATTTTAAAGTTGACAATAATAACATTTGTAGAAAATGAGTCCTCTATAGAAAGACTGACAAATTTTAAAATTGGATCATCACAAATGATTTATTTGTGAAAGTAATGTGAGTGAAAAAGAAAAAAAAGCAGCCATATTAGTCGTGGTTCTCTTATGTTTATCTTATCTTATCACTTGTCCTGTGTGTTATTCGATTAATAAGGACAAAAAATTACAAGCAAAAAAATTTAAGAATCCTTCACACCACTACGAAACCCAAAAATATTTTTTGATGTTGCATTAGTCTAGCAAACATTAGCTATAGAAAAAGCAGGAGAAACCAAAACTCAGCATCTATGATTTTATTGTTAGAAACATATGTGGACTAGAAAATCGTAACATCATGTAAACTTGTAGACAAATGTAGAGGAACAAAGTAATTGGAGCAAGAGATGCTCCTAGATCGTATAGAAAATTAGTTTAATTAGGAGGAGAAGGAACAATAGTGAATGTTTTCGAGTCCTTTGAAATGTTGAATTTTTGAACATAAGCACCTACAAGATCAAGTGACAAACAAGAGCACCTTTCACAAATGAGAGTTGCATAAATAAATGCTATATTACTCAAAAGAAATGAATACAAAATTACAAGAAGAATTACAATCATACAATGAGATGCTTATAATGAAAACATAGAGCTAAGTTTAGGATAACTAAAGTGTAAGAATGAGGAGCTAAATATTGTTCAACTCTAGCTAAACTAGATGCATAAAGATAAACTAGGTGCACAAATAAAATAAGCACTCCTAAGTGAACTTAAGAAAAAAAGCATACCTAGTTGTATGAAAGGAACTAACATCTAATTATGCTCTACCATCCCCCTTAATTAAAACGTAGGGTGAGTTAGAAAAACTCTAAATGCATGATGCAAAACTGGGTCTCAACAAAAAGAACCCCTGATTAGGTGCCCATGTAAAAACCAATGAAATCTCTTTAATTAGAGAAAAGGATAAAAACCATGTGGGAAAAGAAAACCATCTCCAAAAGTGAGAGTTGCAATGCATGAAAAGAAACATGAATTGCTAAAAAAGGAAGGACTAAGAAGCCTCCAAGATAATGTCCTAGAAGAATAGGAACATGAAGAACATCCTTGAAGTGCAAAGAAGCTACAGACAATTGTTGAATGATAGCTATTATAGTGTTGAATGAAGAACCACCTTTAGAACCAAGATGATTATCAGGATCAAGAAGATAACAATCTGTATGAATGTTCCCAAGGACACAACACGAACAATCAGATGGAAAATAAAAGAAAAAAAAAATTCAATCAAAGATATAGATGGGACATGAATCTACATGAGTGACCCCAATGAAACTACTCAATTGCTAGTAAAAAATACAAGTGCCAATAGTCTAAAGAAAACTCATCAATAATAGAAGGTCGAAGATCACCTCCACAAAATTGAAATGCAAGACTGTCTAACTCCAAAGTGAAAACAAGGAAGCATTATCACCAATAGTAGAAACTCCTTATAGTGCTGACAAGGGAGAGGCATGACATGTGTGCTAAAATAATGTGTCATCATGAAGCAAATGAAAGAGAATCTAAATGTGTCGAAGAAGGTACCTACAACTGAAAAAGGGTATGCAACAAACACACATAGACATGGAACAAGAATCTCTATGATTCAATGTTGTCATGGAGGGACACTCATCGGACAAAGGTCTAGTGGAAAAACAAAAGGTACTACACAAAACCCCATGGAACTTTATAATATAGTGCATGTACAAAATAAGGAAGAAAAAAAATGCAAAATCCCCAAAAACCATACACAAGAGTGGCACTTTATCTCAGTACATCTACAAGAAAATAAATTCTTTAAAAGGATGCTCAAAATGCCCAAATAGGGCAAAGTGTTGCAAATACATATAGAACAGCCCAAGAGAAGCTATTAACTATAAACAGAAAGATACCAAGGATTAGAATGACCACATAATCAATATTGAAGTGAAATCATAAAAGACTAAATAAAAGTATCTTGTAGAATAATCTAGAAAATTTAATAGTTGATCTAAATAGGTGACTTCGAGAGCTTTCCAATGATATGCGAAACATGAAAAATAGAGTCTCGACGTACAAGATACCCTAGAAGCACTAAACTTAAAGGTTGACTTTGGAGGCCTATAGTTGACAATTAGAGTAGAATCTGACAAAACTAACACCATGTACAGACCAGTGCCAAAATCATCTCTTTGACAATATGAAAAGTTTAAAATAGAGCCCCTATGATCAAGTTATGAGCAAAAAAATAATGGTAGCTTTTATGGCTTGAGAGGTCAAATTGATCAAAGCTAGTCAAACTACTAATGTGGAGGTCAAATTACTGATGTGGAAAAAAATAAGACCCCTTCAAAAAATCTTCTAAAATATACTCTAGAGTCCCTAGAATATTTCAAATAGATGTTTGTATTTGTATGAAAGATTATTGCAAAGATAGTTGCATTAGGGTATCAATTTTATTGCATCCGTACAGATCCATACGATATGACATAGGTTTTTGCGCCCCTACAAAAAAATTAATTTTTTTTTAAAATCTCAAATTGTGACGAATTTGTAGGCATTTAGCAGTCTTGGGCCTTCTAAACATAATTGTGATGTCCGTTTTCCCCAAACTGACTAGATTTTTCAACTACCTCTAAACCTTGCCTCATAAAACATGCTCCCAACAAATTTGATTCCAAATTTTAACTACTTGTATTTTGATGAAATAATAGTTGATCTTAGGGTTTTTCAATGTTGTGGACACAATGGTGATGCAAGTTTTGTGCCAAAATTAATATAAAAAAATTCCACCACCAAATCCACAAAAAAAAAAGAAAATTTTTGACCTTGCAATAGTTCAATGCAATGAAAACCCTCAAAGCTTAAGAAGGGTTTTCCAAATCCATGCTTTGATACCATGTTGAATTTTGCAACACAAAGAACTTGAAGATCAAATGACAAACAAGAATGCCTTCCACAAATCAGAGCTACACAAATGAATACTATATTACTGAAAAGCAAAGAATACTGAATTACAAGATGAATTAAAATTGTACAATGAGGTTCCTATAAAGGAAGCATAGAGGTAAATTTATGAGAACTAAAGTAAAAACATGAAGAGCTAAATAAAGCTCAACTCTAGCTAAACTAGATGCATAAAGATAAACTTGGTTCACAACTAAAATAAGAAATCCTAAGTGAAATTAAGAAAAAAAAGAATAACTAGTTGTAAGAAAGCAACTAATAGCTAAATATGCTCTAACACAAAACAACACCATCCTTATAAGTAGCATTGGAAAAATTAATAAGGTGGTCATGAATGACATTCTTCCACCAAGCTGAGGAATATTGCTTGCAAGCACTATGGAAGAACCTATAAGCCAAATTCCCAATAGAGAAATAGAGCTTGTACTGAAAAGGGATCCCATAATATTCCACTAGATAACACCAATATCTATCATAGACCTATAGAATGACCTCACCAAGTAGAGATTTTTTTAAGATCAACTTCAACTAAAATGCAAGCAAAGGAAGTATGACCAAAGACTAGTCATACATTCTATCTTCAATAATCTACCTAAAGTATTGCCAATATCCCCATTGGCTTTGTCACACCAAAAATGAAGGGGAAGATAGGGCAACCTTACATAGAAAAAATATCAGTCGAATCTTTCAATGGATTGAAAGAAGAAACATAGGGGCACATTGAGAAGGAATGTGAATCCTACCACAAAGGCCTACCATCAAGAGTAGCTTATCGATGATCCTCATAATCAAGAAAACCATGAAAAAATTTCTAGCAAAAGAGTAAAGCTTTTTTTTAGCATCACCAAGAGGTGACCGAACCTACAAAATTTAGTAGTGAAAATCAAGAAGAGAAGACCAAATCCAAAAATCCTATATATTAAGCCTTTACTAGCAAAACAATCCTCACATTCAAGTACCTCTATTCCTAGAGGTATGACAAGAATAGTAGAAGAATAAAGGATTATCATCTTGACAAAACCCTTCATTTTTCTAGAAGCAGCATGAGCAGCAGTAGCCCTGGCTACATTAGCACTCCACAATAATTCTCTTAATAGATCTGCATGGAGATATTGTTAGGAACCTAATATGTGGTATATATATTAGTCCTAAAAATATTACTTGAGGTGAAAATTTTGAAAATATAAGTAAACACTTTAAATTTTAGTGTAGATAGTTTTGCTAAAGAGTTGTAACTATCCTATTACAATTCAATTAAAGAAACATGATTTTTTATTCTATATGCTTACTTAATTGATAGTGAGATGTTTGTAATCTATTAACTTTTAAATTTAAAAAATTGCTTGAATCTTGTTAAATTTCTTTAATGTAGGTTTCATATATGAAATTCAATTTTTTTTAGAACTCCTTATAGTTCTATATCTATAAAGTTTTTGTTTGATGAAGATCATTGTATTATAAGTTATTTAATTTTCCTAAAACATTTAAGAATTAAGAATAAGGTTGAATGAATCATTTCTTATTTAAACTTACACTTTAGACCTTTAAAGACCTTTTTATCTTATTCTGCAAGTCAAGTATATTAGAAATAGATTATAAACATTGGATTCAAATTTTAAAAAAATATCTTTTATTTTAGTAAATTTAAATTTGGGTGTAGGATTTTTACAAGTCATAGTTTTTTAACACATTCTTCTTCTTAGAAAAATTATACAAAACACATCTTTTCTAAAAGATTGTGAAGGCATGATGCAAAGGAACCTTGGATTTGATTTTGTTTTTGAGTTAGTTAATAGTTTAGAAGTAGAGAGTTCTTTATTCTACATGAGTTTGCTATGTCAAAAGAATCATCAATGATTAGCAAATAATTTTTTTGCACAACAACATAGAATTGATTACAATATAGGATATTTGCACTAGTTGTAAGACTTGGTAAAGTTAGAATAGGGTTATCCATAGTGGAACATAGGAATTGGATAGTCTACTAGATAGATGTAGGGGAAAGTGTATGTTGAACAACAATTAGTTTATGGAGTGCATTGATGCGATGATAAAGTATCTACATTGAAGAAAGTTATTGAGGCTCTGAAACAAGCACCAATAGTATGGTATAGTAAACTTGACTCATACTCAATGAGAAATTGATTTAGGTGAAGTAGTGGTGAGTCTGCATTGTATAGAAGATCAACAAGTAAGGTCATAATTTAGTTATGTGTTGATATGGATTGGTGTAAATTATGTCAATTGACTTAGTATAATGCATTTTATAGTAGTTTTCATATGAGACACCTAGGGAACTGTGCACATAGGGAAGTTTCTTATAGGATAAATTCCACCTTTTGTGGTCTTATCTTGTTGTTAGATTCCACCTTTGGTGGGTGATCCACCTCTTGTGAAATACTTTATTATTTCTCCTACCTACTCTCACCTACTCTTGTTTCTCATTGACCCACATGTTGTGAATGTGTGCTCACATATCCATATGCCCTTCCCTTTATAAGTAGGCTCATCTTTATTGTATGCAATTTTCATAATTCGATTGATGGTATTTTGCATCTTGATGAGAATACAGTTTGTTCTTATCAATATTTTTCCTCTTTATTGTGCTATTCATTAGGCTCTTTATCTTGGCCATTTTTGACAAATTTTTACATGGTATTAGAGCCATTGAGTCTTCATTGAGTAGTATATTTGGAGAGATCTTGGAGCATTTTTTTTTGGATCTAGGGAGTAGTGGAATTTGAGAGTGTCATACGTCAATTTCAATGTTGAGCACCATTGCGTTTGGGAGGCTGTTTCCATGAATTAATTATAAATTTTCTTATTTTATTGAAATTTGTTTTGGGGGTAAATTGTTTTTAGCAAGGAGGTCATATGGCCTACCTACTTGATGGTGCGATTTTATTTTTCAAAAAAAAAAAAAATTTCTGCAGCTTTTCAAAAATTTAATTTATGTTTTCATAGTGTTTATTTTGTAAAATGTTTTATATTATTAAAAAAAATATATATTCGGGGGTCCATAGACTCCCTACCAATCTCATGTTTTGTATTTATTGGAGGGGTCGTACCTTGTGCTACCTAAAGGAATGTACCACATGCAACCCCCACTTGTCCTAGTTTCCAGTGCCTCTACTAGCTCCACCCAACCAACCTTCCCATCCACTATGCTCACCATTCCGACCACTCAATCCCTATCTCTTCGGCTAGCTCCTCAAGCTTGCCTAGTGTCATGCCACC
Organism: Cryptomeria japonica; assembly: GCF_030272615.1. Taxonomy (NCBI): domain Eukaryota; kingdom Viridiplantae; phylum Streptophyta; class Pinopsida; order Cupressales; family Cupressaceae; genus Cryptomeria; species Cryptomeria japonica. The sequence continues at coordinate 117,697,834 of NC_081408.1, read as the reverse complement.
ACCACTCCACCTAGCCAGCTCTATTGCTACCTCCCACCACTGACTTCCAAGCTTCCTACCACCAGATGCCACGCACTATAGACCACACCATGTGGTGCTCAGGGCTTCATCCATGTCAATATCACTTGCATAACAGACCAACATCACAGGCACACATGATGAATTTTTATTTGCCTAGGCGCACCATGGGACTCCATTTGATTCGCACATGTGACATATTCTTACATGCCCACTGGATAGTCATTGTTCCTACTCAATGCCATGTGCCACTAGGTGATTCACCAATCTATGCATAGTCAGCATCACACAAGAGACACATGGCATTTTTTCATTTGTCTATGCATTGCTCAGTCAACAACTAGTCAACGTATGATATCGCCATGTCATCTGCCACAAGGGCTAGTTGTACAGCCATGTTAGTGCCACATCACCCAACCATACAGCCTAGTCACCAACCACATGAGATTTTGTACTGTCACATGTCATGTTTTGATTGGTCTATACATGCCACATCAATGTCCGTATAGCCATGCAAGCAGGGGTATTTTTGGCCATGATGATCATACAACCATCAAATTTAGGTGCTTAAAATACTGACATTAGCACTATGTGAGCATATTTAAAAAAAAAAAATTGAACCCTCTCGAATGAGCTTTTTTATTATGCAGTCCAACTTTGGAGGCTCATATGTTGGTCATTTTGAGGCCTTTTTTACTACAATTTTTTAATTTTTAGGTTAATTTTTCATGTTCTTTATAGTGGTGTGGTTATTCCCTGATTTTAGTGGACAAAGGTTTCAAAATTTTCATTTTTTCATAATTGTACTTGTCTAATCCTCATTTTTGCAACTTCTTGGGATCTGTTTAGAATCATCCAACCTCCTCCTTAGGTGCCATTTTTTTTGAAATTGCATAATTTTTCGTCTATTTTCACGTAGTGCTATCATATTTTTACCATTTTGAGTAGAAATTGTACTTTTAGTATTTGGTGTTTTTTGGCCTATTTGGTTCTTGTAATTTGCTTAGATCTTAGTTTAGATCCCTTCCATTATTGGGTTGAGTATTATATAGACTATTTGAGGTAGTTATAATTTTAAAATAAAAAGCCCACTTTTCTCTTATTTGCAAGTGGGCCATTATAATCGCACTAAGTATAAAGTGCCAAATCCTCATTTTTGGGGGGTTTCTTTGATTGAGTGGATTTTGGGGAATGTCTTGTGTGATTGTGCATCTCTCTATTTTGTGCTCTTTAATTTTGTTTCTATGGGTTCTCCTAAATTTCCACTTCTAACTCTACATAATTATGCATCATATAAATTTAAAGCATGGAGTAAGCTAATGCAAAAATGACTCATTCATTACATAAATGTAATAATTACAACACTAGAAAATTCTAAAGATGATCCTAATGCTCAATTAGAATGGCTCACTAAATATTCTATGGCTCTTTGAGCTTTGATAAATATACTATAGTCAAAGAGGTTTGGGATATTTATGAGAAATTGTATGGTCAATTTGAATAGATTAGGCACTACAAGCTTGACAATTAACTCACACTATTGGATCCCAAGGATTTTGATACAATCCAAGATTATGTCAGAAAAGAAAATGAGATAAGAGAAAAGCTTAAGGATTGTGGCATCGACAAGAAGGATGCTCAATTGGTTAACAATTTGTTGGACAAACTTCCATCAAAGTATGCAGCCTTTGTTTTTAGCTTTCACACCCATTGATTGACTCATGCTGCCCCATACATTCCACCATCATTTGATGTATTCATAGAGATGTTGATACTTGATTAATCAAAGTTGATTAAGATGGATATTCTCAAGTCTTCAAAGTCCATGACTTTGATGGCTAAACAACGGAATCAAAGCAATCAAGGAAAAGGAAAGAAACAAAAGAAATCTAGGCCAAAGCCACAACAAGATAGAGCACAAAAATCCTCTCCACTACATGGTGATTCTACATCCTCACCAAAGAAAAATATTTTTTGTGCATATTGCAAGAAGTCAAGACATGATGAACACCATTGTTAGAAGAAGGATATTTATGAATAGAAACATCTTCTTGAGAAGAATAGAATCAATTTTCCTTCTAGAATGTTTCCTTTGGCTTCATCTTCCAAAGAAAAGGAATTTGATAAAGGAAAGGATCACACTTTTGGGACAAGTATAGGGAAATCTCTTTGTGCTACTAGTCATGACTTAGGGATATGGCTTCTAGATTCAAGAGCTTATCATCATATAGTATATTCATAGGCTATGTTATCTTCATTAGAGCCTTGCAACATGCCACCAATTTTGATGGGAAATCATACAATATGAATGTGATTGGGAAAGGATATATTGCTATTGGGAATAACTCCTTCAATGATGTGTTGTGTGTATCTCACTTGACAAATAATCTTCTTTCCATCTATCAAATCACTCATGGAGCAATAAGAAAAACTATGAAATTCACACCTGATTCAGTTATCATTAGAGACTTGGAGAGTAGAACTATCATTACAACTAGGGTGGTGGATCATTCATCTCTATTTTACTCCTTTTCATATTTTGTTCCTATTGGTGAGGTTGATTCTTCATATGATTATCGCACTTATTGTGTGGATTCAAATATTGAGGACAACTTTGCTTACTTGAAATTGGGTGTTCTCACATGTGATCCCATTCTTGAGACTTGCATTTCATCTCCTCATATTTATATCACATCTACTATTGTGCTTGATGATGTAGATGTCACTATAGTTTTGGCTTCTTGTGATTCAGTACAGCAAAATATACCTTGACTTATAGCTATAGCTTCTTGGGATGACTACTTGATAGACATTGCAGGTTTGTGTATGTAGTCCTACATTACAGATTTGGGAGACATCTTTGATGATATTCATCTTCTCTTTGATGGAGATGATCCCTCTTTAGCTATTGAGAGGGAACACTTTGACCCTCTTGTTCATTCTCTACATGATTATTCTTTCGAGGTTGACATCATTGTGGATACTTATGTTTTATATTTGGAGGAGGTCTCTTTATCCTTAGAAGAGACTTTTGAGTCTTTGGACCATGTTCTACATTCATCTCCACTAGATCTTGGATTTCCTTTTTTAGCAGTGTGGCTTAGTACACATGATTTGGAGGGGGGAACTTTCAGCATCAACATGGGGACACTTGAGCAGTTTTCGGAGACTCCATACATCTTGAAGTTTTTTCCTACATCTTGCCTTCGTGATTGGGGAGACTTCATGGATACACCTTTGGTTTTGTTTCTTCCTAGGGGAGGAACATTGTTCAATGATCATGGAGCAGTTTCTTCATTCAGTTTCAAGCTTCTACGATTGGTGCAGTTTCTACATTAAGTAGGGACTATTTGGTCCCTCTTCGTCTATCTTATGGGGTATACTTTTCCTCACATGGGGTTTTGTTCTTCTCATACATCATTGAGAGAATTGTGTTCTTTCATCTCTCTTTTGGGGGGGACCCATTGGGTTTTTCTCTCCTTCTTTGTTTGTGATAGATTGCATTACTTTCTCTGCATTTACACTTGTACATGGGTACCTAACACAGTCTAATAGCCAAGACCCATATTGCATTGTTAGCTTGAGTCTACATTTCCCTAAGTTTCACTTAAAAGGGTGTGTTTGTGTAAATTATGTCTCATAATTATACTTTACTTAAGTTGACTTAGGATAATGTATTTCATAGTAGTTTGTGTATGAGACACTTAGGGAAATGTGCACATAGGGAAGTTGCTTGTAGGAGAAATTCCACCTTTTCTAGTCTTATCTTGTTTCTACATTCCACCTTTGGTGGGTGATCCACCTCTTTTGGAATCCTTTATTATTTCTCTAGCCTACCCTCACCTACATATACATATAAGGTATTTTGCATCTTGATGAGAATACAATTTGTTCTTATCAATATTTTGTCTCTCTTGATTGTGCTATTCATTGGGCTCTTGATCTTGCCTATTTTTTATGAATTCTAACAATATATCTTGATTAATAAAAGAAGGATAGGTTTGTACCATTACATAACTACATAGCTACACCAAGAGAACATGAGGGATGCACATCCAACAAAAAAACTCCCACCTAAACACAAGAAAAACCCAATAGGGTGAATAGTGAGACAACAACTATACTAAAATACCAACAAAATAAAGGAGGAATTGATACAACCACAATACATAGAACAACCACCCAACACAAACACATAGAAATGGTATAGTACATAGGGGTACCTCTTTCCTACCAATCCTAGTAGAAACTAAGCACTTTATCATAAAAAGACACCTTTTTGATCTACCCAATCCTAAAGCTAGAGGAGATCAACATGGAGTCTAGGGTGGCTTTAACAAAAGATGTAGTGGGGCTAGAGCCCGTAGCTAGAAACTCCATGCATTTTCCTTTCCATCTCATCCTAGATATCCTATCGAGAATAACTGTGCTTACTAGTCATGTTCCCGCAAATAATGTTGACCTCCTCAATTTTATTTTTAAGGGCCTTCTACATTTTCTTGACCTCTTCTACCTCGATCTTGGTCACTGTCATCTTGATCTTGGAGTCCATATCATTGATTTATTTACCCAACTTATCCCACTTCCCTATGATGCCAAAAGGATCATTAGAAGTTCTTCAGACTCTATTATCATCCAATTTATCTTTATGATGGCTAAATTCATCTACGTAAAGAGCCACTTTAATAGGTCAACCTATCATTGCATGTCCTCATGTAGGTACTTCATAATTTTGGTAAGAACTATGATAAAGCTTGAAGGTTTGGTAAAAGTAGAGGAATGAGGGTTTAAGTGGAAGGATTAGGGTTAGCACCAGTTTTAGCAAGAGACCAATCTGACCCCATGGTGTCCTACGAGTTTGATTCATCCGGAGAGAAAGACTGAAGGCTAGAGTCTTCAATAATTTAGACATTTTGTTGCATTTTAGGATAAGCCTCCACATCTTCGTCCTTTTTTTGTGGCGGCAATGGCCTTAAATTTTGCCATTCTAGCATGGTTTTTCCTAGTGGGTATTTTAGAACCTAAATGAGACGCTTATCCTAAATTAGATGTAGTAAAAATAAGATCAACATATAAATTGGGCTCATAGATGGACCCAATATCAACAAAAGGGACCCCACCAAAGGGGAATAAAGATAGGTGGAAATCATAGAATCTATGAATGAGGCTCTGATGGAGAGGGGGTTTACCCTTAACAATGTCTTTAGAAATAGATTGAGACAAAGAGGACATAACCCAAAAGAAAATAAATTGTTACCTCGTGGTGGAGAAGGTTTAACATGGGGGAAATAAGAAAATGGAACCTCCTTTTCCTACCATCTAGGGTGAAGTACTTGATGAACAATAGGTCCAACTCCTTCCAAATTCCTATTACTTCCTTCCTACTATAACCACTTTAGAGCCTGGGAACCCCTTCCCCAAGTTTATATAAATGATCAAAGTCCTCTTTATAATTCCTTTTGGGATTTGTGTAAAAAGAAACACTATCAAGGGCCAAATCAATCACCTTCACAATAGTCCCCACTAAAACCAAAAAGGTGACACTTCCAATTCTCACAATGTTATTATTATAGGCCTTGGCAAACACAATAGAGAGCTTAGGATCATGGCTAATCATGGCCTCTACTTAAGTATCTAGATTTACTTCAATCACCTTATTCCAAAGCTTCCCATAATCCTTAAATTTAGAGAATTCGTTGGGTTTGGTCTGAATCAAATCACCACACATATCTGCAAAAAAGGAAACTAGGTTTAGAGAGGGACAAGCTTGAGGGATACAATGATAGGTGGTACCAACAAAATTTAAATCCTGCCACTTTAACCAACAAGGAAAGAAAAAGGCAAGAAAGGTAAGTCTCAAAAAGGCCACCTTGAGATTATTTATCATTAAAAGGTAAGTACTTTAAAATCATGGAACAAGCCTCTATCCAAATTAACATACGCACCTAAGCTAGCCATTTTGGCCACCACATAATTATCTTCCTACTACACATGACAGAACGTGATGTCACCAATGGTAGGAAGGAGAAAGTGACACTTAAAAATGAGAGAGTTAGATTTTTAGTTTTTTTTAGCCAACCCTTTAAGAACCATGATTGTATTTGAAGAATTTGTTATAATAATGATGCGTCTAAGCCCCTTTTCCCTTAGTGCGATTAGCCCATGATAGACCGCTACAACTTTAGCCATGCTCAAAGTTTGGATTCCAAAAATTTTCACATATGTAAGGATGAGGCTTCCATGCAAGTCTCTGACCACTACATCCCCTCCTGCTCAACCCGGGTTGCCATGAGAAAACATGTCATAATTCAGCTTTAGCCAACTAGTGTTAGGAGGGTCCATTTGATTGCAGTACAAAAACCAACATGAGGGGCAGTAAAGCTATAAAGGATTGGTTCCATGTCCCAATATCTAGGGATCACCTAGTTGAAAGGAAGTGGAGGATGACAATGTTTTTGTTTCACAAAAAAAATCATATTCTCTTTGAAATTAGATATAATACTATTGGTTAATCCATCCCATCTACACCCTCTTTCCCTAAAAATTCTATTATTGCTCTCTTTCCATAAGCTCCTTCCCATGTGAAAGAAATTTTTCCTCCACAACTCCAAAGAAAAAGGATGATAGGAAGGCACATACCCAAAAATTAAATTATCCTTGATAGCATAATTCTAAACCTAGTCAAGGAGAAACATGTCAATAGTCTTCTATCTAACATTCCAAGATAAGGGATAATGGAACAAAATGTGTTTGATACTATCCTCATCATTTTTGCACTACACATATCTATTGGCCAACTAAAATCCATACTTTTTTATGTTATTCGAAGTTAGAATTCTTGCATGAAAGATCATCCACCAAAAAAATAGACCTTGGGCATAGTCTTCGTTTTGCATATGTAATCCCATTTGAATAGGGGAAATAGGGAAGGAGAGGAAATTTCAAAGCCATATTTAAACATGAAATTGTCATCTTTCAAGGGTGCCCAAACTAGCACATTGTCATCAACTCTCCTATAAAATCTGATAGTATTAAGTGTTCTTAGAAGCTTTTCCACTGCACACTTCTTTTGTTGGGTAAAGTCATGGTCTTTAAATTTCCACACAATTGGTAAAGTATTGGGGACCCATTAATCACAAAGGATGGTTCCAAGGCTTGTGGATAGATCAGTGTCAATTGCTACACAAATAGGGTTCAATTCAAGGGAGATGGTGGAGATCCATGAGTCCTTCCAGAACTGAATGCTTCAACCATTGCTAAGTTGCCTAATCAAACCTTTACAAAGTAGGTCATAGGTCTTGAGGAAATTATTTCATATATGAGATCCTCTTAGCACAATATTCGAGTCTAGGAATATCAGTGATCTTCCATTTAGATACTTGTCTTCCATCACTAAGGTCCAATTCACACTTTGAAATATAAGTCTCCAGTGGATCTTTGCCAATAAAGCTTCATTAAGGGATCAAGATCCTCTAACACTTAAGCCCCTAGCATGTTTCACAAAGTAGATTTTCTCCCAATCCACAAGGGACATTCTATTTCATTGTTCCACCCCAGCATAGAGGAATATCCTTTGGATTTAGTCCAACTTCTTAGCTCAAGAAACAGGAATGTCAAAGAGAGAGAGAAGGTAAACTAAAGTACTCTACAAAGAATCTTTTAGAAGCTCGACCTTCCCAATGCTACTAAGGACTGATCCTTTCCATCCACCCGATTTCCATTGGATTATTTCAAGAAGACCCACCCAACACCAATTATCCACCTTACCATCACTACGAAGGAGACCTAGGTACATATAAGGTAAAGGAGATGTAATGTCACCAAAATGTAATGCTAGGTGAAAAATGTGTGAATGAGAGATCAAGAGGAAAACTACCCTTTCCCTCCAAGGAGAGATAAGAGTTCACTATGGATTTCCCTTCAAACACTTTTCATGCATTACACTGGAAAAGGGGAGGAAAATTCACTAGATACAAGCTCCAAGGAAGAAGATAGAATTCTGAATGAAATGAGAATGATAAGTTGATCCCCTCTTCCTATTTGAAATCGAAAGGAATTGATTGAATTATGTATAGAAACTAAGTGCAAAAGTGACAAAGAACTGACTATAACTTAAGATCGGAGTATGGGATGAAGTTGTACACCTCGATCTAGTAGTAATATGTCGAGACAAAGTCACCCTGCAAATTTGAGGAAAAGTTGCCCAGACCATGGCAGGAATGTACATGGTCCTTCGAAAAATCCATGAAACGAAAAGCATTTTTCTGCCTTTGCAAATGGAGTCCAAATCCAAAGGTACAGTTGTGCACCTACAACCTACACATGGAAAAGAGAGGAAAAGGGGTTGGGATTGGGGGTTTGCCTTCAGATCAAACTCCAATTTTGAAATTAACCAAGTAATGAAAGACTAAAATGTAAATCACCTCAAGGGAGGTTGTTATAGCAGTGTTGATAGAAATGCTTGTGTGGAATTGAATGTTGGTATCAATCTCCTCTTCAATGGTTGAATCCTTGACTTGAATGCAATACCTATCCTTGAAGGGAGACTTAAGATGCTCAATGCTTGAAAGAGATGCTTGAAAATTTAAATGCTCTTGAACGCTTGATCACAAATTTTCACCTTATTCAACTTATGCAAATGAGAGGGAAAATGTAACTTAAATACATGTCAATTAGGGTTAATGAAATTGATTGTCATCATAGGCCAACATCAAGGAAGTTTTCTCACTCATTGCACAACCTACAATGCAAGCTTAGGAAAGGGTCCTGTCCCAAAATAGGGTAGACCCATTCCCCTGCCTTGCCCCTTTCTCCATGGAATAGTGTAGACAAGGTGGTGTGGAGGCCAAGGGAGATGAATATTTTGAGGGTTGATCAGTCTTCGGTCTTTGATAAGGCCAAGTGATTCAATTTCGCATTTGTGAGGACTCTAATACGGTAAAAAATATTTAGGGTCACAATTTTATGACACTAAATTTAGCCCCCACTTTAGCAGGAGTATGAGCATATGCCAATACTTCTGGTAAAGTACAAGGAAACAAGATTGAAAGACTTTTACCAGATCAAGGAGGCAAGATGTGCCAAGACCCTAGTGGACTTAGGATCTTATGAATTTGACTAACAAAATAAAAGGGAAGATTGAGAAGGGGAGAACCATGACTACAAGTAGAAAAGTTCCCCTCACTATGAGTCATGAAAGCAAGGATACCAAAGATTACAAAGCAAAACAAAGTTCACTAAGTAATTCTAAGTATCAAGAATTAAAATATGAGCAAAGTGTATGCCCCCCACATTAAAGCGATTGTGCATGCCTTATCGAGAGTGATTGCTTTAAGGTGGGATACACCCAAGAGAGAGAGAAGAGAGCAAGCATGTTATCACAAGGATTTAGCCCCCAATTGAGGAATAAACCCAAGGATAATGAACACAAAACACGAGGTAGTTTCACTTTCCTCGGGGTTAGTATGTTGTATGATAACTCATGTATATCATGTATGTATATGTGCATATAATAATTGTCATTCCCCAAAGAAGGACACTACCTTGGAAGAAAGGGAAGAGATGATGTCTTTTGAGTCAACAAGAAAGAGACCAAGAAAATATCTTAATGCTTTGCATGATCTTGAAGTAGACATTAAGGAAACAATAGAAGGACAGGGATAAATAGAGAAGAATGGTTACAAAAGAGAAAGAAAGGAGAGAGAGAGAGAAAGAGAGAGAGAGAAGATCTGCAGTGCTAATATTACAAATCTAGCATGACATCCGCCTCCTAATCTTGTTGATCACTAATTTGGGAAGGCAAGAAACACGTCAAAGGAGCGACATTGAGCACAGTATATGGAGCTATCACAAGATCCAAACAAGGACTATGCTCATGTTGTACATCACTTTGTTCGATTCTAGGAGCTAGGATTAGGGTTTGTGAAAATTCAGTTGATAAATGCTTGCCCACATCAACATATTCATACTCACTATTAGAAGCATTAGGAGTTGTATTGCCATCATGAATAATATTTTCACCCATTTCTTCATCACAGTTTAGAGAAAGAGGAGCAAGAACATGAATTGGAGAAAAACTTATGATTTGGAGATGTCGGTTGAACATCTTGCTTAGGAGAAAAGGGAATCATGTCAATTGTTGGAGTTTAAGGAGATTGAGTATTTTGAGGGAGATCTTCACGAGCTTGAACATGATGTCTTCATTAGCATTCTCTCACACAATGATTTTGTTGAGTCTTAGTGGAAGGCTAGGAAGGAGGAGGAACACTTGAAAAAGTAGGAATGTTTCTCTCCTTGATAGTTGAAGGTTTAGGTTGAGGTATTTTAGGTTCAACAAGAGGAGAAGCATGCCTCTTCTTTCGATAAGAGGAAGGAGGTGGAACTATGCTATATAAAGGATGAATATTATGTGTAGGAAGGAGACCAAGTCCATCAGGGGGAGGAGGTACAAGTCTAACCTTAAGAAGAATATTGTTGTTGTTCTTAGGAGAAGGTATAGTCACATCCATAAGAATAGGTTGAAGATCTTCCTTAGTAGGGAGATTAGTTCTATCCGTGAGGGGAATAACCTCATCTTGAAGAACAATAAGAATGTCAAGTGTTGGGCATCTAGGTTGACTTAAGGATAAGATCATATGTTTTTTTCATTTTTGATAAGATTGAAAAGGAGCATCGCTCCTTGATGGAAGAGATTGAAATTGTTTAGGCCAAACAAAATCAATAAGACTTCTAGGTCTTCTTTTGAATGGACAAAATAAGCTATGGTTCATGGTTATGATTTCGCCATTTTGAGGAAATTTCAAACACTTGTGGATTGGAGAAGCAATAGCCTTCATGGAAGATAGCCAAGGATAGCCCAACTTCACACAAAATTTATCAAAAGAGAGTATGATAATAAAGTCAACATCCATGGATTTAGTATGAAATTCAACAAGAAGGGTGATAGATCCAATGGTAGGACAAGAGAATCCATCAAATAACTTTACATCCACATTAGAAGCATCATATATTGGTTTATGCAATTCTAAAGTGAAAAGATACTCCTCAGTGATGACGTTAACCATGCAAGAGGGATCAATAAAGGCACCACAGCAAGGGATATCCTTAACCTTTGCAACTATGTATAAAGGGCCATCGGGTGCTCTAGTGGTCTCACTAGGGTAAAATTTAATACAAGAATCCTTAGGTGTATCTTCTTTTTCTACCATATTTACCAAGTTCAGAGCCATAGAGGTGAATTCCTTAGAAGAGAAAGAATTAGGCACAATCTCAATAATGTTTGAGGTATGAGAAGGTAAGGGATCAGTGAAAATATTAATATTTTGATTAGGAGGAGATAATTATTTATTCCCTTTATCATTCACACCTGCCACATATATAGTATTGTTATCAATTAAATCTTGAATCTTATTTTTCAATGCAAAACATTGTTGGCATATCATGAACCGGTGACAAAATATGTTGTCATTGATGTCAATATGTGTTTAAGAAGGTACAACAGTATGCACCAATATGAAGGTTGGAAGCGATACAAATCAACCAGTATGAAGAGATGTAGTGAACCAGTGTTGGGGTTTCACTAAGTGTGACTACTAGTTGGTAGTCTCAGCTCTAGGGTTTCCGGTTTGGCAATATAGCTTGTGCGATGCAATTGATGATATTTTGTGATGAGTTAGCTAAGAAATAAGGATGAGATCGAGATGCCCTGAAAAATGGACGATGCAGAATGACTTGTGATCTACTTGAGATTGTTTCATTCCATGTAATGAGTTTGGATACTCAGGATTGGACCGCTTATAATAGTAAACCTAAGATGCTTAGGGTTTAGGGTTTATGTTACCGACCTAATTGTTGTCTATAAGGTCAATGAGTTTTGATATTTTTGTGGTTGGCAAAATTTGTTTATGTATCCATGTGATGAGATACTTGCCAGACCAGTGAGTGAAAACTACAAAGTGTGATTGCAGAGTGGAGGAATTGAAAAGGATCTGCCTTAGCATATAGTGTTCTTATCAAATTAGATTTTTACCTGTTGTCATCTAGCCATTTCAACAGAAGGAAAATCCCTTTGTTAGGTAGCTTTAATAGGCTTACTGTAAATCCTCTAACCAAGTAACTCAAGTTCATTGAGTTCTTTAAATCCTCTAGCGAGGTAACCTTTAATAGGGTTTCAACCTTTAATGGGGTATATAGTCATCCCTTAACCAGGTGATCTTTAACAGGATCAGTTCCTAGTAGAACCTTATTGTAAAGTCTTTAACTGGACTAGGCTGCTAACAGAGCGAGTTGCAAAAGAGTTCAAAACAAGCTTGTGGGTATTCATCCCCACTATGGTTTTTCCCATTTGGGTTTCCATGTGAAAAATCTGTGTGTCATGAGTTATGCATTTTTCATGTGATGATTAAGTATTCTTTCTTTGAGTGATTATGCATGCAAAGCTAATGGTTATGGTATTGATGATATACCACATGCATATGTTTATGGGTGAAGTAGTTATCAAGTATTGAATGTATTTGAAGTGTTTAGTTTTATCGGTTTATGTTGTCTGTAGTTTTACTGTGTTTCACCGGTGTTGCCATGGTTAAGTTCAATAATGAAGACAACTGGTTAGCATTGTTTTAACTCCATAAGTTGCAAAAAAAGCTTTTGTATGTACTGATTCACCCTCCCTCTCATTACCAGTTAGGGTATTCATTTTTCATCATTATTCATCAATTGGTATCATAGAAACTCTAGGTGCTTGGGGATATAAGCTTAACCACTTGAGGTAAAAGATCTTGCCTTAATGATGAAGAGGGAAGGTCCTAAGTTTAATAGAGATAACTTCAAATTTTGGGAGGACAGAATGAAGATCTATATCAAGAGTTTGGGTGCTCAACACTGGAGCTATGTTGAAAATACCTATGTAATCCCCACTGGCACTCTAATCGATGATTAGAAAAGAGAGATTCAAGAAAATGGGCAAGTCATGGAAGCCCTTCTTAGCAGCTTATCTGATATTGAGTTCATTGATGTACAAGATAAGGAAAATCCTAAGGATGTATGGGACACACTAGAAACTATTTATAGCGACGATGAGCATGTCAAGCAAGCTAAAGAAAATATCCTTAGAGGAAAATTTGAAGACATGAGGCTGGTTGAAGGTGAAACCATTCAGCAATATGGCATAAGGATCAAGACTGTTGTTGGAGATATCAAGAGCACTAGTGGAACAATTGAATATGCCACCATTGTCAATAAAGTTTTGAGATCATTGTTACCGATCTATGCAATTAGAGTTGCCGCTATTTAGGAGATAAGGTCTATTGACAAAACCAAGGTATCCTTAGACTCTATCATTGCAAAGTTGACTGCATATGAGTTGAATAGCTATGATTATAGTGTTTAGAAGACTGAGTCAACCTTTAGAGCATCTGTCACACCAACTAGAAAAGGAAAAGAAGTAAGTACCAGTTATGAATCTAGGCAAAGAAGAGGTATGGATGATGAAGAGATTCTGATGGAGTTTGAAGCTCTTCTTGCCAAGAGACTTCCAAAAGGCATTGAAAAACATAGAGGTAAGATTCCTTTAAAATGTTTTTCCTGCAATAAGATAGGACATATAGTTGTTAACTGTCCTAACAATGACAATAAGGATAAACCAGAGAGGTTTAAAAAGTATAAAGGAGGAAATAGAAGAAATTGTCTTGTTATAGTTGATGAAGGTGTTATTGATGAAGAATCAGAGGATGAAGAGAATGAGGACATAGTGTTTGTAGATTTAAAGGAAGAAGTGTCTGATAAGAAAGCACTTGTCTCTCACATTGACAACTCTAATAAGTGGATTATTGATAGTGGTTGTTCTAACCACATGACTTGTGATCGAAGAAAGTTTCTGTCTCTACAAGAATATGATGGAGGTGTTGTCATATTTGGTAATGATGCACCATGCTTGGTAAAAGGAAAAGGATCCATCTCACTGAATGGAAAGAGCAGTGCATATAACATCTATTGGGTAGAAGGTCTTAAGCATAACCTATTGAGTGTTGCTCAGCTAAATGATAAAGGACTCGTTCTAGAGTTCAAAGGTGGAGTTTGCAGTATAATTGGAAAGAGTGGTGAACTTATTGCCACCGGTAAGAATACCTGAGGTAACTTGTTTCAGCTGAATGCCAAGATTATTCAATGTTTGATGGCAAAGTTTGATGACAGTTGGATATGGCATAGGAGACTTTGTCATATTAATAACTTTGATAATATTGTAAAGGCTAGCAAGATCAAGGCAGTAAGAGGATTGCCTTTGCTGAACAAACCGGAGAATGCTTTAAGCAGAGAATGTCAACTTGGGAAGATGTCTTCCTCAACTTTCAAAGGTAAGTCTTTTTTAGTAGAAAACTTACTTGATCTTGTGCATACTGATTTGTGTAGCCTATGAAAACTAGAAGTATTCAGGGAGATAGGTATTTCATGATTCTTACTGATGACTGCTCAAGAACGATGTTGGTCACATTCTTGAAAGACAAGTCTGAGGCATTTGGAAAGTTCAAAGCCTTTAGAGAATTAGTAGAGAAGGAAAGTGGTCAAAAGATAAAATGCCTAAGAACTGATTGAGGAGGTGAATTCACTTTCAATAAGTACTATGAAGATAGTGGTATCAAGAGGTTGTTGTCTACCCCAAGGACACCACAATAGAATGACATAGTAGAAAGGAATAACAAGACTATAGTTGAATAAGCCAGAACAATGTTGATCCAAGGAAAGGTTGCTCACACTTTTTGGAGAGAAGCGGTGAACACTGCAGTCAGTACTATGAACCAGGTACTCATCAAGAAAGGTAAAAATAAAACCCCTTATGAGTATTGGACTGGGAAGACTCCCACTGTGAGTTATTTTAAAGTATTTGGTAGTAAGTGTTACATCAAGAGAGGTGAGCATATGAACAAGTTTGATGCTAAATGTGATGAAGGAATATTTCTGGGATATTCCACTAAGAGAAAAGCTATCAAATGCTACAATAATAGAACACAAAAAATTGTTGAGAGTATCAATGTTAGGGTTGATGAATCTCGTGAGGAGCCTGAGGAAACCTACAGCGAGAAAGTGGAAGATGAATCAAGTATAGCCTTCTAGGAACTGGTTAAGAAAGAAACAAGTAAAGACCTCAGGGTTCCTGTAACGGTAGAAGCTCTAGTAGGTGAAGAAGAAGAAGTAAGCGAAGAAGAAGAGCAGAAGTAGCTAGAGTCATTCCTAGATATGTAAAACTACATCACGATCTGAAGCAGATCATAGGAGATAAAGATGCAAGGATACTCATAAGAAGAAAGGTGAAAGAAAACTCTTGCATGATTTCTGAATTGGAGCCCAAGACTTCTAGAGAAGTTCTTACAGATGAAGACTGGATTAAGGCAATGGAAGAGGAGCTAGACCAGATAGAAAAGAATGCAACATGGTCCTTAGTACCCAGACTAGAACATAAGAATGTCATAGGTAACAAATGGGTCTTCAGGAATAAGCTAAATGAATAAGGCACAATTGTAAGAAATAAGGCAAGACTTGTAGGCAAGGGATATGCTTAGGAAGAGGGAGAAGACTATGGAGAAACCTTTGCTCTTGTGGCTAGAATGGAAGGAGTCTGAATGCTACTTGCATTTGCAGCATTCAAGGGATTTAAGGTGTACCAGATGGATGTGAAGTTTGTGTTCTTGAATGGAATCCTAGAAGAGGAAGTGTATATTGAGCAATAAGATGGGTTTGGTTTATCAAAAGATAGTAACATGGTGTGTAGATTACACAAGGCCCTGTATGGGTTGAAACAAGCACCAAGGGCATGGTATGAATGGTTACACTTTCATCTTGTGAAAATAGGATTTCAGAGAACAAGTGAGGACAGTAACATATACCTAAAATCTGAAGGTGATCAAATTCAGACCTGTGAAGTATTTGGAGATGACATAATCTTTGGAGGAGATGATGAAATGAGTCATGCTTTTGCAAATGAAATGAGGAAAGAGTTTGAGATGTCTCTGATTGGAGAGATAAATTTCTTCATTGGTTTATAGATTTAGCAAATGAAAGAGGGTATCTTTATTACCCAGTCCAAGTATGTCAAAGAGGTATTGAAGAAATTTGGCCTGGAGGAGAGAAAACTGGTTGATACACCGATGACGACCGACTATAATCTGACTAAGGAAGATGATTCAGCATTAGTGAATGAGAAGGAGTATCAGTCAATGATCGGTAAGCTACACTATGTGGTTCACAACAGACCAGATATTACTCATGAAGTGGGCATAGTAGCTCATTTTCAGAAGAGTCCAAGTGAATCCCACTTGGTAGTGGTAAAGGGGATTCTTAGATACCTAAAAGGGACTGTTGACTATGGATTGTGGTATCCATACAATGGTGATTTTAATCTCAAGGTATTTATTGATGCAAATTGGGCAGGTAATGTGGACGACCAAAAGAGAACAACCAGTGGAGCATTCTTTCTTGGTGGAAGACTAGTCTCTTGGACAAGCAAACAACAGAGTTGTATTTCTCAGTCTATAGCTGAAATAGAATATGTGGCAGGATTCATGAACTACACTCAAGCAATCTGGATGAAACATGTACTGAATGGCTTCAAAGCACCTTTATCTAAACCAGTGAGTATATTTTGTGACAATACTAGTGCAATCAATATTTCCAAGAATTTGGTATTGGGTGCTAGAACTAAGCACATTGAGCTCAAGTATCATTTCTTGAGAGAGAAGGCTCAAAACAAAGAGGTTGTATTACAACATGTTTCTAGTAAGGAACAACTAGCAGACATATTCACTAAGCCCTTACCAAAGACTACATTTACCTATTTGAGAGGTGAATTAGGGGTTTTGCCCCTTCATGAAGTAAACTAAAGATGTGTGCTCCACATCAGTCAGGTATTACAGTGAGAAATATTTCAGGATTGATGTGTTGAAGGATGCTACTCCATAGGGGGAGCAGCATAGTGGAGTATGGAAGCTTGTGCCTCCACTTTGGCATTGTTGTCAAAGGGGGAGAAGATATATGATAGGGGAGAAGATATCTGATGAAGATATTTTAGATGCACTGGTCTATGATATTTTTAGTTGCAATGCTATGCTGAGTATTGCCATCAATGCCAAAGGGGGAGATTGTTGGCATATGATGAACCAGTGATAAAATATGTTGTCATCAATGTCAATATGTGCTCAAGCAGGTACACCGGTATGCACCAATATGAAGCTTGGATGCAATACAGGTCAAACGGTATGAAGAGATGTAGTGAACCGGTGTCAGGGTTTCACTAAGTGTGACTACCAATTGGTAGTCCCAGCTCTAGGGTTTCTAGTTTGGCAATCTAGCTTTTGCGATGCAACCGATGATATTCTGTGATGAGTTAGCTAAGAAATAAGGATGAGATCGAGATGCCACATCATTTTTGTGCATATGAAAGGATTTCTTTGAGGATCTTGCATGCGAAGATTAATTGCATTAAATGTCTACCTCAGGAGTGAACTTATAGCCATCCCTTAACCGGGTGATCTTAAATAGGATTGTTTCCTAGCAAAACCTTATTGTAAATTCTTTAACCAGACTTGGCTCCTAATAGAGCGAGCTTCAAAAGAGTTCAAAACAAGCTTGTGGGTATTCATCCCCACCATTGTTTTTCCCATTTGGGTTTCCATGTGAAAAATCTATGTGTCATGAGTTGTGCATTTTTCATGTGATGATTAAGTATTCTTTGTTTGAGTGATTATGCATGCAAAGCTAATGGTTATGGTATTGCTGATATACCACATGCATATGTTTATGGGTGAAGTAGTTATCAAGTATTGAATGTATTTGAAGTGTTCAATTTTGCCAGTTTATGTTGTCTATAGTCTTATTGTGTTTAACCGATATTGCCATGGTTAAGTTCAGTAATGAAGACAACTAGTTAGCATTGTTTTAACTTGATAAGTTGCAGAAATTTTTTTTGTATGTACTGATTCATCCCCCCCGCTCTCAGTACCAGTTAGGGTATTCATTGTTCATCATTATTCATCAAACAATTCTCAGTATCATGACTAGGTTGATGATGAAATTGATAAAATGAATTGTTATCAAAATAAGGGGATGCAAGTTTAGAAGGATCAACTGATTTAATAGGAGGAAGTTTGATAGCATTTATTTGCAACAACTGAGACAGAATACTATGTAAAGATTCATTCAAAGGAGTAAATTGTCTTTCTCTTTGGAAAAATTTAGAAATAGTAGGCACACCTATTCTAGCATTCACATTGTTGTTGTTGATTGTATCATTGAACTTGATGAATCTTTTTGTTGGTTTGAAATTCATAAATAGTTGTTAAACACTCCCCCCCTTATCACTGAGAGCCATAGGATTGGATTGCTCCATTTGACTCACAACCAGTTGATAATTGTGGAGTGTTACACACAACTGCAGAAAGGAAGTAAACTCAGACAAAGGAAGCTTTTCCTTGGTATCTTTTTGTAAATTAGAAATGAAAATTCTTTGAATATCATTATCTGGTATAGGAAAAGAAATTTAAGCACACAAATAATTATATCTACCAATAAAATCAATCACTTTTTGTTCAACACCTTATTTACAATGCATTAAATCAGTCAAAAAGATTTTAGGACCAATGTTTTTTTGAAATTATTGGATGAAAGCATTTGCCAATTATTGAAAGGAAGTGATAGAATAAGAAGGAAATGACCAATACCATTGTAAAGCCTTAACTCTTAGTATTCTTGTAAACAATTTTGTAGCCAATCTTTGATCATAAGAAAAATTGGTACACAAGGTTTGAAATGTTTTGACATGCGTAAGAGGATCATCATTTCCATTATAGAGTTCTAATTGAGAGACCTCAACATGTTTAGATGGCACAACTTTAACCATATCAAGAGAAAGTGGGCTTGCAACATCAAAGGTGGGCACACTAAATTTGAATTGACTCATAGAAGAAATTTGTTGTTGTAAGGAAGACATAGTTTGAGAAAGATTGTTAATTGTTGCTTTGGTAGAAGAATTTATGTTAGACATTATAGATTAAGGTGGTGTGATGTTATTGAAGGAAGGCATGGATTCAAAATACGATGGTGGGATATTATGATAAGTAGGCATAGGTGATGATTGGGTAGAAAAAGGGACACTTAAAGGAGGAACAAATTTATTGAAGGAATTACCCCCTTGTGTCACATTGATTGGTTGAGGAATAATAGGAATACTTATGGAAGACATAGGTAAAGATGGAGGATTAAATGAAGAAGAGGGATTAGCCCCATGACCAATGGGTGTAGGAATGACATTTTAAGTTGATGTAGCCATGATGTTGGAGGTAAAAATAGGAATACTAGTCATAAGAGTAGTCAAAGGAATTGAAGGATTGACTTGTGTTAAAGGTTGTGAATAACCTAGGGTTTTGACACAACTCTTGATAGGCATGATGCTCATGGTATGATGAAAGAATAAGTATCCGGTCAACTAATGAGAGGGGGGGTAAATCAGTGGATCAAAAAGCTGATAATAAACTTCACCAATCAATCTCTTAAAGTAAACTTAGAATAGTAACTCTGTCAAGATAAAAAATTATAAAATAAACCGATTGTCTGTTAAAACAAATTAACTGTAAATAGCTTCTTCATATCTCAATGCTTTTGGTTATCATGACTTATCAAAAATAGTTAAGTAGTTAAGTAAATCAACCATGAAAACATAACCACAAAAGCATTCACCACTTGACACAAATATTTTTGACGTGGAAACCCAAATACATAAAAACCTCGATGAGATGAGACTCACAAGATAACTATCTGAACTCTTCTAAAGTTCACCCTGTTAGGAGCCTGGCCTATTAAAGCTTTACAAAAATTCCTATTAAGAACTAATCCTATTAGGAATCACTCGGTTAAGGGATTGACTACAAATGCCTTGTTAGAAGAAATACCCTATAAGGAGTAACCTCGATAGAGGATTTGAAAATCCAATCTAATGGACCACCTTGTTTCAGGATTTGAATAGCACCAAGCTTGTTAGAGCTTACCCGGTTAGGGGATTTCAATTTTGTTGTAATTGTTAGAAAATAACAGGAGTTTGTTGATCTGTCTGAATAGCAATACACTTTCTTGATGAGATCCATTTCCTTCTCCAATTTGCCTTTACTCGCACTGTAGATACATCATCTAGTTTGACAACCACACACTCAATTAAACTATATCTATCTCTTTGCCAACTCTCTCTTAAAACTAAACAACTTCATCGACCTTAAATACAAATCAATTAGGCTGGTAACACAACAAAAACCTAACTCTCATTGAGATTACAAACAAATTTGGTTCAAGTATGACTATTGGATTACATAGAAATCTCTGCACATCAATCAAGAAAACCTTGATCTCTCCTTGATCACCGACTCATTGAACTTAGTAACTCATCATGTGCAACAAATTTGGTTCAAGTATGACTGTTGGATTACATAGAAATCTCTGCACATCAATCAAGAAAACCTTGATCGCTCCTTGATCATTGCCTCATTGAACTTAGTAACTCATCACTTGCTTTGTATTAAATGTAATACATTAGCTCATTCCCTAGACAAAAACCGTTACAATAACTTGCCTGTTATTACTTACTAAGTTTCCATTAGTTTTATGTCCAAAGTCATTCTATATACTCTAGTTGGTTACTAATTGTGTGGGGGAAAAAGTGAGACTAGGTTAACATGCCCTAATCCTACCTTTTGACACACATTACGGAATACGAAAGAGCCTAGAGATATCGCACAATTGGCTACTTCTTTTGGTGAAAGAGAGAGCCACGGGATATCTATTAGGATTTCTATTCCCTTGTTGAAATTGTAAGATCAAGTAATGCAAGTTCAAACCCTAATCCCAAAATGCAAGTATGAACTAATAACAAGATTGCAGAATTGAGATTAAACAATGAACAGCTGTAAATACAAGGATGAAATAAGAATGCAGATGTGTACCCGGATTCAAAATCAGACTAAAAATGTTCGGGACAGGGGCACGGGCGCCACTGTCCTGAAAACTACACCGGAAACTGCTGTTCTGCACTCTGGAACACTGTCGAAAAGCTATCTGAAAGCTGTCTGTCCGGAGGACCAGGGCGCCCAGCGCCTCTGTCCCAGGGACCAGGGCGCCTAGTGCCCCTGTCTTGGCAAGACCAGGGTGCCCAGTGCCCCTATCCCAGTCTTCTGCTCTGCAATTTGATACAGAGTGCTGTCTCGACCTTCTCTCTCCAGATCTGTATCCCACGGCGTCGTCTGAATCCCGAAACCTGCAATGATATCTGAAAAAGGGTGTATGGGCGGCTATATAGGGTTTTGCCTTAGTCAAACCCCCACTTCAGTGATTTCCACCTCCACGAATAGCCAAGTTGTTTTGTAAAATGTATTGTGTGTGCAGACCTAGTGTGTGTGCAAGGTCCTAAAATGCAAGAAAGCAAACTAGAGAAACCTAGAAAGTAAACCCTAATTGCTTGTAAATGATAATGTAAATGCTCTAAATCAAGGTGCAAAGTGATCTAAAGAATGAATAAATGATGTATTGAAGCTTATGTAAAGACATGAAAACAACATGAAATCATACCCAACCCTCAAGGGAGGAGTACAAGCCAATCTTCAGTCGGTAATCTCCTATTGTTCTTCAATGTCTTCCAAGCCCTAAATGGATGAATGGAATTGATAAATTCTTGATAGAGGGATGTTGTAAGATGTTGAAGTCTTCAAAGATCTTCTCTTTCACTACATATGAAGTTCCTGAAAACAAAAATCCAATCCTTTCAAATGAAGAAAGAGAGCAGTTATGTATGAAACCCTAGGTCGCAATTTCATCTTTTTGCCGACCTAGAGATTGAATATCCCGCCAATTTCTTGGGGTTAAGCTTTATTTTATGATTGGATCACACTCCTAAAATTTTGAGAAAAATGTCCCAGATCGTGTGCACTCCGGGCGCCACGGTCCCGACAACTTTTCACCAAATTTTCAGGACCATCAGATATGATGATTTTAGAGAGAATCCCAAAGTTACAGGTGATTTTGAGATGTTTTGACCCCCGAAATTAAGCCCCCAAGCTCAGAATAGGGCCTAATTAGGGTTTTTGATTAAGTGATGTATTGGAGGAATAAAATGAAAGGGGCACGCTTTAATGAAAGGGCCCAACTTTGTGATGTGGAAAATGGTGAAATAGCACCTTTAGACCTAATTAATTTGATTAATTAAGTGCTAAAGGGGCAATGTAATGCAAAATGCAACTGTGCCAAGGCGGGTGCTAAACTAGGTGTTAAATTGTACCGCTTTTAGCAAGTGCGTACAATTTATGACGTTACATTTAGCCCCCACTTTAGCGGTCATATGAGTACTACGTGCATATGC
Organism: Cryptomeria japonica; assembly: GCF_030272615.1. Taxonomy (NCBI): domain Eukaryota; kingdom Viridiplantae; phylum Streptophyta; class Pinopsida; order Cupressales; family Cupressaceae; genus Cryptomeria; species Cryptomeria japonica. Next base: position 117,675,432 of record NC_081408.1, on the reverse strand, counting down.
AAGCTAAAGTATAGAAAGTAAACATTATTTGAAAAAGGATATATCCATAAGTTGTCGGATGAAGCCCCCAGTGGCATCTGCAGTACACAGTTAGGAACCGGACCCTACAAAACACACGTTAGATCACAAAAATCACCTAATGCTTACTAAGGAAAGTGATGAAATTTGTGAGTAGCTGTATGCCCCCCCCCTATTTCGACTTGCTTATTAGGGAGGTGAAACAGGGTAGCATGTTTACTTATGACAAATTGTGTAACAGAGTATTGATGAGGGATGTTCACTGAAAAGGCTTCATCAGAGCACTTTTTGGAACATCCCGAGAGTAGGGGACTGAAAATACAATTCCTACGCAACAAACGGTTTGAAAATCGCATCTCCCAAACTCAAGTTATGATGAAATGAGTGAAAGAGGAAAATTAGGGTTTTGAAAATAAAGGTACAGGAATGAACGTATATACCTTGAAAGAGACACTTGCATTTGTCACTTTGTTGATTCTGAGTACTGTTCATTGCAGTGGAGCCCACATAGCTATCATCATGCCTTCACGACGACCAGAGCATCCCAGGAGGGTTGAGATCCTGCGCAAGGCCGTGATTGACGACGAGCCACTGGACGAGGTGAGTTGACTGAACTTTGACTTTTGATTTTTTGCATTTTGACTTTTCTGTGATCATATGCGGGCCCTGAAGGCTGACCTGGGGCCCACCCAGGGTGCCATGGTCCCTGTGGGGTGCCTTGACAAGGGCGCCATGGTCCCTGACAGGGCGCCATGGTCCCTGACAGGACACTATGGTCCCCAATCGGGACTTGGCGAGGGGTTTCAGGACTAGCACACAATGTTCGACAGTTTGCATTAGCGATTTTGATGATTGAGTACTGATTACGGTTATGTTTTTGTGTTGCAGGGCCTTCCATACATGAGAGAGCATACAGCGGGACATATTCTTCGCAGTTTACGAGATTAGATTCCGCAGCTTACTCAGTCAGAGAGAGACACACTGTCGATAGTAGGATTATGGTATGTGATCCTCATGCCAGCCATTCGGTTCCATCCTACGATGCTGATGGCATTGATGGAGCGATGGGATCCTGACACATGCACATTTCATCTTCCAGTAGGGGAGCTGACGGTTACACTCGAGGATGTGTAGCGTATACTTCATCTGCCTATCAGAGGAGCGACTGTTACATATGCGACTAATCAGTCAGCGGAGGATCATCAGAGAGAGCAGGTGTATTGCATAGGGAGAGTCATGCCGAGCGAGACGAGAGGTCGCATCATGGTCAGCTGGCTCTTACATCCTACAGGGGAGGTACCCCTTCTGAGACGCCTTATGATAGCCATCATAGCACTAGCCGTCTGCCCTAATGGGCGAGGGACGCACATGCATGGGGGTCTCACATGGTGTATCAGAGCGATGGAGAGACACAAGAGAGTATATGCTTGGGGTCAGAGTAGGCTTGCACATCTCTATCACGACCTTGAGGAGTACGTATTTGGACAGGGGTTCAGTTTGATGAAATGCACACTTCTGCAGGTGTGGATTTTAGAGCACTTCACATGCACCAGGTCCGTCGGCTTTCCGCTGAGTACAGCGAGCGAGCGACCTAGGGTGTTCGCTTATCCACTTACCAGCGAGTGGAGATTTGGAGATTTATTATATTGGAGAGTGATTTTTGACAGACTGACAGCCGAGGTGATAGTGTGGAGACCTTACCTACGGATGCACAGATGGGATGGGATGGAGAGACAGTTAGCATGCCTACAGAGAAACCGCCTACTGCGGGGATGATATGCACACATCATAGTCCCTTTCTACTTCGACCAAGTACGGAGGCAGTTCAGGCTAGAGCAGTGTGTTCCAGCCGATGTGCCCATCTATACTCGACACTCGCGGGTCCTTCCCAGACCTAGAGCAGTAGCGAGACCGACGATAGATGACATCGAGACTATAGACTTAGAGGGATCTAATCAGGATGTAGTCACTGACTACTCTGCAGAGCCTGGAGCACAGCGTAGGTACGTCTCATGGTTTATGAGATCATATCCAGGTCCTATCTTTCCACCAAATCATCCGACAGGCTATCCAGGCCCATGGAGACATGGAGACCAAGACGAGGACCAGGGATCCAGGTCAGAGGAGCCAGAGGAGGGAGAGGGTCATGAGGAGGCGGGAGATCCTGATCCACCTATAGGCGATCAGCCCAGTGCCGAGGAGGAGGAGGATACAGATAGAGAGGAGGACGAGGGAGACGCAGGTGATGATGCGGATGAGGACGAGGATGAGGATGACGAGGAGGATGACGAGGAGGAGGATAGAGATGATGAGGAGGAATCAGATGCAGCTCCCCACCATTCAGGAGATGATACCATAGCTCTGGATCCACCTCTTATTCCCCAACAGGGGGAACATGAGGCGATACGGAGACCTGTTCCTAGTACCGTCTAGCCCATGCCCATCGTGCATAGATTATTTGAGTGAGGGGAGCCTAGTGGTGCCCAGGCACAGATGCTACCATATCATGATCCCTACTGGCGTGAGGGAGATCCAGGTATAGTAGTTTTATATTGATTGATTAATGTTTTGATGATATAGAATGGTACTAACAAAAAATCTGTTCTACTGCCACAGCTAATGTGCAGAAGTGGCGTTCCTTGATTCAGCAGGCAATGACAGACATTTCCATGATAGCACAGATCCCCAGTTCCTCACAGATTGCCTATAGGCCTCAGGGGAACGCGGGTCAGCATGAGGACTTGTTTTCCCCATTCTGAGTACAGGTAGATATATGGAGGGAGAGAGAGAGAGCCCTATCAGAGGACCTCCAGCAGGTGCGGCAGAGAGAGAGTCCTATCAGAGGACCTCCAGTAGGCGTGGCGAGATCTAGCAGCGGCTCAGGCCGAGGCTACCACCTATCGCGCGATCGTTATAGATAGGGATCGTAGGAGTTCCTCTCAGAGTCACTCACGGTCTGTATCGCACTACACACCCACGGGTCCACCTTCATGGCCAGATCAGGAGGGAGCATCCAGTCGACACTCTCCAGCCACTAGCCCTAGGGATAGGAGATGATTTTATGATGTAAAAGAGAGGTCACATTTTGGATATACAGTGACCTATATTTGTATACGATCCACACATATATATATGTATATATGCATGCTTCTCTTTTGTCTCAAATGTGTTATCTTTAATGCTTAAAACAATGTATATTTTGTTTTGATTAAATCTAATACATCTGGTAAATGTACATGTATGTTCAGAATTTAATTTCCATGTGATTGATTTCTCAATGCTCCATGATTAAATTGATACATGTGTGACTTAATAAATTTTTTTAATCAAGTACTACATTGATGATAAGGAAGACATATGCATTAAGTCTAAGAATCATATAACTAATGTGATTTAATTCTGAACTTAAACACAACATGATACGATTCTACTAACACATAAAGACACTGTATAATATGTTAGCATAATGGAATGTAAATCTTTCACAATTTACATAAATGAATTCAAGACAAACCATGAAGTAAAGAAACACACTTGTCAAGAACGAAGCAAAACATCATAACATTTAATTCTATTTTGCTTTAATTAAGAGACACTAACATATTATCCAATGTTTGAAGAATTGAAAAGAAGATAAATAAGGAATGAAGAATTAAGCATAATATCTACGCAAGTGTATAGCATTTATAGGTTTTTTAAGAGGCGTACCGTCAACATCCGCTATTTTGTAAGCACCTGATCCATAATCCTCAATAACGATGTAGGGTCCAAGCCAATTAGGACTAAATTTTCCCTTTTCTGCAGGTAAGGCATTCACATTGCGCTGATTCTCATAGAGGACTAAGTCACCTACTGAGAAGGAATGTTGAATAACCTTGTCATTATAGCTTCGTTGTAGAGTTTTGTGATACGCTTGAATATGCTCAAGAGCGTTTATACGTTGTTCATCAAGCATCTCAAGCTGTTGAAGTCGTTGTTCTCTATAAGAGTCATCATCTACTATACCTTTGAGAGAAACCCTAAGTGATGGAATCTCTAGCTCTAAAGGCATAATAGCGTCAACACCATAAACAAGATTATAAGGAGTAGTTCCTGTGGCAATTTGTACACTCATTCGGTAAGCCCAAAGAGCATAGATTAGCTGGCTACTCCAATCCTTACCATGCTTATTCACGGTTTTGCGAAGAATTTGTTCAATTATCTTATTGGATGATTCGGCTTGACCATTTGACTGAGGATAGTATGGTGTAGAAAATCGATGTTTGATATGATACTTCTCGAGGAATTTCTTCACGTCCTTGTTCTTAAATGATGTCCCATTATCTGAGATTATAGTAGAAGGTATCCCGAATCGAGAAATGATGTTTTCTAGAAAAAATTGACAAATCACTTCAGCAGTAGTAGAGCGAAGGGGAATAGCTTCTACCCACTTCATAAAGTAATCTATTGTGGTTATAATGAAGGTGTGTCCTTGAGATGAAGGAGGTGAGATTTTTCCGATGAGATCCAAACCCCATGCGGAGAAAGGCCAAGAAACTACTTGAGAACGAAGTTCTTGGGCAGGAGCATGAATCAGATTATTGTGTTGTTGACATTGATGACATTTTTTAACAAATGAAAAGGTATCCTTCTGCATAGTTTTCCAATAGTATCCCATACGAAGCAATCTATGAACCAAGGATTTGCCCCCAAAATGCCCCCCATAAGCATCTGAATGTGCCTCTTCAAGAGAAACAGGGATTTCCGACTTGTTAAGACAACGAAGGAGAAGACCATCATAACCCCTTCAGTAAAGGACATTAGAAAGAATGATATACCAAGCAGACAGCTTGCGGATTCTTACCCTAGTGTTCCTATTAGCGGATTCAGGAAAGATACCATCGATCAAATATCTTACGATATGCGAGTACCATTCATCTGAGTCTATAAAATCACAACATGTTACCAAGCTAGAATCGTCTATAATAGCTGGAGAAATAAGGTTGTGAATAACAAATTTAAGATCAACCACAGGGTCCTCTAAAGATACAAGAGAAGCCACACATGCCATTGCATCCGCATGTCGATTATCTTTTCGAGGAACAGGTTCCATGGTATAAGAATCAAATTTCTGTAATAAAGAGATGGCAAGATCTTTATATTGTGATAATTTGTCTTGTTTTGCTTGATATATTCCTGTTACTTGTCTTATAATCAATTGCGAATCTCCATAGATATGTATGTGTTTTATGTTCAGAGCTAAGGCTGCTTTTATTCCCGCTATAAGAGCCTCATACTCAGTAATGTTATTGGTACACAAGAAATTTAGACGATAGGATAAGGGAATGGGTTTCTTTGTAGGAGAAATCAGAACAACACCTGCCCCCGATCCCGTACGACACTTAGAGCCATCAAAGTATAACTCCCAAGTTTCATCTTTCTCTATAGAAAGAATGAAGTCGTCAGGAAAGGACTCAGGGTTAGGGAAGGAGAAAGGTGAAGGGGCCTCAACTAAGTGATCGGTCAATGCTTGTCCTTTAATTGCTCTTTGTGAAACAAATTTAAGGTCAAATTCAGTTAACATCATAACCCACTTAGCTAGACGTCCTGATAAATCAGTTTTAGAGAAAAGATGCTTCAAAGGATCAAACTTTACCATGACATGGACTTCTGAATTTAAAAGATAATGTCTCAATTTCTGAGTCACAAATACCAAGGCCAAGCATTGTCTTTCTATCGCAGAATATTGGGTCTCATAATCGAGTAAGGTATGACTTATGTAATAAACCGGACATTCCTTACCATCTTTATCATGTTGCACCAACAATGCTGCGAGAGCATGAGAGGAAGCAGTTGTATACAGAAGGAAGGGTTTAGAAGGTTCGGCAGGTTGAAGAATAGGAGGACTAGCCAAATACACTTTTAAATCTTCAAATGCTTGCTAACAATCCTCATTCCATTGAAAAGTGATATCCTTTTTGTGTGGGGGAAAAAGCGAGACTAGGTCAACATATCCTAATCCTACTCTTTGACACACATTACGGAATACGAAAGAGCCTAGAGATATCGCACGATTGGCTACTTCTTTTGGTGAAAGAGAGAGACACGGGATATCTATTAGGATTCCTATTCCCTTGTTGAAATTGTAAGATCAAGTAATGCAAGTTCAAACCCTAATCCCAAAATGCAAGTATGAACCAATAACAAGATTGCAGAATTGAGATTAAACAATGAACAACTGTAAATGTAAGGATAAAATAAGAATGCATATATGTACCCGGAGTCAAAATCGGACTGAAAATATTCAGGAAGGGGGCGTGGGCGCCACTGTCCTGAAAACTGCACCGGAAACCACTATTCTGCACTCTAAAACACTGTCTGGAAACTGTCTGCAAACTGTTTGTCCAGAGGACCAGGGCACCTAGCGCCTCTGTCCCAAGGACCAGGGCACCCAGCGCCCCTGTCCTGGCAGGACCAGGGTGCCCAGCGTTCCTGTCCCGGTCTCCTGCTCTGCAATTTCACACTGAGTGCTGTCCCAACTTTCTCTCTCCGGATCTGTATCCTGCGGCGTCGTCCGAATCCCAAAACCTGCAATAATATCTAAAAAGGGGGAGGGGCGGCTATATAGGGTTTTACCTTAGTCAAACCCCCGCTTCGGTGATTTCCACCTCCATGAATAGCCAAGTTGTTTTGTAAAATATATTGTGTGTGCAAACCTAGTGTGTGTGCAAGGTCCAAAAATGCAAGAAAGCAAACTAGAGCAACCTAGAAAGTAAACCCTAATTTCTTGTAAATGATAATGAAAATGCTCTAAATCAAGATGCAATGTGATCTAAAGCATGAATAAATGATGTATTGAAGCTTATGCAAAGACATGAAAACAATACGAAATCATACCCAACCCTCAAGGGAGGAGTACAAGCCAATCTTCAGTCGGTAATCTCCTATTGTTCTTCAATGTCTTCCAAGCCCTAAGTGGATGAATGAATTTGATAGATGCTTGATAGAAAGATGTTATAAGATGTTGAAGTCCTCAAAGATCTGCTCTTTCGCTGCATATGAAGTTCCTGGAAACAAAAATCCGATCCCTTCAAATGAGGAAAGAGACCTTTTATGTATGAAACCCTAGGTCATAAATTCGTATTTTGGCCGACCTAGAGATTGAATATCCCGCCAATTTCTTGGGGTTAAGCTTTATTTTATGATTGGATCGTGCTCCTAAAATTTTGGGAAAAATGTCCGGGACCATGTGCACCGGGCGCCACGGTCCCGACAACTTTTCACCAAATTTTCAGGGCCGTCGGATATGATGATTTTAGAGAGAATCCCGAAGTTACAGGTGATTTTGAGATGTTTTGACCCCGAAACCAAGCCCCCAAGTTCGGAATAGGACTTAATTAGGGTTTTTGATTAAGTGATGTATTGAAGGAATAAAATGCGAAGGGCGCGCTTTAGTGAAAGGGCCCAACTTTGTGATTTAGAGAATGATGAAATGGAACCTTAGACCTAATTAATTTGATTAATTAAGTGCTTAAGGAGAAATGCAATGCAGAATGCCAAATGCACTAAGGCGGGTGCTAAACTAGGTGTGAAATTGTACCACCCTAGCAAGTGCGTACAATTTACGACGCTACATTTAGCCTCCACTTTAGCGGTCATATGAGTACTACGTGCATATGCAAGCTAAAGTACAGAAAAGTAAACATCATTTGAAAAAAGGATATATCCATAAGTTGTCGGACGAAGCCCCTAGCGGTATCTGCAGTACACAGTTAGGAACCGCACCCTACAAAACAAACGTTAGATCACAAAATCACCTAATTCTTACTAGGGAAAGTGATGAAATCTATGAGTAGCTATATGCCCCCCCCTATTTCGACTTGCTTATTAGGGAGGTGAAATAGGGTAGCATGTTTACTTGCGACAAATTGTGTAAGAGAGTGTTGATGAGGGGTGTTCGCAAAATAGGCTTCATCAGAGCACTTTTTGGAACATCTCGAGAGTAGGAGAAGGAAAATACGATTCCAATGCAACAAACGGCTCGAAAATCGCATCTCCCAAACTCAAGTTATGATAAAATGAATGACAGAGGAAAAATTAGGGTTTCAAAAAGTAAGAATAAACACACAAGAGTATATACTTCAAAAGTGACACTTGTATTCGTCACTTTGTCGATTTCAAGATACTATTCAGTGTAGCAGAGCCCACCTAGCCATCATCATGCCTTCATGACGACCGGAGCGTCCTACGAGGATTGAGAGCCTGCGCCAGGCCGTGATCGACGACGAGCCACTGGACAAGGTGAGTTGACTGAACGTTTGACTTTTGATTTTTCGCATGTTTGACTTTTTTGTGATTGTATGCAGGCCTCGAAGGCTGACCGGGGCCCACCCAGGGCACCATGGTCCTTGAGGGGCGCCCTGGTCCCCCCAGGGTGCCATGGTCCCTGACAGGGGCGCCATGGTCCGTGCAAGGTGCCATGGTCCCCTCAGGGTGCCATGGTCCCTGACAGGGCGCCATGGTCCCCATCAGGGCGCCATGGTCCCCAATCAGGGCCTGGCGAGAGGTTACAGGACTAGCATACGATGTATAGCAGTTTGCAATTGCAATTTCGATGATCGAGTACTGATTACAGTCATGTTTTCGTTTGCAGGGTCTCCCGTACATGAGAGAGCACACAGCGGGACATATTCTTTGCACTTTGCGAGATCAGATTCCATGGCTGACTCAGTCAGAGAGAGACACACTATCGATTGTAGGATTGTGGTATGTGATTCTGATGCCGGCCATTCAATTTCATCCTGCGATGCTGATGGCCTTGATAGAGCGATGGGATCCTGACACATGCACCTTTCACCTTCCAGTAGGAGAGCTGACGATCACACTCGAGGATGTGTACCGTATACTTTGTCTTCCTATTAGAGGAGTGACAGTTACATACACGACCGATCGGTCAGCGGAGGATCATCAGAGAGAGCAGGTGTATTGCATAGGGAGAGTCATGCCGAGCGAAACGAGAGGTCGCATCATGGTCAGCTGGCTCTTACATCCTACAAGGGAGGTACCACTTCTGAGACGCCTTATGATAGCCATCATAGCACTAGCCGTCTGCCCTAATGGGCGAGGGACACACATGCATGGGGGCCTCACATGGTGTATCAGAGCGATGGAGAGACACAGGAGAGTGTATGCTTGGGGTCGGAGTATGCTTGTGCATCTCTATCATGACCTTGAGGAGTATGTATTCAGACAGGGTTGTAGTTTGATGACATGCACACTTCTACAGGTGTGGATTTTAGAGCACTTCACATGCACCAGGCCCGTCGGCTTTCCACTGAGTACAGCGAGCGAGCGACCTAGGGTGTTCGCTTATCCACTTACCAGAGAGTGGAGATTTGGCGATTTGTTGTATTGGAGAGTGATTGTTGACAGACTGACATCCGAGGTGATAGTGTGGAGACCTTACCTACTGATGCACAGATGGGATGGTATGGAGAGACAGTTAGCATGTCTACAGAGGAACCGCCTACTGCGAGGACGATATGCACACATCATAGTCCCTTTCTACTTTGACCGAGTACGGAGGCAGTTCGGACTAGAGCAGTGTGTTCCAGCCGATGTGCCCATCTATACTCGACACTCACGGGTCCTTCCCAGACCTGGAGCAGTAGTGAGACCAATGGTAGATGATATTGAGACGACAGACTTAGAGGGATCTGATCAGGATGTAGTCACCGACTATTCTGCAAAGCCTGGAGCACAGCGTAGATATGTTTCATGGTTCATGAGATCATATCCAGGTCCTATCTTTCCACCAGATCATCTGACAGGCTATCCAGACCCATGGAGACATGGAGACTGAGATGAGGATGAGGGATCCAGGTCAGAGGAGCCAGAGGAGGGAGAGGGTCATGAGGAGGCGGGAGATCCTGATCCACCTACAGGCGATCAGCCCAGTGATGAGGAGGAGAAGGATGAGGATGTAGATAGAGAGGAGGATGAGGAGGATAGAGATGATGAGGAGGAGTCAGATGTAGCTCCCCACCATTCAGGAGACAATACCATAGCTCTGGATCCACCTCTTATTCCCCAACAGGGGGAACAAGAGGCGATACGGAGACCTGTCACCAGTACCGTCCAGCCTACACCCATTGTGGATAGAGTATGCGAGTGAGGGGAGCCTAGCAGTGCCCAGGCATAGATACTACCATATCATGATCCCTACTGGCGCGAGGGAGATCCAGGTATAGTAGGTTTATATTGATTGATTAATGTTTTGATGATAAAAAATGGTACTAACAAAAATCTGTTCTACTACCACAGCTAATGTGCAAGAATGGCGTTCCTTGATTCAGTAGGCAATGACAGACATTTCCATGATAGCACAGATCCCCAATTCCTCACAGATTGCCTATAGGCCTCAGGGGAATGCGGGTCGGCATGAGGATTTGTTTTTCCCATTCCGAGTATAGGTAGATATATGGAGGGAGAGAGAGAGAGTCCTATCAGAGGACCTTCAATAGGCACGACAGAGAGAGAGAGTCCTATTAGAGGACCTCCAGCAGGCGCGGCGAGATCTAGCAGCGGCTGAGACCGAGGCTACCACCTATCGCGCGATCCTTATGGATAGGGATCGTAGGAGTTCCTCTCGAAGTCACTCATGATCTGTATCGCGCTACACACCCATGGGTCCACCTTCACGGCCAGATCAGGAGGGAGCGTCCAGTCGACACTCTCCAGCCACTAGCCCTAGGGATAGGAGATGATTTTATGATGTAAAAGAGAGGTTACATTTTGGATGTACAGTGACCTAGATTTGTATACGATCCACACATATATATGTATATATACATGCTTCTCTTTTGTCTCAAATGTGTTATCTTTAATGCTTAAAACAATGTATATTTTGTTTTGATTAAATCTAATACATTTGGTAAATGTACATGTATGTTCAAAATTTAATTTCCATGTGATTGACTTCTCAATGCTCCATGATTAAATTGATACATGTGTGACTTAATTAAAATGTTTAATCAAGTACTAAATTGATGATAAGGAAGAAATATGCATTAAGCCTAAGAATCATATAACTAATGTGATTTAATTCTGAATTTAAACACAACATGATATGATTCTACTTAATACATAAAGACATTGTATAATATGCTAGCATAATGAAAAATGTAAACCTTTTACAATTTACATTAATGAATTCAAGACAAACTATAAAGTAAGGAGACATGCTTGTCAGGAACGAAGCAATATAGATTAAACAACATAACATTTAATTCTATTTTGCTTTAATTAAGAGATACTACCATATTATCCAATGTTGAAGAAAAAAGAAGATAGATGAAGAATGAAGAATTAAGCATAATATCTACGCAAGTGCATAGCATTTATAGGTTCTTTAAGAGGCGTACCGTCTACATCCGCTATTTTGTAAGCACCTGATCCATAATCCTCAATAACGATGTATGGTCCAAGCCAATTAGGACTGAATTTTCCCTTTTCTGCAGGCAAGGCATTCACATTGCGCTGATTCTCATAAAGGACTAAGTCACCTACTGAGAAGGAACGTTGAATAACCTTGTCATTATAGCTTCGTTGTAGAGTTTTGTGATACACTTGAATATGCTCAAGAGCGTTTATGCGTTGTTCATCAAGCATCTCAAGCTGTTGAAGTCGTTGTTCCCTATAAGAGTCATCATCTACTGTACCTTTGAGAGAAACCCTAAGTGATGGAATCTCTAATTCTAAGGGCATAATAGCATCAGCACCATAAACAAGATTATAAGGAGTAGTTCCCGTAGCAATTCGTACACTTGTTCGGTAGGCCCAAAGAGCATAGATCAGCTGGTTACTCCAATCCTTACCATGCTTATTCACGGTTTTACGAAGAATTTGTTCAATTATCTTATTGGATGATTCGGCTTGGCCATTTGATTGAGGATAATATGGTGTAGAAAATCGATGTTTGATATGACACTTCTCGAGGAATTTCTTCACATCCTTGTTTTTAAACGATGTCCCATTATCTGAGATAATAGTGGAAGGTATCCCAAATCGAGAAATGATGTTTTCTAGAAGAAATTGACAAATCACTTCAGCAGTAGTAGAGCGAAGAGGAATAGCTTCTACCCACTTCGTAAAGTAATCTGTTGCAGTTATAATGAAGGTGTGTCCTTGAGATGAAGGAGGAGAAATTTTTCCAATAAGATCGAAACCCCATGCGGAAAAAGGCCAAGAAGCTACTTGAGAACGGAGTTCTTGGGCAGGAGCATGAATCAGATTATTGTGTTGTTGACATTGATGACATTTTTTAACAAATGAAAAGGAATCCTTCTGCATAGTTTGCCAATAGTATCCCATACGAAGCAACCTATGAACCAGGGATTTGCCCCCAAAATGCCCCCCATAGGCACCTGAATGTGCCTCTTCAAGAGCAACGGGGATTTTTGACTTGTTAAGACAACGAAGGAGAAGACCATCATAACCCCTTCGATAAAGGACATTAGAAAGGATGATATATCTAGCAGACAGCTTGTGGATTCTAGCCCTAGTGTTCCTATTAGCGGAATCAGGAAAGGTACCATTGGTCAAATATCTTACGATATGCGAGAACCGTTCATCTGAGTCTACAAAGTCACAACATGTTATCAAGCTAGAATCATCTTCAATAGCCGAAGAAATAAGATTGTGAATAACGAAATTAAGATCGACCATAGGGTCCTCTAAAGATACTAGAGAAGTCACACATGCCATTGCATCCGCATGTCGATTATCTTTTCAAGGAACGGGTTCCATGGTATAAGAATTGAAATTTTGTAATAAAGAGATAGCAAGATCTTTATATTGTGATAATTTGTCTTGTTTTGCTTGATATATTCCTGTTACTTGTCTTATAATTAATTGTGAATCTCCATAGATATGTATGTGTTTTATATTCAGAGCTAAGGCTGCTTTTATTCCCGCTATAAGAGCCTCATACTCAGCAATGTTATTGGTACACAGGAAATTTAGATGATATGATAAAGGAATGGACTTCTTTGTAGGAGAAATCAGAACAACACCTGCCCCCGATCCCGTACGACACTTAGAGCCATCAAAGTATAACTCCCAAGTTTCATCTTTCTCTATAGAAAGAATGAGTCATCAGGAAAGGACTCAGGGTTAGGGAAGGAGAAAGGCGAAGGGGCCTCAACTAAGTGATCGGTCAACGCTTGTCCGTTAATTGCTCTTTGGGAAACAAACTTAAGGTCAAATTCAGTTAACATCATAACCCACTTAGCTACACGTCCTGATAAATCAGTTTTAGAGAAAAGATGCTTCAAAGGATCAAACTTAACCATGACATGGACTTCTGAATTTAAAAGATAATGTCTCAATTTCTGAGTCGCAAACACCAGGGCCAAGCATTGTCTTTCTATCACAGAATATCGGGTCTCATAATCAAGTAAGGTATGACTTATGTAATAAACCGGACATTCCTTACCATCTTTATTATGTTGTGCCAACAATGCTGCGAGAGCATGAGAGGAAACAGCTCTATACAGAAGGAAGAGTTTAGAAGGTTCGGCAGGTTGAAGAATAGGAGGACTAGCCAAATACACTTTTAAATCTTCAAATGCTTGCTGACAATCCTCATTCCATTGAAAAGTGATATCCTTTTTAAGAAGTTGAGTAAAAGGAAAGGTACGATCCGCAAGTTGAGACACAAACCTATGAATAGCTTGAATCTTTCCTTGTAAGCTTTTAAGTTGAGACACATTTCGAGGAGGTGGCATGTTAACAATAGCATCTATTTTCTTAGTTTCCACCTCAATCCCACGATGCGAAACTATGAACCCTAATAGTTTTCCACTATCCACACCAAAAACACATTTTCGGGGATTCAAGCGCATGTGATATTTACAAATTCTTTCAAACATTTGACGAAGGACTTTAACATGATCCATGCGAAGAAAGGATTTGGCCAAAATATCATCAACATAATCCTCTAAAATCTTATGCATATAATCATGAAAGATAAGGGTCATCGCTCGTTGAAAAGTTGCACCGGCATTTTTAAGTCCAAAAGGCATCATTATCCAAAAAAACGTACCCCAAGGAGTGGTGAAAGCAGTTTTGAATTGATCTTGAGGGTTTATGAAAATTTGATTGTAGCCTGAAAAACCATCCATGAAGGATAGCAAGGCATGTCCTGCCGTAGAGTCAACTATCATGTCAATGTTTGGAAGAGGGAAATCATCTTTTAAAGAAGCCTTATTTAGATCCTGAAAGTCGGTACACATCCTTATTTTGTTATCTGGTTTAGCCACAGCGACAATATTTGAAATCCATGGGGAATAGTCAATAGGGCGGATAAATCCAGCCTCCAATAGTTTTTCAATCTCAGCTTTAACAAGCAGAGCCACCTTAGGATTCATTTTTCAAATCTTTTGTTTCACAGGCTTAGCGTCAGGAACTAAGACAATATTATGAGTAACGATCTTAGGATCTATACCAGGCATGTCAGAATATGCCCAAGCAAAGATCTCAGGGAATTCATGCAATAGTTCTTCATATTGTTTCTATTCCTCTTCATCCAAGCATTTCCCAATTTTAATAACTTTCTCTTTGTTGCAAGGATCCATCTTAACATCAGTGGTGTCACTTATGAGAAGATTAATTTATTGAAGTGTATCCTTTAACTGAGGGAATTCTTTCACAATCTCATCATTATCAATCTCTTTTCCAAAATAAGCTTCGGTGTTCAAACAATAAGGGAGTCCCCTATTGTGATGATAACGAGGAAGAGTGTCATAAGCTCCAAAGAACTCAGCTAAAGCATCGTCGGTAGGGAAGATATCCAAAGCACAGGCACATGAAGGATCCCCATCAATATACTCAGGATGTTGTATTGATAAAGATGTAGAGATAGCATTAACACTAATGCATGGTCTTTTAGAAGCTTTAGTACGTTTGCAGGGATTAAAGCCAAGTCCAAAGGCATAATTGTGAAAATTAGTCTCTAGAGGAACTCTTATCCCTTGTTCATGAGCACCACAACCTTTTCCATGATACCCATGCTTAGCAAAAATGCGAAAACCACGACCATAATGATCAGCCATTTCAGGAAGAGAAGGTGGTTTTTCATAAGACAAAGAATCAAACTCTTCATAATTATAGATGCGAGGAGAAGAAGTTTGAGAAGCAGTGACAAAATTATTACTCATAGATTCAGGTAAGGTTGATTGATTTTTGGTTTCTTCTTTCTTTTCAACTTTATGATTTTCAGCTTCTTCCTTCTTTTCAATTTTAATTTCTCTAGAAGGAACCTTATATTCACCCACAAAGGTAGGGTTAAAATCAAGAGATCCCCAATCATCTTCTGCGAGGACCTTCTCAGGATCAAAATCCTTTTTATGTGTATTTTCAAGTCGAGAAGGATCTTCTTCAGGAGTTCCAGACTCTTCCAAAGGATTTTGATCATCAGAGAGCGAAGACTCAGCGATAGGTTTCTTGTTCGATTCACGTTGGGTTCACCAAAATGTGTGGGGGAAAAAGCAAGACTAGGTCAACATATCCTAATCCTACTCTTTGACACACATTACGGAATACGAAAGAGCCTAGAGATATCGCACGATTGGCTACTTCTTTTGGTGAAAGAGAGAGCCATGGGATATCTATTAGGATTCCTATTCCCTTGTTGAAATTGTAAGATCAAGTAATGCAAGTTCAAACCCTAATCCCAAAATGCAAGTATGAACCAATAACAAGATTGCAGAATTGAGATTAAACAATGAACAACTGTAAATGTAAGGATAAAATAAGAATGCAGATATGTACTCGGAGTCAAAATCGGATTGAAAATATTCGGGACGGGGGCGTGGGTGCCACTATCCTGAAAACTGCACCGAAAACCACTGTTCTGCACTCTGAAACACTGTCTGGAAACTGTTTGCAAACTGTCTGTCCGGAGGACCAGGGCACCCAGTGCCTCTGTCCTAGGGACCAGGGCACCCAGCGCCCCTGTCCTGGCAGGACTAGGGTGCCCAGCGCCCCTGTCCCGGTCTCCTGCTCTGCAATTTCACACCGAGTGCTATCCCAACTTTCTCTCTCCGGATCTATATCCTGCGGCGTCGTCAAAATCCCGAAACCTGCAATAATATCTGAAAAGGGGGAGGGGCGGCTATATAGGGTTTTGCCTTAGTCAAACCCCCGCTTCAGTGATTTCCACCTCCATGAATAGCCAAGTTTTTTTGTAAAATATATTGTGTGTGCAGACCTAGTGTGTGTGCAAGGTCCAAAAATGCAAGAAAGCAAACTAGAGCAACCTAGAAAGTAAACCCTAATTGCTTGTAAATGATAATGCAAATGCTCTAAATCAAGATGCAATGTGATCTAAAGCATGAATAAACGATGTATTGAAGCTTATGCAAAGACATGAAAACAATACGAAATCATACCCAACCCTCAAGGGAGGAGTACAAGCCAATCTTCAGTCGGTAATCTCCTATTGTTCTTCAATGTCTTCCAAGCGCTAAGTGGATGAATGAATTTAATAGATGCTTGATAGAAAGATGTTATAAGATGTTGAATTCCTCAAAGATCTGCTCTTTCGTTGCATATGAAGTTCCTGGAAACAAAAATCCGATCCCTTCAGATGAGGAAAGAGAGCTTTTATGTATGAAACCCTAGGTCGTAAATTCATATTTTAGCCAACCTAGAGATTGAATATCCTGCCAATTTCTTGGGGTTAAGCTTTATTTTATGATTGGATCGTGCTCCTAAAATTTCAGGAAAAATGTCCGCGACCATGTGCACCGGGCGCCACGGTCCTGACAACCTTTCACCAAATTTTCAGGGCCATCGGATATGATGATTTTAGAGAGAATCCCAAAGTTACAGGTGATTTCGAGATGTTTTGACCCCGAAACCAAGCCCCCAAGTTTGGAATAGGACTTAATTAGGGTTTTTGATTAAGTGATGTATTGAAAGAATAAAATGTGAAGGGCGCGCTTTAGTGAAAGGGCCCAACTTTGTGATGTAGAGAATGATGAAATGGAACCTTAGACCTAATTAATTTGATTAATTAAGTGCTTAAGGAGAAATGCAATGCAGAATGCCAAATGCACTAAGGCGGGTGCTAAAGTAGGTGTGAAATTGTACCACCCTAGCGAGTGCGTACAATTTACGACGCTACACTTTTTAAGAAGTTGAGTAAAAGGAAAGGTACGATCCGCAAGCTAAGACAAAAACCTACGAATAGCTTGAATCTTTCCTTGTAAGCTTTTAAGTTGAGACACATTTCTAGGAGGTGGCATGTTGACAATAGCATCTATTTTCTTAGTATCCACCTCAATCCCACGATGCGAAACTATGAACCCTAATAGTTTTCCACTATCCACACCAAAAACACATTTGCGGGGATTCAAGCACATGTGATATTTACGAATTCTTTCAAAGATTTGACGAAGGATTTTAACATGATCCATGCGAAGAAAGGATTTGGCCAAAATATCATCAACATAATCCTCTAAAATCTTATGCATATAATCATGAAAGATAAGGGTCATCGCTCGTTGATAAGTTGCACTGGCATTTTTAAGTCAAAAAGGCATCATTATCCAACAAAACGTACCCCAAGGAGTGGTGAAAGCAGTTTTGAATTGATCTTGAGGGTTAATAAAAATTTGATTGTAGCCTGAAAAACCATCTATGAAGGATAGCAAGGCATGTCCTGCCGTAGAATCAACTATCATGTCAATGTTTGGAAGAGGGAAATCATCTTTTAAAGAAGCCTTATTTAGATCCCGAAAGTCGGTACACATTCTTATTTTGTTGTCTGGTTTAGCCACAACGACAATATTTGAAATCCATGGGGAATAGTCAATAGGGTGGATAAATCCAGCCTCCAATAATTTTTCAATCTCAGCCTTAACAAGCAGAGCCACCTTAGGATTCATTTTTTGAATCTTTTGTTTCACGGGCTTAGCATCAGGAACTAAGACAATATTATGAGTAACGATCTTAGGATCTATACTAGGCATGTCAGAATATGCCCAAGCAAAGATCTCAGGGAATTCATGCAATAGTTCTTCATATTGTTTCTGTTCCTCTTCATCCAAACATTTCCCAATTTTAATGACTTTCTCTTTATTGCAAGGATCCATCTTAACATCAGTGGTGTCACTTATGAGAAGATTACTTTGTTGAGGAGTATCCTTTAACTGAGAGAATTCTTTCACAATCTCATCATTATCAATCTCTTTTCCAAAATAGGCTTCAGTGTTCAAATAATAAGGGAGTCCCCTATTGTGATGATAACGAGGAAGAGTGTCATAGGCTCCCAAGAACTCAGCTAAAGCATCGTCGGTAGGGAAGACATCCAAAGCACAAGCACATGAAGGATGCCCGTCAATATACTCAGGATGTTGTATTGATAAAGATGTAGAGATAGCATTAACACTAATGCATGGTCTTTTAGAAGCTTTAGTACGTTTGCAGGGATTAAAGCCAAGTACAAAGGCATAATTGTGAAAATTAGTCTCTAGAGGAACTCTTATCCCTTGTTCATGAGCACCACAACCTTTTCCATGATACCCATGCTTAGCCAAAATGCAAAAACCACGACCATAACGATCAGCCATTTCAGGAAGAGAAGGTGGTTTTTCATAAGACAAAGAATCAAACTCTTCATAATTAGAGATGTGAGGAGAAGAAGTTTGAGAGGCGGCCACAAAATTATTACTCATAGATTCAGGTAAGGTTGATTGATTTTTAGTTTCTTCTTTCTTTTCAACTTTAATTTCTCTAGAAGGAACCTTATATTCACCCACAAAGGTAGGATTAAAATCAAGGGATCCCCAATCGTCGTCTTCGAGGATCTTCCCAGGACCAAAATCCTTCTTATGTGTAGTTTCAAGTCGAGAAGAATCTTCTCCAAGAGCTCCAGACTCATCCAAAGAATTTTGATCATCGGAGAGCGAGGATTCACTGATAGGTATCTTATTTAAAGATTCATCACTAGATGAGGACGGCTTAGAAGAACCCCCCTTAGAAGTGGATGTTTGCAAACAAGCTTGAAAATTAGTATCACCTATCAAGGTATATGTCTTATTGTTATAAACAAATTTAACTTGTCTATGCAATGTAGAAGGGACAGCTTGCATACTGTGAATCCAAGGTCTCCCTAGTAGCAAGTTGTACGTTAGATTTCCCAACATAACATGGATAGGTGTAGGCAAAGTAACAGGCCCCACTGTGATGGGTAAGGTGATAGTACCTAATGAAGTTTTAGCCACATTATCAAAGCCTCGAATAGGACGAGAGTCCGGTTCAATTAACGATGTATCCACATTCATCTTATGCAAAAGATTAATGCTACACACATTAAGACTAGAGCCATTATCTACTAGTGTTCGCCTTATAGCAGTGTCTTTCATGATAACCACAATCATCAAGGGATCATATTGATGTTGGATTTCACTAGTAGGCAACTCATCTTGGGTAAACACAATTTGAGCTTTAGGATTCATCACAGAGTTAACCAAAGATGCTATATTACTAGATGTATTCGGTGGAGGAACATTCAAATCTTTCAAGGCATCTTGTAACATTCCATGATGAGCGGAAGAAGTTTGAATCAAATCCCAAAGGGATATCTTAGCAAAGGTAGCTTTAAGTTGTTCTATGAGATCATATTCCTTTCCAAGAACTTGTGAAATACGTGGAGCTTGTGGAAGAACCGGTTGAGGATTCGGAAGGGAAACTGGGATAACAGGAGGAGGACTAGGCTGCCTATTATTTCTGGTATGATAGGTATGGGAAACTGCATGATAACTCTCTCTAGTTATTTGCTTGGCATAATTATAAGGACTTATAGGTTTTCTTCCTTGCACAGTGATGATTGGTTTATTTGGAGTACGAAAGGAATCATGATCATACCCTCCTTGGACAGTAAGGAGAGGTGACTTAGAAACTTGAAAGGTGGGAGAAGGATAAGCTCCTTGGACTTCAAAGAGAGGATTTTTATGCTCATTCAAGTTTATCATGTTAACTAATTTAGAAGTTTTGTTCTTGTTTAAAGATTTCGATAAAGCCACAAAGTCATCAAGAGCATCATCCAACAAAGCATGATCATATCTATTGAAAGGTTTATCTTTTGATTCAAAAGGAGACATCTCCTCATAGAGGGGATTAGTGAAAACAACCATGTTACTAGATTTAGTGGAAGAGTTGATAGGAATGTACCCTTGAGAGGACTCATTCAACTTATCTTTCTCATCACAATGAAATGGCATAGTAACAAGGTTTATGAGTTTTTGGTAAAATGAAGGTTTGGCATCTTTAGGGTTTAAAAACTCATCTAAAGCTTCATCTAATTCATCTTGGCTATACTCATAATAATCATCGAAAGCATGAACATTTTGCAAATAAAAATCTGACATTTTGAAAATATTACACAAAACTTAAACACCCAATGCAAAGAAACACACTTTTTTTTTCTTTTTTTTCTTTTTAATGAAAATGAAATGAAAACACACTAAATCTAGATCTAGATCTAACAAATGCAATGCAAGAGGAAGCAATGATAGATTCACGTCGGGTTCACCAAAATGTGTGGGGGAAAAAGTGAGACTAGGTTAACATGCCCTAATCCTATCTTTTGACACACATTATGGAATACGAAAGAGCCTAGAGATATCGCACAATTGGCTACTTCTTTTGGTGAAAGAGAGAGCCATGGGATATCTATTAGGATTTCTATTCCCTTGATGAAATTGTAAGATCAAGTAATGCAAGTTCAAACCCTAATCCCAAAATGCAAGTATGAACTAATAACAAGATTGCAGAATTGAGATTAAACAATGAACAGCTATAAATACAAGGATGAAATAAGAATGCAGATGTGTACCCGAATTCAAAATCGGACTGAAAATGTTCGAGACGAGGGCGCGGGCGCCACTATCTTGAAAACTGCACCAGAAACTGTTGTTCTGCACTCTGGAACACTGTCGGAAAGCTGTCTAAAAGCTGTCTGTCCGGAGGACCAGGGCACCCAGTGCCTCTGTCCCAGGGACCAGGGCACCTAGCGCCCCTGTCCTGGCAGGACCAGGGCACCCAGCGCCCCTATCCCAGTCTTCTGCTCTGCAATTTGATACAGATTGTTGTCTTGACCTTCTCTCTCCGGATCTGTATCCCGCGGCATCGTCTGAATCCCGAAACCTGCAATGATATTTGAAAAAGGGTTTATGGGCGGCTATATAGGGTTTTGCCTTAGTCAAACCCCCGCTTCGGTGATTTCCACCTCCATGAATAGCCAAGTTGTTTTGTAAAATGTATTGTTTGTGCAGACCTAGTGTGTGTGCAAGGTCCTAAAATGCAAGAAAGCAAACTAGAGAAACCTAGAAAGTAAACCCTAATTGCTTGTAAATGAATACGTAAATGCTCTAAATCAAGGTGCAAAGTGATCTAAAGCATGAATAAATGATGTATTGAAGCTTATGTAAAGACATGAAAACAACATGAAATCATACCCAACCCTCAAGGGAGGAGTACAAGCCAATCTTCAGTCGGTAATCTCCTATTGTTCTTCAATGTCTTCCAAGCCCTAAATGGATGAATGGAATTGATAAATGCTTGATAGAGGGATGTTGTAAGATGTTGAAGTCTTCAAAGATTTGCTCTTTCGCTGCATATGAAGTTCCTGAAAACAAAAATCCGATCCTTTCAAATGAAGAAAGAGAGCTCTTATGTATGAAACCCTAGGTCGCAATTTCATCTTTTGGCCGACCTAGAGATTGAATATCTTGCCAATTTCTTGGGGTTAAGCTTTATTTTATGATTGGATCGTGCTCCTAAAATTTTGGGAAAAATGTCTGGGACCGTGTGCACTCCGGGCGCCACGGTCCCGACAACTTTTCACCAAATTTTCAGGACCATCAGATATGATGATTTTAGAGAGAATCCTGAAGTTATAAGTGATTTTGAGATGTTTTGACCCCCGAAATTAAGCCCCCAAGCTCAGAATAGGGCCTAATTAGGGTTTTTGATTAAGTGATGTATTGGAGGAATAAAATGAAAGGGGCACACTTTAATGAAAGGGCCCAACTTTGTGATGTGGAAAATGGTGAAATAGCACCTTTAGACCTAATTAATTTGATTAATTAAGTGCTAAAGGGGCAATGTAATGCAAAATGCAACTGTGCCAAGGCGGGTGCTAAACTAGGTGTTAAATTGTATCACTTTTAGCAAGTGCATACAATTTATGACGTTACACTAATACCGAAATATTCAGTCAGTAAGCACAGAGCAGTCAGTTATAGAAGAAAGTAGTCACAGAGCCTAGTATACACCGAGATGTCTACCGAGTATCACTAATGTATCTACCAAGTAGCAAAAATGATATACTGAGTTAACACACACCGAGTGAAACATGTTACTAGATTCATTGAACCTCGACACACATGGGAAACGTGTTACAAGATCGAGGAACAAAGAACCGTTATCACATTGGAAATTGCACTTAAAGATTTTGTATGATCTTGAGCTCATCTATCCAATGAAATATCTTGTATGGTTATTCATTCAAAAAAACATATTTGTAAGATTGAAGCAATGAACCAGATCATCGACATAAGAGATCAATTTATACCGCATGGATTAAGGATGGAAAAGAGAGATATATGAAACAAGACATGTGTGATAGATAAGGAAGCACTGAGTATTGTGACTGTTAGAGACACAGAGGTCACTGAGAAGGATTTTAGAGAATAGTCAAGGAATAGAGTAAACAGAAGGGTTTACCAAGTTACTTTATGAATTATTGAGGTATGCTATAAGCAAGGTAATCTCATTTTGAGCACATAGAATCTGCTATAACATTTCAGATGTGAAGTTGCAGATATTTGTAAAGATTTTATTGTAATATTTTGAGTTGTAAGAGAAACCTTTAATAGGGTAAAAGACTCTAACAAAGTCTATAAATTGTAAATCTTGTAACCAGGTGCAGCATTTAGAATAAGTGTTGTAAAATCCTTTAGCAAGGTAGATCTAACAATCTTGATACTCCTAACAGGGTAAGCTATTAGAAATAGCTAAACATGTAGCTCTAACTGAGCAACCTTTATTATTGTAGTAGTGAAGTGGTGGGTGCCATCCCCCCATAGTTTTTCTCTCTAACCAAGAGTTTTTGTGTAACCAAAATATATTTGTTATGGAGTGAATCATGTATGATTGGTATTTATTTGTTTTAGCTTTATATTATGTTATAGTAGTTTTTGGTTTATGCTTAACAATAAAGTTATTGTTGAAGAGAAGTTTTAAAGTACTGATTCACCCCTCCCCTCTCAGTACATTAGCTTTCCATATTGGGCCTAACAATTGGTATTAGAGCTTCAATCTTGGAAAAGGGTTTAACAGCCTAAAGAAAAAGATCTTATCAATGGAAGGCTACAAACAATCTCGGAGAGTTGTGAATCTTCAAAATGAATTGGATCATGCTAATCAAGTGATTGCTGACATGCAGAAACAAATGCAAAATCCTTTGAAAGTTAGAAGAAGATTATCTGATGATTTACAGGACTCTCAAGAGTTAGTGGAACAAATTCAAACATCATCTGAGAACAATATATCTGAAGAGACTGAAGAAATGATTGAAGAATTGAAGGAAAAGAACAAAGCATTGACCGATCAGCTAAAAGCAATGAAAAGAGAACATGAACATTTTAGCACATAGATGACTGAAAATATGGATGCATTAAAGACAACCAAGGATAAAGTAAGAGATCTAGAAAGAGAAAAACAACAGCTTGAAGCATTAGTATCTAAAAAGAATGATGAAATCACAAGGTTGACTAGGATTCAACAAAATCTGTCAGATCAATTGGGTTAT
Organism: Cryptomeria japonica; assembly: GCF_030272615.1. Taxonomy (NCBI): domain Eukaryota; kingdom Viridiplantae; phylum Streptophyta; class Pinopsida; order Cupressales; family Cupressaceae; genus Cryptomeria; species Cryptomeria japonica. The sequence continues at coordinate 117,651,554 of NC_081408.1, read as the reverse complement.
GGACATCATGAAGCAAATTTGAAAGATGATGAGAATCAAGCATTGAAACTTGAAGTATCAAGGTTGACTGATGAACTTGAAACAAAGGAAAAATCCAAAGAAACACTGAAAAAGAGTTATGAAGCATCAAAGATATTGGATGAGCAACTAAATACAAAAAGATCCAAGAAAGTTGCAGGACTCGGTTACAAAGGAAAAGACTCTACCGAGAAGGGAATCCACATTACTGAGAGAGGAGAATCATCAAAGCAAGCTGGAAGCAAGAAGAACATCAAAGGAAAGAAGCCTGTTTGCAACTACTATGAAAAACAAGGACATACTGCTAATATGTGCCAAATCAGAAAAGGTAAGCAACCGAATGTCACAAGGTCTAATGGTTATTGTTACAATTGCAATAAATATGGTCACACATCTAACCAATGTAGGAAAAAGTCTACTAGCAATTATCAGAAGGCAAAATTCAAAGGGTTTTGTAAAAACTGCAATAGATATGGACATAGTACTAAGAAGTGTTGGTTTAAGCAAAATAACTATATGTGGTCTGCACACTGAGAAAATACTAGAAGCTACCGAACTCACACAGATCCTAACTGATAGTATTCTGCAGTACCATGGGATTACAATACAAGGATATGGTGTGAATGCTGTGGAAGATATGGACATATAAGTGCCAACTTCTTTATACGATTTGGAATGAACAACCGAAGATCATGCAGAAATCTTGGAATGGCATGTTTTCATTGTCACAAAGTTGGACACTTGGCTAGAGATTGCAGAGATCAACCTAGAGGAGACACTAAGGAAATAAAAGGCAAATTACAGATGATTTGGAAAAAGAAGGAAATTGTGTCAAATGAAGAAAGCACCTTATCTACCAAGTTAGGTGCACCTATTCCAAATTAATCAGTGAAGGTATGAAGGGACTACATTCTCTCAGTATTAAATCTTAATAGTTCCTATTTTATCATGTACTTAATTCAAAATCTACATAACTAAAGTTGCATTAGGAAATTTGAAATTTTATCAAGTCTTTTGGAAGCTTGTCTAGTCGGTAAATTTAGGAAGTCTGGCTACTCGGTAAAAGCATAAAAGGAAGTGGTACCGAGTGCATTTAATATTTTCTGACCTAACTGCACGAAGCCTGATAAGGTATATTGTGTACTTAAAGCTTTTGCGTAGTCATTTTACACTTACCAAGTTTTCAAGAAAGCAGAGCAAAGAGATTCAAAGGTGATCAAACCTCCTTTGAAGCGAAATTCAAGGTATTTACATCAATCACAATGCATTATCAAGCTAGTTTACCAATCATATCAGTTTTGAATATCTTTTTTACATTTGTTAAGTGGAAAGTGTCTGCCATTTAAAAGTCTTCAAACCCTAAGAATCTTTTGTTAGTATTTATCCAAAATCTATAATGGCACCTAAGATCTAGAAGCCCATTGTTGTTGAGAACATTTAAAAGCCCCTCACTGAAATACTCTCTAACTCCCAAAGTTGCATCTGAACCGGATGATAAAACTACATTTTCACTCATTTCGGATAGGGTTTTACTAGTTGAGGATGTCAGATTCTTCACTAAGTGTCATGTTGAGGAACTAGGTCATGTTGAGATCAAGGACACATATGATGAATTGGGTACCAATGGGAAATTGGATAGCAAGTATGAACACATTAAAATCAAGGGATTGACCAAATCCCTAACCTATCCACGTGTCTTCAAACCCCAATGGGTCAAGTTTGTTCTGAGAAGAGTTCATGATGATTTCATGTGGTTAGAGGAGCAACCATTCAAGATCACCAAGGAAATCGTCCACTTGATCACCGGTTACCCTATTTTTTATCATGCCCGAGCTTAGAAAATGATATCACAAAAGGAATTGATCACTTTAACAGGAGTTGAATCTGATTGCAGAGGACTAAAATTGAACAATGTGACAGATGCAGAGCTAAAGTTTGTCATTAGAGTAATAGGTTATTGTTTCTTTCAATCAGCAAGGGAAAATAGTGTACCCTGTGTAGTAGACGATTTAGCATATAAAATTATGAAGAAAGGAATGAAAATTGATCTATGCAAAGTATTGTTGAAAAACCTGTTTGAGAATTTAAACACCATAAGGAATCTAAAGAAGAACAACTCGGCAAACACACTGAAGTTTAGATCACTTTTGGTATGCATGTTTTTCTATTTTGAGAAATTATTTCCATTAGTCAGTAATGTAGTTTGGGAGCTACACCGACCAATCACCCATCAAATCAATGACTTCATCAAATGGCTAGGTGATAACTTCAATGATATTATGGATGATTACTTTAGCAAGTTTCAAGAAAAGATGCATAATAGGTATAGAATTCCACCCAAGTTAGTAGAGAAATACAAGGATGACATATGCTTTGAAGTGGACACCAACTACTGCTATGTCAATGATGTGGAACAGAGAACTCAATCTTTGCCACCTATGGGTTATGAGATTGATTTTGACATCACACAATAGTAGATAGATGTTTTTATTACATTAACAAGGTATGCTACCGAGCTGAGATACGGTACATATGAAGAAGTTAAAGAGAAAGTTAAGATGAGCATTGTAGTACCCAAGGCTACAAAGAAAGAAACAAAAATGATCAAGGCATTGATGGAGAAATTTGGAGAAGGTTCTTCCTCCACACCTATCAAGGGAACTCTAGTCATCATCGAGGAGGAATCTGAAGCCCAAGAGGCAGCTATTACATTGAGCACTGAGTTGCCTAAAGGGAAAGTTTTGAAAAGAAAGAAATAGGATACATCAAAGGTATCACCGACTCCCTCAGTAAAGCGCCCTAACACAAGATCATCTGCAGTGTCACCAAGTAAGAAACCAAAGAATTTTGTTGCACCAAAGGTAACAAAAACTTATAAGAAATCTACTCGGAGACTCATTTTGACTAAAGAGTCCAATGAACCGAATCTGAAGACAAAATTAAATTTTAGATTGTCAAGAGTAAAAAGGAAGATGTACATAGTGTTGATAATTTTTGTGCAAATCTGAAACAATATGGTGGATTTGGATCATTTAGATATGTTAAGTATGAATCCAGAAATGATGATGAAAAGAGACAAATAAAAGAAGTTGTCATCTGCACACTTTTGAAATTCCGATTGGTCCCATTGGAAGTAACTAATTCTCTTCCAAAAGAGTTGTATTTACATATTGATAATAGGTGGAAGTATGCTATGGACTTAGAGAAATAGATAAGAGAAAGAAGTTTGGTACATCTCTTCTTAGACATGTCGGTAGATGAGATCAATGAACATCTAAAAAACTACCACACAAACTTCCTAGTCAAGCAAAGACCCTTAAAATTGATGAATGGCCTTTATCTGGATGTAGAGAATGAGACCAAGGAAAAATGGCAAGAAATCTTTCAAATCAAGAATGATAGTGAGCAAGTTGAAGTTGAAATAGTTGATGTCACCGAGCAAGATCCTGATATCACCGAGCAAGACCCTACTGACACTATATAAATTGATGAGGATATGATGGACACCAAGGCACAAGAACAGGAAATGATAGAAGGGAATGCATATGCCAAACTGGTATCTAGTGAGTCAGTTTTGGAACAAGTTCAGCCCTATCCTTTGGTCAATCGGCCTGTTTCAATCGAGGCCCCTCAGGATACTGAACAAGGAATAGAGGGTCACAAGTCTACAAAAGGAGAAGCTACTTCTCAGGCCACCGGGGAACAGACTTCTCAAGCTCCTTCTAGCACTGAAACTGTTACAATTGGGACCGCGAGCAAGGATTCACTGAAGGCTACATCAGAGGTTCAAGAAATTGACAAAAGTGTTGCCCCTACCGAGCAACCTACTGAGAATCAACAAGCCTCCTAATCCATTGTATTAGTTCAACCGGTGAAAACTAAAGAAAAGAAAATGAAAAAGCTTATTTTCAAATTAGATTTGTCAAAACCAATAGTTTTGCCAAATGTAGACAAATCCAAATTAAAAGGGAAAGCACTCATTGAATTTGGTGAAGTATGTAAAGCTAAAGAAGAATAGGAAAAACAAATGGCTATTCAAAAGAAAAACAGAGTACTTTAGAAGGTGAAAGCACTATTAATAGATATGCTACCTGAAGCTACAGTGACAAAAGATGCAGCCATCCATATTCAACTAGATGAACTCCTAACTAAAATAGAGACATCTGGAGTAGACGCATCTGAATATTTGAGCAAATTAAAGGACAAAGAGCTCACTGTTAAAATGATTGAAGAGGTACAGAAAGCCATTGCTATTGGCAAAGTAAAACTTGTCAAATTTATTGTTGAGTTGTCCCCTCAACTCAAGCATATTCTTTATTTATTTCAAAAACTCTATACATTCTCTTTATTCATTAAAGATATCAAAAATAAAATAGAAGTGATTGAGAAGGAGATCACCGATCCCTCAAATAAGTTGACCACTGAGCCAAATTCTATTCAGCATTTCTATACAAAGTTACAAAAGCTCATGGCTCAACAATTGGAACATAGGAATGAAGAGCACCAAATTAGGATGGACATTATGACTCTTCAAACCTTATTCATTCCACACTTGTCCTCCATCCAAGAGCAGATCAATAAGGATACCTCCCTATCCACTCAGCCAGAGGGAAGCACCTTAGATGGACTAATTTCACTGTTAGCTGGCATTACAGCTTAGAATTCACTCATGGATAGTGTCAAGGATGCCCTCTCTGTCGCTCTTACCGATGCAAGGACAAAGTACAAATCCATTTTTGACCAGTTGCCTCCACCGAATGGTAACTAAGTTTTGATGTTTGTCAAAAAGGGGGAGTATAGTATCTAAGTATCTAAGTCTCAAAAGGGGGAGTGTAGTATACAGGGGGAGTACACTGAGCAGAACAGAGTATCCAAATGCACAGTTGAATTTGATAGGGAGAGCAATGAACCAAGAAGTGACAATTGAGTAGTTAATATAGAAATTGATCACAGCGCATGCATAATCAGAGTTTTGTATAATATATTGATAAGGGGAGTATATTTGAATATACTATTTTATTGACAAATGTATATGCTATTTGATTAGTCAAATTTTGTAAGTATATAGATTTTTGAGTTATGACTTTGAAAGAAGTTTTGTCAAACATCTCAACTAATGTCAAAAGGGGAGATTGTTATTACTTACTAAGTTGCCATTAGTTTTATGTCCAAAGTCATTCTATATACTCTAGTCGGTTACTACTACCAAAATATTCAGTCAGTAAGCATAGAGCAGTCGGTTATAGAAGAAAGTAGTCATAAAGCCTAGTATACACCGAGTTGTCTAACAAGTATCACTAATGTGTCTACAGAGCAGCAAAAATGATATACTAAGTTAACACACACCGAGTGAAACGTGTCACCAGATTCATCGAACCTAGACACACATGAGAAACATGTTACAAGATCGAGGAAAAAAGAACCGTTATCACATTGCAAATTGCACTTAAAGATTTTGTATGATCTTGAGGTCATCTATCCAATGAAATATCTTGTATGGTTATTCATTCAAAGAATCATGTTTGTAAGATTGAAGTAATGAACCAGATCACCGACATAAGAGATCTATTTATACAGCATGAATTAAGGATCAAATATGGAAAAGAGATATATATGAATCAAGACATGTGTGATCGATAAGGAAGCACTGAGTATTGTGACTATTAGAGACACAGAGGTCACCGAGAAGGATTTCAGAGAACAGTCAAGGAATAGAGTAAACAGAAGGGTTTACCGAGTTACTTTATGGATTACCGAGGTATGCTATAAGCAAGGTAATCTCATTTTGAGAACATAGAATCTGCTATAACATTTCAGATGTGAAGTTGCAGATATTTGTAAATATTTTATTGTAATATTTTGAGTTGTAAGAGAAACCTTTAACAGGGTAAAAGACTCTAACAAAGTCTATAAATTGTAAAGCCTTTAACCAGGTGCAACATTTAGAATAAGTGTTGTAAAATCCTTTAGCAAGGTAGATCTAACGATCTTGATACTCCTAACAAGGTAAGCTATTAGAAATAGCTAAACATGTAGCTCTAACCGAGCAACCTTTATTATTGTAGTAGTGAAGTTGTCAGTGCCATCCCCACCATAGTTTTTCTCTCTAACCAAGAGTTTTTGCGTAACCAAAATATATGTGTTATGGAGTGAATCATGTATGATTGGTATTTAATTTTTTTAGCTTTATATTATGTTACAACAGTTTTTGGTTTATGCTTACTAGTAAAGTTATTGTTGAAGAGAAGTTTTAAAGTACTAATTCACCCCTCGCCTCTCAGTACATTAGCTTTCCATATTGGGCCTAACTATGCCAAAATCTCTTGGAATTATCTTCATACAATAATCATGTGTTTCATCATCATTACCACTCATCATCAGATCATAAACCAATATAACCAATTCACCAAACTTAATCAGTTACGGTTTATCAAAAATAATAGGTAGGGTTTACCGGTTACAATAATAGAGAAGGTTTACATCAATTACCGGTTCACTCCACAAATTATTCCTACATGTTATAGTAACAATATTACAACAATATCATTATTATTTGAATTCACATCAATGACAACATAACATATCATTAATGTAATCTTCATGCAAATGCCAACAATCTCCCCCTTTAGTATTGATGGCAATACAAATATCAATACCATTGATTGTTGTGCGATTGTGAATAGGAATCCTGGTTTACATTACCAAGTATTCACCATTCTCACTATGTCTTTAGCTTGTCGTTGGTTCTCCTTCCCATAATCACATAATTTTTCTCCCCCTTTGACAATAATGCCAGATTGAAAGTAAAATATTTAATGTCAAATTTCACTGTGCATCATCAATAATTTGCAGCTTGATGCTCCCCCTATGGAATACATCTACTTCTACACCAATCCTTCTGTAAAATTTTGCAATTAGCTCCAGAACTGATGTAATCTACATCATACTTAACTGACTTCATGAAGAGGGACAACCCCTAACTGAATTCTAAGATACTCAAAAGTAGTCTTAAGAAGAGGTTTAGTAAAAATATCTACAAGCTTCTCCTTGGTAGAAACATGCTCCAAGATAACATCTTTACACTAAAATTTTTCCCTCAAGAAATGATACTTCAATTCAATATGCTTGGTTCATGCATGCAAAATAGGGTTCTTGGAAATATTTATGGGACTTGTGTTATCACATAAAATATTTATAGGTTTTGAAATCTTCATCTTAAAACCTTCCAGAATGTGCCTCATCCATATAACCTATGTGCAATTCATGTAAGCTACAACATACTTAGCTTCAGCAGTAGATTGTGAAGTACAATGTTGCTTCTTACTACTCCCTGAAACAAGCCTTCCTCTAGGAAAAAATGCTCCACCGGTTGTGCTTTTTCGGTCATCAACATTTCCTACCCGATATGCATCTGTATACACCTTCAAGTCAAAATTTCCTCCATATGGATACCATAACCCATAATCAACATTACCTTTCAAGTATCTAAAAATTCTTTTGGTTTCTATCAAATGTGTTTCCTTAGGATTCTTCTGGAATCTAGCAACTATGCCAGCTGCATAAGCTATGTCCGGTCTGCTGTGACCAACATAGTGCAATTTTCCAATCATTGAACTATATTCCTTTTCATCAATAGATTTGGACTCATCTTCCTTAGACAACTTACAACTTGGAACCATAGGTGTCCCAACTAGTTTACAATCACTCATGCCAAATGTCTTCAAGACCTCTTTTACATACTTAGACTGTGGTATGAAAATACCATTCTTCATTTACTATATTTGCAAGCCTATGAAAAATTTTATTTCCCCCACTAAAGACATTTCAAACTCATTTTTCATTTCATCTACAAAACTATTGCTCATGTCATTATTACCTCCAAATATGATATCATCAACAAATACTTTGCTGACTAGTATTTTATCTCCTTCATATTTGAGATATATGTTACTATCATCATTGGTTCTTATAAAGCCTATCTTCATCAGATGTGTATGAAGCCTTTCATACCATGCTCTAGGTGCTTGTTTTAATCCATGTAAAGCTTTATGCAATCTGCAAGCCATGTCTTTCTTATCAGTTAGAGCATAACCATCTGGCTGCTCAATGTATACTTCTTCTTCAAGTATCCCATTCAAAAATGATGACTTAACTTCCATTTGGTATACCTTGAATTTCTTGTGTCTTGCAAATGCAAGTAAAGTTATGATACCTTCCAATCTTGCCACTGGTGCAAAATTTGCACCATAGTCTTCTCCTTCCTCTTGTGCATAACCTTTTCAAACCAACCTAGCTTTATTGTGAGCTACAACACCATCTTCATTCAACTTGTTCTTGAAAACCTACGTAGTTCCTATCACATTTTTATTTACCAGTCGGGGTACTAGGGTCCAAGTGTTGTTCTTCTCAATTTGATCTAATTCCTCCTCCATAGCTTTAACCCAATGATCATCACCAAATGCTTCCTTACTAGTTCTTGGTTCAATAGTGGAGATCATGCAAGAATTTTCTCTGATTCTTCTTTTGGTTAGTACTCCAGCATCCTAATCCCCAATAATCTATTCAAGATTGTGATTTGATCTCACATACATTTGAATAACATGATCATTATCTATAGGTTCATCTTCATTATAATCATCATCTTCTTCTAAATTTATCTATTCTGGTTGGACTGGAACATCAATATTTGCTTTGTCGGTTTCAGATTTCCTAGTTTGTGGTTCCAAAAACAAAATGCAAGGATCTTCATCCTTTTTCTCTAAACTGGTTTACACTAAGACTTCAGGAAATTCATTGACTCGAACATTAGCACTCTCAACAATTTTCTGCGTCCTGTTGTTAAAATACTTGTAGGCCTTACTCTTGGTGGAATAGCCAAGAAATATACCTTCATCACTTTTAGCCTTAAATTTGCTAATATAATCACCTCTCTTAATAAACCATTTGCTTCCAAATATTCAGAAATAACTAACATCAGGTGATCTACCATACCAATATTCATAAGGAGTCTTGTCCTTACCTCTCTTTACCAGAATCTGGTTCATAGTGTAGATAGCTATGCTGACAGCTTCTCTCCAAAAAAATTTCTCTACACCTCCTTGTATCAACATAATCCTAGTAGCTTCAACAACTGACTAGTTGTTTCTGTCTGTGATACCATTTTGTTGTGGTGTCCTTGGTGGAGAAAGTTGCTACTTAATAACATTTCCTTCACAATACTGAATTCCTCAGAAATAAATTCACTGCCCTGATCTATCCTTAGACACTTTATCTTCTTACTACTCTCTTTCTCAGCTAAGGCCCTGAATGCCTTGAACTTACCAAAAGATTCAGTCTTATCCTTCAAGAATGTGACCCACATCATCCTTGACCAATCATCAGTAAAGATCATGAAATATCTATCACCTTGTATACTTTTTGTTCTTATTGGTCCACAAAGATCTGTATGAACCAAATCTAACAAATGTTCTATTGAAAAATATTTTCTGTTAAAAGTTGAGGATGTCGTCTTTCCCAACTAACATTCTTTGCACAAAGTATTAACCGGTTTGTCTAATTGAGGCAAACCTCTCACTGTCTTGGACTTACTCACTTATACAATGTTATCAAAGTTTATATGACAAAATCTCCTATGCCAAAGCCAACTATCATCTATCTTTCCAATTAAATAGTTGCTAACTTTAGGATTAAGATGAAACAAGTTACCTTTAGTTTGCTTCCTAGTTGCAATTAGTTCACCTTTATTGTCATAGATCTTTCACATACTATTTTTAAATTCCAATGGGTATCCTCTGTCATTGAGTTGTGCCACACTCAAAAGATTGTGCTTTAGACCTTCAACACAGTAGACATCATCTGCACTACTTGTAGTACCCCTACCATAATCGATCTCTAACCTTGGTTTAATCTTGATTAGTTTATCGTGATATTATGATTATAATCAGATGTTGATTTTACGCATAGCTATTGATGTGGTTCTCACACTAGTTGTATGCAGGTTATTCAGTGTACCTATTTCGTGATTTTAGTATCGGACTAACGCTTTCATTAGATTTTATAAATGTATGCATGTATGATCTTTTGTTGCAGGAGATTCCAGGTACGAAGTCGCATGAGTGCGAGGTTCGTCGTCACCTGGTTTTGCAGGTTTGAGTATACCCTTTTAATCCCTAGAGTCGGATTAGGTGGTCGTAAGACCTTAGTCGACCTTCGTCGTGCTCTAGTGAGCATCGCCAGTCGTCGTTGGTAATCCCTGTTGGTTTGGGTTTGCGAGTCGTCTGTTTGGTTGGCTTTCTTGGTTTGCGTGCCTGGTGTGTTTGGTAAATTGATGAATTAGTCCTTAGTAATTTCTTGATTAAATATATGCGTTTGTGCATTGTTGATTAATGGATTAAATTAATCGAGTTTTCGTTATGCGATTTTCATTGATTTGGATTGCTCGTTTTTAATTGGGAGTAAATTCGATTAAATGTCTGATTTTGAATATTTAATGCATTTTATATATGCTGTTGAAAAAAGAAAGTTTTATATTTTATCGCAATAGATTCTATTGTGTTCCGTTGGCTTATTTGATTTGAAAGGTTAAATTTGTTTAAATGAGAAATCGAATTCTGAATTGAAAAGGCAAGTTAATTTGTTGTTATAGTTGAAAAAGTATTAAATTTGGAGAATTATTTTGTAAATAAAATTTTTATTCCAAAAATGGAATTTTTGGGGTCAACTCTTCCATATTACCCAAATTTGGGGAAATTGGAAGGAGGGACATTTTTGGAGGATTTTTGGTTGAGAAGGATTTTTGGAGATGAATTGGAGGATTTGGACAGCTGGAGTTTGGGATCCTTCAGCCGATCTTGCCAGGATTGCGTGTTAAGGTAGGATCCAACTCTCTCAATTTTGGTTTTGGTTTGGAATGATAATGGGGATTTTATCTTGGTTTTTGACTCTCCTTCGAATGCCATGTTTATGTTTTGTTTTGGTAATTTAACCAGCTTGGCTGGAAGTGTTTGAGGTGTGATAATTCCTCTTTTTCCTTTGGGCATTTGAAACCCTTGAGTGTTTGTTATGGATGAGCAAAACTATCAAAAAAAATAAAAATCCTAATGCAGTTCGTTTAAACCAAGATCATGGCAAATCGAAATTTATTAAATGTATTTGGGGATGGCGTTTTAAGCCAAGTTCGAACTGTGTAAACAGAAATATGTTATTTTATGTTCGAACTATATTCTTTTATGTTCGAACTGTGCGTGTTTTTTTATCAAAATTTGTTGTTATTACCGAGCTGGGCGCGTTTTTTTAATGGTTTCGGACTGCGTTTGGGGTTTGGGTGAGCAGGGAGCGGAGCTCCACCCGCTCCCCTCCCCTCTCCCCCGCTCGTACCCCCTTCTCCCCACTTGTTCCCTCGGCTCTCCCCTTACCCGCAGGCATTGATAGGCCCGGCCGCGGCTCACTGCGGTGGCCGCAGGGCGCCGCGGAGCCTGCGGGCACCGCAGTGGCGCCGCCCGCATGGGCTCCCCTGCTGTGTGGTGTTCGATGGCGTTAGGGTTAGGGCACGGCCCGCCCTCGCCTCCATCCTCCCTTTTTTTTAAATGCGTTTTGATTGTGGTGTTAAATCGTAGTTTATTAAAAATCGTTTTTTAATGTATTTCTTTTTAGTATAAAAAAAAAAAAAAACGGGGGGCATATGATACTTTATATCATTTTAGTGAAAGTTATTTAATGATTAGCGTTATTTAAATTTTTAATTATGAATGAGGTAGCATTAACCTGATAAGAGTGGATTGGATATTGATTAACCTTATAAGGGAGTTTTAGGCTAATTGTTACTTAACGTCATTTTGTGACGTATGCCCTCTTCCTAATTAAGTTTACAACTGTTATTTTGCAAATGAATTTTGCTGTTTATATTCTGATTGATCTTGGAGTAATAAGTCTAGATCTTACCTTCTAGCTAATTAGAGCATGTGGCTGTTTGATGTAGTAATGTTTAAAAAAATAATAGAGAATAATATTTTATTGGAAATCGTTGGAATACGATGTGAATTCTACTTGATGATGTTTGTTGGAAATTACATATCTTATTTTAGTGTTTAATGGTTGTCTGAGATTCCGTAATATGAATTGGTTAAGACGCTTTATGGCTTAATTTGCCTGTTCGATGTTTTGAACCGTAGGGGTTAGAAAACCAAGAACAACTTAACCCTTGAGGAGATAGATAACTGTAATCTGATTTGGATCTTGTAGAAATCTTGATCGTCGTTTAATGATTAAATCAAATTGAGGAAATATTGTCTTTTCTGATTATTGCCTTGCGAGTTTAATTACTGTATTCGCTTAAATTATGAAATGGCATGTGTTGCTTTGTTTAAGGACTCTGTCGTATGGATTGATTTGGTGTTCCTGTTTCAGTCCTCGATTCCGAGTTGACTGTTGTATTGTGATGTTATCTTAGTTGGTTATACCCCCTTTGTGGGAGTCGAATGATGATTCATGGTTGACCTTAGTTGTCAGGTCTCTAGTTAGAGCACCGTCAGTAAGTGATTACCCTTGAGTCGTGTTTGACCTGATGATTGTATCTTCTTGAACTCCGTTCATCTGACCATGTGTATTCCGTGGTTTGAGTTCGTTTGAGTCAGTCTAGTGTCGTATGGGAAAGTGGCTTTCGACTGGGGGCCGCGCCCAAAGTGGCTGCTGGATAACCCATCGAAAGTGAGTCTAATAAGTGATAACCTAAGTAGATTAGAAAATAATTTATATAATAAGATAATGTGCCTCACACATGGGACGAGTGCTAGCATAGACTCGACATGCTGTGAGAAGGCCTGAAATGGCAAACTACCTTCCTTGTCTTCACGAGAGGATGTGTGGGTCCACATGAGGCTTGGATGGGCCGGAAGTTCGGATTAGGTTGCCAGGGTTACCAGTGTATGGGTCGGGACCTATGAAGACTTGCCATGGTATCCATACCAGGTTGTGTGATGACACTTGTCCCTACGTTCGCTAGTGGGTTGTCGTGTTGTCCTGTTTTGAGTACCTTTGTGAGTCGTCCTTTCTGTCTCTGCCCTTGTGAGTGTCGGTTTCATGTTAGACCTTGGGTGGTGATGGTTCATTTTTATGGATGCTCTCATGGACTCTTATGATATTAGCTTTGATTTTGTTCAGCTGGATCCTGTTCCTTGTAAGGATCGTTTATGTATTTATTGACCGATGTGGTCGCTTGTATAATGTTTATGTATCGCCTTGATGGCTGGATTGTGTGGTGTAACCTCTTGTACTCTTAACCTTATTATTTATCCGAGGGGGTCTTGCAGTTGCGCAGACCCGGAGATGTAGCCCTTTAGGGGTGAACTCCGAGATCATTATGGTGTCATGTGATGTATTCTCTTATGGTTCCTTTATTCAGCTTTTCATGTATGATTAATTTATGTAAAATGGTTAAGTGGATAATGGAATTAACTCTAAATGCTTATATTCAGTTCTATCTTGAATGCCATGTGGATCGAATGCATAATTGATTGAGATGTGATTTATCGTAATGCATGTGTGAATTCGTCCTTTTAATGCAATAAGTTGGAAGATGGAATAATGTATCTTAGAGTAATGAATTATACTCAGTTGTTGTTAAGGAATTTAAATATGCTTGGAAAGATCGCTTATGCTTTGATGAAATCCTAGTGTATTAGAATGTTATATGTATGGGTTGTAATTTTAAATGAAAAGATTGAATGAAGTTCATGAATGGAACTTAATGGATGAATCTTTGTTATGATTTATATTTCCATCTTGTGAAGAAATTATCCTGATTGTTCAGCTGGATCCTGTTCCTTGTAAGGATCGTTTATGTATTTATTGACCGATGTGGTCGCTTGTATAATGTTTATGTATCGCCTTGATGGCTGGATTGTGTGGTGTAACCTCTTGTACTCTTAACCTTATTATTTATCCGAGGGGGTCTTGCAGTTGCGCAGACCCGGAGATGTAGCCCTTTAGGGGTGAACTCCGAGATCATTATGGTGTCATGTGATGTATTCTCTTATGGTTCCTTTATTCAGCTTTTCATGTATGATTAATTTATGTAAAATGGTTAAGTGGATAATGGAATTAACTCTAAATGCTTATATTCAGTTCTATCTTGAATGCCATGTGGATCGAATGCATAATTGATTGAGATGTGATTTATCGTAATGCATGTGTGAATTCGTCCTTTTAATGCAATAAGTTGGAAGATGGAATAATGTATCTTAGAGTAATGAATTATACTCAGTTGTTGTTAAGGAATTTAAATATGCTTGGAAAGATCGCTTATGCTTTGATGAAATCCTAGTGTATTAGAATGTTATATGTATGGGTTGTAATTTTAAATGAAAAGATTGAATGAAGTTCATGAATGGAACTTAATGGATGAATCTTTGTTATGATTTATATTTTCGTCTTGTGAAGAAATTATCCTGATTGTCATTATCTCGTTATTAAGATTTTCAGCTTAATGGATTAATTGTGTGAGCTAAGTGTATTGTGAATATTTAAGTAATCTCGTTGGGAAACTCTTTAGGAGTTAGTTGAAGTCTTCCGCTATGTAATCTGAATCTTGTTATCTTGTTGCATCTTATGTGTTGTAACTTTAAAAAAAAAAAATTGCACTCTATTCTTGTTATTTTAGCTTATCCCTTCGGGGTTTCCTGGCGGGGCATTACATTTGGTATCAGAGCCCATGTTGCAAACATTGGGATCTCTGGTGTCGCGTGTGCCCTCTATTTGTGTGAGGTGTATCGACCTTATGCGTTTGCTTGTCCTCCTTTTGCATGTGAGTGATTGAGCAGACCTTGTCAGGTGTGTAACATGTGTGTTCACACCTTGTTTTCGCCTTCTTGATGTTGGTATTTGAGTGCTTATATGTGCATTGTGCTTATTGATGTCTTGGTCTACGATTACTCTAATTTTGATAGAGAGTCGTATGTACCCTTCCTTAGTGAGCGTTGTACTCTTTAGACTAATCCGTTTGGATTGGTCCGTGCTTGTCTTGAATCTGAAAGTGCGAATTGTGTTTGTTTAAAGACTATGATATAGCTTAATGATGTCCACTTGAAGGACTTGTATGGCAAATTATTGAATGCTTATTTTGAAGAGAACTAAATGATCATCACCATTCCTCTCTTTCTTTCTGGAAATTAAATGATTAAGATATGTGTAATTATCTTTGATTCGAGTTTTCTTGATTGCGAAAGAGAAAAGGTTGTGATTTCTTGTACCCTTGTGTGAGCCTTATGTCGTCTATGCTTTTAGATCATTAAAGGGCTATGGGTTTAAAAAAAAATTTATTTTGGGTGATTGGGAGAAAACTGTATGTGTTTGGTTAAAGAATTCTCCATGTGTGTTTTGTAGGAGTAGCATGATTAAATTCTACCTTGGTAAGGTGCATTGCTATGTGAATAGTTGAATTATGTCAAACTGCTTGGTTTGTAGAAGGTTAAAAGGAGCATGATTATTGTAGCTTCGAGAGAGCAATAATGTGTCTTCTGAAAGATTGTCTTATGTGTTTCATTAACCAGTTTGATTGAAGATTTATTTTAGCAAATGCTCCATTGAACTCGCTTTTGGGTATATGTAATAACCTTAATGTGTTTAGAAAGTGCGAATGGAAAAGCTGTTTGATGTGTATGCATTAATATGTTCTATTTGGTCAATAGCTCTTTGCTTATCTTGGATCGTAATATGATCTTCTAATCGGTTGCAATTATGACTTGTGTCTATATTGCATTATTATTAAGTGAGTGTTCTTAAGAGGTCTTGCATTATCGAAAATATTGTCTCTCTTGATCTCTGCTTTGTTTGTAAACTAGAACCTCCTGTTGCAACCATAATTATTGGAAGTGTTTTGGTTAGGATAATTTTATCTTTCTAAATCGGTAGCGAAATGAAAACCGTGTAATTGAAATGATAGGCTTAAGTGAGAAATTTTATAATGCAGCGTGATCTTGATTGATCTTGTGTCTTTGTAAGAAACAGTTTGATTATCAAACTCTCTTTCCCTTCTCTTTGCCTAATCATAAGATTTTTAGAAATGGTATTAAAGAATGCATTGATTTAAATATAATGTTTATAAAACATGTGAAATTGTATGTTGCTTTTGGCTTCATAGTGATAGACGAAAGTCTTAAGCTTTAGAGATGAATTTGCTTAGCTAGTAATTTAATTATGAATGCTTAGTGAGATTTGAGAAAGCTATAGGAATGATGTCATTTCCTTATGTAATTGTGAATTGTTAATAATTTCAGTACTTGAATCTAGAGTAAACTTGATTCAGTTAATTGTATAGAAAGCATAATTGGAATCTTCCTTGTATAGATGTTAGCGTACTGAAAAGTACTCCCCGTAATGTGACTAAACCAGTATTGGTGTAATTGTGTGTATTGTAAGAAACCAGTGCTTATCTTATGTACCCATGGATTGGTGAAGTAATCAACCATGGAGAATATGTTGTTTATGAGTATGGGAAACCATACTGTTTATGTGATGTTGCTTATTTGTTCCCTACTGAGTACCAAACCTCGGGTTGTGGGTAACTCGGTATGTTAAGGGGTAGTATTCGAAGCGACCGTTCCTTGAATAGTATGGATTGGCGTGCGAGTAATGTCGACGCGAAGCGACTTTAGCTTCTCTACTTCGAGGAATGATATAGTTGTACTACTAAACTGTATCAAGGTGTACTCAATACTTTCCCTTTGATGAATCTATTTATAGGTTTATGTGTGTTAGCCTATTCTCTTCCTTATCTGAGCATATAGATGGTAGTTTTTGTGCATATTGTTGGATTCTATTGGAGATCTGTTGCCTTGTCTTCATGAGAGGCGTGTTATTATTCTTACATAAGTTGCCAACTGGCCTGTGTTGGTAGACTTGTGGATGGACCATAGTCATGTATACCTCTGACTTACGGCGAGTATCCTTCTAGATACGTCGCTATGCGGGATGTGGCTTGCGCGTGCTTTTTCCGCGAGGTGCACTACCATGCGGGATACGTCCATTGTGTGTTTTGTCCACTTGGGGTATTGCCATGCCACGTGACGACGTGATGCGGGGTGATGTCGAGGTGCACACCGCCATGCCATGTGGATAGTGTGACTATGTCGCACCACATGATGAGCTACTGCAATAGCTAGTCAGTTGTTCCTTCCTTCCTCGTTGGTGGCTAGATGCTAGTCACACAGTGCTGTTATGTGTAGTTGTGATATTCTTTATATTTCTTTGGGGATCAGCAGTTTATTTTACCTTGACTTTGAAGGTTTGGCCACGATCTTGTGATCTTTTGCACTTTGATTTGGTGTTGAAATTCCGGATTATTTTCTTACCTTATTGTTGGAATTGAGGATTTATTATCTTTACTCTTCTGTACTTTGGTGGCTAACCTGGTTTATCCTTATTGTTTTCGGATGCTGGTCTTGTGTCGAGATGTGAAATTCCTCTCCAAGGACGTATGATACGGAATTGGTAGAGTGTGTGCGAGGAAGTTGTTGTAGGGAACCGTGAGGATGGGGGTATGTGAGGCTGTGTTGCAGCTATGATCCACTACCTACCTTGTGTGGTGACTATCTCTTGGAGGCTAACCACCTTGTTCAACAAGGGATATTCACAAAGGGTCTTGTATGGAAGGTAGCACCACTATGGTGTGCCTAGCACCATCGAGCCCTTGAGTGAGATATTGGATTCTTGTGATCATATTGTTGTTCTGAGATCAGGCATAGAGATGCTGATCGTGCATGTTATCATTGACCGAGCATTAGACATGCTCACATGTGGCCTTTTCTGTTATGCATTCCAGTTATGTGGATGGTTATTATTTGTATCATGGAGTAAATTGTGTTAGCTTGTCACTATGTTATGGGACATAGTCATTGGAAAGGTTTTCTTATGCCTGGCAAGTGTAACCATTGAGTTATTTATGTTGCTCTTATTTCATGAAAGTTTATATGGTTGTAGAAATTGATATTTTGAGCTAGTTCTATGATTTAAAGTCTATGATTAAGATGGATTGGTAAAGGAAAATTGATCTTATGGCATGTTTTTCTGTCATTTGTGATCGATGATTATGGTAATTGTTGTTTACCTCTTTGTAATGCTTTAATTTGGTGTAATGAAAGGAAAAAAATTCTTGTTTCTCTGCTATGATTGTGGATAATTCCTAGAATATTGTAAGGAATGTATGGTTTTAGATGTATCTTGCCAATGGATAATGGCGTTTGTAAAGGATTTTGCAATTATATTTCATTTATTTATGGAAAGTTTTCTATGTGCAATTTGATCTTTGTTGAATGAGTTTCAGGGCTGATGCGTACGACATGTTCCCCATCTAGCCTTACGACTTCCAGGAGTAAGTCGGAACCTAGGGGGGGAGAATGTAGTACCCCTACCGTAATCGATCTCTAACCTTGGTTTAATCTTGATTAGTTTATCGTGGTATTATGATTATAATCAGATGTTGATTTTACGCATAGCTATTGATGTGGTTCTCACACTAGTTGTATGCAGGTTATTCAGTGTACCTATTTCGTGATTTTAGTATCGGACTAACGCTTTCATTAGATTTTATAAATGTATGCATGTATGATCTTTTGTTGCAGGAGATTCCAGGTACGAAGTCGCATGAGTGCGAGGTTCGTCGTCACCTGGTTTTGCAGGTTTGAGTATACCCTTTTAATCCCTAGAGTCGGATTAGGTGGTCGTAAGACCTTAGTCGACCTTCGTCGTGCTCTAGTGAGCATCGCCAGTCGTCGTTGGTAATCCCTGTTGGTTTGGGTTTGCGAGTCGTCTGTTTGGTTGGCTTTCTTGGTTTGCGTGCCTGGTGTGTTTGGTAAATTGATGAATTAGTCCTTAGTAATTTCTTGATTAAATATATGCGTTTGTGCATTGTTGATTAATGGATTAAATTAATCGAGTTTTCATTATGCGATTTTCATTGATTTGGATTGCTCGTTTTTAATTGGGAGTAAATTCGATTAAATGTCTGATTTTGAATATTTAATGCATTTTATATATGCTGTTGAAAAAAGAAAGTTTTATATTTTATCGCAATAGATTCTAATGTGTTCCGTTGGCTTATTTGATTTGAAAGGTTAAATTTGTTTAAATGAGAAATCGAATTCTGAATTGAAAAGGCAAGTTAATTTGTTGTTATAGTTGAAAAAGTATTAAATTTGGAGAATTATTTTGTAAATAAAATTTTTATTCCAAAAATGGAATTTTTGGGGTCAACTCTTCCATATTACCCAAATTTGGGGAAATTGGAAGGAGGGACATTTTTGGAGGATTTTTGGTTGAGAAGGATTTTTGGAGATGAATTGGAGGATTTGGACAGCTGGAGTTTGGGATCCTTCAGCCGATCTTGCCAGGATTGCGTGTTAAGGTAGGATCCAACTCTCTCAATTTTGGTTTTGGTTTGGAATGATAATGGGGATTTTATCTTGGTTTTTGACTCTCCTTCGAATGCCATGTTTATGTTTTGTTTTGGTAATTTAACCAGCTTGGCTGGAAGTGTTTGAGGTGTGATAATTCCTCTTTTTCCTTTGGGCGTTTGAAACCCTTGAGTGTTTGTTATGGATGAGAAAAACTATCAAAAAAAATAAAAATCCTAATGCAGTTCGTTTAAACCAAGATCATGGCAAATCGAAATTTATTAAATGTATTTGGGGATGGCGTTTTAAGCCAAGTTCGAACTGTGTAAACAGAAATATGTTATTTTATGTTCGAACTATATTCTTTTATGTTCGAACTGTGCGTGTTTTTTTATCAAAATTTGTTGTTATTACCGAGCTGGGCGCGTTTTTTTAATGGTTTCGGACTGCGTTTGGGGTTTGGGTGAGCGGGGAGCGGAGCTCCACCCGCTCCCCTCCCCTCTCCCCCGCTCGTACCCCCTTCTCCCCACTTGTTCCCTCGGCTCTCCCCTTACCCGCAGGCATTGATAGGCCCGGCCGCGGCTCACTGCGGTGGCCGCAGGGCGCCGCGGAGCCTGCGGGCACCGCAGTGGCGCCGCCCGCATGGGCTCCCCTGCTGTGTGGTGTTCGATGGCGTTAGGGTTAGGGCACGGCCCGCCCTCGCCTCCATCCTCCCTTTTTTTTAAATGCGTTTTGATTGTGGTGTTAAATCGTAGTTTATTAAAAATCGTTTTTCAATGTATTTCTTTTTATTATAAAAAAAAAAAAAAAAAGGGGGCATATGATACTTTATATCATTTTAGTGAAAGTTATTTAATGATTAGCGTTATTTAAATTTTTAATTATGAATGAGGTAGCATTAACCTGATAAGAGTGGATTGGATATTGATTAACCTTATAAGGGAGTTTTAGGCTAATTGTTACTTAACGTCATTTTGTGACGTATGCCCTCTTCCTAATTAAGTTTACAACTGTTATTTTGCAAATGAATTTTGCTGTTTATATTCTGATTGATCTTGGAGTAATAAGTCTAGATCTTACCTTCTAGCTAATTAGAGCATGTGGCTGTTTGATGTAGTAATGTTTAAAAAAATAATAGAGAATAATATTTTATTGGAAATCGTTGGAATACGATGTGAATTCTACTTGATGATGTTTGTTGGAAATTAAATATCTTATTTTAGTGTTTAATGTTTGTCTGAGATTCTGTAATATGAATTGGTTAAGACTCTTTATGGCTTAATTTGTCTGTTCGATGTTTTGAACCGTAGGGGTTAGAAAACCAAGAACAACTTAACCCTTGAGGAGATAGATAACTGTAATCTGATTTGGATCTTGTAGAAATCTTGATCGTCGTTTAATGATTAAATCAAATTGAGGAAATATTGTCTTTTCTGATTATTGCCTTGCGAGTTTAATTACTGTATTCGCTTAAATTATGAAATGGCATGTGTTGCTTTGTTTAAGGACTCTGTCGTATGGATTGATTTGGTGTTCCTGTTTCAGTCCTTGATTCCGAGTTGACTGTTGTATTGTGATGTTATCTTAGTTGGTTATACCCCCTTTGTGGGAGTCGAATGATGATTCATGGTTGACCTTAGTTTTCAGGTCTCTAGTTAGAGCACCGTCAGTAAGTGATTACCCTTGAGTCGTGTTTGACCTGATGATTGTATCTTCTTGAACTCCGTTCGTCTGACCATGTGTATTCCATGGTTTGAGTTCGTTTGAGTCAGTCTAGTGTCGTATGGGAAAGTGTCTTTCGACTGGGGGCCGCGCCCAAAGTGGCTGCTGGATAACCCGTCGAAAGTGAGTCTAATAAGTGATAACCTAAGTAGATTAGAAAATAATTTATATAATAAGATAATGTGCCTCACACATGGGACGAGTGCTAGCATAGACTCGACATGCTGTGAGAAGGCCTGAAATGGCAAACTACCTTCCTTGTCTTCACGAGAGGATGTGTGGGTCCACATGAGGCTTGGATGGGCCGGAAGTTCGGATTAGGTTGCCAGGGTTACCAGTGTATGGGCCGGGACCTATGAAGACTTGCCATGGTATCCATACCAGGTTGTGTGATGACACTTGTCCCTACGTTCGCTAGTGGGTTGTCGTGTTGTCCTATTTTGAGTACCTTTGTGAGTCGTCCTTTCTGTCTCTGCCCTTGTGAGTGTCGGTTTCATGTTAGACCTTGGGTGGTGATGGTTCAGTTTTATGGATGCTCTCATGGACTCTTATGATATTAGCTTTGATTTTGTTCAGCTGGATCCTGTTCCTTGTAAGGATCGTTTATGTATTTATTGACCGATGTGGTCGCTTGTATAATGTTTATGTATCGCCTTGATGGCTGGATTGTGTGGTGTAACCTCTTGTACTCTTAACCTTATTATTTATCTGAGGGGGTCTTGCAGTTGCGCAGACCCGGAGATGTAGCCCTTTAGGGGTGAACTCCGAGATCATTATGGTGTCATGTGATGTATTCTCTTATGGTTCCTTTATTCAGCTTTTCATGTATGATTAATTTATGTAAAATGGTTAAGTGGATAATGGAATTAACTCTAAATGCTTATATTCAGTTCTATCTTGAATGCCATGTGGATCGAATGCATAATTGATTGAGATGCGATTTATCGTAATGCATGTGTGAATTCGTCCTTTTAATGCAATAAGTTGGAAGATGGAATAATGTATCTTAGAGTAATGAATTATACTCAGTTGTTGTTAAGGAATTTAAATATGCTTGGAAAGATCGCTTATGCTTTGATGAAATCCTAGTGTATTAGAATGTTATATGTATGGGTTGTAATTTTAAATGAAAAGATTGAATGAAGTTCATGAATGGAACTTAATGGATGAATCTTTGTTATGATTTATATTTTCGTCTTGTGAAGAAATTATCCTGATTGTCATTATCTCGTTATTAAGATTTTCAGCTTAATGGATTAATTGTGTGAGCTAAGTGTATTGTGAATATTTAAGTAATCTCGTTGGGAAACTCTTTAGGAGTTAGTTGAAGTCTTCCGCTATGTAATCTGAATCTTGTTATCTTGTTGCATCTTATGTGTTGTAACTTTTAAAAAAAAAAATTGCACTCTATTCTTGTTATTTTAGCTTATCCCTTCGGGGTTTCCTGGCGGGGCATTACACTACTCTTTCCATTAAGAGAAAAAGTTCCCTTACCTTTAACCATGCAAGGTGAGTCATTACCAAACCTTACAACTCCACCATCAAATTCCTTCAGAGAAATAAATTTGCTCTGATCACTGGTCATGTGATGTGAACAACCACTATCAATGATCCAATCATCAGAGTTATCCATCCTGGATACTAGTGCCTTATGGTCTGACATCTCTTCTTTAATGGCTACAAACACAATGTCTTCATTAGCATCACCATCAAATTCCTCATTAGTGATACCATCATCAACAACAATATTTTGCCTTTGCCCTTGTACTTCTTGATTTTCTCTCATTTGTGCTCATTATCACCATTAGGACAATTAGCAGCAATGTGTCCAATCTTGTTGCATGTAAAACATTTTAAAGCTAATTTACCTCTATATTTACCTATACCTCTAGGAAACCACTTGGCCAATAATTCTTCAAGCTCAACTAAATTGTCTTCATCATCAGCTTCTCTACTAGATCTGGATTCATAACTGTGACTAGCATCTCTACTTTTCCTCATAGATGGGTTAGAAATAGAAGCTCTAAAATGCATACTTAGATTTCTATACACTACCATCATAACCGTTTAATTCAAAAGTAGTAAGCTTGCCAATGATGGAGTCAAGAGTTACCTTAGTTTTGTCAATGGACTTCGGCTCCTGAATAGCTGCAACTCAGATAACGTAGACCGGTAGCAGGGTTTTCAAGTACCTTACTGATCACCATTCAATCTTCAACTTAACCTCTTGCACTCTTAATTCCACTGACTCTCTTTTATTCTTTGACCATACTACTGGATATTCTCACCTTAAGCCATCCACATTTCATCAAACTTTCCTCTTAGACTCTCCTCTTTAGCAATCTTAACATGTTCATCACCGCTATAAATTTCTTCAAGCTTTTCCATACCTTATATGTAGTTTCAAGACCATGAACATCTACGTACACTGCATCAGACAAAGAAATGATAATAGCCACCAATGCTTGATGATTTTCTTGTTTCTCTTTCTTCTAATCATCAATCAACATCCCAGTAGGTGCAACATACTTAGTATCGACATGTTCCCAATACTGACATCCCAAAATCTTGATATAAATTTTCATTCTGTCACTCCATATCATGTAGTTCTCTCTATTAAATTTTGGACCTTCCTTCTTCATCATGATCAACAGAACTTTACCTCAAGTTGTTAGGCTTATATCTTAGAGGACCTGAATTGATCTTATACCAATTGATGGTATTATGAAAGAATAAGTATTCAATCAATTACTTAGAGGGGGTGGGGGTGAATCAGTAGATAGAAAAACTAATCATAAACTTCACCAATCAATCTCTCAAAGTAAACTTAGAATAATAACTATGTCAAGATAAAAACTCATAAAATAAACTGGTTGTCTATTACAACAAATTAATACCAAACAACTTCCTCATATCTCAATGCTTCCAGTTATCATGACTTATAAAAAAAAGTTAAGTAGTTAAGTAAATCAGCCATGAAAACATAACCACAAAAATATTCACCACTTGACACAAATATTTTTAACGTGGAAACACAAATAGGTAAAAACCAAGGTAAGATGAGACTCACAAGATAACTATTTGAACTCTTCTAAAGCTCATCATGTTAGGAGCCTAGCCTGTTAAATATTTACAAAAAGTCATATTAAGAACTGATCCTATTAGGAATCTCCCGGTTAAGGGATTGACTACAAATGCCTTGTTAGAAGCAATACCCTATAAGGAATAACCTCGGTAGAGGATTTGAAAATCCAATCTAATGGACCACCTTGTTAGAGCTTACCTGGCTAGGGGATTTTAATTCTGCTGTAACTATTAGAATTCAATAGGAGTTTGTTGATCTATCTGAATAGCACTACACTTTCTTGATCAGACCCATTTCATGCTCCTATTTGCCTTTACTCAAACTGCAGATACATCATCTAGTTCGGCAACCACACACTCAAATAAACTATGTCTATCTCTTTGCCAACTCTCTCTTAAAACTAAACAACTTCATTTACCTTAAATACAAATCAATCAAGTCAGTAACACAACAAAAACCTAACTCTCATCAATATTACAAACAAATTTAGTTCAAGTATGACCGTTGGATTACATAGCAATCTCTACACATCATTCAAGAAAACCTCAATCACTCCTTGATCACTGGTTCATTAAACTTAGTAACTCATCACGTGCTTTGCATTAGATGCAATACATTTGGTCATCCCTAGACAAAAACCATTACAACAACTCATCAAAATATCTTGGAATTATCTTCATACAATAATCATGTGTGTCATCATCATTACCACTCATCATCAGATGATAAACCAATATAACCAATTCACCAAACTTAATTGGTTAGGGTTTATTAAAAAAAATAGGTAGGGTTTACCGGTTACAACAATAGATAAGATTTACACCGGTTATCGGTTCACTCTACAAATTCTTCCTACTGGTTATAGTAACAATATTACAACAATATCATTACTGCTTGAATTGACATCAATGACAATATAACATATCATTAATGAAATCTTCATGCAAATGCCAATAGACATTAGAATCAACAATATGTGCAATACCATGCAATATATCAATTCCATTCTTATCAGTTTGAATCATGCGCTTAAGGCCTTCAATTAATGGAAGAGCTTTACTATTAGGGTACTCTTGGGACATCCATTGTTGAAAGTTATCAAATTGATTGTCCAATGTGGAAAGTTGATCTATAGAGACCCTAGTTAAAGCTTCTTCTTCATCATGGGATTCATCAATGTGGTGAATAGACACATGATTAGGATTGGAAGAATAAGCATGATCCTCATTAAAGAAGTCACCCAAATTAGGCTCCATCTCCTCAATAATTAAACCTTGGGAAGCCTTAATTATAATGCTTTGTCTAATAGGGATAGTATAGGTAGGACTAATAGTGGTGAAACTCATGCACTAGAGCGAAAATTTGAATTTTGAATTTTGGAACAAAGCTTACAAAATTGATTAATGTAAAATGTAAGAAAATATTGATTGAACAATTTGAACATTGTTGGAAGAAGAGGATGACACAATTTTTTAAAATGAAAGGAAATTGGAATTTAAAAATTAGGGCCAAGGGAATACCACTTAATTTTAAAATAAGAATTTTTAAAATCAAGGCAGACTATAATTAACCTCTTAATTTTAAAAAAATTGTTGAAATTTGAAATGTTGAATTTCGGAGGTATTTTCGATTCTAGAGGGATGAAAATTTTACAAAATCAACCAAACTTTTGGATTTAGGCTATTAAATACAATCATAACAGTCTCTCAAAATTTCAAGAAAAAAGTCGAGGACCGTGACAGGAATGCACATGGTCCGACCAACTTTTTTTGAAATTTTCAAGTATGAATATTATGATGATTTCAAAGGCAAAACCAAAAAAATGGCAAATTTTATGATTTCTAGATGGGCGAAATTAACGTTCAAATGTAAACATAGGACCCTATTAGGGTTCTGAAGAAAAAGAGGAATTTAATTGCAAATTTGAAAAATGTCAAACCTAATGGATAGGGACACCCTGGAAAATGTTTAGAAATATATTTTGGAATGAAATTGATTGAAATTTGCACAAAATTCAATCAAATTTGAAAATAAGGGTTTTATGACCTAACCACTTAATTTTGAAATTTGAATTTTGGGAAAAGGGAGGAAAATTGAAAATTTGAATTGTAGGAATGAAAAAAAGTCTGAGAACAATCAGAAATCTGAAAATTAAATGGAAATCCAATTATTTGCACAAGTTCAAGATGATTTTTCAATATTAGGGTTTTAACAAGTAACTGCTTAATTTTGTAAATTTGATTTGCAAATTGAACAAGACAATGAGGAAATTGAATTTGACAAACAAAATAATTTTCAGATCTAAGATAACCACAAGCAATTTTTACAAATCACAAGTTCAATTTTAATTTTAAAAACTAGGGGTTTTAATGATTTAACCACTAAGTTTGCAGAAAATTTAAACTTGCAAATGAAAAATATGCAATTTTGTTCAAAGGAAAGAATGCAAGACATCAGGTTCAGCAAAATGTAATGTCACCAAAATGTAATGGTGGGTTAAAAATGTGTGAATCAGAGATCAAGAGGAAAACTACCTTTTCCCTCAAAGGAGAGATGAGAGTTTCACTACAGATTTCCCTTCAAACACTTTTCACGCATTACATTGGAAGAGGGGAGGAAAATTCATTGGATTCAACCTCCAAAGAAGAAGATAGAATTTAGAATTAAATGGGAACAACAAGTTGATCCCCTCTTCCTATTTGAAATGGAAAGGAATTTATTGAATTATGTATAGAGACTAAATGCAAAAGTGACAAAGAACTGATTATAACTTGAGATCGGAGTATGGGATGAAGTTGTGCACCTGGATTTGGCAATAATATGCCAAGATGAAATTGCCCTATGAATTTGAGGAAAAGTTGCCCAGACCGTGGCGGGAATGTACATGGTCCTCCAAAAAATCCGTGAAACGAAAATGGTTTTAACGCCTTTGAAAATGGAGTCCAAATCCGAAAGTACAGTTGTGCACCTGCAACCTACACACATAAAATAGAGGAAAAGGGATTGGGATTGGGGGTTTGCCATCAGGTCAAACCCGAGTTTTACAATTAACCAAGTAATGAAAGAAAGTACTTGCAAATAAATGTAAATGAAAGAATGAAATGTAAATCACCTCAAGGGAGGTTGTGATAGTAATATTGATAGAAATGCTGGTGTGAAATTGAATGTTGGAATCAATATCCTCTTCAATGGTTGAATCCTTGACTTGAATGCACCACCTAGCCTTGAAGGGAGACTTGAGATGCTCAAAGTGTGTGTGTGAAAAGTAGATTGAATCTGTATCTGTATTTGAATACACAACACTCTAATTAAGTCATTAGATGCATGGTTAGTAAATCAATAATCAATAATGAACAATAAACCATTACAAAGCGACCTATTGCCTTCTAGTAGATGCGAGTTTAGTCTTATTCTCATATTTCATATGCAATACCAGTGACTAGACAACATCTAAACGGAAGATTTTAATCTATATGAGCATGAAATTAAACTAAATTAATGCAATATTTAAGCTAGATATGCAAGATTTAAGGTAGATATGCAAGATTAATCTAACATGATTGAAGAAATATTTAAGCTAGATGATTTAATAAATATGCAAGAACTAATATGTAATATCTCAATGCAAAATCTCAATGAACCTAGAGCAAAACCAACATAATAACAATATATTCTCCAAGATCCTTGAATGAGAGATGAGAGCTTGAATTTATAGAAAATTCAGAAGGAAACCAATGGCTGAGATCAAATGATGATGAGCAGTCTGGATTTTCTAAGAGGAAGCACAATTTAGGTGAATTGATGTGATTGGCTTCTTTTCTCAATTTTAAAGGAAATTGAACTAAAATTAAGATAAAATCAGAAAAAAAAAACTCATTTATTCTCTATTTCATTCAATTTTGATATTTAAATGTTTTAATTACTTTCTTTGAGATTTTTCTTCAATTTTTAATTTGATTTTCAAGATTATCTCCAATTTATTTCTTTTCTCAAATTTTAATTCTTTTTGTCAATTAATTCCTTTTTTGATGATTTAATGGCAAATTGATTTATTTAATTAAATATACTAGGATATTCACTAAAACAAATAGGATAATTGTTTAAAAATGATTTACTTGGAATGATCAATTAATTAAATAAATATTTAATTAATATTGGTTGATTAATTTGCCATGTGACATTGGTGATTTAAGAAATTAATTGTGTGCTCAAGATTAACTTTAATTGTCTTTGGTTAGGACCTTGGTGACATTGTCAAGACTAGGGGGCCTATGGTTTAGATGACCATTTTTAGGCTATTACATTTTCCCCTCCTTGAATTAATGTGCGAGTAGCATGTTGGTTCAAAGAATAGTTGATGTCTAGGAGATACCAGTTCTGAACTTGATTGATCATGAAATAGATGAAGAGTGAGGTATTCAATTTGATTTGAAGTGATGAAACTGAATAGACTGATTAAAGAAAAACCAATCTCGAACTTGATTGAACTAGGACCGATGAAGAGAAAAGATAACAAACTTGAACTTGATTGATCAAGAAATGGATCTTACCAATCTAGAACTTGATTGAACTAGACACAGTGAGCGAAGATAAAACCAGTCTTGAACTTCATTGATCAAGAGACGATGAGTGAAGATAAAGTGTCCAACTTGATTCGATGCGATAAAACTGAACACCTACTTAGATTGAGTGTGATCGAAGATACTCTTTAAACCCTTGATTAAGTTTAAATGAATAATCAGCTTGGTGAAAAGCTATGAAATTGATTAACGTTAAGAGACTGATTCAAACAAAGACAATATCAAGTTGATTTGAAGTGATGAAACTGATATGCCCCTAGAGATTGATTTGATTCATATGATCGAGAAATCTCAACTTGATATGAAGCGATGAAGCTGAGATGCCCCAGCGATGAGGTCTTGTTTAATGTTTGGTAAAGATTATCTACTCGACTTGCAACAAAGGTTTTGAAAGAAATTCTTGACTTTGAGGATGATGTCATGAGTATGCCTGCTCAAGAGCGAAATCAAAAGATAGCGAGGGTTGTGCAGTGATTTTAAGCAATTTTTTGAGCGATGATAAGTTAGTTGAGCATAAAGATTAATGTTGAAGATTAAAATAAGAGTTAATTTGAGAATTAAATTGAGATTTAGCGTTGAATGCAAAATGATTCAAAAAATTGACTTGAGGATGAAAGTGCTATGTGGTCAACATCATGAAATTTTGATAAGAGAATTTATATCAAATTTTGATTTCGATCCCAAAAATAAACTCAGGACACCTGATTTATGAGCTCTTGATTTGATTTCATTGTACTTGTGTTGATTGATTATGAGATGTTGTTCTATTTGCTTTATTCTATATGTATGGATATATTTTCAGTATAGATGAATGAATGCAAATGGAATATGGATGTTTATTTTTGTTTAATTTTATGCAAATAAATGAGGAGAATTATTAACTAGTAATGCAAATGTTTATTTTTCTTCATGCAATAATATGAATGCAATTAAGTATAAAATGAAGTATATGAATCTATATAAGATGCTCATGTATGTATCTAACATCTCAATACACAAGTACTCGATCAGAGAAACGATGATGAAAAAGAGACCACTTAGTTGAGAAATGATGATTGCTTCAAACTCTCATTCAAAAGATAAAGAGATCATTATTATCATGCCAAAATCACTTTTAAATGCATAAAATTTAGAATGAGTGCAACCTAAAGCTAGTCACTGGATTTGGAATTCTTAATTTTCATCACTAAGCGTTGTACAAACATAACAATTAGAATAGAGTTCCATTCTTTGTATATGCAATATTAATTATCTTGTCCGCAATGACCCTTTTTTCATTCATATCCTTGGATAGATTATGCATGCATCCGGATTGCATATTAAAGAAATTTCCTCAACAGACAGAAAAATGACTCCAACCTCCCTGTAGCATACAAATAAGTGGAGTCAAGGTATGTGTGGTGATTTCACCTTGATGTGAAGGCACTTATCATAGACACCCAGCTAATTAGATGTTTCTAGATCATCTGATTCATTCCTACAAGCAAAAAACAAAGAAAAGTATTATGCCCCCAATCCTAGCTCCTCTTAGTCAAGATAGACTTCCTTGAGTTACTCAGAGGGAATAATAAGTGAAAGTCAATGTAAAAGACAACACACAAAGAAAATTTTATGCATATCTCAAACAGTTTAGTGATTGTTTTCAATAGTCTTGTTTTGCCTGTTTACTCAGTGAGAAAACTCTACAGTAGTTAGGAGACAGGTGATTGACTCAAAGTGGATGACCGGGTACCACTGACTGAAAGACGACTTGGTTGATACTACTTAGGATATGTAAATTCCTCAGCCGATTATCCTAAGACTAGCACATTGATCAGTTTCAAGCCATGAGGGTTCCAAAAGAACTAGGATGTCACAAAAGTGACTAAAAGATATGTACAAGCGAGAGCAAAGATGTAGGAAAGCAGGAATGAAAATGGGAAATGCCAACATTGCGTTGATAGATGAAGTGCTTGAGTACAAGAGGTCCCTGTTTACCAGGTTTTCACCTACTTGGCAAAGATCCTTTTTTTTTTTTTCAGGACTTTTTCTGATTTTTAGGATTGTTTCAAGACTTTTTTTTATTTTTAGGATTTCTTGAGGACTTTTTCTGATTTATAAGATTTCTTCAGGACTTTTTCTGATTATTAGGATTTCTTTAGAACTTTTGAGCTATATAGGCTGCTGGAGCAGAGAATATTTAGGTGAAGAATTTCTTCAATTGGATGGTGTTGATCGGTTCACGGAGTTGTTCTCCTTTCAATGTTAAGAGTTGATAGGCACCAAAGCCAAAGACTATAGTAACATTGTAGGGACCTAGCAAGTTGGGTTCAAACTTCCCTTTGTTGTCTTGAAACTATTGATTCTTAGGATTTTCTCTCAGAACAAGGTCACCAACCTGAAATTCTCGTTGTTACACTTTCTTGTTATAAACTCTAGACATTCTCTTTTGATATGCTCTTAGATGATCAAATGCCACTTGTCAACCTTCATCTAGCAACTCAAGTTCTTGCAATCTAGATATTTTGTAGTCTTCATTAGGAACAAGACCTTGCAAAGAAACTCTTAAAGATGGTATTCTCACCTCAATAGGTAAGAGTACTTTAGACCCATACACCAAAGAAAAGGGTGTAGCCCTAGTAGGTGTTCTAATACTTGTTCTATAAGCCCATAGGGAAGGATTGAGCTGCGGATGCCAATCCTTTCTAGATTTATTTATTGTTCTGTGTAAGATAGTTAACAAATTCTTGTTAGATACTTTGGCTTGTCCATTACCTTGAGGGTAGTATATGGATGACCAGTGTTGTTTTATTTTGAATTTTTCACAAAGTTTATCTAGATCTTTATTCTTGAACTGCCCTCCATTGTCAGTCATAATGGAAAAAGGTATACCATACCTACAAATGATATAGTTAAGGATGAACAGAGCTACTTGTTTACTGGTCGCTTTGATGAGTGGAACTGCTTCTACCCACTTAGTGAAGTAATCAGTGGCAGTTATAAAAAACTTGTATCTATTAGATGATGCAAGATATATTTGGCCAATGAGATCAAATGCCCATTGTTGAAAGGGCCAATGTGTAACAAAGGGTATGAGATCCCTTGCTGGAGTGTGTATAAGGTTCCCATGTAACTAACACTTCTCACAAGTTTTAGAAAATTTTATAGCCTCTTTCTCCATGTCTGGCCAGTACTAGCCAACCCTTAGTAGTTTCCATGCTAAAGTTAGACTATTCTAATGGGATTCACAAACACCTTCATGAACCTCAGATAATGCGCGTTGGGACTCTTCAGTTTCTAGACACCTAAGCAAAGTACTATCCAAACCTCACCTAAATAGGTAGTTAGCGATGATGACGTACTATGAAGCATTTCAGATTAGGTTCCTTTTCTCATTAAGGGAAAGATTAGCAGGGATAACTTGGTCATGCAAGTAAGAGTAAATGTGGCCGTAGTGAGATGAGTCATGTCCAGTAATAGAACAGACCATCTGTGACTAAAGAGAATCATATGCGGGATAATGTAACTCTTCCACCAAGAATTCAAAACAAAAATTAGATTCATGTAGCTATGGTATAGACGCCAAGGTGGGATTGAATATTGTTGAGGAGTATAAAAATTATTCTGGCACCAGAACCATGTTGAGTGAAAGACCCATCAAAGAACATCTTTCATGATCATTGAGTAAGGTGCATGATTGATTCATCATGATCTTCAAGTGGAGCATCAACAAGTTGATCGATAATAACTTGTCCTTTGATGGATTTACATTCTACATATTCAATATCAAATTTCATAAGAACCATGACCCATTTAGCCAATCTTTCGGTAAGTGTTGCTTTGATGAGAAGATATTTGAGTGGATCAATTTTAGCCACTAGCTTAATAGAATGTGCTAACATGTAGTGTCTTAATTTTTGTGATGCAAAGACAAGTGCCAAACAAGCTTTTTCTATGATAGCATAGTTCATTTCATAAGACACTAAGGTTCTGCTGATATTTAATATATAGCTCTTTCTTTTTTATTTTCATCATGTTGTACAAGAAGTACTCCTAGTGATGTATCTATAGCTGATATGTATAGAATCAATGGTTTACCTTGAATTGGTGGCATAAATATGGGTGGATTAGAAAGATAATCTTTGATTTGCTTTAGATGTGTTTCACAATCTTCATCCTAGTTGTATTGGACTACTTTCCTTAATACATTTGTGAAGGGCTGAGCTTTGTCTACTAGCTGAGATATAAAATGCCTTATTGATTGGAGACGTCCTTTTAAACTTCTCATTTGACTAATATTCTTGGGTGGAGGCATTTACATTATGGCTTGGACCTTTTCAAGATCAACCTCAATTCCTTTTTTTGAAATTATGTAACCAAGCAATTTCCCTGATGTTACTCTGAATGCACACTTTTTAGGATTTAATCAAAGCTTGAATCTTTCCATTCTATCTAGTATGAGACATAGTTCTTGGATATGTGTGGATCTCTTCATAGTTTATACTAGGGTGTCATCAACATAATCTTCCAAGTTTTTGTGCATCATATCATGGAAGATAGTGGTTACTGCTCTTTGGTAAGTCGCTCTTGCATTCTTTAGTCCAAATGGCATGACATTCTCACAAAAGGTTCCCCATGCACATGTGAAGGCTATCTTTTCTTGATCCTCAGGAGCTATGTTGATTTGATTATAACTAGAGAATCCATCCATTAATGAATACATCTCATATCCAGCTATCATATCAACTATCATATCAATGTTTGGAATTGGAAAATCATCTTTTGGACATGCTTTGTTGAGATCCCTGAAGTCTATGCAAACTCTAATAGATTTTTCTGCCTTTGATACAATTATTATATTTGATATTCATTCTGCATAGTCTATAGCTCTGATAAATCCATCTTTTAGCAATTTTTCTAGCTCAGCTTTGACTAGCAGTGCCACATGAGGATGAATCTTATGGAGTTTTTCTTTGATTGGTTTAACTCCTAATGTAATAGAGAGATGATGTATGATGAGATCAGGATCTAGTCCTAGCATATCAGAGTATGTCCATGCAAATTTGATCTTCTTTTCTAAAAAGAGGTTGCTGAAATCTTTTAACTCTTCTACTGATAGTGATTGAGCTAAATGAATGATATGCGGCATCTCTTGACTTCCAATATTGACTAGTTGAGTTGGTTCAATCAATATTGAAGACCTTTCTTGGAAGTTACTTGGTAGCATATCAAGTATCTCACCCTTAGGTGCCTCAAAGAGGTTTTCACCCCTAGGTATGTCCTTTATTTTTACTTTTATTTGTTCTGACACTGCCACAGTGTGGTTTTTGTCATCAAAACTTTTATTTTTCTTTTTTGATTTTTGCGACTAAGATGCTTGATGTTTGTCTCAGTCAAGTTCTCTCTTTTCTCACTAGTGGAAGAGTTCATTGGTTCAACTGCATTATGATAGCAGGCTAATGTCTGGTCATTGGTGAAGTTAGGTATATTCAAAGGTTGGTTGTAAAGAGTACAGTCAATTCGATCAGGATGTATCAAGGATAAATTTTGATCAGGTACAAGGGAGTTCACGGTATTATCATCATAACTTCGGACTGACAAGTCGAGTTCCAAAAAATTACCTTGTGTAGGTGTCTTGAGACTAGGAAGAGCTACAACATGATTATCAAAGTTCATGTTAGTATTTAGTGGACCTAACCCAACCAACCTACTCCTAGCATTGTCCCTACTTCAGACTAGACTACATACCCTAGTGTGACGGTAATAGGGTCAACATGAAGCATCTCAACATTCATGACAGAGTAGTCATAATATGTTGTTGAATAGTTGTTGCTATAAATAGAGCTTCTATCTGAGTTATCAGAGTCATAAGATGAAGTTTCTGACATATCTTCAAGTGATTTAGTAAAAGTATGTATAGTATCAATACCTACATCTTTGATGTTGTAAGTTCCTTCATGATTTGGTTCATTGATCACTTGTATTTGACACACATTTGACATAACTTTGATGGTTCTGTTAGTCCCTATCATCTTTTCCATTTAGCTTCCTCTAGACTGACGACTAGTCCTGCTTTTGTATCTTCTAATTCTTCTTTTGTAGTTCCATATCTGATTTGTTCTATATCATTAGAGGGAGAATTCGCTTGTTCTCTTCCTTCTTTCAGATGTTGTTCATAGTCTTTTTGTCTTTTTAGTCTGATTTCCTCTTGTGCGTCATCTATGATATCACTGGATTCTTTAGGGATTTTTTAGTAGATGCATCTAAGAGATGGTCTGGACCCCATTCATATTCATTTGAATTAGTTTATGAATCATCTACTTGTTGTCTACCAGTATATGTGACTAGAATGTTCAATGGTGCAAATAATTCTCTGATTCTTTCTACCACTTCTCTCATATCCTCTGGGACTTCTATTTATTGTAGTGTTATAGATGATACAATCATAACTTGATTACCATCTACTTCCTCTCTCTGGGTTGTCGATTCTTCTTGTTCATCGTCATAATCTTCCTGAGTTTTCTAAGTATTGATTTCCTATGATGTTGAAGGTAGTATCTTTTTCCTCCGCTTAGGTTGATGGTGAGAAGTATGTCTCTTATCTAAGGACTTTCTTAGATTGTAGCTAAGTCCATCTTTATCATTTATAGACTTAGTTTATAGCTGAATAGGTTCAATAATACCTTCTTGATGCTTGCCCAGAGGACCAGTACCTGAATATCCCATTTGTTGAAGCATTTTATAGCCTGGACCATATTGTGTTGGGGAAATTTCATAATGTCTTATTTATTTGTTTGTACTATTCTCTTTGAAAAGCCATTTGAGAACAGCATCCTCTTCTATTTCATCTACAATGGAAGTAGACGACTATATAAAGAGACCATCATAAATGATATTTGGAGTTGAAGTTTGTGGCTTCATAACCTCAAATGGTTTTCTCGACTATCTTGGTGATGGAGAAAGAGATGTTAGTGAGAGTACAAGTTCAATTTTGTATCCATTCATACCAGTATTTATGATTTTCAATTTCTTCTCTAAATCTTTTAGAAAATTTTCTGAACTTTCAGCTATAGTGGTTTCTCTATTATAAGGAACAAAAGCATCAGCACTCTGCGTTAATGCATTACATGTATATCTTGTATCTATAGGAATACTGACTTCAACTCCATTGTAAGAAAATTTCAAGCACTGCGATATGTAGATGGTACCACTTTCATTTCATGAATCCATGGCCTATCTAGTAAGATGTTGTATGAAAGAGGAAGGTCAAGGACCTGAAAGATAACATCTCTTTCCACAGCTCCTACCCTGATTGGTAATAGTACCAGACCAATAGAGGTTCTTTCTTCTTCATCATAAGCTTTGATCATTATTTTCTTTGTTGGATCAATGACATTTTCAAAAAATGCTAGCTGTGTCAATAGATTCTAGGTACAAATATTCAACCCAGCACCTCCATCTATCAAAACACGTTTAACTCAGTGTTTATGGATCATAGCTTCTAATTGTAATGGCTAGTTATGCGGGTGATTCATTGAGTTGTCATCTTCTTCAGAGAATGTGAGGTAATGAGGCGAAGTTAGGTGACCCACCATAGATTGAAACTGATCTACATCTAAATCTTTAGGAACATTAGTAGTGAGAAAAGCTTTGTCCAGGATCTCTCTATGAGCAGAAGAGATCTTAAGGAGTTCTAAAATCAATATTTGAGCATTAGTTCTTTTCAATTGTTTGACGATGCTATAGCTAGGAGAGGATGATGAAGCCAATTGTTTAGATTTAGTCAGGATTGTGTTTGTTTGTTTGTTTGAAGGAGTTGGTAGGTTTGATTTTGTTTGAGCAGGAGTTGAAGAACTAGCTCCTTGGAGAGTAACCTTCTTTTGAGCGTAGGTCACGGCATTAGTAGTTTGTGCTTGATTTTTTTAATCTGTGATTATGATCACATTGCAATATTGAGGTTGGGAAGATTCAATCATGTTGATCACATTGTCATTGTTAGTGTAGGTGTAATTGAATTTAGCACCTGCCTTGGATTTTGACGAATCACCTTGTTCATAAGCAAGTAAGGGATCATTAAAATCCTTGTGATCAACATTAGTTGTGTGATTTCCAACAACAATTTTGTCAGGATCGATGAGATCTTGAATTTCATGTTTGAGATTCATGCAGTTGTTTTTGTTATGACCCTTGTTTGGATGGTATTCACAATATCTATTTTCTCTCCACCATTTGGTTTAATTTCTGGATCATATGGTCTAGAATTGTCTGGCAATGTTATCAGATCATTTACCAATAAAGTTTTAAAATCGGATTCATATGATTCATCTAGAGGAGTAAAATGACGTTTAGGCTTTGAAAGCCAAGGTTTCTCTTTAAACTATTCTTTTGATTTTTTTGGAGGATTTTCTGTTGCAGTTTTAGTTGCTTTGAGTGCTTGTGTGCCGCTAGCTAGGTTAAATATTGTGGATTTTGAATTTTCTTGAACAGTATCTACCACTCTGTCACTAACAACATTTCTGTTGTTATCTTTGTCGTATTTCCAGTATTTGTTATTTTCTTTAGAACTAGAACCTTTCAATGTTTCTTTCCAAAGTGATATATCTCCTTTCTTTATGAGCACATCTTCCATTCTTATGGCACTATCTACCATTTTTTTGAATGAAGGGTACACTTACATTTGGATACTAAATTTCAATTCAGGGATTAGGTTATTGATGAAGATATCCATCTTCTCAGAATCTGGAATAGGCTGTGAATATCTAGATAACATCTTTCTCCAATGTTGAAGAAAAGTAAGAAAAGGTTCTCATGTTTTCTATTTAGTGTTGCAAAGCTCGATCATAGTGACTAGATGATGAATGTTATAGGAATACTATTGTAGAAATAGTTGGATTAACTCCTCAAAAGTTTTGATTCCCATAGGTAGGCTTGAAAACCATTCCATAGCTTGCCCTCCTAAACATCAAGGGAAGAGGCGCATGAGGTATGTTTGTTCGTGCATGAATTCCATACATAAAGTACAAAATTCTCTGACATGGTCTTGAGGATCTGCATTCCCATCATATTTGTCAAACTTGGTAATATCCACTCTTGAAGGAAATGGAGGCATGTAAAGGTTTTTGTCAAATGGAAACGAGCATATCGTGTCCAGAGAATATTGATTTGGTGTTTTATCCTTGTTTTTCAGTTAATGTGATTTTTGTCTATAACACTTGCAATCGTTTGTTTACCAATCTTAAAGGTGACTCTTCCTCTTTGGTGATGAGGGTTTTAACATTATAATTGATAGGAATTTTGGCACCTTGCTTCGCTAGTTCTAGAAAATAGTCTTATTTTTCTCTAGCCATGATGACTTTCATAATCTTTCAGAAATGCTTATCATTTAGACATTTATTTATACTACTTTTTGAAGGTTCAGAAGCTATGGATACATCTAATGAAGAATCACTGTCAATGGCATGATTGCTGAGGTTATCATAAGTATCTCATTTAGTAGCTTGTCTTTCTTGCCTTTCTCTAGACATGGTGGGAGATGGAGATAGGGGCTGATAAAAAATTGGTAGATTAAAAACTGGTATTTGTGACAATGAAGGTTAATTTGGAATGAGTTCTTCTACAAAGAATAGATTATCTTGTGATGAAAAGGATGCCCCTTTACCTTTGTCAGTTTTGTCATTGGTTTGAATAGGCATTTACAACCGATGG
Organism: Cryptomeria japonica; assembly: GCF_030272615.1. NCBI lineage: Eukaryota > Viridiplantae > Streptophyta > Pinopsida > Cupressales > Cupressaceae > Cryptomeria > Cryptomeria japonica. The sequence continues at coordinate 117,613,080 of NC_081408.1, read as the reverse complement.
GACCAAGAGCTAGATGTGATGTAGAAGTCAAGATCAAATTGAAGCTAGTTGTTCATTTAATGTAGTGATTGAGAGAAGTAACTAAGATCTGGTCTGGTTTTAGGAACCATCTATCATGTGTAAGAAGTTATCTAAGTTATCTTAGGTTTGATAAGATGTTGTTAGAACTAGCTCGAAGATGATCGACAAAATTGTGCAACGCAATGGTAGGGGTACACTATCAAGATTGGTTATGCTCAGAATTACGATGTTCAATTTTATGCTCATTGTAGACTGATCTAGGCAGGTTTGACTATTTTGACTAACAAGAATAGGAATTCGTACGACAGAGTTTGTAAGTCCAGATGACAGTTTAACAATTACTAGATGATAAAGACAATATTTTGTATGAGTTGCTACCTGATTTCATAGACAGTTGGGTAGACTCTAGATGATAATCTATTGACTATGATGTATTTTCGCTCAACAAACTATAAGAGACTAGATGATAGTTTATTAGACTCGTACGACATAGTTTGTAAAGCCAGATGACAAACTATTAGGATCAATGAAAGCTCGTATGATAAGATGTATCTAGCAGGATGACAATTAAATAGACTCATACAACAGAGAACTAGATAGAAATGAAATTCTAAAAGACAAAGTTTTCATGACTGACGAGGGCTAGTTTTTTATAAGGACTGATTTTTTTTATGACTAATGGAGACCAACTTTTGACATGGATAGAGTTTTGATCACTAAGTTGTTGATTTGTTTGATTGGTTTTCTCTAGATTCAGTATTTTAGTGTTTAGTTTCAGTTTTTTAGTTTTAGGGATGAAAACATAGAAAACACGCAAGATGTATAATAATTCCAATCACAGCATGCTAATGCTACGGAATTTGTCTTAGAGAAGAAAGCCTTTGCTTGCTGACTTAGGTACACACCCAATAGCTAATCAGAATACAGTCATTGAGTCTCACGCAATGGATTCTCAACGTCGTATTAGCCGACTCCAAATGCTAATGGGGACACAATATAGCAAGTGTCTTGGGAGAGTTACTATCTCTCTTGCACAAAGACTATCCCCCTTTCGGAGGTGGACCCAGTAGCTTCTATATTATAGTTCCTAGTCAAGAATTCCATTTGAAATCACCCCTTGAAGTCACGCAAGCATGATTGAGGCCTATAGCCCGACAAGGTATCGAAACAAGTTGTAGTCATGTAAACGTGATTGAGACCGCGAGGCCCTACAAAATGCTCAATATGAGAGATCTCAAAGAGAAAACTCAAATAATCCCATCCTCTGAGACTTTAATCACCAGAGGCCTATTTATTATAGTGAGTTAGAATGCTCAAGTCCAGCTATACTCACTTGGGTCATTCTCATAGGGTAATTACTTTTTCCCATTGTGATAGGCTTGCTATACAGATCTCAAAATTTAGAAAAATCTTCGAGGGTCTAGATTTTTGATTATCTGTAAAAGACAAGAGCATACTCTCCTACCTCTTTGATTTTTCTAAAAATGCGAAAGACAGATTTATTCTTTAACCGTATAGAAATTTAAGTGCCTATGAAAAAATGAACTTTAAAGAAAATGTGAAGTTTGGTCAATTCTCTTTTAGGCAATGTACAAAACCAATGAATCAGTAGTCATGTTATTTTTTGATTCTTTGACAGGTGTATGTTTGATTGATAGATTCTTTGGCAAGCATTCTGCAAAAAATCAATTAGGCTGTAAAAATCTCAGGAAAACAGGAGTCAAACTAGGGTTAGCGTCAATGTTAGCAAAATCCAAATTTAATTCAGGAAAAACCCTGGAAAGTATACTATTAAAATTTGTACAAGAGACTATACCTTCCGGTACGAGTATTCTCACAGACTCAAATGACAAAACATAGAGTCAAATTATCAGAGCAGAAACTCATACGAGCTCCTTTGCTGATCCGTACGATAAAATAGAGACCTTGAAAGAATTTTGTAGGATGAAGGAATTAAACTCGTATGATATTCAATAGAGACTATACGAATGAGACATGTAGGATAGAAAAAAAAGTGATTTTGAGGTCGAAGGATTGAATTTCGAGCCCCAGGTGGGGGCCAAAAATGTGTGTCTAAAAGTGGACCTGTATCTATATCTATACCTAAATACACAACACTTCAATTAAGTCATTAGATGCATGGTTAGTAAATTAATAATTGATAATGAACAATAAACCATTACAAAGTGACCTATTGCCTTCTAGTAGATGCAAGTTTACTCTTGCTCTCAGATTTCATATGCAATGCTAGTGACTAGACAACATCTAAAGGAAGGATTTTAATCTATATGAGTATGAAATTGAGCTAAATGAATGCAATATTTAAGCTAGATATGCAAGATTGATCTAACATGATTGAAGTAATATTTTAGCTAGATGATTTAATAAATATGCAAGAACTAATATGTAATATCTCAATGCATAATCTCAATGAACCTAGAGCAAAAACAACATAATAATAATATATTCTCCAGGATCCTTGAATGAGAGATGAGAGCTTGAATTTATAGAAAATTCAGAAACAAACCAATGGCTAAGATCAAATGATGATGAGCGGTCAGGATTTTCTAGACGAAGCACAATTCAGGTGAATTAATGTAATCGGCTATTTTTCGTAGTTTTAAAGGAAATTGAACTGAAATTAAGATAAAATCAGAAAAAACTGATTTATTCTCTATTTCATTCAATTTTGATATTTAAATGTTTTAATTGCTTTCTTTGAGATTTTTCTTCAAATTTTAATTTGATTTTCAAGATTATCTCCAATTGATTTATTTTCTCAATTTTAAATTCTTTTTGTCAATTAATTCTCTTTTTGTTGATTTAATGGAAAATTGATTTATTTAATTAAATATACTAGGATATTCAATAAAACAGATAGGATAATTGTTTAAAAATGATTTACTTGGAATGATCAATTAATTAAATAAATATTTAATTAATATTGGCTAATTAATTTGTCATGTGACATTGGTAATTTAAGAAATTAATTGTGTGCTCAAGATTAATTTAATTGCCTTTGGTTAGGACCTTGGTGATGTTACCGAGACTAGGGGGCCTATGGTTTAGATGACCATTTTTAGGGTATTACATAATGCTTGAAAGGGATGCTTGAATTCTCTTGAACGCTGGATCACAAATTTTCACCTTATTCAAGTTATGCAAATGAGAGGGAAAATGCAACTTAAATACATGTCAATTAGGGTTAATGAAATTGATTTTCGTCACAGGCCGACATCGGGGAAGTTTTCCCGCTCACTGCACAACCTACAATGTAATCTCAAGAAAGGGACCTTCCCCAAAATAGGGAAGGGATAGGGGCGCCATGCCCCTATCCTGCTCCTTTCTCTAGGGAAGAGTGCAGACACGATGGTGCAGAGGCCAAGGGAGAAGAAAATTCTAAGGGTTGAGTTGTCTCTGGTCTCCGATCAGGCTAGGGGATTCAATTTCGCATGCGTGAGGACCCTAATGTTGTTGAAAATGTTTAGGGTCACAATTTTATGACACTCTAGGATAAATCTTGCAATTGAGAATATTTCCAATCCTATTCTAGAGAGGCTAGTTGGTGTTCCTAAAATAGAGAGTGCTTTTGTCCAAATTGATTTTTTGACTAGAAGCAGTGCCATAATTAAAGAGGATGTTCTTCCAACCCTTAGCTTCAACAATATATGTCTCACCCATTAGAAGGGAATCATCCACAAATTACTAGTGAAAGATCACAAAGGGAGTTGAAGAAGGTTTGATACCCTTAATAGCACCATTTTGCAGAGCCAACATGAAATTTCTTCCCAATGCCTCAGCTATAATAATGAAGAGAGAGGGGGGATAAAAGATCCTTCTACTTCAAACCACTAGAATAATTAAAGGAACTATGGGGTGCTCCATTGATTAAAATAAAAAACCAATAACATTTTGAAATAGGCCTTAATAGCACTCAAAATATTTCCTTTTAAGCCAAATTAACTCAAAACTATGTTGGCCATTTGGTTAAATTGACTATGTGTTGTATTGATGTTTTGTCATTGATGTTAACAATAGCTATTTTGGATGCTTTACCGACACCGTTTGGGTCCCAATAGGATGTGTGGTTTATGGTTGGATTGGATCTGGCATGATCTGGTATCGTTTGATATTGCTTGGTTATGAAATTGGCTTATTCATAATACTCATGTTCATATTCAGTAAGTTGATTTTGGTCTGGTAATATGATGCTATCCTATTTTCTTGAAGGCTTGGCTTGTTGTTGTGGCGAGCGTTTCACCGACAGACCTTTGATGATGAGATTTGATGATATGTATAAGTGGTGTTGGTGTAGCTTCTGGTATGGATTCAGGATGCTGATGGTGATCATGTTCGATACTTAGCAGATGGAGATCATTGCTTTAGTGTGTAGACCTATATTGGGTCTCAGTTGATCTAGGTTATGGACCAACTTAATGTAATGTGTGGATTGGACCTCTCGATATGTTGGATATTATTTGTTCGGTCTAAGGCCGACATGTTTTGTAATTATGTAATTGGTTTATTTTTTGGTGGCCAACCTAATTGTTTATGGTCGAGGGTTTGTATATATATGATGTAAGATATCATTGTAGATCATATGGTTATGGAATGGGATATGGATATGTAATGTGTGAATAATTTAATATCATTTAGGCAGAAGATTTGTTCGATCATTGGAGATTGAGTTGGGTTTATGGAAGAGGATTTATTCCTTCGGTATTGAGATTAACTAGAACTGTATTTAGACATAGGAGATGCTATCTTTGCAGTTCATTCATTCTTCTGGATTGTAGTCTAGATTTCTATGTAGTCAGTGAGACTCTTTTTGTGATGAGAAATGCGCTCTAGGTTGTTGGCCTTCCTACTAGTGCAGGAACCTCAATTGTAATTCACATACTTACTATAGAAGTATTATTTGACTGTGGGTAGGCTTCCCACCATGGTTTTTCCCTTTACTGGGTTTTCCATGTATAAATCCTGGTGTCATGTGCATGGTATTTATTCTCTAATTATTTTTTATGCTTAAATGGTTTAACTTCTGTAGTCACATAAATCTGTCCACTTAATTAAATGAATACTTAGTATTTATTTGATTATTTAACCATCAATTAAAAATTAATTAAATTAATATTTAATTAATTCATCTTAACCCTCTTCTCCTATTAATTAAATAAATTATTCAATTTATTTGATTTAATTCACTTAACCAAATTCATACCATTAATTAAATAAATAAATCATATTTGTTTAATTAAATCTTCTCTCACATTTAAATAAATTAATATTTATTTAAATCCCCCAAAATCCCACCTCTCACATTTAAATAAATTAATATTTATTTAAATCCCCCAAAATCCCACCTCTCACATTTAAATAAATAAATCATTTATTTAAATCACCTTTATCCTCCACCCACTTGTATTTTCCTACAAAAGCAAGTTGCACAATTATTTTAAATAAATAATTTATTTAAATCACCTTTATCCTCCACCCACTTGTATTTTCCTACAAAAGCAAGTTGCACAACTATTTTAAATAAATTATTTATTTAAAATCCTATTTATCCTCACCCACTTGAAACATTTAATGGTTTCCCTTAAAGTCTTCAAACTTGATGGCTTCCTTCTATAGTCTTCTTAAGACTTTAATGGTTTTCCTTAAAGTCTTCAAGCCTTTAATGGTTCCCCTCAAAGTCTTCAAGCATTTTAATGCTTTATCTTTCTTTTTCTCATTTAAATAAATTAATATTTATTTGAATATTTATCCAAATACAACTTGCACACATTTATTGAAATAAATGAATTTTTATTTTAATAAAATCCTATTTTCCCTCACCCACCAAATCCACTTGCAAAATCTAATCCCCTTCTAGATTCTTCTAACCCCTTCCTAATTAACTTAATCCATCCCCTAATTATTGTCACATTCCTAAGCAAAATGGAGTCACTTCTCAAAGCCTAAAAGTCTTTCATAACCATTAAAGGCTTTCAACCTTCAACCACTAAATGTCTCAAAGTCTTGGATAACCTTTGAAAGCTTCCAACCTTCAACCACTAAATGGCTCAAAGTCTTTGATAACCATTGAAGGCTTTCAACCTTCAACCACTTAATCCCCAAAGTCTCCAATAACCATTAATGGTTACCTCAAACCCTCCCACATGGTTAAAACATTTGTTTTGACTCAACCTCTACCCAACCCAAGGGTCTCATCAAGCCTTTAATGCTTTGACCATGATTATCTCTTAATCATTTGCACAAAGGTTTATCCTTGCATTAACTCCTAATCCAGTGGGTAATCCTAATTTAGGCTTGACCCTTACCTTCTAGATAACCATGAGGTCTCCTCAGGCATTTAATGCCTCCAACCTCTTCTCTCAACTCAATCTTATGTTGACACTTGTCACCATTTCATTGGTGCAAATTGTGCACATGGATCCCCAACTTTCAAGCTTGACCCTTGATTAAACCTTTCAATCCTGGCCATCCATTGCTCCATTTTTCCTATAAATAGAGTCCATTCCTTCATAATCCAGATCCTGAAAACTTGTATGCATTTAGGCTATAGACATTTTTAGAGAGCATTTAGCATAGCATAACTAAAATCTTGTCTTTTTGGTAAAATCAATCATTTTAGCATCAATAGAATAGTATTTAGCTTTTCATTTCATATTTGAAGCTTAATATTAAATCTCAATCCTCCATAAGCATCCATAGTGCAAAAAGTTGCTGAGAGCTACACTCATTTGGGACTTGGAGAGGAGAGGAACAAGGGAGGAGCAACTATGAGCATCTTGATTAGCTATTTCATTTTATGTTTATATGCTTTCTATTTCATGCTTAATATCTCTCTTGATATGCCTGTTTAGGATAATCTTTTGTTGCTAACACTAACGTTTGTTTCTTGTGCTCTTGTGTGTGTTACCATCAAATAGATTTTCTAATTCTTTTTGCAGAGCATCAACTTCTATTCTGGTATTTGGTTTAAGCATTTTGGTATTAATGTTTTGGGTTTTGGTATTAAAGTTTTAATTGCTAAATATTTTGTTAATCTATGACAACTGATTCACCCCCCCTGCCCCCCTCTCAGTTGTCTTCTGGTTATTTGAATTGTCTAACAAACTAGAGAAAGGAAAGGCCAAGAAACCATGTGATAATATTTAGAGATAACATGTTTAAGGAGCATACCTTCTTTTACATTATTGTCCATAGAGTGAAAGGTCTCATGAACCTCAATCACAACATCAAAAAATTTGATGACTAAGGAAAAAACATTTCCCGTTAGCATAAATTAAAGATTTAAGAAAGGGTTTGATCTAATTAACAATGAGGTTGGAGAATATTTTGTTGGTATTATGGATAGGTTGCATTAGTTTTGTCATTGATGTCAACACTTATCCTTCTAGAGTGATCTATGATTATGTTGAACCGATACATTGCGTTCATCGACAAGTTTAGTGACTTATGCATAGTCACCGGTATATTATTCACCGGCAGGTTATATTGTTCATTGACACTAAGGATGACTTGTTATCATCTGGAGATCACTTGATTATGTCAAAGACATGGTTTGGATACTTAGTTTTTGTATTTTGGTTAATGGTCTAATCGGGTTGACATATTTGTTGTTACCAACAGATTGGTCTAGGTTATGGACTGGTATGCGTTATCTATTCCAAATCAGCATGACACATTATGGAGATAATTTATTGATTGTATACTATTGTAAATGTATTGAGCTGACATGATGCATTGAATCTAGACTTGTTTGTAATTGATTTTATTGTAATATTCTTAGTGAGCCGACCTACACATTTGGTCTTAGGTTTTGTATATAGTTAAGATCTCATTTGAGATGAGATAGGACAATATATGGTATGTAAGGTTATTCTATTGTAACATGGTATGTGTGAATAATGAAGATCATATGATCAAACAATAGAGAAGGTTCAAGAAAGATTTGAAGGTGATTATCAAAGCTTAATCGGTATTGAATCCAACATTGGAGATGCTATTTTGAGCAGTACATTATTCTAGGATTTAACCATTCTACTATAGTCATTATGACTCCCATTTGAGCAGTGTGCTCTAAGCGGTTGGCCTTTTTGCATGTGCAAACCTCATTTGTATACACATACTATCTATAGTAGTATCATCTGATTGTGGGTAAGGTTTCCCACTGTGGTTTTTCCCCTTAAAAGGTTTCCACATGAAAAATCTTTGTGTTGTGTGATGTGGATGTTGTTTCTCTTTCTGTTGCATGCATTAAGTTTCACCAGTATTGATATTAATTGTTAATCTGTTAACCAACACTAAGTTTGGTTTACCAGTATTAAGTATCAAGTTTGATTAAGTTATAATTGGGTTGAAATTCATAGATAACTGATTCAACCCCCCCCCCCTCTCAGTTGCCTTTTGGTTCCTAACAATTGGTATCAGAGCTAAGTCCTCTTTGTGCAGAAGCCTAATAGCTTGAGGAGATCCTATGGCATCAAACATTTTCAGGAAGGACAATTTGAAACTTGATGGAAGTAACTATGGTATATGGAAGATCAAAATGGAGACACATCTGAATTGCATTGGAAGAGACATGTGGGAAGTTACAAAGAATGGCTATATTGGTCCTACACTGAATCAACCTAATCCACCAACATTGGGTAAAGATCAAGAAAATGATTTCAAAGCAAGAGAAGCAGTTTTGAGCGCATTATCATATTAGCAAATCATGAGATTATTAGACCGATCTACTACTAAAGCTATTTGAGATAAATTGGAGACATTGAATGAAGGAGATACCACTGTCAAAATTGCAAAACTGGAATGTTTCTGGGTCATGTATGAAAATTTTAAAATGGAAGAAGATGAAAGAATTTCTGCTTTTATGGAAAGAGTTAATGAAATTGTTTTAGGAGTACAATGTTGTGGAGGATCCTTAAGTGAAGATGAAATTCTTTCTAAAGTTTTAAGATCATTACCACCAGAATACAAAATGAAAGTAACTGATATTAATGAGTTGAGAACAATGCCTAATACATCAGTATCTAGAGATACCTTGGTTGGAAAACTTTCAACATTTGAGCTTGAGGAATTTGGTCTTGTTGCTACAATTAAAACAGATTTATCCTTCAGAGCATCATCATCTGCAGCATCATCATCATCATTTGACAAATCTGATTGGAAAGCACTGTATGCAAGAGAACTTGAAGATATGAGAAGGGAAAATGAAGAACTGGAAGAACTTGAAGCACTATTTCCAAGGAAAATGCCTAAAGGTCTAGTTGGAAGTAAGTATGAAGGTAAAGCACCATTTAAATGTTTTAATTGCAATAAAGTTGTTCATATAGCATCTAGATGTCCTGACAGACATGCAAGATTGAGAGAGGAAGCGAAAAGAACATATAAGCCTAACCCTAAATATTAGAGATACAAATTCAAGAAGAACAGAGACAAATCTTGTTACTTTGTTGATGAAGGAGTTACTGATGATTCTGATGAAGAACCGGCACATAATGGATGGGCTTTTATTGCAATAAAAGAAGATCAATTGGCGCCTACTGTTCCACTGGTAGAGCAGGCCCTAGTAGCTAAAATTGAAGAAAATGATGAATGGATCATAAATTCTGGATATTCACATCATATGACTGGTGATAAAAGTAAATTCTTATCTTTTCAGGAATATAGTGGAGGTCTAGTAAGATTTGGTGATGATAAAGCTTGTTTGATCAAACGGAAAGGCACTATATCTTTGGATGGTAAGCACAATACTGACAATGTTTATTATCTTGAAGGTTTGAAGCATAATCTTTTGAGTGTTGGTTAATTAGTTGAAAAGGGGTTTCAGTTACAATTCAAGAATGGTAAATGGAAAATCATGAACAAAACTGGCTTGGAGATTACAACCGGTAATTAGACTAAAGGTAATATCTTTCATTTGAACAACAATGATAAGACATGCTTGATTGCACATATTGATGAAAGTTGGTTATGGCATAAGAGACTTTGTCATGTAAATTTTGATTGCATTGTAAAGATCAGTTCAACTAAGGCAGTAAGGGATTTACCTAAGATTATGAAACCTCATAATCCAGTATGTAAGGAATGTCAAATGGGAAAGAAAGTTAGAACAACCTTTAAAAGTATTTTTGAGAAATCCAATAATGTTCTTGATTTAATCCATACTGACTTGTGTGGTCCAGCAAGAACAAGAAGTCTACATGGAGATAGATACTTTATGCTAATTATTGATGATTCTTATAGAATGTGTTGGGTTACTTTTCTCAGGGAGAAATTAGAAGCCTTTGGAAAATTCAAATTATTCAAGGCAATGGTAGAGAATGAAACCAGTAAGAAATTCAAATGTTTAAGATTTGATCAATGAGGTGAATTTACATCTAAGGAATTTAATACATTTTGTGAAGTAAATGGAATCAAAAGATAACTATCAGCACCTCGGACACCTCAGCAAAATGGAATTGTGGAAAGGAAGAACCGAACTATTTTGGAAGCAGCTATAAGCATGATATTGGAAGCAAATCTACCTTATGTGTATTGGAGAGAAGCAATGAATACAATGGTTTACACTTTTAACAGAGTTCACATCAAAGGTGAAACTAGTAAGACCCCTTATGAACTATGGTTTGGTAATACTCCCACTCTTTAATACTTCAGAATATTTGGAAGAAAATGTTATATTAGGAGAGATGAGTATATTTGTAAATTTGATCCTAGAAGTGATGAAGGAATATTTCTTGGTTATTCATCTAAGAGAAAGCCATATAGATGTTTTCATAAGAGATTGTAGAAAATCATTGAGAGTGCTAATGTAAAGATAGATGAACAATTTAGAGGAAATTCAAGGTCTGTAGATTTTGAACCAGCAATTGAGATGATCATAAATGAACCTATATAGAGTGCACTGATACAGAATGTGGATCCAGTCACATTGGCATCATCAGAGAATTCCATAGTGACTAAAGAACAACAACATGTGAATAAACCCAGGTATGTAAGACTAAATCACTCAGAAAATCAAATAATTGGGAATAAGTATCAAGGTGTTATGACAAGAGGAAGACTAGCAAATGAAGAAGTATTCTTAATTTCTCAAATTGAACCAACATCTGTTATTAAAGCTTGTCAAGATGAACATTGGATTAAAGAAATGGAAGATGAACTTGAACAAATTGAAAAGAACAATACATGGACATTAATTCCCCGACCTAAAGACAAAATGGTAATTGGAACTAAATGGGTATTAATAAATAAACTTAATGAAGATGGTAAGGTAATCAGTAACAAAGCAAGATTAGTGTGTAAAGGATATTCACAGAAAGAGGGAATTGATTATAATGAAACCTTTGCATCGGTATCTATAATTGAGGCAATCAGATTATTTCTTGCGTTTGTAGCTCATAAGAACTATAAAGTATATCAAATGGATATAAAATGTGCATTTCTGAATGGTGATGAGGAATTTTACATTGAACAGCCTGATGGATTTTCATTGACAAATGTTAAAGATATGGTTTGTAGATTAAGAAAAGCTTTGTATGGATTGAAGGAAGCTCCTAGAGCTTAGTATGCTAGATTGGAGAAATATATTTTGAAGCTTGGTTACACTAAAGGTAATGCAGACAACAACTTATATTTCAAAGTGACTAATGATGAAATCTTGGTTATTGAATTTTTTGTTGATGATATCATTTTTGGAGGAGAAGATGGATTGTGTAAAGACTTTGATAACAAGATGCTTGAAGAATTTGAAATATCTATGATTGGGGAGATAAAATTCTTCTTAGGATTCTAGATTCCACAAACTGATAAAGGTATATTCATATGTCAAACAAAATACTTGAAAGAACTACTAAAGAAATTTGGTATGGAAAACTCTAAACTAGTAAGTACTCCTGTGAGTACAACTGATAAATTGACATTGAAGGATGATTCAGCTACTATTAATCCGACAAGATACAAATCCATGATTGGAGGTTTATTGTATTTAACACAAACAAGACCTGATATAATGAATGCAGTATGTATTGTCTCAAGATTTCAGAGTAATCCTAAAGAAAATCATGAATCAATAGTAAAAAGGATTTTCTAGTATCTTCAAGGAACAACAAATCTTGGTTTATGGTATCCTAAAGATGAAAATTTTGATTTATGTGCATATATCGATGCAAATTGGGTAGGAGATGTAGATGACAGAAAGAGCACCACTGGCAGAGCATTCTTTCTTGGTAAAAGATTGATTTCATGGTTGAGAAAGAAGCAAAGTTGTACATCATTATCAACAACAGAATCAAAATATGTTGCAGCAACAACTAATTGTACTCAGGTATTATGGATTAAGAAAATGTTGAAGAACATAAAGGTAAAATGCAAAGAACATATAATCATTTATTGTGATAATTCAGCAGCAATTGAGATATCAAAGAATCCGGTATTTCACTCTAAGACTAATCATGTTTCTATCAAATATAACTTTTTGAAAAAGAATGTTGAAGCAAAATAAGTAAGATTGGTTTATGTGAATACTAAAGAGAAGATTGCATATATCTTTACTAAGCCTTTTCCTAAGGAAATTTTTGAATATCTCAAAGAGCAGCTTGGGGTAATACCCTCACCAGTAGAGACTTAGACAGTTGAAGATTGGCATCAAACCGATGGAAATTAACAGAGAAACCTTTTTTCGGCTTTGATGGAGGAAAGCTACTTCATTGGGGGGGTAGTTGGCTATATTAGTTGGTTATATGTTTGCTTTGGCATTTGATGTCAAAGGGGGAGAGCGAAAGTATGGAAAAACATTCTTGGAGAGAGATCTATATCCTAAGGGGAGAGATATATACTCTTTGTATTTTCATTTTGATTTTTGGTATTGATCTATTCTGGAGATTGTTGGTTTTTAGTTTTTGGCATTCTGTTTTGGCTCTTAGATGTTTTTCCATCTAGTGTTGACATCAATGCCAAAGGGGGAGATTGTTGGTATTATGGATATGTTGCATTAGTTTTTTCATTGATGTCAACACTTATCCTTTTGGAGATCTATGGTTATGTTGAACTAGCACATTCTGTTCACCGGCAAGTTCAGTGACTTATGCACAGTCATGGGTATATTGTTCACCGACAGGTTATATTGTTCACGGGCACTGAGGATGACTTGTTATCATCTAGAGATCACTTGATTATATCAAAGACATGGTTTGGATACTTGGTTTTGGTATTTTGGTTAATGGTCTAATCGGACTGACATATTTGTTGTTACCGACAGATTGGTCTAGGTTATGGACTAGTATGCGTTATCTATTCCAAATCAGCATGGCATGTTATGGAGAAGATTTATTGATTGGATACTATTGAAAATGTATTGAGTCGACATGATACATTGCATCTAGACTTGTTTGTAATTGATTTTATTGTAATATTCTTAGTGAGCCGACCTACACATTCGGTCTTAGGTTTTGTATATATGTAAGATCTCATTTGAGATGAGACAAGACAGTATATGGTATGTAAGGTTATGGTATTGTAACATGGTATGTGCGAATATTGAAGATCATATGAGCATACCATAGAGAAGGTTCAAGGAAGGTTTGAAGGTGATTAAGGTTAGTGCAGGATCAAGGGGGGCCAAAAAGAGGCGATGTGAAAAAAATAGACTTCCTCACTCGCCTCAAAATGCAAAAATCCATGCTGACTTTTTGCTTGGCCTGGGTGTCAGTACACCTTGGCCTGGTAATTACCTATGCAAACCGGATATTTTCTCGGATATCTGATTTTTATTTGTAATTTTAATTTAAAAAATATATTATATGTTACATATTACATTATATATATTATATAATACGCATTATATAATATATTATTATATTATATTATAATATAATAATATATTATATAATATAATATTATATTATATATAATATAATATAATATAATACAATATTATATTATATTATATATTATATAATATAATATAATACAATATTATATTATATTATATTATATTATACAATATTATATTATATTATATTATATTATATTATATTACATTATATATTATATAATATAATACAATATTGTATTATATTATATATTATAATATAATATTATATTATATATAATATAATATAATATAATATTGTATTATATTATATATTATAATATATATAATATAATACAATACGTATTATATAATACAATATTATATATAATATAATATAATATAATATAATTTAATATTGTATTATATTATATTATATATTATAATATATATAATATAATACAATACTATTATATAATGTAATAATATATTATATAATATATTATTATATTACATAATATATTATTATATTATATATGTTATTTAAAAATAACTTAAGTATAGAAATCGAATATCCGATAAAATCGGATATCCAATTTTCTGAGACTTTTATATTTCGACAGTGACAGTCTCATGAGTCATTTTTAACTCACGGGTCGTGTGAATTCATCAAAATCCGATATCCACTCCATCCGATATTCGGTGTTTTGACAAAAAATTGCAAAAAACTAAATTTAATTGTTTACATTCAATTAGGTTAAAAATGGGGGATAATAGTGAAAACACTAACCAACCACAACTACAACCACCAAACCCTCATTTTCCAAACCCCCCCTCAATTCAAGATTTGATTGCACAAAATTTGAATGAATTGAGGGGGATTGCAGAAGTATATCGTAGGATCCCTCATCTAAACCCATTGTTTGATCCTCTCACATCGATCATAAAAAGTATGGAAACCATGACTGAGGAGCACGATGCCACCCTTTTGTGGCGAGATTCTATGAAGGAAAAATATGCAGATGGCTTGTCATATAAGGATATCAAGGATCTTGAGATATCCAAAGCTGAAATCACCTCATTGTTTGTCAATCCTTGTACTGGTCAGCCCGTAGATCCCAAAAAAAAAAACTTTATATCAAATGGTGCACAAATGATGGGATTGTGAAAAACTTTTGGGATCGTTGGTGGATGGTTTTTGACAAATCACCCAACAACAATCTTGATATCCCCTTCTATTTCATAAAAAAATTGTATGCTGAGTTTGCTTTATACAAACATGTGAACTACTTTGACATCCAACCTTTCCAGGGTGTAGGTTTAGGTATGCCCCAAAATAGACCTGGGGCAGTCAGAGTAGTCTAGGGCCCATATGTCCCCCCTCCTCCTATTGATCCCCCACCTGTAGTTCAGCATCCTGATATCATTTGTGAGGTGGCTTCACAGACCATATCGGCTATTCACTCTTTGAGTAGCCTTTTGGTTTCTCAAGCTACATCAGTAGCTCAACCTACTCTTGATGGTAGCGGTGCATCCAGTGTCGGTGATACATCATCCTTGGCTCCACACATATGTGTGCCCCATAGTTGTGTCATGTGTGGGCACGTATGCTTGGGTCTAGTTGGACAGCCCATTGATCCTCCTGTGGATAGTGCAGATTATGAGGTGCATGAGATGCATGATGTACCAGATGTTATTACATAGATTGGAGGATACCCTGGGGAGTCCTCACATGCTAGAGTCGAGGAGGCACCGTCATCATACATTGATGATGTATTGGTAAGATTTGTGTTTTCACAGTTCATGTTATACTTTAATTAAATATTTATAAATTAGATAATATTAAGTACTAATTTTATTTACATGGTCTATTTAACAGTTGATGACCGAGGATGAGTTGAGACAGATTTAGGAGGGCACCTTGTCGGCCATTTCATTTGGCCTTGATAGCTTGATGATACATATATTATTGCACCTAGTTGTTTGTATTTTATTGTACATACATGCTCATCATTTATATTTGTATTAATTAGATTATGTAGTAACTTGCATGTATATCTTATTTTACTCTTGTAGGGCACAAGCAACACGAGTATGGTGCAGTGTGATTTAGGATCTGGTAGTGCAATTGGAGACAAGGGAAAGGTAATTGAATGCAAATATGATTGAATGAATAGTTTAAATAACTTATAGTGATTATACATGTCGACATAGACTGATAGTTTCATATACTTGTTATGTATATATACAGAGAACTCTTGGCTTCACATCCTTGATGACTACACCTAGTATACTTGAAGAAGAAGAAGAGATGCCTCAAGTAGATGTGTGTTTATTTTATTATTTTATTAGTAGATATAATTTGTTATTATCGATGACAATTATATGCTAACTTGTATCAATGTCATGTTTCTGAACATATGTAGGTTGTGTATCAAAATATTCAAAACATACCTCCTCTACCAAATACATACATCAAGAGTCCTGCAAAGCTAAAGAGAAAACGTGGAGATGAGGTAAACATGAATAGTTCAATTATAGTTCATTTTTATGTTAACTTTTCGAATGTGAATTATAAAATATAATTAATATTAATCGTGGTTTGTTTTTCTTGTGCAGGATCCTTCAGTGTCGAGTAGTGCAGTGAAGAGGATCGATTTTGATGATCCATCAACAGCTTAGGATTTTATAGATAGTTTTGGGATGCTTACATCTCTAGTTGGCATGTATATTTTGTATATAGACATACATTCACGTATTTAGACATACATTTTGTTTCATTTGGCGTTTATGCCATATTTGTGTATGGATATACATTTGTAATCATTCGACATTTATATATATATAGAAGTTGATATTCAATCATATAAATTGTTTCTCATCGGTGCGTGGTGTTATCATGGAAATTTTTAATCTTCATTCCAATAATTAACAATGGCTAATAATGGCTATTTAATGAACAATACAATTCATCTCATTTCATCATAACTGTTGTTTTTATAATGAGCAATATAATTCATTTAATGAACAATACAATACAATTCATTTAATGAACAATACAATTCATTTAATGAACAATACAATTCATTTAATCAACAATACAATACAATTCATTCAATGAACAATACAATATATTTAATGAACAATACAATACAATTCATTTAATGAACAATACTTGATACAATTCATTTTTACCCTATGCATGGTCCTATTTTTCCCCTCACCTCGGTCGAATGCTTGGGGTTTTATTAGGGCAGCAATTTTTCTATTGGCGAAAAAATTGTCAGTCTCACTCAATCGAATGTTGTCGAGTGGTCGATTTCTCGTTCTGCTAGTTGCGATGATGAACTGTCAGCTTTGACATGTCTAGTTAGTCATTATTACCCTATGCATGCTCCTATTTTTCCCCCCCACTTGATTCGACGCTCGAGGTCATACCCTACCGGCGTCGTCCCTTGAGTGTCCTAAGTGCTCAAAATTATCAAAATTTGACGGGCCCTAACTCAAAATCCCTAGCACCTGTGAATGATCTATTTGAACCTATGGGGTCATGAGAGGGGTCCCTACAAAAGCCTATCTTGATTTTTCAATTTTCCCTACGGTTTTATTAGGGCAACGATTTTTCTGTTGGCGAAAAAATTGTCAGTCTCACTCAATCGAATGTTGTCACATGGTTGATTTCTCATTTTGCTCGTCATGATGATGAACCATCAACTCCAACATGTACATTTAGGCATTATTACCCTACACATGCTCCTATTTTGGCCCCCCACTCGATCCGACGCTCAGGGTCATACCCTACCAATGTCGTCCCTTGAGCGCCCTAAGTGCTCAAAATTGTCAAACTTTGACGAGCCCTAACTCGGAATCCATGGCACCTGAAAATGATCTATTTGAACCTACGGGGTCACAAGAGGGGTCCCTACAAAAGCCTATCTTGGTTTTTCAAGTTTCCCTATGGTTTTATTAGGGCAGCAATTTTTCTATTGGCAAAAAAATCGTCAGTCTCACTCAATCGAATGTTGTCGCGTGGCCGATTTTGCGTTTTGCTCATTGCGATGATGAACTGTCGGCTCTGACATGTCTAGTTAGGCATTATTACCCTACGCATACTCCTATTTTCCCCCCCCACTCGATCTAACGCTCGAGGTCATACCCTACCAGCGTCATCCCTTGAGCGCCCTAAGTGCTCAAAATTGTCAAACTTTGACGGGCCCTAACTCGGAATCCGTGGCACCTGTGAATGATTCATTTGAACCTACAGGGCCATGAGAGGGGTCCCTACAAAATTATATCTTGGTTTTTCAAGTTTCCCTATGATTTTATTAGGGCAGCAATGTTTTAGTTGGCAAAAAAATCGTCAGTCTCACTCAATCGAATGTTGTCGCATGGCCGATTTCTCGTTCTTCTCATCACAATGATGAACTATCAGCTCTGACATGTCCAGTTAGGTATTATTACCTTATGCATGCTCCTATTTTACCCCCCCACTCAATCCAATGCTTGGGGTCATACCCTATCGGTGTCGTCCCTTGAGCACCCTAAGTGCTCAAAATTGTCAAACTTTGATGGGCCCTAACTCAGAATTGGTGGCACTTGTGATCGATTCGTTTGAACCTACGAGGCCATGAGAGGGGTCCCTACAAAAGCCTATCTCAGTTTTTCAAGTTGCCCTATGGTTTTATTAGGGCAGCAATTTTTCTGTTGGTGAAAAAATCGTCAATCTCACTCAATCGAATGTTGTCGCGTGGCCAATTTCTCATTATGCTCATCGTGATGATGAATTGTCGGCTCCAACATGTCTAGTTAGGCATTATTACCCTACACATGCTCCTATTTTTCCCCCCCACTCAATCCGACGCTTAGGCTCATACCCTACACATGTGACATCCATGAAGGGATATGAAGGGATATTTTGTAAACAATCAGAAACCTTTAATGATAATCAAGTTGAAGCCTTGAGATTTATGCAATATGGTTCAAGTCCAGAACTGTACCCTGAAGCCATACACTCTTCCCTCTCCCAGCATACACTATTGTAACAAGTTAACATAGAATCTGGAAGGATTTGACAAGAGCGTTTTGATTTTACTTATGTCTTGTGTATTATAATAGAGACCAATTTGCCAATGTGACATCTTCGTATGAGAGAAAAGCTTCATTTTATCTCAATATAGTTGTACCTATTTCATTATTAGAAAAAATAAATATACAAAGATTTGTTTTTAGAATCCTCTATATTATGGATTTGAATTGATGTTCTCAATTAGTTATTATCTATTCAGATTTTCTTCATAAGGCACAACCATCTGGTGGTTATCATATCAGGACAACCATCCATGACTTTCAAAGTAATTGATATTTATTCCTACACCTCACACTCACAAGATTAATAATGAAATGACATTTATGATTCATCAAACGCTGACAAAGTCTAATCAAATTTCAACTTCAAGATGTATACAACATATCATATTCAACTTCAAGATGCATACAACCTACCATATTCAAGCTCATGCCAACTACCACTTGGGAAGCATCAAATTAGAAATTTACTAATCTGACTCATACTACTATAAAAAGCATCAAAGATGCTACTGCTAGAGGACACCATGCTCCATTGTGGAGAGAATATTAGGTGCATCTGATGTCAGCGTCTGAAAATGAAACAATGTTATTCAATTGCCAAAAACTAACTGACTTTATTTTATAAACCATTAATGAATAAAAATAGACAAGGTTACTTGAGTGAAAGTTCGATGACCACCTTGACTAGTAGGTGTTGATGTTGAAGGCCCAACATTAACCTATTTACCTGATTATCAATGTCAAATGTTTGATTCAATAGATCATCTATCATGACAATTTGATCCACTGCAAATGTGTCTTGGCCACATGCATTTGAATCATCTTCATGATAATAAACACAACAAGACCCACAATTTAATCTCATTAATGCACAAAGGAATATGTACCATCACCAAGAGAGGGTCTTGTCAATGACGAATGATCTAGCATGAACCTATATTTTTAAGAATTGTTAGTCTACACATAAAATGCATGGATGAACATAAAGGATTTATGATAATCACTTCAACTAAAATGCATGATAATAAATGAAAAGGTGGGATTATATACCATAAAAATACATCCCTTCAAATTATATCAATAGAACCCACTATGTTGACGCAAAAATCATAATGTGATACTATTGTATATCATCAAAAAAGACCTTCATGAGCATAAAGGTTTTGCAATAATTATATCATAAAAAATTATCAAATAGTGTTGTCTAATAAAAAAATTTGTAAAGCTCATCAAATGCATGATAATAAGTCATGTTGCAAAAATACGTCCCTTCCAATTATATCGAGTGTACTCGCTATGTGCATGCAAAAACCATGTTGCCAAAAAAAAATGTTCATCAATAGCCCTGCATTTTGAACACATCCTTAATATACACGTAACAAACTTGAACATTAAGGTTTAATGATCATTGTTTGAAATGAAATGCACGATAAAAAAATAAGGAACCATTAAAGACCTACTACTCAAGTGTGCCTGAAGGGTCATCTCTTTGTTTAAGAGTATCTATTATTGCTTCATGATCAATAGTAGTCACTGTCCATATCTCTTTGGTCTTCGATTTTTCTTGATGCTTCAACAACTTGAGATTTGTAGCTATAATAAGGTGTGAATACATTATAATGGTTTTGTGTTTCTCATAGTCTTCAAATACAGGTATGCCATTCTTTCTAATCATGTATGTTCGCAACCAAGTTCCCACAACAACAACTGAACCTGTAGGATATGTGAACCCATCATCATCTGTCACTGGTTGTGTTAGCTTTTGTTTTCCCTATACACATCATGCCAACCAATATTCTGATCTCTCTTCATTCCCTTGTGGTGCAACAACTACAAAAACATGTCCTAGTTGTACAAGATCTAATAGACAGTCATACTCAAGTGAACTTTCCATGTCATCATTTGACAAGGATATTGTTTGAGATAAAGGAGTTAGATAGTGGGGAACCCACGTATCAACCCACTTACTTGACTCGCACTGATCCCAATCACACCGAACACAACTCTGACAAAAACAAGCCAACGCTCATGTCCAAATGGTCCATGTACTTGCATCTGAGCTGAGAAATGAATGCATCTTTGAAGAATCTTTAATTGTTTGACAATCCAATCTATCTCCCACTGTTCCCTCCTCAACCAACCAAACGAATTTGCTCACTGCTAAATCAAGAGTACCTCCATGTGACAATGTTGAACTACACCAGTTTACAATAGAATGTGCATCAGAGAAATTTGCACCTGAAATCCTCAATTGCTCCTTAGCTAGAGCTCTATTCAAACATGCACCTGCTCCATCATGCTCTCCCTTCCCATGCCCCTCCTCAAAAAAGCACCAAATATGAGGTATACGCCTCTCCACATGCATTCTACTCAACCAATAAAACATATGGGCATTCTTGAATTGACCCATACAATTATCTGACCATATTATATGTAAATCAATTGCAATATCTTTCTCATGCAAGAACTCAAAAAAATTCTGGAAAGAATGTTGCACATACTTGGAGGAGTGTGATCTATCATCACTCATATAAAAATGATACTCCCTGATTATCTTCCTATCCTCTTCTATACTATCAGGAGCATGTCTATATGTAATATGAACAAAAATAGCAATCTGGGCTAAATTGTAGTACTGAGACTATACCTCATTATGTGGTTGCAATGTATAGTTCTCTGCAAAATCAGCCACCAATATAATAGTGCCAATCGGGAAAGAGTTCTTACACATCCTGAACTATTGATCCAACCACTGAGACCTATGGGTGTGCCTTGCATACTTGTAGAAAATATTTTCCTTAAAATCCAAAATAAAATCAGCAATACTCACTTCTCTTGAGACTAATTCGCATCTAGAACCTTCACCTCCACTCTTCAAAGTATATTTCACTGTCTCGTATCTTTTTTTCTCAACATAATTATTCCCAAACTCATTTTTGCTGCCCTCATGAAAACATGAAACAAACTTTGACAACCCACTGCATTCTGAGCACTTCTCATTCAAACAATCATTTTTATAGAAATGGCAGCCATCATCTCTAGGGCATAAAAATAGATCTTGCAAGTCTCTTGATGATCTCAAAAATATCATTGCGCCACACTCCTGCAACATCTCATTAGTATGCATCGTAGAATGAATATGACATAAAAGTTCATGGTACATTGAAAACTCCACATGGTACTTGCAACAACAGGTATTGCGAATCTTAAGAGGAACACAATAAAATGGTTTCAAAGATTCAAAGGCCCTTTGTGATATTTGAAAAGTTGGATGTAATTCACAAAAGTTTTTGTACAACATTGTTTGGCTTGATTCCAAGAAATGTTTGGGATGTGATGTGTGATCTCGATTGCCAATTCTTAATTTCAAAATGTCCTTTACATTGGGTGACACTCTAGAATTAGAGTGCCAAAATTGTTGAATCTCTTCCTTCACATTGTCAGTCAACTTTCTATCAACACGTGGAAGCCTCCCACCAAATGCCCATGTATCTTGTTGAAGTGGATCGTCAAGTCTTTGTCTTCGTGCAAGTGCTCTATCCAAAGTTTTATGGTTTATGTTAAAATCAACACAAGTTTGTCTCATTTGACGAGCCTTCCTCAATTGATGGCTTACTAAGGAGGTTGTAATCACTCTTCGAGTGGCTCTCTTATCTCTGGTATTCTTTCCAATAGAATTGAGAGTGTCAAATAGATTTTTTGCAATAATAGAATTTCTCTCCATCTTCTTGTTCATATGAATCTTCAATTTGTTTAGCAATGGTCTCATCTTTATCATCTTTAGCAATTGAACAAAGAGTTGGCATTGCTCGGTCAATGTCTTATTCCTAAAATTTTGGTTGAAAAGTTGTGTAGCCCACAACTGAACAGTTCTTGTTGACCTCTTGCCTTCAAGATTTGCAATAATGTTCTCATCGATTTCAAATAACCATTTTGGGGTTCTTGAAGGTCTTGGATTTGGAATTTTTCTTTCATCCATGAGAGGGTCTTCATTTCTAAAGAAATTAGGTGTTACATATGGTTCACTTGGTTGAGCAATTCCACCTTCAACGTTAAAGTGTTCCACATTTTCACCTCCTATGTCAAAAATTTCCACATGTTGAGCATTTTCATTATCACTTTCAACATCTTCAAAATTTTCATTATTTTCACTTTCAAAATCTACATTTTCAGTTTCAATAACTTGTGGCACATTTTCAAATTCAATTTCCTCTTCAGTTGAAGTAACATTAGAAATATTTAACATACCTTGTCTTCTCCTCCTATGACATTCTCTATCTCTTTCTCTATACACTTCAATTTGGTCATTTGAAAGTTTTCTTTTGCGTTTAGACTTTCGATGACTACTACTCCCCATTTCCCTCCACACATGCTCCTTCGTGATTGACAATGTAAGTTTTCACTTTAAGAATCTCCCAAAAGCACAAATTTGTCTCTAGCTGTCTAAAAACCTATGATCCTCGATAGAAAATAGAATATGTGGACTGCGGGCCATTGGAATCTGCAGAGTGGCCCATAAACCCTTTTTTTCTTGGTTTTTTGTACAAAAATTGGATATCGGATTTTATCTGATATCCAATTTTAATACAAAAATTTGTGGTCCCCAAAAAAATTCCGATTGCCACCATTAATTTAGTAATCTGCCACATTGCAGAAATTTGATATCTGATTAAATCGGATATCGGATTTTATTAGTCATATTTTAGAGAGACAGAGAGAAGGAGAGGGAGGGAGGGAGAGAGAAAGAGAGAGAGAGAGAGAGAGAGAGAGAGAGAGAGAGAGAGAGAGAGAGAGAGAGAGAGAGAGAGAGGAGGAGAGGGAGAGAGGAGGAGAGGGGGAGAGGGAGAGAGAGAGAGAGAGGGGAAGAGAGAGAGAGAGAGAGAGGGGGAGATAGAGAGAGAGACACAGAGAGAGAGAGAGAGAGAGAAGGAGAGAGTGAGAGAGAGAAAGAGAGAAGGAGAGGGAGAGAGGGAGAAAGAGAGAGAGAGAGAGAGAGAGAGAGAGAGAGAGAGAGAAGAGGAGGAGAGGGAGAGAGGGAGAGAGGACCCCTTATGACCCCTATGGACAACCTATGACCCCTAATGACACCAGAGGACCCCTTAAGAGAACAAATCATGTTGTTAGGGGTCATATTGTGTCCTACGACCCCATAAGACACAATATGACCCCTAACAACATGATTTGGTGTCTTAAGGGGTCCTATGGTGTCGTTAGGGGTCATATGGTGTCCATAGGGGTCATATCATGTCTTGGTACACCATAGGACCCCTTAGGAAACAATATGACCCCTTAGGACACAATATGACAAAAAGTGACCTAATATGGTGTCATTAGGGGTCATATGGTGCCCTAATAGCTCATAAGGGTTTATGGGATACCATATGACCCCTATGGACACCATACGACCCCTAACAACACCATAGGACCCCTTAATACACTAAATCATGTTGTTAGGGGCCATATTGTGTCCTACGATGCTATAAGACACAATATGACCCCTAACACCATTATTCAGTGTCTTAAGGGGTCCTATGGTGTTGCTAGGGGTCATATGGTGTTCATAGGGGTCATATGGTGTCTTGGGACGCCATAGGACCCCTTAGGACAAAATATCACCCAAAGAAACCCAATATGGTCTCATTAGGGGTTATATGGTGTCCTAAAAGGTCATAAGGGTTCATGGGACACCATATGAACCCTTAAGCCACACTAGGACCCCTAATGACACCAAAGAACCCCTTAAGGAACCAAATCATGTCATTAGGGGTCATATTGTGCCCTAAGACCACGTAAGACACAATACGACCCCTAACGACATGATTTGGTGTCTTAAGGGGTCATATGGTGTCGTTAGGGGTCATACAGTGTCCACAAGGGTCATATGGTGTCTTGGGAAACCATAGGACCCGTTATCACACAATATGACCCCTTTTCCCTACAATATGACCCAAAGTGACCCAATATGGTGTCATTAGGGGTCATATGGTGTCCTAAGAGCTCATAAGGGTTCATGGGACACCATATGACCCCTATGGACACCACATGACCCCTAACGACACCATAGGACCGCTTAAGACACTAAATAATGTCGTTAGGGGTCATATTATGTCCTAGGACCCCGTAAGATAAAATATGACCCCTAACAACATGATTTGGTGTCTTAAGGGGTCCTATGGTGTTGCTAGTGGTCATACGGTGTCCACAAGGGTCATATGGTGTCTTGGGACACCATAGGACCCCTTATGACACAATATTACCCCTTTTCCCTACAATATGACACAAAGCGACCCAAAATGGTGTCATTAGGAGTCATATGGTGTCCTAAGAGGTCATAAGGGTTCATGGGACACCATATGACCCCTTAAGACACCCTATGACCCCAAACGACACCATAGGACCCCTTGAGAAATCAAATCGTGATGTTAGGGGTCATATTCTGTCCTATGACCCTGTAAGACAAAATATGACCCCTAACAACATGATTTGGTGTCCTAAGGGGTTCTATGGTGTTGTTAGGGGTCATACAGTGTCCATAGGGGTCATATGGTGTCTTTGAACACAACAGGACCCATTATGATAAAATATTACCCCTTTTCCCTAGAATATGACCCAAAGTGACCCAACATGGTGTCATTAGGGGTCATATGGTGTTCTAAGAGGTCATAAGGGTTCATGCGAAACCATATGATCCCTTAAGACACCGTACAACCCCTAACGACACCATAGGACCCCTTAAGATGCCAAATCATGTCGTTAGGGGTCATATTGTGTCCTACGACCTCGTAGGACACAATATGACCCCTAACGACATGATTTGGCATCTTAAGGGGTCCTATGGTGTCGTTAGGTGTCATAAGATATCCATAGGGGTCATATAGTGTCTTGGGACACCATAGGACCCCTTATGACACAATATGACCCCTTTTCCCTACAATATGACCCAAAGCGACCCAATATGGTGTCATTAGGGGTTATATGGTGTCCTAAGAGGTCATAAGGGTTCATAAGACATCATATGACCCCTATGGAAACCATATGACCCCTAACGACACAATAGGACCCCTTAAGACACAAAATCCTGTCGTTAGGGGTCATATTGTGTCCTAGGACCCCGTAAGACAAAATATGACCCCTAACGACATAATTTGGTGTCCTAAGTTGTCCTATGGTGTCGTTAAGGGTCATATAGTGTCTAGAGGGGTCATATATTGTCTTAGGACACCATAGGACCCCTTATGACACAATATTACCAATTTTCCCTACAATATGACACAAAGGGACCCAATATGGTGTCATTTGGCATCATATGGTGTCTTAAGAGGTTATAAGGGTTCATCGAACACCATATGATCCCTATGGACACCATACGACCCCTAACGACACCATAGGACCCCTTAAGACACTAAATCATGTCGTTAGGGATCATATTGTGTCCTACGACCCCGTAAGACACAATATGACCCCTAACGACATGATTTGTTGTCTTAAGGGGTCATATGGTGTTGTTAGGGGTCATATGGTGTCCATAGTGGTCATATGGTGTCTTGGGACACCATAGGACCCCTTATGACACAATAAGACCCCTTTTAAATACACTATAACCCAAAGCGACCCAATATTTTGTCATTAGGGGTCATATGGTGTCCTAAGAGGTCATAAGGGTTCATGGGACACCATATGACCCCTATGGACACCATACGACCCCTAACCACAAAATAGGACCCCTTAAGACACTAAATCATTATGACCCCTAGCAACATGATTTATTGTCTTAAGGGGTCCTATTTTGTCGTTAGGGTTCATATGGTGTCCATAGGGGTCATATGGTGTCTTGGGACAACACAGGACCCCTTATGACACAATATGACCCCTTTTCCCTACAATATGACACAAAGCGACCCAATATGGTGTCATTAGGGGTCATATGGTGTCGTAACATGTCATAAAGGTTCATGGGACACCATATGACCCGTATGGACACCATACGACCCCTAACGACACGATAGGACCCCTAAAGACACTAACTCTTATCATTAGGGGTCATATTGTATCCTACGACCCCGTAAAACACAATATGACCTATAACGACATGATTTGGTGTCTTAGGGGGTCCTATCGTGTCGTCAAGGGTCATATGGTGTCCATTGGGGTCATATGGTGTCTTGGGACACCATAGGACCCCTTAGGACACAATATGACCCCTTAGGACATAATATGACCCAAAGTGACCCAATATGGTGTCATATGGTGTCATAAGAGCTCATAAGGTTTCATGGGACACCAAATGACCCCTTAAGACACCCTATGACTCCTAACAACACCATAAGACACCTTAAGACAACAAATCATGTAGTTAGGGGTCATATTGTGTCCTACGACCCCGTAAGACAAAATATGACCCCTAACAACAAGATTTGGTTTCCTAAGGGGTCTTATGGTGTCGTTACGGGTCATACGATGTCCATAGGGGTCATATGGTGTCTTGGGAGACCATAGGACCCATTATGACACAATATGACCCCTTTTCCCTACAATATGACCCAAAGCGACATAATATGGTGTCATTAGGGGTCATATGGTGTCCTAAGAGGTCATAAGGGTTCATGGGACACCATATGACCCCTATGGACACCATACAACCCCTAACGACACCATAGGACCCCTTAAGACAATAAATCAAGTCGTTAGGTGTCATATTGTGTCCTACGACCCCGTAAGACACAATATGACCCCTAACGACATGATTTGGCATCTTAAGGGGTCCTGTGGTGTTGTTAGGGGTCATATGGTGTCCATAGGGGTCACATGGTGTTTTGGGAAACCATAGCACCCCTTAGGAAATAATATGACCCCTTTTCACTACAATATAAACCAAAGTTACCCAATATGGTGTCATTAGGGGTCATATGGTGTCCTAAGAGGTCATAATGGTTCATGGGACACCATATGACCCCTATGGAGACCATACAACCCGTAACGACACCAAATCATGTCATTAGGGGTCATATTATGATCCTTATTATAACCCCTAACGACTCGATTTGCTATCTTAAGGGGTCCTATTGTGTTGTTAGGGGTCGTATGGTGTCCATAGGGGTCATTTGGTGTCTTGGGAAACCATAGGACCCCTTATGACACAATATGTCCCCTTTTCCCTACAATATGAACCAAAGCGACCCAATATGGTGTCATTAAGGGTCATATGGTTTCCTTACATGTTATAAGGATTCATGGGACACCATATGACCCCTATGGACACCATACAACCCCTAACAACACCATAGGACCCCTTAAGACACCAAATCATGTCGTTAGGGGTCATATTTTGTCCTACGATGTTGTTATGGGTCATATTGTGACCTACGATCCTGTAAGTCACAATATGACCCCTAATGACATGATTTGGTTTCTTAAGGGGTCCTATGGTGTCATTAGGGGTCGTACGGTTTCCATAGGGGTCATACGGTGTCTTGGGACACCATAGGACCCCTTATGACACAATATGACCCCTTTTCCCTACAATATGACCCAAAGTGACCCAATATCGTGCCATTAGGGGTCATATGGTGTCCTAAGAGGTCATAACGGTTCATAGGACACCATATGACCCCTATGGACACCATACAACCCCTAACAACACCATAGGACCCCTTAAGACACTAAATCATGTCATTAAGGATCATATTGTCTCCTACGACCCCGTAAGACACAATATGACCCCTAACGACATGATTTGTTGTCTTAAGGGGTCCTATGGTGTCGTTAGGGTTCATACGGTGTCCATAGTGGTCATATGGTGTCTTGGGACACCATAGGAGCCCTTGTGACACAATAAGACCCCTTTTCAATACAATATGACCCAAAGCGACACAATATGGTGTCATTAGGGGTCATATGGTGTCCTAAGAGGTCATAAGGGTTCATGGGACACCATATGACCCCTATGGACACCGTACGACCCCTAACCATAAAATAGGACCCCTTAAGACATTAAATCATTATGACCCCTAATGACATGATTTAGTGTCTTAAGGGGTCCTAATTTGTCATTAGGGGTCATATGGTGTCCATAGGGATCATATGGTGTCCATAGGGGTCATATGGTGTCTTGGGACAACACAGGACCCCTTATGACACAATATGACCCCTTTTCCCTACAATATGACACAAAGCGACCCAATATGGTGTCATTAGGGGTCATATGGTGTCCCAACATGTCATAAAGTTTCATGGGACATCGTATGACTCCTATGGACACCATACGATCCCTAACGACACCATAGGACCCCTAAAGAAACTAACTCATGTCATTAGGGGTCATATTGTATCCTACAACCCCGTAAAACACAATATCACCCATAACGACATGATTTGGTGTCTTAGGGGGTTAGATCGTGTCGTCAAGGGTCATATGGTGTCCATAGGGGTCATATGGTTTCTTGGGACACCATAGGACCCCTTAGGACACAATATGACCCCATAGGACATAATATGACCCAAAGTGACCCAATATAGTGTCGTATGGTGTCGTAAGAGGTCATAAGGGTTCATGGGACACCATATGACCCCTTAAGACACCCTATGACTCCTAACGACACCATAAGACCCCTTAAAACACCAAATCATGTAGTTAGGGGTCATATTGTGTCCTACGACCCTATAAGACAAAATACGAGCCCTAACGATAAGATTTGGTTTCTTAAGGGGTCCTATGGTGTCATTAGGGGTCATACGGTGTTGATAGGGGTCATATGGTGTCTTGGGACACCATAGGACCCATTATGACATAATATGACCCCTTTTCCCTACAATATGACCCAAAGTGACACAATATGGTGTCATTAGGGGTTATATGGTGTCCTAAGAGGTCATAAGGGTTCATGGGACACCATATGACCCCTATGGACACCATACAACCCATAACGACACCATAGGACCCCTTAAGACAATAAATCAGGTCATTAGGTGTCATATTGTGTCCTACAACCCCGTAAGACACAATATGACCCCTAACAAGATGATTTGGTGTCTTAAGTGGTCCTATGGTGTTGATAGCAGTCATATGGTGTCCATAGGGGTCATATGGTGTCTTGGGAAACCATAGGACCCCTTATGAAACAATATGACCCCTTTTCCCTACAATATCAACCAAAGTGACCCAATATGGTGTCATTAGGGGTCATATGGTGTCCTAAGAGGTCATAATGGTTCATGGGATACCACACAACCCCTAAGAACACCATAGGACCCCTTAAGACACCAAATCATGTCATTAGGGGTCATATTATGATCCCTATTATGACCCCTAACAACAGGATTTGGTGTCTTAAGGGGTCCTATGGTGTCGTTAGGGGTTGTATGGTGTCCATAGGGGTCATTTGGTTTCTTGGGAAACCATAGGACCCCTTATGACACAATATGTCCCCTTTTCCCTACAATATGACCCAGAGCGACCCAATATGGTGTCATTCGGGGTCATATGGTGTCCTTACATGTCATAAGGGCTCATGGGACACCATATGACCCCTGTGGACACCATACAACCCCTAACAACATCATAGGACCCCTTAAGAAAATAAATCAGGTTGTTAGGTGTCATATTGTGTCCTACGACCCTGTAAGACACAATATGACCCCTAACGACATGATTTGGTGTCTTAAGGGCTCCTATGGTGTTGTTAGGGGTCATACGGTGTCGATAGGGGTCATATGGTGTCTTTGGAAACCATAGGACCCCTTATGAAACAATATGACCCCTTTTCCCTACAATATCAACCAAAGCAACCCAATATGGTGTCATTAGGGGTCATATGGTGTCCTAAGAGGTCATAGTGGTTCATGGGACACCGTATGACCCCTATGGACACCATACGACCCCTAACAACACCATAGGACCCCTTAAGAAACCAAATCATGTCATTAGGGGTCATACTATGATCCCTATTATGACCCCTAATGATTGGATTTTGTGTCTTAAGGGGTCCTATGGTGTCGTTAGGGGTCATATGGTGTCCATAGGGGTCATTTGGTGTCTGGGGAAACCATAGGACCCCTTATGACACAATATGTCCCCTTTTCCCTACAATATGGCCCAAAGCGACCCAATATGGTGTCATTAGGGGTCATATGGTGTCCTTACATGTCATAAGGGTTCATGGGACACCATATGACCTCTATGGACACCATACGACCCCTAACGACACCATAGGACCCCTTAAGACACCAAATCATTTTGTTCGGGGTCATATTGTGTCTGACGATGTCGTTAGGGGTCATATTGTGTCCTACGATCCTGTAAGACACAATATGACCCCTAACGACATGATTTGGTTTCTTAAGGGGTCCTATGGTGTCGTTAGGGGTCGTACAGTGTCCATAGGGATCATATGGTGTCTTGGGACACCATAGGACCCCTTGTGACACAATATGACCCCTTTTCCCTACTATATGACCCAAAGAAACCCAATATGGTGTCATTAGGGGTCATATGGTGTCCTAAGAGGTCATAAGGGTTCATGGGACACCATATGACGCCTATGGACACCAAACAACCCCTAATGACACCATAGGACCCCTTAAGACACTAAATCATGTCGTTAGGGATCATATTGTGTCCTAAAACCCCGTAAGACACAATATGACCCCTAACGACATGATTTGTTGTCTTAAGGGGTCCTAAGGTATCGTTAGGGGTCATACAGTGTCCATAGTGGTCATATGGTGTCTTGGGACACCATTGGACCCCTTATGACACAATAAGACCCCTTTTCAATATAATATGACCCAAAGCGACCCAATATGGTGTCATTAGGGGTCATATGGTGTCCTAAGAGGTCATAAGGGTTCATGGGACACCATATGACCCCTATGGACACCATACGAACCCTTACCACAAAATAGGACCCCTTAAGACACTAAATCATTATGACCCCTAATGACATGATTTATTGTCTTAAGGGGTCCTATTTTATCGTTAGGGGTCATATGGTGTCCATAGGGGTCATATGGTGTCTTGGGACAACACAGGACCCCTTATGACACAATATGACCCCTTTTCCCTACAATATGACACAAAGCGATGCCTATGGACAGCATACGACCCCTAACAACACCATAGGACCCCTTAAGACACTAACTCATGTCACTAGGGGTCTTATTTTGTCCTACAACCCTGTAAAACACAATATGACCCGTAACGACATGATTTGGTGTCTTAAGGGGTCCTATGGTGTCGTCAGGGGTCATATGGTGTCCATAGGGGTCATACGGTGTCTTGGGACACCATAGGACCCCTCAGGACACAATATGACCCCTTAGGACATAGTGTGACCCAAAGCGACCAAATATGGTGTCATATGGTTTCATAAGAGGTCATAAGGGTTCATGGGACACCATATGACTCCTTAAGACACCCTACAACCCCTAACGACACCATAGGACCCCTTAAGACACCAAAACATGTAGTTAGGGGTCATATTCTGTCCTATGACCCCGTAAGAAAAAATATGACCCCTAACAACATGATTTGGTTTCTTAAGGGGTCCTATTGTGTTGTTAGGGCTCATATGGTGTCCATAGGGTTCATATGGTGTCTTGGGACACTAGAGAACCCATTATGACACAATATGACCCATTTTACCTACAATATGACCCAAAGCGACACAATATGGTGTCACTAGGGGTCATATGGTGTCCTAAAAGGTCATAAGGGTTCATGGGACACCCTATGACACCTATGGACACCATACAACCCCAAACGACGCCATAGGACCCCTTAAGAAACTAAATCATGTTGTTAGTGGTCATATCATTTCCTACGAACGCGTAAGACATAATATGACCCCTAACAAAATGATTTAGTATCTTAAGGGGTCCTATGGTGTCGTTAGGGGTCATACGATGTCCATAGGGGTCATATAGTGTCATGGGTGACCATAGGACCTCTTATCACACAATATGACCCCTTTTCCCTACAATATGACCCAAAGCGACCCAATATGGTGTCATTAGGGGTCATATGGTGTCCTAAGAGGTCATAAGGGTTCATGGGACAACATATGACCCCTATGGACACCATACAACCCCTAAGGACACCATAGGACCCCTTAAGAAAATAAATCAGGTCGTTAGGTGTCATATTGTGTCCTACGACCCTGTAAGACACAATATGATCCCTAACAACATGATTTGGTGTCTTAAGGGGTCCTATGGTGTTGTTAGGGGTCATACGATGTCCATAGGGGACATATGCTGTCTTCAGAAACCATAAGGGCCCTTACGAAACAATATGACCCCTTTTCCCTACAATATCAACCAAAGCGACCTAATATGGTATCATTAGGGGTCATATGGTGTCCTAAGAGGTCATAGTGGTTCATGGGACACCGTATGACCCCTATGGACACCATACGACACCTAACGACACCATAGGACCCCTTAAGAAACCAAATCATGTCATTAGGGGTCATACTATGATCCCTATTATGACCCCTAACGATAGGTTTTTGTGTCTTAAGGGGTCCTATGGTGTTCTTATGGGTCGTATGGTGTCCATAGGTGTCATTTGGTGTCTTGGGAAACCCTAGGAACCCTTATGACACAATATATCCCCTTTTCCCTACAATATGGCCCAAAGTGACCCAATATGGTGTCATTAGGGGTCATATGGTGTCCTTACATGTCATAAGGGTTCATGGGACACCATATGACCCCTATGGACACCATACGACCCCTAACGACACCATAGGACCCCTTAAGACACCAAATCATGTCGTTAGGGGTCATATTGTGTCCGACGATGTCGTTAGGGGTCATATTGTGTCCTATGATCCTGTAAGACACAATATGACCCCTAACGACATGATTTGGTTTCTTAAGGGGTCCTATGGTGTCATTAGGGGTTGTACGGTGTCCATAGGGGTCATATGGTGTCTTGGGACACCGTAGGACCCCTTATGACACAATATGACCCCTTTTCCCTACAATATGACCCAAAGCGACCCAATATTGTGTCATTATGGGTCATATGGTGTCCTAAGAGGTCATAAGGGTTCATAGGACACCATATGACCCCTATGGACACCATACGACCCCTAACAACACCATAGGACCCCTTAAGACACTAAATCATGTCGTTAAGGGTCATATTGTGTCCTACGACCTCGTAAGAAAAAATACGACACCTAACAACATGATTTGGTGTATTAGTGGGTCCTATGGTGCCGTTAGGGGTAATATGGTGTCCATAGGGGTCATATGGTGTCTTGGGACACCATAGGACCCCTTATGACACAATATGACCCCTTTTCCCTACAATATGATCCAAAGTGACCCAATATGGTGTCATTAGGGGTCATATGTTGTCCTAAGAGGTCATAAGGGTTAATGGGACACCATATGACCCCTATGGACACCAAACAACCCCTAATGAATCCATAGGACCCCTTAAGAATTTAAATCATGTTGTTAGGGATCATATTGTTTCCTACAACCCCGTAAGACACAATATGACCCCTAACGACACGATTTGTTGTTGTAAGGGGTCCTAAGGTATCGTTAGGGGTCATACAGTGTCCATGTGGTCGTATGGTGTCTTGGGACACCATAGGACCCCTTATGACACAATAAGACCCCTTTTCAATACAATATGAACCAAAGCGACCCAATATGGTGTCATTAGGGGTCATATGGTGTCCTAAGAGGTCATAAGGGTTCATGGGACAACATATGACCCCTATGGACACCATACAACCCCTAACGACACCATAGGACCCCTTAAGAAAATAAATCAGGTCGTTAGGTGTCATATTGTGTCCTACGACCCTGTAAGACACAATATGGCCCCTAACGACATGATTTGGTGTCTTAAGGGCTCCTATGGTGTTGTTAGGGGTCATACGGTGTCGATAGGGGTCATATGGTGTCTTTGGAAACCATAGGACCCCTTATGAAACAATATGACCCCTTTTCCCTACAATATCAACCAAAGCAACCCAATATGGTGTCATTAGGGGTCATATGGTGTCCTAAGAGGTCATAGTGGTTCATGGGACACCGTATGGCCGCTATGGACACCATACGACCCCTAACGACACCATAGGACCCCTTAAGAAACCAAATCATGTCATTAGGGGTCATACTATGATCCCTATTATGACCCCTAACGATAGGATTTTGTGTCTTAAGGGGTCCTATGGTGTCGTCAGGGGTCGTATGGTGTCCATAGGGGTCATTTGGTGTCTTGGGAAACCATAGGAACCCTTATGACACAATATGTCCCCTTTTCCCTACAATATGGCCCAAAGCGACCCAATATGGTGTCATTAGGGTTCATATGGTGTCCTTACATGTCATAAGGGTTCATGGGACACCATATGACCCCTATGGACACCATATGACCCCTAACAACACCATAGGACCCCTTAAGACACCAAATCATGTTGTTAAGGGTCATATTGTGTCCGACGATGTCGTTAGGGGTCATATTGTGTCCTACGATCCTGTAAGACACAATATGACCCCTAACGACATGATTTGGTTTCTTAAGGGGTCCTATGGTGTCATTAGGGGTCGTACGGTGTCCATAGGGGTCATATGGTGTCTTGGGACACCATAGGACCCCTTATGACACAATATGACCCCTTTTTCCTACAATATGACCCAAAGCGACCCAATTTTGTGTCATTATGGGTCATATGGTGTCCTAAGAGGTCATAAGGGTTCATGGGACACCATATGACCCATATGGACACCATACGACCCCTAACAACACCATAGGACCCCTTAAGACACTAAATCATTTTGTTAGTGGTCATATTGTGTCCGACGATGTCGTTAGGGGTCATACTGTGTCCTATGATCTTGCAAGACACAATATGACCCCTAACGACATGATTTGGTTTCTTAAGGGGTCCTATGGTGTCATTAGGGGTCGTACGGTGTCCATAGGGGTCATATGGTGTCTTGGGACACCATAGGACCCCTTATGACACAATATGACCCAAAGCGACCCAATATTGTGTCATTATGGGTCATATGGTGTCCTAAGAGGTCATAAGGGTTCATGGGACACCATATGACCCCTATGGACACCATACAACGCCTAACAACACCATAGGACCCCTTAAGACACTAAATCATGTCGTTAAGGGTCATATTGTGTCCTATGACCTCGTAAGAAAAAATACAACACCTAACAACATGATTTGGTGTCTTAGTGGGTCCTATGGTGCCGTTAGGGGTAATATGGTGTCCATAGGGGTCATATGGTGTCTTGGGACACCATAGGACCCCTTATGACACAATATGACCCCTTTTCCCTACAATATGACCCAACGTGACCCAATATGGTGTCATTAGGGGTCATATGTTGTCCTAAGAGGTCATAAGGGTTCATGGGACACCATATGACCCCTATGGATAGCAAACAACCCCTAATGACACCATAGGACCCCTTAAGAATCTAAATCATGTTGTTAGCGATCATATTGTGTCCTACAACCCCGTAAGAAACAATATGACCCCTAACGACATGATTTGTTGTCGTAAGGGGTCCTAAGGTATCATTAGCGGTCATACAGTGTTGATGTGGTCGTATGGTGTCTTGGGACACCATAGGACCCCTTATGACACAATAAGACCCCTTTTCAATACAATATGACCCAAAGCAACCCAATATGGTGTCATTAGGGGCCATATGGTGTCCTAAGAGGTCATAAGGGTTCATGGGACACCATATGACCCCTATGGACACCATACGACCCCTAACCACAAAATAGGACCCCTTAAGACACTAAATCATTATGACCCCTAACGACATGATTTATTGTCTTAAGGGGTCCTATTTTGTCATTAGGGGTCATATGGTGTCCATAGGGGTCATATGGTGTCTTGGGACAACACAGGACCCCTTATGACACAATATGACCCCTTTTACCTACAATATGACACAAAGCGACCCAATATGGTGTCATTAGGGGTCATATGGTGTCCTAACATGTCATAAAGGTTCATTGGACACCATATGACCCCTATGGATAGCATACGACCCCTAACAAAACCATAGGACCCCTTAAGACACTAACTCATGTCATTAGGGGTCATATTGTGTCCTACAACCTCGTAAAACATAATATGACCCATAACGACATGATTTGGTGTCTTAAGGGGTCCTATGGTGTCGTCAGGGGTCATATGGTGTCCATAGGGGTCATATGGTGTCTTGGGACACCATAGGACCCCTCAGGACACAATATGACCCCTTAGGACATACTATGACCCAAAGCAACCCAATATGGTGTCATATGGTGTCATAAGAGGTCATAAGGGTTCATGGGACACCATATGACCTCTTAAGACGCCCTATGACCCCTGACGACACCATAGGACTCCTTAAGACACAAAAACATGTAGTTAGGGGTCATATTGTGTCCTACGACCCCGTAAGACAAAATATGACCCCTAACAACATGATTTGGTTTCTCAAGGGGTCCTATTGTGTCGTTAGGTCTCATATGGTGTCCATAGGGTTCATATGGTGTCTTGGGACACCATAGGACCCATTATGACACAATATGACCCATTTTACCTACAATATGACCCAAAGTGACACAATATGGTGTCATTAGGGGTCATATGGTGTCCTAAGAGGTCATAAGGGTTCATGGGACACCCTATGACCCCTATGGAGACCATACAACCCCAAACGACGCGATAGGACCCCTTAAGAAACTAAATCATGTTGTTAGTGGTCATATTATTTCCTACGAAACCGTAAGACACAATATGACCCCTAAGAAAATGATTTGGTATCTTAAGGGGTCCTATGGTGTCGTTAGGGGTCATACAATTTCCATAGGGGTCATATAGTGTCATGGGAGACCATAGGACCTCTTATGACACAATATGACCCCTTTTACCTATAATATGACCCAAAGCGACCCAATATGGTGTCATTAGGGGTCATATGGTGTCCTAAGAGGTCATAAGGGTTCATGGGACAACATATGACCCCTATGGACACCATACAACCCCTAAGGACACCATAGGACCCCTTAAGAAAATAAATCAGGTTGTTAGGTGTCATATTGTGTCCTATGACCCTGTAAGACACAATATGACCCCTAACGACATGATTTGGTGTCTTAAGGGCTCCTATGGTGTTGTTAGGGGTCATACGGTGTCCATAGGGGTCATATGGTGTCTTTGGAAACCATAGGACCCCTTATGAAACAATATGACCCCTTTTCCCTACAATATCAACCAAAGCAACCCAATATGGTGTCATTAGGGGTCATATGGTGTCCTAAGAGGTCATAATGGTTCATGGGACACCGTATGACCCCTATGGACACCATACGACCCCTAACGACACCATAGGACCCCTTAAGAAACCAAATCATGTCATTAGGGGTCATACTATGATCCCTATTATGACCCCTAACGATAGGATTTTGTGTGTTAAGGGATCCTATGGTGTCGTCAGTTGTCGTATGGTGTCCATAGGGGTCATTTGGTGTCTTGGGAAACCATAGGAACCCTTATGACACAATATGTCCGCTTTTCCCTACAATATGGCCCAAAGTGACCCAATATGGTGTCATTAGGGTTCATATGGTGGCCTTACATGTCATAAGGGTTCATGGGACACCATATGACCCCTATGGACACCATATGACCCCTAACGACACCATAGGACCCCTTAAGACACCAAATCATGTTGTTAGGGGTCATATTGTGTCCGACGATGTCGTTAGGGGTCATATTGTGTTCTACGATCCTGTAAGACACAATATGACCCCTAACAACATGATTTGGTTTCTTAAGGGGTCCTATGGTGTCGTTAGGGGTCGTACGATGTCCATAGGGGTCGTATGGTGTCTTGGGACACCATAGGACCCGTTATGACACAATATGACCCCTTTTCCCTACAATATGACCCAAAGTGACCCAATATTGTGTCATTATGGGTCATATGGTGTCCTAAGAGGTCATAAGGGTTCATGGGACAACATATGACCCCTATGGACACCATACGACCCCTAACAACGCCATAGGACCCCTTAAGACACTAAATCATGTCGTTAAGGGTCATATTGTGTCCTACAACCTCGTAAGAAAAAATACAACACCTAACGACATGATTTGGTGTCTTAGTGGGTCCTATGGTGCCGTTAAGGGTAATATGGTGTCCATAGGGGTCATATGGTGTCTTGGGACACCATAGGACCCCTTATGACACAATATGACCCCTTTTCCCTACAATATGACCCAAAGCGACCCAATATGGTATCATTAGGGGTCATATGGTGTCCTAAGAGGTCATAAGGGTTCATGGGACACTACATGACCCCTATGGACACCATACGACCCCTAACGACACCATAGGACCCCTTAAAACACCAAATCATGTCGTTAGGGGTCATATTGTGTCCTATTATCCCGTAAGACACAATATGACTCCTAACATGATGATTTGGTGTATTAAGGGGTCCTATGGTGTTGTTAGGGGTCATACGATGTCCATAGGGTCATATGGTGTCTTGAGACACCACAGGACCTCTTATGACACAATATGAACCCTTTTCCCTACAATATGACCCAAAGTGACCTAATATGGAATCATTAGGGCTCATATTGTGACCTAAGAGGTCATAAGGGTTCATGGGACACCGTATGACCCCTATGGCAACCATACGACACCTAACAACACCATAGGACCCATTAAGACATGAAATCATGTTGTTAGGGGTCATATTTTGTCCCACGACCTCGTAAGACACAATATGACCCCTAATGACATGATTTGGTGTATTAAGGGGTCCTACGATGTCGTTAGGGGTCATACAATGTCCATAGGGATCATGTGGTGTCTTCGGACACCATAGGACCCCTTATGACACAATATTACCCCTTTTCCCTACAATATGACACAAAGCAACCCAATATGGTGTCATTAGGGGTCATATGGTGTCCTAAGAGGTCATAAGGGTTCATGGGACACCATATGACCCCTATGGACACCGTACGACCCCTAAAGACACCATAGGACCCCTTAAGACACCAAATCATGTTGTTAGGGGTCATATTGTGTCTTACGACCACATAAGACACAATATGACCCCTAATGACATGATTTCATGTCTTAAGGGGTCCTATGGTGTCGTGAGGGGTCGTACGGTGTCCATAGGGGTCGTATGGTCTCTTGGGACACCATAGGACCCCTTATGACACAATAAGACCCCTTTTCCCTACAATATGACCCAATGCGACCTAATATGTTGTCATTAGGGGTCATATGGTGTCCTAAGAGATCATAATGGTTCATGGTATACCATATAACCCCTATTGACACCATACGACCCCTAACGACACCATAGGACCCCTTAAGACACTAAATCATGTGATTAGGGGTCATACTCGTATGGACACCATACGACCCCTAACGACATGATTTGGTGTCTTACGGGGTCCTATGGTGTCGTTAGGGGTCGTATGGTGTCCATAGGAGTCATATGGTGTCTTGGGACACCATAGGACCCCTTATGACACAATATGACCCATTTTCCCTACAATATGACCCAAAGCGGCCCAATATGATGTCATTAGGGGTCATATGGTGTCCTTACATGTCATAAGGGTTCATGGGACACCATATGACCCTTTTAGACACCATACGACCCCTGACGACACCATAGGACCCCTCAAGACACTAAATCATGTCATTATGGGTCATATTCTATCCTACGACACTGTAAGACACAATATGACCCCTAACAACATGATTTGGTGTCTTAAGGGGTCCTATGGTGTCGTTATGGGTCATACGGTGTCCATAGGGGTCATATGGTGTCTTGGGACACCATAGGACCCCTTATGACACAATAAGACCCTTTTTCCCTACAATATGACCCTAAGTGACCCAATATCATGTCATTACGGGTCATATGGTGTCCTAAGAGGTCATAAGGGTTCATGGGACACCATATGACCCTTATGGACACCATAGGACCCGTAACGACACCATAGGACCCCTTAAGACACTAAATCATGTCATTAAGGGTCATATTGTGTCCTACGACCCCGTAAGACATAATATGACCCCTAAAAACATGATTTGGTTTCTTAATGGGTCCTATGGTGTCATTAGGGGTAATATGGTGTCCATAGGGGTCATATGGTGTCTTGGGACACCATAGGACCCCTTATGACACAATATGACCCCTTTTCCCTACAATATGACCCAAAGTGACCCAATAAGGTGTCTTTAGGGGTCATATGGTGTCCTAAGAGGTCATAAGGGTTCATGGGACACCATATGACCCCTATTTACACCATACGGCCCCTAACGACACCATAGGACCCCTTAAGACACTAAATCATGTCGTTAGGGGTCATATTGTGTCCTATGACCCCGTAAGACACAATATGACCCCTAATGACATGATTTGGTGTCCTAAGGGGTCCTATGGTGTTGTTAGGGTTTGTATGGTGTCCAAAGGGGTCGTATGGTGTCTTGGGACACCATAGGACCCTGTGGGACACAATATGATCCCTTAGGACACAATATGACTGAAAGCGATCCAATATGGTGTCATTAGGGGTCATATGGTGTCCTAAGAGGTCATAAGGGTTCATGGGACACCATATGACCCCTAACGACTTGCTTTGGTGTCTTAAGGGGTCCTATGGTGTCCCAAGACACCATATGACCCCTAACGACACCATAGGACCCCTTAAGACACCAAAGTGTGTCGTTAGGGGTCATATTCTCTCTCTCTCTCCCTCTCTCTCTCTCTCTCTCTCTCCCTCTTCTTCTCTCTCTCTGTCTCCCCCTCCCTCTCTCTCTCCCTCCCTCTCTCTCTCTCTCTCTCTCTCTCTCTCTCTCTCTCTCTCTCTCTCTCTCTCTCTCTCTCTCTTTCTCCCTCTCTCCCTCTCCTCCGTCTCCCTCTCTCCCTCTCCTCCCTCTCCCCTCTCTCTCTCTCTCTCTCTCTCTCTCTCTCTCTCTCTCTCTCTCTCTCTCTCTCTCTCTCTCTCTCTCTCTCTCTCTCTCTCTCTTCTCTCCTTCTCTCTCTCTCTCTCCCTCCCTCTCCTCCTCTCTCCCTCTCTCTAAAATATGACTAATAAAATCCGATATCTGATTTCCGATTTTTGTAGTCAAATTTTCAATTTCAAATTTTGGCTCGGGAATGCTTTGGTATTTGGCTTGGAAGTGACAAGCTTGGAAAGTCAACTGAAAAAAAGTGTTTTTCAGTATTCCTTGATTTTCTAAACTTTACACTGGTGGCTGACAACTTTTTTTGTAACCAAAATTGATAAAACGAAAAGGGTTTTTTAAGGATGTTCCCAACTTTCCAATAATATAAGGCTTGTCTTATTTCAACTTTAATAAATAATTATTATTTATTTTCTAATTGAATTCTAACAATAGTCCTGATTGATATACTGATTGAAAAACACTCATAACTTTCAAATGGTATAATATTTTTTGAAACCGAAATATGCGTCACATCCTATGCTTCATCTACTATAGGGAAAAATAAAATTAAATTAAATTTCATAGGGTTTTGACCAAGTTAAGGTGGTCAGACGTACGAGTTTCTGAATTTTTGAAAAGCTGTAGTAAAAAATTCATAAATAATTATTTAATTTATAAAAAATTAAAAAAAAAAGCCTCACATCCAGACATGAGTCTAATACTTATATTATAAATATTATAAAAAAATATTAAGATTTGATTGTGATTAGGTTGGTCAGACATACGTCTACTTCTTATTTTTTTCCTGTAATTTTAGTACCACTGCATTGAAATTTGAAATTTTCATCAAATAGGATTTTTTTTTTCCAAAAAACAACTAGTAGCTTAGAAACTAAATTTGATTTTCTATATATTCTCTTCTTACATATTTTAAAAATAATGTTCACAACTTATTCAAATTTTCATGTCAAGTTATATAACTCTGATTTTCTGAAATTTCATTGCCACTTAAGGGCCTATTTTGGCACACCATGATCCTACACATACCCATTATCAGAGCTTAATCGGTATTGAATCCAGCATTGGAGATGCTATTTTGAGTAGTACATTATTCTAGGATTTAACCATCCTATTGTAGTCATTGCGACTCTAATTTGAGCAGTGTTCTCTAGGTGGTTGGCCTTTCTGCATGTGTAGATCCCATTTGTATACACATACTATCTACAATAGTATCACCTGATTGTGGGTAAAGTTTCCCACTGTGGTTTTTCCCCTTACAGGGTTTCCATGTTAAAAATCTATGTGTTATGTGTTGTGGATGATGTTTCTCTTTCTGTTGCATGCATTAAGTTTCACTGGTATTGATATTAACTGTTAATCTGTTAATCGGCATTAAGTTTGGTTTACTGGTATTAAGTATCAAATTTAATTAAATAATAATTGGGTTGAAATTCATAGACAACTGATTCACCCCCCCCCCCTCTCAGTTGCCTTCTAGTTCCTAACAGATTTTGTATAGAGTATTACTATTACTAATAGGCTTGAAGTCAAAAATCCTCTTAGCATAGTATTTTTTAGAAATAAGGACAAAAAATGTTTGTTGATCTCCTTAAGAATCATGGCTAAAGATAAGAATTCTCTATCTACCAAAGTAATATCATGTCCAACAATTTCACAAAACTTTTGGAAGAAGAAAGGAGGAAACCAATCTAGACCAAGTGCTTTGAATGGGCCAAAGGAGAACACTATTGCCTTGATTTCCATAGAGAAAATCCTTTCCATTGCCTTTAGATCATTGGGTCTAATTCTATCAGGAATACAATTGACAAGTGTGGCAGAATTATCAATAATAGTAGGGTCTTGTACCACAAAAGGGTTGAGCAATGAGGAAAAATGAGAAACGCCTTCCCAACCACTATCCTCCTCACTAATCATAGAGGTGCCATTAGGTCACATCAATTCATTA
Source organism: Cryptomeria japonica (assembly GCF_030272615.1). Classification (NCBI taxonomy): domain Eukaryota; kingdom Viridiplantae; phylum Streptophyta; class Pinopsida; order Cupressales; family Cupressaceae; genus Cryptomeria; species Cryptomeria japonica. The sequence continues at coordinate 117,569,208 of NC_081408.1, read as the reverse complement.
GTGCAATTACACTTCCTGTGCTAACAAGAAGATTGATGAAAGAACTTAGTGTTTTTGTCCCCCTCTTTCACCCATTTTATTCTCAATGTGTGCTTCTAGATCATCCAATAAAGCACGTTCTTGGGATCTATCTTCTTTTGGAGCCCCAAATGATTCCATAGCTTTGTGTACTGTATCAACTTGATATTAAAGAGATTTTTTTCTAAGAAAAGATGTCACCAAATGAAGATTTTATCTAGGATTAAAGATTCTCCTATAGAAGTCTCAACTTATTAGCAACACAGACCATTGTTATGCTAGGGATATTAAAGTTCTATTGTTGAGCTACAAGAGACAAAATCTAGAGCAAGGATCTACATAATTTCAAATTGGAAGGGAAAGCCTCTTCTGGGTCCAGATGCTTGTCAATTGATTGAGATAGGACAATGGTCCAACCCACTTCTGATAAAGGAGGAGAGGTGAAAATTATAAGTGATATTGCATGAAGAAGAAATGGCACATCTATCTAGTTGAACTTGAATGAGGTTACTACCCATTCTATGGCTAGACTAGGTGTTGCTCCTATCTTTAAGATCCAAATCAACAAATCCCCCTCTAGTCAGAAACTCATGGAGATCAACCATACTCTTAGAGAAGTCAAATGTCCCTCCCATTTTCCTAGATGAAAATAAAAGAGTATTGAAGTCCCCCATTACAAACTAGTGAGGACCACAGTTGAGATTCTAGTGATCAATCAGAAAGAACCATATTTCCCTCTTCTAGACAACATTATTTGGATCATAAATGTTAGTGAGCCTCTAAATATTAGTGAGCCTCTACCAAGGTACTCGTAAGACTATTGACAATCCAAAGGACAACAAGTCCACAAGAGGCACCATTAGCAATCATACAAATTGAGTGGAGAAAGGCCAAATTAATTTACAAACCTTTAGATAGAACTCAGCGTGCATCTTAGTTTCCTACCAAAGTAAAATATCTAGTTTTAAGTCTTTCACAAGATTCTTCACTAGAATCTATTTATTGAGCCTATTCAGGCCCCTAATATTCTATGAAAGAATAATCATTTCTCATTCTTCTAGGAGAAAAATTGCTCCAATATACCTTGACACCCATTAGCCACATCCTTGGAACTATTTTTTCTCACATCCTTTAAGGATTTCCTACTTGTCCTAGCATCTCTACCCACATCTACAGTCCTCTATCCAACTAATAGTACTGTACTTCCAACGAGCTATCATTAGACATGGACAAACTATTGAAAACCAAGGATTGAGACGTGAAAAAAGGGGAGTCCATACAAGGTCTCATGGAATCTCTTGGGGGATACCCAATAAAAGATACACAAGAGGATGCTAACAATGGAGAATGCAGGTGGGAAGGAAAATTTGAATTCACAGTAGGTGAGGTACAAAAATGGTAGATGTGGTGGAGATCATGTGGAGAAAATCATGGGGGATGTGGAGGATGATGTTAAATCGAATGAAGGAGGTAGTTTTATGTGGGATGAAGGTACTCTAAAAGTTCCAACATGTGACAATGATATATTGACTGACAAACTGGTTGCCTCATGTGTCTCGGAGGGGCCCATAGAATCCACCAGCAATCTCAATTCATTGTCTTCTTTCAAATGAAACAACAAGAAGTGGTCTTCACTCTTTTGGTTCCCACCCCAAAGGTAAGTCAGTTTTCCCTATTTCTTATAGTGCAGACCCTACCTCAAGTATTTTTGCCATCTCAATACTTGACTGTATTGTGGATAAAACCATGGCAAAAATGGCTTATATTAAAATTGGGAAATTTGTGTGTCCCAACCCTAATATTGATTCAATTAGAGTCTGGGTCACTAGTAAATGCAAAGGAAAAGGTCAGATTGAGGTGGAGGTGATGACCAATGACTTTTTTTCCTTTTCCTTTAACTATCATGAAGATTTAAAATTTGTCTTATCTGGGGGGCCTTGGATGTTGGGTAAGTCCTCTCTAGCTCTAAAAAATAGGAACCTAAATTTAATCCTAAAGATTGGTAGTGTAATGAAGCCCCCATTCGGGTCCACCTTCTCAACCTCAGCTTGGAATATTGGGATGAGGAGATCTTGTCTATTTTGGCTTCTTCTTTTGGTGAGCTCTTATCCTTGGATCCCATGACTAAGGCCAAAAATAGACTAGTTTATGCCCAAATTTTAATGAATATTAGACAGTCGGCAGATCTCCCCCTTGAAATATCTTTTAACTCAAAGCTGGGGAAATGGATATAGAAAGTGGAATATGAGTCCATGCCCTTTGCTTGTTTTCATTGTAAGAAAGTGGGGCATTGGGCTAGGGATTGCCCAAAGAAGCGCCAATGAGAAAAGTTTGGAAAAATAAATCCTCCAAGTTTATCCCCTCTCAAGATAATCTAAAGGGGTAGATGCCTCCAACCCAGGAAGGACCATCTATGGAGATGATTAATAATAGTGATATACAAGATCAATATTTTGTTGGGAGTGTTCACTCGATAAACAAGGAGTTCCCCTGAATATCAAACATTCTCTTGCTCACGTTGAGGTTCCTTAGCAACCTTTTCAGGTTGTGAGTGAGACTTTAAAGCCGAGTACCCTTACTTCATCTACCCAGAAAGAACAAGTTCTCAAGTTGATTATTGAGGTGGGTAATGCCTCGAAACCCCTTTCTCTCAAATTGTAGGCGGGCAGTCAGAAATTACTACTTCCTAACTAGGAAATGAGGAAAAAAATCCCTTTATTGAAGTCAAATCTCAGAGACGACAACATGCTTCCCACTCCCCTTTGGGAAATACTTTTGCTCCGAGATCAGTTGGAGTCAAAACAAGGAACATAAAGAGAGAATATTGTTGATCAGAAACAAGAGGTGTGAGAAGGCTACCAAATATGTTTAATAGGGTTAAACAAAGTAGAGCAGAGATCGCAGATGGATCCTGGAGAACTATCCAAGACATGGGCATTGGATCCCCCCTATTAAATGAAGATCATATCTTGGAATATTCGGGAGCTTAACCACCCCCACAAACATGATCTCCTTTCTAATTTGGTGAGGGATCATAAACCTTAGATTTTCCTTGTATAGGAAACTAAGATGCTATCTAACCGACTGGAAAAAATGAAGCTGGTGGTGTTTAAGGACTATGGTGTTCACTATTCTGATGTAGACGGTGCATCAGAGGGTATCACCTCCTTCTAGAACTCAAGACTGATCCGAGGTATGACTATTATTACCAATCCAAATCATATTGCTACCAAATTTACTAGTTTGATGAATGGTTATTCCTAGATTGTTTCCAACATTTATGCTCTGAATAGTAAAGTGCTAGAAAATCCCTATGGGCCTCTTTGATTAATGCTAGATAGATATTTCCTAATGAGAAGTGGATTTTGATGGGGGCTTTTAATACTCCTATATCAAATTCTAAGAAAATGGGTGGGGCCTCAATTTCTGAAGATAGTCAACAAGACCTATTAGAAATGATTAACTCTTTGGGGCTACTCAATCTTGTCCTTAATAGAGTGACATTTACCTGGTCTAATAGACTTAGTGGCACTAAGCTCATACAATTTAAATTAGGTTGTGGACTCTTGTCGATGGATTGGCTAGCATATTTTTCCTGTAATCTATCGTCTCTCTCTAGGATTGGCTCGAATCATTTCTTGATTATTCAGAGTATTGCCTCCTCAAGAAGAAGGAAAGCTTTTCCCTTCAGGGTTGAGAAAATGTGGACCCTTAATATTGAACTATATGATAAAATTGCTAAGTGGTGGGATATTAACATCTAGGGAATGACTATGTATAGAGTGGCCAAAAAATTGTCTAATGTCAAGGTCAATAAACAGAAATGGAATAAATCTTCCATTGGAAATATCTTCTAGTTAAAAGACTCTCTTAAAAGGGAACTTGATTACATTCAACAACAAATCCAAAATTTTGGTTATAAAACCTATGTCATGGATAAAAAGGTTGAAGTCCTCTCTAAACTTCATAACATCATTTCTAAAGAAGAAGAATGTTGGAAATAGAGCTATAGAGCTATTTGGCTCAAAAGTGAGGATAGAAATACTATGTTTTTCCACATGAATACTCTAAAACATAGAGCTTCCAACCAAAATAAAGAGGATTTCTATCAATAATTAGTGGGTTGATAAACAAGAAGAGATGAGTCAGGAAGCAGTTTTCTTTTTCTTTGCCCTTTTGGCTAAAGAAGGTCCACTGGACTTGGTCACATAGGAGGAAATTCTTCATGAGATCCCTTCTAGTCTATCCTAGGCAATGAACAAGGAGCTTACTAAAATCACATCTTTGGAGGATGTCAAAGAGGAATTTTTCTCTTTTGAAGGAAACAAATTCCTTGGACTGAATGGGTTTCCTATTTTCTTCTTTTAGTTGTTTTGGAATATTGTTAGAGGAGATATTGTGGATGCGGCTAGAGAGTTCTTTGGCTCCCGCTCAATCCTCAAAGAGTTTAATGCTAACTTTGTTGTGTTGATTCCAAAGAAACCTAATGCTAGCTGCTTCTAGGATTTCAGGCCTATTTGTTTATGCAATTATGTTTATAAGGTGTTGGCCAAAATTTTAGTCTTCATATTGAAACATGTTCTCCTGTAATTGATTTTGAAACAATGAAATGGCTTTATACCGGGGAGACAAATTCTAGATTCTATTATTTCTATTCATGAGAATATCCACTCACTTTTGGTCAACAAGAAATAGGGCTTTCTATTGAAGTTGGATCTACTTAAGGCTTATGATATGGTGAACTAGAGCTTCCTCATTAAGATGCTTCAAGCTTTTGGTTTTTGCAATCCTTTCATTCAAATGATAAATCAATGCATTTCTACACCCAAATTCTCTATGTTGATTAATGGAACCCTTTTAGGTTTTTTCTCTACATCCAGAGGTCTCAAATAGGGAGATCCTCTATCTCCATTTCCTTTCATTCTAATGGGTGAAGATCTCAATAAAATCATTCAAAGAGAGATCAGATTTGGAAGACTCGGAGGGCTTTGCCCCTCCTCTCATTCCTAGGTTTTCTCACACCAACAATTTTTGGATGATACTTTGCTGATGGGAGAAAGCTCTATGGAAGAAGCTAATTCCTTGAAGTCAACTCCTAGTCTTTATGAAAGGGAATCTAGATAGATGACCAGCCTTCTGAAAAGTTTGATTTTCTTCCTCAATACCCCTAATCATCGACAGATCAAGATTACTAAAATTTTGGGGTGTAAATTATCTTTATTACCGGATGCCCATCTAGGGCTACCATTATGCTTTGGGATTGCTCTGAATTTCTTTTGTTCCGGTTTGATTGATCGATTTCAAAACAAACTTGCTAGTTGGAAAGGTTCTCTTTTGAGTCAAGATGGTAAACTCTAGTTAATCAAAGCCTCTTTGCAGAATCTTCCGGTCTATGCCATGAGACTTTTCAAAGTGCCTCCAAATTTTGTAGAGTGCATTGAGAAGATTCAAAAGAATTTCTTGTGGCTAGGAACAAAAACTAAAAATTGTCTCCATTTGATTGCCTGTGATCAAGTGTTTCTACCAAAGAAACTTGGGCACCTGGCCATTAGACACATTCATGACTTCAAAAGAGCTCTCATGGTGAAACTATTCTGGAGATTTATGATGGACTCTAATAAATGGATTTCTATAATCCTTAATAAATATCTTGTCAATGGCAACTCAGTCCAAAATATTTTACAAGACTATAATTTACCCTTGGCAACCTCTAATCTATGGATGAATATTCATAACACCAAAGACATAATTCTTAAGGGAATGAGATGGATCCTTGGTAATGGTATGAAAATTCATTTCTGGGATGATTGATGGGCTGGTGATGGTCCTCAGACTAAATATCATTGGGTTGCTTAGCTTAAATACATGTGCATAGAATGGTTTGGATATTGGGTTGTCGATTACATCAGAGGGAAAGTGGATTAATCTAATTAGTATGAATCCCTTGTTGAAACCAATCTAGATGTGGCTAGTTAACATTCATATTCCTTCTTTTCATATTCATGATACTTTGGTGTGGAATGGATCTACCTCAAAAGACTTTATGGAGAAATAAAGTCATCCAAAAAGCAGGCATTTTCGAATGGCTAGCAACCGAAAAATATATTCTAAGAATAGAGAAATTCAAGAAAATGGGATTTGAAGGTCCCTCTAGGTGCATCTTATGCAAATCATAGGAGGAATCAGTGGATCATCTTCTTCTAATCTGCCCTTTCTCAATGAAATGTTGGAGATGGTTGTGTGCAAAACTTGGGTGGATCAGGACCCTTCCTAATGATATTGTTTATCTTTTTTAAAGCTAGCCAATTAGACCAAAAGATGGTCTCCTGAGCCCATTATAAGAAATCTCTCCTTCTGGAAAGAACGTAACAAGAGACTCTTTGAAAATAAGGCAAGAATTATAGAGTCAGTCCTCAATTCCATTGAAAGCTTGATTGTGGAAAACATTAACTGCAAACTAGCTCTTACTCCCAATTCTAGAAAAGAGTTTATGAATTGGGATGGCAAAATTAGGTTTAGGTGGAATGGTCTGAAAATTCCCCCATTTATAGGAAAAAAGAATTCTGATAGAGTAAATGCCATGTGGTCCCCTCCAAAAGAAGGTTGGCTTAAATTAAATTTTGACGACGCATCAAAAGGTAATCTAGGTGCTTCTGGAATTGGCTACATAATAAGAAACCACAATGGAAATACAAAATCCCCTAACCTCTAGATACAAATAACATAGAAAAATTTAAATCCCTCCTAATGGGTATTGAGGAAAGTTTAAGAAAAGGGATTAAAAATTTAGAAATAGAAGGGGACTCTGCGATCCTTATCAATGCTATTAGGTTAGCAAGTACTCCCAATTGGCGTCTGCAATCATTGCTAGACAAAATCTTGACAACATTGGCACTATTTGATAATTATACCTACAGACACATCTACAGGGAAGCAAACACTAAAGCAGATGCCCTATCCAAAGCAACGGTAAAAGGACTAGCTCAAAATTGGTGGGTGGATGATCTAAGGGTTATAGAGAAATTTTGAAAGTTTCATAATGATATGGAGCAGTAGATGAAGGCATTGCTCTATTTCAAAAAGAAATCAACAACAATTTCAAGGGAATTAGTCGAAACATAAGATTCAGTATAAATGGGTTTCTTGAAATTCATTACATTGTCAATGTAGTAAACAAGACAATCAGAGTTGTGGGATCATGGATGAAGGAAGAGTTCAAATTGAATGGAGCAAAGATTGTGTGGCCAATTGAATCTTCAATACCCAAGTTTATAGTGGGAGTGCCATCAAATATTGTTTTTCCTGCTTTTATAAACATATCAAGTCAAACAAACATCAAAATTTGAGGGATCCAACATGGATGTATTTAAGAGAGCGGTGGAAAATCTCCATTGTCATTTTGACTATCAATTTCATATTTTTAACGAGAACAAAGAAAATCCAGACTATAGCGACCTCGTTGACCTGGTTGCAAATAAGACATTTAATGCAATTGTGTCTGATATCACAATACTCTCAAGCCACATCACAGAGGTAGATTTAACATAGCCATATACTAATATAGGACTGCGACATTTGTTTTTCTTACTGCTTTTCTTATTTGGCTATTGGAGTGGGACAAGAAGACAATTTCACAGGAGAGCCTACCAACCAAATCGAGATGTATCTCTATTTATTACAGAATGGTAAAGTTCTTCTACTTGATATTGGACACGAGTCATCAAAATCTCCACAAGTACTGGAGAGGAAGTTGAATCCTTTGTAACAGGAGGATAAGGAGCATTGCATGACTAAGGATTTGAGAAGCAAATATGTTACCTAGTAAGATTTAGTTAAAATACAGGATAGTATGGTTTCTGGGCTGATTAAGCCCCTAGCAAGACCAGAGGTTTTCTTGTCCATTCTTTCATATCGATACCCACACGAATAGACTCATGTAAATTCTATTTTATAAATAATTAAATTTTTGGTTTGGCTTTTTATCGACCAAAATAAATATATATAATTGCAAGTTGAAGTTTATTAGTATCTTTTTTATAACTTTACTGTGGCATCTAAGAAATGGTTGCAACCAAAAAACAAGAAAAGAACAAAATATATATTTTTCGTTAACACAAATGTACGTATATACAGGGTTATAGCTTTAATTCAAACCAGTGATTTGAATAACTATGAGGTCTAAACTAGTTTAATCATTAAATTTAAAAAAAACATCAACTATACAAAGAACTAAACTTATTATTTAATATGATAAAAATGAATAATCATGAGATCTAAAGGCATGACCATTTAATTTTGATTCAAATGAAAAAAAAATATAAGAAGAATTAAATATATTTTCTTATTTAATAAAATGGAATAATTATGAGATATAAAAGATAGAATTAACTATTCAACTTTGAATCAGGTGAATAAACAATTATAAAATGAACTGAACATATAAAATTAAGAAAAATTTTAATTAGTACATTTTGCATCAAATGAAAAAACAATTTATAGAAAGAATGAACATTAAAAATTATTGCATAAAAATGAATGGTTATGAGATCTAAAAGATATGCTTAACCATTCAATTTTGAGTGAAATGAAAAACACTTATAAAATGAATTGAGCATATTTTATTATTTTATAAAAATGGATAATTATGGGATTAAAAGATAGACCTAACTATTCAATTTTGAGTCAAATGAAAAATAAATTTTAAAAAAACTGAACATAATGTTTTATTTTATTAAAAATAATAACTATCTTAACCAAATAGTTTTTTATCAATTGATATAAACCTTTATATAAGAGACTGCACATACTTTCATATTTGATGAAAATGAATAATTATTAAATTTAAAAAATAGGCCGAATAATTCAATTATCAGTCAAATGAAAAACAATTATAAATAGATCTAAACATACTTTATTAATTGATAAAAATGAATAACTATGGATCTAAAACATGGGCATAACAATTCATCAAACACCAAAAGTAATCTTAAAAAGAACTAAACATACTTCTTATTCAATAAAAATGAATTGTTGTGAGATCTAAAATAAGACCATCACCATTCAATTTTGAATCAAATGAAAAAACAATTATAAAAAAAATTGAATAAACTTTCTTATTCGATAAAAATGAATAATCATCTTGTTTATCAAATTTTGAATCAAATTAAAAGTAATTTTAGAAAAAATTGAACATACTTATTTGACCAAAAAATAAATTAATAATTATCCAATCTAAAAAAATAAACTTAACTATTCAATTTTAAATCAAATGATTAAACAATTGTAAATAAAATGTACAATAATTTCTTATTTGATAAAATTGAAAAGATAATCTAACTTTAGATCTTAATATAATTTTAGAGTTCTGATATCTCTGGAAGCGGTCATCCAACCGTATTCGCCCACCTATGTCCTTGGGGCAACGTTTACAAATACTGCTTTCCACTTGCAGCACACAGTGAGAGCATCTCACAGCTGATATATTCCATAGACCTTATTGGGAGAATGGCCACGGGAAGAAGTGTTAAACCTTGAAATTTAAAATGCATTGAGAAACAGATCGCTGATAATTAGATTCAAGTTTTTGAAATAACAGTATGTTTCCATGCCGCTCTTAGCTTATTTTTGCTATAGCCATTCTAAATCTTTTTAGAAAATATTTGTGGAGCCGGTAGTTCTATGAATATTTATTTTTCTGCTTATTTTTAAGGGGAAATTGAAAATTAGTATTAATAATATTAGAAATAATTTGTGCAGAAGAAAAATTAGAAATAAAATGTTAGGAAAAAAAAGGAAAACAAATTTGTGAAACCATGTGACATTTTTGACAATATGCACTTACTGCTTATTTCCAGCCCCCCTGCCTTATGTTCCCATAGGGCTGCTTAACTCTATTTTCTGAAATTTAAGCAGTTAAGTGTTCCATGCAACTTTAAAATTGTGAAAAAAAGATAATTTAGAATCGTTCCCTACTTTGATGGAGAAGCTATTGTTTAGGAATTAAAAATAAGCCATGGAAGAAAAGGGGGCTGGAAATAAGTAGTGACTGCTTATTAACAAAATGTCACGTGGCTCTACAATTTGCTGCTCCACAAAATAGAGTTAAGCAACCGCATGAAAACATGAGATAAGTACTACAATGGATAAGTGTTGAAGAATTATAACAGGTGTGCCATACGTAGATACATAGGAGCGAACGAAAATTCATTAAAAACACAAAAGGATAAAGAGGATCATCTTGTTCTTCCTTTAAACTCTGAAGACAATTGGAGATCATAGATGGCATGGGCTAGTGTTGTGAGGAGATGGGTAGAAATAAAGAGATGGGCATCCCTTTACTTGGTGCCAATTAAATTCAAGAAATAAATGTTGTTTTGCATAGTTTATTGAACGTCCTCGAATTTGGTTTATCTTGACTTCAACATACTGGCGGCTAAGACTGAGGGCCCATTCTAAGATTTTATAGAAAAGTTGCGCGTTTAACTGAGAAATTTCAAACAGCTGACATGCTTACAGAGGCATAGATAAGTGGTCTTCAAACTAATTTAAATTAATAATATATTTTTACTGGCTGCACAGTCAAGCATAAACTACCGTTAAATTAACATTTAAGAGTTTTGAAATTTTTTACTATTATAAAAAAAAAGGTAAAATGTGTGAGTTCTACTGATCTCTGTATCACGTCATTCTTTTGCAATAATGTTGCCATCGGTCAAAAATGTAAATGTTTTAAATATGGAGGTAGGTTCTATGAAGTTGGTTTGGAGTTTTTTTTAAAGAAAAATGTATATATTAAGAAAAGAAAGATGTTGTTTTTAAAAGTATCTTGAAAGAACAATTTAAATTTGACTATATCTACTACTTTAAATATAAACGTGAATGGAAAGAGTTTGGCTTGGTATGACAGATCTTGTTACTAGAATTTTAACATTTTCTTCTGCCCAATATAATTATGATTCTTTAGGTAGAATGGGGCCCATCATATTGTTTGTTAAAAAGTAACATTAAAAGTAGACAATAATAACACATTAAGAAAATAAAAAATGGAACGTGCATCATTCAAATTGATTCGATAGTGATATTGAGTTTGAAAGAAAAAAACAGCAGCAATGTTTTGAATAATGTGAATTTGAATGGTCTCATTTCTCATTTTTATGGAAACAAATTAGCTATTGAATATTGTAATAGTGAAATTTGTAAAGTTGTATTTTTTATTTTATTTTACTCTAAAATTATTTGATTAGTTTGTTCTTAATATTATTATTGGTGTACAAAATAATTAATTTTAATGTAACCTAGTAATTTGTGATTATTAGTATTTATATTTAAGATTCATATTCAATTTTTAGTTTTATTAATTTATTATCAAAGTTAGATTTATAATTGTACGAAAGATTTTGGGTAGATTCATAGATAAGAAAATGTTCCAATATATTATAAATCTCATATTCAAACTTTATATTTATTCTTATTATAGCTTCTAGTCATTATGAGTTTTCTTATGGATGAAATGTATGGGTTGTATTTAAGGGGAAAGTTTAATTAATTTTGAACACTTAGCATATCAATGAAGTGAACACCTCTTCTACACACTAACAAGCCTTAAAATAAGCTATCTAATGACGTCAATACTACATCATTATTTAAGAACATGTTAGATGAGTACTAGTTGTCCTTAATCATTCTCAAAGTTATTCACTTATAGTTTTTGAAACAAGGCAGATATTATACCTTTCACATTAAAATCCCAACCATATAGCCAAGTATTTTGTTTCTTAATGTAGCTTTACAAATATAGGTGAATAGTTTGTAACATTTGGGACTATCATATATTATGTTCACACAAAGGGGTCAAATCCTGATCTAGATATTGATGAAGGAGAATCTATATTTGCAAAAGTGATTTGAGTAGAGAAATAGAAAGTTATTGATTTTGATACACTATAATAATATATCTAAAATTTCTAATGTGATAGATCTATTTGAGACACCTAATAACATTAAATTCTCCTTTAAAATAAGATTCAAGTATATTGTATTAATTATTTAAATTTTGAACATTTAATGTAATATATTTATTAGACACAAATATATTACTCCTTGAATATGTACTTTTAAGTTCTTATTTAATTGATCTATATTACAATTCATTTAAATAAATTTTTAGTTTATTAACATATTAAATCTTACATCTTAGCTTTATTTGAAATCTTATCATCATGGAGTCACTTATATGCAGATATGTAATGAATACATTTTTATGATATTAAAATTTATCTTAGTTTATTATACTGTAGGTAATGAATACATTTTTATGATATTAAAATTTATCATCAATTTTCCAATAGGTACACATATCTTTAAAATATTGATCATAGAAGTCAAAATCTTCCATGTGATCCACTATTTTCACATTTTGTCAGTACAATACTACTTTATTACTCAATTTGACAAAAATAACACTTAGAATTTTTTATTTAATTTTTCACATTAATTAAATTATGTTAAGTTTTTTTTTTAATGTTATTTTTACCTCTAAGACATATTGGGATATTTATAGAAGACTTTAGAAATTATTACTATACTATTAAAAGTTAATCGTAGAGATGTGAAAACTATCGCATAACCTATCTATAGAAATTTTAAAAGGGTTGATTTGAACATTATGACTTACCTAATTCTCATGTTATTCAATTATACATATCACAATAGAAGATATTTATCTATATTAATTTTGAAACATAAATTATTTGTATGTATAATGGATTTTTTTAATATATTATAATATTTATTAGAAATAAATTAAAGAGAGAATCATATTGAATCACTTTGAGTGGGTGACCTCCAATTATTAAGTGAAAACATATGAATTTAATAATAGATGATATGATGTTATAGGAGAAACATCTCCATCTTTGTTTAGGATATATCCCTTCATCCTAATTATGATTATATAGGATACTAACTATAATTAATGTTAAGGTTAAGCATGCCACAAGTGTTCAACATATGATACTTGGGAATATATAATATATAATTAAAAATATATCATATTAGGGTCATTAAATTTTCTTCTCCTTTAGAAAATAATTGCCCTTGATTTTTAACAACTCTAAAATATATTGTATGAACTATTCATCATACCATGTTACATCTCCAATTAGAAAATTATTTCATTTGATTAGGAGTTTTGAGCTACTTTTTAAAAAAATTGTTTTTGGAAATTCCATCAAGTTTTTGTATATTTTGTATAAATAAATTTCCTATAAACTCTGAGGGATTATAGAGTCCATAAAAATATGTATTGTTCATGATTTTATTCAATATAAGACAAATTACATCAAAGATTATTTGACATTGAAAACCTTATAATTAAATCTACTAATATTTCCACCATTGTTGTATGGAAATTCCTAATATTTTAAGTGGCTCAATGTATTAATTGGCTCCCTTTTATTTTGTTGGGATATCAACATTTCACCAAAAACTTTAGGACATTCACCTTAATATCTTTTAGAAATATTTTTTCTTCTTAAGATGATAGGTATGAATGAATATTTATAAAATCTACTATTAGACAAAAAAATACTCTCCTCTTGGGGTCCATCTTTAAACATATTAAAGTGACAACAAAAGTATTGATTATTCAATTCATGTCACTCTAAAGACATATTTGTATTGTTCGACATACATTTAATTATCTTTCAATTCGTTAAAAATAGGAATATGAAACTTCTTTTTTGAAGCGATCTTTTTTAGCTTCTTTGAATGAGAGAATGTTCTAAATGGATAGTCCATTTTCTTAAATATTATAATATGCAATAAATATTTTATTGGGATAAATAATTATTCTTGGTATTAATTCAATGTCATGATTATGGTCTCTGAATAGAGGTAAAACCTTAGATTCTATAGATTATGTTTTCTTTTATTATATTAGTAGGGAGAAGGCCCTAAACCTATGAAAAAAAAAGGGAAATAGAACAACAATAAAAACCCTACGCTCAAATTGCCTATCACAAAGATCCCAAGCCAACCCTAAAAAATGATCAAAAGCTAACATGTCTCTATAACTAAACATGATAACTCTAATTAACTGCCATCTACCTATCATAAAAACATATTTACAAGCATTAACAAAATTAAACATAGTAGTAACAGTCATCATCAAAATAAAGTCTATTTTAGGTGGCACGCAAGCCCAACAAAGCATTAACACTATCAAAACCATTAACTTCCTATACCTAGTTTTTTTCTTAACTAAAAATAGAGAGAATTGCCTAATCATTTTTTATCTAGTTCTAGTTGTGCTGAAGCTTGTCAATTTGGATTGTCTAGGTGTCCTTATGCTCATCTTCTCTACCTTTAGTGCACTCCACTTTCTTCCCTTGCTTTGCAAACTTCCTATTTTTCTTCTTAATTTTTCCCTATTCTTTACATCATCAATAATATTACAGAGAAGTGAAAGCCTCACACAAGTTGTCAAAATTTTGTCTACAATCGTCATTCTTCTCTTCTAGGTTGAGAACACGCCCTTTGAGATTGTTTATTTGAACCTCCACCTTATTTCTATTTTGTTTGTCTAACGATATTTTATTTGAATGGGGGACCATCTCATCATCTTCCATATGATTGGGGGCAATGGGCTCTGGTCAAAAATTTCAAAATCCTCCAATTTCACTCTCTTAAACTATTCATCCTAGTCCTCATCTTAATATTAAATATTTTGCTATTGATATTAAATAATTTAGTTAATTTTGGGTTGATCTTAAGTTATCCAATTTCGTGTTTCTATTAAATATAATTGTGCTCCTATATTATGAGAATGTTTCTTGACAAATTTCTCCATCTTATGGGACCTAATTATTACACTTGTTGATGATTTTATCCCAAGGGTTCATAGATTTTTCCATGTGTACTAAAAGTCAGAGATAAATCTTAAAAATTTACAGGTACTATTCCTAATAGTTTAATCCATTGCATACCAAAAACTACATCCACACTCCTAATAGGGATAGAAAAAGTTTATGAAAATAGTTTATATTTTCTAGTGAGACTTTAATATGATGGCATTTAACACCAATAGTGTTGTTTTCCATTGGTTATCATGACTTGAAAATTAGAGATTGGATATAGCTCATGATCTAGCCTTCTATCAATAAATTTGTTTCCCCTACCACTATCAACCAATAATTTTATATTTTTTACTTTTTATATTACCAATTACATTTAATGCTTGTGTTGTATTTATTTTTTTCAATATGCAAGGAGATAATAATTTTTTCATTTTCCTAGAAATCCCCATTCTTGATTTTTTATATTTTATTATTTTACTTGTACATCTCCCTCTTCTTTAAGGTCATTTATTTTCTTAATTCTAGAACACTTATGACTCCTTGACCCTTTTTTGTCACAATTTGAAATTATACTATTTTATTAAGTTTCTCTACCTCTCCTTGAGGAGATAATTTTATACTTCCATTTAGTTTAGATAATTTTTTGATGTTTTCACTTGTATGATTAGTCACATTTTCTCAACTAATCTCATTATATCACCTTTAGTAGTGTTTTGTTTCTTAATATGTAATTATTGTTGCATAGCTTTTGGAGAGCTATAGAAGGCTCCATCAAATGAAATTCATGTTGAATGTACTTGTTAATTCCACTAATGTCCAATTCTAGCCTTTTTTAAGATGTCACTTTAGAAGCTTTAAGTACCAATTTTCAATTGCTCAACATTATATTTATCCAAAGTTCTTATTTTTTTAACATTTTTAGTTCGGTAAAATAGTTGCCAACACATGGTTGTTCATAGAAGGCTATTGATTGCTTACCCTTTTTTTATCGATTATATATTTTTTATTGTTTATCACTCATCTTCAATTGGTACCATTAGTAAGGTCCTACTCAACATAGTTTCAAACTATGTATAACCATGTAATTATTTGGTATATATTGTGAAACTTAAATTGTTGTTCCATAAGTCTTATTCATGAAATTAAATTTATACCATCAAATGTATGAATGTTTATTCTTGGTAGCTATAATTATTTATCTTCAAAATCTTCTTCTATCGCTTTGTTTGGTTTATTATGGTTACACACAACTTTGTGGTTTCTTTGAGACTTCAATTAAAATAATGATTTCTTTGTAAACTTCTCTAAACCCTCATTTAATGATTTTACAAATGGGTCAAGAATCTTATCTTTAATGAAATATATCACTACTTCTTGTTGTCAACTTAGGTGGTTTGAAATAAAAAGGTTCTTTCTATATTATTTGTGTACATAAAGGTCCTAAATTCCTAAATTTGGCAAGCCTTCAATTATATTTTATTTTGAAGATTTATTATGGTAGGAAAGTATTTGGTATGAGAGAATTTGAGATTTAGGTTTATGAATAAACATTGAAGATTAAATTAAAGAATATATCTCTTATCTTTAATGAAATATATCACTACTTCTTGTTGTCAACTTAGGTGGTTTGAAATAAAAAGGTTCTTTCTATATTATTTGTGTACATAAAGGTCCTAAATTCCTAAATTTGGCAAGCCTTCAATTATATTTTATTTTGAAGATTTATTATGGTAGGAAAGTATTTGGTATGAGAGAATTTGAGATTTAGGTTTATGAATAAACATTGAAGATTAAATTAAAGAATATATCCTATGTGCAACAATAAAACTTAAAGAATAAGCTCTATCCAAATTTTTATAAGCTTTCCAAGAATGTAATCTTAAAAAAAAATCTCAAAAATGTAGCCTATAGAGAAAAATTAATGAAAATATTGTCTAAAGTTTGACCACTAGATTAAAGCATCTACTTTGTCTAATATTAACAATAGAAAGAATGAACCCTATCTATTTTTTCATAATATTTCCAAAAAAGTAAATATTTTTTAATAATACCAATGATTACAACCTATAGAGAAATGAATTTTAAGATTAAAAAATGTATGTAAAATTCTTTAAAACTTAGTGTCAAATGTTATTTCCTTTCTTTTGAGAGTTGTCTAATAAATATCTCAAAACCCAAAAAAATGACACAAAAATTTACAATGGTTTGAATGTTATGATAGAAAGAAGAAGGCTGGCCAAAAGTGTATCTATAATATCACTTGTTATGATATTTCTTTGAAATAAAGACAAAATTAGAATTCAATATTAGATGATATGATTCTCCATGAGAAACATTTTCACCATTATTCATAATATTACCTATGGAAAGACATATCCGAGTGATAATAATAAGAGTATTTAAGCTGCTAAATATAGTTAATGTTATAGATAATCATGCCACTAGTGATCAACATATCATACATAGGAATATATAATATATACTCAGTAATATATCATATTAGGATCATAATAAAATATTTGTTGCAAGGCATTTTTTTGTTTAGTTTTTTATTAGATTAGCAAGGACGCGATCCTAAACCAGAGATACAACAATGAACTTACAAGATCATACAACCATCAGCACATAAAAAATGATCTCCCTTCAAAAATAATCAAAAGATTTCATCACCCTGTAGCTATTTCTACTCATACAAAAAACCTTCTAGCTATTAAACCGAATAACAGTAGCTAACTTATTAACCTTCTCCTTAGATCTAATTATCATAGAGTTCATATCAATATTAGCCTTTCTAGGATAGTAATAAACTAACCAGTTAATCGAAAGGGGTTTGAAGACCCCACAATTGTTCTGAAAAAGACAAGTCTTAACCATAAAAGCATAAGCAGAAACATAACTAAGAACAGCTACTCTTTCTTGAGTAGGTTCCAATTTTTCTTTAACCTTCCCAGATTTTTAATCCACGTATCATCTTGGTCCATGTCCTCCTCCTTGTTTAGCTTGTACTCACCCCTCTTAGCCTTCTTCTTTTTATTCCTTTGAATTCTGCCATAACCAAAGATTCGCCCCATAACAGCATTGTTCATGACGCATTACTAATTTGGCAAAGAGAATTAACATCACATAATTAATTAATATTCTTGTCATGTTCCGCATTTTCCTGCTCCAAAGTAGATAATATTTCTTTTATTTCAATTAACTGCCCCTTAATCTTATAAATTTCCTCATGATCGGTTGACATGGGTGATAACTTAACAATTTCATCATCTTCTAAGTTATAAGGGTCCACCAGGCTTCTAAGTAGGGAATCACATTCAATATCTATTTTACTACTCTCATCCTCCCTTTCCTCTTCATCCTCAGGTTCACTTTCAAAATTATTGTTCTCATTCCTCAGTTCCTCTACTTCCTCCATATCCTTGTTGGGGTTATTGTTCTTCTCTTCATATTTCACTTGGAAATCTTCATCTTTAGGGTTATCCTTCTCATCCTCTTCCTCATCAAGTTTATAGATTTCCATGAGGGGGTATTCATCAGTTTGAACTCATTTTTGTCATAATTAATTCTCCCTTTAGCTTGTAGATGGGTAGATCTTCTCTCTCCCAAGCCACTATCATACTTTTCTTGATTCTCATCTTTTTCCCCTTCTTTCTTAGATTTATGGAGCTCTAAGTCAATGGTGATACTAGACCCAATCGAGTCGCTGCTAGTCTTCTTATCTTTTCTTGGGGTGTTTCTGGGGGTTTCAAGCTTTCATTTATCAAGGTTAACGTCAAGAAGGGCTAATTCCAAAGAGTCCTTTTCCAGTACCGCAACTGAACTAGTAGAGATAGTTATCATAGAATTCGTAGGGCTGAGAGAGTTGTGTGTTTTTAGAATTGAGGGCGGTAGGATAGGGGTTTTAGTAAAGAATTTGTTGGAGCTACCAACACTTATAGAGGTAAGGGAAAGACTGCTAACAATGGAAGAATGATCAACAACAAATTTATACATCAACTAATTGAGGACTTGATGGAGTGGGGGATTCACCCCATTTTGGATATAGGTTTTAAGGGAGGAAAAAAGAAAAAATGGCATATTGATTTTCTTCAAATTCCTAACATGGTTGAGGATAGGGAAGTGGTACCCATGCATAGTTGTGTACCATCCCTCAATAGTAAAATATCTCATAACATAATAAATAACCAATAGATAAGGTTGAGGTAAGGAAAAATGATCATACCTGATGAGCTTAAAATATGCTCATAATTTGGATGTTATGATAAACTTTTAAATGCCTTTACTGTTGTTATTTCATGGATGTTCAGACTTTGTGAAACCTTTTTGGGATATCCTGTAGCAAGATACTTTTATATTCTTGCAGCTCTTTGTGTTGACTTGATTGCATTTATTGCCTCGTTGACCCCCTAAAATGACTGGTATATCGTATACAGTTTTTGAATGATGAAGTAAATCTAAAATATGTGATTAATGAATAGATATCGTGTATGTGCCATACGCCTTTTCTGTTGCCTGTTACCTTTTGTTTCGTAGGTTGTTGAAGAATGATTGAGTCAAGCGCAGCCAATCTTGGCCTTGCAGTAAAGACCATTTCCTGTACGACTTCGAGGAAGAAGACTCTTTGACCGAAATCGTGGGAAAGAATTTTAATGACAAAGAGTAGAGCGCTAGATTCTCTCTGGATTGGGTTGAATGCATAAATTCATTTATGAAGTTTGTTCCTTGATTCGAGGATATGTTTTACTTCCACGTCTTTCTTTGATGGGGTTAGTTAGTTGCTCTCCTATTTTTAAATAAAGCTTCTCCTCCTGCATGAGAGAGGACTAAGAGAAGGATAGAATAAGAATAGTAGATGTCATGTAAGAATGAATATGATAATGAAAGACAGAATCTGTTTAACCAGAAGCAGAGTTTGTTGTTAGTTTCCATATCAACAAAATAATGTATATCATTTTGTTTTTATGAGTAAAGTTCAATGAAGTTCTGAGTTTAGCATCTGTGTAATCAGGAGATGCTTGCTAAGGGGCCCCACCTAGTAGGTATCTATAGCTAGTTAGTTAGTTGTTCTTTCCTGTTAAGCTTCAGTTTTCTTTCATCTTTAAATTTTTTATACAAACTCAGCTTTACATTGCTCCTGCAGCACAAGGAATCCATCACTGTGTCTGTTCCTACAGCATAAGGCCAGTTCATAGTTTGTGTTTCAATTGTAGTTATTATGGTTTCTGTTGTAATCAAATCATAGTTGAGTTAAAGAGCTTTGCATTACCTTCCTATAGCGTAGGTAGGATTTCTTTTCAGTATGTATTTCCACTAAGATTTGACCAAAATGAGTTCCTAGTGCATATATTTTGCTGCGCCATTTAAAGTATACGTCCCCTGGTTTGACAAGTAAATGAATGTCTACAGAGAGAGATATTGGTCACCTGTTGGAATGCCCAATTCCCAGGAAAGGTTTTACTATGATTTTCATATCCTTTTGTGGGCGTGACCATCATTTTTGGCGTCATTGCTGGGGATGGCGTCTAGCTAGGAGTTTATCAGAAGTCAGTTTTGGCATTAGTTTAGCTTGTTAGTAAAATTTTCTAGATTCTTCAAGCCACTATTCATTATATTGCATGCATAGAAGAAAAAGAGACACCCTGGGAAGGTTCCTCTTTGAAAATCTATTTATTGAACTACCATTTGACCTAGCTGACAACGAACCTGAGGAAAATCCATTCACTCTGTTATTTCAGCAACTAAACATGGCAAATAATCCACCTAATAATCCACCTCCTGCATTTGAGTTTCCTATTGTTCCCCAGGGAGATACTAACAATCTTAAAAACATTCCCTCTTCTTTGCTTCCAAAATTTTATGGCCTGGTCACAGAGGACCCAGAAACCTTTCTGTTTAAATTTGATGTCCTCTGTCGCAGTTATGACTACAACACAAACACTCATAAATTGAAGTTATTCCCTTCCACCTTGAAGGAAGGAGCTCTCAGATGGTTCATGAGTCTGGGAAAAGGTGTAGTTGATAGTTGGGAGGTCATGCAGATAAAATTCCTTGAAAAGTATAAGGAATATTGTAAGAGCGCCAGCAAGGGTGATGACATATTCTGAATTCAGCAGAAGGACGATGAAAGTCTGGAAGATTACATTTCCAGATTCTTGTTTGCACTACAGAGGAACTCAAACCATATTCTCAACGAGGACTCTCAGAAACTGCTGTTTCTAAAGGGAATCGGTGATGCTTGTATAGATTGCCTAGACTTGATAGGAGGAGGTGATATAACCTAGGTGCCTTGGGATGATATAAAGAAAATATGTCTTAACTACTCTCGAGCAATAGTTAAGAAAGGTAGAGGTCATCATGCTACAATAGGGAAGTCTTCTTCTGGCGGAGTTTCTTGAATAGAGATAACAAATTTGCTATCTGACTTCAAGCAAGACATCATTAATAATATGGCTATGCAACTAGACACTATGCAAGCTCGAAAGAAACATGAGGACGCTGACACAGTTTTGGCCGAGTTCTGTCCATACTACAGACAAAAGAAGCGTGACTACAGATGCAAGATGGTGGCTAATTTGGAAGCTAAATAACTACCTACTGACTTTAAGCCAGTAGAAGGAGATGATGATCACGTGTTTTTTGTTGCACAAAGGAGACCATGGGCCCAAAGACAAGGTATGCCTCAAGACCCTTTAACTTTTGATAATTCTTATTCTGGATATAATAACCAATGGAAACATGCATATGGACCACCACCATCCTGGAATCCACCTCAACCAAATTGGCTGAATTATCAGAACCAGCAATGGCAATCCCCTCAAGGAGGATGGCAGCAGCCACAGGGGCAATGGACCCCACCTTCAAGAAATTGGTAGCAAAATTCTCAATGGCGAGGCTCTCAACAATGGAAAAACCAATCCTCTGGATTCCTGTAGCTTCCACAACCGCAACTACAAGCCCTTATGCCGCCTCCTGTAGTAACTGCCACAAATCTTAGACCTCCAAAACAAATGCTTATGCCTGCCTAGCCAATGCCCAATCCCAATAATAAGCCTCAGCAGCCTACGTATCTTGCTGAAGCCAACCAATATCAAGCTTATGTCTTAAACATTAATGACATCCATTTGAGGTCTGAAACTACTTTACCTACTCCAAAACCACCTCGGATTACTGAAATATCAGATCCTCCCCATGAAGAACCTACTACACCTATTGTTCCTACTAAGCACATGCCCATAACAAATACCGTTCCTAAAGAGCCTATTCTGCAAAATCAAGATAACCCACCTTTTCCTCAGAGGTTGCAAAGTACTGCATATAAACCCATGGAACAACCCACTTTTGACATTATGGATCAGCTAAAAAATGTGCAGATTCAAATTCCTTTATTTCAGGCTATTAAAGATATTCCTATTTTTGGAAAAGCTATTAAAGAAGCCTGTTTAAAGAAGCTTGGATGAAAGAAAAAGGACCCTCAAACAATTCATATCTTAGGGAAATTGGCTAATATAATGTTGCGAAATGTAGTTATTCCAAAGAATATTGACCCTGGAAGTCCTGTAGTGCAGATACATGTAAATAGCCAAGTTGTAAAAAATGTTTTGATTGATTTAGGTGCTGCCATTAATGTCATGACAAAGCATACTATGGACTCCCTGAACATTTCAAACATTAGGTCTACACCCACAGTCCTGCAGCTTGTAGACAGCTCCACAGTTAAATCTGATGGGATAGTAAAAAATGTAATTGTCATTCTTGAATCTTGGGAGTATCCTGTTGATTTCACAATATTATCAGTTAAGGCAACTTTAAGAGGGTATCCAGTTATTCTTGGTAGACCATGGTTAGCAACTGCTGATGCTTTTATAGGATGCCATTCTGGAGATATGACCATTTCTGATGGGTAGTTCACAAAGAAATTGGCTCTGTATCCTCCTGCTAGACCTCAGCCAGATTTGTCCCAACCTGTTTGGCCAGATGTGGGGGAGGAAATTGAAGAAGCCAATTCTTTGGCTCAATTAATGATGATTCAAAATGACCCATTCTCACAACTTCAGAGTGAAGATGCCTTACTGTTTCAAATTCTATAAAACAACTCTGATAACGATAGTTCATCTGGTCCAAATGATACTCATTTACAATGTTTCCTGCAGCAACCAGATTCTGAAAGTTCACTGCCTAAACTTCCAGCAATTTTTCATAATTTGCTTCCACAAGAGATACAAACATTACCTGTAGACTCTATGAGTAATCTCACAGAGCAGATAGAATTGTCTCAAGGTCATTGTTTGAATATCAATAACAAGCTGTCACATTCTCAACAGGCTGATCTATTAAAAATGCTACAAGAACAACATAAAGCTTTTGCATGGGAATATGGGGACATGCAAGGAATAGATCCTTGAGTTTTTACTCATAGGATATATATCAAAGAAGATTGTTCACCAATTAGACAACCTCAAAGAAGAGTAAATCCAGCACTTAGGGAAATAGTTAAAAGTGAGCTTCAAAAGTTGCTTGATGCTGGTTTTATTTATCCAATCTCTGACAGTCAATGGGTTTCTCCCTTAGCCATTGTTCCCAAGAAAGGTGGAAAATGGAGAGTATGTGTAGATTACAGAGAATTGAACAGTGCCACTAAAAAAGATCACTTTCCACTACCTTTTGTAGATCAAGTACTAGACTCACTGTCTGGCAAAATATATTTTTCCTTTTTGGATAGTTACAGTGGGTACAATCAGATAAAAATTGCCCTTGAAGATCAAGATAAGACCACTTTTACCTATCCATGGGGAACATTTGCTTATTTGGTCTTGCCTTTTGGCCTAGCAATGCGCCAACAATATTTCAAAGAGCAGTAATTAGTATCTTTGCTGATATATCTCATGAATGTATGGAGATTTACATGAATGATTTCACTGCCTATGGAGTCACATTTGAAGAAGCACTGATAAATTTAGAAAAAGTATTGAAAAGGTGTAGAGAGCAAAATTTGTCTCTAAACAGTGAGAAGTGTTTTCTAATGATGGAAGAAGGTATTGTTCTAGGTCATCATGTTTCAAAAAATGGAATTCAGGTCGACCCTACTAAAATTGAAGTAATTCAAAATTTACAAACTCCTGCAAAACAGAAAGATGTCAGAAGTTTTCTTGGTCATGCAGGGTATTATAGAAGGTTTATAAAAGACTTCAGTAAAATTGCCAGTCCACTTTATGCTTTGTTAACAAAGGATTCCCAATTTAAGTGGACAGAGGCCTGTGAAAAATCCTTCCTACAATTAAAGGACTTGCTTACTAAAGCCCCTGTTCTTCAAGGTCCAAAATGAAATTTTCCTTTTCACATACATGCTGATGCTTCTGACTTTGGCATAGGAGCAGTTCTGAATCAAAAAGAAAATTCAGTTGAACATGTTATTTACTTTATCAGCAAGAACCTTCAAGGTCCTGAGCTCAACTATACTGTCATAGAAAAGGAGTTGCTTGCAGTAGTATATGCTTTGAATAAATTTAGACATTATGTCACAGGTTATCAGATATTCGTCCATACTGACCATGCAGCAATCAAATATCTGATGAACAAACCTGCCATTTCTGGTAGGTTGGCATGTTGGCTCCTGTTGCTACAAGAATTTGACATTTCCATAATTGACAAACCAAGGAGAGCTAATGTTGTAGCTGACTTTTTATCAAGACTCCAATCAGCTGCACCTGTTGAACATGAGATCATTGATGATAGGTTCTCAGATGAACACTTGTTTTCCATCACTGCACATATACCCTGGTATGTAGACATTGCCAATTATCTAGCAGCAAACAGAATACCAGACTACTTTTCTTCAAAAAAAAAGAAATTGTTAATAGAGAAAAGTTTTAACTTTTCCTGGATTGCAAATAGTTTGTTTTATACTGGACCTGATCAGGTAATGCGAAGATGTGTAAGAGAAGACGAAACTTATGACATATTGCATGCTTGCCATGATGAACCATGTGGAGGACATTTTACAACAAAAAGAAAATCAATGAAAGTTCTTACAATAGGGTACTACTGGCCAACATTACATAAGGATGTTGTGGCTTATACAAGAAAATGTGACAAATGCCAACATATAGGAAGACCAACTAAGTCAAATGAAATGCCACTATATCCACAAATAATAGTCACCCTTTTTGATAAATGGGGGATGGATTTTGTAGGGCCAATTGATCCACCATCAAATGGAAAGTCATACATTCTAGTTTGCACAGACTATGTAACAAAATGGGTCGAGGTAACAGCTATGACTCATGCTCGAGATAACAAAGTTCTTGAGTTTTTGTATGAACAAATTTTCACAAGATTTGGGGTTCCCAGAGAGCTTGTAACCTATCAAGGAGCTCAGTTTACTTCTAATCTGATCACTGCACTAATGAATGACTATAAAATCAAACATAGGAAGTCCAGCCCTTATCAGCCTTAAGCCAATGGTCAGGCAGAGGTAACAAACAGAGAAATTGAGGTGATCCTCACAAAGACAGTATAGATACATAGAAAAGATTGGAGCAATAGACTTCCTGAAGCAGTTTGGGCTTACAGAACTACATGGAAAACAACAACTGGGTTTACACCTTTTGAGCTGCTTTATGGGAAAACAACCATGTTACCTATAGAATTTGAACACAAAACTTTGAGGACAGCTCTTGAACTCAATATAGACATATTTGAAGCATAGAAGGGCCGTCCCCTGCAGCTAAATGCTTTGGACGAAATGAGAAAAGCCGCCCTGCAGCATATAGAAGCAATCCAACAGCAAAGGAAGAAATGGCATGATCAGCACATCAAAACTAGGAAATTTTCTACTAGAGATTGGGCTTTGTTATATGATTCCAGATATCAAAAAAACCAAGCTAAGCTCACAACACGCTGGCTTGGCCCCTATGAAGTTGAAAATGTGTTTGACAATGGAGCTGTACAACTGGTAACAATAGATCCAGTCCACTTCAAATTGCTAGTGAATGGCCATCGACTCTGGTTATACCAAAAACCAGTCTCCAAGGAAGAATTCATACAGCAGTTCATTCAGGTTCCTCCCGCTACTCTTCTTGTAGCCGAAGGCATTTGCCTTTCTCCTGCAGCGTTACCATAATTTTCAAAAAGCATGCCCATAATAAAGGTTTTCTTTTTACAAAAGGAAACCCCTTTTCTCCATTCTCACTTATCGCCTCCATTTCATTTTTTTAACTTCCATCCATTCATTTCATCTGTTCATTTCATCCACCCATTTCACCCATCCACGTCATCCATCCGCATCAGACTTAATTAAGATATCTTTCCCACTTGTCAATCCATGCAGATGCCATCATATTTCTTCACACGTACATGCAATTATCAAAGGTACGCCATATCTTTTCTTATTGCATATTTGATTTATTTCATTCTATTCATTTACTGCTATGCATGTACTGGTCATTATTACCTGAACTTCTACCTGTTCTTTACGACATGTGAGGACACATGTCATACTTTAAGTAGGGGGCGGGGTAATCCATCTTTTAAAACCTGTCTTTTCGCTGCTGCCATAACTGCAAAATAATCTTTCTTTAATACTTTTCTGGTACTTTCCAACTATGATCGCATGTCTTTCTTTATTGCATAATCACGATTAAGACTGCTTGTTCAAAAAAGTTCATTTTTGGAAAAGAAAGAAAGAAATGTGACGACACGAAAGAGGAAAAAAAATCAGAACAGAAAGGGAAGCAGAGAATTTGAATCTTTAGCAAGGAATCGAGTTCAGCTAAAGGAAAACTGCAAACATGGGTGGTTAGTTGGTGCGACATGAGCCTATAGCTCATGAAACGTTATTGCAAAATCCACAAACAGTCCATGCATTCAGCCTCTGTGGATGGTTAAATTATTTCTTGAGCTTAAATGATTTTGATGAGGAGGCTGCTGCAGAATTTCTAAGAACCCTTTCTGAAGGGAAGCCACCGTATGGGGTCTAACGGTTGTTGCAACTGAAAATAGAATTGCAGAAGTAACTGGGCTTCCAACCATTGAATAAAACTTTTCTTCAGACGCTGTAGCTGCAAGGGTTGAGTTTTCAATGCCTACTAATGGACCTCTGGAAGTCTCCAAGCAGGGATGCAAGCGCGTATTATTGCCTCCTCCTTATTCAGAGTATGCTACTTACATAATCAGGTATTTGACCTGTGAAGGCCATTTTTCCTATCTGCATTCTCATCATTTTAAATTATTGAGCCATATGAGGCATGGGTTAGTTATAAATGTTTCGAATTTCTTATTAAAATTTTTAGAACACAATGCCCACGGAACTCAACAGGGGAAAGTTAATTTTGTCACTCATCATGGCCTTATTAAATTACTGATTGAGCGCTCTTTAAGGGATGTCTCATCTCTCTCCTGGCAACAATTTGTTGCCCAAAAGAGTTTGCAAATTCCACAACCCCTAGGGTACTTACCCCACGGCCTCAGAAAAAGAAGAAAGAAAGTGTATCTACCAGTAAAATAGGGCAAGGGTCATCTACTCCTGTAGCACCTGGTCCTGCAGCTTTCTCCCCTGAATCCTCTGCTAGGGTACAAACTAGGTCTGCCACTAGGAGTGAGAAGTGAAAAACAAAGGCAGAAGGGTCCCCAGAATCTGACCCTCATTCTTGGAAAAGGCAATGCCCTTCTCCTGCAGCACCTTCCCCTGCAGCTGTTTCTCCTACAGCAACGCCTGTTGCTATTTCTAGTTCACCGTCATCCTCTGGTAGGGCAAAGCCCTCTAAATAAACAAGGAAGAGGAAAGCTACCGGAACACCTCCTGTAGCCGCATCAGTGCCAAGAAGGTTTTCCGCAAGGAAACAATCTAAGACCTCCCCTACTTCACCGCAACCAGAGGTGATTGTAATTTCAGAAGGGTCTATTGAGTCTAAATTTAATGTTTCTCAGAATGTGTTTGAAAATGCTGCCTAGAGTTCGTTCGTTCCTGAAGAGGAACAAGTTGAGACAAAAGAAACAGGGCATAATGAGCAAGGGTTACCAAATCTTGATGATTTGGCTACTGCTGCTATGCAATTTTCAGAGGAAGCACAAACTTCTCCACTACAGGAACAAGAAGAATTTATCTTGCAGCAAGAGCAAGAACAGACTGAACAATTGAATGTGCCTAGTGAAATTGTATCTCATCCTACAATTTGTAAAGCCATTGTTGTGTATAAGAGAACATTTTTAATGGAGTTTTGGGAATATGTTAAAGCTAATTGGGAAACAGTTACATTGCAAACCTTGACTTTCCGATACATAGCCCAGACTGACATGCAGCAAAGTCTATGGGAAATAGAAAAGAAGAAATTGAAAAAGAAAATTGAAAGTCAGAAGTAGGAAATTGCTGAGTTGAAGGAAAAAATGGACGAAATGTTGAAAGTAACTGGTCAGATTATGGAATGTAGACCTCCACCGAGAGTTTATGCTCTGTGCCTTAAAGAACAGTTTTTATGGTTCCAATTGATGAGAATTTTCAGAAACCAAGATCCTATAATTCATACTGCCAAAGAATTCTATGAAGCATACTAGGCAGCCCCTAACTGGTTAAGGAATTCTCTCTGTGAATTTTATTTGCATGGCTTTTTAATACCATTTGAAACAGAATGGAATCCTTTTCTATATATTGGTGATATTCATTTCAGAGCATTTATGTCATGGGTAGCAAATGAGACGAATTATGGCAGACAGTGGGAAACATATGAGGACGCTGAGAAAACAAAGCTTGTTTTATTACGATCTCACAATTCAAACCCTTATGCAATGTTGAAAGATTGGTTTACTCTGACATATGGTATTAATAATGCTTTAGCAAGAGAGAAAATATTTGATATCAGAAAACAAGTATATGATGAATTCTAGGCACAACAATATTCATTTTAGAAATTGGCATTTACCAGAAGTGAGAAAAGATGGGAAAGGTTAACTATTGGGTTAAGAAAGTCAGAACCGCATGGTCCCTTAAATTTCATAGTAGCTCTCAAACGAACCAGTAGATATATTCAATTTGGACTTCAAACAAGATTTGAAATGTGGTTGCCACTGACATTCAGACCCCCTGTGCTAATGTGGCCACTTTATCCTCACCAAGCTACAAATCTTAACAATGAATTAGAAGACCAAAGGTATGGAAAATGTCGGGATTTCAGAGGATTTTATTATAAGTTTAAAAATCCATTTCAGAGTCATGTAGCAACCACCGACTTCAGAGAAACCACCAGGAAAGTTAATGCTAGAGGACCAGCATTGGGCTAAGTAGGGGGCAGTGATGAGCTTAAAATATGCTCATAATTTGGATGTTATGATTAACTTTTAAATGCCTTTACTTTTGTTATTTCATGGATGTTCAGACTTTGTGAAACCTTTTTGGGATATCCTGTAGCAAGATACTTTTATATTCCTGCAGCTCTTTGTGTTGACTTGATTGCATTTATTGCCCCGTTGACCCCCTAAAATGACTGGTATATCGTATACAGTTTTTGAATGATGAAGTAAATCTAAAATGTGTGATTAATGAATAGATATCGTGTATGTGCCATATGCCTTTTCTGTTGCCTATTACATTTTGTTTCATAGGTTGTTGAAGAACGATCGAGTCAAGCGCAGCCAATCTCGGCCTTGCAGTAAAGTCCATTTCCTGCACGACTTCGAGGAAGCTCCGGCGAAGACTCTTTGACCAAAATTATGGGAAAGAATTTTAATGACAAAGAGTGAAGCGCTAGATTCTCTCTGGATCGGGTTGAATGCATAAATTCATTTATGAAGTTTGTTCCTTGATTCGAGGATATGTTTTACTTCCACGTCTTTCTTTGATGGGGTTAGTTAGTTAGTTGCTCTCCTGTTTTTAAATAAAGCTTCTCCTCCTGCGCGAGAGAGGAGTAAGAGAAGGATAGAATAAGAATAGTAAATGTCATGTAAGAATGAATATGATAATGAAAGACAGAATCTGTTTAACCAGAAGCAGAGTTTGTTGTTAGTTTCCATATCAATAAAACAATGTATATCATTCTGTTTTTATGAATAAAGTTCAATGAAGTTCTGAGTTTAGCATCTGCGTAATCAGGAGATGCTTGCTAAGGGGGCCCACTTAGTAGGTATCTGTAGCTAGTTAGTTAGTTGTTCTTTCCTGTTAAGCTTCAGTTTGCTTTCATCTTTAAAGTTTTTATACAAACTCAGCTTTACATTGCTCCTGCAGCACAAGGAATCCATCACTGTGTCTGTTCCTGTAACATAAGGCCAGTTCATAGTTTGTGTTTTAGTTGTAGTTATTATGGTTTCTATTGTAATCAAATCATAGTTGAGTTAAAGAGATTTGCATTACCTTCCTGTAGCGTAGGTAGGATTTCTTTTCAGTATGTATTTCCGCTAAGATTTGACCAAAATGAGTTTCTAGTGCATATATTTTGTTGCACCATTTAAAGTATACGTCCCCTGGTTTGACAAGTAAATGAACGTCTATAGAGAGAGATATTGGTCACCTGTTGGAATGCCCAATTCCCAGGAAAGGTTTTACTGTGATTTTCATATCCTTTTGTGGGCGCGACCATCAATACCCATTATGGAGATGCATTGGTTTTCATCCTTCCTAAAAATCTCCTCATAAACTTCTTGTAATCCCCCACACTCTTCCTTTCCACCAGCTCTCCATCATTCTGAAGACCAGTTACCTTCGCAATATATTCAAGAGTAACAGTGAAGGAGATTCTACCAACCGTGACCTTCCCATTCTACCAAGAGTTGCAGACCCTGGCAGAGAGCTCCTTGTTGTAGCCTTTAATCACTAAGAAGAAAGGGGTAAAACTCAATTCATGAGAAATTTCCCACAATTCCTTATTATCTTTAAGTCCATCATAATTTTTAGGTTTATTGCATTTGAGAGGGCCTCCCATTTCAGAATTTATTTGAGTAGTGGGAACAAAGATTTTGTGAAAGCGACCAGACAGAAGATTACAAATTTTCCATTGGTTGCTTCATTTGGAATATAAGTTTTTAGAATTATCAAACCAAAATTTAATCTTTCTAGGGTACTTGCATGTTGGACACCATTTGAAATTATTACTCATTAAGGTGATGTAAAAATATAAGTTTCTCCTTATCTTTATCATGAAATCCAAAACTTTCCTGATCCAAGAGAAATCATCATCTTAAGGCATTGTACTCACATTAGGAAAGTTCTTGTCCATGTCATAGACAACATATGTTATTTGAGTGGAAAGAAAACCCATGGGATCATGAATTTGAATCATCACAAGCCTACATAAGCTCGTGTAGGGGTCCATCACATAAAATCCATATTGACAAAAGTCCGTTAAGGTATAAAATTTGAAAAAGCCATAACTCCCACCAAGAATATCCTCATCACGCTCTTTCTTCTGACTTTGAATTTTCCTACATAGGTTAAGGCCCCACCTTGGTGGACCCAATGATCATTTAAAAAAAAGAAAGGATCACTCACATTAAACATGTTGAACAAACTCAATCTAGCATCTCTATTCCATTTCCCACCTTCTTTTTTTAGATTCTTCTTTCCTGTGCAAGGGTTTCCTTCAGCTCTCTATATTTTTTCTCAAACTTGAATACCTACCAATCCAGCCTATTGCGACTTTGATTCACTATAATATCAGTCACCTTATTACCTTATTTGTATATATGTTGTATTCTAATTTCATTGAACAACTCTTTCAGCCATTTGCATCTACCAATGGTCTCTTTGATTTCCCACAAAGGATAGATGACATTATTGAGACAATTGACAATGAGTGTATAATCTCCTTCTAGAATGAAATTTATTTTCTTGATGTCGGAGAGACATTGGAGACCCATCCGAGCCACCCAAGCTTCCACCTTGTTGTTAGTGGTAGTACCTAAACCAGATCCATACCCCACAACTAAAAATACTCTATGATCATAGATTATACCTCCTACCCTCGAGATTCCCAGATTACCTTTAGAGAAACCATCAAAGTTGCATTTAATCCATCCAACTTCTGGGGGTAGCCAAGAGCGTGAGGTTCTCAGGATCAGTTTTTATCAATTAACATTCAAAAAATTATGTCGAACTCGGCAACTTTATTTTCATCTAAGATCTAGCAAAGAGGGGAGGGTTTTGGTGAAACCAATAGAATTCGCATTCACATTTTCTTTAATTTGCTGTATGATTATGTTGGCAATAATTTTGCTACTTCTCATCTCTTCTCTGAATATCCTATTGTTGTGTTCCTTCCAAATGTTCCAAGCAATAAAAGGGGGAGTTTGATGCCATATGCTGTTAGAAATCAAGTGGGGGTAGGGGGAAATTGCCATGCCTCGATGAATTCATTGAAGTGCTTGAGTTGCACCCAATAAGTGTTAAACTTCCTCTAGATTTGATCCCATATTTCATGAGAAAAGTTACAATGTTGGAAGACATGATCAATACTTTTAGAGTCCATATAACATAGTTCACACCTATTTACCAAAGAAAACCCCCTTTTATTTAGGTTATCTATAGTAAGAATTCGACCATGATTAGTCACCCACCAGAAATAGTTAATTTTAGGAATTAACCCCTTTATTCATATAGCTTTCCATAAATCATCTTTGTTATTGTTATCCTCCAAAAGGTGATAGACAAAATTAATAGTGAACTTGCCAGAAGTACTCCATTTCTAAATCCATTCATCCTTCTCCCTAGGAGTGTAAAGAGAGTAGTTACATAACATGGCTCAGAGGTTAGCGACTTCCTTCAAGATCATACTTCTGGTGGATGGAATCACATTCGGATGAGAGGTGACAAGTTTTCTCAAATCAATCTAGGACGCAAGGCCCTGATTCCAAGTTAGAAGGCCATGCACCTGTCCCACTAGATGACAATTTAGGCACTTCTTGATGTTGTTTAGATGTGGGAGAGAATACAAAGGTTTCCCCTACACCCAAGTGTCTTTCTGGAACTTAGTCTTTCTTCCATTACCTATAATGACCTTCCCATTTATTATGATTTCCTATCTTATTTTAGCCACACTGTTCTGAATGGTTGATCCCATGGGGAGCTCCTCTTAATAAATAATTTTTTCCCCATTGTTACTCAAGAAATATTTAGCTTTAAAGATCTATGTCTAGTATTTTTGTTCCTCAAATAGTTGCCAGCCTATCTTAGTAATAAGTGCCTTATTAAATATTTTAATCTTTCTAATTCCCAATCCTCCACAATTCCAAGGTCTGCACACTTTGTCCTAAGAGACCAAGGAGAATCTACTTTTTTCTTCCATACTGGAGCAGAAGAACCTTTTTTGTATCCTTTCATTTTTTCTGCCACCACACCAGGTAACTTGAAAAGAGAGAGGTAATAAATAGGCACATTTTGAAGGCAAGATTTAACAAGTTGAATTTTACCTGCCATACTGAGAAGTTTCCCTTTCCAACCAGCCAACTTCATTTGAAATCTCTCTAGCAACCCATTCCAAAATTTCTAACTAGGGTGATTAGAGAACAGGGGTAAGCCAAGATAGGAGTCCAGGAGAGTAGCTATTTGGAAAAAAATAATGAATGATATTTTAGCTTGTAGTGAGGGTTTGGCATCAAGAAAAAATAGTTAGCTTTTCACAAAATTAATACATTGTCTAGAGATTGAAGCATAACTATCCAAGGTCTTTTTCCAAAGTTTAGGATCAAAGATAAAAGCCACACCAAAGATGATAGTATCATCAAAAAATTGTTGATGAGTGATAGGTTGTAGGGATGAAGTGGCTTTTAAGCCTTTGAGATCTCTCACATTTTAGTTTTTCAAGATTCCTCCCTAATACTTCAACAACAATAATGAAGAGATAGGGTGAGAGGGGTTCACCTTGTCTAAACCCTTTTCCACAGGAGAAATAAGCCTTGGGAGAACAATTAAAAAGGATTGAGAGGCTAGGGGTACAAACACATTGCTCAATCGAGTCTAAAAATTTACCCTTAAAACCGTATCTCCTAATAACATCAAAGAGAAAGTCCCAAGAAAAATTATCATAGGCTTTAGAAATATCAAATTTTGCAGCCATCAAAGGTTTCTTGCTACAATCCATAGAATGAACCATCCCATGAGCCACTAAGATGACATCAAGAATATGTCTTCCTTCCACAAAGGCTTTTTGATTCTTGGAGATCATTTTGTCAAGCAAGGGTTTTAATCTATAGACCATAGTTTTGGATATTATTTTATAAACAATATTACATAAACTAATAGGCCTGAAATCCTTGGTGGAAAAAGAATTTTTATTCTTCAGAATAGGAGAAAAAAATGTGGCATTAAGTTGTTCCAGGAGATAACCTGATATGTAGAAGTCTCTAGTAGCATTAAATAGGTCATTCCTAACAATATCCTAGAAGTGTTGAAAGAAAGCAGGAGCGAATCCATTCAAGCCTGGGGCCTTGTTAGGGGAGAAGAAAAACAAAGCAGTCTTGACCTCTTGCACAAAAATTCTTTTGTTGAGGTCCAGGAGATTTGAATCTTCAATAACTTTAGGTATAATTTCTAGCATGTTTCTCATATCCTAATTCACCCCTTGGGTCATAGGTTGATTAGTTTTAAAATAATTGATGGAGAGATTTGCCATCTCATCTTCATCATCCACCTTAGATCCATTCTCCCTTATAAGATATCCAATTTTTTTTCTGCTTCTATGTTTGAGAGTGGACTAATGAAAAAACTTCATTTTTTTATCACCATTCAAGAGCCACTAGATCCTCAACTTCTATTTCCAGTAAACTTCTTCTTTTTTGTTGAGTCTAAGCCACTTATTTCTAATATCCAATTCCTCCTTGGAATTTTCTTTGGAATCCTATTGTTCTTCCATTTTAGATGGGATATCTTGTAGATCTCCAATTAAGGTCTTCTTCTCCTCAAAGATATTACCAAAAGAGTATCTATTCTAGCCCTTGACTTTTTCTTTGAGAATCTTTAGCTTTTGGGTAGTTTTAAACATGGGTGTGCCCATAACAGGAGTGTTCCACCATTCTTCAACCAACCCTCTAAAGTCTTAATGTTCAACCCACATCATTTCATACCTAAATGGCTTGGGATTTCTAATCCCCAGTTCACCCATTCTTAGGATGATAGCATTGTGATCCGATCTTGAGTGAGGAGAAGATCTAAGGTAGAAAGAGTCTAGGAAGTTCCAATTTGAAGAAATCAGGAATCTATCAAGCCTTACCTAAATAAGACGATCTCCATGTCTTCTATTAGTCTAGGTAAATTTAAAACCACTGAGAGGTATATCCAAGAGACTAGTGGAGGCTATGAAGTCAGCCAGCTCACCCATACTATTCAAAAAATCTTCAATACCACCAACTTTATCTAAGGGATAGAGGGAAGAATTAAGATCTCTAGCAATCATCCATAACTCATCAGCTTCATTATCAATCTAGGTATTTATGGATCTCCATAATTGGGCCCTAATACTGCGAACATTAGGAGCATAGACATTAACAAGGGTCCATTGAAAATTAGACATGATGTTCTTAATTTTGACAATGAGCAAGTTCTTGTTAGAAAAGACCAAGAAGCCTTCCAAAAGATTGGGATAAAAAGAGTCAAGGTTGTGATGAAAGATATTTGATAGTGTGGGATAGTATTCACTTATTGATATTAGTTTTCCAACTACTTTAGAGTTTCGAGCCTCTCACAACCAATATAATATTATTATTTTATTTTAGGATGTACAAGAGCCAATAAAAAGGGTCTCATTCCTTAAGTCTCGATCATTTATTATCATTAAAAAAATGAATCATATTGCCTTTGGATAACAATTATTATCAATTTCATCAATCATTTTTAAATAAAAGTATTTTGATTGATTTACAAAATAATCATTAATGGCCCTTTTCATGGTTCTTCCTAAAGATTCCACCATGATAATAAAGAGAAAAGGAGAAATAAAGTCTCCTTGCTTAATTCCTTTATGACTTTTGAAGAATTCTAAAGGAAGATGCATAAATAATTAAAAAAATATTAGGGAATAAATAAATTGCAAAATGATATCCACAAATTTTATTCCTAAACCAAAACCATATAAAAATCCCAAAATTAATTTCCAATTCACACTATCATAAGTATACATGATATCAATTTTAAGCAAAAAAAATAGTTTTGTTTTTAAGAGAAAGAGAATGGATATTTTCATGTACTATAAGATTGCAATCAAGAATATCCCTATTAGGACCAAATCTAATTTCTTGAATAGAAATAATATATGAGGCAATAGATTCCAATCCAGTTAGCAAAAATTTAGAGAAGATTTTATAAATGGGTTTGCATAAGTTGAAGGGTCTAAAGCCTTCAAAACTTCTAGTTGTAAGTATTTAGGGATAAGAACAATGAAAGCAATGTATAATTCCTTGAGAGTATTTATAATACAAAAGATCCCCTTAGTAGTATCAACAACATCTTTCACAATAGGGTAAAATTACAAAGCCCTGTTAAATTTAGGTCAACTTATCATCAAAAGTGCATTTTAGTATTTTGATGTAAAAATCAGTTGTAGTCAAACATATGAGGTGGATAGATTTATTTATGTTAGATATGTCTACAAATTTTCCAACCAAAACTATTAACTAAATGCATATTTAACACCACATTGAGGAGAATTTACCAAAAAGTATGAAATTATTCAAAAAATATTTATTTAAAACTATAAAAATACCCTTTTTAAATATGTAAGTGTAGTTTAAAAAAAAAAACTTTTTAAAAATATTTTGATTATTATTTATATTTAATTTTTTAATTTTTATTAAACTTATTTAAAAATTAGAAAAAATTGATACACTAGATTATAGATTTCATGTCAAGATGGTTTAGTTTTTTTTTTCTTTTAGATAAATTGTTAATTAGAAAGGTGATGTCAAATGGAAATTTTTTATTCTCAATACATGTGCATATTTATGTTTATTTTAAAAAATGCATTTATAAAATTGAGAAAAATAAAAATCATGTACTAAAATTCAAATTTGTAAACACACGCAAAAACTAAATGAAGAAAATGAAAAACTTACTATATAGAAAGAAATGTTTTATGTAACTTTGTTTTTCAAAATTGTATCAACAATTAACTTATAGTGTTAGTTTCTTTAAAAACTATACTATAATATTTTTGTTTTAAGAGAATAAAAATATTAAATACATGAAAAATACACATTTTAAATATGATACATATTTTTATTTTCTAGTAATTCAAGTCAAAACTTAGATCAAAGATGGTCATTTCCTTTATAAAAGTGTGAGATATCTTTGTAATTTTACCCAAAAATATAATAGAAACTTTGGAATAACTTGAATCAAAGTTAAGCTTAACACTGAAGTTTGAGGTCCATATACAAAAAAAAAAAAAAATTTAGAGAAAAAATTAGATCCCTCCATAAGAATAACTCATTCATCCTCAAGAATTGAATCATTATTATGGATAAATTTGATTTGATTAGTTACATGATGCTCGAGAGTAGAAATATGGTAAAACGTGATATTCTTGTTGCCACTTTCAATCTAAACAATTCTAGAACATCCAAAATTTACTCGTTACTATCATGGATTGTAGAAATTTACAAGAATTAACTCTCTAACATCATTTCTAAAAATATTCTTCTTTAGAAATAATATTGTGGAGATGGGAAAAGAGATCATTCTCTTAAGCCTAAATTGGTGAATTTAAACCTTTTATCTAAATCTCCTTCTACAACCCATTAAATTTATACCTAATAGATTCCTTTTCTCTAAAAATTTGGTCAAAGAAGCATTAATTGTACTTCTAAACATTATCTTTCACGAAAGACCAATATCTAAGGAACTTTGAGCATAGACAATTCCTCAATCCTAATTTGCCACAGTTCTTTAATCCTTCATCTAAGGTTTTGACATATGAACCACATCTTTATAAAAATAAAAGGGAATTTTTTTTGTATCCAAAAACTTAATAGTGAAACCAATTAGAAAATAATTGGATTCTATCCTAGTGAGGGCCAAGAGAGAATAGGAGAAACAAGTGAATGAGTCAAAATAAATGAGAGTAAAGTCTAGTTTTACTTGAATAAGATCCTCCTGCACATAATGATTAGACAAATTATTTGAGACACCTTACAGGTCCACATAAAATAAATATTGCTACTTAATAAAATCAATCAGATTATACCTATTATCCATAGAGGCTTGATATTCCACCAATTTCTTATCTTCTTTAAGATAAGTATTGCAATCCCCCATAGCCTACTAATTTTATACTTGAAAAGAAAATTTGGAAATTCCCAATTTGTTCTAGATCTTCTTCCTCACATTATTGTTATTAGGAGCATAAATATCATAAATAACACAAGAATTATCACCACTTAAATGGTAAGATTGAGTAGTTAATTAATTAGAATCTCGTCAAATCCACACCTTTAATAATTTCCATATTCTAAAATGCTGAAAGACCACATAAAGAACCCTTTACATTACGTCCATGAATACCAAATTCCTTGAAATAGTGGTTCTTAATATCTTCCATCTTATCATACTATGTTTTAGTTTCTTGAATAAGAAAAATATCAATCTTATGATCCCACATCAAATTTGATAAGAGATCATGCTTGTGGAGTTTATTTAATCCTCTTTTACTCCATGATATAGTTTCATTATAATTTATATAGTGTTTCCCTTGAGCATATATGAAATACTGGTTTCAAGATCCCTTTAGCAGTTTCTAATTTACTCTCCTTTTCCCTATTATTTTGGGATAATAGTTTACACTTACCCTTAGGTTGTGACCCAAAATTTACCTTCTACTTATTCCTAGTGATTGG
Organism: Cryptomeria japonica; assembly: GCF_030272615.1. Classification (NCBI taxonomy): domain Eukaryota; kingdom Viridiplantae; phylum Streptophyta; class Pinopsida; order Cupressales; family Cupressaceae; genus Cryptomeria; species Cryptomeria japonica. The sequence continues at coordinate 117,530,533 of NC_081408.1, read as the reverse complement.
TCCCTAGGATAGGGTAGGGGAATGTGGGTTTTTTCTATTCTTGGTTTTAACTATTATACAAGAGCCTAATTTGATTCTCCCATCAGAATAGTGATAGAAATTGCAACCATTTTCAGAACCTAATGAACATCACTCTTCTCAATAGAAATTCCATGCTTGCATAACTTTATAGAGTTTTTGGGTCTATCCTTGTAATCCTCTAAACCTCCCTCATTATATTTTGAGGAGGAATCCGGGTTAGGATATTAGACAACAAACTGAGTGCCATAGCCTAATTTAAAACAAGACTTTATATTAAAGGGAGGAGCCTCATTCTTAAGTATTACACTTGAAGTTGGGTGAGAAAGATCTTGGAGTTCTTTAGAGATGTTTGCATCACTAAGAGAAACATTGAAAATAATAAAATAATTTTCTATAGAAGAAAAATCCTTAGCAAGGTACCCCTTTATTTAGCAGCTTCATTGACCTTCTCCTTCCACTCCTCTTTTATGGGATTGTGCATCTTACTTGGGAAATTCTTAGCCCAATAATGGACTTCTTTTACAAAAAAAATAGTCAAATGAATTAAATCAAACTCTACCAATTAGTCCTATCCACCAAGTGTAAATTTAATTCTTATTGATGCGAGTAGTTTCGAGACTACTTCAGACTAATATAGATTCTATCATACACTAAGTTCTTCTTGGATATAGTCATTTCATCCATGGTAAAAAACTAACTAAAATGTCAAAATTACCCTTTAGGACACATTGGAAGATTGGGGAACCTAACCCAAACTAGAATCAAGCTAAAAGAGAATTTAGTAGTATTAAATCTAAGTTCCTATTTTTGAGAGTTGAAATAGATTTTCCAATAAGCGATGGCTCTATAGAAATAATAGAACACAAATACTCCTCCCATAAAAAAGAGAAAGAAAGAAAACTTCTAGCCATAGGTAAAATATCAACATATACTTATGTTTTCAATTTTTTAAGGGCTAAAGCTCTAACCATGTTGACATTCTATATAAGACACATAAATCTACCCACCAAAGTTATATACATTATGGAAATACTCTTCTCGTTGATACTATTAGGAATAGAGATAGAGAAATCACCACTATTAGGATCAGAGTCACAAAGGACAAGAGGGGAAGAGATTTTACCTTTATGTTTAGCACAAAAATGAGAAGACTTTTTTGGGCATTTCTTACTCTCCTCAGAATTACTAAAGATAAAAAATTAACTCTGGATAAGGTACTTGATGATATACCTCTTACCTCTAGAGGTACCTTCAAAGCCACCTCAACTTTAAATTCTAAGCCATGAACTAGAATCTCTAGGATAGAAGGCATCATGCCCTTAAGTTATCACCACCAAACTAGTAGAACCACTTTTGACAACCCCTCCCTTACTGTCTCCAACCCCATCACCATTATTGCCATTCAGATTTAAGCTCCCATTCCCTACTCTTTTCTTAATTAAAATATTAGATCCTTCCTCAAAACCTACTCCAATATTCACCTTTTATTGGTTTGATTTTTATTAATTTAATCAATTTTTATTTCATATTACATTTGCAATAAAATCTATATGGTAAATCAAAATACTAAAAACATAAACTTTTAGTTAAGTGTTTGATCTTTATTAGAATAGCATGGAAATGACTTGGACCCATTACATTTTAGCCATCAAGGAAAATGGGGTGAACCTCACAAGGTGTTAGATTAATTAAAAAAATAAATATCAATTGACGAGGTGTGGGATTGTTTTAGCTAAATGTTTATTTTGATTAACTAAAGTTGGATATGCCCGCATCAATAGATAATCTCAAAGCAACAACAAAATTACATGAAGGATGTGCAAATGGTAAAAAGAAACCACTACCAAATATAGAAAAAAATCCAACAAGGTGAATAAAGAGCCAACAACTAAACTAAAAAACTAGCATACAGTAAAAAATCAGATCCACTAGAACAAAAAACAATGGCCCAACACAGAAACAAAATGATGGTCTAGTACTTGGGGGTATCCTTTTCCTATCAATCTTGGCACAAACTAATTTCTTTATAAAAAAGGAAAAAAAATTCTTCAACCAATCCCAGAACTAGAGGAGACCAACGCAGAGTCAGGGTGGCCTTGACCAGCAAAGTGGTAGGGCCAGAGCCCATGGCCAAGGACTCTATGTGTCTTTTTTTTTTCCCCCTTCTCCTTTACATCTCATCATGGATAGCCCATAGGGAGGCATTGTTCTTGCTATCCACTCCCTGCAAGTGCACTTAACCTTCTCAATATGTTTTTTAAAGGCCTCTTGATGTTTCTTGATCCTAAAGTCCATTTCACCAATCTTTCTATCCATTGTTTCACACTATCCCATTACACCCATAAGATCATTGGTTTTTTCCCAGACTCTTTCCTCATCCAACTCATCAACTCAAGTATCAATCTTGGCTTCATCCTTAGTTGCCACTTCTAGTCAATTTATTTTTTTGACAACCTCATTCATCTACATAAAGAGTCATTTAATCAACTCTTCATGTCTTTGAAAATCTTCATGCAAGTCATTCACATTTTGTTTCTAGAGACAAAGTGGTGCTTTGGGGATTAGAAATACCAAGAAAGGGGTGATTTTTGTAGGGGACCAATCTGATCTTGAGGTATCTAAAAAGTTTGAATCCTCTAAAGATAGATACTTATAGCCAAAATAAACTATCTTCTTGACCACATCCTTCTCCTTTTTGGTAGCAGCAATGACCCTAAATTTGGCCATTCGAGTAAGGTTTTCCCTAGTGGGCATATTAGAGCCAAATTGGGGCATAATTTGTTCCTGACAATTAGAGGGGGTACTAATAAGGTCAACAATAAAATTAGGATCATAGGTAAACCCAACCATAATGGAAGGGACCCCACAAGAGGGGGATAAATCTAGGTGGAAGTTATACATTCTCCCTAATAAGACATTTGTAGAGAGGGGGTTTACCCTTTTCTATGGTTTTGCAAATAGACTAATACAAAGAAGGCATAATCTACAAGGGGAAATTCATTCTTACTCCAAACTGTAGATGATCTAGTATGGGAAAAATCTACATGTGGAACCCTTTTTCCCTATCATCCAAGGTGACATACTTCATGATCAATAGAGCCACATCCTTAAAAATTTTGGGGAGATCCTCCCTGTTGTAGCCACTTTGGAGCTTGGAAACTCTTTCTTTCGGTTGAAAAAACTAATCAAAATTACCCTTGTAATTCTCTTTGGGTTTTTTGGGGAAATGAGAAAGCATCTAGGGCTAGCCATGTCACCTTCACAATAGTCTCCACCGAAACCACGAAAGTAACACTACCAATCTTCACATTTCCATTGTCCCAAGCATTAACAAAATCAGTAGAGAGCTTATGGTCATGGCCTATCATCCCTTCAACATAATTATCTAGGTTTCCTTTAATCTCCTTGTCCCACAACTCCCCATTTATCTTATTTTTAGAAAAGATATCGGTCAAATTGCTACCCATATATGCAATATACAAAACTAGGTTGAGAAAGTGACAAGCCTAGGGATGCAATGGCAGGTAATACCATCAATGATTTTTTAAATCCTAGTGACTTAACCAACAAGGAAAGGAAAGAGAAAGAAGGTCAAGTACAAGAAAGCCAACTTTGGGATTATGCATCATTAACTGATGAGTCCTTCAAGATCATGGCATATGACTCCATCGAGATATCATGCAAGTGGGTGGAAAGTTTCAAATTCTTAACATATGGGCCCATCCCCACCAACATTTGCACTACATAATTTCCTTCTCATGTCACATGGCAAAGCCTCACATCTCCCAGAAAGTGAATGAGCTCGTGATACTTGGCAATGAGTGGGATAGTTTTCCAATCTGTTTTCCCTGCCCTTCTAAGCATCATGATGGTATTACTCGAGTCACCTTCAAAAATGATACACTTAAGTCCCTTTTCCTTGGCCACGATCAATCCATGATACACAATTGCTAGTTCAATGATGCTTGAAGTTTGTATCCTAAGGTTTGCCACATAGGAAAGGATTAGCTAAATATTTGTTCATATTAATAGCTAATTGTTAATTTCTATCATTTACTATAACACAAGTTTAAAAAAATCCTTCATATATATTATCCTTTTGGAAAGAAACCCATATTTTCTAAACAAGTGTGCAATTGTATAACATACTCCAAAATAATGTTTGAAAAATAATTTAACACTTTCAACATTTAAAATAAAAATGATTCTTTATTCTTAAACTTATTGAAAAATAAGTTAAATTTAATATTGCGATTAAACTAAAATGATGAAATTAAAATATCAAAAATTTTTAAAACATTTACAAATAATTTAATATTATGAATTTCTAATAATTCAAAAGAATATAAATTCATATATTTAATGTTATAATGAGGGAAAAAAAGTTATTAATATCTAATTAAAATTGTATATTCTATTTTTTAAAATATTATTAAACTTATTTTGTATATTTTAAAAATATTTTTAATTTAATAGATTTAAAAAAAAAAGAGATTGTTTTTTTTTTTTCACCACTAGACCAACTCAAGTTGTACAAAAATAAGATAGTTTTTACTCCGATTTAACAGATATAATTAAATTGATCTCTAATCCTAAATAATTTCAACTTTCTAGCTAAATATAAACATTATTAATCTTATATATATATATAATATTACTGAAAATTATCCATAAATTGTGAAATTATAAATCAGCGCATACATCTTAGGAAGATTTGAAACTATAAAATACCACTTGAAATTGTAGAAGCTGTCCAAATACCATCAAAATCAGCTTTACAAGAAATGAGTTCGGCCCTACTAAGACAGTTGGCCCCTCATTGAAATTTGAGGAAGCATTTACATAAATTGCATACATACCAAGACCAGTATGGAAATCAGATTTACGGTTGTTAAAAGCGGTGCCTTGATAATTTTACCTAGCCTCTACTTCGGTAATCGAAGCTTCATTTACTGAACGAATACCTGAAGAAGATGATGTAGTTGCAGCTGAAATCTGTGATGTTGTTACGATTTTATGCTCCTCAATCCCCCAACTTGGCATTGACTTTGGTTCTGATTTTGAAGAATGGCTCTTACCTGTACTTACAAAAGCAGGCATTGAAGGATTTGGCAATGTCACTGAACTGCTAGAGATCATCGTAATAACATCAGACATAACTGGACGAAGTGTTGCATTTGCTTGTACACATAGAAGCCCAACATGAATGCATCTTAAAGCCTGCTCCTCACTGACTCCCGATGCCTCTGAATCCACCATATTCAGCGTATTTCCTCCCTGGAACAGTTTCCATGCCTGCATTACACGCCATTAAATCTTTACAATCTGGCTCCTAACACTGAAAAGTAACAATTCAGAGAAATGGGTAGTTGGAAATCCAATTTCTTACCCATTCTACAAGGTGTTGCATATCGTATGGAAGATCAATATCATTGTTTTTCCTTCCACTCACGATCTCGAGCAGCACTACTCCAAAACTATAGACGTCTACTTTAACAGACAGCTGCCCTCTCATTGCATACTCTGGAGGCATGTAACCGCTGCATTGAAATTCGAATTGTTATGAATGTTAAACCATGAACTATTTAAATCTCAAAGCACACAAATTGCACTATTTTTATGTTGCTTACTATGTGCCTGCAACTCTTGTATGGATGTGTGTCTTGTCTTCAGGAAAAAGTTTGGCTAAGCCAAAGTCACCTATCTTTGGAATGAGTTTGTGGTCAAGCAAAATATTGTTTGCCTTAATATCTCTATGAATGATTCTCAATTGTGACTCCTGGTGAAGATAGAGAAGCCCACGAGCAATTCCAGTGATGATATTATAACGTTTTTGCCAGTCTAACTCTTTGCGCTTCTCTACATCTGCAAGCCCAATTAGAAAATATTAATCAGCTATTCATCTTTTCCAAAGTAAATTGAAGTTCAATGGCCACTTACCAAATATAAATGTGTCTAAGCTCCTGTTAACAAAATAATCATAAACAAGCAACCTTTGATCTCCCTCTACACAACAGCCGAGCAGCCTTGCAAGGTTTCGGTGCTGAACATTAGCCACCAATTTTACTTCATTCATAAATTCTTTCTTCCCTTGTTTAGATTTGGCAGAAAGCTTCTTCACTGCTATCTCATTTCCATCTCTAGTGGTCCCCTGAAACATAAAAAAAATAGATTTAAAGCTATCTCATTTCCATCTCTAGATATCCCATAGATCTGTCCATATGTTATTAAATAGATGATACTCTAAACCATAAATAAAGTGTCAACCCACCTTGTATACAGCACCAAAGCCACCCTCCCCAAGCTTATTGCTGTCATGAAAATTTTGTGTGGCTTTTACTAGAGCTTCTAAGCTGAAGACCAAATTATGTTCTTGCATTAACTCAGATTCAGGGGATACCCCATGCATCTCTGTAGCTGCAGAAAACAATCAGAGAAAAGTGGGTAAGCTTGCAGAATTTGTTACACTAAAACCACAACCAGCAAAACTGAAAACCAGAAATACATTTTGAAAGGAGCACCTTGGTTAGGAGTAGCAATAGTTATTGGTTCCTTAAAAAACAGAGATTTAACTCTTTTTCTGAATATGATCAGACAAATAAATAGAACTAGAATGATGCCTCCAACAAGCCCCAAAATGATAGGTAATGTTTTTGAAGACTTTTCTGCAAAATACAGTTCAATCTTTATTTATTACAATTGTAGCAGTATAATGAAAAGAGGAAAACTGGGTTAGACTTCAAGGAGATGGCTGTTAGCAATAAAAAATAAAACAAAATGTTGAAGAGAATACATTTGCATACATTAAAAAATATACCAACAAATCAATATGCAATTGGGTTGGTGACTCGAATAGCATAATAGCCCAAACCCTTGGATCTTGGATCAAATAAATAATATTAATTACAGGAGGAGCTGAGTAGACTTACTTTCTGGTGTGGAAAGAGGTGGAGGTATGAACCCCTCAGGGGAGGGAGAGGGTGACTGTGCAGAGTCAAAAAAGTGGTAAATCTCATATCTTACCTTACAGCTCCCGCTCAGAAACTGGGCTCCTTGTTTTGTCGAACAGCAATCGCTCAGATTTACTCTTGCTTTAACCAAGCATGTTCTGCAATCTTGTATTGATATATCTCTCCAACATTGAACTAAACCATATACTATTCCAGTAGCATTATAATTGGCTGATCCAACAGCATATCCCTTATTTGCTGGGATGTAAGCTTTGTCAGACAGATTCGACAGAAGCCCAGTGGTTGTGTTCTCGAAAGCATCTCTACTTTTACTAATATCCACCGTGTTCAACAAGTGAAATCCAGTAGTATCAAGTGTTGAAATGAAATTAGAGTTGTGATAGCGCATGAAACAGTCATCCAACCATATTTTCCCACCTATGTCGTTGGGGCAAAGGTCGTGAATGCTGTTATTTGCTTCCACTGCACATTTTGAGCATCTCTCTGCTGATATATTCCCAGTACACTGAAGCAGACCATATATTTTATTGGGAGATTGGCCACGAGAAGAAATGTTAAACCCTGAGCTTTTTGGTGCATTAAGAAACAGATCGTTGATAACAAGGTTTAAGTTTGTGGAATAGGTGCTGCCATTAGTGAAAGTAGAGGAATTGTCGCATCTGCTCCCTACATAAGTACATATAACGGAAGGAAAATTCATTACAAACAGCAAAAGGAGGAGGGTTGGAAGAAAAATTGTTCCTCTGTAAGGAATACAGAGTAAACAGTTGTACTTCATCCTCTTGTTTTTGTTAAGTCTGAGTTTGGCTCTTAGCCAATCTCTCAGATGGTGCAGGGATGAATTAGCTATGATTATTTTTATAAATTTTGATTAATAAAAATAAAATAAATATTTATTATTTGTTGGTACTGCCTACCGACTGCTTGACTATTAGAACTGACGATGTTTATCTTGACTATTAGAACTGACGTTGCATTCGCCATCACACGTAACTTGGTACATGCAATTTTCAGTGCCAGCCGCCCCTTTTTCTTCATTCATTAGTGAGACTCTTGACATGCCTACGGAAACGCACCAGCAAGATAGAAAAATTGAGCCACTCGAAGAAGAGATATGTTTCCCGTCAATTTGATCTTCGTCGTAGGAAACTTCAATGTCAAACATAAATTACACGTGGAAGATGATAGCAACCGACGAGGACTAAATTCAAGACTTTCGATGCAGTTGCACGACTTCGAGGAAAAATATAATTATTAGTCCCGCCTCTATAGGCGGAAACTAATGTTTTCATCTCTGCGTATTAATTTGCTTTGAAATCCGTGACAGACATTTATACTAATGTTTATTTTATAGTTTATCTTAATTTATTTATTAATATATTTTTCTTTCTATTTTTACATTTTTCTAATTGGCTGATGTATTTTTTCCTGGGGTTTTTGTTTTTTTCTTTAAAATAGAAATAGATGACCAATCAAATTTGACTAAGTAAGATTTTCTAATGTTAAAAAATTTAAAATTTGAAATCTAATTCACACGGAGTTAAATCATGCGGCGGGTGACAAATAGTAGGTAAGACTTTTCGACTAAGGAAGATTATTTTAATATTATTTTAGTAGATGCCAAAAAGGTAAAATGAGTTCGTGGGATCCATGAATGGATACATTTTGAGATAATACAATAATATAATTAATTGTATTCTATCTTTAATGATCGTGCTGCTAGGTTGGAAAGCTTATCCGCAAGAAGGATTTCTGTGTACCTATTGCACAAAGACAAACTAGAGGAATTATTTCCCCTTCCTACGTACAGCTTTTTAGATTGTTTAAATTAAATTAAATGAAAAAATAAATACAAGTATTTATATTAAAAAAATAAATCTAATTATTATGTGTATTATTAGTCCCGCCTATCTATAGGCGTTATTAATATATTTTTCTTTCTATTTCTTACATTTTTTTAATTGGCTGATGTATTTTTTTCTGGGTTTTTATTTTTTCTTTAAAATAGAAATAGATGACCAATCAAATTTGAGTAGGTAAAAATTTCGATGATTCTCTAATGCTAAAAAATTTAAAATTTGAAATCTAATTAAGTCACTCCGCGATCCCACCATCATGTTGCTTGCCCCTGTTGCCCAACTCCTCTTCCTTTGCCTCGGTGCTGAGAATTAAGACCCCCATCTTCCTCCATGATGCTTTGTATTTTTTTACATTGGCCAACAAAATGTTCTTTTTTTACTTCCACCGTCAAAACTCTGTATGCAATTAAATCGTCACCAGATCAACGTAATCTTTAAATTGTATACTTCATCCTCAACCTGCTACACGTAACATTCCTCCTGCTATTTCCAAAGCCCTGTAATATCAAAAAATTTGGCAGAAATTGGGGGCATACAATTTAGACCTGGTCAACAATCATTTAGACGGTGAAATTCAGGAGAACTTTGGAAATTGGGTGGAGCTATTGCAATTGAACGTTTCAAACCACATTACTAGAGATAAATATTTCACCATATGAAAATTTTCATTATTTTTAAACAAAATAAAAATTTAGACGTTTTTATTGGTCATTGTAGGATATTTTAGACATTTTGTTTTTTAATTTGTTATATTCTTAGTTTTATTTATATGATATCATAGTTTTATTAAGCTTATGTCTATGAAAAATTTAATTATTATATTAAACAAAAAAAGATTATAAATTATTATTTTTTAATAATATTTGATATTATGTATGATATCATAATAAAAAATTACATAAAGAAATTTTTACTTTTTTTAAATCTTTGTAATGTCTTTTTTTCCTTTTTTGTATTTTTAGCTTTTTTATTATGATTTTATTTGTATTTTTTAATGTAAAAGTTAAAATGTAAATTGTATCAATTTTAATATAGTTTAATTTATTTTGAACTTTTTACTTGAATTATATAGCATTAATTTTTTAAATTTAATTTATTTAAGAATTTAATTGCATTTATGTTCAATTTATATAATATTTTTTTTGTTAATATTGAATTTATTTTTCAATTAATGTTATTATTGTTTTTAATATCAATATTTAATATTCTTGTATAATATTATAAAATAAAATAACATCCTCCCCCATGTTTTACACAAACATCTGCATTTGTACAAATCAATTTTGCCTATTTTTGGCAATAGGCAGGGACTCATGCTTCACAGCTCTTGTATATATATATATATATATATATATATATATATATATATATATATATATATATATATATATATATATATATATATATATATATATATATATATATATATATATATATATATATATATATATATATATATATATATATATTTAATATGAGTTATTGTCAAAGACTTGCAGTTCAATTTGTTGGGGACATCTCGTGAGGATGATGGTAAGAGATATAGATGCCATCCATCAAGATTCAAACCTCTAAAGTCATGTTTGGGCTAGGTTCGACCCTCGGTGAAAATGGATGGATAGATGGGATCCCTTTAGATGTATGCTCTTTTGGAAATGTTATTGTAATCTACTACGTAAATATTGAGAAGTCAACATCTATGTATGCTAACATGTTTCCACCAAAAAAATAAAAAAAAAAAAGTTTTGACTTATTTCAAATTTATAATAAAATTAGTTTTAAGTTAAAATTGGGTGCTTTTTCCTTTTATTAAATTAAGTTAATAATAGTTTAAGTTGTTTCATTTATTATGATTGTGACACTTCATGCAAGCTAATTTAATCTAGCATTGGGGTTATGCATTTAGGGTTTTGCTCATCCTATTATAAGAATCCATTCATTCATTGTAATATATTATTTTGTTTAATCAATATAGAAATCAATGATTCTTGGCTCTTGTGATTGTATCATCAACTTCTACAAATATAAGTTTAGAAAACAAATGCTTATTTATAATGCTATTTTGCAAATTATTAATGAAAAACCTTTAAATATCACCTTGAGACACAATATAAGCAATTTTTTTTATACAAGTGTTTATATCCACCAATGAAAATATTTAATTTCTACTTAACACCTTGTTTACAATGCACTAAATTAGTCAAAGTAATTTGTTGACCAATATTATTTTAAAAATGTTAACATCAACCAATTGTTGACTAGAGTTGACTGAATAATCATGGACGAAGGAAAACGATTACAAAGCTTTATCTTCCTCCTTTCACCCAACACATATAGAACTGTCACCCAGCACATATAGAACTGTCACCCAACACATATATGTTCCACCTTTTATATAGATTACATCACCTATGCAAAATCTCCTTACACAGAATATAGAGATTTTTTTTAAATTAATTATGCAAACCAAGAAAATTGTTTTAAAAACCAAAGTAAACCATAAACAAATTAGTTATATTCTGATTATTCTATTTAAGGTGTATCAATATTTGAGTCTTATTATCAATTATTTTGGTATTATTTGTTTAATATATTGTATATTTAGTAATATCCTAAGTTGGCGCCCACTAGAGATTTGAGTCTGGAAATTAAATATTATTTATTCAAGTTATGCAAAAGGAGGTTTCTATTTATTTGTTGTAGATACATTGAACTTGGACACATTCACAGATACATTGAATGATATTAATTATTTGGGTACTATTTGTTTGATATGTTGCATATTTAGTAATATCCTAAGTTGGCGCTCAGTCAGTGAATTGAGTTTGAAAATTAAATATTATTTATGTAAGAGTTATGCAAAAGGAGGTTTCTATTTATATGTTGTAGATAAATTGAACTTGGACACATTGAATGTTATTAATTATTTGGGTATTCTTTCTTTAATATGTTGCATATTTAGTAATATCCTAAGTTGGCACCCACTTGAAGATTTGAGTTTGAAAATTAAATATTATTTATGCAAGATTTATGCAAAAGGAGGTTTGTATTTATATGTTGTAGATACATTGAACTTGGACACATTTGTAGACACATTGAATGTGGATGCTTTTGAGAAGCTGATGTTTTTAGCATTGTAATCTCTATAAATACAAGGATTTCTAGAGGAAAAAATCATTTTTGGAGACGTTATACTACCGTATTTTCTCTAGGATGGATAAAGATGCAAATCTCCATGTAAAGTCCTAGAGCTTGAAGATTGTATTGTAACTGTATTTTGTTGCTAAATAATGCAACGTATCTCTATTTTTGGAGTGTGGAGTTTTTTACCTGAAAGGGTTTTCCCCACATAAATTTTGTGTTCTTCAATCATCTGTCTTTTTCTTCTGTTTTATGATTTTATGTTATTGAATCTTGATGTATGCATGTTGCTAAAACTATTATTTGATCTAGCAAGATCTCAAATTGTTATATCATTGAACCTCTAAGGATTAATGTGGGAAAAAAAATAATTTTTTTTATTTCTCTTTATAACATAGTAATGTGCATTTGTATTTGATGCTCGATGTACATACTGATATTAGATGAATTTTCTACAAAGCTCAATTTTCCTTCATTGGTCTCATGTCAGAACCAAGACCTTCTATTCAGATAGTAGTACATATTGGAACACAAGTAAAGAACAATCACATACCCTACAAGTTAATAAAAAATTAAACTATACAAAATTAAGAATTAGAATATAGAGAAATGTAACAACCATAAATGATTTAGAATAGATAAATTTATGAGAAGATTTAAATTTATAATGTAAAGGAGAGAAGTCATCATCTTGAAAAGTGATGCAAATCTATGAAAGTTAAAGAGAAAAAAATATATTTAAAAAAGATTATATTTTGTAAAAGGAAAAATGCATGAGAGAATATATCATGTGCTATATTTCTTAAAATAAATGAAAAATGAATACTTTTAATAACTCCCATGAGGCCAAAAATATTATAGGACCCAAATCATGCAAAGCCCAAAACACTATGCCTGCTAAATCTCCTTTTCCTTATGCATCTTGGATCTTCTACTATGTAACTTGATCAGGAAATCTACAACTCGTGTTATTTTTTCCTCTTCAAAAAGATTGCTCAAGGTATTTATATTTAGCGTCTCAATTAGTTTATCTAAATGTCCTTGTAAGTTGGACACTCTATGATGTAATATCATTCTATCTCCACTACTCCTTGAGTGCAATATCAATAATTTCTATATGCCCACTCCTCTTAAGTTATCATCCATCTTCTAGTTTTGCATCTAAGTTGATGTGAGTTGGTTCTTATTTGAGCAATTAGCATTTTTGTTGTCCATTTTATTTCCATTCCTATTTAGTTCTTTTGTGTATGGTCATGTCTCAGATTGAAATGTTTGATATAGAATTCCTTTTTCCTCCTAAGTTGTCTTGTCACATGTTTTCTCTAAATTTTTGTTGATTGTACTTTTTTAGTTCCTTATTGTTATTTTGGAAATCTCTTATGCTAATTTCCTATTTATATTTTACTTAATCCAGGTGATCTTCATTCTCTCTATTTTCTCTTCCCTTACCATTTTTGGCCAGTGATGTATCTCCATGTTTTCAAATCTTCTTAGATAACTTAGCAAATATACCATAGTCAACACCTCAATAGAAAAAGACCCCGCTTCTACTAGAAAAATCTCATATGGGATTGATGATTTAATCTTGAGGTAGTTTGTGCTTAAATGTTTTCATAATCTCTTGCTTCCATTTTCTTGCCAAAGTATTCTACCCCAAACCTCACAACTATATACCACCATTGGAACCACAAGAAGGCCAAAAAGAGTTTTCTTGGTTTTCTAATCCCACAACTCTTCTCTTATACATATATTTTGTAATGAGTATAAGGTTTTGCATCCTCCTTGAATCCTTTTTTCTCTACATGTTTATTAGTTGATTTTATTGTGGAATTCAAGGCCAAGGTATTTATATTCATTGAACATTTGTAAGGGGCTGACCTAAAAAATAATTCCCTATGGACCTTCTTTCTCTTCAAAATAGAGATCATGACCTTAGTTTTGACAGTGTTCACCTGGATTTCCACCTCATGGAATAAGGCTCTAGAGCCTTCAAGTGTTCCTTCAAATTTTGTGTTGTTTTTGTCATTAAAATAAGATCATTAACATATAGAAGAAATTTATTACATAATTGGTCAAATGAACTACACCACCATCAAAGTTGTCTATCCATTCTTCTAGTTTCTAATGTATAACCCAAATAAAGTAGGAGATAATGCACAACCCTTCTTGACCCTAATGTCACTTCCAAATTATTCTAATAGTCCCCGTTTGGTTTGTATTTTGGCCTAGGCTTGGTCATACAACCTATGAACAATATCTCTATAATGTTCTAGAATTCCCAATTCTTCCAGTCTACTTCATATTTTTCTTTGAGGTACCGTGTCGAAAGCTTTCTTGAAATCAACAAAGAAGAAAAAGGTCTTCCCTCCTTGTTTGTCCTAGACCTTTTCAACCATGTGTCTAAGTGTAAAGCAACAGTTGATGATAGAAGATTTCGGCCTAAAGCCCACCTATCCTTTCACCCTCTTTCCCTCCTTTTCAACCCAAATACTACATTGTCTTTCTATCATTCTCTAAATTTTTTTACCAAAAATAGGATTGATCATTATAGTGTGATAATTTGAGAGATTGTTGATATTGCCACTCTTGAGCAAGGGGATGAAAAACGTTGGTTGTCTAATTTGTTGGAAACCTATTTTGAATGACCCCACTAAATATTCTAATTTCCTTTTGTTCCAAGATATGAAATGGGGTTAGTTAGCTAAATGTATAATTTAAATTTTACAATTTAAGAGGATAAGGTCAGTCCAATGGGTTGAGCTTAATTGGTAAAAAATTTGGCTTCTCATTGAGGTAACCCAACTTTATTCCCATATAGGGACATCTAAACTGGAATTCTAAGGAAGTAGATTTTAAATAAAATTTAATTTTATAAGATGATTAAGGTCATGGTTATTGAAAATATCTGACATCGGAAGGCATGACCCAATCAAAGCACTAACTTGAATGGGTGTTAGAAATAGAATTGATTGGATAAAACTTAAATTAATGGTCAATAATCAAATATATAAACTAATAAATAATAAGCATACAATAAAATACAACCAAAGCTAAATATGTAAACACATATACACAAAAATATATACTATATATATCTATATAAATACATTATGACATTAACTAAAATTAAACACTACATTATATTAAAGAAATATTATGGTAGCTGATTTTATTAATTCATTTAGTATGGTATAAATGTATTAATTACATTAAAACATTAAATATTTCTTATATTCTATTTTAAAAAATAATAATTTATTACAATTGAATTTTCTTTTCTTTGGACATAGTTGTGAAAGAGTTCATATTTTTTTAAGTAAAAATACAAAATTTAAAATGCTTTCCTTGGAAGCTTGCATCTGCAGCTCGGATCTTGAATTTAGTGCACCTCAACTCTTATCATTTTGCATATGCAATTAATGTTTGACATTGAAGTTGCACAAGGGAAAGATGAAATAGAATTCAAAATTTATCTCATTTGTTACTAAAGTGGAGCATTTTCAACCAGTCTCATCAATAAATAAAATAAGAAGTGGCAGCTAGCAAAAAAATGTGTCCACTCAATTGTGTGCGATATTCATCACTTATGACACATCAGTAGTGATCACTACATCTTTTGAATGGCTTGTTTTTTATTTTTATATTTATGTTTAAGAGAATATACTGGATTGATGTATTCAGTACTTATTTTTAATAATATTTAAATAATATAAAATATGATTAATATATTTTTTAACAAAAATTGGATTCAAGATGATATATTTATTATAAGTTGTAAAATTTTAATTTATTATTTTTCTTTTAGCAAAATTTGGATTCAAAATGATATAATTTTTATAAATTATATATGTTTAATTTTTTATAAGATTTAAATTCAAGATAATAAAATTATTATAAATTATGGAAGATTTTTTTAAATATTTTTAGATATTAATAATAATTTATGTTTAAAAATATGTTATGAAATGTTTACAGTTATGTGGGATAGAGGTACTCTAAAAGTTCCAACATGTGACAATTGTATATGATGAAAATGGATAACAATAACAACAATATTGAAAGGCTAAATGAATTCAACCACAAAACCCTAGCCTAACAACAACAAAGATCCACCATAACATATGAAGATTACCTAAGACAATGCAAATCAAACGAAATCACAAAGATTATACCATCACATGTCCAATAGGGTTTTGATCTCCATTCTTCCTATCTCCATTGATCTTGCTTGATATATTTTCACTCAGATCTTATGTGCACAAGAGCTCAACAAAGAACAGAATGTGGTTGCAAGTAGTATCATAGTGTAGTCAATTGCCTCAAATTCATTCATTAGGGTTTGATAATGAAGAAAGCATCTCCTTATATAGAAGACACTATATGAAATGGAGGGATAAGATTGAGAGGTGTAAAAGGAGGTTGGCTATGATTAGAGGGTAGGTAAAAGAAATAATAAAATAATGAAAGGGGTAGGTAGTGTAGGAATTAAGAGATGAATGACATGTGTCATGGGTAGAAAAGGTTAATGAATTAATTAAATAAATAAAGATTTATTTAATTAATAGAAGAAGTGGGATAGTTGAATAAATAAAAATATTTATTTAGTTTAGGAAAAGGATAATTTAAATAAATAAATGTATTTATTTAAATGAGAAATAAGGTTAGAAGAGGATAAATGAATTAATTAAATAAATAAAGATTTATTTAATTAATAGAAGAATTAAGCTTAGATAATTAAATAAATAAAATATTTATTTAATTAGACATAACAATTTTAGGTTTCTACATTTTGCCCATTTTTGAGACAATGCGAATTGTCGTGTTGTTTCAAAGAAGATAATATGAACTGATACAGAGTTGCCCTAGGATGGGAATGATATGCCCCCTCGAGAGATTGGATGAAAATTTCTGAAAAGATTGTAGACAATCTCTCGATAAGAAAGACGGGATAGGATGGACTAACCGGATAAAGTGACAAAGTCATGGGATAAAGAAGACTGACGCGGGAAACAAAGGTGAGGGTTAAGGTAGTCTATAAGATAGACCATGGGGGAAAATAAATCCTCATTATCATCTACATGTCCACGAGAGCATATTGCAGAGTGAAGAAAAGAGCAGCAGCAGTCAGCAGCGATGGCCTTCACTCACAGATTCGACCGCGTTCGCCGATTCCAGAGGCTAGCAGAGGTAGGAGAGCCGGTAAGTACTACCAAACCACCTCGTACTTTGTCGCATTTAATTTTTTCATTAATGCATGCTAGATAGGGTCATAAATGCGCTTAGACTAGGGTCCAAAAAGTGTCAAAAACGTTGAAGCGCATCTGCATTGGTGCCAGGCGCGTCTGTGATGTTCAAGCGCGTTTGTGCCAAGAAGGCACGTCTGTGTCGCCCAGGCGCGTCTGTGCAGAGCATAGGCACGTCTGTGTCGGGCAAGTGCGTTTGTGTTGCCCAGGCATGTTTGCATTTAAAAGGTGTGGATTTGCATCTTCTAGGTCAAATCGGCAGTTCTGTGATGAACATACGTTGTCGATTGGATAAGCTGCTGAGAGGATACACTCAAGCAGGTCCTCTAGGAAGACTAGGATAGATCAAGGCACTTTGTGACGAATAGTGAGTACCAAGATAGAGTACTTTGTGATGAACAAGGAGTACTAAAAATATGAGCAGCACTTTGTGATGAACAGGGAGTGCAAATGTGAGTAACACTTTGTGATGAACAGTGAGTGTCACACATGTAGTACTTTGTGATGAACAGTGAGTGTCACACACATAGTACTTTGTGATGAACAAGGAGTACCACTAGGATAAATAGCAACACTTTGTGATGAACAGTGAGTGTCACTAGGGTAAATAGCCATATGCATTTAGATAAAAAAGTAGCATTTTATGATGAACAGTGAATGCCACTATGACTGACATGAGTGATTTGCTTGACTACAGGAGTATTTGCCTATGTTTGAGTCATGGGAGAGATTCCCATCCACGTAGAGATTGCGACCTGAGTTATCATTCGGGGACAGAGCTGCCATCGAGGAGATGGGATTGAGACATGTACTGTATGTGCCTGAGTTTTGGGCAAACATGGGTTTGCTGACTGCGCTTGCAGAGAGATGGCACTCTGAGACGTGCACTTTCCATTTACCAATGGGTGAGATGACCGTCACCCTGGAGGATGTCTACAGGATATTGTGGGTACTGATCGATGGGGAGCTGATCCCATACGATCGAGATGGTGATAGAGAGGCCTTGAGACGGGTGTTCCAAGACCCTGGATTGGAGATGAGGGCAGGACACGTGGCATGGGATACCATGACAGCCATAGGGTTAGCCTTGCCGACAGTGATAGGAGGAGCTATCAGTGGGTTCCTGTGTCCAGATAGGGCGACACGGGGGTTGGCTGTGGGCTGGGGAGGAGCACTGGAGACTTTGGTGACGTAGCACACCAGATATGCCTGGGGACCATGTGTGCTAGCCCATTTGTATTATGAGCTTCATCAGTTCATTTATCATGGATCAGTGGGATTGGGCTGTGGAGTTACATTGCTGCAGGTATGGGCCTATGAGCATCTGCCGGTTACCTGACCGATACACTTCAGGGGTAGAGGTCATGGACACAGATTTGTACATTTGTATGATATGATCACATCACAGCCGTGGATTGGTAGGTTAGAGCATTGGCGGCGGGTGATTGATGATATAGATGAGGTTATCGAGAGACCATACTTGGGCTGCTAGCAGTGGGAGGATGATGCAGTGGAGCTGCCCTACACCTTTCGGAGCAGGTACCTGATTGGGCAGATGCCCTATGTACTAGAGAGATAGCTGGTGGATAGGGTTGGCCGACAGTTTGGCCGGATTCAGAGGATGCCCCGAGGCTCAGGCATGTATGCCCACACAGTTAGAGATCAGGCACAGTTTGGGCCGTTGCTGTCGTATGATTAGGAAGTGACACAGCTGGTGGAGATGATGCCCCTACCATGGGATATGTGGCCTGAGATCGAGGATGCCGGCATGGATGCCGAGTATACAGCTTATTGGGCAGAGCATCTGTTCCCATGGTTGACAGATCGAGGAGAGGCATTGGAGGGAGATGGGGGGGAGATGATAATGATGGTGGAGGTGATGGGGGCTGAGGCCGACGGAGGAGGAGGGAAGTAGTTGGAGAGAGGTGGGTTGCACCTCAGAGGGAGGGTGGAGAGGAGAGGTAGGCTTGGATGGTGAGGGGTTGCGGTCGATTGCCTTTACAGGTGCCAGCAGCACAGGGTCCCAGGCAAGTATAGATACAGGGACAGGGATAGAGACAGGTACCAGTATAGGCACCAGTACAGGTACAGGTATAGGCACAGGCATAGGGGCAGGCACCCGTACAGGGGGAGCCACAGGCAGAGGCAAAGGGGGTTGACCCAGTGGAGGATGAGCTTCTAGATCTAAGGGAGATCTACCAAGGCTAGGCAGATGAGATCTAGGAGCTGGAGAGGGAGAGGGATCGGCTCAGGATGAGGCTCAGAGATACTGAGCGGGAGCGGGATTAGTTTATCCAGCGCTACACTGAGGCTGAGACAGCACTGAGGGCAGGGAGGCAGGCGGCAAAGGAAACAGGGGTAGGATATGCATATGTCCTGTGAGCAGGAGAGGAGATAGCCTATTGGAGAGAGCTCTACTATGGTGCAGTGCCAGCAGATCAGCGGGCGAGGAGCTTCCATAGACCGTCGCATACAGCGATAGCTACGGGGGGGAGCCGGAGGAGACAGGCATCGAGTGGTGGGGTTATGGGTCCTCCACCACCACCAGATAGAGGGGATAGGAGGGATGATCCTGGGGTGAGTCCTTCAAGGGCTCAGATTCCGTTGAGGCCAAGCGGCTCCGAGGGAGGGAGTTCTTCATAACTGTAGAGGGGTTCCCTATGTATCAGTTTTTGTACCAGTTTTGTATTATGATGTAGACACCTGCGGGTGCTTTTGTAGCCATATGATTTTGACATCATTGTACCATGACACTTATATATATATATGAGATGATTCATCTTTGCAGCAGCTATATGCATGTGTACCTATGTGATGAGATGTTCTTATGTGATGTTTATGATGTGGATGCAAATATTTATATGATACAATGCAATGTTTTTGCTCTTTTATGTTTTTAATATGTGTATGCATGATGCAAATGTGAATGTATGAAATGAAAATGAATATGATAATGCAAATGATTGTTTACATGATGAGAATGCAAGATGTGCTAACATGTGTTGTTTGCAGGATGTGATGCAATTGTGATATCTATATGTATGTATGAAATGCTTGTATGTGGTAATGTAGGTGCAACTACATGAAATGCAAATGTTTTTGGTGTGTCATTATACTCAGTCATGTGATAGTAGGCTACGCGGACTCAAGAAGGACGATGGAAGTCAATCAAGAAAGGGGGATGGAAGATAGAAGATATGAAAGTGAAAGAGCTTCTTGTGCATTATCATCATTGAGCTTTATTATGGCAAGTAGGTTATGACAATCAAGGCATATGTTCGACCTAGAAAGTCATTGTACCTGTTTGCATGGAGATAAGATAGTCACAAACAAGGAATGCCCCAATTCATACTAGACTCACAGTGTCCTCATATCCTTGGACAAGTCATAGCATTACTAAGAGACAATCCACAGACAGCAAATACAAATAGGTGACGATACCCCATCCTCACCTTTCTAGTCAAAGACATCCTAGAGACAGAATCTCTAGTCAGAGACATCCCAAAAAAGCTAAAAGACATGTCACCAAAAGATAAAATCAAAAGAAAACCAAGACTCAACACCAACATCCACTGTAGTCCTCAAGTTTAGTGTCTCTTGTCACTTGTATAAGTCTTATTTGATTGTGGTCACAATGTTTACTTTCACAGAAAGGATAGATAGCATTGAACCATAATGTTGTCTGAGTCTGTTGAAAGATTTGATTTGTTGAAGCCCATTGTTGTTGCTGTGTCTCATCTGAAACTGACTGAATCCATGAAATTGATACTTTATTGCGAAGTAGACGAAATTTTATTGCGGAACCTGTGATGCAAATGTTGCTTTATTGTAGATTGTGCATGGACAGACTGAAGGAAGCTGGAAAAAACTGTACTCCTCGAAACATGTGATGTTCTCAG
Organism: Cryptomeria japonica; assembly: GCF_030272615.1. Lineage (NCBI taxonomy): Eukaryota > Viridiplantae > Streptophyta > Pinopsida > Cupressales > Cupressaceae > Cryptomeria > Cryptomeria japonica. The sequence goes on along the minus strand of NC_081408.1, from coordinate 117,509,399 downwards.
TTTCACACCCATCACTAGACGTAGGATTTGCCTTAGCCACAGATAGGATCTGATTTATTATGGATGGAAAGGGATGAAAAATGGAGGTTTATTATGAATGGCTAACCAATCTTGGGTAGATCAATAACAAGCCATGATGGGAATGGGTAAGTTTATTATAAACGAATAGGTTGTGATTGTGTGCAAAGTGAAAGGATGAAAGTGAACCCTGAAGGAGGGAGGAGCAATGTCTCTACGCATGGCGTTGGTGACCCAGTTTTCACCATGGTACTTGCCCAGGGCACCACCGAAGTGGTTTTCACCATTGGACGAAATTATTTCTCTTTACTTTTTTTGATTTTTCAATGTTTTTTGTGTCACAAGGCGCCTGTTTGCCAGGTTTTCACCAAGTAATGATTTTTTTGTTTTATAATTTTTTTGTATTTTTGAATTTTTTTATTTTTTTTGGTATTTTTGGATTAGGATACTCTGAAGAGCTATGTGTAGAACCTGCAGAGGTGCATGCTATTGATAGGATCCTCCAAAGGTTCACCCTCTATAGTTGAGAGCTGATATGCACCAGATCCATATGCTACTATAATAATGTAGGGACCAGGCCAGTTTGGTTCGAACTTACCCTTCTTCTCTCATTTTGTTGATTTTTAGGATTTTCTCTGAGAACCAAGTCCCCTACCTCAAATGTGCGAGGCCTGACCTTGTGATTGTAAATGCGACTCATTTGTTGTTGGTAAGCCTTGAGATGACTAAAAGCAGTTTGTCTTTGTTCATCCAGTAGTTCTAGCTCTTGTAAGCGAGAGACCCTATAGTCTTCATCCCTGATGATGTTTTGCAAAGAGACCCGTAGAGAGGGTAGCTCGACCTCAATAGGCAAGATAGCTTCAGTGCCATAGACAAGTGAATAGGGTGTAGCTCCTATAGGTGTGCAGACACTTGTGCGGTAGGCCCAAAGTGCAGGATTAAGTTGAATATGCCAATTACGACCAGCATCGTCGACTGTCTTCTTAAGGATTTTAAGGATTGTTTTATTAGACGCCTCAGCTTGGCCATTACCTTGGGGGTAATATGGTGTGGAGAAACGATGGGAGATATGGAAGCGGTCACAGAGCTCACGAACATCCTGATTTTTGAAGGGACGCCCGTTATCAGTGATAATGGAACTAGGAATATCGTATCGGCAAATGATATAGTTAAGGATGAATGTAGCAATCTGTTTTCCAGTAACTTGCATGAGAGGCACGGCTTCAATCCATTTTGTAAAATACTCTGTGGCAGTGATGATGAATTTATGACCATTGGAAGAAGGAGGGTGAATCTTGCCTATGAGATCGAGTCCCCACTGACAAAAGGGCCAAGGAGACGCAAGTGGTTGAAGTTCTTGTGTTGGTGCATGTATGAGGTCTCCATAGATTTGACATTGCTTACATTTCTTGACAAACTGATATGAGTCTTTCTCCATATTGGGCCAATAATATCCAGTCCTAATGAGTTTCTTGGCCAAGGTAGGACCACTAGCATGTGGACCACATATCCCTTCATGCACTTCCCGTAACGCAATCTAAGCTTCGTCGCTTTCTAAACATCTAAGAAGAGTGCCATCTAGACCTCGCTGATATAGGATATAAGCTAAAATGACATATCGAGAGGATTGGCGAATGAAAGTGTGACGTTGGTTATTTGATAGATCAAGAGGTAAAGTATTGTCACATAGGTATGTGAAAATGGAACCATATAACTGGGATTCGGGACCGACAACACATATCATCTCAGTAGGCATGATCTCGTATAAAGGGACCAAAAGGTTATCCACCAAGAACTCATAGCGGGTCTTGTTGGGAGGTAAATCAATCAGTGAAGCAATTGTAGCCATGGCATCTGTGGTACGATTCTTCTCTCTTGGTATCTGCTCAAAGTCTATCTTTGTAAAGTGTTGTTTTAGGTCATCCACCAGTTGTTTATAAGGCATTAACTTCTCATCTTTTTTTTGGTAATCACCAGTTGCTTGACGGATGACAAGTTGGGAGTCCCCAAAAACATGAAGTTCCTGGATCTTCCATTGAACTGCAATTCGTAATCCTGTTGTTAATGCCTCATATTCCGCTATATTGTTAGTGCAAGGAAATGATAAGCGGTATGATTTTGGTATAGAATCCCCTTGAGGATTTATAAAGAGGATGCCAGCTCCTGCCCCATGCTGTGTATATGAGCCGTCGAAGTATAGTTGCCATGGCTTTGCATGTGACATTGTCAAAATGGATTCATCTGGAAATTCTGAACTTAGAGGAACATCATCTATCATGGGAGCATCTGCTAATTGATCCGCAATGGCTTGTCCTTTTATTTCTTTTCTGTCTACATATTCGATGTTGAATTCACTTAGGATCATTACCCATTTGGCCAGTCGCCCAGTAAGTGTTGCCTTATTTAGAAGATATTTCAATGGATCTATCCTTGCAACTAACTTAGTCTTATGAGTAAGCATGTAATGTCGTAATTTCTACGAAGCAAAGACCACAGTGAGGCATGCACGTTCAATTGGTGTGTAGTTTAGCTCATATCCCACTAATGTGTGATTGATATAATATATCGCTTTTTCATTGCCTTCAACAATTTGTTGCGCTAAGAGTGCCCGCAATGCTATTGGAGTAGCTGAAATGTATAATAACAATGGTTGATCTAGGACTGGTGGCATCAGAACTGGCGGATTTAGAAGATAATCTTTGAGCATCTGGAAAGCCTGTTGACAGTTATCATCCCATTTGAATTTGATGTTTTTATGTAGTAGGTGCTGAAAAGGATTACACTTATCTGCCAGTTGTGCTATGAATCTTCCGATGGACTGGAGTCTACCTTGTAAGGATCGAAGTTGACTGATATTTCTTGGTGGTTGCATTTCCAAGATGGCCTTGACTTTTGTTGGATCAACTTCAATTCCTCTTTTGGATACAATGAATCCTAAGAGCTTTCCAGAGGTTACTCCAAAGACACATTTCTTGGGGTTTAATCTTACTTTGTATTTTTCCAACCAATCAAAGACGACTGAAAGTATGTCCAAATGTGTATTTTTGTCTATTGATTTGCCCAGGAGATCGTCAACATAATCTTCCATGGTTATGTGCATGAGATCATGAAAGATAGTAATCATGGCTCTTTGATATGTAGCACCTACAATCTTTAGCCTGAAAGGCATGACATTCCAGCAGAAAGTTCCCCACGGACAAGTAAAGGCTGTTTTGTGTTGATCCTCGGGTGTGATTCTTATTTGATTATAACCAGAGAATCCATCCATCAATGATAACATTTCATGACCTGCTGTGAGATCGACAATCAAGTCAATATTTGGTAATGGGAAATCATCCTTTGGACAAGCTTTGTTGATGTCTCTGAAATATGTACAAATTCTGATGCTGCGATTTGGTTTACTGACGGGCACTAAGTTGGAGATCCATTTAGGATAATCAATTGGACGTATAAATCCAACATCCAATAACTTCTCAAGTTCTGCTTTGACTAGTAATGCCACTTGTGGATGCATTTTTCTTAATCTCTATTTTACTGGTTTTGCCCCCGGTTTGACTGTCAAATGATGCATTACCAAATCTAGATCTAATCCAGGCATATCAGCGTATGACCAGGCAAAGTTGATTTGTCGTTCTTTGAAGAAAATCATGAATTTTGATCTTTCGGACTCTGTCAGTGATTGAGCCAGGAATATGTTGTGTGGAACCTCTTCTGTACCAATGTTCGTTTTGATAGTCTCCTCTACCAACATGGATGACTTTTCCTCATATGATGCTGGGAGAATGTCGAGCCTTCCATCTTCGGGTGCCTCAAAGAGGTTTTCACCCTCAGATATGTCCTTTCTTTTTACTTTTTTGGGGTCAGATAGTGCCACAGTGTGGTTTTCACCATAAGACCCTTGATTTGTTCTTATTTTCACATTTTTGCGATTGGAAAGTCCGACATTCTCACCAAAATATGCCACGCTATTGAGTTCTATAGTGTATCCCACTTTATGGTCTCCTAGAGGAAGATCATCTCGTATTCCCAGGTAGTTAATAAAAGCTTCATCATTTTGGAAAGTGTCAAACTGTGCAGGTCCTTCATGATCCCAGTCAATGAGTTGGTGGTGAACAAGGGGAAGGCCGTAAATGTCTTCGAAGTTAGCGGGGCTAAGAGTAAAGATGTGGTTATATTCGGGTATGTCCAGGTAATCATCGAGGTCATCGATGGCACTCTGCTCGTCAGTCTCGATCATGAGCGAATCCAAATTATCATCACTAGTAGCGCACTCTAGGACAGGTGTTCTCATCCTATGTGATTTCAACCTAGAACCTTGAGACAAGGACTATGTAGACTCCTCATGGGTTGTTTCTTGACCAACTCTGAACTTGTTATAAAATTCCTCTTCTTCTATGGGTTCATCTAGCTCTCTGAATATCTTGGTGAGTTCGTAGTCACTGGAAGACTTGTCTGAACCCCATTCCCATTCGTTGGAATCTGTGGAATAGCGATCCTCTTGTTGCATTTTGACAGCTTTGATTTGGAAGGCTTCTTCTGTCCTTTGGGTGTGGACCTTAGGAGTTGAAAAACCAAGTCCTTTTGAGCGTTCCTTCTTGGAAGTCAATTCAGGTTGTAAAGGTTCCATGATGCCTTCCTTTCGTAACCCCAAAGGGCTTTTTCCATCATACCCAAATTTTTGTAGAATTTTGAAGCCTTTGCCATATTTCTCACATGGTAGATTGATGTGATCTTGTGTTTCCTCTTTATTATCTCTGAAAAGCATTTGGTATAAATCTTCCTCTTCTAGTTCACCCCATCTTTCAAAGGTAGTAGGGTCCCATTTGAGCATCATGATAGAGATTTTCTTGTTAGGATGTGGTCTCCCATATTCTTTTGGAGAATTCATGACTTGCCGTAAGTACATGGTCTAATTTAAAGTATATTTCCCCATGCCCTTGTCTTGAAACTTGCCTTTAAGCTCACCTTGTTTTGATGTCAAAGGTTTCAATGACTCAGGATCAATGTATGCCAAGGAAGGAATAGCCTCACGATTACTGGGAATGATGGTCTCAGTCTTTGATTTCAGGTTATTGCAGTATATGAATGGATTTGGATCACCGTTAACTGTTACTTCCATGCCATTATGAGGAAACTCAATACATTGGTGATATGTTGATGGGACTGCCCTCATTTCATGGATCCATGGGTGTCCTAGCAATATGTTATAAGTGAGATTTAGATCCAGGACTTGACAAACCACATCCTTTGTAACTGGCCTAACTTTGAGAGGTAAGGTAACTGTACCCTTGGATGAACGTTCTTCATCGTCATATGCCTTGACGGTGATTTTGTTTGTAGAATTCACAGCTTTATCAGAATATCCCAATTGTGTAATAGTGCTTAATGTGCAAATGTTTAGACCTGCTCCTCGATCTATCAGGACTCTTTTTATTTGATGTTTGTGTATGAAGGCTTCAATGTGTAATGGTGCATTATGTGGCTGACTTACGGAGGTGTCATCAGCTTCTGTAAAGGTAAGGGAGTGTGGAATGGAAAGGTATCCCACCATGGCTTGAAACTAGTCCACGTTTAGATCAGTAGGAATGATAGTATCACTCAAGATTTTGTCAAGAATGGCTTTATGTGTGGGGGATATGCGTAAGAGCTCAAGAATGGAGATAAGTGCAGGTGTTTTCCCTAATTGTTCTATAAGGTCATACTCAGGTTTGGTTGATGAAGAAGTAGCATTTTTAGTTGGAGCACCTTGTAAAGTGAATTTACCTCGATGAGTTGTGACATTACATTCAGAGGTAGGTTCGGAAGAAGATCCAACACCGTTTAGGACAATCTTGGGTCTCTGGGTAGAATTCTCAGGATTCTTGTCCTTGATGATAATGGTAGAGATGTAATTGTCCATTGAGATGTGGTTGATGGTTGAATCATAGTTGTAAGATGCTCTGGTATAGTTGGTTTGATCATCTATGGCTTTAGCTTTTCCCTTGTCATGTTTTGGGAATGGTTCCTTAAACATCTCATGTTCTTGATTAGACGAATGTCCCTCAATCTCAATGTCACCTCTATCAATGAGATCTTGTATGATGTTCTTCAGTTGATGACAATTTCCTATCTTATGACCCTTGCTCTTATGAAATTCACAATACTCATCATCATTCCACCAATTTGGTTTAACCTTTGGTTCATATGGAGGAAAATTTGGAATTGTGATTACCTTGTTTGCCACTAGCTTTTTGAAGACTAATTCAAGAGGTTCTCCCAATGGAGTGTATTTCCTTCATGATCTAGAAGTTGTTTGAGTATTCACTTGATTGTTTGTAGAACTTGATCCTGAAAAGATGAATTTGGGCCGCATTGTGTTGGCATCAACAACACCATCATTGACTGTGTTCTTCTTTTTATTCCAAAACCTTAGCTTGTCTTTTCCTTTAAAGTCATCTTTGTTTTCCTTTAATATCTTAATGACTCCTTGTTCAATTAGGACCTTTTCTATTGCTAAGCCTTTTTCAATGACATCCTTGAAGGTGGACAAACAAGCTTTCCTTAGATCATAGCCAATGTCTTTGTTAACATTCTGGGTGAACATTTCTACCATTTGTTTTTGTGGAATTTCACAAGAGCATCTGCTGGCTAGATTTGTCCATCTTTGTAAGAATGATGCAAAAGACTCTCCCTCTTTTTGCTTGGTGTTGCACAAAGTAGTGACTGATATGTCTGTCTCTATATTATAGGAGAAATGTTGGATAAATGCCTCGACTAAGTCACCCCATGACTTAATACCAGGTGGGAGTTGGGAGAACCATTCCATAGCTTGATCACCTAAGCTTTGTGGGAATAACCTCATCAAATATGTCTCTTCTACTACTACCTCAATGCAAGCTATGAAAAATTATCTTATGTGTGCCTTAGGATCCCCTTTTCCTCTATACTTATCAAATTTAGGCGTCACAAAGTGTGTAGGAAATGGAGGCATTGGAATTCTCTTGTCAAATGGATAAGGACATATGTCTCTCATTGTGTATGTTGGTTTCGGTGTATTTATGTCCTCCATTTTCTTTTGTAAGTCCCTGATTTGTTGTTCGAAATTGCTCTTAGGTGGAGATCGACTTCTTGGACCATACCCTATGCTTGAGGCACCAATTGGAGGAGGAGCATGTTGCATATATGGATGATATTGATCATACACATGTTCATATGGAGGAGGTCTGTAATGATGTTGCATATATGGACCACTTGGTATAGATTCATGTTGAGGAACACCAAATCTATCTTGTGCATGTATACCATACTCTATAGGCATGTCATGTTCTATTGTATTGCCCCCAAATTTGACATGGGGTTTCCTTTTGTCCAAATTTTGAGCATGCCTTTGAATATCCCATTGCTTTGGTGGTTGATCCTCAGTATTGATATGTGATTGAGCATATTTTTCTCCATAAGACTTCCATAATGGTCTGCGAAGGTGAGTATCATATGTTTGACCATGTGTATGTGGGACCCTCTGGTTTTTGAAGCAAAGTTGATGGTGATTCCGGTACCATGTGTGGTCCTCTATTTCCTCCACTATTAGGTCTCCTTTGATCCATGTTGGAGTGAGGTTGTTGCAAAGGTCGATTTTCCATTATTTGAGACATGTCAAAATCATGAGGTATCTTGGCTCCACTTTGTGCCATCATTTGTAAGAAGTATTGTCTATCCCTCCTCATTATTTCCTTAACCAATTGATTGAAATGGGGATTCATAATGGATTCTTCCACATCTGCTGAATGTATGGAAAAGTTGTCCATATTGTCATTGTGTGTAGCATTGTTGTTCATAGTGTCCATGTTCTCAACATTTGGAATGTTTCTATAGGCATCCATGTCAGGTAATTTAGTGTGATCAGAATTGAAAAAGATATCATTGTCATACTCATAAGAACTCATGTTTGTGGACTCTTGAGCCTTTTTAGTTTCTCTCCTAGATTTTTGAAGACGGGTTTCAACCATGAACTAGGTATTGACCAAAATATGTGAGACTAGATGAAAATGGAAAGAGTATGGAAGACCAAGAGTTGGATGGAATGTAAATGAATCTGAAGTGTACTTGCAATGTCCAAAGTGTAAGACCAAGTATGTATGTAGTAGAGTAGGTGTGACTTCCAAAGAGAGGATAGTTTCTCTTGATGAGGTAAGTTGACCTTGACTCTAAGTAAGACCAAATGAGACCCAACGGTAAGAAACCTTGATGAGGGACCACTTAGCAAAGTGTTGTTGTATGTAGTGTGTTGACAAAGGATAGTGAGGACAAGCAAGTGACCTTTTGACTCAAGTTTAGACAAATGTGGATGTAAAGTGAGATGTGAAGCAATGATGGACTTTGTGAGACCGAAGTACAGGTTGACTACTAAATGAAACCCTAGAGAAATGACCTAGGAAGCTCAAGAATTCTGAAACTGACTGTGTTTGTTTGCTGGACTGTAACAATTTTTTCAATTCTGGACACAGATGCGCCTGTATACTTCACAGACGCAGATTTCTGACACAGACGCAGCTCTGCTTAACACAGACGCATTTTTGAGATTTTTTTGTCAAGTGTATTGTTGATTTTGTGGACACAGACACGTTTTTGCCCTTCACAGATGCAGCTAGACGACACAGACGCTATTATGCCAGACACAGACGCGTTTCTGCAAATTTTGTGCAATTTTTCCAATCTATGAAGTTATTATGTTGTGACCAAATCTGACTGTTTGACTTCTTTTCGTGACAAGAGGACACAATGTTGATGAGGATTCAATTTTTGCAAGTGTTTAGACTCAATATGACTCCAAGAAAAGTGTGTTGTTTGATGTAAATATGTTTTGCATACACTTGAAGACACAAAAGACACAGTGTTTTGCTATTTGGTCTTGAATGTTATGAATGTTTAAAATAAGTCAAGCACAATTCTTATGGCTGGCCAAGATAATAGTTGTTGATCCCACATGGGGTTTTACCCCTGAGGCTACGCTATTCAGAGTGGATACTTAGATGCTTGACCTCACTGGCTCCACCCTCGGCACTCACTTCTTGGGTCAGCCAAGCATCAGTCCCCATGAAAACTCCCCATGGTGAACTTTGTATCTCTACTAAGAACCATATGTGTGTGGGCCACTACCAGAGGTCTGACCTCCTACCCCAACAACTAGAAGGATTTGGGCCTCTAAAACAAAATGGTGCTAGTAAGGGCATTTGCTCGTGTGGCCATACATGCGGCACTTTTAGCTCTGTAAATACAGAAGGCTCCCAGCCGGTAGGGGTTATGCCCTACAACTTATCAAAATAAATTTGATCAAACGGGTTTATGGGGAGACATAGTGTTGGTATTGTATATGGTGAAAATGGATAACAATAAACAATAATATTGAAAGACTAAAATGGATTCAACCACCAAACCCTAGCCTAACAATGAAGAAAGATCCACCATAACATATGAAGATAACCTAAGACAATGCAAAATAACTCAAAATCACAAAGATTATACCATCACATGTCCAATAGGGTTTTGATCTCCATTCTTCCTATCTCCATTGATCTTGCTTGATATACTTGCTCTCAGATTTTTGTATGCACAAGAGCTCAACAAAGAACGAAATGTGGTTGCAAGTGGAATTGTAGTGTAATCAATTGATCAAGTAGTTAGGCATGTCTCATTAGGGATTAGGGTTTGACAATGAAGAAAGCATCTCCTTAAATAGAAGACACAATAAGAAATGGAGGGTTAAGATTGAGAGGTGTAAAAAGAGAGGTCGGCTAGGATTAGAGGGTAGGTATAAGAAATACCAAAATAATGAAAGAGGTAGGTAGTGTAGGAAATAAGAGATGAATGACATGTGTCATGTGTAGAAAAAGATAATGAATTAATTAAATAAATAAAGATTTATTTAATTAATAGAAGAAGTAGGATAATTAAATAAATAAGATATTTATTTAATTTAGGAAAGGGATAATTTAAATAAATAAATGTATTTATTTAAATGAGAAATAAGGCTAGAAGAGGATAAATGAATTAATTAAATAAATAAAAATTTATTTAATTAATAGAAGAATTAGGCTTAGATAATTAAATAAATAAAATATTTATTTAATTAGACATGACAATTTTGGGTGTCTACAGGTATGAACTAATCAGCACATGTTATTCATAGTTTTCACCATGAATATATTTGTTTATAGTGGTTCGGATGAGGTGGGTTTTCCTCGCTACCACTTGGGTCATTCTCTTCTCACTAGTAGTCCTAATGACCACACGGGAAGATAGGCCCTCTAAAGATTAAACAAAAAGAGCCTAATGATCAAGACACAAAAGACAATGATTCAATTTTAGTGCACCAATTGAAGTGTTTGCTAGTCTATGAAAACAAGGCACACAATAAAAATCCAAAAACCCTTGCCAAGGACCTGCAACAAAGAGTTGTTAGTAGTTTGGATTGTTTCAAATGATCACCCCTTCCTGCAAGCACACAAGTTAAGTAAATTTTAAAACCCAAAAGACTTTGTGAAAAAAATAGGGGCCTTCAACCAAATGATTTAGCTTTCAAGACAAGCTGCACCAATTTTGTTAGCTGGATCTGAAAATGTTAGCCCAAGATAAACCAGATCTGAAACCCTAAATGCAAAATCCAAAAACTGAATCAATAAAACTCAAAATTTTGAAACAGGTGATACACAGACATGATTACCCTCAACACAGATGTGACTGGATAACACAGACACGGTTATGTGATACACAGATGTGGATAAAGAGTACAGATGCACTTCCGTGACACAGACGCGGGTTAAAATGATGCAGACGCGACTTTACAACATAGACGCGCCTTCCTGGAACTTGCAAAATAAAATATTGCCAAAACACATACATGGAGCCGAAAGTCGCAAACGTGCTAGAAAATAAAAAACGCAATCCGAAAGTACGCAGATGCGAAAATGTCGAAAATATTGTTGAAAACATCATATCTGCAACTTCAAAATACAAAATCTGCAACAAAATGTTAAATGCAAAAGGGACAAGAGTCCCACCGGGCATGCCAAAATGTATATGGTGAAAATGGATAACAATAACAACAATATTGAAAGGCTAAATGAATTCAACCACAAAACCCTAGCCTAACAACAACAAAGATCCACCATAACATATGAAGATTACCTAAGACAATGCAAATCAAACGAAATCACAAAGATTATACCATCACATGTCCAATAGGGTTTTGATCTCCATTCTTCCTATCTCCATTGATCTTGCTTGATATATTTGCTCTCAGATCTTATGTGCACAAGAGCTCAACAAAGAACGGAATGTGGTTGCAAGTAAGATCGTAGTGTAGTCAATTGCCTCAAATTCATTCTTTAGGGTTTGATAATGAAGAAAGCATCTCCTTATATAGAAGACACTATATGAAATGGAGGGATAAGATTGAGAGGTGTAAAAGGAGGTCGGCTATGATTAGAGGGTAGGTAAAAGAAATAATAAAATAATGAAAGGGGTAGGTAGTGTAGGAATTAAGAGATGAATGACATGTGTCATGGGTAGAAAAGGTTAATGAATTAATTAAATAAATAAAGATTTATTTAATTAATAGAAGAAGTGGGATAATTAAATAAATAAAAATATTTATTTAATATAGGAAAAGGATAATTTAAATAAATAAATGTATTTATTTAAATGAGAAATAAGGTTAGAAGAGGATAAATGAATTAATTAAATAAATAAACATTTATTTAATTAATAGAAGAATTAAGCTTAGATAATTAAATAAATAAAATATTTATTTAATTAGACATGACAATTTTAGGTGTCTACAACAATGATATATTGACTGACAGACTGGTTGGCTCATGTGCCTTGGAGGGGCCCAAAGAATCCACCAGCAAGGTGGATTCGTTGTCTTCTTTCAAATGCAACAACAAGAAGTGGTCTTCACTTTTTTGGTTCTCACTCCAAATGTAAGTCAGTTTCCCCTATTTCTTATAGTATAGACCTTGTCTTAGGTACTTTTGCCATCTCAATACCAGACTATATTGTGGATAAAACCATGGCAAATATGGCCTATATTATAGTTGGGAAATTTGGGAGTCCCGACCCTAATATTGATTCAGTTATAGCTTGGGTCACCGGTAAATGCAAAGGGAAAGGTCAGATTGAGGTGGTGGTGATGGCCAATGACTTTTTTTTTCTTTTCCTTTAACTGTGATGAAGATCTGAAATTTGTCTTATCTGAGGGCCCTTGGATGTTGAGTAAGTCCTCTCTAGCTCTAAAAAATAGGAACTTGACTTTAATCCTAAATATTGGTAGTGTAATGAAGCCCCCATTTGTTTCCACCTTCTCGACCTCACCTTGGAATGTTGGGATGAGGAGATCTTTTCTATTTTGGCTACTTGATTTGGTGAGCTCCTATCCTTGGATCCCATGACTAAGGCAAAAAATAGACTAGGTTATGCCTAGATTTGTATGAATATCAAACAGTCAATAGATCTCCCCTTTGAAATATATTTCAACTCGAAGTTGGGGAAATGGATACAGAAAGTGGAATATGAGTCCATGCCCTTTGCTTGTTTTCATTGTAATAAAGTGGGGCATTGGGATAGGGATTGCTCGAAGAAGCCCACATGGGGAAAGTTTGGAAAAATAAATCCTCCAAGTCTATCCCCTCTCCAGATAATCTACAGAACACTTTGACTAATGGTGGGCAAATGCATACAACCCAAGAAGGACCATCTGTGGAGATGATTATTAATAGTGATATGCAAGATCAATCTTTTGCTGGGAGTGTTCCACTCAATGAACAAGGAGTTCCCCTAAATATCAAACATTCTCCTACTCATGTTGAGGTTCCTTAGCAAGCTTCACAAGTTGTGAGTGAGACTTTAAAGTCAATTACCCTTAATTCATCTACCGAAAAAGAACAAGTTCTCAAGTTGATTATTGAGGTGGGTAATGCCCCGAAACCCCTTTCTCTCAGATTGCAGGTGGACAGTTGGAAATGACTACGTTTGATCTAGGAAATGAGGAAACAAATCCCTTTATTGAAGTCAAATCTCAAAGCTGTCGGTGTGGTTCCCACTCCCCTTTGGGAAATACTTTTGCTTTGGGATTAGTTGGAGTTAAAACAAGGAACACAAAGAGAGAGGATTGTGGATCAAAAACAAGAGGTGTGGGAAGACTATGAAATATGTTTAATAGGGATAAACAAAGCAGAGCAGAGATCACAGATGGATCCCAGAGAACTATCCAGGACATGGGCATTGGTTTCCCCCTATTCAATGAAGATAGTATCTTGAAATATTCAGGGGCTTAACCACCCCATAAACATGATCTCCTTTCTAATTTGGTGAGGGATCACAAACATTAGATTTTCCTTGTATAGAAGACTAAGATGCTATCTAACCGATTGGAAAAAATGAAGTTGGTGGTGTTTAAGGACTGTGGTGTTAACTATTCTGATGCAGACGGTGCATTAGGGGGTATCACCTCTTTCTAGAACCCAAGACTGATCCAAGGTATGACTATTCTTACCTGTCCAAATCATATTGCCACAAAATTTACTAATTTGATGAATGTTTATTCCTAGATTATTTCCAACATTTATGCTTTGAATAGTAAAAGTACTAGAAAATCCCTATGGGCCTCTTTGATTAATGCTAGATAGACCTTTCCTAATGAGAGGTGGATTTTGATGGGGGATTTTAATACTCCTATATCAAATTCTAAGAAAATGGGGCTATTAGACATGATTAACTCTTTGGGGCTACTCAATCTTGACCTTAATGGAGTGATGTTGACCTGGTCCAATAGATGTAGTGGCACTAAGCTCATACAATTTAAATTAAGTCGTGGGCTCCTCTTGATGGATTGGCTAGCAGATTTTTCCTGTATTCTACCGTCTCTCTCTAGAATTGGCTTGAATCATCTCTCGATTATTCTGAGTATTGCTTCCTCGAGAAGAAGGAAAGCTTTTCCCTTCTGATTTGAGAAAATGTGGACCCTTAATATTGAAATATATGATAAAATTGTTGAGTGATGGGATATTAATATCCAAGGAATGACTATGTACAGAGTGACCAAAAAATTGTCTAATGTCAAGCTCAATAACCAGAAATGGAATAAATCTTCCTTTGAAAATATCTTCTAGTTAAAAGACTCTCTTAAAAGGAAACTTGATGACATTCAACAATAGATCCAAAATTTTGGCTATAAAACCCGGATCATGGATAAGAAAGTTGAAGTCCTCTCTAAACTTCATGACATCATTTCTAAAGAAGAAGAATACTATAAACAAAGATCTAGAGTTGTTTGGCTCAAAAGTGGGGATATGAATACTATGTTTTTCCACATGACTACTCTAAAACATAGAGCTTCCAACCAAAACAAGAGGATTTTTATCAATAAACAGTTCGTTGATAAATAGGAAGAGATGAGTTAGGAAGTAGTCTGTTTTTTCTTTGCCCTTTTGGCTAAAGAAGGTTCGCTGGACTTGGTGGCACAAGAGGAAATTATTCATGGGATCCCTTTTAGTCTATCCTAGGTGATGAACAAGGAGCTTACTAAAATACCATCTTTGGAGGATGTCAAAGAGTCAGTTTTCTCTTTTGAAGGAAACAAATTCCTTGGACCAGATGGATTTCCTATTTTCTTCTTTTAGTTATTTTGGAATAATGTCAAAGGAGATATTGTGGATGTAGATACAAAGTTCTTTGGCTCCTGCTCAATCCTCAAAGAGCTTAATGCTACCTTCATTGTGTTTATTTCAAAGAAACCTGATGCTAGCTGCTTCTAGGATTTTTGGCCTATTTGTTTATGCAATTATGTTTATAAGGTGTTGGCCAAAATTTAGTCTTCATATTGAAAGAAGTTCTCCCGTAATTGATTTTGAAACAACAAAATGGCTTTATACCGAGGAGACAAATTCTAGATTCTATTATTTCTATTCATGAGAATATCCACTCACTTTCGGTCAACAAGAAATCGGGCTTTCTATTGAAGTTGGATCTACTTAAGGCTTATGATAGGGTGAACTGGAGGTTCCTCATTAGAATGCTTCAAGATTTTGGTTTTTGCGATCATTTCATTCAAATGATAAATCAATTCATTTCTACACCCAAATTCTATGTGTTGATTAATGGAGCCCTTTCAAGTTTTTTCTCTACATCCAAAGGTCTCAAACAGGGAGATCGTCTATCTCCATTTCCTTTCATTTTGATGGGTGAAGCTCTCAATAAAATCATTCAAAGAGAGATCAGGTTTGGAAGACTCAGAGGGCTTTGCCCCTCATCTCACTCCTAGGTTTTCTGTCACCAACAATTTTTTTATGATACTTTGCTGAAGGGAGAAAGCTCTATGGAAGAAGCTAATTCCTTGAATTCAACTCTTAGTATTTATGAAAGGGGATCTGGATAGAGGATCAGCCTTCTAAAGAGTTTGGTTTTCTTCCTCAATACCCCTAATCATCAAGAGATCAAGATTGCTAAAATTTTTGGGTGTAAATTGGCTTCATTACTGGATACACATCTAGGGCTACCATTATGCTCTAGGATAGCCCCAGATTCCTTTTGGTCCAATTTGATTGATCAATTTCAAAATAAACTTGCTGGTTGGAAAGGTGCTCTTTTGAGTCAAGCTAGTAAACTCTAGTTAATCAAAGCCTCTTTGTAGAATCTTCCAGTCTATGCCATGACACCTTTTAAAGTGCCTCCAAAATTTGCAGAGCACATTGAGAAGATTCAAAACAATTTCTTTTGGAGAGGAACAAAAACTAAAAATCATCTACATTTGATTGCCTGAGATCAGGTGTTTCTACCAAAGAAACTTGGGTGCTTGGCCAGTAGACGCATTCGCGACTTCAATAGAGCTCTCATGGTGAAATAATTATGGAGATGTTTGATGGACTCTAATGAATGGATTTCTATAATCCATAATAAATATCTTATCAATGGCAACTATGTTTAAATTATTTTAGAAGACTGTAATTTACCCCTGGCGGCCTCTAATCTGTGGATGAATATTCATAACACCAAAGACATCATTCTTAAGGGAATGATATGGATCCTTGGGAATGGTAGGAAAATTCATTTTTGGGATGATTGGTGGGCTGGTGATGGTCCTCTGACTCAATATCATTGTATTTCTTAGTTTAAAGATATGTGCATGGAATGGTTTGGATATTGGGTTGTGGATTACACCAGAGAGGGAAAGTGGATTAATCTAATTAGTATGAATCCCTTGTTGAAACTGATCTAGATGTGGCTAGTTAGCATTCATATTCCTTCTTTTCATGTTGATGATACATTGGTGTGGAATAGATCTATCTTTAGAGATTTTTTTGTCTCCCAGGCCTTTAATTTTCTAACAAGATCCTTTTCTCCTATGCCTTTCTTGTCTTGTATCTGGAAAAAGTTGTTGGTACCTAAAATTAATATCTTCTTCTAGATTTTCATGTAGAATAAGATTCTTTCCATTGATAACTTGTGCAAGAGAGGTATGTCTATTCTTATTAGATGCTTCTTGTGTAAGGAGAATGGTGAAGGTGTTATGCACTTTCTACTCCATTCTTCCTTTTCAATAGATATTTGGGCCCATTTTTTTAACCATTAGAGAGTCATGTGGTGTTTCCCCTTGAGTCTTTTGGATTGTTGGTTCCAGTGGAGATGTCGCACGGATAACCCCTCACTTAAAGTTTTATGGAGCTTCATGCTACCCCATGTGGCTTAGGGCATCTGAAAAGAAAGAAACAATCATATCTTTAGGGAAAAAGAGTCTTGTATTTTTTTATTGCTTGCAGGGTCCAGAATACTATTAAGGAGAATTTTGCTTCTTGTTGTCTATCTCACAGGCTTGACCCTACTATTCCTATCCTTGACCAAGATTGGGAAATTATTAAAAGATGGAAAATCAGTTGGGATATATCCAAGCCTACTGTTAAGATAAACCAAACAAGACATAATGTTGTTTGGTTTGCTCCTCCAAGGGGGTGGATGAAAATCAATGTTGATGGGGAAGCTAAAGGTAATCCTAGGCCAATTGTTTATGGAGGAGTTACACGTCATCACAATGGTCGGCTTCTCTTGGCAATGGCATTCCCTCTGGGTACCAAGACAAACCATATTGTTGAGGCAAATGCTGCCTACATTGGGTGACAAATGGTTGTCCAAGAGGGTTTTAAAAAGTCTGGCTTGAGAGTGATTCACTAAACGTCATTAGATGTCTAAGTAGACATACAGATCCCAGCAGTACTATTAAGAATTTAATTCAAATGCCATATTATGATGACTAAATTTGATGAATTTAAAATCTGTTATGTGTATTGGGAAGGTAATATGTCGGCCAACTATGTAGTGAACCTAAGCATGGTGTATGCAAACACAAGGTGGTGGACAACAAAGGAAAATTTACCCATTCACCTATGTGAACTGATAAGAAAGGAAACTAATAATCTTTCTCAATTATCACATTTTAATGATGACAACCTACAAAGTATGTAAAGTCCTTTTGTGGGATTTGCAGCTAGGATTCAATACCATGGTTTCTAGAGTTTTCTTCACTGTCTAGTTCGAGTTTGGTGGGTATATCCAAATTTGTAGAGGAAGCATTTTCATGGGGGGGGGATAAAAATAGGATGGAACCTAATTCCTATGACAAATGGGAAAAGAATAGATAATTGTGGACATAGATTACAGATGGTGGTCTTGCACCCTATCTCAAGAAGCTTCATGGCCAAGACCCAAAAATGATAGAAGAGTTTGTTAATGGCTGGCCCAAAGGCATCCTTATGACTTTTGGGGCTGAATTCATTATTGATGAGGCCTTAGTTTCTAAGATCATGGGTTTGCAAATGGTTGGCATGAATTTCTATAGGGAGAGAAAAGCAGCAGAGCAAGCCCTCTCAATATTTTTTGATAAGCAAAGTGAAAGAGACAAACTACCAAAAATGGTAGATGGAGGCTATAATAGGAAAGACTTGTTGTCACTTTGTGTGGAAATGGCTGAAGTCATAATGAGGTACATAACCCCGGATGGCCATTTTGCTAGTATCTTTTCTTATCAGTTTCTGATCTTGAACCACTTTAGGCATGATAGAAGAATCTCATTGCCCTTTTATTTGCTTTCATCACTAGAGCATAGTTTAGTGAATCATGCCAAGAATAGTGATATCCCTATTCTGTACGAGGGCTTAATAATTCTTATTATGGAATATTCTAAAGCCCACGGGGTTAAACACTCTCTTGTGGTGAAAAATCCCAAATCATTGACCAACCCTGACGTGCAAGTTGTGTCTGATACTAAGATTGAGGATGATGGGATTGATATACCTATGGATTGATGGTACCTCAAGGTATCAGAGGACCAAGACTATTGTCCCTCTAAGGAAGAGCCCCCCCCACAAAATATCACACCTTGCACCAATACCAGCACCAACAGAAGAAATAAACACCCTAGATTGGTTGCTAGTAAATTTTAAACTCCTAACCCCAAGTCACATGTTTTGGGCCCACCAAATCTAAAAAGGTTAAAATTGGGAAAAACAAGGGAAGCTAAGGAAAGGGAAGAGGAATTAATTAAACTTAAAATCCCCCTCAATGTTGACCATATGGACCCGAAAGATAACAAAAAATGACATTTATTTTAAGGTTCTCTTGATAAATTCTACCAATAAGCAGGAAGAATGCTTTTTGTGGATCAGCAATGAAATTAATATGTTGAAGGAAGGAATTAAGGGTATTATTGATACCTTCATTGAGAATCCCATGCCAAAAAAAATAGATATGCTTCTTCGAATGACTCATAAGCTTACTAATGATGTTGAAGTCATGAAAAAGGATCATGAGTCCAAGATAAGGAAGTTGGAAAAGAATACGAAGGAGATTAAGGGTAACTTGAGTAAATTGGTCGAGATTAGCAAGAAAGCCATGAGTAGAAGCATTCAGTTCCTTAGAAAGGTCAATAATATGATGGCTATTCATAGAACCCAACCTATCTCTGGTGTCCCAACATCAGATGCTAAATAGACGAAGAAAAATCAGGAACTAATCTTTTAAGGAGTTAGATCACAGGTTACTACGAGCTCCTTTACGAGAACAAGGAGCGGGAATTAGGAGAGGAGTTAAATAAGATTTATCATGAAAGAGCTCTAGGAGATCAACAAGAATATGATCCAAAATAACTCCGAGCTTATGTAATCTCTAGTTTAGGTTTATCTTTTTGTGTTGTTCTTAGTTTAGGTTTTTTGTTGGTTATTTTTCTATGTGGGCTCTACCCTATTTCAGTGCTTGTTTGGCTATTGGTTTTGGACTGGTTAGTGATCATTTCATTTTTCTTAATTTCCTATTTGGATTTAGGTTTGGGGTCCCTATAAAACTTGTTTATCTTAATAAAAAATAGAGGCACAAGAAAAGGGGTCTCTAAAACTAACATCCCAATAAAGGGAGAGGAAACATGCCATTGGGATAAATGAAATAGGACCATGGTCCACCCCAAAGAAGGAGATGATCATGCCACTAATCCATCAGGAGGCCCCTCATCCACAACTTATTTCCCCATGGTGAGAGGGATACAAACTTCAAAAGCAACCTCTAAGGGTGACATAATATTGACCTTTAAAGAAGAATCTTGAGCCACCAAAACATGCTCTTTCGAAACCACCTATGATTTAGAAACAAGGTTGACCATATCCTTTCCAAACTAACTAGCATCCAATGGGTTTGACCTAGAAGTAGAGGAAGAAGGGGGAGAGAACTTACCTTTTCATTTAGGCTTAGGGTTCTTCTTAAGTCCGTGAGGACAAGCGTTAGCAAGGTGACTAGCAAATGAACAACACTAACAAAAAGGAGTTGAGTTCTCAAATTCTAAGGGCCGAGTCAATGAATCGAAGTAGAAATTCAACACAACTAAGGTTAGCAAGAGATTTCTACAAGAAACCTCGATGTAGAAATGGAAAAACTTCTGCCTCAATCTCTGATAGGCTATCGAGTCCACTGCAAAGAATTGGCTAAATATGTTTGTAATATTATAAATAACCTCCTCATCCCAATATTCAAAAGGGAGGCTTGGGAGGTGAACCTAGGTTAGGATCACACCAGAGAGAAGACTATCAGGTTTAAAGCCTAGGTGCCATATCCTCAATTGGAGTTGTTGTTTCCCAAATGAGCTAAAGGATCAAGGAGAGAATTTTCACAGTCCTTGAAGGGAGTGAAAGAAAAGAAAAAAGGACCTTTGGGGAGGGATAAAATAGAGAGGCTACCCTTGATAACCCATTTGGTGGGTGCCCATTTATGAACAACCACAATATCAAGGTTCCTTCCCACAAATTTACCAACCAAAGCATTCACCATTTTTTCCAATGGCCAGTTTAGAGACACATCCTCAATATTGACATAGGTGTCAATCTCAAAATTTTCAATAGTCACCCCACACATAGGTGGCAATAAGTTAGTGCAAAATAGATCCTTCCAAGGACCCATAGGAGCAGATATGCTAGAGCCAACAAATAGAGAAAAGGTACCAACCGAGGTGTTAACCATTATGCCCATGTCAATAGAATCTCATTAAGAGCTAGTAACCACAATCTCCATGGGGGAGATCACACCTCTAGGCATGCTGACCTTTGAAGTCATAGGTAAGACAAGGGGTTCATCATGAAAACCGATCTGCTCCCCTCAATCTCTGAAAAAAAGATTGTGTTGTCCACTAGACTATCCTTTGCCATTGTAGCCTATATACTAAGCACTCTAGGTCCGAACGAGGATACTTCCTCCCTACTTGCGTAAACCTAGAAATAGATCAAGTGGTTCCTATCCACAACCACTTATGGAGCACATTTTGAAAATATTATGTGTTGATATGTTGTTGATTTGATCTTTAGAACTTTTTATTGTGAAAATATTCAAAAAAAAAAAAGATTTAGGACTTATAAGAAATTTTTTAGGTATCAAATTTTGTCAATGAGATGATGAAATTTTAATTTTGCAAATACTAGGTATGTGTTAAGTAGATTTTAGATCTTGGATTATAATTGATCACAAACACTAGTCACAAAAATAAGAAAACTTAAGAAAGAAGAAAAAGATCCAATTTTGATCTACTAGTGCTCAAAAGTCTCATTAAAAGTTTCATATGCTTTACAATCACAAGGCTAGATATGATCTATGGTGTTAGCCTAATTTCAAGTTTTTGGAATAACAATATGTTTCTATGTAGCTACTTAGCTTATTTTTGTTATAGCAGCTATCAATTGTTTTAGGAAATATTTGTGGAGCTGATGGCCCTATGAATCTTTATTTTTAAGGGGAAATTGAAAATTAGTATTAATAATATTAGAGATAATTTGTGCACAAGAAAAATTAGAAATAAAATGTTAGAAAAAAAGAGGAAAACAAATTTGTAAAACCATGTGACATTTTTTGGACAATATGCATTTACTGCTTATTTCCAGCCCCCTTACCTTGTGTTCCCATGGGCTACTTAACTCTATTTTTTGCTTAAATTTAAGCAGTTAAGTGTTCCATGAAACTTTACAATTGTTAAAAAAAAGGATAATTTAGAATATTTCCCTACTTTGATTGAGTAGCTATTGTTTAAGAATTAAAAATAAGTCATGGACGAAAAGGGGGGGTTGCTTATTAACAAAAGTGCCACGTGGCTCCAATAAACAGAAAATAGAATTAAGCAATGACATGGAAACATGAGATAAGTGTTGGAAGTGAATTGACTCTAAGAGTGGGGGGGGTGAATTAGAGTCTAAGAACTTAACTCATACAAGAAGCTTTGAAAGAGAAGTTGAAATTTTAGAAATGAAGTAAATAACATTTAATTTTATAAATGACACATTAACATGGAACTTGCAGATATAAAACAACAATTGTATGAATTCGCACAATGCAAAACAAATGAAATAATCCAACATATTAGAGCATGAAACCAATGGAAAACTTTTGACACATGACACAAAGATTTCATGAGTGGAAAACCCTCTTGGGGTAGAAAAACCACTCGTAAAGATCCTTTTTATTATAACAATGAGAACCAACTCTGTACATTGTCTTCAAGGAGCAACAACCACATCATAATTGCAGAAATATACTTGTGCAACTTTGAGATTATAAGAGTACAACTGAAACAATTTCCTTTTACAAATATACTGCTATAAAGTACAGAGAAATCACATACTCTATATACTCTGTTATTTGTATGAAATACAATAATACTTTCTGCCCTTGATTTCCAAAATCAAATTCACACTGAACTTCTGAAAACAGAGTTTTCACAATATGCAATGAAAAACCCTTTCAATCTTATTCACTGATCACAGTAAGTAACACACAGTTTTCCTTGCCTTATTTTTTTTTTTCACACTCACACACTTTTCCAAAATGTCACGGCCATGATATGTATAAATGCCCAAAGATGTAGAATCAGTTCCAAAACTGAAATGAACTATTTTTTTTTTAAATCAAAACTGTTTGAAAAACAAGCTTCCAAATATACCTTCCAAAATAGGGTAACTATATTAGTTAGGGTTTCTAAACGGAAACATGATTTTTGCATAACATTTAAAAATAGTTATAAATCTGCTCCAAAAAACTGAAATCCATATGAACAACGAATCTCTTGTTTATAGCATATAAAACCCTTGTAAAAATTTTGTTATCTTAAAAAAAATACTTACATGACCGTAAAAAAAGAACCATCAAACTCTTTATTCCTACTCATCTCTTTTTACAAAAGAGAAAAATATTTTGCAACTTTTTTACTGCTCTGTAAAAATCTGAAATAGAAAAATTATTATTAAAGCCTTCAAATTACCCTTGGAGGCACCTTCTAGGGTTTGTGCAACAAAATAAAACACTGTTGTTTATTCTTTTTCTTTTACCACTTAAGAAACCAAAATATAAAATAGGATTTCAAAACATTTGAAGTCCACAATAGAGTCTCATGCAAGAATGCCAGGTAAGTTGATGCCAAGTCATTACGTGGTTGTACACATCATAAATTTCACTGAACAATATGCAGATGAAGCATGATAGCATTATTAATAAAAATATGCCAATGGTTTATCAACATGCCTTTCAAGATGTCACCCTTTGTGTTTTGTCGTCAAGGGCAATCAAGAGTCAATAAACTCCCCCTTTGTCCTTGATGGCAAAAAAAAACATTTCATCATTGACCTGAATCTCATAACCAGCATACTCATTGTACCATAAATATCATTGTGTATCATGTATAAAGAAATCCAAATATAACTATCAATGATGTTTGTTTCTCCCCCTTTTTGTCTCAAGGACAAAGGGCAAAGTAGCAGATGGCTGCTAGAGGAGCAAAGCCCCCCCTCAATTTGTGCATGAAGTGAGAATACCAGATTGAGAGAGAACTCCCAACCTTTCCCGAAGCCTTTCAAATGTTTCTTTGGATAAAGCTTTGGTAAAAATATCAACCACTTGTGCCTGAGAAGGCACATACAAAAGCTGAAACTCATTAGCCAACACTTGGTCTCATAGAAAATGTAATTTGATAGCAACATGTTTAGTGCGAGATTGCATAATAGGATTTTTGGAAAGACTAATAGAACTTGTATTGTCACAAAAAATTGAAATAGGCTTAGCAACAGAAATACTCATATTAGCAATTTGGTGGGACATCCATATCAGTTGTGTACAACATGCAATGGCAGCAATGTATTCAGATTTTGCAGTGGACAAAGTAACACAGTCTTTCTTTTTGTTGTGCCAGGCAACAAGATAGTCACCTAGAAAGAAGGCAGCACCATTGGTGCTCTTACGATCATCTATACAGCCAACCCAATCAGAATTAGTGAAACCAACAAGAGTGAAATCATTATTTCGAGGATACAATAAACCATAGTCTAAAGTACCTTGAATATACTTGAAAATTCGTTTCACAACATTCAAATGAGATTGTTTTGGTGCAGATTGAAAACGTGAAACCAAACATACTGCAAACATCAAATCCGGTCTAGATGCAGTCAAATATAACAAACTGCCTATCATTGATCTATACTCTGATTGATTTACCTCAGGTGAGTCATCAAACTTAGATAATTTACAACCAGTTTCCATTGGAGTGCTAACTGGTTTGCAGTTTGTCATGTTAAACTTCTTAAGCATTTCTTTGGCATATTTAGTTTGTGACAGAAAAATGCCTTGTTTAAGCTGCATTACTTGAAGACCAAGGAAGAAGGTTAATTCACCCAACATGGACATTTCAAATTCAGATTCCATGATTTTAGAAAACTTTTTAGACAAGGAATCATTATTGCAGCCAAAAATAATGTCATCCACATATACTTCAACAGCTAGAATGTCATTACCTGCGACCTTAACATATAAATTGTTGTCCACTCCTCCTTTAGTAAATTCATTTCCTATAAGATGAGCATCCAATCTGGAGTACCAAGCTCTTGGAGCTTGTTTGAGGCCATAGAGTGCCTTTTTTAATTTGTACACATAATCAGGTTTATCTGCAGATTTAAAACCTTCTGGTTGTTCCATATAAACTTCTTCATCAAGATAGCCATTGAGAAAAGTAGTTTTGACATCCATCTAGTAAACTTTAAAATTTTTATAGCGAGAGTATGCAAGAAATATTCTGATTGATTCTAATCTAGCTACAGGTGCAAATGTTTCACCAAAGTCATCCCTTCCTGTTGTGCATAACCCTTATGAGCAAAACATGCTTTATTTCTAACAACCTGTCCAGATTCATCAAGCTTATTTCTAAACACCCATTTGCCTCCTATCACATTTTTATCATCTGGCCTAGGCACTAACACCCATGTTTGATTCTTTTCTGTTTGATTAATTTCATCTTTCATAGCATTTAACCAGCATTGATCGGATAAAGCATCAGAAACATTTTTAGGTTCAAAATCAGTTACCAAACAATAGTGCTCAGCTATTTGAGCTTGTTCAGTAGTTTTTGCTCTTCTTCTAGTTAAAATCCCTGCATCCATGTTACCAATAACCTGATTTTGAGGATGTCTCTTTGTAATAATCCTTGAAGGAGTATACTAAGGAATTCTTGTTTCTTTATTTGAATCCTCTGCATTTGAAACTTCTGCATTTGAATCCTCTTCATTAGAGATTGATTTGCTCATTTCATTTTTCTTTTCTGTTTCCATAGATTTAGGAACTTGATCAAGCTTCATCGGAGCATCTTCTTCAACATCCTGCAAATCATTACTTAACAGAAACTGCTCATCAAATCTCACATTTATTGTTTCAACAATTTTCTTCAACCTATTATTGAAACATCTATAAGCTTTGCTCTGAGTAGAGTATCCAAGAAAGATACCCTCACCAGTCTTAGTATCAAAACTTCCTATATTTTCCTCATCCCTCTTAATATAAAATTTGCAACCAAATATTTTGAAATATTTAATGGAAGCTGCTTTACCATACCAGAGTTCATAAGGAGTAAAAGTAGATTTTACTCTGATTTGCACACGATTCAAAATATAGACTGATGTATGAATAGCCTCTTTCCAATGTTTATCTGGCAAATTGGCTTCATTTAGCATTGTACGAGCCATCTTCTTTACAGTCCTATTCTTACGCTCAACTACTCCATTTTGTTGAGGTGTTCGTGCAGCTGCATACTGCCTTTTGATTCCATGTTTTTCGCAGTAATCCACAAATTCCTGTGATGTAAACTCACCACCTTTGTCAGATCTTAAACATCTTAATTTCAAATTTGATTCACATTCTACCATTTTCCTAAAAACTTTAAATCTATCAAATGCTTCAGATTTGTGTTTTAGAAAAGTAACCCAGACCATTCTAGTATAATCATCAACAAAGAGCATAAAATATTTATCTCCATTGATTGATTGAGTCCTTGTAGGACCACATAAATTTGTATGTACAAGTTGTAAGGGCCTAGTAGAAGAATGCTCTTTTGATTTAAAAGATACCCTTGTCTGTTTGCCCTTAAGACATTCTTTACATATTGCATTTGTTGGTTTGCTTAGAATAGGTAGACCTCTGACATTTTGATTCTTACTAATTCTCACAAGATTGTCAAAATTCACATGACCTAGATGTTTATGCCAAAGCCAATTTTCTTCAATTTGACTCACAAGACACATACTTTTATGATTTTCATAATCAGTGGAGTCAAGTAGATTATAAATATTACCAGAGGTTCTCAATCCAGGAGCAACAACCCTTCCAAAACTTTTTGTGATAGTGCAACCTTGAGAACTAAAAGATACATTATACCCACTATCACATATTTGACTGACACTAAGAAGGTTGTGCTTTAAACCCTCAACATAATATACATCATTAATGGGAGTGCCATCATTTAAGAATAATGTTCCTTTACCTTTGATGTGAATACCTGAATTGTCCCCAAATTTAACAAGTCCACCATCATAATCTTCCAAATGAAGAAATTTATCCTTATCACCTGTCATATGGTGAGAACATCCACTGTCCAACATCCACATGGTTCTCCTATTGGAAAGAAGTGCAGTTTGTACCAACATGGATTGCTCGGTACTAGACACAAACTTAGGTTTCCATTGTTTTTCATCACTTTGTTTTGATTTACATTGTCTAGTAGTATGCCCAAAATTGTTGCATTTAAAACATTTTACCATATTTGAAAATCCATAATTTTGTTTGTGTCCAAACATAGGAGTTCTGTGCTTTATAAATCTGCAAGTACTAGCCTTGTGACCAAATTTATTGCAATAAAAACAATATCCATTGAAGAAACCAAATCTAAAAGATCTGTTAAGAGAATATGTTGGATTTCTGTTTGTTGTCTTAAAATTCTGATTTTTTGTTTTGTCCTTACAAAAACCAACACCAGTCAGATCTTTGTGATGTTTTTGTTTATCAAGAATATCATTCAGATGCATAGTACTCTCATATTGACCAACTTGTTTTTGCATAGAAGAAACTTGTTGTCTTAAAACTTTGATTTTCTTATCTCTATCTTCAAGAAGAGATTTTAGATTTTCATTTGCTAAATTTGAGTCATTCAATTCAACTCGTAGAATTTGATTTGAACTTTCATGTGAGACTACTAATTTTTTTAATCTTTTTATTTCTTTGAGAGCACAGAGTAACTCTCCCTCAAGATCAATTTCACCTTGGTCTAGAATAGATTGATTTTCAGATTTGCTAGTTGAAGAAGATTCTATTACTGCCATAAATAGTGTCTCATCTCCTTCACAAGGTGAATCATCTGATTCTCCTTTAGAGTCTTCTTTTGTGAAGAGACTCTTCTCTTTCTTAAAGGTATTGAATTTCTTTTTAGGATTCCACATTTTCTTTTTGTAGAATTTTTCTGGTTTTTCTTCTTCGCTATTTAGATCACTTAGAGGACATTGAGCAGCAAAGTGCCCAGTTTTCCCACAATTAAAACATTTGAAGGGTAATTTACCCTTATATTTCTTTTTCAATTTTCTAACAAGTAGAGCTTCAATAGCATCTAAAAGTTCAGACACTATCAGGTTCTTCTTTCTTTTCTACTCTAAAAGCTGTTTCTTTTGAAGTAGAGGAATTGCTACCAATTCTCATTTCATAGGCAGTAAGAATACCTTGCAGATTATCAAGAGTCATTGTAGAAAAGATTTTTTTTTCTTCTAAGATTGAAACCTTAGTTTCAAATTTTGGCAATAAGGTTCCAATGACTTTTCTAACAACATCTTTTTTATCCACTGTTTCACCAAGACCTCTTCTAGAGTTTACTATCTCATTAATTCTTAGAAAATAGCTTGCAATAGTTTCATCATCTTTCATTCTCAATGCCTCGAATTTATTTTTGAGTGTGAGAATCTTTGGTTCTTTTACTTTTTTATCTCCTTGATAAATTGTTTCTAGTTTATCCCAAATCTCATGGGCAGACTTACAATGCATGACCTTTACAAACACATCCTTTGTAAGACCACATAGGAGTGCATGTTTGGCCCTAGCATTTAATTCATATTTTGTTTTATCATCAAGGTCTATAGGAATAATATCAGGAACTTTATACTTAGTTGTAACAATATTCCACACATTAAGATCAACAGAGATCAGATATGTTTCCATTCAAATTCTCCAGAACACATAATCAGTGCCATCAAAAAGAGGAGCTCTGGAAAGTGAAGCACCTTCTTGATTTTGAGCCATTTGAACTTCCAAACAACCAGGAACAATCCCTAGGAAAGACCTATATGGAGGGATCCTACGCTCTGATACCACTTGTTGGAAGTGAATTGACTCTAAGAGGGGGGGCGAGGGGGTGAATTAGAGTCTAAGAACTTAACTCATACAAGAAGTTTTGAAAGAGAAGTTGAAATTTCAAAAATGAAGTAAATAATAACATGGAACTTGCAGATATAAAACAACAATTGTATGAATTAGCACAATGCAAAACAAATGAAATAATCCAACATATCAGAGCATGAAACTAATGGAAAACTTTTGACACATGACACAAAGATTTCATGAGTGGAAAACCCTCTTGGGGTAGAAAAACCACTCGTAAAGATCCTTTTTATTATAACAATGAGAACCAACTCTATACATTGTCTTCAAGGAGCAACAACCACATCATAATTGCAGAAATATACTTGTGCAACTTTGAGATTATAAGAGTACAACTGAAACAATTTCCTTTTACAAATATACTGCTATAAAGTGCAGAGAAATCACATACTTTGTATACTCTGTTATTTGTATGAAATACAATAATCCTTTCTGCCCTTCATTTCCAAAATCAAATTCACACTGAACTTCTGAAAATAGAGTTTTCACAATATGCAATGAAAAACCCTTTCTATCTTTTTCACTGATCACAGCAAATAATGCACAGTTTTCCCTGCCTTATTTTTTTTTTCACACTCACACACTTTTCCAAAATGTCATGGCCATGATATGTATAAATGCCCAAAGATGTAGAATCAGTTCCAAAACTGAAATGAACTGTTTTTTTTTTTAAATCAAAACTGTTTGAAAAACAAGCTTCCAAATATACCTTCCAAAATAGGGTAACTATATTAGTTAGGGTTTCTAAACGGAAGCATGATTTTTGTATAACATTTAAAAATAGTTATAAATCTGCTCCAGAAAACTGAAATCCGTATGAACAACGAATCTCTTGTTTATAGCATATAAAACCCTTGTAAAACTTTTGTTATCTTAAAAAAATTACTTACATGACCGTAAAAAAAGAACCATCAAACTCTTTATTCCTGCTCATCTCTTTTTGCAACTTTTTTACTGCTCTGTAAAAATCTGAAATAGAAAAATCATTATTAAAGCCTTCAAATTACCCATGGCGGCACTTTCTAGGGTTTGTGCAACAAAATAAAACACTGTTGTTTATTCTTTTTCTTTTACCACTTAAGAAACCAAAATATAAAATAGGATTTCAAAACATTTGAAGTCCACAATAGAGTCTCGTGCAAGAATGCTAGGTAGTCATTACGTGGTTGTACACATCATAAATTTCACTGAACAATATGCAAATGAAGCATGATAGCATTATTAATAAAAATATGCCAATGGTTTATCAACATGCCTTTCAAGATGTCACCCTTTTTTTTTTGTCGTCAAGGGCAATCAAGAGTCAACAATAAGTGCTACCATTGATAAATGTTGAAGAATTATAGCAGGTGTGCCATATGTAGATATATATGAGCGAACGAAAATTCATTAAAAACACAAAAGGATAAAGAGGATCATCTTGTTCTTCCTTTAAACTCTGAAGACAATTGGAGATCATAGATAGCATGGGCTAGTGTTGTGAGGAGATGGGTAGAAATAAAGAGATGGGCATCCCTTTACTCGGTGCCAATTAAATTCAAGAAATAAATGTTGTTTTGCATAGTTTATTGAACGTCCTCGAATTTGGTTTATCTTGACTTCAACATACTGGCGGCTAAGACTGAGGGCCCATTCTAAGATTTTATAGAAAAGTTGCGCGTTTAACTGAGAAATTTCAAACAGCTGACATGCTTACAGAGGCATAGATAAGTGGTCTTCAAACTAATTTAAATTAATAATATATTTTTACTCGCTGCACAGTCAAGCATAAACTACCGTTAAATTAACATTTAAGAGTTTTGAAATTTTTTGCTATTATAAAAAAAAAGTTAAAATGTGTGACTTAATCTTGGATTGTAAGGTGAGCTCTACTGATCTCTGTATCACGTCATTCTTTTGCAATAATGTTGCCATCGGAGAAAAATGTAAATGTTTTAAATGTGGAGGTAGGTTCTATGAAGTTGGTTTAGAGTTTTTTTTAAAGAAAAATGTATATATTAAGAAAAGAAATATGTTTTTTTAAAAATATCTTGAAAGAACAATTTCAATTTGACTAGGCTCTTCGGAGCTGAGACAATAAAACCCTTGCCCGTCTCTACTACTTTAAATATAAACGTGAATGGAAAGAGTTTGGCTTGGTATGACAGATCTTGTTACTAGAATTTTAACATTTTCTTCTGCCCAATATAATTATGATTCTTTAGGTCGAATGGGGCCCATCATATTGTTTGTTAAAAAGTAACATTAAAAGTTGACAATAATAACACATTAAGAAAATCAAAACAATTGTAACGTGCATCATCCAAATTGATTCGATAGTGATATTGAGTTTGATTAGTTTGTTCGTAATATTATTATTGGTGTACAAAATAATTTATTTTAATGCAAACTAGTAATTTGTGATTATTAGTATTTATATTTAAGATTCATATTCAATTTCTAGTTTTATTAATTTATTATGAAAGTTAGATTTATAATTGTATGAAAGATTGGTAGAATCATAGATAAGAAAATGTTCTAATATATTATAAATCTCATATTCAAACTTCATATTTATTCTTATTATAGCTTCTAGTCATTATGAAAATTTTAATTAATTTTGAACACCTAGCATATCAATGAAGTGAACACCTCTTCTACACACTAACAAGCCTTAAAGCAAGTTATCTAATGACATCAATACTACATCATTATTTAAGGGCATACTAGATGAGTACTAGTTGTCCTTAATCATTTTCAAAGTTATTCACTTATAATTTTTGAAAGAAGGCACATATTATAACTTTCACATTAAACTCCCAACCATATAGCCAAGTATTTTCTTTCTTAATGTAGCTTTAAAAATATAGGTGAATAGTTTGTAACATTTGGGACTACCATATATTATATTGACACAAAGGGGTCAAATTTTTGATGGAGATATTCTTTTTTTAAATTGATGAAGGAAAATCCATATTGGCAAAAGTGATTTGAGTAGAGAAATAGAAAGTTATTAATTTTGATACACTATAATAATATATCTAAAATTTCTAATGTGATAATAGATCTATGTGGGACACCTAATAAAATTAAATTCTCCTTTAAAATAAGATCCAAGTATCTT
The DNA here is from genome assembly GCF_030272615.1 of Cryptomeria japonica. Classification (NCBI taxonomy): domain Eukaryota; kingdom Viridiplantae; phylum Streptophyta; class Pinopsida; order Cupressales; family Cupressaceae; genus Cryptomeria; species Cryptomeria japonica. The sequence goes on along the minus strand of NC_081408.1, from coordinate 117,477,994 downwards.
GTATTATTTATTTAAATTTTGAAGATTTAATATAATATATTTATTACTCACAAATATATTACTCCTAGGATATCTACTTTTAAATTCTTATTTAATTAATCTATCTTACAATTCGTTTAAATAAATTTTTATTTTTATAAACATATATAGTCTTACATCTTAGCTTTATTTGAAATCTTATTATCATGGAGTCACTTATATGCAGATGTGTGATGATTTTATTTCTCTAATTATTATACCATAGGTAATGAGTGCATTTTAATGATATTAAAATTTATCATCAATTTTCCAATAGGTGAACATAGCTTTATAATATTGATCATAGAAGTCAAAATGTTCCATGTGATCCACTATTTTCATATTTTATCAGTATAGTACTACCTTTCTTACCCAGTTTCACAAATATGACACTTAGAATTTTTTATTTAATTCTTCACATTAATAAAACTATTTTAAATTTTTTTCTTTTCAATGTTATTGTTACCTCTAAGACATATTAAGATATTTATAGAAGACTTCAAAAATTATTACTATACTACTAAATGTTAATTGTAGAGATGTGAAAACTATCACATAACCTATCGATACAAATTTTAAAAGAGTTGATTTGAACATTATGACTTACCCAATTCTCATGTTATTCAATTATACATATCATAATAGAAGATATTTATCTATATTAATTTTAAAACATAAACTATTTAGGTATATTTTGAGTGATTGACCTCCAATTATTAAGTGACAACATATTAATTCAATAATAGATGATATGGTGTTGTGGGAGAAAAATCTCCATATTTATTTAGGATATATCCCTTCATCCTAATTATGATTATATAAGATACTAACTATAATTAATGTTAAGGTTAAGCATGCCACAAGTGCTCAACATATGATATTTGGGAATATATAATATATACTTAATAATATATCATATTAGGGTCATAAAATTTCCTTCTCCTTTAGAAAATAATTGCCCTTGATTTTTAGCAACTCTAAAATAAATTGTATGAACTATTCATCATACCATGTTACATCTTCAATTTGTTAATTATTCCACTTGATTAGAAGTTTTGAGCTATTTTTTTTTAATTTGTTTTTGGAAATTCCATCAAGTTTTGGTGTAATTTGTATAAATACATTTCCTATAAACTCCGACGGATCAAAGAGTCCATAAAAATATGTATTGTTCATGATTTTAATAAATATGAGAGAGTTTACATCAAAGATTATTTTACATTGGAAACCTTATAATTAAATCTACTAATATCTCTACCATTTTTTTATGGAAATACCTAATATTTTAAGAGGCTAAATTATTATTAGCTCCCTTTTATTTTGTTGGCATATCAACATTTTGCCACAAACTTTAGGACATTCACCTTAATATCTTCTAGAAATGTTTTTTGTTCTTAAGGTGATAGGTATGAATAAATATTTATATAATCTACTATTAGACCAAATAATACTCTCCTCTTAGGGTCCATCTTTAAACACATAAAAGTGACACTAAAAGTATTGATTATTCAATTTATGTCACCCTAAAGGCATATTTGTATTGTTCGACGTAGGTTTTATTATCTTTCAACTAATTAAAAATAGGAATATGAAACTTCTTTTTCAAAGTGATCTTGTTTAGATTCTTTGAATGAGGGAATGTTCCAAATGGATAGTCCATTTTCTTAAACATAAGAATATGGAATAAATATTTTATTGGGATGAATAATTTTTCTTGGTATTAATTCAATGTCATGATTATGATCTCTAAATAGAGGTAAAAGCTTAGATTCTATAGATAATTTTTGCTTTTTATTATATTAGAGAAGGCCCTAAACCTATGAAACAACAAGGACGTAGAACATCAACAAAAACCCTGGCCTCAAATAGCATGTCACAAAGATCCCAAGACAACCCTAAAAGGTGATCAAAAGTAATCAAAAGTTAACATGTCTCTATAACTAAACATGCTAGCTCTAATTAACCACCATCTACCTATCATAAAAATATATCTACAAGTATTACCAAAATTAAACACAGTAGCAACAATCATCATCAAAATAAAGTCTATTTTAGGTGGCACACAGGTTCATCAAAGCATTAACACTATCAAAACCATTAACTTCCTATACCTAGTATTTTGCTTAACTAAAAATAGAGAGAATTTCCTAATCTTTATTGATCTAGTTCTATTTGTGTTGAATCTTGTCGATCTAGATTGCCCAAGTGCCCTCCTGCTTATCTTCTCTACCTTTAGCGCAATCCACTTTCTTCTCTTGCTTTGCAAACTTCCTAGTTTTCTTCTTCATTTTTCCTTATTCATTATACCATCAATAATATTACAGAGAGAATTGAAATCCTCACACAAGTTGTCAAACTTTTGTCTATAATCTTCATTCTTCTCTTCTAGGTTGAAAACATGCCCTTTGAGCCCCTTTATTTGATCCTCCACCTTATTTCTATTTTGTTTGTCTAATGGCATTTTTTGTAAATAAGGGACCAGCTCATGATCTTCCATATGATTGGGGGGTAATGGGCTCTGGTTAGAATTTTCAAAATCCTCCTCCATTTCTTCCTTAAACTATTCATCCTAGTTCTCATCTTAATATTAAATAATTGTTGTTGATATTAAATAATTTCTTTAATTTTGGGTTGATCTTAAGTTATCCAATTTTGTGCTTCTATTAAATATAATTGTGCCCCTATATTATGAGAATGTTTCTTGACAAATTTCTCCATCTTATGGGACCTAATTATTACACTTGTTGGTGATTTTATCCCAAGGGTTCATAGGTTTTTCCATGTGTACTAAAAGTCGTAAATAAATCTTAAAAATTGACAGGTACTATTCCTAATTGTTTAATCCACTGCATACCAAAAACTACATCCACACTCCTAATAGGGCTAGCAAATATTTATGAATATAGTTTATATTTTTCCAGCTAGAGTTTAATATGATGCCATTTAACACCACTAGTGTTGTTTTCCATTGGTTATCATGAATTGAAAAATAGAGATTGGATATATCTAACGAGATAGCCTTGTATCAATAAAGTTGTTTCCCCTACCACTATTAACCAACAATTTCACATTTTTATTATTTATATTACCAATTACTTTTAGTTCCTATGTTGTATTTATTTTATTCAATACACAAGGAGATAATAATTCTTTCATTTTCCTAGAAATCCTCATTCTTGATTTTCTATATTTTACTCTTTTACATGTACGTCTCCCTCTTCTTAAAGGTCATTTATTTTCTTAATTCTAGAACACTTATGACTCCTTCACCCTTTGTTGTCACAAATTGAAATTATACTATTTTATTAAGTTTCTCTACCTCTCATTGAGGAGATAATTTACTACTTTCATTTAGGTTAGATAATTTTTTTATGTTTTCACCAGTATGATTAGTCACATTTTGTCAACTAATCTCTTTGTTTCACCTTTAATAGTGTTTTGTTTCTTAATATGTAATGCTTGTTTCATAGCTTTTGTAGAGTTGTACAAGGCCCCATCAAATGAAATTCATGTGGAATTTACCTGTTAAGTCCATTAATGTCCAATTCTAACCTTTGGTAAGATGTCACTTTAGAAGCTTGAATTACCAATTTTCAAATGCTTAAAATCATATTTACCCAAAGATCTAGTTTTTTTAACATTTTTAGTTCAGTAGAATAGTTGCCAATACATGGTTGTTCATAGAAGGCTATTGGTTCCTTACTAATTTTTTGTCGACTAAATATTTTTTGTTTTCTATCACTCATCTTCAATTGGTACCATTAGTAAGGTCCTATTTAACATAGTGTCAAACTATGTATAACCATGTAATTATTTGGTATATATTGTGAAACTTAAATTCTTGTTCTATGAGTCTTATCCATGACATTACATTTTTACCATCAAATTTATGAATGATTATTCTTGGTATCTATAATTATTGACCTTAAAAAGGTTCTTCTATCCCTTTGTTTGGTTTATTATGGTTTCACACAACTTTGTGGTTTCTTTGAGACTTAAATTAAAATAATGATTCCTTTGTAAACTTCTCTAAACCCTCATTTAATGATTTTACAAATGGGTCAAGAATCTTATCTTTAATGAAATGTATCACTACTTCTTGTCCTCAACTTAGGTGGTTTGAAATAAAAAGGTTCTTTCTATATTATTTGTGTACATAAAGGTACTAAATTCCTAAATTTGGCATGCCTTCAATTATATTTTATTTGAAGATTTATTATGGTATGAAAGTATTTGGTATGAGAGAATTTGAGATTTAGGTTTTTGGACAAACATTGAAGATTAAATTAAAGAATATACCCTAGGTGCAACAATAAAAATTAAAGAATAAACTCTATCCAAATTTTTATAAGCTTTCCAAGAATATAATCTTTAAAAAAAATCCCAAAAATGTAGCCTATAGAGAAAATTTTTAAAAAAATATTGGCTAAAGTTTGACCACTAGATTATAGAATATACTTTATGTCTAATATTAACAATAGAAAGAACTAACCCTCTCTATTTTTTCATAATATTTCTAAAAATGTAAATATCTTTAAATAATTCCAATGATTACAACCTATAGAGAAATGATTTTAAAGATAAAAAAATGTATGTAAAATTCTTAAAACCTACCTTCAAATGTTATTTCCTTTCTTTTGAGAGTTATCTAATAAATATCTCAAAAATCAAAAAAATGAGACAAAAATTTACGATGGTTTGAATGTTATGATAGAAACAAGAAGGTTGGCCAAAATTGTAGCTATAATATCACTTGTTATGATATTTCTTTGAAATAAATAAAAAATTAGAATTCAATATTAAATGATATGATTCTCCAAGAGAAACATTTTCACCACTATCCATAATATTACCTATGCAAAGACATATGTGAGAAATCATAATAAGGGTATTTAAGTTACTAACTATAGTTAATGTCATAGATAATCATGCCACTAGTTCTCAACATATCATACAAAGGAATATATAATATATACTCAATAATATATCATATTAGGATAATAACAAAATATTTGTAGTAAGGCATTTGTTTGTTTAGATAATATTGATTCATCTATTCTTTAAAAAGATCCAAGGTTGTGATAAAATATATTTGATAATGTGGGCTAGTATTCACTTGTTGATATTAGTTTTCCAACTACTTTAGTGTTTAGAGCCTCTCACAATCAATATAATATTATATTTTTATTTTAGGATGTACATGAACCAATAAAATGGGTCTTGTTCCTTAAGTCTTCATCATTTATTATCAGTAAAAAAATGAATCATGTTATCTTTGGATAATAATTATTCTCAATTTCATCAATCATTTTTAAATAAAAATATTTTGATTGATTTAAAAAATATTAATTAGTGACCCTCTTAATGCCTGTTCCTCAAGATTAAAGATTCCACCATGATAATAAAGAGAAAAGGAGAAATCAAGTCCCCTTTCCTAACTCCTTTATGACTTTTGAAGAAATCTAAAAGAAATCTAAAGGAAGATGCATAAAATTTTAAAAAAACCTTGTGGAACAAATAAATTGCAAAAATGATATCCACAAAGTTTATTCCAAAACCAAAACCATATAAAAATCCCAAAATTAATTTCCAATTCACATTATCATAAGTTTACATGATATCAAGATTAAGCAAAAAATAGTTTTGTTTTTAAGAGAACAGAATGGATATTTTCATGTACTATAAGATTGGAATAAAGAATCTCCCTATTAGGACCAAATATACTTTGTTGAATAGAAATAATATATGAGGTAATAGATTCCAATCTAGCTAGAAAAAAATTAGAGAATATTTTATAAATGGGATTGCATAAGCTGACGGGTCTAAAGCCTCCAAAATTTCTAGTTGTGGGTATTTAAGGATAAGAACAATGAAAGTAGTGTATAATTCCTTGAGAGGATTTCTAATAAAAAATATCTCCTTAGTACCATCAACAACATCCTTCACAATAGGGTAAAATTACAAAGCCATGTCAAATTTAGGTCAATTTATCATCGAAAGTGCATTTTAGTATTTCTATGTAAAAATCAGTTGTGGTCAAACATATAAGGTGGATAGATTTATTTAAGTCAGATATGTCTACAAATTTTCCAACCAAAACTATTCACTAAATGCATATGTAACACCACATTGAGGAGAATTTACCAAAAAGTATGAAATTATTCAAAAAAAAAATTTATTTAAAACTATAAAAATACCCTTTTGTAACTATATAAGTGTAGTTTTAGAAAATAACTTTTTAAAATATTTTGATTATTATTTTTATTTTATTTTTATTTTTTACTAAATTTATTTAAAAATTTAGAAAATTTTGATCCACTAGATTATAGATTTCATGTCAAGATGGTTTAGTTTTTTTTTTCTTTTAGATAAATTGTTAATTAAAAAGGTGATGTCAAATGGAAAATTTTTATTGTCAATACATGCACATATTTATGTTTATTTTAAAAAATGCATTTATCAAATTGAGAAAAATAAAATTCATGTACTAAAATTCAAAGTTGTAAACACACAAAATTAAAAGAAGAAAATGAAAAACTTACTATATAAAGAGAAATGTTTTATGTAACTTTGTTTTTCAAAATTTTATCAACAACTAACTTATAGTGTTAGTTTCTCAAAAAACTATAGTATAATATTTTCCTTTTAAGAGAATAAAAATATAAAATACATGAAAAACACACATTTTATTAGTTTACATCATTTTTAATACAATACATATATTTCATTTTCTAGTAATTCAAGTCAAAAATTGAATCAAAGTTGGTCATCTCCTTTATAAAAGTGTGACAGGGCTTTGTACTTTTACCCAAAAATGTAATAGAAAGTTTGGAATAACTTAAATGAAAACTAATCTTGACAATCAAGATTGAGGCCCATATACAAAAAAAAAAGATTAGAGAAAAAATTAGATTTCTCAATAAGAATAACTCATTCATCCTCAACAATTGAATCATTATTATGGATAACTTTGATTTGATTAGTTACATGATGCTTGACAGTAGAAATATGGTAAAACATGGTATTCTTGTTGCCACTTTCAATCCAAACAACTCTAGAACAACCAGAAACTGCTCTTGTTACTATCATGGTTTGTGGAAATTTACTAGAATTAACTCTAGAACATGGTTTCTAAAAATATTCTCCTTTATGAATAATATTATTGAGGTGGGAAAAGAGATCATTCTCTTAAGACTAAATTGGTGAATTTAAACCTTTTATCTAAATCTCCTTCGACACCCCATTCAATTTATTCTTGGTAGATTCCTTTTCTCTAAAAATTTGGCCAAAGAAGCCTTTATTGTACTTCTAAACATTATCCTTAATGAAAGACCAATCTCTTAGGAACTTTGAACATAGATAATTCCTCAATCCTAATTTGCCACAATTCTTTAATCCTTCATCTAAGGTGTTGACGTATGAACCACATCTTTATAAAAATAAAATGGATTTTTTTTTTGTATCCAAAACTTAATAGAGAAACAAATTAGAAAATAATTAGATGGCCAAGAGAGAATAAGATGAAGAGGTGAATGATTCAAAATAAATGATAGTAAAGTCTAGTTTTACTTGAATAAGATCTTTCCCCGCATGATGATTAGACAAAGTATATGAGATGCCTTAGAGGTACACATCAAATAAATATTGCTACTGTATAAAATCCATTAGATTATAACTATTGCCCATGGAGGCTTGAGATGCCACCAATTTCTTATCTTCTTTAAGATAAGTATTACAATCCTCCATAACCTACTAATTTTCTACTTGAAAAGAAACTTTGAAAATTCCCAATTTGTTATTGATCTTCTTCCTCACATTATTGTTATTAGGAGCATAAATATCATAAACAATACATGAAGTATCACCACTTAAATGGTAAGATTGAGTAGTTAATTTATTAAAATCTGTAGTTAAATCCACACCTTTAATAATTTCCATATTCTAAAATGTTGCAATACCACATAAAGAACCATTTACATTACTTCCATGAAAACAAAATTCCTTGAAAGAGTGGTTCTTAATATTTTCCATCTTATCATACTATGTTTTAGGCTCTTGAATAGGAAAAATATCAATCTTATGATCCCAAATCAAATTTGATAAGAGATCATGCTTGTGGAGTTCATTTAACCATCTTATAATCCATGATATTACTTTCATTAGAATTTATAGAGTGTGCTCCTTGAGCATATATGAAATATAGGTTTCAAGATCCCTTCAACAATTTATAATTTACTCTCCTTTTCCCTATTATTTTGGGATGATAGTTTACACTTACCCTTAGGTTGTGAGCCAAAATTATATTTATTCCTAGTGATCACTCCCTTGGATAGGGTACGGGAATGTGGATATTTTCTATTCTTGGTTACAATTATTATACAAGAGCCTAATTTGATTCTCCAATCACAATAGTGATATAACTTATAACTATTTTGAGAACCTAATGAGCATCACTCTGCTCTATAAAAATTCCATGCTCTCCTAACTTTATAGATTTTTTGGGTCTATCCTTGTAATCCTCTAAACCTCCCTCATTATATTTTGGGGAGGAATCCTAGTTAGGCTATTACACAAAAAACTAAGTGCCATATCCTACTTTCAAACAAGACTTTGTATTGAAGGGAGGAACCTCATTCTTAAGTATTACACTTGAAGTTGGGGGAGAAAGATCTTGGATTTCTTTAGAGATGTTTGCATCACTAAAAGAAACATTGAAAAAATTCAAACTATTTTGTATAGAAGAAAAATCCCCAGCAAGGCACCCCTTGATTTAGCAACTTCATTGACCTTCTCCTTCCACACCTCTTTTATGGGCTTCCGCATCTTACTTGGGAAATTATTGGCCAAATGACATACTTTTTTACACAAAAAATAGTCAAATGAATTAAATCAAACTCTACCAATTGGTCCTACCCACCAAAGTTATATCCATTATGGAAAAACTCTACCTGTTGATACTATTGGGAATAGAGATAGAGAAATCACTATTATTAGGATCAGAGTCATAAAGGACAAGAGGGGAAGATATTTTACCTTTAGGTTTAGTGCAAAAAAGAGAAGACTTTTTGGGGCATAATTTATGGAAGAGATTCGCAACAAGACCATTCATGCATTTCTCATCCTCCTCACAATCAGTAGAGATAAAAACTTAACTCTAGATAAGGTACTTGATTACGTACCTCTTATCTCTAGAGATACCTTCAAATCCACCTCAACTTTAAATTCTATGCCATCAACTAGAATCTCTAGGATAGAAGGCATCATGCCCTTAGTTGTCACCACCAAACTAGTAGAACCACCATTGCCAACCCCACCTTGACTGTCTCCAACCCCATCACCATTATTGCCATTTAGATTTAAGCTCCCATTCCCTACTCTTTCCTAAATTAAAATATTAGATCCTTCCTCAAAACCTACTCCAATACTCACCTTTTATTGGTTTCATTTTTATTAATTTCATTATTTTTATTAATTTTATCATTTTTATTTCGTATTACATTTGCAATAAAACCTATATGGTAAATCAAACACTAAAAACATAAAATTTTAGTTAAGTGTTTGTTCTTTATTAGAATAGCATGGAAAGGACTTAGACCCATTACATTTTAGCCATCAAGGAAAATGGGGTGAACCTCACAAGGTCTTAGATTAATTAAAAAAAGAAAACATAAATTGACAAGGTGTGAGATTATTTTAGCTAAATGTTTGTTTTGATTAACTAAAGTTGGATATGCCCGCATCGATAGATAATCACAAAGAAACACCAAGAATACATGAAGGATGTGCAACCGGAAAAAAGAAAGCACTACCAAATATAGAAAAAAATCCAACAAGGTTAATAAAGAGCCAACACCTAAACTAAAAAACTAGCATACAGTAAAAAAATAGATCCACCAAAACATAAAACAACTGCCTAGCACAAAAATAAAATGATGGTCTACTACTTGGGGGCAGGGTTAACTTTAAGAAACCACCCACCAAGCAAAAGTATAAAATCCTGGCGAATCAGACATTACATTGGGGGGAAATTTTCATATTGATGATGAATATTTTTTTCAAAATACGAAAAAAAATGATTTTGTATTGGCAATTTTTTTCTAGGGTATGAAAATTCCATAAAATTCTAGCGAATAATACCTTGTTCTGTGGGGAAAATATTTATTGTAGGAGGCGAATATTTTTTCATTTAAAGGAACAAATATATAATTGTATGGGAGAAAATTTTTACTCCGAAGGAAAAAATATTTAAGTATGTTGGCGATTTTTATCCATCGCTTGAAAATTATTTAATTTGTTTGGCTAATTTTTTTTATTTATGGAAAAATATATATTTTATCGGCGATTTCATGAATTCATTGCCATTAATAGATAATGCACATCACATCACATCAGTACATCACATTGAGTCCGGACTCTGCACGATGTATCAATAAGCGCAACCTCTTTGACACGTGAAGGGTGACATGTACCTAAAATTCATCAATGATTTTAAACCGTTTGATGATCATAGATCAATGGTTGAAGTTTTATTTTGGCCCAAATTTTTGAAGAGAATGTAGTTCAGCAAAAAGTGCCCAGAATGGAATTGGATTCAATAGACAAGTATCAAATGTCATAGTTGATAATGTTGGTCATTTAATATATGTCTAGTCACTAACTACAATCCACTATGTCCCCACGGCTTCCAATGTGGTACCTGGTACTGGTTTATAGTTGTTTCCAATTTCGCACACTAGTGCATTTATGGGAAAGATTTGCAGAGATATACAAAAGATTTAAAAAAACTTAAAGGAATTAATACGGTTCAAGAAGGAATTATTACAATCAAGAGATTTAGCTATTTATATATGATCTCTACTTCTTTCATCTTCAATTAGCCTTTGGTAGATAAATCATTGGAGCTCACAATATTTAAATTCTACCTCTGGTTTAGGTCTATAGGCTCAGGCTATTTAATTTGGTATTTTGATTTCTCAAGACAGACACTCCTATCTGGTTGAGAAGCATTCTTGCAGAGGATGAGAGGGTCTTTTTTGGCTTCGTTAAAGACCCAACCCTCCAATCAGTCTGTAAGGAGGTTGGGATGTTCACTAATGAGGCTGTGAGGATGGTGTTGGGCAAGGACTTTTTGCGTAATGAAAATAGATACCGTGTTAACACAAATCTTATGTCTCGGTTCTTGGCATCTCTTCTAGACCTCAGAGGAGACAAGGTGGATATGTTGATGTTGTTAAGGAAGGCATTTAAAGAAGACTTCCTTGGAGACAATGTTACTATTGTCATCTTTGCTGAAGTTGGGGTGGGGATCCCCTAGGTGAATGGATTAACCAAGCTTCTCCTCCTTGGCCAAATAGTGCCAGTGGCGAGGAAACTGTTTCTTTTGAACCTAAATGCAGAGTAGTTGATGTGTCATAGGAAATGGACGCGGATTGGTAGGGACTTTCTTTGGAAATGGTTCCTCTTGGACGACTTTCCAAACTATAGCTGGCTTGAATAATTCTCACAACTTATAATGTCTAAAGAATTGTACATGGAGGGAGGGTGAGATTCTTAAGGTAAACCATGAATGTGTCCACTACCTGTGCCCTAGCCCTGACCCCCTAGTAGTTTTTTTTTTTTGGCTATTTCCTTGTAACCTCACAGGCTCACTCATTTTGGCTTTAAATTTTTTGAGGGACTCAGACATGTAAAAATTGTAAATTTGTGAAACATATATATTAATGATAATTTTGCAAATTCTAGTTCATATCAGTTTGCCTCTTATAGATATAAAAATGCTTTCTATTTCATTTTATTATTTTTTGCTGCCATCATGCCATGGCACGATACTTAGCATAATCATTATGTTTTGAAATAACTTAAATAGTTATTAATTTGTGTGGATATAAGATTTAATTTTCACCATAAAAAAATAGTAGCTCTATTCTAATTTCTTCTCTAAAGTTAAAGAACAAACTCAGTGTCACTTGTAAGATGACCTTTTCTAAAAGATATTTGAAGTGCTTGACAAAGAAGTATTTGAATAAACATAATGTCAGGGATTGGCTGCAAGTGATTGCATCCAATAAGGATAGAAATGTCTATGAGCTACATTTTTTTTTGTCTATGAGCTATGTTATTTCAATATTTTGTTAAACAATGGAAATAAATTTAATATTGTGATCTTTTTTATGTTATGTTTCTTCCTCTATATTTAATATATAAAAAAAATTTAGTTCGTTCCATTAATTATTTGTACATTGATTATCATTGATTATAATTTTATAAATATATTAAAAAAAGATGTTTATCTTGCGAAAAACAAGTGAATTAAAAGTCCAACTTACTTGTTGTAATTTTTTTTGCATAATTTCAATATTAAGAAAAAGTCCAACTAACTAGATACATGTACATTGAATACTGAAGATACATGTACGTTGAACACCGACACGAAACAAAGGCTATGGCTAATGGGACGATAAAGCGTCAAGTGACATGGCATTTTGGTGGCAAAAATCCTATGTATAATAGGACCCATGGGAACTAACAACGAATATGCAGTGATATTGCCTTATGGACCTATGGTATGCACATCACTGTCGTGAAAGTGAATGGTTAACATTTAGCCTTTATGTAGATTTAATTATGGCTTGTGCATATGAGTTATGTGGTTGAACTAGTGCATGTGGAGGAATGATGGTGGAGATTGTGATTAATGCCAACGACCGCTGCCGTTGGATGTCAAAAATTAGAATTGAGTGAGAGGTGTTTAAATATTGGGTGGATTGGAAGTCTTAGTATCATACTGTGTGCACTTGCAACATTTGCCATTGTCTTGGGTTTCTTAAGAAGCATGGAAGCTAATTTCTCCTTCCATACTGATAATAAATTAGTCCCATTTCTCGAACGATTTATGAATAGGAGGCTAAAAGGTTTGTTCTTGTTTAAGGATGAGTGGAAGTACAAGAGTGTGAAAATGTTGTTGGGAGAGTAAATTATCCATATAGGTCATTGCTACAGGACAAGACATGGAGGCATATTCATTGATTGCCTCTTGGGTTTCCAATTTGAGGATGAGGTGGATAAGGTAAAAAATGCCTGAGAGTTCTAATTGATGGGAACTACTTGTTAAATCTGGATAGTGTGTGTGCTCGTGTGGTCTTGAAGGTGGGAATTGTTCCTGAGGCAGGTGGTTGGTCTAGTGGTGCCGCTACCACTCATTCGATGGGCTGATGATGATTTGAAGGCAAGATGTAAAGCTCTTGCTTGGTGCGGGTGGAAGGCCTTCCAATTATTTGCAAGGTTGATGCAGTGTGATGAGGTTTTAACGTTCCTTCATGAAGTGGCACGTGCAAAGGTGGGTCGAGAGTTGCGACCGAGACCCAAGACTACCCAAGCAATGAAGCGGCTCTCAAAATTCTATGATGATCTAGAGTAGAGGTCATTTCTGGGTTAATCTATTTGTATCTTTTTGTTCCATGTTTTTTTTCTCCCTAGGCCCAACTTTGTATGTATGGGGGGATGTCTGCAACAAATTTTGGTATGCTGAAATGGAATTTTGGGGTTTTTGAATGTAGTAGGGTTTTATTTTTTGTTGGAAATGGTGGCTTTGGCCCTAGGGGTGTTTTTTGTGGTGGCAAAACTCTGGTGGTTTTACTATACCACCTATACTTGCATATTTATAATATTTTATTTCCAAGTAATACAATACAAAAATTATCGATAAAAAAAATGAAATATCATGCAAGTTTTGACATTACATATTTAAATTATATATTTAATTTATTATAAAGTTATATACTATTGTCCATTGGATGAGCACAGATCAACAATGTAAGGAGTATTTCGGGCTGAATGTGGGAACAATAAACATTTTTTGCAAACTTATAACGGAAGAATTCCATAAATGATAAACATTTAATTAAGTATAGTTAAATTCTAATTTTGCAATTGTATAATTAATTAAATTTAATAAGCTCTATTTCGGCAGAAGTTGAAAAGGATGAAAAAGTATTCAAAACCATTCTCAAAAAGTGACTCGTGTCTATTGATGTGGTCAAAAAATGGCAAAAGTCCTAGGACCCATGACAACTAACAACAGATACTAGCATCCATTGGATGAGCACATATCAACGGATTAGGGTGGATTTCGGCCCGAATGTGGGAAGTAAACACATTTGTGAGAACTTCGCCCAAAATTGAACGTTTTACATTTAATTAACTATAATTAAGTCTATAAACCTCTATTTTGGGTGGAAGTTGAAAAGGATTAAAAAGACTTCAAAAATAGTTCAGAAGAGTGACTCGAGTCTGGTGACATGCCCAAAAAATGGCAAAAGTCATGGGACCCATGACAATTGACAATAGATACCATCATCCGTTGGATGAGCACAAATCAACGGCTTAGGGTGGATTTCAACCTGAATGTGGGAGATAAACACATTTTTGAGAACTTGACCCAGAATTGAACGTTTTACATTTAATTATCTATAATTAAGCTCTATTTCAGACGAAAGTTGAAAAGGATTAAAAAGACTTAAAAAATAGTCCGGAAAAGTGACTCATCACTCGAGTCTGGTGATGTGTCTACTGTCCTTAGAATCTAGACTAAAGCAATGAGTGTTTTGTCCTTTGGCGGCGAACACATATTAATAATAATTTATAAAATTACAATAGGATTCCGGAAATTTTGCACTTTAGATATTACTTTTGTACTTTTCAGTGTTTTCAAAACAGGCGACTCATAAATTATAATCATATTTCATTTCATGGACAAACTAGTAGATCAAGGGTGATTCAGAAATGACTACTAGATTGAGGAATTCAAGTTGCAATAGAATCTGTCTGCACCAATCTAGTGAAATAGAAATTTTAGGTAAAATCTAGAACACCTAAATCCCATGTTTTTTACTTTTTTTAATCTCGTCGTTCAATTTGAGGGTTATCATTTTCTGGTTTGTATCTAGCATTATTTTTAATTATTAACAATAACAACGATGGAGAAACCAGGAAGCAGTAGTTCAACAGGAAGACAAGTAAAAAAAAAATTAGACCTAACCGAACTGGTTAAAATACTAGGTTTCCTTAATGAATACCATGATATTTATGACCCTGCTATCCATAGTGAAAAGTGTATCATAGATATTAGATATGCATTGTCTAATAAGGCAGCAGATCCAAGTAGGGCAAAATTTACCGTTTTCAACACAATATCAAAACAAAGAACAAATAAAATTGCATCGTGGGATGCTGGATTGGGAAGCATGGTGCTACCTGAAGTATTCCCTTGCCCTGAATTTGTCATGGTCTGCACTAAAAAATTATGATGAAGATAAAAAAACAATTGTCAATAAAAATACAAAAGAGGAAATTCTATCCATAAACGTGAGAGAATTTGCTTCTTTGTTGAACCTAGGGTTTGAAGCACAAAACTCAAACATCCACATTGACCTAGGAAAGCTGGCGGAGAAATATAAGAGTCTCGATCCAAGTCAAAGAGATTAATTTATCATAGCTCTAATAATGCATGATACTCCATTGGATCAGAATCATGAGCCTCATTGTGATTATAACATTTTTGTTCCATGGGTTCAGGATACTATTTCCATGTTAAAATTTTGCCTGGGATTGGAAAATAATAGGGAAGTGGGTGCTAGCCTTCTTGAAATGAGTTTTAATATACATTGTGTAAGTCAACCAGTAAGATATAATTTTATTGAGCACATTGTTCAATCCATGCAAAAACAATTACTAATGATAAAAACAGGTTCCTCTAAGACATTTAGGTTTTCAGCTTACTTGTGCTATCTTCTTCTATCCAAGTATCATGCAATATTCGAGACCAACAATCTTCACATTGTGAACTATAAGATTGATGAGAAGACTCGGAATAGAACAGAGTGTCCAATATGTGAATGGACACCAAAGATAAGGATGCAATAATAGAAAGAACTACAACCATTTTGTAGACTTCTTTTTGGCACAATTGTATAATGAAATAACAAGCACTCCAATGCCTAGATCGCCTGTGTCTTGTAGAGATTGCATTCAACTCGGAAGTCAAATGCAATTGGCTGATTGGTTCTTCATGGAAGAATACACTGTGTTAAGGTTTTACGGATCAACAGTAAAACCCAACAAACTTCCAATACATGTGACAAAGAGGTTATTTGCATTGGAATATGTACAATAGTTGGAGAGCACAGATAGGCACTTTCATGGTTAGCAAAAGAAGAGCATATTTCCTTCCTTGCCTTTCTCATGTAGAGGGTTCACATTTGAGAGAAAAGCATTCAATGTGGCACATGATTTTTTGACAGTTTTTAGTTTTGGTGATGAGGGTCTCTGGCACTAT
This sequence comes from Cryptomeria japonica, assembly GCF_030272615.1. Lineage (NCBI taxonomy): Eukaryota > Viridiplantae > Streptophyta > Pinopsida > Cupressales > Cupressaceae > Cryptomeria > Cryptomeria japonica. The sequence goes on along the minus strand of NC_081408.1, from coordinate 117,461,643 downwards.
GATCCAATCACTGTAGTTCAAGCAAGGCTTAAGAAAAATGGGAACTCTTTAGCATTATATCAACATGAAAGTAAAACATTGCTAGAAAAGCTTAGAAACATGGACTCCTCCAATGAGGTAAAAAAAGAGATGGATAAAATTGCCACTAACAATAACATTTGAACAAAATAATTGTCATCACAAATTATGGTATTACACACACAAAGGACAATAGAGAAGAGCATCCAAAATAGGAGTTCCTACAGTTTCTACCAAAAATATGCTAATCCATCTAACAAATCTATTCCCAAAACAATTCGGCAAGAATATAAAAACAGTTATTGGACTCAAAGCAAATTAAATGATTTTTGGACTATGAGGAAGAATCTCGGTGAACCAAAGACCAGTGCAGAATTTGAGTCCATAGACAAGGATGTAGAGTTTAGAAAATTGTGGAATATGGAGCATCCCACAACAACATATGCCAGGAGTGATGAAAAAAATAAGTATGAGGTTGAGCCCACTCCAACAACTACTACAATCCCTAAAATATTGGGTGAACTCACAATAATGGTTCCCACTTTTTTGACACTTTTGACACTGAGATGAACATTTTTAAAATAACCTTCAATTTCCAAGAACTATAACTTTTAAACTATTAAAAATTTGAAGATGATGTAAATTAGTGATTTGTAGAATTTTGTATGTAGATTCTATATATACTTTTTTCAAATTTTTTTGAAGGATGTTTTTTTAATTTTTCCATCTCCCTCGAAAAGTAGTTCTTTACAACAAACTATATTTTTAAAGAGTGATGTGCCTCCCGAAACGAATAATTTTTTTCTATAAATGATAAAAATTCAATTATTTCAAATTTTGATTTGTAACATCAATATCCAGGGTTTGCAGTTGGTTTGATAGTGATATGTTGAATATTTTGCATTTTATTAAGTTTTGAAGTTTGACTAGTCATAATTCAGACATAGGTTTAAGTTTGAACACATAACTTGTTCTATATATATCGATATTCAATTTTACTTTATTTGTTAGAAAGAAGACATCAATGCCCGGGGCAGAGATATTTTTCAGAATTTTTTTGAATTAGTTTCTTATTTTTCCCCATGTGTTGAACAGAGAAGTTCATGATCGATGAAAAACCAATATTTCATAAAATCAAAAAAATAATAACATAATAATTCACAATGCAATAAAATTATACTCGTTGAAAAGCTTGCTCCAAGTAATACCATATAATATTTTTAGGCTATCAAGATTATTTTATTTGTGCCTTGAACCAGAGGTCTGAAGGCAAAAATTGCTCAGAACTCTAAAATTTTTTGGGAGAGACCTCTAACAAGAGGTTTCGAATGAACACTGGTTCAAGTGAAGGGGGGGTTCATTTGAACCCTAAGGGGTTCAATCGAACCCCCCTTTTCTCGAACCCACAACAAAAATTATGATGCGCACATTTATGTAACGGTCGAGTTCGAACAAACCCAACCTTTTCTAACTGTCAGCGGTCGTTCGAACCCTGGCCGACTCTTGTTTTTTTGTTTTTACATTTTAGTAGAGTTGTATAAATATACATAATTTTTTTCATTTTTTAACACACAAATGATTAAAACAATTCACATTTTTGGATGAAAGAAGACATTTGAAAATTATTTTGAGGGCAATAATTTGATGATATTTGAAGGTTTTTTTAAAAGCACGGGGAACAAGAAGAGAAGGCAAAATAAGACTTCAAGGAATTATTCTCTCGAAATGGAACAAAGATATCGAGAACAAAGAAGACAAAGATATCATGATGCAAGTATGTATTTTTATTTTTATTTCTATTTAATTTTATATGTATTATGTACCAAAAATTGTGTTTATTTGTTAGTATTAGTAAATATTTTTTATCTAATATTTTTAATGAAAATTAATTTAAATAATATTAATTAAATTAATTTAATTTATATAATAATTTTATCTTAATTAATTCTCAATGATGTTATTTTTATTAAATTAATTGGAAATAGTAGGATAAAAAATAATCTCGTTTTAATTAAAATTAATTATGCTTTAATTTGAAATAATATGTGTATTTGCAAATTTCAAATTCCATTAACTTGCTTGTTGTGTAATTGACTTTTTCTCCTATATAATTAAGTCCATTTATAATATATCATGGTTTTAATTTAAAATTTAGATCTTTAGGAGCCCTCTTTCACATTTATTATTTATAATTTACTTTAGATAGTCCATAAATATATAATTTAATTTAGATAGTCCATAAATATATAATTTAATTTAGATTTTTGAACCATGTGTCTTTATAGTTTAGCAAACACTTCAATTGGTGCTCTAAAATTAACAAACTTGTCTTTCATGTCTTCAGGAATATGCTAGTTTTGTTTTATCCTTAGAAAGGGGACTACCTGCCGAGTAGCCCTTAAGGCTTGGTGACAGGGAACGACCCAAAGTGGTAACAAGATAAAGCCAAGCTCTTCCAAGCCACTATAAATAAATGTGTTTGTGACGAAAGTTGCAAGCAATGGGTGTTACATGCTTCTATAACGACGTTATGACTCCCCATAAACCCTATAGAGCGCAACCTCTATAGGCTAGGAGGCATTCCATTTAACGGAGTATAACACGCTGCTAATTATAGCCACTCGAGTAGATGCCCTTACTAGACACCTTTTGTATTAGAAGCCAAAAACCTTCTAGTTGTTGGTGTAGGAGGTTAGGCCTTTGAAGCGGCTCACATTCTTATGGTTCTTAGTAGAGATACAAAGTTCACCATGGGGATTTTTCGTGGGGACTGGTGCTTGGCTGCCTCGGAGAAGTGAGTGTCATGGAGGGGAACTAGTGGAGTCAAGCACCTAAGTATCCACTCTAAATTGCATAGCTCGGGGTAAACCCCCAAGTGAGATTCAACAACTACTGTCTCATCCAGCCCTAGGATTTGTGTTTGCATGATCAAAACAATCAAACACTTTTAAACAAACAAACATCATGTCTTCTTTTTTTTCAAGTGTATACAAAAATATTTCAAATTATACTTGAGTCCTCTTAAAACCTATATTATGTGATACTAGGACCTATTATGTGATATTAAGACCTATTATCTGTGATAATACCTATCTTAAATATGACATAATAGAACCTATTATGACATAATAGGTCTTATTGTGACTTAATAACATGATCACATATGCAAAAACATTTCACATTATATACTTGACTTTGGGCCTTAAGAGGTCTATATTTATGATATATTAGGGCCTATTATGTACATGTGATAAATTAATGACCTATTATTGCATAATTTATGTCCTAATATCATATACATAATAGGTCCTAATATTTGCATAATATATGTCTTAAGGGGAGTTAAGTATAATATGAAATGTTTTTGCATATGTGGTCTTGTATTAAGTCATAAAATTAATAAGACCTATTATGTCATAATTTAGGTTCTAACTTATATCATACTCAAGACAGGTACTTAATTTCATGTGATAGGTCCTTTAATATCACATAATATATCCATCTTAAGGGGAGTCAAGTATATTAATGTGAAAGTTTTTAAGTAATAATAAGGCCTATTATGTGATATTAGGACTTATTATGTGATTATAGGTCTTAAATGTGACATAAATTTAGAACCTATTGTTTCTATTTATATGACTTGGTGTACATGCAAAAACATTTCACATTACACTCAAGAGTCCCCTTAAGACCTATATTATGTAGATCATATTAGGACCTATTACATGTGATATTAGGAGGTCTATTATGTAATAATAGGTCTTAAATACATGACATTATAGTCCACCTATTATGACATGATTTTTAAACGTCTTACTAAATGTCTTGAAAATTTCGTTTCAAATTAAACTTGGAATTTTCTTGCATTGAAAATATTCTTTGTCATCTTAAATTATGTGCAGAACAGGCTCGAGAAGAAGGGAGTTCTAAAGCGGGAGTCAAGGCAAATGAATCAGTTGAAAAACATAATATAGTTGATGAACATAGGGAGGATCTTGCCCAAGTTGAACCAATGGAAAAGGAGACGGGTCAGGATCCTTACCTCCTACCACTAGTATGGATGAGAATATTGTGGACCTAGCTAAATAGGTGAAGAGAAATATTTTTTATAAAAATTTAGATCATTTACTTGAAATGGATGTGGATGAGTTGGAACATCTCAGTCAAGAACTTAGACATACTAAAATGAGGTCAATGAATAAAAGTGCAAAAGAAATAATGTCTCATTTCTACAATCTTGATACTACACTAGAGAAAGATGAATTGTTATCAGTTGTACTTACTCGTAAAGACTTAATAGATCCACTGAAATTGTTGGGTATAGATACAACAAGCCAAAAGAGGAAAACTTCTCAGCTACAAAAATCTATTGTTGATAATGTTAAGAAAGGTTTGGTGAACATTGGTAAAAAATATCAAATAGTAGATAAGACCAATTCAAGAAGAGTGGTGTTTACATCTTTAGTAAATGAAAGATTGCCTCAAAAAAGATAAATCTCTTCACTGTCATCTGAGTTTGGTTTTAGTAGAAGGACAATATCAAAATATGTTAAAAGGAGAAAGAGTTTGGATGGTAGTACCTTAGAAGGGAATTGGGCAATTATGTGTAGAGCTCCTCATTCTAATAGAATTGAAGATGTTGTTAGGAACTTCATGACAAGCTTTTGGAATGATAATACTAGTCCTTCATCAAATATTAGAGATGTTATCAAGAAAAGTATTGGCCCTGATCGTTATGATCTCCATGTAAAACATTGGATAGAAAAAAGAAAACATGAATTGTAGGTATTGTTTACTAAAACAAACCCTCATATAAAGATTGGACAAACCATGTTTGAATGGTTAAGGCCATATTATGTGAAGGTAAACAAAGTTTTCGAAACTTGTTGTTGTTGTTATCACATCGAGTTTGATTTGTACTATCAGGTGTTTCGAAAGATTAGAGAAGATAGTGATGGTTATGAAAAAGCTCCTCCTAAATGAACAAGTCAATTCATAGCAACCATCTTATGTGATAAATCAGATGATAATGCAACCGGTCAAATAAATTGCATAAAAGGAATTTGTGGAACATGTGGGGACTTGGCTAAATTGCCTTTGAGAGATCAAGATATTGACATGAGGAAGATGGTAAATTGCAAGAGTTTCAAGTAAAAGAAATTTGAAACAAAATTTGGAAAGGAATCTACAAGTTTAGATTATGTAGAAGAGGAAATACCTATTGGAACATTTATGGAAAATTTTTGTAAGTTGATAAAACCATATATATGCCATGGTTTTTTTTCCAAGTGGCAAGCATGCCAATTTAAAAGATTAAGAGATACTTTCCCACTTGGAACTATTCTATTCGTAGTGGAATTTGCAGAAATTTACTCTTTTGCACATCAAAAAGCGATTCAATCAGAGTATTACTTTTCAAAGAAAATCACTATTTTGGTGCATGTGTGTTATCGACATGCATAGATGGATGTGGATGGTGTTGATAGTACTTTTCAAAATCGTGTCATTAAGAGAGAGTACCACTTCTATATCAGTGATGATAAGGAGCATGACACACTTTTTGGACAACATTGCTTTAAGAAGGTTTTTTAAAATTTGAAAGAGAGAGGCATAACAATAGTTAAACATTTTGTTTGGTCTGATGGATGTGCGGCACAATTCAAATCTTTGAAGCCATTTTATGCACTATGTAGATATCATCAAAATGACAAAATACCACATGTTTGGAGTTTTTTTGAGAGTGGCCATGGAAAGGGTGAACATGTTGGTGCAGGAGCTTGTATCAAACGTGCTCTAAGAAAGCATCAAATAAATTACATGGGAGATCGTATAGACAATGCAGATGATGTTGTTGAATGGTGTAAGAAAAAATTTGAGCAACCTAATTATCCTGGTGAATCATAATCGAGAACATACAGTCACATTCCATATAGAGTGTTTTGGGAGATAACCAGTACATGTTCTCTTTTAGTGCTTTATTTAAATTTTTTAAATTTTTTAAAAATGTTCCTAGTTCAAATGTTTTAATTTAACAACTTGATCTCCATGTATGTTCGTGTACACATGTACATTAAATGCAAATATGGATAGAAGATCAATGCATGGATGCAAGAGTGTGGAGAGGAGAAGATCTTTGCATTGTGTCATGAGTATAGATAATCGCCCATGGACATTATAAACTAGGGACTATTCATGTTTTTGTTCTGATTGCATTTTGGAAAACTATGTTGATTGCAAGAACTAAGAGCTTGGATATGTTAGTGAACGGAAATTGGTGTCACTAGATTTTTCTGACACATATGAGGATTCAAATGAGGACAAAATCTTTGAAGACATTCCTTTGATTTCTAGTGATTATGATCATATTTTAGGATTGATTAAAAAAGGTATATGACATACACACACACACACACACATACACACACACACACACACACACACACACACACACACACACACACACACACAACACAGATATATATATATTTATTTCCTTAAAAAATGTTGCGTACATGTAAATAAATTATATATATATATATAAGTTTTAAATCGAGTACATGATGTTTAAAATTTATTTAACTTGTTTCAAATTGTAGGAGATTTTTTTGCAGTCATAGCAGAAGATGGAAATATAGAAGGTGTTAGTTATTATTTATTGAGTTACACAAAAGAGAGAAAGAAGTTAACAAATCTAAAATGAGCAATGGAATGTCCTTTCCCACAAGTTTGAACTGATTCAATCTACGTTTAAATTATTTTAAATAAATTAATTTCAAACATGCACACAACTGCACATGTTTTTCATTTTTATATGTACACAGATCACTTACGTGCAAACCTTTAATTTCTCATTTCCTATATACATGTGCATGCAGGCTCAATTGTAGTGCAAGGGACATATTTCAAACAAGTTAAAATTATTCAACATGGGATTCATTTCACTGAATACCAAATTGACAACAAGGTATATGAGTATAGCCTTTTGGTCATTGTTGTCGGCCTAATTCTTCAAACAAATCCACATCGTGGATGGTCTCTAAAGTGGAGACTAGATAGTGAAGATCATGACAAAATATTAAGTGTTATTGAAGAGCATTCTGAACCACTTGATGTGGTATGAACTATTTAGTAAACCAAAGTACATGTGGTTGAACCCATGAATTGAATTAATACTTGATAAATTAGAACTTAACTTGTTTTGAAACTTGGATAAATATTTGAATTTAATATTTGATCTATATATATGGCTTGTGTGGACCATATATTGTTTAGTTAAATATGAAAATTTTAATTATATTAAATTAGGATGTATGAAGTTAATTTGTATTTATGTTAAATAATACTTACGAGCACGTATGTAAAGTAAATTGGGACATGTGGATGAGTTGAAAATGTGTTAAGGCCTGATGCACATGGAGTTGATTAGGATGTATAGTCTATCTAATTCTAAATGCATGTACGCATATATAATTTGTAAGTTGTTAAAATAATTTTAAAGAATGTGTATGTAAAGTAAATTAGGACATGTATTTATTTAATTAAAAATGCACATGCACGTAAATTTAAATAAAATGCATATTTAAATTAGAATGTAAATGTGTAAATTTAATATTAAATTACAAAATGTGTGTAATAATCAAGAAAAGCGGTCTAAACCACTAAGTGATGTCTTATGAACTATTTAACTTGTATGTACCTAGAACCTAGAAGTACATGGTGTGAACTATTTAGTACACCTAGACGTATACCTAGAATTTAAATTATTGAATATGCTCATTAACTTTAGTTTGTTCATTTGATATGAACAAGTGTGATTTTTATATTGTTCATGGCTTGCACAGTGGAGTGGATATATAAATTGTTTACATATTCTTTTAAATCAATGCATATCTACTATATACATGTTACATGTAGTAAATTTTAAAATTTAAATTATAAACATGTATCAATCTTTTTTTAATCTATCTACATGTACATGTAAATTCAGTCACAGATATATATAAATTTGAAAGTTTTAGAGAACACGTGCATTCAATCATATATAATTATCTGAATACAAATGATGTGATATATTTAATATAGGATCAAATGTACAAACTATGCATATATAAAGTATAATCTAACCATATATGCACATGATATATATAATCTAGTCCATCAAACACAAACTTTATAAAGTATAATCTAGTCTAAACTTGATACATGCATGAATATATAATATGAAAGTCTAAAATGTACATGTATATATAAAAAGATAAAGAAATGAGATATAAAGTTCAGCAAATCAACATGCATTAGGTCAGCCACGAACAGAGCAACCATCTGAGGGAGAGTCTTGGTGAGAGTTTGGATGTCCAATAGACCCCTGCAGAAGTAGAATTTATTTAAATATTAAATATGAATCTCTAGACACATGTATATCAAATCCGACTATCTAGTTAAATTAAAATTAAAATATAAATTGTAATGCACATACATACATGTACATATATACAAAAAACCATAACTAACATGTCCACTAATAGCATCGAAAGAATCTCTCCTATGCGCACACTCAGAGGTCAAGCTAGGAGTGACATGAGCTAGCTGTTATATATATGTGTGTGTGTGTGTGTGTGTGTATTTAAGGATTAGTCTAGAATCAATTTAAACAGATACAAATTAACTTAGAACTATTATTTATTAAATGATCTACATATAGATTTATCGTACATTACAATATATACATGTCTTGTAAAAATTTAAATGCACATGTATGTACATACCTATGTATCAGGAGTAGGTTGTATAGTCTGATCTTGTCCTATGATCAAATCAACCACATCACTCATTCCTGCATATCTCTCTCTGGTTGTACGTATGAATGAGGAGTGTAAGGGGCTAACTAGATGACTAGGCATCATGAATGAAGTGTCTAACTGTAGTATCATATCCATAAACCCAGTATGGCTCAAACCTCGCAGCAGCTTCTCAAATGAATCCAAGCCCTCATCTTTGATATGGACTTGATCAGCTCATATCTCCTCCTCTGTAGCAACAGAGTGATCTGTAGGTGGGTTAGTGCCCAGAGAATGCATAGAGTGATAATAATATTGTGATTTCCTCGGGGTATGCATCGATGCAGCGGTAGCCTGCCCGTCTCTGAGAATCTTCTCTCTAACAGCAGCCAATGGTATCCCAAGTTGAGATGAAATAAAATAGTAAGAATATAGCTGGTCCTCGGCTAGATACTATGACATCTATACATGTCTACTACCTCCAACTATAGTTTCTACCTCATCTGGGGAGGGGATGCTAGCAGTAATATACTGATCATCTGAGTCTGAAGCCACCCCATGACTAGAAGATGCATGATTTGTGGATGATATCAAACATGGTCGGCTCATCATATATCTGCCTAGCTTGTCAAATGATATGGTGGCTATTGTTGATTCAATCTATCCAATCCTATCAATTGCTTCTCTTTGAGAAGCAATCACAATGTGATCCACTATGGGGATGAGGGTTGGGACTACTATAGGAAATCTCTGGCCAAGAAGGTCCCTGTGTCTAGGTCGAGCTCTATCATGCCTACAATATGCATCTCTATCAGCAATCCTAGCCCTCCCGTGTCCATAATATGCTGGAATATCAGGGTAGTTTGGTTTCATCTGACAATGAACCTCAGCAAATACCTATTGTGCAAAGTATAATAGTATCTGGTTGTTATTAGGATAATGACCATGGGTAGCTAAGAAGTGTGGGTAAATCAATGATGCAATCCATGGGTCAATACATCTCGTGACCTAATATCCTCTCACCTTACTCTTCTCCTAATACTATCGAAAGAATATCTCCTTGATGGTCTCCTTTGAGACCACCCCACCACATCAGCAAAAGAATCAAGACCCCTCACCTCACTCCTCAACTATCTATAAATATCATCTATAACCTTAGGTGAGAATGAGGTGTGAGAAACTAAGTGGTCCCTCAATGTCTGCAAACTATAAAAAATGGATGTGCATGTACTCTTGTTCATGCCATCAGTACGGGGGTCATCAAATATGAGCCTCAACCTATGCAACTAATGATCACTGTACTAGAAAATGGTAGCAATGTCAGGCAATGGGGTATCCTAGTGTAGAGCATCTATATCATCAATGTGTGGCTCCTGATTAGGAGCCTATGTAGGTGGATCCTGATTAGGAGCCTGTGCAGGTGGATCTTGGGACGCCATCTATCTAGGTAGGTCATAAAGCTAAAATAAATATTTAAGCACACACACACATGAAGTGCATTCAATTTAAAACATTAAAAATTAAAATCAGTTAAATTCTAGAGAGAGAGAGAGAGAGATCGTTAATCTTGAGCTCATTAAAAATTAAAATGTACGCATGTGAAGCTCTCGCATAATTAATAGATATATATACATGTACATTTTAAATTAAATTAAAACATTAATGAGAGAGAGAGGGAGATCATTTTCATGATAGAGAGAGAGAGAGATAACATTATTTTTAGAGAGAGAGATCATTAAAGATATATACATACAACTTTACTAAATTAATATATATATATATATCATTTAAATCTTGAATACATAAAAAATTAAGAACATGATATATAATTTTTATAAGTCAATAACAAAAAAAATTAGACCTATATTTTATTGTAACGTATAAATATTTTTGTGTATATCAAAATTAATTTTTTAACATGTTCACTAAAAGATGGGCATTGATCTACAAAATGGAATGTAACTTCTCTAAATTGTTTGACATTGTTTATTATTGAACTCCATATCTCAAAAAAATAAAGGTCATTGTACATTTTTGTAATGGGCATATGATTATAAAATTATTAAATCTATAATATGTGATCCTAAGGGGAATGTCGTATGTACACAAGGGTATTATAAGAGGTCATATGTGCTCCTAAGGGGTCACACATGTGTTAGAACACATGTGTGACCCCTTAGGACCACATATTCAACCCCTTAGGAGATTGTACATGTGATATTAAGGGATCGTATGTCGTAGACACTAGGATGTTATAAGAGGTCACACATATACAATGTTAGAACACACATGCATGACCCCTTATGACTTGACATATGACCCCTTCTAGGACACTATGTGATCCTAAGGGGAATGTTGTATGTACACTAGGATGTTATAAGGGGTCATATGTGGTCCTAATGGGTCACACATGTGTTAATGCATGCCTGACCCCTTAGGACCACATATGTAATGGACTAAGGGGTATGTCGTACACACTAGGATTTTATAAGGGGTCACATGCAGTCCTAAGGGGTCACGCATGTGTTAGAACACATGCGTGACCCCTTAGGGTCCACTATGCGATCCTCTATGATCCTAAGGGGATGTATAGTGTCATCAGGGGCATATGTGGTCTTAAGGGGTCATAAGGGGTCATGTTGTGTGTGTAATAGGATGTGAAAAGGGGTCACGTTGTAGAGGATTTATTTTGTCTAATTTGTTTATATTTGTTATCTAATTTTTCTAATAATTTTTTAAATTTAAATTTATTAATTTTTCTAATGTTTTAATTTATTATATTTAGATTTGTAACATTTTTCGTTTTTTTTTTTTTTGCTAATGTTTTTCTAAGTTCTAATTTACTACCATAGTTTTTAAAGTTTTTCATAACATTTTTTTAAAAAGTTGAAAAAAAAATACATATACAGTTATGTAATTTTAAAAACAAATTGACAAATTTAAATCAAAACATTAAATTATCAAATGTTTTTCTAAAATGCTGAAAAACAATACATATACAATTATTTAATTAAAAAGATAAATTAAAAAATAAATTATTTATTAATTTTTAAATAAATTTAATAAAAAAAGGACATTATTAAACAAAAAAAAGGGTTATTTTGTGCACCTGAAAGAATGTAGGTCGAAAGTTGAAAGGTGAGATGCGTTGGCTGCTGCAGACAGGGCATGATGATGTGGTGCTTTCATCAGGTTTTCTCTAACCCCCTCTAGACACAGAAAAAGACAAGTTTGAAAATGGTAGTTTAACTATCATTTTCAGATTTTATAGAAGTTTAAAAAAAAACAATTTTAAATTGGGTTAGATTGAATGGGGGGTTCGATTGAACCCCTTCAAAATAAATATTTTCCAGGGTTCGATCGAACCCTCGAATCCACTTGGGGTTCAATCGAATCCGGGTCTGATGGTTGATTCAATCGAACCCTGAGGGGGGGTTCGCTTAGACCCCCCTAGTTCATTCAAACCCCCCCTCCCCCCCCCCAAACAAAATTCTCCACTTTCACCAATTTCCTTTATTGGCAAAAGTGGGAACCATTAATGTGGGATAGCCCTATTAGGTGGAATGAATGAGTCCATGAAATAAAAATATAGCAAAGGGGCAAACAATGTGGAAAAAATGGGTTTTGACGGTGGTGGTCTAGGTCCCAGAGGAGAAGGCATTTGGTATCCACTTGAGTACAACTTCCACCAGATTCAAAATCAAAAGCTCCTATTAAACCACTCATTGGACTTGATTCATCAGATTTATCACAAAAAGATAATACTCATTACCCTCAGGGTCCACCTGCATTTGTTACAAGTTCAAATCCACAAACACCACCACATCATGGTATTCCCATTGGTGGTTAATCAAGTGCCACTACCATAGGTGGAGAATCTGGGGATAGTATTCCTATTAGTGTTTAGTCAAGTGCCACTGCGATTGGTGGGGTTGGCATGGGTACTACTACTGATACTAGTTGTCTTGGTGTTGGATAAGTGCAACAACAAAATATCTCTCGCAAGAGGCCACTAGTGGTAGATACTCATACTATACAAAATCATATATCAAGTGCCACTGCCACTACAAATCTATCATTGGCAGCTTTAGAGCAGACCCCTCAAAAGACTATAAAAACTACACGTGCAAGTGATAGTGGGACAGGATCAAGAATGGTTGTTGGTACTCCTCGTAATGCATTAGTTAAAACCACAGGCATAGGTGGAACTGGGGCCTCCGCTATTTCACCTTTGAAACACTCAATTGCTTCAGCAAGCCCAGAATTTAAATTTCATGATTACTATGAAAAATTTGAACACACAATAAATTCAAATAAAGAAAAAAAAAGAATGGTGTATTGAATGAAATGTATCATATGGCTATATTTTGAAAGAATTAATGAAAATCTAAGTTCTCAACATGTCTAAATAAACATCTCTGTATCAATAAACACATTATGGTCTTTTATTATGCTATTTTAAATTTGGAAATAGAAAGTTGAAAAATACAATTACAAATCAATATTAAATTCTAATTGTAAAAAGTTCTCAGACTCATAAAATATCATCAAGTTATCAACCATAATAATATGATTTTGTAATATGAATGATGAGATACTATAATAAGATTAATAAAGTCCAATCTCATATAGTTGCCATTCATCATCATCAAATTTATAGCTTCCTTGATTCTTGTTTGTGTTTTCTTCACTCTGAGTCTGCATACCTTTGTTGAACTGCATCTCAATGCTACCAGTAGGTCCAGTACATGAGTTAATAGTCCCACTGGCACCTTGGTTTGAAGTGTTTCCCAAACCTCTTCTTTCACATTCGGACCTCCAAATTTTCAGTGCCCTATCGTAAGGAAAAATGTGGACATCATACCTAGATGTATATAGCCTCAAGCAATTTTCCAAATTTTTATCTAGTTTGTTTCTTATCTTTGATTTTAGGAACCCCAAAGCACTAAAAACTCTTGCATCTTCCACTGAACACAATATCATGGTAAGACATAAATGAGAAAGCTTCAAATATTCTGGCATTGAATCACGCAACGCTTCGTTCTTAGCTATATATTTCCAAAGCCTTGTTACTGATCTCTCTTCGTGGGGGTTCTCCATTCTGCCATATTTTTCCCTCATAGTGTATGCAAAATGAGATGATTGCTCTCTAAGATGAGTTTTGTCTAATATTTCATTTATAGTTACTCCATTCAATTCTCTTGATATGCAAAATTGTTTTATCAAAGTCAATAGCTTACTTTGAAAATCAGCTGCACTGTTGAAGCTCCAATATTGAGGAAAAAAAATAGACATGGCTTCGAGTACGTTATCAGAAGGGAATCTACTTCTAATCTATGAGGAAAGATCTTATAAAATTTTCTTCATAGAAGTAGTTATAGACTCAACAATCTTGTCGAAATCTTCCCTTGTAACTCTTGCTAGTTGCTTCTTGGGGTGCTTTCCTAGTTCCTTGGGGTCGAGCATGGCATATCTAAGTGCATTGGTATCTCAACTCCCTGTACATTGGTACATACCTCCCCATTTGCACCATTTGTAAAAATTTATCAGGATTGTTCAAATCTATGAGTGTCTACCACTTAACAAATTTTTCATTAGATAATGTTGGTTGATTTTGATAGAGATTGTCAAGGGTCATGCATGTCATCTGATGCAACATCGCATATTCTCCAATATACATAGCTCTTTTTTGTGAAGCCTTCATAATTTTCCTTCTTTCCTCTAACATGGGAAAAAGAGCTGGTAAAGTTAAGAGTGTCTCTAGATTACTTAACCTCTAAAGAAGGTCAGGAAATTTTGGTTGCTCTGATTCATCGCGAGTTGTGTAAAATAGTCCTATCAAGGATGGATATTCTGAAAAAACTTGATGTGCTAGACCATCCAAAGAGATCCACCTGGTATCATTATCATTGAAAATCTTGTTCCCATTAGTTATTCCATCACCAAAGTATTGAAATTCCTTAAATCACTTGGGACTTCGACAGGAGTGTAAGTAGAGCTCTCTAATTAAAATTTCAATTTTTTTAACCGAAGCATACTTTCTCACAATTCCAAAAGCTAGATTCATTTTGTGAGCCATTTTGTGAATTGCAGTAATGTACGGTGCAAAAGAAGTTTCAATCTTTGTACAAAGACCATTCCTGTGACCTTGCATTTATGAAGCTCTGTCTGCTCCAACACACACCAATTTTTTGGCAACCATCATGTCATCCATACCTCCATATTATATTAAAATTCTCTTTACTAGTTGAAATAAATATTCTGTTGTCGCACTATCCTTCATTTTAGAAATAGATAGTAGATGAGGTTGGTGGGCATGATTCTATACAGTATAAAAATGCATGCATACCCATGAAGTATTGTCTACTATTGTAACTTTGTCTAAAGAAAATGCAATAAAGTTTGATTCTCTTATTTTTTCCTTTACATCTTCTTTTTCAACCTCAGCAAGACAACTTGCCCATTCCCATCCACTCTTTATTGACCAGTGACTATTAGGATAGTTAGGAACTTTCAAAAAGTATAATAAACCACTAATTGATGGGAAATATTTCATAGCATGCCCTTTTCTCAAAATATAAAAAATAACACTTAACTGAACAACTTTTCCCAGTTGTTCTATTTGCATTGCTATTCCAAAACTAGCTTCAATAGAACCTTTAACTTCAACAGGCTTCATCTGTATTTTCTCATGAAAATAATACTCTTCAGAATTCCTCACATGCTTGCGTTCCTCCTTTGTTTTCCATCTTATTACTGATTTTTCAACTCCATCTATCATTTGTTTTTCATAAACTTTACCCATATGCTTTTCTATGGTGTCAAATTTTAGTTGCAACCTAATTTCCTTGTTGTGTTTCCAAGTACAAATCTTACACCTGCATTCTATTGGAGACTCACCTTCAACTGGATTCTCCACTAGTTCTTTTAATGGATACTTTGATGCCAAATTAATTTAAAACTTCCTCACTGACATATCCTACTCTCAATTTTGTTTTGATTATGGTTGATCCTTTTTTTATCTAGCTTTTCTTTTCCCCTTCTGTGCATTATCATCAATGGCATTATCACCCAAGTCAATTATATCATTCTGGCTAACTTGGGCATCTACCAGATAATCTTTTGCAAGATCATCCTAATCTGAGATATCAGGTTTGCTGTTGTCTTCAACATGTGGTGTAGGTTGTGAATTTTCTACTTGTACTTGTGATGATGTACCTTGCTGATTTTTACCATAATGTTTTCCAAAGACAATGTTTTGCATTTTGTTGGCCTCTGATGGCCTTCCCCACATTCAAGTTTCCTACCCTTCTTTCCGTTTGACATCTCCAATGAAATATAGGCTACAAAAACACTATCAATTTGTTGATGAAGCAATAATAGACTATAATGTATAATATATAATTCATTGGCCCTACGACCTACAATCTAGATGTCTGAGGTCTGAATCTCCTGATTGACTACTTGGCACTGATAGGTCCCCACTGAATAAGAATGAACTCAACAGTGAAAATAAATATAAATAAATTCAGAATAATATTATAACACTTCAAAAATATGATTGCTCACCTTTAGCCCACTAGCAGTCACCAATGTAGTCAACAACAATGATTTTCCTTGGTCTGAAACTTCACTATTGATTCGAACTCAGAGCCTAGAACCCACCATATTGTGTAGAGATAGATCTAATCTTTGAATGTATTTATACCAATCCTCATATGGCAAATTCCGCAAGAATTTTATATGGTATACAAATATTTGGCGAATCCCGCGTAACTATAACATGACTTATGTAATTTTTGAGCCGATTATGGGTCGTCCAAATAATTGGCAAATATAATATAGTTGGCAAAATTTGCGGTGAATGGAGACACGCATCAACAAAATGTCGAGTGAATTGGGTCCTCCTGGTTAAAAAATCTTCATATGCCTATAGGCAAATTATGGTCATCTATTCAGGCAACCTCAGAGAGTGTAGGTGAAAAAATTAAATTTACCGTGTGTCCACCGTATATTGTATTGGTGAAATCCTTGCATAGAAACATTTAATTACATAAAACATATGGTGATCGGGCCATGAATTTGATAGAAATTGATAATGTTCTGATGACATGGCCACCTCCAGTCGATACAAAATATTCGCCATTTCCCAGGTCGTCGACGTGAAAAATTTGCCATTGGCAAAAATTGCCACTAAAGTAATCTCTGCTTGGGGGTATCCTTTTCCTATAAATCTTGGCACAAACTAAGCAATTTATCAAAAAAAGGAAACTTCTTTTCTTGAACCAATCCTAGAACTAGAGGATACTAGCTTAGAGTCAGGGTGACCCTGACCAGCAAGTGGTAGGGCCAGCGCCCATGGCCAAGGACTCTATCTGTCTTTTGTTTTTTCCCTTCTCCTTTTCATCTCATCATGGATAGCCTATAGGGAGGCATGTGCTTTCTATCCACTTCCCTGCAAGTGCACTTAACCTTCTCAATATGTTTTTTAAAGGCCTCTTGATGTTTCTTGATCCTAAAGTCCATGTTAGCAATCTTTCTATCCACTATTTCCCATTGTCCCATTACACCCACAAGATCATTGGTTGTTTTCCAAACTCTTTCCTCATCCAACTCATCAACTTAAGTATCAGTCCTGGCTTCATCCTCGGTTGCCACTTCTAGTCGATTTATCTTTTTGATGGTCACATTCATCTACACAAAGAGATATTTAATCAAATCTTCATGTCTTTGATCATCTTCATGTAATTTGTTCACACTTTTTTCTAGAGCCAAAGTGGTTCTTTGAGTGTTAGAAATACCAAGAAAGGGGTGATTTTTGCAGGGGACCAATCCAATCCCAAGGTATTTGACAAGTTTGAATCCTCTAAATATAGGTACTTATAGCCAAAATCAACAATCTTCTTGACCATATCCTTCTCATTTTTTATAGCAGCAATGGCCCTAAATTTGGCCATTCAAGCAGGGTTTTCCCAAGTGGGCATATTAGACCTAAATTGGGGCATAATTTGTTCCCAACAATTAGAGGGGGTAATAATAAGGTCAACAATCAAATTAGGATCAGAGGTAGAGCCAACCATAATGGAAGGGACCCCACTAGAGGGGGGTAAAGCTAGGTGGAAGTTATACATTCTCTTGTTAAGACATTTGTAGAGAGGGGGTTTACCCTTTTCAATGGTTTTGCAAATAGACTAAGACAAAGAAGACATAATCTAGAAGGGAAAATTCATTCTTACCCCAGACTATAGATGATTTAGTATGGGAAAAATCTACATGTGGAACCTTCTTTCCCTATCATCCAAGGTGACATACTTCACGATCAATAGAGCCACCTCCTTCAAAATTTCAGGGAGATACTCGCAGTTGTAGCCACTTTAAAGCTTGGAAACTCTTTCTTTCAGTTTGAAAAACTGATCAAAATTGCCCTTATAATTCTCTTTGGTTATTTTGGGAAATGACAAATCATCTAGGGCTATCCATGTCACCCTGACAATAGTCTCCACTGAAACCATGAAAGTAACACTACCAATCTTCATGTTTACATTGTCGCAAGCATTAACAAAATCAATAGAGAGCTTAGGGTCATGGCCTATCATCCCTTCAACATAACTATCCAGGTTTACTTTAATGTCCTTGTCCCACAAGTCCCCATTAATCTTATTTTTAGAGAAGCTATCTGGGCTCACTCTAAATCAAATTGCTACCCATATACGCAAGATAGAAAACTAGGTTGAGAAAGTGATAAGCCTAGGGAATACAATGGTAGGTAGTACCATCAATAATTTTTAAATCCTATCGACTTAACCAACAAGGAAAGGAAAGAGCGAGAAGGGAAAGTACAAGAAAGTCAACTTTTGGATTATGCATCATTAACTGATGAGTCCTTCAAGATCATGACATAAGACTCCATCAAGATATCATGCAAGTGGGTCCAAAGTTTGAAATTCTTAATAGATGGGCCCATCCCCACCAACTTTTTCACAATGTACAATTTTCTTCCCATCTCACATGGTAAAGCCTAACATCTCCCAGAAAGTGAATGAGCTCATGATACTTGGCAATGAGTGGGATATTTTTCCAATTTAGTATCCTTGCCCTTCTAAACATCATGATGGTATTACTCGAGTCACCTTCAAAAATGATAAACTTAAGTCCCTTTTCCTTGGTTGGAATCAATCCATGATACACACTTGCCGTTTCATCGATGATTGAAGTTTGTATCCTGAGGTTTGCCACATAGCCAAGGATTAGCTAATTTTTTGTTCATATTAATAGCCAATTGTTAATTTCTATCATCTATTATTACACAAGTTTTAAAAAATCCTTAATATATATTATCCTTTTGAAAAGAAACCCATATTTTCTAAACAAGTGTGCAATTGTATAACTTAATCCAAAATAATGTATCAAAAATAATGTAACACTTCCAACATTTAAAATAAAAATAATTCTTCATTATAAAACTTATTGAAAAACAAGTTAAATTTAATATTGCAATTAAATTAAAATGATGAAATTAAAATATTTAAAATTTTTAAAACATTTACAAATAATTAAATATTATGAATTTCTAATAATTCAAAAGAATATAAATTCATATATTTAATGTTATAATGAGGCAAAAAAAGTTATTAATATCTAATTAAAATTATATATTCTATTTTTTAAAATATTATAAAACTTATTTTGTATTTTTTAAAATTGTTTTTAATTTAATAGATTTAAAACAAAAAAAAGTTTGCTTTCACTCCGATTTAACATATAGAATTAAATTGATCTCTATTCCTATATAATTTCAACTTTTTATCTAAACATAAACTTTATTAATCACCCACACACACACACACACACACACGTGTGTGTGTGTGTGTGTGTGTGTGTGTGTGTGTGTGCTATATATATTATGAGATTTTGCCAAGATCAAGGGCACAATGAAAAGTATAAAAGAGAGACAAAAGAATGACAAGAACAAACTATATTCTCATCAATATGCAAATGATCAGCTGGATTAACCAATAGAATGAATATAGGCCAGCTTATATAGGCAAGGCCATATGGATATATGAGAACACAATCATGACATGTGGCTCAATGAGAAACAAGAGTAGGTAAGAAATACTAGGGGTAAGTAGGAGAAATAATATAATATTCCACAAGAGGTGGATCACCCACCGAATGTGGAGTGTAATAGCAAAATAAGACCACAAAAGGTGGAATTTCTCCTACAAGCTATATCCATATGTGCAGACTTCCCTAAGTGTGTCAAATCCAAACTATGAAGAGATGCATTATCCTAAGTTAACTTAAGTAAAGTGTAATAATATCCACAATAAATATTTATTTACACCAACACCCCCCCTTAAGTGCAACTTAGGGGAATGAAGACTCAAGTCAACAATGCAAGATGGCACTCAGCTACTAGGCCATGATAGGTACCCATGTACAATATGAAAATGCAAGAAAAACTATGCAATGCAATCTGTCACAAACGGAGAAATGGAGAAAACCCAATGGGAAAAAACTCCCATCCAAAAGAGAGATGAATGTACAAAAGACACTCAAAGAAGAAGGACAAAACCTCAAAGAGGAAAAAGTCCCCCCCATAAGAGAGGAAGGAGAAGTCAACTGACCCCCCCTAATGTGACATCCCCCACCCCCAAAAGAGATCGAAACTACTGGAACTTACTCTCGGTGAAAGGGTTGGTGAATATGTCTACAACCTACTCCGTTGTAGGACAATACCTCAAATCAATGACTTGCTCCTGAATCATCTCTCAAATATAGTGCATATGGATCTCGATGTCTTTGGTCCGTTGGTGCTGGACTAGGTTCTTAGAGATTGCAATAGCACTCTGATTGTCAGAATGTAGAACTATCGGCTGTGGAGTGGTGAACCCAAACTTTGTGAGAATCTACTAAAGCCAAATGCTCTTAGTCGTTGCATTAACAGCTCCTCGATACTCAGCCTTAGTCGAAGAGAGAGCAATAACAGGTTGCTTCTTGCTTTGCCAACAAATGGGACTCGAACCAAGGTGGAAACTATAACCGGAAGTAGACTTATGATCATCAAGATCGCCAGCCCAATCGGAGTCTGTGTAACCAACCAAGTGAAGTCCAGTGCCTACTGCATAGTGAATCCCATAGTGATGTGTACCCTGGATGTAATGAAGGATGCATTTGCGGCTTTCCAATGAAGCTCATGTGGCTCCTACATGAAGCAGGAAACCATGCCAACCGCAAATGAAATATTAAGGCATGAATGAGTCAAGTAGATGAGACTACCCACAAGCTGACGATACAATATGGCATCAACTAGTGGAGAAGAGCACTGAGCCTCAAGCTTGACTCCTAAAAGAAAGGGAGTCAGTGCAAGCTTACAATCAGCCATATGAAAGCCTACAAGTAGATCAAGAGCATACTTGGGCTATGATAGTGTAATCCTGGAAGCTGACAATGAAATCTCTATCCCAAGAAAGTAGTGCAAAAGACCCAAGTCAGTCATAGCAAATTTGTCATGCAAAGCAGATTTGACCCTGCTAATGATGGATGCGATGCTCCCTATAATGATCAAATCATCAACATAGAGCACAAGTATCAAGTGAGAGTCATCCTGTCGCAAAATCTAGACATTCAAATCAGAATGACACTTGGTGAACCCTGCTGAGAGAAGAAAGGAATCCATCTTGGCGTACCAAGTCCTCGGGGCTTGCTTGAGGCCATAGAGAGATTTCCTTAGTCTGCAAACCAAGGAACTATCCTGGATGAAACCTTGTGGCTGCTCCATATAAATCTCCTCATCAAGATCCCCATGGAGAAAAGCACTTTTCACATACATTTGATGTACAGCCCAACCATGAGCTGCAACAATAGCAAGTGTCAAGTGAATGGAGTTCATCTTGGCTATGGGCGCAAAGGTCTCAGTATAGTCAACACCTAGAACCTGATAGAAACTTTTAGCAACAAGCTGAGCCTTATACTTATCCACACTACCATCTGCTACAAACTTGGTCTGATAGATCCACTTACATTGAACCATCTTTCTCCCCTTATGGAGATGGACTAAATCCCATGTGTTGTTCCTCATCAAGGAACTATGCTCTTCCTCCATAGCTTGGTCCCACTCAAGAACCCCTGATGCTTCCCAAAATGTCTGTGGATCGAAAGCTGTAGCAATGAATGCATGTGGAGGGTCCTGATGCTATGATCGAGTCCTCTGTATATCTGAAGGATCCCCAACAAGAGAACCTATGGAATCAAGTGTCTTTCTAGCCCAATGAGGTCTAGGTGGAGGTGGAGAATGAGGCTCCTCAACTGCAAGTGGACCCTGCAGAGGTGTAACCTTGCGAGTCGGAGTTGAAGGAGGCTCGTTATCTGAATCACTAGCATCACTATCCACAATGGAGGAAGGTGGAGGAGGTAGAGAGGCTAATCTAGGAGAGCTTTCCTCAAAGTAAACACTCCTCTCAATAAACACCTCATGTGTCTCAAGATCCATCAATCTATATGCCTTAACACCCTTAGGATATCCAACATAAATTCAAGGCCTACTCTGAAGTTCCAATGCCTTGCATTTCTGCAGAGGTATGCGAGCCCATGCTAGACACCCAAAGACTCTGAAATGTCTCACAATCGGTTTCCTACCAGCCCAAGCCTCAAAAAGAGTAATACCTTGCAAAGCTTTGTGAGGAACCCGATTCTAGATGTGTATGGCACAACTGATAGCCTTTGCCCAAAAGGTGGGATCAAGAGATCATGCATGAATCATACAGCTATCCATTTCTTTGAGAGTTCTATTCTTGTGCTCTGCAACTCCATTCTGTTGTGGAGTGTATGCAACAGAATGCTGAAAATCGATCCCCTCAAATGTACAAAAATCCTCAAGTCTCTTGTTCACATATTCCCTTCCATTATCTATATGAAGAATCTTGACCACTCTCCCAAATTGCTTCTCCACATGAGTGTTGAAGTCCTAAAATCTGTCAAATACTTCACTCTTATGAATGAGAAAGTAGACCCAAGTGAAGCAGGAGTAGTCATCAATGAAGGTGAGGACATAGCGGGCCTTGCAAAATGAAGGTGCTGGAAATGAACCTGAACATACACCCTCTAAAAAACTTATTCGAGGTAGACCTGTGACCATGTCTTTAGTGCTGAGCTATTGAAGATAGCGATAGTTGAGGTGACCAAACCGCTCATACCATAGCTCACTTTCTAAATTTGAATGAGTAAGCAAGGCCCTAGAAGGAGAACTTGGCACAAAGTGGGAGAATGAATAAATCCTTGCGTTATCATTGACGTGTCCCACTACTACCAAGGCATCATCATAAAGTTCCTTTACCACAACTGAATCAAGTGTAAACTCAACCTTTTTCCCATTCCCATAGTGAGTGATTTGGTAGATAGAGAGAAGGTTGGTAGTCAAGTTAGGAATATAAAGAATATTCTCAAATGTTCCATCATCCATGGCAACTAAACCTTTCCCTTTAGCCTCTACTTGTGTATCATCACCTATGTAAATGTGAGGAACCTTAGATGGCTCCAATGAAGAAAACTGCTCCTTTGTAGAACCCATGTGATAAGAGGCACCCGAGTCAAGTATCCACTGCTGTGAAGAACCTATTGTAGGCACAAATGCTTGCTCTTTTCCCTTAGATTGTGAGGAAGAGGAAGGAGATGAATCCTTCTTTGTGTAGGCGGATGGCAAGTTGATGTTGTTTTTATTAAGAAGATTTGTCAACTCATCAACTCGCTTGGTGTGGCATCGATGCTCATCATGACCATACTTCTTGTAATATGCACAAGTTGGTTTATCCTTCTTAGGTGGAGTCACCTTCTTGGAAAATGATGAATAATCGCCTTGTGATGGAGAGGATGATTTTCTTTTTTCCTATTGTAGCTTTCACTTAGATTTCTTCTTCTTCTTATTGGAATGTTTGCCTTGACTCCCTTGACTCCCTTGATTAGCCACCAAAGCCTTGGACTTTGAAGACTTGAGAAACCCCATGTTCAACAACTTAGATTGTTCCAATATCAAAATTTTTGTGAAAGCATCAAATGAAGGCATAATGTAGGAACTCCCCACTATCAAACGATGAGCTTGGAAGCTAGACACAAATGCTACATATTCTGGTGCAAGCTTGTCCAACAAGTTGAATATCAATTGAGCATCCTTTTTGTCAATTCTACAATCCTTAAGCTTTTCTCTTAACTCATTTGCTTTGGTGACATAATCTTGTATTGTATGAAAACTCTTGGGATCCAAGTTGGTGAGCTCATTGTCAATCTTGTAACCTTTGATTTCATCAACTTGACCATACAATTTATGATACATATCCCAAGCCTCTTTGATTCTTGTACACTTCTCAATGTGAAAAATGAGGTCATCTAATACATACTTACGCAAAGTTCTAAGAGCCATGCAATTCTTAGTGATCCATTCTAACTAAGCATTAGGATCGGCCTTAGGATCAGGTTTTGCTACCATATTTCAATCTATGTAATGCGTGAGACCTTTTTCCATTAATTTGCTCCATACTTTAATTTTCCATGATGCATAATTATGTGGAGTTAAAGATGGAAATTTATAAGAACTCGTTGTAACAAAAATGAAAGAGCACAAGGAAAGAGATGAACAATCACACAAGACACCCCCCAAATTCACTCAATCAAAGAACCCCCCCCCTCGAAATGATGATTTGGCACTTTATACTTAGTGCGTGTACAATGGGCCACTTGCAAAAATAGCAAAGCAGACTTATAATTTAAAATTTACAACTACCTCAATAAGGCCAAAGGAGACTCAAACTAATAATGCAAGAGATCTAAACTAAGATCCAAGAAAATTACAAGGACCAATTAGGCCAAAGAAGACCAATATCTAAACGTACAATTTCCACTCAAAATCTCTAAAAAATGATCATATATTATGAAATTAGACAAAAAAAAATGCACTTTAAAAAAAAGGCACCTGAAAAAGAGGTCGTATGAGCTCAAACGAAGCCTTTCAAGTTGCAAAATTGAGGATTGGATAGGTACAACTGAGAGAATCCAAAAATTCTGAAAAACTGTGCACCAGAATCAAAAAATAACCACACCACTGCGAAGAGAATGAAAAGCTAGCCCAAATTAAAAAAAATTGCACCCAAAAAAGACAAAAAAGATCAAGTTATGAGTCTCCAAAGTTGACTCAAAAATCCAAACTGCTCAACGGAGAGGGGTCTAAACAATTTCCAAAAAATGTTGACTGGGCGTTGACTGTGCAAAAAATGCCAAGTGGCACTGACTGAGCACTTGCGGGTGACATGGCAGGTGACTGTACTTGCTAGTGACATGAAAGGTAGAGGTGGGTGACGTGGACTGCTGATGTGGTAGGTAGGTTGGCTCTGCCGACGATCGCTAGAAAATTGGCTGGCGGCGGCCAGAAGTCGGGGCGAGGGCCCGAAGGGCCAGCGATGGAGTTGCCAGCGACAAGGAAGCCGAAGGGCCGATGGCAGGGAAGCCAGAAGGTGGTGGTGGCACTGCTGTGGGGGCCTGCGGTGATGGCTGTCAGAGGGCCGACGACAGTGCTATTCCGGGGGCCAGCGGTAGTGCTGTTGCTACCATGGAGGGCCGGCGGTGGTGTGGCTACAGGGTCTAGTGGCGATGCTGGTGCAGCTAGGAAGGGTCAGCGGTGGTGCGGCTGCAGGGGCCGACGGTGGTGGCTGCCGGAGGGTTGGACACCTACAAAAGCCTGTAGAAAGGTACGGTGGGGCACAAGGGGGTCTACGGACCCCCAAAAAAACATTTTTTTTTCTTGAAAATAAAAACCCCTTTTTGCCCCCTTTTTTTTTTCCCTAGAAATTTTGCAAAACTGGAAAAAGAATTTCATAATTTTTATTTTTTTTGAGATCTGAAAATTCCGTACCGTACTGCCCATATTGGACTAAAAATTCCTCCAACACCCAAAATTCAATTTTTGCCAAAATAGGTCAAGTTTATACTCGATTTTTATGGAAATGGCCTCCCAGATGCAATGGTGAGGTCAAAAATGCTCCAAGATGCCTCCAAAAACTGCTGTCCCTTAGATCCGAAAATAAAAGTCTTCCAAGGTGTGTCCAAAAACCATTCAATGAAGCCCCAATGGCTCTGATACCATGTGAGATTTTGCCAAGATCAAGGGTACAATGAAAAGTATAAAAGAGAGACAAAAGAATGACAAGAACAAACTGTATTCTCATCAATATGCAAATGATCAACTAGATTAACCAATAAAATGAATATAGGCCTACTTATATAGGCAAGGCCATATGGATATATGAGCACACAATCATGACATGTGACTCAATGAGAAACAAGGGTAGGTAAAACATACGAGGGCTGGGTAGGAGAAATAATATAATATTCCACAAGAGGTGGATGACCCACTGAATGCGGAGTGTAACAACAAAATAAAACCACAAAAGGTGGAATTTCTCCTACAAGCTATATCCCTATATGCACACTTCCCTAAGTTTCTCAAATCTAAACTACGAAGAGATGCATTATCCTAAGTTAACTTAAGTAAAATGTAATAATATCCATAATGAATATTTATTTACATCAACATATATAATATTACTGAAAATTATTTTTTGCCAAATAATTAAAAATATCCATAAATTTTAAAATTATAAATCATCTCATACATCTTTAGAAGATTTGAAATGATAAAATACCACTTGAAATTGTAGAAACTGTCCAAATACCATCAAAATCAGCTTTACAAGAAATGAGTTCGGTCCCTACTAAGACAGTTGGCTCCACATTGAAATTTGAGGAAGCATTTACATAAATTGCATACATACCAACACCAGTATGGAAATCAGAGTTATGGTTGTTAAAAGCGGTGACCTGATAATTTTACCTAGCCTCTACTTCGGTAATGGAAGTTTCATTTACTGAACGAATACCCGATGAAGATGACGTAGTTGCAGCAGAAATATGTGATTTTGTTACAATTTTATGCTCGTCAATCTCCCAACTTGACATTGACTTCGGTTCTGTTTTTGAAGAATGGCTCTCACCTGTACTTACAAAAGCAGGCTTTGAAGGATTTGGTAATGTCACTGAACTGCTAGAGATCATCGTAATAACATCAGACATAACTGGACGAAGTGTTGGATTTGCTTGTACACAGAGAAGCCCAACATGAATACATCTTAAGGCCTGCTCCTGACAGACCCCTGATACCTCTGAATGTACCATATTCAGCGCATTTCTTCCCTGGAACAGTTTCCATGCCTGCATTAAATGACATTAAATCACTAGAATCTGGATCCTAACACCATACAGTAACAATTCAGAGAAATGGGTAGTGTGAAATCCAGCATCTCACCCATTCTACAAGGTGTTGCATATCGTACGGAAGATCAATATCATTGTTTTTCCTTCCACTAACGATCTCGAGCAGCACTACTCCAAAACTATAGACATCTACTTTAACAGACAGCTGCCCTCTCATTGCATACTCTGGAGGCATGTAACCGCTACATTGAAATTAAAATTGTTATGAATGTTTAACCACGATCAATTTAAATCTGAAAGCACACAAATTGCATTATCTTTATGATTCTTACTATGTGCCTGCAACTCTTGTATGGATGTGTGTCTTGTCTTCAGGAAAAAGTTTGGCTAAGCCAAAGTCACCTATCTTTGGATTGAGTTTGTGGTCAAGCAAAATATTGTTTGCTTTAATATCTCTATGGATGATTCTCAATTGTGACTCCTGGTGAAGGTAGAGAAGCCCACGAGCAATTCCAGTGATGATATTATAGCGCTTTTGCCAGTCTAGCTCTTTACGCTTCTCTACATCTGCAAGCCCAATTAGAAAATATTAATCACCTATTCGTCTTTTCCAAAGTAACTTGAAGTTCAATGGCCACTTACCAAAAAGAAATGTGTCTAAGCTCCTGTTAGCAAAATAATCATAAACAAGCAACCTTTGATCTCCCTCTACACAACAGCCTAGCAGCCTTGCAAGGTTTCGGTGCTGAACATTAGCCACCAATTTTACTTCATTCATAAATTCTTTCTTGCCTTGCTTAGACTTGGCAGAAAGTTTCTTCACTGCTATCGCATTTCCATCTCTAGTGGTCCCCTGAAACATAAAAAAATAGATTTTAGGCTATTTCATTTCCATCTCTAGTTATCCCTTAGAGCTGTCCATATGTTGTTAAAGCGATGATACTCTAGGGTCAACCCACCTTGTATACAGCACCAAAGCCACCCTCCCCAAGCTTATTGTTGTCATGAAAATTTTGTGTGGCTTCTACTAGAGCTTCTAAGCTGAAGGCCAAATTATGTTCTTGCATTAACTCAGATTCAGGGGAAACCCCATGCATCTCTGTAGCTGTAGAAAACAATCAGAGAAAAGTGGTAAGCCTGCAGAATTTGTTACACTAAAACCACATCCAGAAAAACATTTTGAAAGGAGCACCTTGGTTAGGAGTAGCAAGAGCTATTGGTCCCTTCAAAAACAGAGCTTTAACTCTTTTTCTGAATATGATCAGACAAATAAATAAAACTAGAATGATGCCTCCCACAAACCCCAAAACGATAGGTAATGTTTTTGAAGACTTCTCTGCAAAATACAGTTCAATAGTTATTTATTACAATTGTACAACTATTGCTTTAAAAATGAAAAGAGGAAAACTGGATTAGACTTCTAGGAGATGCCTGCTAGCAATAAAATAAAGTAAAAGGATACTTTTGCATACATTAAAAAATATACTAACAAATCAATATGCAATGGACGCAGCTGGCTCCAAAACGGCATGTTGTATGCAGATTACTTTGTGTTATGCGGACAGCGGAAGACAGTGGATGCAGTTGTTCTGCCGAGTTCTGTTGAAATCTGTTATTTACTGCGTCTTTCACTGTCTACATAACACGAAAATAATTGTACGATACTGTCGTTTTAGAACCAGAATAGCTAAAGCTATATGAAATTGGGTTGTTGACTCGAATAGCATAATAGTCTGAACCGTTGGATCATGGATCAAATAAATAATATTAATTACAGAAGGAGCTGAGTAGACATACTTTCTGGTGTGGAAGGAGGTGGAGGCATGAACCCCTCAGGAGAGGGAGAGGGTGACTGTGCAGAGTCAAAAAAGTGGTAAATCTCATATCTTGCCTTACAGCTCCCGCTCAGAAACTGTGCTCCTTGTTTTGTAGAACAGCAATCGCTCAGATTTGCTCTTGCTTTAGCCAAGCATGTTCTGCAATCTGTTATTGATACATCTCTCCAGCACTGAACTAAACCATATACTATTCCAGTAGCATTATAATTGGCTGATCCAGCAGCAAAACCCTTATTTGCAGGGATGTAGGCTTTGTCAGACAGATTCGACAGAAGTTTGCTGGTTGTGTTCTCGAAAGCATCTCTACTTTTACTAATATCCACCGTGTTCAACAAGTGAAATCCAGTAGTATCAAGTGTTGAAATGAAATTAGAGTTGTGATAGCGCATGAAACAGTCATCCAACCATATTTTCCCACCTATGTCGCTGGGGCAAAGGTCGTGAATGCTGTTATTTGCTTCCACTGCACATTTTGAGCATCTCTCTGTTGATATATTTCCAGTACACTGAAGCAGACCATATACCTTATTGGGAGATTGGCCGCGGGAAGAAATGTTAAACCCTGAGCTTTTTGGTGCATTAACATACAGATCTTTGATAACTAGGTTTAAGTTTGTGGAATAGGTGCTGCCATTAGCGAAAGTTGAGGTATTGTCGCATCTGCTCCCTACATATGTGCATATAACAGAAGGAAAATTCGTTACCAACAACAAATTGAAGAGGGTTGAAAGAAAAGTTGTTCCTCTGTAAGGAAAACAGGGTAAAGAGTAATAATTCATCCTATTGTTTCTGTTAAGTCCGAGTTTGGTTCTTAGCCAATCTCTCAGATGGTGCAGGCCGGATGAATTAGGTATGATTATTTTTAAAAAATTTGATTAATAAAAATAAAATAAATATCTATTCTTTGTTGGTATTGCCTACCGACTGTGACTATTAGAACTGATGATGTTTATCTAGAGTGTGATTAGACAGCAGAATCCCTAAATCTATAAGAAAAATGAAGTCATTGAATAGATACATTGATCACTATTAATACGTCACTAGTGATGAATACGTTGCATTCGCCATTACACGTAACTTGGTAAATACAATTTTCTGTGCCAGCTGCCAGTTTTTCTTCATTCGATAATGAGACCCTTTGACATGCCTGCGGAAACACATCAGCAAGATGAAAAACTGAACCGCTCGAAGAAGAGATATCTTTCTGGTCAATATCATCTTCATCTTAGGAAACTGCAACGTGAAACATAAATTGTACGTGGAAGATGATAGCAACCGAGGAGGACTAAATTCAAGACTTTCGATGCAGTTGCACGACGTCGAGGAAAAATTAAAGTTTGTATTATTTATAAAAGAATATGAGTGAATATCAAAGACTTGTAGTTCAATTGTTGGGTACAATTGGTGAAGAAGATGTTAAGAGATTAGATGACATCCACGAAGGTTCAAATCTCCAGAGGCATGTTTGGGCTAGATTCGACCCTGGAGTGCTAACAAGTTTCCAAAAAAAAAAAAAAAAAAAAAATTGAGTTATTTGAAATTTATAATCAAATTATTTTTAAACTAAAATGAGGTGTTATTTCCTTCTATTAAATTAAGTCAATAATAGTTTAAATTGTCTCATTCATTATGTTGTGACACTTCATGCTAGCTAATTTAATCTAGCATTGAGGTTATGCATTTAGGGTTTCGCTCATCCTTTTATAAGAATTCAATCATTCATTGTAATATATTATTTTGTGCAATCAATATAGAATTTAATGATTCTTGGCTCATATGGTTGTATCATCTACTTCTACATATGTGAGTTCAAAAAACAAATGTTTATATATATTGTCTTTTTGTAAATTATTAATGAAAATACTTTGAATATCACCTTCAGACATAATATAAGCAATTTGTTCATATTGGTGTTTATATCTACCAATGAAAATATTTAATTTATGAATAACACCTTGTTTACAATGCACTAAATTAGTCAAAGTGATTTGTAGACAAATATTATTTTGAAAATTTTGAATGAATACATCAACCAATTGTTGACAAGTGTCAATTGAATAATCATGGATGAAGTAAAATGATTACAAAGCTTTATCTTTTAAACAATGAGGGAATAATTTTTGAATAAGTCTTGGTTCATAATGGAAGTCACTACACAAAGAGGAAAATATTTTCACATGAATATTGGGGTTACCTTTTACATTATATTTCTCCAAATGAGGAAGCTCAATGTGTTGTGGAAGAGAAGTATTAAGGAAGTCTATGGAAAATGAACTAACAATAGAATATATAGAAATAGTGAAATTGGATTGAGTAATACTGGATTTTGGATCAAATGTTTCATGGTAGCTTTGGTGGATGAATTGTATTGAGAAAAATTGATTGTGATGTAGGGTTTCAAGGTATACTATGATAAGTATGTAGAACATTGTGGTAGGTAGGGGGAGGACATGGTTGAGAAACAAATGGAAGATTGGTTGAAGGTGAAATGTAAGAATATTGACTGATATGATTCACCCCACTACTAACATGTATAGCATTAACATTTTATGCAGTGGTAGCCATGATGGAAGATTTATTCATAGGCACATTAGGTAGAGACATATGAATAGGCATGAAAGTCTAAACTTGGTTTGGAGGATTTTCCTATCTAAGAACTTTAGCACAACGAGCCAATTTCATAGTGCTTTTATCTACTATATAAGCTATACCACATAAAACATCCACACCATGTTAATCATTTTGAATCAACCTACCTAAACTTTCAATAAAGGGGATTTATTCTTTACCCAAGTAGTGTTGACTCACAAATTATTGAATATCTTCCAATTGCTTGGCAATCTTCCCCAATTCTTCATTAAACATTTGAATTGAATACTCACCCTCATTACGAGAAGATTGAAGGGAAGGATTTCTAGCAATGCTGAAAATGGGAGGTATTTGATTAAGACAAAATGATTCATCCAAGCTCTGACATGATAGGTTTACCAACTCAAGCTCAACACTCTTAGTGTTTAAACCTTGAGAAGTCATAAGTCTTTAAAAATTTCTCACCATGACATTGGATTTTGGATAACCTGCGATGAGATTCACACACAAGGAAGGAAAAGCTAATAGAATTGGTTCATGCTCTCAATGCATTTTATACAATTGTAAGTGATAATGCAAGAAATAAAAAATTGACTTGTAGCTATAGAAATGAAACAAGTGATTAAAAATTACAATATAGAAATGAAATAATCAATCAACCACTTATGATAGATTTTAACAATGAATGTTTCCAAATGTGAAAATGATATACAACTAAACTCAATTTTGAACATCCAAATAAAAAATTGTGCACAAAAATGTTAGGTTCACTAGAGTGAAGATTGTGAAAATGAGGTTCATTAGTCCAAACATGCAAAGTAGGAATCAAATCCATTCACATCAACATACATTAGAGAACAATAAATAGGACCAACTTCAAACCCTTGGGAGAGCTAGGCACAATGATTAAGTTATTA
This sequence comes from Cryptomeria japonica, assembly GCF_030272615.1. NCBI lineage: Eukaryota > Viridiplantae > Streptophyta > Pinopsida > Cupressales > Cupressaceae > Cryptomeria > Cryptomeria japonica. The sequence goes on along the minus strand of NC_081408.1, from coordinate 117,429,243 downwards.
TTCTTTTGTGATTTGATAAGATAGAATGAGACAATGTAAGAACTAGGTATAAAGATGCAAAATTGATAGTAATCAACATGAAAAGTAAGTTATAGAACACATCTATAAAGTTTGAAGAAAGATCTAGAAATAATAATTAGAAAGGGATTGGTGTCTATCGCTTGAGCCCAAAAGTGTTGGTCAATATAGTTAGGCACCAGTAACCTAAAAATATTTGATGCAAATATAATACAAAAAAAAAATGTATTACGATGTGCCATATATAATGTCCATGAAATTTTCTCAAAAAAGTGTCAATCTTTTGGCTAATTGATAGTGACCAAGGATTTATGCTTCTTCAAAGTTTGGATCTATTTGTCTCAATCTGCACTTCATGAATCTAGAATCGAGCCTTACAAGACTTGGATCCTATACATATAAAACAAAGAAATTGGTGTTGGGTTGTATAGGGGCTTGCCTAAGTCAAACCCTAGGTAGGAATCAACCTCCCCTACAAAAATGATGATGAAAAAGAGAGCTTAACCTTTGAGAGAAAAGACTAACAACCTTAAGGAAATGAAAAATTTATCCATTGCGCCTTTTCTATGAATCTCCTTGCATTTAAGTCCCATGAAAGGTTTATGTTGCTTGGTACAAGGTCATCCATTTCTCCTTTTCTACGTTGGAAATTTTTAGTTTCTTTCTAAATCTTGATTGAGTTTCTATGAAGAGATGTGAGTAATTAATGTTCAAAACGATAGGATGAGACTTCCTTTTATACTAAGCCTCATGAAACATTTTAAACATTTTGAGAAAGGTTTACATTGGGAGCATCTTTTAGCTCAATATTTGTTGACCATTAGAGGGATAAAATTTGGGCCCCTTTAGACTGGACCATAGAGTTAGGTGCCATAGTAGAAGACATTTTTGAGTCTTTCTAGGCTAGGAACTAAGCTAGAGAGTAAGAACAGGTGCTACGCCTTTAAAATTACACACTATTTTGTATAGAATTGGTCAAAATTAATGGTATAAAAGGAGAAATACCAAAGTGATCACCAATGACTATAATTGACACTACACAACCAAATACTCTAGTATGAGAGATTGAAGCCTTTAACCACTTCATACCTCTTCTAGTTTCTTGTCTTGCAAGACCTTTGTAGGAACCCTTTTGAAAATATGGAAAAATATCTAAAATAATTCTACCCTATATTGATCCTCTAACTTAATTGTGGAAAGGATACAATTATCCATCTCTATGACAGATCTACTGTGATATTATACACTTAAATTCTATTGGGGTGTATATGAAAAATCAAGTGGTTTATAAAAGAACGATACTTCAATAATTCCAAGAATTGATTTGATGCTTCAATATCAAATAAAGAAACCATAAAACTTGATGATTACATTTAGTCTAATGCAAGAACCTTTATCAAGGAACCATTATTGGAGTAACATAGCAATTAAATCATAACTAACAACATAATTATAAACGTACCAAACTAAGTTGCAATAAATAATCCAATGGAAGTTAGATTCTTTACTGATACATTTTACCACAATGAATAAATAATTTATTAGAATTAGTGATAGTAATGGAGTTAGAATTTTAGGATGGGTCATAGTTGTAGAGGATTATGATGAGGGAGCTATTAAGGAGCCATTTCCTTACTAGTTGTGCTTGGAAATTGAAGAATGTAGGAAATTTCTCAAATGTTTACCCAATGAGGGAGATTCACTAGAGCTGACTGCTAGGTTCCTTAGCTTCTAGGTTGCATGGATCTAGTTTTGGCGATGGATAAGTGGTTCTATCAAGGATGGAGAAGAGAATAGAGAAGATATGGGCTCCAATAGTTTTGTTGCTATTGAGTCTCTAGTGGTGGTGGTTGTTGGTAAATAGGAATCAATGCCATAGTTTGTTGATGGTGCCAAGATGGAGGCCTTTTTAGCGCTTTACTATTTTTATCACACTTTGAGGTTAGGTGGTCTTGTTGTCCTTGTCTATGATGGGATCTCTCTATGGAATCTTTAATAACCTCCTTCCTTTGGTTTCTATTGTCAAGATATTTTGTATCTGTACATACATAAAATCATCCTAGCTTAATTCAATGAATAGTTTATTTATTAAATTATTTTATCCTAAGTCTTCTATCAATTAAACTGATTTTTATCTATTTAATTAATTCATTATCTTTTTCTCTTCATGACACATGTCATTTATCTCTTAATTTTCCTCTACCTACCCCTTCATTATTTTATTATTTCTTTTACCTACCCTTTAATCCTAGTCAACCATTTAAATTATCACCTCTTAATCTTATCCCTCTGTTTTCTAAAGGTATTCTATATAACAGGATTATTTTATCCTTCTAAGATCCTAATGCATTTATCAAGATTTGTTGCGATCAATCGACTTTACAACCGCAATCCATTCTTTGTTGAGCTCTTGTGCACAATACAAAAATCTGAGAGCAAATATATCAAACAATATCAATGGAGATAGGAGACATTGGAAACCAAACCCTACTTGGTATGTGCATAGTATTCTTGTTTTAATTTACTAATTTGCATGTTCTTGGGTTTCTTCATTGGTGTATGGTAAATGTTGTATTGTAGAACTCGGATTTTTCTTGTGGTTAGATCTTTCATGGTTCTGGAATAGTTTATCATCATCATTTTTCACCTCACACACTCTCTACTATGGATGGAGTTGAGGAAGTTTCTACTGGTGACGGGGTCTCATTAGGTACCACCACTTTAGTTAATATTGGTCTCTATTGTGAAGAAACAAAATGGTCAATGTTCATTGTATCATTGATGAAGTAAGGAGAGTTTATACAAAATATTTGATGCGGTGGTTGTGATAACTGAAGTGGTTATAATAACTGCATTAATTGTGGATAACCACAATGTAATAAATGCCAACATTCCCCCCCTTATTACATTGTTCCTAAAACTTACCCTAGGGATCCCCCCTAAGGATTATAGATTAGAAAATCCTTCATCCTTTAGTACCACCAACCTACAAGATGAACCTATTATAGATTATACTTTTGGTGTCACATTAATTTTTTTGATAACACTATCATCTAAGTTTTTGAAGGCTCTATCATGTGTAACAAAGATGACTCCGAATGTCCAAGCATAATTGTTTAAAGATCCATTAAAAATTTCAATGATTTTGTCAAGTGTAGAATGGGTGGCTCCAAAAACACAACAATGTTTGACATATATGTAATTGTGATAAGAATATCAACAGCAAAACAATGATGAAACCATATACCTCCAAAAATAACACAAAACTTCATATATTTTCATTTAATACTTTCAAGAGCTTGTACCATAAATAATATCTTGTATCTATTGAATGCTTTATCCCTTTTCAATAAGACATTTCAATCAAACTTGACACAATAAATCTCCTTGACTAAATAAATCCTTTAAATATCATTATTTGCAACAACAAAAAAAAAAACAAAAAAAACTGCCATAATCAAAACAAACTTATTACTTCAAAATTGAAGTTAACCCAATACAGAAATTACATTTCAAACAAATTAGCAGTTTTTAACCAGCACAAACTCATACCCGCATTTCAAACTAATCTCTATACTTTTATCAATGTGAGGGGGTTGAAGCACCATGTAGAGAATTATCCTTTGAAGTAGACTCACCTTACAGAAAGTCTCAAATATTGTGCAGTCTATGTACTATGTTTGTTGCAACATATCACGCATATCAAAGGAAAAAAATCCTTGATATCACACCCTGCAACTTTTGATAATATGGCTTCCAATACTTCAGCAACATAAAACTCATCTTCAATAACACAGAATCAAATGAACCAAGGGATAACAGAGCATTCGGAGGACCACAAATGACATTGCACAAAGAAAATGAAACAAGTCCCCAATCCATAGATTTTGTATAAAACCAATGTCTATATTCTCCGGCTAACTGAAAAATTTGAGTAACAATGATTCTAGAATGGAGCCATGGATTGAATGGATGCAGCATATGCTCAACATCGATTTGTTGAACATACTTTTGAAACTTTCAGGTAAATGCAACTGGCAGATGTAATGCTATGTTTTGCAACTCAGTTGTATTCAACCACCACGCAATAGTGACCTCTACTGTCTCACGTTTTCACTTACTAACTAAAGTTAAAATATTACACTTTTCTCACGCTGTTGTTCCTGATTCCACGAACTTCATCATGCGGGTCTACATTCTCTTGTAGCCGGCATATAGCCATTGCCTAAATACAAATCACCCTCATTCAAAGCATATGTTTCTTACGTAGTGCTTCACATAGGGCTTTGCCGTTGAAAGGAGATATCACATCTTCAAGAGAGTGGAGAACAATAAAAAAAAAATTCGAATCTTTTTACAGTAGTCTAATCGCCCTCCATCTGCTCACATTGTAGACCACAGATTTATTTCTGATATGATATCAAATGAAGTAACAAAATGGGGACTGTTCATTGTCTCATTGATGAAGTAATGAGAGTATATACAAAAGATTTGATGCGGTGGTTGTGATAACTGGAGCGATTGTAATAACTGCATTAACCGTGCATAACTAAAATGTAATGTACACCAACATATTGAATGTTTTAGGGTGGGGTGTTTGTAGCTCTATCCTTAATTTTTTTTTCTCCATACTTCTCCTTCGGAATATGGAGTTTCCCGGAGTATGGAGTTTCCCTTGCTAGGATATAGCTAATGTAGTTGGCTGATAGGTTAGTTTTAGTTGTTGGTTAAGGTTTGTAGGCCAGTCCTACTCCTTTTACTTGGATTTATTACTATGAAGTTGCTTTCGCTACCTTTTTTCATATGCATTATCTTGCTAGTCCTATTGAGGTGTATGTTGCTCATGCGGGTATGGTGTCTCAAGGTTTGTGGCCTATGAGCTCTTGTTTGGGGGGTTTTTATTGTCCACACCCCAAATTTTTCTCTAGTCTCCTATTGAGGTGGAATTAAATTATCCTTTTCTAGACTCCTTGCCAACATCTCTTATTGAGAAGGAGACTATCCTGGGCATTGTTTGGGCTTTTTAGTGAGGTAGGTTCCTGCCCTTTACTTGCTTTTGTCGAGGCTAGTGCTATGCCCTTTACTTGCTTTTGTCAAGGCTAGTGCTATGTAAAAGGCTGTGTTTCTTGTTGTTGCTGTTGATCCTTTGGAGGTGGTGTTATAAGAAATTAGTTTTACAAGACTAATTCTTGTCATTGGGATACGTGTGTGGGATATGTGGCTCAATTTTTTATCTACTCTCTTCTTCTTTTAGGTTCTGTTTTATACCTTCCTCTTCTACTTCATACGTTGGTTCATCTCTATCTCTCTATTTATGAGAATGGTTTTAACTTCAAGTCTTAGTCCTCTTATCTCTACTTTAGCTTTAGTTGGAAGCTAGCTTATGTTACCTTTGGTGTGGGTTTATTTTGTTGGCCTCTTCCTTGGTTGTTCTCATTATATTTTAAGGTGGTTTTTAAGGTTTTGGGGTTACTTTCAAAACCCATCAATCATGAAAGTGTAGTCTTAGTTTTTGGTTGGGACCCTTGCTTCCTACCATCTCTAATCAAAAGCTTCTATTCAGTCTCACTTCTTGTGAGACTTCTGGTTCTCATCTCTTAGCAATTTCTCCTTTCATTTCTCTTTCGATTCTCTTGTCTTGATGGCTGACTTGTAATGGGTCCTAGCTCTTTCCCATGCTTATCTAATCAAAATAAATTTTATCCACAATTAGTGGTTCTTTAAATTATTTTCCACAAATCCAAAAAAATCAGCCATAAAATTATAAATATGTTTCATTCTCCATGTCCAATTTCTTCCATTCTCATCTATGTTAGACATAATACAAGTTCTTTTTATAATTTCCAAGCATATTCTTTAGTCAAAGGCAATATATTTACATAAAATTAACTTTTATTTTATGTCTTTAAACCAAATTATCCTAGCTATTTATATATTATAATGTCTGATAAGTCGTTAGGAATCTTTTGAATCTCAATACTTCTCTAAATGAAAAAGTTATGTGTGGATAGCTACAGTAGGTGATAACCTTTCACACAAACTAGATAGCCAATAAAGATGCAATTTTTTATTATGGGTTCATTGTCTTGTGATTATATGCTGGTATGCATGCCATGACTTTTAGGGATCAATGAGTTGTTTCATTATTTTCCAAGATTTATAGGGATTAATGCGCTTCAATAGCTTTGTGAGGAATCTTGTTTTGACTGTAACAAGAATAGTGGATTTGTTGTGCCCAATACTATGGTGTAAGGCTCTTGAAATATATAATATAGTTATCAATATGATCTTTTATTATGTTTCACAATGTAATTTTAATCCCTAGATTGTAAGGAATTGTGTTAAGAGATTATATCCCCTTTGATGTATAAAACTACCCAAAATTGAATTTTAAAATCTTCAACATACTTCTCAAGGGTAGACCTTGTACAAAAATATTTAGAGAATATATATCTAGGAAACATTGTTGCCATTTTTTATTGACTTAGTTGCACAAGGTAATAATAATTAAGGTGTCCAAACTACTCATGTGATAAATTAATTCCATTTTCATAAGTAAGAAAGTTTGTAATAGAAGCATCCAAAGAAAATTGAATGAATGCGTGTAACTTGGCATGGTGATCTATCCTAAACAAAGCTATGAAATTGTTCACATAAAATTATCTAATGTCAATCGGATCTAGAGAGAAATCTACTATTACATTCTATTTTTTATGTGAGTTATTTGATACATTGATAGAAGATTAACTAAAAGAGAAAGTGTAATTAGAACATTTGAAAATGTCTCACCTTAAATTTTAATTAAAATTCTCTTTTAAATTGATATTGGAGTGTCATCACTGAAGACAATAGAAGACATGCTAAAGGGTTCTAAGGAAGACATAACAGCCATTGAGGAACCCATGTGGTGCAAAACACCTGAATCAGTGATCCAAAATAGATTTGATAAAGATGCAACAACAAAAGACTTGTCCTTATACTTCTCTTTTCCTCTATCTATTTCTTTAGTAGATTGTTGTATGGATGAGGATGGATAGATAGATTCAAGGACTCCCAAGTTATTCTTTAATAAATATGTATGATGCGGTGTATCTATTTTCTCTTACATTTTCACTCAACATTCCTATGTTTCATGAAATAAGAATCCTTAAAATTTTATTTCTTAGGTTTCCATTGAATTGAATAAGTTTCAGTTTTAGTTTTAATGAACTCAAATTTATAATTGTTCTTAGTATCCTTGTCACTCAAGTGTTTTTCTTCATTCATTTGTTGTTTGAAGCCTTCTATTTTTCATTTCAAGAAACAAGGGCTTTGGTTTTGAAAACGTCATTTTTCCCATCTAAATTGAATAATCTTTCTACCTAGTTAAGTGGAGAATTAATTCACATAGATAAGGTGTATTCCATATGGCTCTAAAAGAATTTTTGGTAGAATATGAGGTAGACACAAACACATGACACATAGGACCTAATATGGAGAGTATATAAAGTACAAGCTAATCATCATTTTTCTCTATCCCACACTCTTTCAAGTATAGCCTCAATGATTTAAACTTAGTAGAAAAGTCTTGTAGAGCATCAAAGGTTCTAGGCCTCAAACTCATGATCTCATTAAATAATTCATGACTCTTCATTTCATCTAGCTCTCCAAAGAGTTTCTCTAATGTTATCCAAAACTAATTAGGTGTATTTAAACCTTCAATATGACATCAGAGTTCAAGAAAATGTATAAAATACAAAAACCCAAAATATTGATGTTATCTGTAAAAAAACATTTACTTCAACCCCATCACCAGAAGGTTCAACGTCAATATGTATAGTTACTTTGTAAAAATCTTTATCCTTAAGCATAATGTGTAATTTATGTTTCCATTGGTAATAGTTAAAAAGTTTAAAAGAAATAGTTGTTTGTTATGAATCCATGTTTTAATAAGATTTGTTTGAAAAAAGAGATTAAAAAATAAATACATAAGAAATATGAATGTCTGAAAAACATAACGTAAATGTATCTAACTTGATCTAGTATTATTTGTTACACTTCATAAGATTAGTGTGAAAACATATCCAAGAGGATAGACCACTAGCTTAAGAAAATTAAAAAAATAAAAATTCTACAAATGGCTCTTAATAGCCAACCAAAAGATGTTATAATTTTATATTTTTACTATTTTAAATGCAAAATTAAATAGTTCTTTTCGGAAAGGCTTAAATCACACACACTAAGCTTACACTTCTAGGTTTAAAAGTGTTAAACACTCAGAGTTGACTGGCATTTTCTTGGCTTAATATGTTCCTTGAGGTGTGTGATCACACTAAGAATACACTTCTAGGCTTAAAAGTGTTAAACACTCAGAGTTGACTAACATTCTCTAGACTTAATATGTTGCTTAATGTGTGGAGTTTAAAGCTGACCATCCTTTTCTAGAAGAATAATGATGAGCTCGTCCTTCTTAATCTTAACAACACCAAATTATTAATGATTTCTCCACAACACAAATCCTAAGACATAACATTGCAATTACTCGAAATCTCACTGCGAATACTAACGTCGAGGTCTTTCAAACCATATGCACGAACAGCGCAACGGAGATCACCCAAAGTATACATGCAAACAACAAGGAGACACTACAAATAGAGGAAGAGATAACACCAGCCATAGGTTGCCACAACATATGATATAAAGTGATCATACTATAGATCACAATACACAAGTCTACATGTAGGGAGGTTTCCACGTTATGCGAGTACAAGGGAGAACAATGAGAAGGCTATCTATGCTTGCGTATGGAAGGTTTTCACCAGGCTTGGAGGTAGGAACAAAGCTTGCTCGACCCACAACGATTGGATCAGCCAATGGGATCTTCGTGATTCCTTTCTACTAGTCATCGCACCTTTTTTATGGTGCCTCCAATTTGCAGATCCATGTTGACCTCACAGTATATTGAGCCTTAAAAGGTGTCCAAACGGCCCTTCTATGACATAGGGAAGAAAAAAATAATAAAAAATATCGGTCTCCACATACAGCATACAGCATACAATGGTGAATCGAGCTAGATCAAAGAACTCCCGTCTTCTTGTAGGTTCATGACTTTAGGTCAGTCATAAATCACACACACTAAGCAATTTATTAAGTTTAGAAAATATCAGTCAACTCTAAGTGTTTAACATTTTTAAATCTAGAAGTCAAAGCTTAGTGTGTGTGATTTAAGTCGTCTCATGACTTTCAGGTATCATGCATGAATAAATAAATTAATGTAAATCACCATGCCAAAGAAAGCGTCACTATTTCTTTACAGACAAACTCTTATGCCATTGTTATCTTGGTCAGCAAAAAAGAACTTTCATCCAACACATATGTGTTCCACCTTTCATAGAGATCACACCACCTCCCCAAAATCTCCATACATGGGATATAGAGAAAACAAAATTCATTAATTATGCAAACCATAAAACAAATGAAACCACAAACAAATTATTTATGTTTTGAATATTGGGATTAAGGTGTCTCAATCTTTGAGTCCTATTATCAATTATTTGGATATTATTTGTTTAATATATTGGAAATCTAGCAATATCCTAAGTTGGCCCCTACTTGGAGATTTGAGTTTGGAAATTAAATATTATTTATTCAAGAGTTATGCAAAATGAGGTTTTTATTTATATGTTATAGATACATCAAACTTGGACACATCCCCAAATACATTGAATGTTATTAATTATTTGGGCATTATTTGTTTAGTATGTTGCATATTTAGTAATATCCTAAGTTGGTGCCCACTTAGATATTTGAGTTTGGAAATTAAATATTATTTATGCAAGAGTTATACAAAAGGAGGTTTTTATTTATATGTTGTAGACACATGGAACTTGGACACATTCGCAGATACATTGAATGTTATTATTTATTTGGGTGATATTTCTTTAATATGTTGCATATTTAGTCATATCCCAAGTTGGAACCCACTTGGAGATTTGAGTTTGTAAATTAAATATTATTTATGCAAGACCTATGCAAAATGAGGTTTCTATTTATATGATGTAGATACATTGAATGTGGATGCTTCCCAGAAGTTGCTACTTTTTGCATTGTAAGCTCTATAAATACAAAGATTGCTAGAGGAAGAGTTCATTTTAGAGGGGTTATACTACTGGATTTCTCTAGGATGGAGTAGGATGTAAATCTCCATGTAAAGGGCTAGAACTTGAAGATTGTATTGTAACTATATTGTGCTGTTGAATAATACAATGAAACTCTATTTTTTGGAGTGGGGTTTTTTAACTAAAAGGTTTTTCCCATAAAATTTCTTTGTTCTTCAATCTTTTGTCTTTTTCATTTGTTTAATGATTTTTTTTAATTGAATCTTGATGTATGCATGTTGCTAAAATAGTTGTTTGATCTAGAAAGATCTTAAATTTTTATCTGTTTGAACCTCTAAGGATTAATGTGAGAAATAAACTGTGTTTGATTTTGCTTTAAAATATAGTAGTGTCCATTTGTATTGGATGTTAGGTGCGCATACTGATCTTAAATGGATTTTCTAGAAATCTCAATTTCCTTCATTGGTCTCATGTCAAAACCGAGACCTTCTATTAGGATAGCAGCATAGATTAGAACACGAGTACAAAACAATCCCATGCTCTACAAGTTAATAAAAAATTAAATTATGAAAAATTAAGAATTAGAAGATAGAGAAATAGAACAACCATTAATGATTTAGAATAATTAAATTTACAAGAAGATTCAAATTTATAGTGTAAAGGAGAGAAATCATCATCTTGAAAAGTGACATACAAATATTTGAAAGTAAGACAAAAAATACAGTTAAGCAAGCTTATATTTTATAGAAGGAAAAATACATGAGAGAATATGGCATGTTCTATCTTTCTTAAAATAAATGAATTTTAATAACTTCCACAAGGCCAAAAATCTTATAGGACCTAAAGCATGCAAAGACCAAAACACTATGCTTGCTAAATCTCCTTTGTGTTCTGCATCTTGGATCTTCTATTATGTAGCTTGATAAGGAAATCTACAACTCTTCCTATATTTCCTCTTCAAATAGATTCCTCATGGTGTTTACATTTAGCATCTCAATATAGATGATCTGAATATCCTTGTAAGTTGGACACTCTATGATGTAATTCCATTCTATCTACATCATCTATCTACCCACTCCTCTTAAGGTATCATGCATCTTCTATTTTTGCATCTAAGTTGATGTGAGCTGGTTCTTATCTAAGCAATTAGTTTTTTTTGTCCATTTTATTTCCATTCCTATGTAGTTCTTTTGTGTGGGATTGAAATGTTTGACATAGTATTCCTTTTTCCTCTTGAGTTGTCATGTCTGCATGCTTTCTCTAAATTGTTGCTGCATGTACCTTTTTATTTCCTTATTGTTATTTAGAAAATCTCTTGTGCTAATATCCTATTTATTCATCCATTTAATATTTTACTTCATCCATGTACTCTTCGTTTTCTCTAGATTCTCTTTCGCTGCCATTTTTGGCCAATGATGTATCTCTATGTTTAATAGTCTTCTTAGATAACTTAGCAACCAAACCATAGTCAATGTCTCAATAGGAAAAGCCCTTGTTTTTGCTAGAACAATATCATATGGGATAGATGATTTAATCATGGGGCTATTTGTGATTAATTTTTTTCATAATCTCTTGCTTCCATTTTCTTGCTGAAGTATCGCTACCCCAAACCTCACAACTGTATACCACAATTGGAACCACAAGAAGGCCAAAAATATTTTTCTTAGTTTTCCAATCCCATAGCTCAACTCTTCTACATTTATTTTGTAATGAGTATAAGGATTTCCATCATCCTGTTAGGGTTTCAAGCAGATCTGAAGCAAATATGAACTAACAATTATATGCAGAATTAAATACAAAAGATAAAGGAATAAAATAGGACACAGATAACATAGAGATTTAACGTGGTTCACCTAGAATGGGTTACGTCCACCATACACAGCCGTCCAATCTTTCTTATTATCCAGCAAAAATAGTACATCAACATTACCATGCCTTACGCATCCTAGTCGCTTATAACATGTGTTTTTAGGGAAACAAACAAAGTCGGCCTTTTTAGGGTTTTATTACAATTTCAGTTTTCATCAACAAAAAAATGGCTGAGTGTATAGTACTTTGCTGATCAATTGCCACATTTCAATAATCTCGCACTTGGAGACTAATACTACACAACACCACTATACATGCAACATCTGATGGATAAAACACTAGGACTCAACTGGTATAAATTCCATAATTATCAATCAAGAAGACCAACAGAAACTAATGAAGAAATCAGCTTCTCCTATGGAACTACCTTCGTGAACATATCGACAAGATTCTCACTTGTGTGAATCTTCTCAAGCCATAACTGACCCTCCTTCAAAATAGTCTGGATGAAGTGGTACCTGAGCTGAATGTGCTTTGTCCTTGAATGAAAAGAAGAGTTGTTCGCAAGATGAATGGCACTCTGGCTTTCAGTATACAATGGCCGATCCTCCTATGTCTGACCCAATTCCTCTAGAAAACATTGTAACCAAATCATCTCCTTGCTGGCTTCTATAGCAGCAACATACTTAGCTTCAGTGGTTGAAAGTGCAACAACCTTTTGCAGCCTAGAAATCCAACTGACTGCAGTTCCCCCTATAGTAAAAACATACCTTTTAGTGCTCCTCCGTGAATCAATATCACCTACCAGATCAAAGTCAACAAATCCACTCAGAGCAGCATTAGATCCTTTGAAACATAATGCCTTCATAGTGGTTCCTTTCAAATACCAAAGGATCCATTTCACAACATTCCAATGTTCCATACCTGGATTACTCATAAACCTACTCACAACTCCCACTGCATGTGCAATATCTGGCCTTGTGCATACCATTGCATACATCAGACTGCCAATAGCTGATGAATATGGGATGTTAAACATTTTCTTTACCTCTTCTTGTGCCTTTGGGCACATCTCCTTAGCCAATTTGAAATGACTAGCCAAAGGTGTACTAACTGCTTTTGCATCCCGCATGTTAAATCTTTTCAACACCTTCTTTATATACTCACTTTGGAACAAATTCAAGGTTCTATTTTTTTTGTCCCGTGTAATCCTCATACCCAGAATTTGCTTAGCTGCACCCAAAGCCTTCATAGCAAATGACCTAGCTAATTTATGTTTAAGATAATTTATATGTTCCATGTTAGACCCAGCAACAAGCATGTCATCAACATAAAGCAACAGGATAATATAATTGCCATTATCCAATCTCTTAAAATATACACAATGATCAGAATGACATCTATGATAACCATGTTTAGCCATGAAACTATCAAATTTTAAATACCATTGTTGGGGTGCTTGCTTTAGGCCATACAAACTTTTCTTCAACCTGCACACCAAGTTCTCCTTACCTTTGACATCATATCCCTATGGTTGCAACATGTAAATTTCCTCCTCCAAATCTCCATGGAGAAAAGTTGTTTTCACATCTAATTGTTCAAGATGTAAATCATCTATAGCCACAAGACTAAGTACAGTTCTAATTGAAGTCAGTTTTACAACTAGAGAAAATATTTCATCATAATCTATACCCTTTTTCTATGCAAAACCTTTTACCACAAGTTTGGCCTTATATCTTCTGACCTCCTTCCTCCTCCTTCAGCCGGTAAAACCATTTGTTAGGCAAGGCTTTTTTTTCTGCAGGTAAAGGGACTAAGTCCCAAGTCTTATTTTTCATCAAGGAGTCCATCTCCTCTTTCATGCCAAGCTCCCACTATTGTTTGGCATCCACCTGCATTGCTTCTTCATATTCTTCTGGTTCACCAGAATCAGTTAATAATATAGAATACAAAGAAGGAGAAAATTTTTCAGGGGGTCTACTTGACCTCGTAGAATGTCTAACACTTGCAAGAGTTTGTGGGATATTCTGTTGTTGCTGAGCATCAGGTACCAGTGGCATTTCATTTTCAGGAATCTCATCCAACACCACATATTCTTGCTTGTCCTGTTCATGCTTCTTTTCCTGCATCTGTTCTTTATACATAACCTTCTCATTGAATATAACATCTCTACTTCTAGTTATTTTCTTATTTTCAAAATCCCATAACCGATAGCCATATTCATCTATCCCATATCCAATGAAGGTACATTTTTTAGATTTAGCATCAAGCTGGTTCTATTTTCTTTATCAACATGGACAAAAGCTTCACAACCAAAGGTTTTCAGAAAAGAATAATTTACCTTTTTACCAGTCCATACCTCCTCTGGAATACCACCATCCAAAGGGGTTGAAGGTCCTCTATTTATCAAATAGATAGCAGTATGTATAGTATCTACCCAAAAATGTAAGGGCAATCCAGCATGCAATCTCATGCTCCTCGCGCGTTCCATGATTGTCCTATTCATTCTCTCTAACACACCATTTTCCTATGGAGTTCCTGGAACTGTCTTTTTCTTTCTAATCCCATTTAAGGAGCACTAATCTTCAAATGCCTTGCTACAATACTCACCTCCATTATCCAATCTAAGACACTTGAACCCTTTTCCTGTCTCATTCTCAACCAAAGCTTTCCATTTCTTAAAAGTTTCAAAAACATCTGATTTTTGTTTTAGGAAATATGCCCATGTTTTTCTGGTTGAGTTATCAATAAAAATAACATAATAACAAGAGCCACCAAGAGATGATACCTGAGCCAGTCCCCATACATCTGAATGCACAAGCTCTAAGTTCTCACTCTTCTTCTCTTTCATAACCTTGAGAAATCTGACTCTTTTCTGTTTGCCATAAACACAGTTTTCACAGAACTCTAAATCAATCTTCTTTAGTCCCGGCAATAGATTTTTGGAGTGAAGGATTTTCATCCCTTTCTCACTCATGTGCCCAAGCTTATGGTGCCACCTTATTGAGTCTGTTGTTGCAACATCTATTGTTGCTGTCCCTGTAGTAACTTTATCTGTAGCAGCTAAGGTAGAGTAAGTGTTACCAATACATAGATATAATGTGCCTACCTTTACACCTTTAGCTACTACTAATGATCCTTTACTGACCTTCCAGATATTGTCTGAGAAGGTAACTATGAAACCTTCACTACCTAGTTGCCCTGGAAAAATTAAATTTCTTCTTAAGTTAGGAACATGTCTTACCTCCTATAGAAACCAGTCATTTCCATTTTGCAACTTGATCTTTATCTTTCCTTTTCCTACGATTTGACAAGGCTCATCATCACCCAAATATACCTGTCCAAAATCACCTTGAAGATAATCTAGAAAATATTTTCTATGGGGTGTAGCATGAAATGAAGCCCCAGAATCTATTGTATATGGTGAAAATGGAAAACAAATAACAACAATATTGAAAGACTAAAATGGATTCAACCACTAAACCCTAGCCTAACAATGAACAAAGATCCACCATAACATATGAAGATAACCTAAGACAATGCAAAATAACTCAAAATCACAAAGATTATACCATCACATGTCCAATAGGGTTTTGATCTCCATTCTTCCTATCTCCATTGATCTTGTTTGATATGCTTGCTCTCAGATTTTTATATGCACAAGAGCTCAACAAAGAACAGAATGTGGTTGCAAGTGGAATTGTAGTGTAGCCAAGTTGCATGAAAGATCATTAGCATGAGTGATTAGGGTTTGATAATGAAGAAAGCATCTCCTTAAATAGAAGATACAATATGAAATGGAGGGTTAAGATTGAGAGGTGTAAAAAGGAGGTCGGCTAGGATTAGAGGGTAGGTAAAAGAAATACCAAAATAATGAAAGAGGTAGGTAGTGTAGGAATTAAGAGATGAATGACATGTGTCATGTGTAGAAAAAGATAATGAATTAATTAAATAAATAAAGATCTATTTAATTAATAGAAGAAGTAGGACAATTAAATAAATAAAATATTTATTTAATTTAGGAAAGGGATAATTTAAATAAATAAATGTATTTATTTAAATGAAAAATAAGGCTAGAAGAGGATAAATGAATTAATTAAATAAATAAAAATTTATTTAATTAATAGAAGAATTAGGCTTAGATAATTAAATAAATAAAATATTTATTTAATTAGACATGACAATTTTGAGTGTCTACATTTTGCCTCTCTTTGAGACAATGCGGCTTGTCGCGTTGTTTCAAAGAAGATAAGATGAACTGATACAGAGTTGCCCCAAGATGTGAATAATATGCCCCCTCGAGAGATTGGATGAAAATGTCTGAAAAGATTGCAGACAATCTCTCGATAAGAAAGAAAGGCTAGAATGGACTGACCGGATAAAGTGACAAAGTCACGGGATGAGAAAGACTGACTCGGGAAACGAAGACGAGGGCTAGGCTAGGCTATAAGATAGGCCACGGGCAAAAGACATCCTCATTGTCATCCACACCCATAGAAGATCACAGTGCAGAGTGAGAAAAGAGCAGCAGCAGTCAGCAGCGATGGCATTCATTCATAGATTCGACCGTGTTCGCCGATTCCAGCGACCAGCCGATGCAGGAGAGCCGGTAAGTACCCGAAAACCTCCTCGTACTTTCACGCATTTCGAGTTTTGTCATAAATGCATGTTTAGGAGCAATAAATGCGCTAGGAATAGGATAGTTTAAATATGCAAAAACGCGCAACCGCGTCTGTGTCAGTGCCAGGCGCATCTGTGTCCAACAGGCGCGTCTGTGTCAGGTCCAGGCGCGTCTGTGCCTGGAACCGCGTTTGTGCTGAATGCGGACGCGTTTGTGAAATGTAGCAACGTCTGTGCTTTTTAGTAGCGTTTATGTCATGTAGGGATGTCTGTGTTCCCTGGTCGCGTTTGTGCAAGGCATAGGCATGTTTGTGTTCAGAAAACGCGTCTGTGTTGCAGAAGCGCGTTTGTGCAGCATATAAGCGCGTTTATGTTTTAAAAGTGCGTTTGTGTGTTAAAAGTGCGTTTGTGTGTTTAAATGCATGGTTTTAGTCTTTTAGGTCAAATCGGCAGTTCTGTGATGAACATACGCTGTCGATTGGATAAGCTGCTGAGAGGATACACTCAAGCAGGTCCTCTAGGAAGATTAGAAGAGATCAAGGCACTTTGTGATGAACAGGGAGCACCAGGATAGGCAGCACTTTGTGATGAACAGGGAGTGCGAATGTGAGTGACACTTTGTGATGAACAGGGAATGTCACACACGTAGTACTTTGTGATGAACAGGGAGCACTACTAGGATAGATAGCAACACTTTGTGATGAACAGTGAGTGTCACTAGAATAGATAACCAGATGCATTTAGGTAGCAAGTAGCATTTTGTGATAAACAATGAATGCCACGATAACTGACAAGATTGATTGTGTGACTGCAGGAGTATTTGCCGATGTTAGAGTCACGGGAGAGATTCCCGTCGACTCAGAGATTGCGACCAGAGTTATTGATTCAGGACATGATTTCGATTGAGGAGATGGGTCTCACACATGTGCTCTATGTGCCTGAGTTTTGGGCAAACATGGGGTTGCTGACTGCGTTGGCCGAGAGATGGCACTCGGAGACGTGCACGTTTCACCTGCCGATGGGTGAGATGACAGTGTCATTAGAGGATGTGTACAGGATACTACATGTCCCTATTGATGGAGAGTTGATTCCTTATGACCGTGACGGTGACAGGGAGGCATTGAGACGGGTGTTTCAGGATCCCGGTTTGGAGATGCGAGCAGGTCATGTAGCCTGGGATACCATGACTGCCACAGGTTTAGCATTGCCGGTAGTTATTGGGGGAGTCATCAGTGGGTACTTGTGTCCAGACAGGGCTACACGAGGATTGGCAGTGGGCTGGGGAGGGGCATTGGAGATGCTGATGGCAGAGCACACTAGGTATGCATGGGGGCCATGTGTCCTAGCACATTTATATTATGAGCTGCATCAGTTTGTGTACCACGGGTCAGTGGGTTTGGGCTGCGGCGTGACTCTCTTGCAGGTGTGGGCTTATGAGCACCTTCCCATCACACGGCCCATTCATTTCAGAGGCAGAGGACAGGGACGGAGCTTCGTGCACCTGTATGACATGATTACATCCTAGCCTCGGATTGGGAGATTGGAGCATTGGAGGCGCGTCATAGATGACATAGACATGGTCATCTGGAGGCCATACCTGGGGTGCGAGGAGTGGGAGGACGACGCATTGGAGCTACCATATGTATTCAGGAGCAGGTATCTGATTGGGCGGACGCCCTATATTCTGGAGAGGCAGCTTGTTGATAGGGTGTGCAGGTAGTTTGGGCGGATCCAGCGGATGCCACGGGGCTCGGGTATGTATGCCCGTACGGTCAGAGATCAGGTGCAGTTTGGGCCGCTATTATCATATGATCAGGCGGTGACACAGCTAGCAGAGATGATGCCGATGCCATGGGACATGTGGCCAGAGGTAGATGATGCAGGGATGGACGCAGAGTACTCTGCGTATTGGGCAGAGCATCCATTTCCCAGATTGACAGATCCGGCAGAGCCACTGGAGGGAGAGGGTGGAGGAGATGATGATGATGGTGGAGGGGATGGAGGTAGGGGCCGGCGGAGGCGGACGGCAGTGGTGGGAGAGAGGCGGGTAGCACCTCGGAGAGAGGGAGGACAGGAGAGAGCAGCTCCAGTGGTGAGGGGTCGGGGTGGACAGCCCCTACAGGTACCAGCAGCACAGGGTCCTAGACAGGGACCGAGACAGGTGCGGGCAGAGGGACAGAGACAGGTACAGCCACAGGTACCTATATAGGCACAGGGACAGGTGCAGGTAGAGGCTGAGGGACAGACACCTGTAGGGGAGGAGCCACAGGCAGAGGCTGAGAGCGGGGATTCTGAGGAGGACGAGGTGTTGAGGCTGCGAGAGATCTGCCAGGGCCAGGCAGATGAGATTGAGGATTTGGTGCGGGAGAGAGACCACCTCAGGATCAGGGTCAGAGACACAGAGCGGGAGAGGGATCAGGCCATCCAGAGATACACAGAGGCCGAGACAGCTCTGAGGGCAGGGAGGCGAGCAGCAGAGGATGCAGGGGCAGGCTACGCATATGTCTTGCGAGCCGGAGAGGAGATCGCCTACTGGAGGGATCTATACTATGCAGCCGTGCCAGCAGATCAGCGGGCTAGGAGCTTCCATAGATCGTCACGCACAGCGACGGCTACGGGAGGGAGTCGCAGGAGGCAGGCATCCAGTGATGGGGTCATGGGGCCTCCACCACCACCAGAGAGACAGGGGGATCCTGGAGCGGGTCCCTCTATAGCTCAGACTCCATCGAGGCCAGGCGGCTCCGAGGGAGGGAGTTCCTCATAGCTATAGTGGGCTCCCATTGTATTAGTATATGTACCATTGTTGTATTGTAGACACCTGCGGGTGATTCTTTTGTAGCCATATGATTCTTTTGACATCATTGTATCATGACACTTTTGATTATATATTAGAGATGATTCATTTTGTGGCAGCTATATGCATGTGTACCTTATGTGATGAAATGTTCTTATGTGATGCATGTTTTATGATATGGATGCTTATATGATGCAATGCAATGTATTTTTGTTCTTTTATGTTGTATATGTGATGCATGATGCAAATGTGAATGTATGTAATGCAAATGAATATGATAATGCAAATGATTATTTACATAATGAAAATGTGAGATGTGCTAACATGTGTTGTATGCAGGATGTGATGCAATTGTGATATCTATATGTATGTATGGAATTTTTATATGTGGTGATGTAGGTGTAACTATATGAAATGCAAATGTTTTTGGTGTGTCATTATACTCAGTCATGTGATAGCGGGCTACGCGGACTCGAGAAGGACAATGGAAGTCAATCAAGAAAGGGGGATGGAAGACAGAAGATATGAACGTGAAAGAGCTTCTTGTGTGTTATCATCATTGAGCTTTATTATGGCAGAATAGGTTATGACAATCGAGGCATTTGTTCGGCCCAGAAAGTCATTGTACCTGTTTGCATGGAGATAAGATAGTCACAAACAAGGAATGCCCCAGATCATACTAGACTCACAGTGTCCTCATATCCTTGGACAAGTCATAGCATTACTAAAAAGACAATCCACAGACAGCAAACAAAATAGGTGACGATACCCCATCCTTGCCTTTCTAGTCAAAGACATCCTGGAGATAGAATCTCTAGTCAAAGACATCCTGGAAAGGCTAAAAGACATGTCACCAAAAAGATAAAATCAAAAGAAAACCAAGACTCGACACCAACATCCACTGTAGTCCTCAAGTTTAGTGTCTCTTGTCACTTGTATAAGTCATGTTTGATTGTGGTCACAATGTTCACTTTCACAAAAAGGATAGATAGCACTGAACCATATGTTGTCTGAGTCTGTTGAAAGATTTGATTTTGTTGAAGCTCATTGTTGCTGCTGTGTCTCATCTGAAACTGACTAAATCCATGAAACTGATACTTTATTGTGGAGAAGACGAAACTTTATTGCGGATCTGGCGATGCAAATGTTGCTTTATTGCGGATTGTGCGTGGATAGACTGAAGGAAGCTGGAAGAAACTGTACTCCTCGAAACATGTGATGTTCTCAGTTCCACACCCATCACTAGACGTAGGATTTAGCCCTAGTCACAGATAGGAGCTGATTTATTATGGATGGAAAGGGAGTGAAAAGGGAGGGTTATGAATGGCTAACCAATCTTGGGTAGATCAATAACAAGCCATGATGGGAATGGGTAAGTTTATTATGAATGAATAAGTTGTGAGTGTGTGCAAAGTGAAAGGATGAAAGTGAATCCTGAAGGAGGGAGGAGCAAAGTCCCTACGCATGGCGCTGGTGACCCAGTTTTCACCATGGTACTTGCCCAGGGCGCCACCGAAGTGGTTTTCACCGTTGGACGAAATTATTTTTCTTTACTTTTTTTTTTTTTTTTCAATTTTTTTGTTGTCACAAGGCGCCTGTTTGCCAGGTTTTCACCAAGTAACGATTTTTTTGTTTTATAATTTTTTTTTTGTATTTTTGAAATTTTTTGATTTTTTTGTATTTTTGAATTAGGATATTCTGAAGAGCTATGTGTAGAACCTGCGAAGATGCATGCTATTGATAGGATCCTCTAAGGGTTCACCTTCTGTAGTTGAGAGCTGATATGCCCCAGATCCATATACTGCTGTGATGATGTAAGGACCAAGCCAGTTGGGTTCAAATTTGCCCTTCTTATCTCTGTCTTGCTGATTCTTGGGGTTCTCTTTGAGGACTAAGTCACCTACCTCAAATGTGCGAGGCTTGACCTTGTGATTGTAACTGCGACTCATTCTTTGTTGGTAAGCCTTGAGATGATTAAAAGCAGTGTGTCGTCGTTCCTCCAGTAGTTCTAGTTCTTGTAAGCGAGAGACCCTGTAGTCTTCATCGTTGATTATGTTTCTCAAGGAGACCCGTAAAGAAGGTAACTCGACCTCAATAGGCAAGATGGCTTCAGAGCCGTAAACAAGTGAGTAAGGTGTAGCTCCTGTAGGTGTGCGGACACTTGTGCGGTAGGCCCAAAGTGCGGGATTGAGTTGGACATGCCAGTTACGGCTAGCGTCGTCGACTGTCTTTTTAAGGATTTTGAGAATTGTTTTATTAGACGCCTCAGCTTGGCCATTACCTTGGGGATAATATGGTGTGGAGAAACGATGAGAGATATGGAAGCGCTCACAGAGTTCACGAACATCCTGATTCTTGAAAGGACGCCCGTTGTCAGTGATAATGGAAGTAGGGATCCCGTATCGGCAAATGATGTAGTTCAGGATGAAAGTAGCGATTTGTTTCCCAGTAACTTGTGTGAGAGGCACGGCTTCAATCCACTTTGTGAAATACTCTGTGGCTGTGATAATGAATTTATGTCCATTGGAAGAAGGAGGGTGAATCTTGCCTATGAGATCGAGTCCCCACTGACAAAAGGGCCAAGGAGATGCAAGTGGTTGTAGTTCCTGTGCTGGTGCATGTATAAGGTCTCCATGAATTTGACACTGCTTACACTTCTTGACAAACTGATATGCATCTTTTTCCATAGTAGGCCAGTAGTATCCAGTCCTGATGAGTTTCTTGGCCAAGGTAGGACCACTAGTATGTGGACCACATATCCCTTCGTGCACTTCTCGTAATGCAATCTGAGCTTCGTCACTCTTTAAACATCTAAGGAGGGTGCCATCTAGACCTCGTCGGTATAGGATATCAGCTAGGATAACGTATCAGGAGGATTGGCGAATGAAAGTGCGGCGTTGGTTGTTCGATAGATCGGGAGGTAAGATATTGTCGCGAAGGTATGTGAATATGGAACCATATAACTGGGATTCAAGACCAACAACACATATCATTTCCGTAGGAGTGATCTCATATGACGGAATCAGCAGGTTGTCAACCAGGAACTCATAGCGAGTCTCATTTTGTGGTAGATCAATGAGCGAAGCAATTGTAGCCATGGCATCAGCAGCGCGATTCTGTTCTCTTGGTATCTGCTCAAACTCTATTTTTGCAAAGTGTTGTTTCAGATCATCTACCAGTTGTTTGTAAGGCATTATCTTTTCATCTTTTGTTTGATAATCATCAGTTGCTTGACGGATGACAAGTTGAGAATCGCCAAAAACACGAAGCTCTTGGATCTTCCACTGAACTGCAATTCTTAGCCCCGTTGTTAATGCCTCGTATTCCGCTATATTGTTGGTGCAAGGAAATGATAAGCGGTATGATTTTGGTATAGAATCACCTTGGGGAGTTATAAAGAGTATACCCGCTCCTGCCCCATGCTGTGTGTATGAGCCGTCAAAATATAATTGCCATGGCTTTGCAGGTGATATCGTTAGAATGGACTCATCTGGAAATTCTGACTGTAGAGGAGCATCATCTATCATGGGAGCATCTGCCAATTGATCTGCGATGGCTTGTCCTTTTATGGCTTTTCTGTCCATGTATTCAATGTTGAATTCACTCAAAATCATTACCCACTTGGCCAGCCGCCCAGTAAGTGTAGCTTTGTTGAGAAGATATTTTAGTGGATCAATTCTGGCAATCAACTTGGTCTTGTGAGTAAGCATATAATGTCATAATTTTTGTGAAGCAAAGACCACAGCGAGACATGCACGCTCAATTGGTGTGTAGTTCAGCTCATATCCCACCAATGTGTGACTGATATAGTAAACTGCTTTTTCCTTGCCGTCAGGTATTTGCTGTGCTAGGAGTGCCCCTAGTGCTATTGGAGTAGCTGATATGTAAAGTAGCAATGGTTGATCTGGAATTGGTGGCATCAAAACTGGCGGGTTCAAAAGATAGTCTTTAAGTGCCTGAAAAGCCTGTTGACAGTTCTCATCCCATTTGAACTTGATGTTTTTGTGTAGCAGGTGCTGGAAAGGATTGCACTTATCTGCAAGTTGTGCTATGAATCTTCGTATGGACTGGAGTCTCCCTTGTAAAGACCGAAGTTGACTGATATTCTTGGGTGGCAGCATGTCCAAGATAGCCTTGACCTTTGCTGGATCAGCTTCGATTCCTCTTTTAGACACAATGAATCCTAGGAGCTTCCCGGAGGTTACTCCAAAGACACATTTCTTTGGGTTTAATCTTACCTTGTACTTTTCCAACCGATCAAAAGCAACTGAAAGTATGTCCAAGTGTGTATTTCTATCTATTGATTTAACCAAAAGGTCGTCAACATAATCTTCCACCGTTACATGCATGAGATCATGGAAGATAGTAGTCATAGCTCGTTGATACCTGGCACCTGCATTTTTCAGCCCAAAGGGCATGACATTCCAGCAGAAGGTTCCCCATGGACAAGTAAATGATGTTTTATGTTGATCCTCGGGTGCTATCCTGATTTGATTATATCCAGAAAATCTGTCCATTAAGGATAACATCTCATGGCCTGCTGTGAGATCAACAATTAAATCAATGTTTGGTAATGGGAAATCGTCCTTTGGACAAGCCTTGTTGATATCCCTGAAGTCTGTACATATTCGGATGCTGCGATCTGGTTTGCTAACAGGTACTAAGTTGGAAATCCATTCGGGATAATCAATTGGGCGTATGAATCCGACATCCAGTAATTTCTCCAGCTCTGCCTTGACTAATAATGCCACTTGTGGATGCATTTTCCTCAATTTCTGTTTTACTGGTTTTGCCCCCGGTTTGACTGTTAAATGATGCATTACTAAATCCCGGTCTAGTCTAGGCATATCAGCATAAGACCATGCGAAGTTGATTTGTCGTTCCTTAAAGAAGCTTATGAATCTTGCTTTCTCGGCCTCTATCAATGATTGAGCCAAAAATATGTTGTGTGGAACCTCTGCTGTACCAATGTTTGTCTTTATAGTCTCCTCTACCAACATGGATGATTTTTCCTCGTATGATGCTGGGAGAATGTCAAGCCTTCCATTTTCGGGCGCCTCAGAGAGGTTTTCACCCTCAGATACGTCCTTTCTTTTTACTTTTTTAGAGTCAGATAGCACCACAGTGTGGTTTTCGCCATAAGACCCTTGTTTTGTTTTTATTTTCACATTTTTGCGACTAGAAGGCCCGACACCCTCACCAAAGTATGCCATGTTATTAAGCTCTATGGCGTATCCTGCTTTATGGTCTCCAAGAGGAAGATCATCGCGAATGCCAAGATAATTGACAATAGCTTCGTCATTTTGAAATGTATCAAGCTGTGTTGGTCCATCCTAATCCCAGTCAATGAGTTGGGGGTGTACGAGGGGAAGGTCTTTAGTGTTTTCAGAGTTCGCAAGGCTAATAGTGAAGATGTGGTTATATTCAGGTATGTCCAGATAGTCATCGAGGTCGTCAATGGCACTCTCCTCATCAGTTTTGATCGTGAGTGAGTCCAAATTATCATTACTAGTAGCACTCTCAGGGACAGGTGTCCTCATCCTATGTGATCTTGACCTAGGGCCTTGAAATGACGACTGTGCGGGATCCTTATGGGTCGGTTCTTGGCCAACTCTGAATTTCTTGTAAAATTCCTCCTCCTCTGTAGGTTCCTCTGGCTCTCTAAATGTCTCGTTGAGCTCATAGTCGCTGGAGGATTTGTCTGAACCCCATTCCCATTCGTTGGAATCTGTAGAATAGTCATCTTCTTGTTGAACTTCAGCTACTTTGACTCGCCATATCTGTTTTGTTTTTTTATTGTGAATCTTGGGATTTAGAAAACCAAGCCCCTTGGAGCGTTCCCTTCTTGTAGTTAGCTCAGGTTGTAAAGGTTCCATGACACCTTCTTTGCGTAGTCCAAGAGGACTTTTTCCATCATACCCGAATCTTTGCAGAATTTTGAAACCTTTGCCATAGTTCTCATAGGGTATTATAATTTTATCATGTGTATCCTCTTCAGCGTCCTTATATAGCATTTTATATAAATTTTCTTCCTCTAGTTCGCCCCATTTTTGAAAGACGGTAGGATCCCATTTGAGTAGCATGATGGAGATTTGCTTATTAGGATGTGGCCTCCCATATTCCTTGGGGGAGTTCATGACTTGTCGTAAGAACATTGTTTGATTCAGAGTGTATTCTCCCATGCCTTTGTCTTGAAACTTGGCTTTAAGTTCACCTTGTTTGGATGTCGAGGGCTTTAATGACTCAGGATCAATATATGCTGAAGAAGGAGTAGCCTCACGATTGCTGGGAATGATAGTCTCAGTATGTGATCTCAAGTTATTGCAATATATGAATGGATTTGGATCACCATTGACCGTTACCTCGACTCCATTATGAGGAAACTTTATGCACTGATGGTATGTTGATGGGACTGCCCTCATTTCATGAATCCACGGGCATCCTAGCAATATGTTATATGTGAGGTCTAGATCCAGGACTCGACAAACCACGTCCTTTGTGACTGGCCCTATTCTTAGTGGTAAGATGACCATGCCCTTGGATGAACGCTCTTCATCATCATAGGCCTTAATGGTGATTTGGTTTGTAGAATTCACAGCTTTGTCAGAATATCCCAATTGTCTTATGGTACTCAAGGTACAAATGTTAAGACCTGCTCCTCCATCTATCAGGACTCGTTTTATTCGGTGTTTATGTATGAAGGCTTCAATGTGTAGAGGTGCATTATGAGGCTGACTTATGGAGGCGTCATCGACTTCTGTGAATGTGAGGGAGTGTGGAACGGATAGGTATCCCACCATGGCTTGAAACTGGTCCACATTCAGATCAGTAGGGACAGCAGTATCTCTCAAGGTTTTATCAAGGATAGCTTTATGTGCAGGAGATATACGTAAGAGCTCAAGAATAGAGATGAGCGCGGGTGTCTTCCCTAGTTGTTCTACAAGGTCGTACTCAGGCTTGGTAGATGGAAGATTGGTATTCTTGGTAGAGGTACCTGGCAATGTAATCTTACCTCGACGGGTTGTAACATGACATTCAGAGGTAGATGCGGACGAAGATCCCACACCTTTTAGGACAATTTTAGGTCGTTGAGGAGGATTCTCAGGATTTTT
The DNA here is from genome assembly GCF_030272615.1 of Cryptomeria japonica. Classification (NCBI taxonomy): domain Eukaryota; kingdom Viridiplantae; phylum Streptophyta; class Pinopsida; order Cupressales; family Cupressaceae; genus Cryptomeria; species Cryptomeria japonica. The sequence continues at coordinate 117,402,793 of NC_081408.1, read as the reverse complement.
ATTTTTGATAGTAATGGTAGAGATATGATTGTCCATTGAGATGTGATTGATGGTAGAATCATAATTGTAAGGTGCTCTGGTGTAATTGGCTTGATCATCTGTGACTTTGCCTTTTCCCTTGTCATGTTTTGGGAATGGTTCCTTAAACACCTCATGCTCTTGGTTAGATGAATGTCCCTCAATCTCAATATCTCCTCTGTCAATGAGATCTTGCACAATGTTTTTCAATCGATGGCAATTACTTGTCTTATGACCCTTGCTCTTATGAAATTCGCAAAATTCATCATCATTCCACCAATTCGGTTTTACCTTTGGTTCATATGGAGGAAAATCTGGGACCATGATCACTTTGTTTGCTACAAGCTTTTTGAATACTGATTCAAGTGGTTCTCCCAATGGAGTATACTTCCTTCGTGGTTTAGAAGTTGTTTGATTGTTCACTTGATTGTTGGTAGAACTTGATCCAGAAAAGATGAACTTTGGTCTCACTGTGTTGGCATCAACAACACCATCATTAACTGTATTCTTGTTCTTGTTCCAAAACTTTGGTTTGTCCTTTCCCTTGAAGTCCTCTTTGTTTTCTTTGAATATCTTGATAACTCCTTGTTCAATTAAGACCTTTTCTGTTGCTAGGCCCTTTTCAATGACATCCTTGAATGTAGACAAACAAGCTTTTCTGAGATCATAGCCAATAGCCTTGTTAACGTTTTGTGTGAACATCTCCACCATTTGTTTTTGCGGGATCTCACAAGAGCATCTGCTAGCTAAGTTTCTCCATCTCTGTAAAAATGATGCAAAAGATTCTCCTTCCTTTTGTTTAGTATTGCACAAGGTAGTAACTGAGACATCTGTTTCAATGTTGTAAGAGAAATGCTGAATGAATGCCTCTGCTAAGTCGCCCCATGACTTAATACCGGGAGGTAATTGAGAAAACCATTCCATCGCTTGATCTCCTAAGCTCTGTGGGAACAACCTCATTAAGTATGTTTCTTCTGTGGCTACCTCAATGCAAGCTGTGAAGAATTGTCTTATGTGTGCCTTGGGGTCTCCTCTCCCTCTATATTTGTCAAATTTTGGTGTTACAAAGTGCGGAGGAAACGGAGGCATTGGAATGCTCTTATCGAAGGGATAAGGGCATATATCTCTCATAGTATATGTGGGTTTTGATGTGCCCATGTCTTCCACCTTCTTTTGTAGATCTTTAATTTGTTGCTCCAAATTATTCTTGGGAGGAGATTGATTTCTTGTAGCATATCCCATGTTTGAAACACCCATTTGAGGAGGAACTTGTTGCATATATGGATGATACTGATCGTAGACATGTCCATATGGAGGTCTATATTGTTGCGACATATATGGAGCACTTGGCATAATTTCTTGTTGGGGAACCCCATATCTGTTTTGCGTGTATAAACCATATTCAACAGGTCTTTCATTTTCCATTGTGTTGCCCCCAATTTTGACATGAGGTCTCCTTGTGTCAAAATTTTGAGGATGTCCTTGAGTATCCACTTGTCTTGATGGATCTAAACCTTGAGCATGTGTTTGAGCATAAGGCCTCCATGATGGTCTTTGAATGTAAGTATCATATGTTTGAGCTTGTGTATGTGGGATTGCTGGTTTCTGAAGCAAAACTAATGGTGACTCCGGCATCATATTATTTGGTCCTCCACTATTTGGTCTCCTTTGATCCATGTTATGTTGAGTTTGTTGTGAAGGTCTACTTTCCATAAGTTGAGATAAGTCAAAATCATGCGGTATTTTGGCTCCACTTTGTGCCATCATGTTTAGAAAGTATTGACGATCTCTCCTCATTATCTCTTCAACCAATCTATTGAATTAAGGATCCATTATAGATTCTTGTATGTCTGCTGATAGTATTGAAGAATTGTCCACATTGTCATTGTGTGTAGCATTGTTTATAATGTTTGTGCTTTCCACATTTGGATTGTTTCTATAAACATTCATGTCTGGTAATGTAGTGTGCTCAGGATTGTAGAATAGATCATTGTCATACTCATAAGAACTCATGTTTGTGGATTCTTGAGCTTCCTTAGCTATTCTCCTAGATTTTTGAAGGCGGGTTTCAACCATGAACTAGGTGTTTGACCAATATGTGAGAGACTAGATGAAAAATATGAAAAGAGTATGGAAGACCAAGAGTTGTATGGAGTGTAAATGAATCTTGAGGTGTACTTGCAATGTCCAAAGTGTAAGACCAAGTATGTAAGTAGTAGAGTAGGTGTGACTTCCAAAGAGAGGATAGTTTCTCTTGATGAGGTAAGCTGACCTTGACTCTAAGTAAGACCAAATGAGACCCAAAGGTAAGAAACCTTGATGAGGGACCACTTAGCAAAGTGTAGTAGTATGTAGTGTGTTGACAAAGTATGATGAGGACAAGCAAGTGACCTTTTGACTCAAGTTTAGACAAGTATGAATGTAAAATGAGATGTGAAGCAATGATGGACTGTGTAAGACCTTAGAACAGGCTGAATGCTAGATGAAACCTGAAGAGACAACCTAGGAAGCTCAAGTATGCCGAAACTGATTTTCTTTGTTTGCTTGACTGTTAAAATTTTCAAATCCTGACACAGACGCCTCTGTATACTTCACAGACGCGGTTTTAATACGCAGACGCTACTCTGTTAAACACAGACGTGATTCTGAGATTTTCCTGTTGATGTTTGCTGGGACTGTAACAGTTTTTGCAATTTTGGACACAGACGCTCCTATATACTTCACAGACGCGATTTCCAGACACAGACGTGTCCCTGTTCGACACAGACGCCGATAAAAACACAGACGCTATTCTGCCCTTCACAGACGCGTTTATCCGACACAGACTCAGTTTGAACAAACACAGACGCGTTTCTGTAACCTTAGTGCAATCTTTCCTATCTGTGAATTTGTTTTGCTATGACCAAATCTGATTGTTCGACTGTTTTTCGTGACAAGAGGACACAATGTTGATGAGAACTCAATGTTTGCTAGTGTTTAGACTCCAAAATGACTCCAAGAAAGTGTGTTGTTTGATGTGAAATTGTTTTGCATACACTTGAAGACACAAAAGACACAATGTTTTGCTGTTTTTTTTTGAGTGTTTGAATGTTTATCATAAGACAAGCACAATTCTTATGGCTGGCCAAGACAATAGTTGTTGATCCCACATGGGGTTTTACCCCCGAGGCTACACTATTCAGAGCGGATACTTAGATGCTTGACCTCACTGGCTCCACCCTCGGCACTCACTTCTCGGGTCAGCCAAGCATCAGTCCCCTTGAAAACTCCCCATGGCGAACTTTGTATCTCTACTAAGAACCGTATGTGTGTGGGCCGCTACCAGAGGTCCGACCTCCTGCCTCAACAACTAGAAGGATTTGGGCATCTAAAACAAAATGGTGCTAGTAAGGGCATCCGCTCGTGTGGCCATACATGCGGCACTTTCAGCTCTGTAAATATAGAAGGCTCCCAGCCGGTAGGGGTTACGCCCTACAAATGATCAAATAAATTTGATCAAACGGGTTTATGGGGAGACATAGTGTTGGTATGAACTAATCAGCACACGTTATTCATAGTTTTCACCATGAATACATTTTATTATAGTGGTTTGGATGAGGTGGGTTTTCCTCGCTACCACTTGGGTCGTTCTCTTCTCACTAGTAGTCCTAATGACCACACGGGAAGACAGGCCCTCTAAAGATTAAACAAAAAGAGCCTATTGCTCAAGACACAAAAGACAATGATTCAATTTTAGTGCACCAATTGAAGTGTTTTCTAAGCTATGAAAACAAGGCACAAAATAAAAATTACAAAACCCTAGCCAAGGCCCTGCAACAAAATTGTTAGTAGTTTGGGTTGTTTCAAATGATAACCCCTTCCTGCAAGCACACAAGTTAGATAAATTTTAGAAAACCCAAAAAAGACTTTGTGAAAAAGGGGCCTTCAACAAAAACGTATTTGCCTCCAAAGTAAGCTGCACAAACCAGATTAGCTAGATCTGCAAATGTTAGCCGAAAATAAACCAGATCTGAAACCCTAAGTACAAAATCTGAAAACCCGAATCAAAGAAACTTGAAAAATTTGCAAAACAGAAAGCACAGACGCCTTTATACCAGACACAGATGCATCTGAACTACACAAACGCGGTTCTGTAGTTCACAGACGCGACTTCCGGGCGCAGACGCGATAAGATCAGTCACAAACGCGATTAAAATTCTCAGACGCGATTCCAGAAACCTGCAAAAATAAAAATCTGGCAAAAACACAGGCGCGATTCACGATATCACAGACGCTTCTGAAACACAAAAATGCGATCCGAACACTCGCAGACGTGAAAAAAACCTAAAATGTCGTCGAAATCGTCCGATCTGCAACTTCAAAAATGCAAAATCTGCAACAAAAATGTTAAATGCAAAGGGACAAGAGTCCCACCGGGCGTGCCAAAATGTATATGGTGAAAATGGAAAACAAATAACAACAATATTGAAAGACTAAAATGGATTCAACCACTAAACCCTAGCCTAACAATGAACAAAGATCCACCATAACATATGAAGATAACCTAAGACAATGCAAAATAACTCAAAATCACAAAGATTATACCATCACATGTCCAATAGGGTTTTGATCTCCATTCTTCCTATCTCCATTGATCTTGTTTGATATGCTTGCTCTCAGATTTTTGTATGCACAAGAGCTCAACAAAGAACAGAATGTGGTTGCAAGTGGAATTGTAGTGTAGCCAAGTTGCATGAAAGATCATTAGCATGAGTGATTAGGGTTTGACAATGAAGAAAGCATCTCCTTAAATAGAAGATACAATATGAAATGGAGGGTTAAGATTGAGAGGTGTAAAAAGGAGGTCGGCTAGGATTAGAGGGTAGGTAAAAGAAATACCAAAATAATGAAAGAGGTAGGTAGTGTAGGAATTAAGAGATGAATGACATGTGTCATGTGTAGAAAAAGATAATGAATTAATTAAATAAATAAAGATCTATTTAATTAATAGAAGAAGTAGGACAATTAAATAAATAAAATATTTATTTAATTTAGGAAAGGGATAATTTAAATAAATAAATGTATTTATTTAAATGAAAAATAAGGCTAGAAGAGGATAAATGAATTAATTAAATAAATAAAAATTTATTTAATTAATAGAAGAATTAGGCTTAGATAATTAAATAAATAAAATATTTATTTAATTAGACATGACAATTTTGAGTGTCTACATTTTGCCCCTCTTTGAGACAATGCGGCTTGTCGCGTTGTTTCAAAGAAGATAAGATGAAAAATCGACCAATGGATAGCCGGGGTAGGTACATCGGAGTTTGTGCCACCTTCCATGAGTTAGGTACATTGAATCTGGACATGCTGAGGTGGACCACACTGACTGGAGGAGTGATGACTGGGATGCCACCTCATCTGACACTTGTAGCTTGCTAGATATTCAATTTGATGTCGTTGAGAGGCTATCTTTAATTAACTCTTGTTCTAACTCCTTTTGTCCTTGATTTGCAAGATGATGATGTACCTCGCCTTGGAACGTTGGATTGAAAGAGGTTGCCCATGTCCTTACTTGATCGTCCTGGCGAAGACCGTCCTTGATCCGGCTTGATTTTCCTTGATGAGATCTCCATTTGATGCCTACACAACATTTCAAAATGTTAAATGCAAAGGGACAAGAGTCCCATCGGGCATGCCAAAATGTATATGGTGAAAATGGAAAACAAATAACAACAATATTGAAAGACTAAAATGGATTCAACCACTAAACCCTAGCCTAACAATGAACAAAGATCCACCATAACATATGAAGATAACCTAAGACAATGCAAAATAACTCAAAATCACAAAGATTATACCATCACATGTCCAATAGGGTTTTGATCTCCATTCTTCCTATCTCCATTGATCTTGTTTGATATGCTTGCTCTCAGATTTTTGTATGCACAAGAGCTCAACAAAGAACAGAATGTGGTTGCAAGTGGAATTGTAGTGTAGCCAAGTTGCATGAAAGATCATTAGCATGAGTGATTAGGGTTTGACAATGAAGAAAGCATCTCCTTAAATAGAAGATACAATATGAAATGGAGGGTTAAGATTGAGAGGTGTAAAAAGGAGGTCGGCTAGGATTAGAGGGTAGGTAAAAGAAATACCAAAATAATGAAAGAGGTAGGTAGTGTAGGAATTAAGAGATGAATGACATGTGTCATGTGTAGAAAAAGATAATGAATTAATTAAATAAATAAAGATCTATTTAATTAATAGAAGAAGTAGAACAATTAAATAAATAAAATATTTATTTAATTTAGGAAACGGATAATTTAAATAAATAAATGTATTTATTTAAATGAAAAATAAGGCTAGAAGAGGATAAATGAATTAATTAAATAAATAAAAATTTATTTAATTAATAGAAGAATTAGGCTTAGATAATTAAATAAATAAAATATTTATTTAATTAGACATGACAATTTTGAGTGTCTACATCTATTACCTAGGAATCATTAACATTATCCAAACATAAGATTAAAGCATCATGTAAAGTATTACTTGCAATATTAGCTTCCTTATTGTCATTTTCATTTTTCTCTCGTTCTTTTTTTTTTTGAGACCAACAGTGTTTCTTTAGATGACCAGGCTTTCTGCAGTACCAACAATCTTTCTTTCCTCTAGATTGAGAGCATCCTTTCTTCGACTTCCCTCATGACTTCTCATTCCAAGGGCCTTTTCCTCTTTCCTTTGATCTTCCTCTGCTCTCCACATTCAAAACACTACTTGATGATGTTGGAGTCTCACTTGTGCTTTTCCTTCACATTTCCTTGCTTAGGATAACACCAACAATATCATCAAATACCAAGGTATTTTTTCCAGAGACAGAGTTACTTACAACCATAACTAAGCTATTCCAGCTTTCTGCAAAGAACATAAAATCAAGAGAGCCCTAACCTCTTCTGCAAAAGTAATTTTTACCAAAGACAATTGACTGGCAATTGTATTAAATTCATTTAAGTGCTTCGCTATAGATACTCCCTCACTCATTTTCAAATTAAACAAATGCTTCATAAGAAATACCTTATTCGAAGCTGAGGGTTTCTCATACAGCTGAGCCAATGTCACCATCAAATCTACAACCATTTTTGCTTCTGCTATTTTGAAAGCTATAGACGGTGCAAGGCACAATCGAATGGATCCCAGTGCCTTTCTATCTAAAATGTCCCATTCTTCATCTGACATTATGGCCGCTTTCTTTTCCTTTCCTTCTAATGGCCACCACAAATCCTTTTGATATAGGTAATCCTCCATCTACATTTTCCATAACTGATAATTCTAGCCATTAAACTTTTCGACCTTGAATTTGGAATCCTCCATTGCTCCCACTCAAATCTAAAAGTCCTGCCAATTTATAGAAAACCTCACTCTGATACCAATTGTTAGGGTTTCAAGCAGATCCAAAGCAAATATGAACTAACAATTATATGCAGATTTAAATACAAAAGATAAAGGAATAAAATAGGACACAGATAACACAGAGATTTAACATGGTTCACCTAGAATGGGTTACGTCCACCATACGCAGCCGTCCAATCTTTCTTATTATCTAGCAAAAAATAGTACATCAACATTACATCCACCATACACAACTGTCCAATCTTTCACTCTACATATTTCCAAGTCAAGTTTATTGTGGAAGTCAAGGCCAAGGTATTTATATTCATTGACCATTTGTAAGGGGTTGAACTCAAAAACAAATTTCCTATGGACCTTCTTTCTCTTCAAAATAAAGATCATCACCTTACTTTTTCTAGTATTCACTTGCATTCCCAACTCATGGAAATAAAGCTCTAGAGCCTTCAAGTGTTCCTTCAAATCTTGTGTTATTTTTGCCATTAAAATAAGATCGTCAACATATAGAAGCAATTTTTTTACATAATTGGTCAAATAAACTCCCCCACCATCAAACCTATCTATCCATTCCTCTAATTTGTCAATGTATAACCCAAATAAAGTAGGAGATAATGCACAACCCTACTTGAACCCAATGTCACTTACAAAGCATTCTAATAGTCCTTGTTTAGTTCAGATTATGGCGTAGACTTGGTCATACAACCTATGAACAGTATCTCTATAATGTTTTAGAATTTCTAATTCTTCCATTCTAATCCACAATTTGCTTCAAGGTAGCATGTCAAAAGCTCTATTGAAATCAACAAAGAAGCAAAAGACCTCCCCTCCTTGTTTGTCCTAAACCTTTTCAATCAAGTGTCTAAGTTTAAAGTAATGGTTGGTGGTATAATGTTTCAACCTAAAAACCACCTACCCTTTCACCCTCTTTCCCTCCAATTTTAGCACAAATAGAACTTTGTCTTTCTATCATGCTCTAAAATTTTTTACCAAAAAAAGGATTGATCATTATCGTGTGATAATTTGAGAGACTTTTTATGTCGCTACTCTTCAGCAAGGCGATGACAACACTAGTTGTCCAATTTGTTGGAAACCTATTTTGAATGAACCCTCTGAATATTCTAATTTCCTTTTTGTACCAAGACATGAAATGGGGTTAGTTAGCTAAATGTATAAATGAAAATTTCACAATTTTAAGAGAATCAAGGACAGTCCAAGGGGTTGAGCTTAATTGACTAAAATTTTGGGTTCTCACTGAGGAAACCTAAGTTTAATCCCATATAGGGATATCTAAAGTGGAATTCTAAGGAATCAGATTTTAAATAAAATTTTCTTTTCTAAGATGATCAAGGTCATGATTATTGAAAACACCTTACATCTAGAGACATGGCCCAATCAAAGTACTAACTTGAATCGATGTTAGAAATAGATTTCATTGAATAAATCTTAAATAAATGGTCAATAATCAAACATATAAACCAATAAATAATAAGCATACAATAAAATACAACCAAAAATAAATATGTAAATACATATACACAAAAAATATACTATATATATCTATATAAATACATTATGACAGTAACTCAAATTAAACACTATATTACATTAAAAAAATATTATGCTAACTGATTGTATGAATTCATTTAATATAATCTTAATTATACTAAAACGTTAAATATTTCTTAAATTTTATTTTAGAAAATTATAATTTATTGCAATTTAATTTTCTTACCTTTGGATATAATTGTGAAAGAATTCATATTTCTTTAAGTAAGAATACAAAATTCGAAACGTTTTCCTTGGAAGCTTGCAACCGCAGCTCTTATATTGAATTTAGTCCACCTCAACTCTTATCATGTTGCGTATGCAATTAATGTTTGACATTGAAGTTGCACAAGGAAAAGATGAAATGGAATTCAAATTTATCTCATTTGTTACTAAAGTGGAGCATTTTCAACCACAGTCTCATCAATAAATAAAATAACAAGTGGCAGCTGGCATAAAATCGTGTCCAACCAAGTGTGTGATACTCATCATTAGTGACATCATTAGTGAACACTACATCTTTTGAATGGCTTGTTATTTCTTTTCATATTTATGTTTAAGAGAATATATTGGATTGATGCATTCACTAGTGATTAATATACTTATTTTTAATAATTTTTTAATAATATATAATATGATTAATATATTTTTGTACAAAATTTGGAATCAAAATGATATATTTATTATGAGTTGTAAAAGTTTAATTAATTTATTTATTTATTTATTTGCAAAATTTAGATTCCAAATGATATAATTTTTATAAATTGTATATGTTTAATTTCTTATAAGATTTAAATTCAAGATAATAAAATTATTGTAAATTACTGATAATTTTTTTAATTATTTTTAGATATTAATAATAATTTAAGTTTTAAAATATGATATGAAAGGTTTACAACTATTTATTTTTGTAATTTTGAATTGAAATTTGTTCTTGATTGTTATTTTTGAATTTTATAGATATTGTAAGAAATTTGTACAATTATAAATAATTACTTGAAGATGAAAAATAATTCACAAAGTATCTTTTACATCAGTAATTTTAATAATAAGATAATCAATAATACTTTTACATCTTAAACATATTAAAAAATAATAAATATTTATTTTATTTTCATTAATAAAAATTTATATTAACTGTTGAAATGAATAATGTTTTAAAATAGCCAGACCTAACTCATCGTTACGCCATCTAAAAACTTATTCTTACAGAAGTTGAATTAAATTCAGAGAAAAAAAGATATAAGATGAGGAAATACAACCCTTTCCCATTTATTCCTTACTGTAGAACAACTTTACTTCGAACCCTCCTTTTGCTGTTGTGATGAATTTTCCATCAGTCATATTCCTCAACTTTCGCAATCTTAAACCTAGCGAGCAACGATCTGATACGCAGTGGAATTGAAATATATATTTTATTTTAGTCAAGTGGCGCATTTCAAATCTGGCTGGCCTATCGCTATAGGCATGCCAAGAGTCTCTATCACTGAATAAAGAAAAACTGGCAGCTGGCAGAAAAAATCGTCTCAACCTAGTTACATACGATGGTGAAGGCAATGTATTGATCACTAGTTACGTATCAGTCGCGATCAATACATCTTTTGAATGGCTTAGTTTTACTTTCTGATTTACAGCCAAAGAAATAAGATTTTTATGAGTTCTACATGAAATTTAAATGAAATGAAGGGTAAAAAATTGAAAGATTTCATTTTTTATTTTATTTTATTTATTTATTTTATGATCGGGAATGGGTTGAAGCTGATAAGATGTACATATCCTATCTTTTTGTGGGATTTGAACTTTTGACCTCTCTTTCAAGAGCACAAATTATCCACAGACAATTTTTTTTTACTTATAAATATCAATAAAGATTTCAATTTCAAGTTTAGAGATTTGATATGACAGCCAATTTACAGCCTTCTATTTCTATGGTTGGAAATCAAAGCTCGCCTTTGATATTTTTTATTTTGTTTTTTTGTACATTGAAAAAAAAATCTACAATCTAAGTATGTAATCACTTGAAGAAAATAAGTGATTCACTCTCTACATGCCTACTGCCTAGTTCATCCCCTGTAATTGCTTAAATCTTGGTGAACCAGAATTAAATTCAGAGTTGAAATGAAAAACAAGATGAAGTACAACTCTTTACCCTTAATTCCTTATGTAGGATTAAAGTTTCTTCCAATCCTCCTTTTGCTGTCTGCCATAAATTTTCCTTCTGCCATATGCAGTGACTATGTATGGTACACCTGTGATGATTCCTCAAATTTCACCGATGGCAGTACATATTCCACAAACTTAAATCTAGTCATCAATGATCTGTTTCATAACGCACCTCAAAGTTTAGGGTTTAACACTTCCTCCCACGGCCAATCTCCCAATAAGGTCTATGGTCTCCTCCAATGTACTGGAAATATATCAGCAGAGAGATGCTCAAACTGTGTGCTGGAAGCGAATAGCAGTATTCATCAACGTTGTCCCAACAAAATAGGTGGGCGAATATGGTTTGATGACTGCTTCCTTCGTTACAACAACTCTAATTTCTTTTCAATTCTAGATACTAGCGGTGGAGGTACCATTTTCAGCGGGGTTGAAATTAATAGCGATTGGGAGGCTTTTGAGTCCACAGCCATCAGCCTTTTGTCGACCCTTTCAGACAAAGCTTATATCTCTGCAAATAAGGGATTCTCAGTTGGTGTAGCCAATTATTCTGCATCAGAAAAGTTGTATGGTTTGGTTCAGTGTTGGAGAGATATATCAGTACAAGATTGCAAAACATGCTTGGTAACAGCAAGGGAGGAGCTGAAGGGTTGTTGTTATAGAAAACCAGGAGTCCAGGTTCCATTAGGGAGCTGCAAGGTAAAATATGATACAAACCCATTTTTTGACTCTGCTGAATCTCCCTCTACCTCCCCCGAGGGATCCAATCCAACTACTTCAACGACATCAAAAAGTATGCACTACTACTCTCTAATTTTATTATTATTAGGGCTTCGAATGTTTCTATTTTTATCCACTGGTTCTCATTCTAATGTGTTTATATGATCCAAAAAATTTATACAATTTTATTTTTGGGACATTTTAAATTACACCATTTTTGTTTCTTTTGGTGGCGACTACCTCCTAGATACTATAACTATGTTTAAGATAAGATTTACTAATTTTGTTTCGATCTTCAATTCAAAGAGGTATACTTATAATGATAAAAAATATTAAATTGTATTTTGCAGAAAAGTCTACAAAAACATTATCTATAGCATTAGCGTTTGTGGGAGGCATCATTCTGGCTTTAGTTATTTGTTTCATTGCATGGAGAAAAAGAGTTAGATCTGCTATTTTTGAGAGCCCAATAACTGTAGCTATCCAAAATCAAGGTGCTTAAACCTATTTGTAGTACTTTGTTTTCTCTTGACATAGTTTTTTCTATGACAAATTTTATAAGTTTACCCATTTTTATATCATTGGTTTCTAATGTTATAGAGAGGCAAGAATTTTCCGATGAATCCGGGCTACTTATGCAAGAGCATCAGTTTGCCTTCAGCTTAAAAGTGTTGGCAGAAGCTACAGGAGATTTCCATGATGACAACAAGCTTGGAGAAGGAGGTTTTGGTGATGTATATAAGGTAGGCCGACATATAAATTTTAGTCTTACGTAAAATTTGTTCAACAATAGATGCAAAAATCTAAATATTTACTTGATGCTTTAGGGAACGATTAAAGATGGAAATGAAATAGCTGTGAAAAAGCTCTCTACGAATTCTTTACAAGGCAAGAAAGAATTTCTGAATGAAGTGAAATTGGTGGACAATGTTCAACATCGAAACCTTACAAAGTTGTTGGGATGTTGTGCTGAGGGAGATGAAAGGCTACTTGTTTACAATTATTATCCCAACAAAAGCTTGGACACATTTATTTTTGGTAAGTTACCATTCTACCTTAGTTTGCTTTCGAAAAGACGAACATGTGACAGATGTATTTAGAATTTGGATTACAGATTCAAAGAAGCGCAAAGAGTTAGATTGGCAAAAGCGTTACAATATCATCATTGGAATTGCACATGGACTTCACTATCTTCATGAAGATTCACAACTGCGAATCATTCATAGAGATATTAAAGCAACCAATATTTTACTTGATGACAAACTCAATCCAAAGATCACTGACTTTGGTATAGCCAGATTTTTCCCTGAAGATGTGACACAGATCCAAACAAGAGTTGCAGGCACATGGTAAACATCAAAACGAGAGTACAATCTCTATTCTTTTAGGTTTAAATTAGTAGTTATTAAGCATTCAAGAAGCTTGGCAAATGCTTTTGTTTATTTTCAATAATTAAGCTAAAGTTTCAATTTTTTTCTTTTAAATGATTTTCTTAAAACATCTATATAATATATTAAAGGATTCAATGTACACAAATATCAGGGCCTTGTAGACTTTTTGCCATAGCAAAAGCAGGGAACAATTAAGCAGATTTAAAAAAAAATATAATTAACAAAATAACTATTCAGTAGTTGTGTGCTTAAATATATTGTAATAAGAGTTTGATCATGGATTCTCTTTTTATCTTCTATTTAATTTATGGGTTTTTGAGGCTTAATAGATTTGTGAGAAACCTCTTTTCATTTTCCCTCTTTCTATTTCCTATGACAACTGTTGCTGTTTAGAAATCATTATGTAATTTTTTCTAAATTGTTACTTTCTACTAGTAAAAATTATAATGGAAAACTGAACCTGTGGAAAATTAAGCAGGGCTGCAACCCACTTGATGTTTTGTTTAAAAAAATATATAAACCAGCATAACTAGTAAACCATTTCATTGTTACACTGCAGCGGTTACATGGCTCCAGAGTATGTAATGCGAGGGCACCTGTCTGTTAAAGTAGACGTTTATAGTTTTGGAGTATTGCTGCTTGAGATTGTCTGTGGAAGGAAAAACACTGATGCTGATCTTCCATACCATATGCAAAACTTGTTGGAATGGGTAAGAAACTGGATTTCCCAATACCCATTTCCCTCAACTGTTACGTTTTTCAATATTAGCAGCTAAGTTCTTCTAATTTGATGTTGTAATGCAGGCATGGGTACTATTCAAGAGAGGAAATGGACTGAATGTGGTAGATTCAAAGGCATCAGAACTCGTAGAAGAAGAGGCCCTAAGGTGCATTCATGTTGGGCTCTTGTGTGTGCAAGCTGATGCAACATTTCGACCAGTTATGTCTGATGTTATTAAGATGCTCACTAGAAGTTCAATGAAATTGCCAAGTCCTACAGAGCCTGCTTTTATAAATTATAGTGAGAGCGATGCTTCAAAGCCAGTGTCAAGCTTCGTGGTTGAGTACAATGAAAAGGAAACATCGCAGATAAACGAAACCACCGTTACTGAATTGGAAGCAAGGTGACCAAAAATGAAACTACTATGGATTGTATGTTAAAGCTTAGTAGGGCGTAGCGGATTTCTTGTTAAGCTGAAGTTTTTAGGGTTAGCCTATTTATACTTCGATCGATTTCATTTGAAGTTCTTTTACATCTCGTATCAAAGCCACCGTTATGAAATTTCAGTTGTGCTGTCATGAGGCATGGCTACTAGGAAACAAGGGCTGCAGGGCAGCGTAGTTCCTGCCCAGAGCTGCAAATTTTTTTTGTGGATTGGTTTTGTTTAATAGAAATGTTTATGGACAAGACTTGCACATGTATATAAGATGATTGTTAATCTGCAACAATTTTTTGTCATAATTTATAGTTAGAGATTTAGCCATTGTAAAGTCATTGTAGTTCATTGTTCTGGGGCATGGCTACCACAAGGTTTTAGCATTTTATATATCGGCATCCTAAAGCTTAGCAATGTAAAGAGATTGAGAAGTTCTGAAGCCAAGCAATACCTAAAAACTAATAGACAAAGACATGTAAATTCATTCTAGCAATCAATTATAATTTTTGTTTAAGGCCACATAATCTCAATGAGTACAACTTGCTGCAATCTATTCACGGCAACTATTTTTTTCAAGAAGTAGCTCTATGGGTGGCAAATAGTGCATTGCATACAAAAGGTAAATGCAAAGCAATTCCCTTCTCACAGAAAGATCTAATGCACAAAATAATGCCAGGCTTGACAGTGATCTAAAAGACAACCTTATCAATGGATAATATAATAGAACAAAGAATATAGTAGACACTCAAAACCGTCAAGCAATTAGGAAAAAACAGTTGACCACTGAATAACTCAATTTGATTAGGCACTTTTATAATTTATTTCAGATCTTATGTAAAATTTTACCATTTCTTGTTCAACTTACCTCAAAGTTGTAGCGTGGCATGAACTAACCCAAATAGTCCTAGCTCTGTATTTTTGCAGCTCAACAATATAAACCACTCTAGTACTTGCACAAACGTTTTAGGTGAGGTTAGGTAACAATTTGAGATCTCTGCTGTAAATGGGTTTGTATGACTAGGTAGTTGAGATGAAAAACATTAACTTTGGAAATATGCCTGGAATTTAGTTTAGAATATTTTCGAGCAATTGAATTCTGATCAGTGCCTAATATTTGGGTTTAAACTACCGTCAAGAAGTGCTGGGAGCGTTGGAATATCCTAAGTTTTGAGTTTCCATCTCCCAGCTTTGTCTGGGTGCAACGCTGGCATGAATGGGTACATATTCGTGCAACAAGCAACATTCAAATTCTAAAATCTCTTCTAAAATGGAAAGTTTTAGTGAAATCATGATTATATATTATGTTACTTTTGGCCAACAGTCATCTGTATTGAAACCATTCATCTGCAATATTAAACAGACCAATCAATCAAATAAACACACAACTGAAATAAGAGCAGATAGCAACATGACGTAAATTATAGCTAACCATAATAGTTGGGAGAAATACTACACTGCAAACATCTACTCAAATATAATCCTCTGCTAACAATTCTATTAGCCAAATGTAAATTCTGTTAGCTGGATACGTAATAGTTTTATTGCTTGAAGAAGTAAGAGGAGAAGAATTGGAAGAACTAACATGTAAATTTGGGGTTAAGGGTTAACCCATGAAAAATATCAAATACCCTCTTGAAAATCTTGAGCAGTCCACGCGTCAAATAATTTTGCGTTATTCCAGCTTGTATTTTGCTCTTGCAGGTGAGAGGTCGACAACTGTGGTGGAATGTGGCACAGTGATATTAATTAACTTTTACATGTAACTGTCTCCTGCATGGACGCCCATTCCCAAAACAGAACGCACCTGAGTGGTGGACGGGATTGTGCACAAGAATTATGAGCTTGATAGTTGTGCGTTCTCTCTTATAGGGAACCGTGAACACCTCTGAAACGCATCTGAAAAAACTGACAAACCAATCAAAATTGAATATTATTAATTTATAATTGTAATTAATTAAAATTTTAGCAAGTTATCCATAACAAATATAGGAAAGAAATTTAGAGAAGCGAATCTAAATATTTGATTGGCTGGAGCAATGAAGATTAATCACTAGTTAAGAAAAAGCCTCCCCAGTAGTTCCATGCGGGGCAGGAACTAATAATAAATTAGTGTTTGGTGTGGATTGAGGGAGCCGTTTAAAGCTTGTACGACACTGGCATTGAAGATAAGACAACCACCATTACTATTGTGAAGAACTAAACAGAAAGGAGTGTTGATACGATTTGTTAGTATTTAGATCTATTCCAGCAACATGTAAATTTACTATTTTCCTTAAGATTCCATTTGGTAAAACCCTTCTCAAAGTTTAAGTTTAGGTTGAATCTTCAAAAAATTTAAATATGAAAGTAGTAGTACTTTTACGTTTGATTTTTTGGATAGTTACTCTTTGGTTTATTTTGTTTTTCTAACGAAGTGCTAATATATTTGGCAAAAAGGAGAATAGTTAAAAAGGTTATTTTCCTTCCAAACTAAAAACCTCGAGGAAATTATAGAGGTTTCAATTTGAAATTATATGAGAGCTTTGTTTGTATATATACTTTAAATTTATGTGTCTTATTTTCTTTAAAATCTATGTGTTCTAAGGTTTAGCATATTTTGAATTTTGAATTATTTTATTATTTTGTTTATTTTTTTGTGATGGAAAACATAGTATGAGTTTAATGTTTGGCATATTAAATGATTATGTTTAAATGGGACAACTTTGTATATTAGTGGATTAGGAAGGAGAATATACTAAAATCTAAATATTCATGAGAAGTTTTACAATTAGGATATACAAAAGTAGTAGATATAACTACACTAAATGTAATAAATGGTCAATAAAAATGATAATATAGATAGAAAAATGTAAAAAAGACTCACATTTTCTATTCAGGACATGATTCAACAAATAATATTTCCTATGATTACTTGTTTTAATCATTTAAAGTAAGCATGAGAAATACTCATTAAAAACAGGAAAATTGATAATCGATGCGTGAATGATTTTTTTGACAATATTTTAAGGTTTGCATAGTAGAATAAATGTTTTAGGTGAAAATAATGCCATGGAGAGAATTTTACAAATTATGATTCTCAATTTTAGTGTTGTTTTTACAATTGAAATTGTTATACATATGCAAAAACAAAAAAATAAATGGAGTAAAATTTTAATAACATCTTCCTTGATGAGTAGAATAGAATGTGATTGATTTGTTGCATGATTTGATTGCAAATGTAAATGAGTTTTCTTGTTATATTTGGGGATCTCAAGTGTTGATGGATTCCAGTGATACTAAATTGAGAGAAAAGTATGATATTGGTCCATTGAAATAAATGAAATATTATATTTTTATAATTTAAAATTATCAAGTTCCACTTGCAAGGATGACCTCATAACTACAAAATTGACCTAGGTGATCAATGTCACACTTGTGGGGATGACCTCACCTACAAAGATGACCTTGGTGATCAAGAACACACTTGCAATGATGAATTTACACCTAGAAACTTGACCTCAGTCCAAAAGTGAAGTTGGATTCATGCCTACGATTGATTAGATTGATGGGGATAGAATAAATGATCAAATATTAAACATATAAGATAATTGAATTGGATTTACCTATATATATGCATAAGGGACAACATTATAATTAATAATAGAAGTAAGTAAAGTTAAATATGTGTAGAGTTATAAATTATCACCCTTAGCAATTTCATATTAGATTTGATAGCCTTTTTGAATGCATGATTAATTATATTTGTAATATGAATATGGTTTGGAGCTTGATTACATATTTATACTAAATCATTTCACACTTGTCACTTTAGAAGTGAAAAATGGCAGGACACTAGTTTTGAGTGTGTTGGAGTAATTAGGATATTTTTCTAATAATTAATTAATTATGTCCTCTAATTACTCTATTCACTTAAGCTAAATTTAGGGTCTTTTTCCTTTTATTTTATTAGGCTAATAATAGCTTAAGTTGTCTCATTTATTATGATTGTGATAGTTCGAGCTAGCTACTTTAATCTAGCTTTATGGTTTGCATCTAGGTTTTTACTCATCCTTTCATAAGAATTCATCATTCATTGTAATATAATCTTTTTGTGCAATCAATACAAAATTGTCAAGTTTCATTGACCAAATTATTTTTGCTTGATTTTTCTATGTGATAGGTATTGTGTTTGTAGATGATTCTTGGCTTGTGAGGTTAAATCATCAAATTCTATAGGGTGGTAGTATCCTACGTGTGATTTTCAAAAATTTGAAAAACTCAAATGTCAACTTTGGTGTCTTAATAATTATACCTTTTGCCCTAGCTCAATAAGGGTTTTGAAATATGTTTAGAGGCATACATATAAAATAGCCTCTCTCTCTCTCTCTCTCTCTCTCTCTCTCTCTCTCTCTCTCTCTCTCTCTCTCTCTCTCTCTCATTTTTGGATCTAACTTCTAAGAGAGAATCTATCTAGACATGCAATCTATCTATGGAAAATGCTCAACACTATGAGCTATAAATTTTAATACAATAAAGTTATGCTCAAGTATTGATGATGTTCTTATTTATTGTTGTGTCATGTTATGCACTAACACATGCAAAAATTCAAGGAACACTACAACATCGCCTTATATGGGACTCCTAGTGAAGGTGTCACATCTAAAGATAATTTTATCATTATAGTATTTATTTTATTTTTTTTGCTTAATACCCCTCAAGAGGGGGAAAATTTTATCATCATCATCACTTTTGTGGAGGAAAGAAAACCAAATTAGGGTTTGATAGAGACAAGCCCCTAGAAATAAAAATTATTTCCCCACTTTCATGTGTACAAACAAGCATAGATGTAAAATATTCTACCCATGAGTAGTAAGGAGAAGACATATAGGAATATGAAAGACATCGTCAAACTGCTATTACCAAAAACCTTAAAGATACTAGTGCCTAGCACTATTGTCATGCAAGTTCTACCCTATTTTTTAGTGACAAGTGTCTAAACCACTTTCAAGTCTATTCGAATTCAAGATTCCAAATTTCACAACACTTGGATACTGGTGCCTCATGCTAGCATCTTGCATAGTCTATTCCACATTGTAGCACTAGATTCATCTTTGTATCCCTTTCTCATACATGCTTTCTATTCATATATTTCTACATTGTATCATTAATGTTTTGTTAAGTTTGTTCAATTTAGTCATTGTTAGCATACTTCAATACACACTCTCAACAATCCTTATTGCAACAAAAAAAAAGGTGATTGGACCCAAGCAAATTAGATCTCCCTTGAGGACAATAGCTAATCTCTTTCAAATTCCCTTAATGTTATATCCCTCTTTCAAATTCCCTTAATGTTATATGGGAGAAGGATTGGTTTAAGTTAATACATTAATTAGTCTAGAAATTCTTTTTCCATATTACATATAGTATGTGGGTCAAAATGTACCATTTATAATTAATGCCTAGAGACACTCTACAATGGTAGCAAGAGATGGATTGTAATGTTGTGAGCATGTTAACAAAAACACTTACTTTTTAATCATAAATTTAATAGTCATTTACATATCAAAATATTAGTATTTAATATTTATGCTACATGAATTAACTTAAATATAATAATTCTAGAGTAAAATAAAATATTATCTAGTAAAAAAAAAATCTCCCAATAGATATCTCTTGACATTTTTTAGATAGATGTATTCAATATGTCTATATTAACTATGTAAATACATTAAGACATTATTCTAAATTATATATAAAATTAATTAAACATATTATACTAATTAATTATAAATTTATATATACAAATAAATTATTAAATACACTAAAGTATCTCTTAAATTATATTTTTTTTATTTATTAAAATTTAATTTTCACTTTGTTTGATCATAAATTTGAAAGCAATCCAGACTTTTATAGAAAAAGTACAAAATTTTTAAAAAAAATCTTTGTGGCGTGCAACTGCATTCAAGTCTTGAATTTAATCCTCCTCGGCTGTTGTCATGTTGCATATGAAATTTATGTAGGACGTTGAAGTTTCACAAGAAAAAGGTGAAGTTGAATTGAAATATATCTAACTCTTTTTGAGTGCGGCATTTTTAACCTATCTGATGAATAAATAAAGAAAAAGTGGTAACTAGCAGATAAACACAATGTTTCGACCCAGTTACGTGTGATGGCAAACACAATGTACTGGTCAATGTATTGATTGTTACTGATGTGATCACTACTGAATGCTATTTTTATTTTTCTAACTGATGATAGCATATTTTGAGTGGCTTCCTTTTTTATTCTAAATTTATATTAGAGATAATGGTCAATATTTTGAGTGGCTTCCTTTTTTTATTCTAAATTTATATTAGAGATAATGGTCAATGTATTGATTATTACTGATGTGTTCACCACTGAATATTATTTTTATTTTTCTTGTATTGATTGTTACTGATGTGATCAAAGCATATTTTGAGTGGTTTCCCTTTTAATTTTAAATTCAGAATCAAGATAATGGTCAATGTGTTGATTATTACTGATGTGATCACTAGTGACTATTATTTATATTAATTTAGATGTAAGATAATGCATTGATTGTTATTGACATGAACAGAAGATATTTTGAGTGGTTTTTTTTTTCTATCTTATATTTAGATTCAAGATAATGTATTGATTATTATTTGGTTTAAGACAATTGATTGATTTAGTTTTTCACCTTCAACTTCTTACTACAACTCAAATGTAACTTGTAATGTTACCTACATTATTTCAATACAAAAAAAAAAGACAATCGATTGATGTCTATTAATATGACCCATACATCTTTTGAATAAAATTTAGAGGCAAGACAACAAAGTTATTATAATTGTAAAGAAGGTTTAACTCTTTATTAATTGTAACTAACAATATTGTTTCAATTTTAGTTCTAATGATATGATATGTAAGGGGATAACAGTTTTGAATTAAAACTCATTTTTGATATATATTTCTGATTTTGTAATGACACTATAAGATATTTGTGCAACCATAAATAATTTCTTGAAAAAATACTATTTTTTGGAAATATAAAGATAATCTATAATAATATTTGGATAAGAACATCAATATATATATAAAAACTTTATACTTGTTGTCTACTAAAGATCATTACCCTAGAATGTGTTAATAGATATGAGAATGTGTTGTTTATGTTCTACTTTTTCTCTTCAAGATTTCTTGTATAGCGTAGTTGTTATAATGATTTTCTTATGAATATGCCTGCGTGTCATATGCTTCAGAATTTTATTAAAACTATCTGCTCTGCTAAGTTTATAGACTCCTTATGTTTAGTTATTCATAGTCATATTATGGGTTACAGACGGCGACTTGATAAGGTAAGTATATTTAGTTATGTGGACATGATGATTTATTATTACTTTTGAGAGAGGGTGGTGCAGTTTTCTTGTTTGGCTGTTCGAAGATGGATTCTTTGTTGCTACTCTCTGATTTTGATATTTTGTAGGGTTCAAGGCCCTTTCCTTGCTAACATAATAAAAAACAAAGTGCACTAAAAACCTCAAATGCTACAAGGTTTTGCAGAGTACTAGCAAATGCTATCAAAAGCCAAGGAGAGAGCTATAACTTAAACTTATTTTGGCAATGCCAATCTTTCTTGATGGAATGAGAAATGATGTTCACAAAATGAGATGGAAGTCTAATAATAATTCAAAATACAAAAATGGTTGTTGGCCTTTCAAACACTAGTTGTATGATGTATGATGGTTGCAAAAGAATGCTTAGAAGTTAAAAGGTCATTGTCAAGTTATAAAAAAAATAAAATTGTATGGTCATATATTCAATAGATGGAATCACACTACATGAATTTTCATGCGTTATGTGCAGGTACAAACACATATAGGGATTTTATTGGATGAAAAAAAATTAAAAAATTATAGTTCTATAATTCACCTCATGACGTCTTGATCTTCCTATTGGTTTCATAAGGTATTCAATTGAACCTAAAGCTATATGTAGGTTTAATAAATATTTTACCTTAGTGATAAGATTTCATATAGTTATGAGAGTCTAGATAGAATAGTTCACTATTTATTATTATTTTTTTCTTACAACTATTAGATAGAACTATGCGTTTATGTTTCAAAATATCACATTGCTTAGTTATGTTAATGTTGGAATGAATGTACAATATTAAAAATGTTTGTAACATTGATAATAATAAAATAAGACAATGATGTTTATATCGAGAACTACTTCATAAGAAAATTATTTTTAAAACAATATTCTTCAAATCTAATTTTATTTTTCATTAACTATAAATTTTGAAAAAAAACATTTTTTCTTTTGTCCTTTTCTTGGATCCGTGCAACTACAGCTAAGGTCTTGAATTTAGTCTTCCTCAGTCGTTATCATGTTGCACATGCAATTAACGTTAGACGTTGAAGTTTCACAAGAAAATATGAAATTGAATTGAAATATATCTCGTCTCTTGTTCGAGTGGCACATTTTTAACCTTACTCGTGCACTACTCACGCATGTCAAAGAGTCAAATCATTGAATGAAGAAAAATGTGGCAGCTGGCACAGAAAATTGTGTCCACCCATTTATGTGTGATTTAGAATACAATGTATTCATCACTACTGACGTATCAGTAGGGTCCAATCCATCTTTTGAATGGTTTCTTTCTTCCTTTACATATAGGCTCAAGATATTTTATCGATTATTATCGATGTGATAATAAGTGATTAATATATTTTTGAATTTGTTTTGTTTTAAATCTAGATGCAAGATAATGCACTCGATCAGAAAATATTTAGAGGATCTTTTGAATGACTTGTTTTTTTATTTTAAATTTATGTTTAAGATAATATAATGATTATCATTGAATGGTTTTTCTTTTGCTTTTTAATTTAGATATAAGATAATGTATGGGTGATTAATATATCTTTTGAATAAGATTTAGAATGAAGATAATAAAATATTACAAGTTGTAAAAATGTTAATTTCTAGTTATTTATAAATTGTAATAATAATCTTAATTTTGAATCTAAAGATATGATAGAGGCTAATAGCCTTTCATTTCTATATTATTAATTACAACTTATTTTTTATATATTTTTTTTATCTTATAAGAAATTTGTGCAAATTCAAATAATTCTTTAAAGAAAAGAAGTGATTCTGCTATCTTCACAGTGTGTACCTAAACATCATCCGTTTTATTAGTCAAATAGTGAATAATATATTCAAATCTTATGTATAAATATTTAACATCATCAGATTTAATAGTCAAATAGCAAATAAGATATTATAACATCCTATGATTTATTCTATTTTTTATTGGTGAAAATTAACATTTTTCTGAAATGAATGATGTTTGAGAATAACCCTACCTAATTCATCCCTGCAACCTCTGAGAATTCAGCACACAGCAATTAAGTTCAGAACTAAGTGAGACTAACAAAATGAAGTACAACCTTTCCAGAGGAACAGCTTTTCTTCCAACCCTCCTCCTCTTGTTGTTTGTAATGAAATTTCCTTCTGTCATATGTACCTACGTAGGGAACAGATGTGACAATTCCTCAACATTCACCAATGGCAGCAGCTACTCCACAAACCTAAACCTGGTTATCAAAGATCTATTTCTCAACGCACCTAAAAGTTCAGGGTTTAATATTTCTTCCCATGGCCAATATCCCAATAAGGTATATGGTCTGCTCCAGTGCACTGGGAATATATCAGCAGCGAGCTGCTCAAACTGTGTGAAGGAAGCAAATAACAGTATGCACGATCTTTGCTCCAACGACATAAGTGGGCAAATATGGCTGGATGACTGTTTCATGCGCTATCAGAACTCTAATTTTATCTCAATTCTAGACACTACCGGATTTCACTTGCTCAACACGATGGATATTAATAGCAGTAAGGATGCTTTCGTGTCCACAACCAGCAGCCTTCTGTCCAATCTGTCTGACAAAGCTTACATCCCTGAAAATAAGGGATTTGCTGCCGGATCAGCCAACTATTCGGCTAAAGGAAAATTATATGGTTTAGTTCAGTGTTGGAGAGATATATCAATAGAAGATTGCAGAAAATGCTTAGTTGCCGCAAGAGCAAATCTGAGCAAATGCTGTGCTAAAAAAGAGGGAGCCCAGTCTCTGAGCAGGAGCTGCAAGGTAAGATATGAGATATACCCATTTTTCGACTCTGCACAGTCGCCCTCTCCCTCTCCCTCCCCTGCGGTATCCACACATCCAACTAATTCCAGATCAGGAAGTAAGTATTATCAGTTCTTTTCATAATCAGTATTATTTATTTGATCCAAGATTGAATGGTTATGGAGATCTCCTGAATTTCAATGCCATTTGAATATCCATCTTGACTTGAAGCTATAACACATTATCAACATATACATATTGGGTTTTTATTTCATTCATTAATGAGAAAAGATTTAACTCATTATTGTGACTTGAACTTGTAACCCAGTTTTCTTGTTTCCAGTTTTTAATGAATAGTGGCACGATTCTAATAAATAACTATTGAACTGTATTTTGCAGAAAAGTCTTCAAAAGCAGTACCCATAATATTGGGGCTTATTGTAGCTGTGATTCTAGTTTTGTCTGTCTGTATGATTGTATTGAGAAAATCGGTTAGGTCTGCCATTTTTGGGAAGCAAGTAACTTATGCTACCGTCAACAAAGGTGCTCCGTTCAAAATATATTTTTCATGTATAAATTTCTCATGTTATGTTTTAGTATAACAAATCCTCTAAGCTAACCCGCTCTTAGCTCATTATTTCTAAAATTACAGAGAAGTATGGATTTTCCAAATTCTCTAAGCTTACCCACTTTTATCTCATTATTTCTAAAACTACAGAGATTCATGGATTTTCCCCTAAAGTCGGCTTAATGGAAGATAAAAGATTTGTTTATAGCTTTGAAGTGTTAGCAGAAGCCACAGATAATTTTGATGACAACAATAAGCTTGGAGAGGGAGGCTTTGGCTTAGTATATAAGGTGGGTCGACACTTTCTTCATAGTCCAGAGTAAAGTTATTTTAACAACACATGGAGAACTCTAAATTCTCCTTTTATGTTTCAGGGAACAACAAGAGATGGAAAAGAGATAGCAGTGAAAAAAATTTCTGCCAAATCTGTGGAAGGCAAGAAAAACTTTATGAATGAAGTGAAACTGGTGGCAAATGTTCAGCACCGAAACCTTGCAAGGCTGTTGGGATGTTGCATAGATGGAGATGAAAGGTTTCTCATTTATGAGTATTTTGCCAACAAGAGTTTGGACACATTTATTTTTGGTAAGTCATCATTAACTTTTAATTTTCTTTTTCTTTGGGAAAGACAATAAGGTGTGAATAGTTTCAAATTTTGGATTACAGATCAAGAGAAGCGTAGAGAGTTAGATTGGCAAAAGCGTTATAACATCATCATTGGAATTGCTCGTGGCCTTTTCTATCTTCACCAAGAGTCTCAGCTGCAAATTATTCATAGAGACATCAAAGCAAACAATATTTTGCTTGATGACAAACTAGATCCAAAGTTAGCTGATTTTGGTTTAGCTAAACTCTTTCCTGAAGACAAGACACATATCCATACAAGAGTTGCAGGCACATGGTAATAATATAATCGATTTGATTTTGAATATCAATTGACCTTGATTAAGCATTTGATATCTTATTGTTAATAATATAATCATAGATTAATTAATTTTCATTTGTAAGGATTTTTTTGAAAACTATTCAAAATTTTGTGTGTGAGGGCAATTCATCAACATAAGATTTCTTTACAGTTATTGTGAACCTTGTCAATTATTGGTCCCCTTCTAATCGTTACAAAATATAATCATCAATGAAATATCACCAAATTTTTCTTCCACCATAAAAATTGTCAACAGTTTATCATGTGGCTTATTTGATAATTTTCTTTTCTCAAAAAATATATAGCCCTCTTGATTTTTAGAATAATAAATATATTTTGAGAAAGAGATGGCTTCCATTGTTAGTGTGTAAGAAAACAAAAAATGAAAATGGAGTTTGTTGTTGAGTGACATAGAATTTGTTAATATGATAGATATTTTGGAATCATCAAAGAACATTCAGAAATCACTGTTGGAAGAAATATGGGTTCGTCAAAATCCCTCGATTTGTGACCTTGGAGGAGCACGGATGATTGGAATTTCGAAAGGGATAGTTCTATGCTCATGTGTTAGTTTAGTGGAGGCTAGCTGTAGGAAAAATGTTGGACATATTTCAAGATGAAAATAAAGGTTGTAACAATTTCTATTTCAATGCAGCGGCTACATCGCTCCAGAGTATGCAATGCAAGGGAAGCTGTCAGTTAAAGTAGATGTTTACAGTTTTGGAGTAGTACTGCTTGAGATTGTCAGCGGAAGGAAAAACAATGATAATCATCTTCCATACGATATGCAACACCTTGTTGAATGGGTAACAAACTTGATTTCCCCCTACCCATTTTCCTCAACTGTTATTTATAGTGTTAGACAGTCAGATTCTAGTTATTTAATGACATGTAATTCAGGCATGGAAACTGTTCGAGGGAGGAAATGCACTGAATATGGTAGATTCAGAGACACCAGGAGTCAGTCAAGAGCAGGCCTTAAGATGCATTCATGTTGGGCTTCTGTGTGTACAAGCAAATGCAACACTTCGACCAGTTATGTCTGATGTTATTACGATGATCTCTAGCAGTTCAGTGACATTGCCAAATCCTTCAAAGCCTGCTTTTATTAGTACAGGTGAGAGCCATGCTTTAAAACCAGATTCAAAATCAAGCTGGGGGGATGATGAGCATAAAAATGGAACGACATCATCTTTGTCAGGGATTCGTTCGGGATATGAAGCTTCCAATACCGAAGTTGAAGCTAGATAAGTTCACCCCCTGTTTACTCAGACATCAAACGGCATTTTTTATCGTAGTTATTAATTAAAAATTAAAATATAATATATTTTTATTTTTAATTAATTATTAAATATGATGCAATGTGCATCATTTTTCAGTTCACCTACCTGTAAATTAAAAGATAGAATATAAGTTGTAAAATATTTTATCGACGTAGAATATAAAAGTATAGTTATACATGAACCATTTTTCAGTTTTTATTGTAGTAGTAAATATACCTTATGTTTGACAAATATATGTTGTTCTAGATGATTGGTCATCAATGTTGTGGAGATTATGTTGCTATGGTTTGATGAAGCTAAAGTTGTTATTGTTTTTGGAATGTTTTTAGTATGAGGGGATGTGATATGCACGAAAGAGTATTTAAAGTCTAGTTGGAAGAATACTCCACACTCCTTCACATTTCAGAATTTGGTATTATAGATTTGGATATAAACTTTATGTTTTGTGGACATTGCACTGCTATCTTTTTCATGTTCTTGTTGTTGCAGCTAATGTGGCTAGTGATTGTTGTTTGCTGACAATTTGGTTGTTTGTCAAAAGAGGATTTGATTGGTCTGTTAAAAAAATGCTTCACATTTGTCCACATTGATGTAGTAGGTGTTGTGACTTGGAGGACATTCTTGCAATGTTTGTGCATTGTCTCAATTCCAATTTTAGGTGTTGAAGTGTTATGCAAGAAGTTTTATGGATATTATGTTCAGGTTTGTGTTCTTGGCATTCTAACAATGAAGTGTTTTGTGTCTTTATGTTACTCCAACATGTATAGATGTGATAGTGAGAAAGATGTATGTGGGAACAATTGATGTTCTGGGAACGTCCCTATGTTGTTCACATGTTGTTGAATGTTTTGGTTAGTGCTACACTGTGTCTAATGTTGTCTTCTAGGAAATTGTTTCAATTTGGCTAATAGAGTTTTATTTTTTAGCCTGTTCTATGATCCTAATGATAAATGTCAACCTTGGAGAATGAGTTAAGTTATATTTGGGTCCTTCCTATGGTGTGTAGGGATCAGAATTGATTATTATTCATTTGGATACTATGTTGTTGGGTTGACAACTTATGTGCTACATTATTTATTTACACGTTACCTAGTTGTTGTCCTTCAATGATGTGTGCTCACATGTATATAATTTGGATCTACTTAGAGATGTGTAATATATGATGATTTAGGTCCTCTATATATCTTGGATTGGACCGCGTTCACCACAATTATGTTTGGTGGCTAGTAAAATAGGACCTATGCTTGTCCTTTGTGTTGGCCAACCTAATTGATGTTTGAAATGAAGAAAATGGTACATGTAGAATATCAATTTGATGTTTTGATTTGTGGGTGTTGCGATGCAAGTGAATAAATCAAAGTATGTGTGAATGTTCTTTCTTGATCATATGACATAGAGTTGTGTGATGATAGTGACAACATGAGGGTGATTATTTATGGAGTTAGTCACTTGTGACAACAATTTAAGTGCAGTTCTAATTTGGAGAAGACTTTATCTTGTTGATTCATGTGTTGGGGTATTGTATCATTCCCTAGAGAAGTGATCTTTAGTTTGCAAGTCTTTGTATCTTTCCCTCTAGTAGTGAGCTTCAACATGCAAGTCCTTTTGTATCTTGCCTTAAAGCAGTGAGCTTTAGTTTGCATGTCCTTGCGTATCTTGTTTTAAGATAGTGCATCTTAGCCTACAAGTTCTATATGTGGTAGTGTTCTTCCTTGATGGTGAGCCTAAATCAAAATTTTAATAAATGCATATATTGTGAGTTGACTCTCACCATGGTTTTTACCTCTTTGGGTTTTACACATAAATATGATGTGCACTTGTGCATTGTGTTTCTTTTCTCTATTCTTCATAGCTACTAATAAAGTTAAGATCTAACATTTTAAGGTTCGAACTAATTCACCCCCTGTCTCAATCCTAAGGTATGTTCAACAATTTTTTTCCTCATTGTTAAAATCCTAAACCCTTGACATGTTGAGTATGGTCAAGTTTTACATTTTATCATAGGATTAATGTAGGGGGTTACTAGTTACTTAATTTATAATTTGAGCCTACAATGTCCATTTTTTAACCAACCCTCCAACATAGACCATTTGTTATTTATAGGAAAAATATTTATCAAGTTTCCTAAGTCTATCACTTAAAAATATTATGTTATGAAAAAAGGCACATGCAAAATTATATCACTTAAGTCATTTAGCCTCATTTGCCTTCCCAAGCTATTTACTATGATACATTTAGGCCCTACGGGCGAGAGGGAATTCCTTTCTTTACTAGCCTTTTAGTTTTTACTTCATTTCTTAGCACTCTTACTTCCTTGCATGGTGCGTATTTTTTGGCCTTTAGCCCCTATAGGTAGAGGGGGCCCCCTCTCATTAGTCATAAGAGTTGATAATTATTGCTACCTTTAAACTCCTCGCAAGTCCCACAAGAGATTAGCAACCATTTTCCAAATTCATGTGTGTTGGTGAGATAATGCATAATGAAACCATAAATATAACCACATGATGTTCCTCATGGCCCTACAAGTGTTAGGTCACCATTCTTCAATCCACTATAGGTTGACAAGCTAATGTAAAAAAAAACAATTATGTTTAATTGCTATATGATTTTTGCATCCTTGTAGGCTAAGAAACAAATGTTAGGTAACCAACACGGACCTATGGGATGATGTCAATGATGATCACTTAGTGACTAATGAAGATCAATAGTAAGGATCTAATGGTAGAGGATCAACATCTCCCACAACCCCCACAAGTAGACATAGTGGGACCCAAGACATTCTTGTGGGCTTGTGAGTGTAGTATAAAAGTAATGAGATGCTCACTTACATTGCAATGTAAAGGTGATGTGGCTAATTCTAACTCATCTAAGAAAGTTCAGAAATGGTCAATGATAGTTAGCTTAATTTTGACCATTTGATTAGGATGATCGATGGTCCAAATTTAAAAATTGAAGAACTTTGAATAAGATAAGATGATTGTAGAAATATTGAAGAACTTTGAATGAGATAAGGTGATTGTCTCTATAATTGCAAGGGTTGTCAAAAGTGATAAACCAATAAGTTCTTGAAGCTCCGTTCCCAATATTTTTAAGTTCTATAATTTGTATAAGTAGGAAAGTATCTTTCTTTCAACATTTAGTTGCCTTAAAAGAACCCTAGCATCTAGAAAGTTTCCAAACAATCAAAATGATTCAAGAAAATCAAACCTCCTACCCTACTAAAAAGAAGGGAGGCCTTTAACAAGAGCCATCGAACCTTCTCCCATGGTAAAACATGAAATTATCAACTCACCCAAACCTTTTTGAATTATTTTGTGAGAAATATTGATGTGCATGAGTCCCTTTCTCTAGATGGAACCCATTTCTAAACTTCTATGCTAAGATGGTCCTTAAGGTGTCTATGTCAAATGTATGGGTGTATGACCTAGGGAAGTTGATAGTACCCAATGTCTACACAGATATTTACTTACTGATGTTTTTAGCCAAGGCATATGATGATAATGTTACAGTTATTAGGACAGAATATGGGGGATACTTGTAACCATCTCCAAACAAAGAACAATTGTTGTATTTGTATGCGGGAAAAGTGAGCGAATAAAACTTAATATGTGAAAATATTGTTAGAAACTAGTCCACACATACACACAGGACTTCTTGATGCAAGCTATGGAGTAATAACGTATTACTTAGCTTCCCAAGGAGGGTCCCATGGTTCTCTATCTCACAATGTCCCTCAAACCAATGTTTTTACTCTCAGATCACTATGCAAAATGGTTTAGGGATGGCAAATGCAAGAACGAGGGATGCTTTGATAGATTTTAGTATGAAATGGATGTTAAGCTATGTATGATTCTAGAAATGTAATAAACTAGATGATAAGATGACAAGATTAGTATGAATACTATCCTAGCATACTATATTTAGTCTATGATTGAGCTAAAACGATAAAGAAAGTACTCTAAACATGCATATTTAGTCTAATTCCTGATCTAAAAGAGGCTAAATGATGAGCATAAAAATGATATGAAAGATTGAAAGAATTTTAGCATAAGTGTAATGCTTCAAATTTAGAGGATTCTATATATGAGAATGGAGGAATGAGAGCTCTATTTATAGCAAAAATAGGGCAATGGATGGTCAAGATTGAATGGTTTGATCAAGGGTTGAGTTTGAAAGTTGGGGATCCATGTGCATGATTTGCACCAATGAAATGGTGACAAGTGTCAACATAGGGTTGGGTTGAAAGAAGGGGTTGGAGACATTGAATTCCTGAGAAGACCTCATGGTTATCTAGAGGCTAAGGGTCAAGTCTAAGTTAGGATTACCCACTGGATTAGGAGTTAATCCAAGGATAAACCTTTGTGCAAATGATTAAGAGATAATCATGGTCAAAGCATTAAAGGCCTGATGAGACCTTTGGGTTGGGTAGAGGTTGAGTCAAAACAAATGTTTTAACCATGTAGGAGGGTTTGAGTTAACCATTAATGGTTATTGGAGACTTTGGGGATTAAGTGGTTGAAAGTTGGAAGCCTTCAATGGTTATCAAAGACTTTGAGGAATTAAGTGGTTGAAGGTTTAAAGCCTTTAATGGTTATTAAAGACTTTGAGGTTTTGAGAAGTGACTTCCCTTTGCTTAGGGATGTGACAAAGTTTAGAGGAGGGTTTAGGTTAATTAGAAGCGATTAGAAGATTCTAGAAGGGATTAGAAAGGGGTTTAGGATTTTGCAAGTGGATGGAGGGATAATAGGATTTAATTGAAATAAAGAATTTCATTTAATTTGGTTGCAATTAAATAAATTAGATTTATTTAATTTAGGATAACCATTTAATTAAATTTGAATTTAATTAAAAGTGGATAGGGGGATTTAATTGAATAAAATGATTTATTCATTAAATGGGTATAGTGAATTTGATTTAAATAAATTGAGTAATTTACTTAATAAAATAGAAGAATGTGGATAATTTAATTAAATTAGATTTAATCAAATAGAGAAATAAACATAAAATATTCATTTAGGAATATGGTCATTTTTATATGTCTACAGTATTCATGTTGAATAGGGATGTAAAAATTAAATTTGATTTTGATAATTTAAATATTTCCTATGAGATATAAAAGGGAAATTTTAGGTGGGAAGAGATCCTTTTACATAGGTTGAATGGAATCAAGAATAATCCTATTCCCATTCTCTTGACTAAGAAGGAACCATTTCAAATCACTGCTTTTAAGAGTTATTCCATCATGACATATTATGCTCTCTATTTGGTTTTAGGAAGAGATAGTGAACAAAGAATGCTACCTTAACTTATGTGCATGACCATGCACATTAAAAACCTCATGCTAAATGTAGAGTTTGATTATGCTACATTCCTTGCTAATGGAATTTAGAAAGGATCTCGTAAAGATAAAAGGGAATGAGAATACAATTAATTTTAAATTCTACTCTTATCTTTGCCACATTTTGCTGTATGAAGGTAGAGGTGATTGGGACAACACTCTGCAAGTAACAAATATAGATGAGAGCAATAGAAGAATGCCTATCTAATAATTGACATATATGTGGACAAGTATTGCCCCAATTTAGATTTTTTTGCATTCCATAAATAATTTGTGATTAAAATTGTGAGTTTTATTAGGGAAGATATAAATATATTTCCTCCATAAATTTTCATTACAAAATCTATTATTATTAATATACTTAAAAATCAATTACAACTAGGGTGATTAGTATTTATGTATAGATCAAACTTTGTTTATGTTGAACCCAAGGCAAGACTGAGGGGGGGGTGAATCAATCTAAACCAAAAATAATGTAGCACATAAACAATTAATCAAAAATACATAAGAAACACATCACCTCCAAGATTTTCTACATGGAAAACCCAAATAGGGAAAAACCATGGTGAGCACCTGCTATGTATATCAGATTACAATGAAAGAGCTCACTGCAATGAAATTTCAGACCAAGGCTAACTTCTTTTGGAGAAAGATACAAAATTGACTTGTAAACTTGATGCTGACTACAACAGGTCAAGATGCAGTAAATTGATTTGAAAAGAAGGATACTGCCATAGTCTTAAATAACTTGCATACCATTTAAACACAACACTTGTTCTCTACTCTTCATCGAGTTTCACTGATTAACTTCACATCACACACACTCTCTCATGCTTGCCACACAACTCAATCACATACATTCTTTATATAAAATATAGATCATCAAAAACTAAATCAAGATTGAAATAAAATACACCTTCTAGACTAGAAACACACACGTTAATCCACTCCCGGAGAAAGATGGGACCAAAACACATCTTCCTAAGTTTAATCCACCAATCTATAAACTCAGGAACATGACCCACAATATTCCAACATGTAATATGTCCATATAAATATTAACGAGCCAAAACAAGTACTCCAATTTAAATTACTCTTATTCGGATCTCCACACACTATGGTGAGACCCATGCCACATCAAATTACCTAAACCACAAATCATATCTGGACCAAAAAGTAGGATTAACATAGAATATCACAACTAGCTATGAAAAATACCACAACATTTGGGGAACACAAAGATATTTTCAGACCACAAAACTAACATGTCCATAATGCTGAAAATACAACCAAAGAAGGTAACAACACCAAGCAACATCAAAAACACTTCCTGGACATAAACACTTTCAAAACAACCAATAGAATAACTGCAACACCAATACGACAAGATATCTCTGTGCTATATATAGTCTAAATCAACAACTATCTAAAAGAACAATTTTGACAACAATGACAACCACAACAACACATACTTCCAACAATATCCCCCTTTGTCATTGTTGAGAACACTTGACTAATATGAACACTCAACCAATATGTAAAACATTTTGCTCTTTCAGAAAATGCATTCTCTTTCAGTCGAAAGTAAATATTTCTATCTCCACAAATTTCTCTTTTGCTCCCCCTTTTCCATCAAAGACAATGGCCACAACACCAAAATGCACTCCAATGCTCCCCTTGAGAGTAGCCACAATATCAATCTAGGAAAGGAAATATTCATGATTTAAGCTCCCCTTGGAAAGATGTACCTCCATAATGCACCTAGCTAGAAGAAGGGGCAATAACCGCAAGCTTCTCCTAAGGAAACTCAAATATATCCTTTGCCAATGCCTTAGTGAAAATATTTGCAACATGTTATTTTGTAGAAACATATTCCAACCGAACTTCCTTCTCAGCAACCTTCTCCCTTAAGTATTGATATCTGATTGAAATGTATTTTGTTCTTGAATGCATAGCCATTTTTTTAAAAATGTTTATTGCACTTGTATCATTACACATAATAGGAATTGCTTAATCATATGTTACTTTGATATCTTTAAGAGTGAGTCTCATCCATATTACTTGGTTACAACAAGATGTTGTTGCAATATAATCTACTTTAGTAGTACATAGATAAACTGAATCTTGTTTCTTACTAAACTAGGAAACTGATCTATCTCCTAAAAAGAAAGCACCAACACTAGTTCTCTTTTGGCCATCGGCACTTCTAGCCCAATTTGCATCAGTATAAGATTTCAAAATAAAGTATCTACCCTTTTAGTACTAGAGTCCAAAATCCACCGTACCTTTCAAATATTTAAAAATTCTTTTCACAACTTGCTAATGTGTCACCTTGAGTTTAGCCTGAAACCTAGCCACCAAACAAACAACCTGCATGATATATGATCATGACACAATGACATACAGTAATCCAACAATCAATAACCCGTACTTCTAATCAACCTTCAGAGACTCATCATCTTTTCTCATCTTGCATCTTGTTGGTTAACAAATTTGCCTTTTCTTTGGTTTTTATATGTTTCTAAAATAATTACTCGTGCATACCCTTCATGAAAAAGAAAATACACCAACAATTGGGTGAACCGAGTTTAGGTTTACCTTCTGCATAAGAGTGTAGCTCCTTGTAAGATGTTCAATAATTTTTTTATGCAAATTATTCAAAAAAAACACACTTTTCACTAGAAAGTGAGAAAGGCTTTCACATTCATTCATCAACGCACAAGAACGCTACAAAATATTTATTAATAAGTGTAAAGCTCATAGACTTCACTTCTACACATATCCATTCAATATAAAACTTATTCGACCCAAAATATTCAAATTAGTGTAAATGTTGATCAATTCTCACTCATTCTTCATAGGACAAGGGGGATTAGATCCATTTAAACAACAATGAAGTACCATTTAAATAAAAAGAATCAATGAATTTATAGACTAAGAAAGAACTGGTAATGAAATAGCATATTCCACACATAAGCATATATCCCAATAGAGATTGCTAATCTTTCAAACACACAGATTTGATGATCATATCAAAATATCATTTCATTTGAGTACCAAAAATATCTATATTGAAAACCCAAAGAAAATTAAGTCTGTTCCTTTCAATCAAATTTTTTTGGACCTTTAAAAAGGCTTTCAGAACCATATAAATAGCCACCAAGCTATGATAGTCTGTTACAAATAAAACCAGAGTTAAATGATTAACTCTATCCCATAGTTAAAGAAGTTTAGTTTCTTATAATTGAAAAGCAATAACTAAACTAGAAAAGTGGCATGAGCCACGAGGAACAGATGCACAATGACACTCTAGTAGATGATGTGGCTTCAACCTGTTTGTCTTGTGATGTGGGAGTACTTCAAATGTTCCGCCATTCTAGGTGCGCTGAAGAGAAGTTTATAATAAGTTGGTAATGTGGAAGGCCTATATGTAGGATTCATTGCTTCCATACCTATTTCTTTTTGCTTACTTGTATGACCTTACCCTTATGCATTTCTAGATAGTTGAAGTGGACAACCAACATAGATTCAATTCTTGAAACCTTTGAGAAATCTTCAATTGTTAAGGACTTTGCTTCCTAAATCTGCTATATTTTCTCTTTGAAAACTTGAATCATCTCTGATGAATCCTCAAGCGTTTTCTTATCCTCTTTTAGAAGTTGAAAGTCCATGTATTTCATGTCTTTTTGCATAGTGTCAGTCAATTCCTTCAATTCTTTGAGAAGTTTGAGAAATTCCTCATGTCCTTACTGAATGATTGAGTTTCTTCACTCAATATTTTCTTGGAAAACAAAGAGTATATTATCATCAAGGCCATGCACCAACTTCTCAATGAGGAAGTTCATCACTCCATATCTCTGAGTGCCTCTCATCTGCCTCAACATAGCCAACCATTTACTTTACTCTTTCTCCCAAGCAACTATTTCTATTTCTAACTCTTTCCCAATAGTCTCTGCATTCTCAAACACTTTGAACAAATTAGAAATATAGCTAGTTCCCTATTGTCTAATTGATTCAAGCCATTTGCTAGAGACATCTATAATCATTCAGATCCTTTGAACTTGATCAAGTAACTTCTAGTTCATGGATGATTTTGGGTCGAATGATAAAGAAACTTGGGAAAGAGTCTAAGGATTTGGCTTCTGGATAGCATTGATATATTGAGCCATCTGTATTATAATCTTCTTTATCTCATTCTTATCTTTTTCTTCCTTTCAAGTCCTAGTGAGGATCCTTTTGGTTGAAGACTCCAAATGTTTAACATCAGCAGCCCGAGAAGTTGCCCCTAGATCAATCTTTTCAATGATAAAATCTTTCTCAGTGACATTCTCGACCTCATTATTTGTCAAGGGTCTAGCCACTTCTACAACCTAGTGTCCTATTTTCTCATCCACACCGATCACGGTTTCTACTTTATCTTTTGGACTTTGAAGTTCTTCCCAGGCATTTGCTAACCATATCCTCCACTAGGATTGAAATGGGAATTACATTCCTCTTTTTAGTAAGTGAGGCACTCGGCCACTTAGGAGCAGTGGATGTTTCCCTTGGTAATGGTGATTGTTGGTTAATGGTGATAACAACCATGGTATTCCCAGAATCCTTTGGTTGCAGGATTTCCTTTCCTTTATCTACAACATGTGTATTGAGTTGATCCTGCATTTGAGTATCCTTTAATTCTTGAGTTTATTCCTCAAAATATAAATCCACTACCAGTGAACTTGCCAGGGTTTTCTAGTTACTTTTCCTACTATGTGATCTAGTAACACGGGCAGAGGCGGAACCCACATAAGACTCTCCTAGACTTGCAATTTTGGCCTTCTCTATCCTTTGTTTCTTTTCACTTGCAATATCAACAAAAATGTTAGAAGAAGGAAGAGATGTTTGGGAAGCCGCAATATTTTGACAACCTTTCTGATCTTTAGGTGCAGGTATAGGCTTTTGTCTAAAGCGATAAACTTTCAACCATTTTGTTCTTCTGATCACATTAAAGGTTCTGGCCTGAATGCTATCCTCCCCTTTTCCTATTCCAATCAATTTATGGGATAAGATGTCCTTGTATCCTTCCTCATCTCCATCTTCTTGCACCCTAGAAACATTCATAGATAAGCCCATTGTGACAATTTTCTGAACTGTGAACCTTGACCACGACCTTCTTCTAACTTCGAACTCATCAACATAGTTCTCCCAATAATCCTCCAAATGAGGTTCATCCAAGAAATCACTATCAACCTCTAAATTCTCTATAGCAAATGTCTGACTATCAAACTTGTATCTGGCAACATACAATTGCAACTCAAACTTTTTGAATTCAAGTTCAAGGTTCAATGTGTCTAAAATAGATGCACAACTATAGTGACCAAGTTCTATAGGAAATACCACCCCAAAATTCCGTCCACTCATTTTGTCAATGTATGCTAATTGACGACAAACTTCAATTAAAACATAACTATCCAAAACAAATCTGGGTAACCTGAAAGGTTCACCTTGGAAACTGCCAACTCGAATATAAGTGAACTGAGGAAATTGGATGAAGTAACTACCATAAATGCCGATGAATTTCATGTTGGAATTATGGATGAATTGATTATTTTTTGCATTGATATTTTGTCATTGATGTCAACACTAGCTTATATGGATGGTTACCGACACATAAGTTTTGGTTATCGGTAGAAGGTCTAGTGTTACAGACAAAAGAGATTATCTGTTGGACAATTCCGACATGTTTGGATCAGTGAAGTATATTGAATTTTATGTGTTATATGCTCCATGAGCATGTTTTGGTCAGTTGGTATTGGCTTTGTAATTGGATGTTACCATATGCTCTGGTAAAGCCTTACCGACACTGGTCTATGGCATTACCGACAAAGCTTTCATTGAGGACTCATGACAGGATGCACAATTGGTGTTGGTGCAACTTCTTTGAGGATTTGAAGATGCTGAAGATATTATTTGATCATGCTTCAAATGCTTGAAGATATTGCTTTGGCATGGTGGACCCAAAATAGGTCCGGTACCTATCTAGGTTATGGACCGGTATCATGCTAGCGTGTACTCTACATGTTACTTGGATGATTCAAGATTTTTAATAGATTTTTTATTATTGTTTTGGTCTTAAGACGACATGGCATATCATTGTAATAAGGAATTATGTAATGATATTATTGTAATATCTTTAGGTGGCCAACCTAATTGGTTTAGACCTTAGGGTTTGTATAAATAAGAGGTAGAAACTCTTTGTAAAGTATCATAGTTATTGAAAAGGTCATGGTCAAGGAATGTAATGTGCGAATATTGTAATATCATTCAGGCAAAGGAGTTGGTCGATCATTGGTGATCAAATTGGATTCAAAAGAGGATTTAGTCCTTCGGCATTGAGCTTAACCAGGATTGTAATCAGGCATAGTAGATGTTATTTCCAACAATTCACTCTATTGGATTGTTGTCCTTTTATCTTGAGAAGGTTGTAGCCTCTCTTTAGTCAGTGAGACTCTTTTGTAATGAGCAGTACGCTCTAGGTAGTATGCCTTCCTGCAAGTGCAAGCCCATCATTGTAACACATACTTTCTACAGAAGTATCATCTGATTGTGGGTAGGCTTCCCACCGTGGTTTTTCCCTTTTTAGGTTTTCCACGTACAAATCAAGGGGTCATGTGGTATGGTTGCTTTGCATTGATTAGCTAGTTAATTATTAAGTTGTATTGTTTACTCGTATTTGTTCCTACCAGCATTTGTTTGTTCTTTACTGGTACTTGATTTGTTTAAGGTCATATTGTGGATTAAAGTTATAATCTGCTAACAACTGATTCACCCCCCCCATCTCAGTAGTTCACCTGTTATCCTAACAATTGCTATCATAGCTTTGGTCCTCTTTTGCAGAAGCTTAACTAATTGAGGTAGATCCTATGGCAACTAACACTTCTAATTCATTGGTACCTATTTTCAAAAGAGAAATCCCTAAGCTTGATGGAACAAATTATGGGATATGGAAAATTTGAATGGAGACTCATCATAGATGTCTTGGTAAGGATATTTGGGAGATCACTAAGAAAGGATACACACCTTATAATTTGACATATGGCAATCCTACTCCTATAGATCTGGATAAGAATATTGAAAATGATCACAGAGCTAGAGAAGCCCTCTTGTGTGCACTTACCAATCAACAAATCATGGGATTGACTGACAAATCATCAACTAAGGTTATAAGGGATAAATTGTAAACTCTTAATGAAGGTGACCCTACTGTCAAAATTGTTAAACTTGATGGTTACCGGGTAAGATATGCAAACTTGAAGATGGAAGATAATGAAAAAATAGTTGTGTTTATGGAAAGAGTAAATGAGATTGTTATGGGAATTCAATATTGTGGAGGATTTCTAAGTGAAGATGAAATAGTTTCCAAAGTCTTGAGAGCCCTTACACTGACTTAAAAGATGAAGGAAACTCCTATTAATGAGTTAAGAACAATGGAAAACACTTCAGTTAATAGAGATATTTAGATTGGGAAATTATCTACTTTTGAGCTTGAAGAGTTTGGATCTTCTAGAGTTGTAAATCTGAACTTGCTTTTCATGCATTATCATCAACATCTACCGGCAAAAGTGATTGGAGAGCCATATATGCAAAAGAATTGGAAGACATGAGGAAAGAAGATGAAGAGCTTGATCAACTTGAAGCCTTATTTGCTAGAAGAGTACCTAAAGGTCCAACTAGAAGTAAGTATGAAGGAAAAGCACCTTTTAAATGTTTTGCATGTAATAAGATTGGTAATTTTGCATCTAGATGTCCTGAAAGGAATGCAAGGTTTGAGGAAAGAGTTAAGAAAACTTTTAAGCCTAACCCAAATAGATATAGATTCAAGAAAAACAAACATTTCTACATAGCAAATGAGGAAGAAGTAACTGATGACTCTGGAGATGAACCGATAGAAGACTCTACTAGTGGATTAGGAAATGGTAATGAATGGTTGTTCTATGCTTTGAAGGAAGATGAACATGAACTGGCTATCAAAAAAGAAGAGAAGGCCCTGGCAGCAAAAGTTGAAGATAAAGATGAATGGGTAATTGATAGTGGATGCTCACATCATATGACTAAAGATAAAAGGAAATTTTTGTCCTTGCAAGAATACAATGGTGGTCAAGTCAGATTTGGAGATGACAAGGCATGTATCATCAAAGGTAGAGGTATTATTTCTTTGGATGGCAAGCATAACACTGATAATGTCTATTATGTAGAAGGTTTAAGGCATAATGTTTTGAGTGTTGGTCAATTAGTTGATAAGGGTTTTCAACTTCAGTTTAAAGATAGAAAATGCAAAATCATTAACAAGATTGGCTTGGAAATTGCAACCGATATTTAGACAGGAAGTAACATCTTTCACTTGAATATTGGTAATAAGACATGTTTGATTGCTCATATTAATGAGAGTTGGCTATGACATAAGAGGTTGTGTCATGTTAATTTTGATTGTATTGTTAATATCAGTTCAACTAAGGCAGTTAGAGATATACCTAAGATTATGAAGCCTCATAATCCGAGATGTAAGGAATGTCAATTGGGTAAGCAAATCAAAAGTTCTTTTAAAAGCATACATGATAAATTTAATGATGTACATGATTTGATTCACACTGACTTATGTGGTCTAGCAAGGACTAGAAGATTTCAAGATGATAGGTATTTCATGTTGATTATTGATGACTACTCTAGAATGATGTGGGTGACTTTTCTGAGGGATAAGTCTGAAGCTTTTGAGAAATTCAAGTTCTTTAAAGAAAAGGTTGAAACAAAAAATGGATTGAAAGTTAAATGTCTAAGATCAGATCATGGCAGTGAATTCACTTCTCATGAATTTAACAGTTATTGTGAGACAAATGGAATCAGGAGACAACTATCTGCACCTAGGACTCCTCAGTAAATTGGAGTAGTTGAAAGGAAGAACATAACCATTTTGGATGTTGCTAGATCTATGATGATGGAAGCCAAATTGGCTCATATCTACTAGAGAGAAGCAATGAGTACAACAGTCTACACATTCAACAAAGTTCACATCAAAGGTGAAACTGGTAAGACCCCTTATGAACTATGGTTTGGACATACATGTATTGTTAAATTTTTCAAAATTTTTGGAAGTAAATGTTATATCAAAAGAGATGATTCAATTAGAAAGTTTGATCCTATATGTGATGAAGGGATATTTCTTGGTTATTCAATTCAGAGCAAAGCATATAGATGTTATAACAAAAAATTGCAGAAAATTATGGAAAGTGCTAATGTGAAAGTGGATGAACAGTACATAAATAATTATATATCATATGACAAGGAACCAGGCGTAGAAATGATCATAACTGAACCAACAATGCCTCAAATGATACAAGAAGATGAGAGATTTACACCATCTCAATCATAAAATTCAACTGTGACTAATGATCAGAGCAGTGAACCTGAAGTTCAAAAGACACCAAGGTATGTAAGATTAAATCATTCTGAAGATCAAATTATTGGAGATAGAAACAAGGGAGTTATGACAAGAAGAAAACTGGCAAATGAAGAGGTATGTCTTATTTCTCAAGTTGAACCAACAACTATTATTGAAGCTTGTAAGGATAAACATTGGTTAAATGCTATGGAAGATGAATTAGATCAGATAAAGAAGAATGAAACTTGGTCTTTAGTTTCTCGGCCTAAAAATAAGAATGTTATTGGAACTAAATGGGTTTTTAGAAATATTTTGAATGAGGATGGTCAAGTTATAAGAAATAAGGCTATATTGGTTTTAAAGGATATTCTCAAATGGAAGGAATTGATTATGGTGAGACATTTGCACCTATAGCTAGAATTGAAGTTGTTAGACTCTTTCTTGCCTATGCAGCTTATAAGAACTATAAGGTTTATCAAATGGATGTCAACTGTACATTTCTGAATGGTGAGATTGAGGAAGAAGTTTACATTGAGCAACCTGGTGGATTTTCACTGACAAATGACAAAGATATGGTTTGTAGATTGAAGAAAGCTTTATATGGTTTGAAATAGGCTCCTAGTGCATGGTATGCAAGGTCAGATAAATATCTTTTGAAGCTTGGTTTTACTAAAGGCAGTGCCGATAGAAATCTATACTATAAGATCACTAATACTGATATTCTAACTATTGAAGTTTTTATTGATGATATCATTTTTGGAGGAGAAGATAAACTGTTAATGGAATTTGCTAACAACATGAAAAATGAATTTGAAATGTCCATGATTGGTGAGATGAAATTTTTCTTAGGTTTGCAGATTACTCAAACTGACAAAGGGATTTTTATCTGTCAAACTAAGTATCTAAGGGAATTGTTGAAAAAGTTTGGTATGGAGAACTCCAAACCGGTAAGTACTCCTATGGCTACAAGTGAGAAATTATCTATCAAGGATACTTCTACACCAATAAATCCGACAAGGTATAAGTCTATAATTGGTGGTCTATTATATCTAACTCAGACTAGACCTGATATTATGAATGCAGTAAGTATTGTTTCAAGATATCAAATTAATCCTAAATAATATCATTAATGTGTAGTAAAGAGAATATATCGGTATTTGCAAGGAACAATAGAATATGGTTTATGGTATTCTAGAGATGATGATTCCACTTTATGTGCATATACTGACTCAGATTGGGCAGGTGATACTGATGACAGGAAGAGCACTTTTGGTGGAGCTTTCTTTCTTGGAAAGAAACTGGTTTCATGGATAAGCAAAAAGAAATCATGCATTTCTTTAACTGTAGAAGCTAAGTATGTTGCAACAACAACTAATTGCACTCAAGTTTTGTGCATGAAGCAAATGTTGAAGGATATCAGGGTAACTTTTAGTGAACCGGTAGTTATCTACTATGATAACTCTGTAGCTATTGACATGTCTAAG
Organism: Cryptomeria japonica; assembly: GCF_030272615.1. Classification (NCBI taxonomy): domain Eukaryota; kingdom Viridiplantae; phylum Streptophyta; class Pinopsida; order Cupressales; family Cupressaceae; genus Cryptomeria; species Cryptomeria japonica. Next base: position 117,359,282 of record NC_081408.1, on the reverse strand, counting down.
AATCCGGTATTTCACTCTAGGACTAAGCATATTTCAATAAAGTATAACTTTTTGAAGGACAAGGTAGAAGCAAAGGAAGTCAAATTGGTTTGTGTGAACACTAAAGAGAATATTGCAGACATATTCACTAAACCATTGTCTAAGGAATCATTTCAATATTTGAGAGACAGGTGTATATAGTGAAAATGGATAACAATAATAACGATATTGAAAGGCTAAATGAATTCAACCACAAAACCCTAGCCTAACAACAACAAAGATCCACCATAACATATGAAGATTACCTAAGACAATGCAAATCAAATGAAATCACAAAGATTATACCATCACATGTCCAATAGGGTTTGGATCTCCATTGATCTTGCTTGATATATTTGCTCTCAAATTTTATGTGCACAAGAGCTCAATAAAGAATGGAATGTGGTTGCAAGTAGGATCACATATGAAAGTGCAAAGCGTAGTGTAGTCAATTGATCAAGTAGTTAGTTAGGGTTTGATAATGAAGGAAACATCTCCTTATATAGAAGACACTATAAGAAATGGAGGGATAAGATTGAGAGGTGTAAAAGGAGGTCGGCTATGATTAGAGGGTAGGTAAAAGAAATAATAAAATAATGAAAGGTGTAGGTATTGTATGAATTAAGAGATGAATGACATGTGTCATGGGTAGACAAGGTTAATGAATTAATTAAATAAATAAAGATTTATTTAATTAATAGGAGTGAGATCAATTAAATAAATAAGATATTTATTTAATTTAGGAAAAGGATAATTTAAATAAATAAATGTATTTATTTAAATGAGAAATAAGGCTAGAAGAGGATAAATGAATTAATTAAATAAATAAAGATTCATTTAATTAATAGAAGAATTAGGCTTAAAGTAATTGAATAAATAAAGATATTTATTTAATTAGACATGACAATTTTAGGTGTCTACATTTTGCCCCTCTTTGAGAGAATGCAGCTTGTTGCGTTGTTTCAAAGAAGATAAGATGAACTGATACAAAGTTGCCCCAATATGGGAATGATATGCCCCCTCGAGAGATTAGATGAAAATGTTTGGAAAGATCGCAAACAATCTCTCGATAAGAAAGAAAGGCTAGAATGGACTGACCGGATAGGATAGAGTGATAGAGTCACGAGATAAAGAAGATTGAATAGGGCTAGGGTAGTCTATAAGATAGACCACAAGGGGAAAACATCCTCATTGTCATCCACACATCCAAGACATCAGAGTGTAGAGAGATAATAGAGCAGCAACAGTCAGTAGTGATGGCATTGGTTCACAGATTAGATTGCGTTCGCCAATTCCAGAGGCCAGCAGAGGCAAGAGAGCTAGTAAGTACCACAAAACATCCTTGTACTTTGTTGCAATAAATGTTGTCATAAATGCATGATAGGTAGGGTAATATGTCTTCAAGGCCAAATCAACAGTTCTATGATGAACATACATTGTCGATTGGATAAGCTGCTAAGAGGATACACTCAAGCAGGTCCTCTAGGGAAGACTAGGATAGATCGAAGCACTTTATGATGAATAGTGAGTACCAAGACATAGTACTTTGTGATGAACAGGGAGTACTAAAAAAAAGAGCAGCACTTTGTGATGAACAGGGAGTGCAAATATAAACAACACTTTGTGATGAACAGGGAGTGCAAACACGTAGTACTTTGTGATGAACAGGGAGTGCAAACACGTAGTACTTTGTGATGAACAGGGAGTACCACTAAGATAAATAGTGCCATATGATAAATATAAGCACTAGGATAAAAAGTAGCATTTTGTGATGAATAGGGAATGCCACTATGACTGACATGATTGATTTGCTTGACTGTAGGAGTACCTACTTATGCTGGAGTCACGGGAGAGATTCCCATCAACTCAGAGGTTACGACCAAAGCTGATATTTGAGGACAGAGCCACGATTGAGGTTATGGGTCTACGAAATATTTTATATGTGCTTGAGTTTTGGGCGAACATGGGTTTGCTGACTCCACTGGTTGAGAGATGACACTCAGAGATTTGTAGTTTTCATTTACCGATGGGTGAGATGATAGTCACCTTAGAGGATGTGTATAGGATACTGAGGATATCGATCGATGAGGAGTTGGTACCCTACGATTGAGACAAAGACAAGGATGCAATGAGATGAGAGTTTCAGGATCCAAGACTAGAGATGAGGGCAAGACATGTGGCATGGGACATGATGACATGGATAGGATTAGCACTACTGGCGGTGTTGGGAGGAGTGATTAGTGGGTTCCTCTGTATCAGTTTTGTACCATTTTGTATGATGATGTAGACACCTTCGAGTGACTTTGTAGCCATATGTATTTTGACATCATTGTATCATGACACTTATGATTATATAAATGAGATGATTCATCTTTGTGGTAGCTATATGCATGTGTACCTATGTGATGTATGTTTCTATGTGATGCTTATGATATGGATGCAAATATGTATATGATGCAATGCAATATATTTTTTTGTTCTTTTATGTTTTATATGTGTATGCATGATGCAAATGTGAATATATGTAATGCAGATGAATATGATAATGCAAATGTAAATTGTGCTAATAGGTGTTGTGTGCAGGATGTGATGCAATTGTGATATCTATATGTATGTATGAAATGCTTATATGTGGTAATGCAGGTGCAACTACATGAAATGCAAATGTTTTTGGCATGTCATTATACTCAGTCATGTGATAGAAGGCTACGCGGACTTGAGAAGGATGATGGAAGTCAATCAAGAAAGGGGAACGAAAGATAGAAGATATGAAAGTGAAAAGAGCTTCTTGTGCGTTATCATCATTGAGCTTTATTATGGAAAAATAGGTTATGACAATCTAGGCATATGTTCGACCTAGAAAGTCATTGTACCTATTTGCATGCAAATAAGATAGTCACAAACAAAGAATGCCCCAGTTCATACTAGACTCACAGTGTCCTCATATCCTTAGACAAGTCATAGCATTACTAAAAGACAATCCATAGACAACAAATACAAATAGGTGACGATACCCCATCCTCGCCTTTCTAGTCAAAGACATCCTGGAGATAAAATCTCTAGTTAGAGACATCCTGGAAAAGCTAAAAGATATGTCACCAAAAGATAAAATAAAAAGAAAACCAAGACTCGACACCAACATCCACTCTAGTCCTCAAATTTAGTGTCTCTTGTCACTTGTATAAGTCTTATTTGATTGTGGTCACAATGTTTACTTTCACAGAAAGGATAGATAGCATTGAACCATATGTTGTCTGAGTCTATTGAAAGATTTGATTTGTTGAAGCCCATTATTGCTGCTGTGTCTCATCTGAAACTGACTAAACCCATGAAACTAATACTTTATTATGGAGAAGATGAAACTTTATTGCGGATCTGTGATGCAAATGTTTCTTTATTGCAGATTGTGTGCGGATAGACTGAAGGAAGCTGGAAGAAATTTTACTTCTCAAAACATGTGATGTTCTTAGTTCCACACCCATCACTAGACGTAGGATTTGCCTTAGCCACAAATAGGATCTGATTTATCATGGATGGAAAGGGAGGTGAAAAGGGAGGTTTATTATGAATGGCGAACGAATCTTGGGTAGATCAATAACAAGCCATGATGGGAATGGGTAAGTTTATTATGAACGAATAGGTTGTGAGTGTGTGCAAAGTGAAAGGATGAAAGTGAATTCTGAAGGAGGGAGGAGCAATGTCTCTACGCATGGCACTAGTGACCTAGTTTTCACCATGGTACTTGCCTAGGGTGCCACCGAAGTGGTTTTCACCATTGGACGAAATTATTTCTCTTTACTTTTTTTGATTTTTCAATGTTTTTTTTTTTGTGTCACAAGGCACCTGTTTGTTAGGTTTTCACCAAGTAATGATTTTTTTGTTTTATAATTTTTTTTGTATTCTTGAAATTTTTGAATTTTTTTGTATTTTTTGAATTAGGATACTTTGAAGAGCTATGTGTAAAACTTGCGAAGGTGCATGCTATTGATAGGATCCTCCAAAGGTTCACCTTCTGTAGTTGAGAGCTGATATGCCCCAAATCCATATGCTGCTATAATGATGTAAGGACCAAGACAATTTGGTTCGAACTTGCCCTTCTTCTCTCTGTCTTGCTGATTTTTGGGATTTTCTCTGAGAACTAAGTCCCCTACCTCAAATGTATGAGGCTTAACCTTGTGATTGTAACTGCATTGTTCCTTGACTAAATGATATGTAGCTTGAGTGATTGTCTTCCTTGATAAAGGAACTGAGATAGAATTACTAGTGTGTGGACTACGTAGGCCCATATGCGTGTCACCTAAAGAGGTTTGGGCATCCTTGATAACAAAGCCCCTTGAGGAAGCTCCATTAAAGGTCCATGATGTATCGCCAAAAGGGAAAGGATGTGTGGAACAAGTAGATGAGTGATGAAGGCTTATGATTGTGAAAAGAAGTGAAAGTAGGATAGCATGATGGAGTCTTAGGATCAACAAGTGTTCTTTTTGACTCAAAATTGTAGAACTTTTGCCCCCAGTTATTTTGGTATTAGGGGAGATCAACTCTTTGTCTTCTTGCTTCATAGGATTTTTATCCTTGACTTTGAATTTTGCAGAGTCCAATAGCTTTTGTTTTTGATTTGGACTAAAGGACTTTTCTTTATTTTTGACTTTTAGATTTTTCTTTTCAAAGCGTGATTTGTGATTCCCAATGAGTAAGGGATTTTGTAATTCTTGTTGATCCAAGTCTGGGAGCGGAGTGGAAATGGAATGAGTGGATGAAATGGTGAATCTATGTGAGTTCTCAAGAGGGCTGGTGATACGCTCAATAGATTCTTTGCTGGAACCACTCTGAGGACTATTGATATCAAGAGTTGCTTGCACCACTAGAGGAGATGTGCATTCAGACTTAGTAGCCACAACACTAGGCGCTTCATACCCAATTCCTTGCAAATTGTTTATAGATTGTTCCTATTGAATGAATACCTTAGGAGATAGTGGGAGTTGATCAACATGAAAGATATACTCACCATATCCCAGGTCTTTAAACTTGAATTTTTCTTTGAGCTCTATTTGTTTTGATGTAGAAGGTTTCAAGGATTCCGGATCCACATATGCTGAAGATGGAATTGCTTCTTGATTGAATAGAATTGTTATTTCCGATCTATGGTGCAAATTGTTGTGATATATGAATGGATTTGGATCACCTTTTATGGTCACTTCAACTCCATTGTGTGGAAACTTGATACATCGATGATATGTAGATGGGACTGCACTCATCTCATGAATCCATGGATGTCCTAGCAATATGTTGTATGTGAGATCTAGGTCTAGGACTTGACAAACCACATCCTTTGTAACTGGCCCAAGTCTAAGAGATAAGGTGACTGTGCCTTTGGATGAACGCTCTTCATCATCATATGCCTTGATGGTGATTTTGTTTGTAGAATTCACAGCTTTATCAGAATATCCCAATTGTTTAATAGTGCTCAATGTACAAATGTTTAGACCTGCTCCTCCATCTATCAGGACTCATTTTATTCGATGTTTGTGTATAAAGGCTTCAATGTGTAAAGGTGCATTATGTGGCTAACTTATGGAGGCGTTGTCAACTTCAGTGAATGTAAGAGAATGTGGAATGGAAAGGTATCCCACCATGGCTTGAAATTGGTCCACATTTAGATCAGTAGGGACATAAGTGTCTCTCAAGATTTTGTCAAGAATAGCTTTATGTGCGGGGATATGCTTAAGAGCTCAAGGATTGAGATAAGCACGGGTGTCTTCCCTAACTATTCTACAAGGTCATACTCAGGCTTGGTTGATGAAGAAGCAGTGTTTTTAGCTGGAGCACCTTGGAAAGTGATTTTACCTTGACGGGTTGTAACATGATATTTAGAGGTAGGTTCGAAAGAAGATCCAATGCCTTTTAGGACAATCTTGGGTCTCTGGGTAGAATTCTTAGGGGTTTTGTCCTTGATGATAATGGTAGAGACATAATCGTCCATCGAGATGTGATTGATGGTTGAATCATAGTTATAAGATGCTCTGGTATAGTTGGTTTGGTCATCTGTGGCTGCAGCTTTTCCCTTGTCATGCTTTGGGAATGGTTCCTTAAACATTTCATGTTCTTGATTGGATGAGTGTCCTTCAATCTCAATGTCACCTCTATCAATGAGATCTTGTATGATGTTCTTCAGTCGATGACAATTTCTTGTCTTATGACCCTTGCTCTTATGAAATTCACAATATTCATCATCATTCCACCAATTTGGTTTAACCTTTGGTTGTAAATGGAGGAAATTCTAGAATAGTGATTACCTTGTTTGCCACTAGCTTTTTGAAAACCGACTCAAGTGGTTCTCCCAATGGAGTGTACTTCCTTCATGATTTAGAAGTTGTTTGAGTATTCACTTGATTGTTTGTACAGCTTGATCCTAAAAAAATGATTTTGGGTCGCACTGTATTGGCATCAACAACACCATCATTGACTGTGTTCTTGTTTTTATTCCAAAATCTTGGCTTGTCTTTTCCTTTAAAGTCATCTTTGTTTTCCTTGAATATCTTAATAACTCCTTGTTCAATTAGGACCTTCTCTATTACTAAGCCTTTTTCAATGACGTCCTTGAAGGTGGACAAACAAGCTTTCCTTAAGTCATAACCAATCTCTTTGTTAACATTTTGGGTGAACATTTCTACCATTTGTTTTTGTGGAATTTCACAAGAGCATCTGCTAGCTAGATTCCTCCATCTTTGTAAAAATGATGCAAAAGACTCTCCCTCTTTTTGCTTGGTGTTGCACAAAGTAGTGACTGATATGTCTGTCTCTATATTGTAGGAGAAATGTTGAATAAATGCCTCTGCTAAGTCACCCCATGACTTAATACCATGTGGAAGTTGGGAGAACCATTCCATAGCTTGATCACCTAAGCTTTGTGGGAATAATCTCATCAAATATGTCTCTTCTGTTGCTTTCTCAATGCAAGCTATGAAAAACTGTCTTATGTGTGCCTTAGGATCCCCTTTTCCTCTATACTTATTAAATTTAGGCATCACAAAGTGTGTAGGAAAAGGAGGCATTGGAATGCTCTTGTCAAATGGATAAGGACATATGTCTCTCATTGTGTATGTTGGCTTCGGTGTATTTATGTCCTCTATTTTCTTTTGTAAGTCCCTGATTTGTTGCTCCAAATTGCTCTTAGGTGGAGATTGACTTCTTGGACCATACCTCATGCTTGAGGCACCAATTGGAGGAGAAGCGTGTTGCATATATGGATGATATTGATCATACACATGTTCATATGGAGGAGGTCTATAGTGATGTTGCATATATGGACCACTTGGTATAGATTCATGTTGAGGAACAAAATATCTAGTTTGTCCATGTATACCATACTCTACAGGCATGTCATGTTCTAATGTGTTGCCCCCAAATTTGACACGGGGTTTCCTTGTGTCCAAATTTTGAGCATGCCTTTGAATATCCAATTGCTTTGGTGGTTGATCCTTAGCATTGATATGTGATTGAGCATATTTCTCTGCATAAGACTTCCATAATGGTCTGTGAAGGTGAGTATCATATGCTTGACCATGTGTATGTGGGACCTCTGGTTGTTGAAACAAAGATGATGGTGATTCAAGCACAAGATGTGGTCTTCTATTGCCTCCACTATTAGGCTTCCTTTGATCCATGTTGGAGTGAGGTTGTTTCAAAGGTCGATTTTCCATTATTTGAGACATGTCAAAATCATGAGGTATCTTGGCTCCACTTTGTGACATCATTTGTAAGAAGTATTGTCTATCCCTCCTCATTATTTCCTCAACCAATCGATTGAAATGGGGATCCATAATGGATTCTTCCACATCTGCTGAATGTACTGAAAAGTTGTCCATATCATCATTGTGTGTATCATTGTTGTTTGTAGTGTCCATGTTCTCAACATTTGGAATGTTTCTATAGGCATCCATGTCAAGTAATGTAGTATGATTAGAATTGAAAAAGATATTATTGTCATATTCATAAGAACTCATGTTTGTGGACTCTTGAGCCTCTTTAGTTTCTCTCCTAGATTTTTGAAGACAGGTTTCAATCATGAACTAGGTATTGACCGAGATGTGTGAGACTAGATGAAAATGGAAAAAGTATGGAAGACCAAGAGTTGGATGGAATGTAAATGAATCTGAGGTGTACTTGCAATGTCCAAAGTGTAAGACCAAGTATGTATGTAGTAGAGTAGGTGTGACTTGGGCAAGTGCAAGGTAATGAGTCACAAATTCGTGGAAGTCCGTGCGTTGGAAAACATGCTCTTATAAATGGGGCCCTATTTTCAAAAAATGGGGGCCCGTTTGTGCTTCGAACTCTCGAGCCAAAAGGTAACGGGGGTCTGAAGCATAAAAAAATGAGCCCCCATTTTGTTTAAAAGTGGGCCCCCGTTTCTAAATGGCATTTTTCCTTTTTTTTCCACAAGCCGCCCTTGTTTGAAAATGGGGGCCCGTTTTGTGGAAGTTGATTCCACAACCTGCCACTTGGATCGGGATTAGGCCCGGGATAGGCCTGGGATGGCCACACCTGAGACATGGACCTGCAAATTCAAATCTCCATGAATGAAAGCACAAATATGAACTTCAGAAATAGTTTATGTGCCTCTAATCAGAGAATTTTTATACGAAATTAAAACCCATTTCAGATTATACTGTCTAGATTCTAAATGTGTAAATTTGTTTAAAAATTGATTATTTTAACTATTTTTCATTTAATTTATACTAAATCGGGTCCATAAATTTGAAATATTAACTAATTTTGTTAATTTAATAACTTTTTTATTTTAAAGAATTTTGGAAAAACAATTATATGTCATCAATCTACACAAAATTCTTTTGTATTTAAAAAAAAAAAATCAAAAAATGTTAAGTTTACATCAAATTATGTGGGTCGTACACGTCAAATTTTTAAAAAGATAATTACGGCCATTAAAAAATTAATTAAAAAAAAATATTAGAAAAAAAAATACAGAAAAATATGCTCATCAATCTTCAGTGTGTTACAAACCATTTCCCAAAACGGTTTGAGAAAATAATTTTAATTGTGTCAAAAAGTGTGGGTCGTACACATGCATGGTATGGTCCTGAAACAGGCATTTTTAAAACATAGTTTTCAGAACTCCATTTTAAAAGTTATTTTTTATTATGTGGGTATTAAAATAAATTATATATTTGGAAAGTACACTCAAAGGGATATCTTTTATATTACTGACTTTTTCCAAGATTCAATCTCTAAGTGTTTCAAAATTTAAGTTCAAATGAGACAAAATCTGAAAATCAGGGAAAACACTTCCACTTTTTGGCCAAAAAGTGGACTCATCTTCTTGCACTGACCCACTTCCAAAGAGAGGATAGTTTCTCTTGATGAGGTAAGTTGACCTTGACTCTAAGTAAGGCCAAATGAGACCCAAAGGTGATAGACCTTGATGAGGGACCACTTAGCAAAATGTTGTTGTATGTAGTGCGTTGACAAAGTATGATGAGAACAAGCAAGTGACCTTTTGACTCAAGTTTAGACAAATGTAAATTTAATGCAAGATGTAAAGCAATGATGTAATTTGTGAGACCCAAAGATAGGTTGAATGCTAGATGAAAACCTGGAGAAATAACCTAGGAAGCTCAAGAATTCCAAAATTGATTGCTCTTGTTTGCTGGACTGTAAAATTTTTCCAATTTGTGAAGTTGTTGGTTGTGACCAAATCTTAATGTTTGACTATTTTTTGTGACAAGAGGACACAATGTTGATGAGGACTCAATGTTTGCAAGTGTTTAGACTCAAAATGATTCCAAGAAAAGTGTGTTGTTTGATGTAAAAATGTTTTGCATACACTTGAAGACACAAAAGACACAATGTTTTGCTATTTGGTCTTGAATGTTTGAATGTTCAAAATAAGTCAAGCACAATTTTTATGGCTGGCCAAGATAATAGTTGTTGATCCCACATTGGGTTTAACCCCCGAGGCTACGCTATTCAGAGTGGATACTTAGATGCTTGACCCCACTGGCTCCACCCTCGACACTCACTTCTTGGGGTAGCCAAGCATCAGTTCCCATGAAAACTCCCCATGGCAAACTTTGTATCTCTACTAAGAACCGTATGTGTGTGGGCCGCTACCAGAGGTTCGACATCCTGCCTCAACAACTAGAAGGATTTTGGCTTCTAAAACAAAAAGGTGCTAGTAAGGGCATCTGCTCGTGTGGCCATACATGTGACACTTTTAGCTCTGTAAATACAGAAGGCTTCGAGCCAGTAGGGGTTACACCCTACAATTGATCAAATAAATTTGATCAAACGGGTTTATGGGGAGACATAGTGTCAGTATGAACTAATCAGCACACGTTATCCATAGTTTTCACCATGAATACAATTGTTTATAGTGGTTCGGAAGAGGTGGGTTTTCCTCGCTACCAATTGGGTTGTTCTCTTCTCACTAATAGTCCTAATGACCACACGGGAAGATAGACCCTCTAAAGATTAAACAAAAAGAGCCTATTGCTCAAGACACAAAAGACAATGATTCAATTTTAGTGCATCAATTGAAGTGTTTGCTAGTCTATGAAAAAAAGGCACATAATAAAAATCCAAAACCCCTTACCAAGGACCTGCAACAAAGATTTATTATTAGTTTGGATTGTTTGAAATAATCACCCCTTCCTGCAAGCACACAAGTTAGGTAAATTTTAGATCCAAAAGACTTTGTGAAATAGGGGCCTTCAACAATGCATTTTGTTGACCAATTCAAAGATCTAATTCATCATAAAAATAAGATCAATTGTAAAATTTTGAGAGATTTATAGAAATGTAAGAAAATCCAAAAAATTTGCTAATTTGCTCCAAAAATTAATTTTTTATGAAAAATCATAAAAAATTCATATAAAATGAAAAATCGATCCAAAAAGTCTAAAAATTTTTACTAGAGAGTCTTGATGGTCTTCCAAACCTACATAAAAAAATTTCTCCAACAAATCCAAGCAGTTTGTGAGATATCAGTAAAATAATGCAAAACCCTAATTTTCAAAGATCTAAATTTTGAGGAATGATTGTGCATCAAATTTAAAATAAAAAATAATAGATCCTGTGTATAATTCTGAGGGATTTCCAAAAATGTAAGAAAATCCAAAAAATTCACTAATTTTCTCTCAAAATTAATTTTTTATGAAAACTCATAAAAAATTCATATAAATTGAACATGTGATCCAAAAAATCTAAAATTTTTACTAAATCCTTTTGATACTTTTTGTGACTTGCAAAAAACATTTGATTCCAAAATTCAAATCCGTTTGTGAGATTTGATCAAAATAAGAAAAAACCCTAATTTTTAAAGATCTGATTTTTAGGGAAATATTTTGCATCAAAATTAAAATCACAAAGAATAGATTCTGTGAATAGTTATGAGAGATTTCCAAAAATATAAGAAAATCCAAAAAATTCTCTCATTTTCTCTCAAAATTAATTTTTTATGAAAAATCATAAAAAATTCATAGAAAATGAAAATATGCTCCAAAAATTCTGAATTTTGGATTGAGAGCTCGTGATACTTTCTTCAACCTGCCAAAAACATTTGGTGCAAAATTTCCAAGCCGTTTGTGAGATATGATCAAATCTCTCAAAGATCTTGATTTTGTGTCCAAAACCCTAGTTGCACAAGATTATTCTCCAAATTGTTTTACAAAACAACAATATAGGGTTAGAAAAATCTGCAAAAAACATAGATCTAACAAAAATACATGGCCCACCGGGTGTGCCAAAATGTATATGGTGAAAATGGATAACAATAATAACGATATTGAAAGGCTAAATGAATTCAACCACAAAACCCTAGCCTAACAACAACAAAGATCCACCATAACATATGAAGATTACCTAAGACAATGCAAATCAAATGAAATCACAAAGATTATACCATCACATGTCCAATAGGGTTTGGATCTCCATTCTTCCTATCAACATTGATCTTGCTTGATATATTTGCTCTCAGATTTTATGTGCACAAGAGCTCAACAAAGAACGAAATGTGGTTGCAAGTATGATCGCATATGAAAGTGCAAGTGCAGTGTAGTCAATGGATCAAGTAGTTAGTTAGGGTTTGATAATGAAGGAAGCATCTCCTTATATAGAAGACACTATAAGAAATGGAGGGATAAGATTGAGACGTGTAAAAGGAGGTCGGCTATGATTAGAGGGTAGGTAAAAGAAATAATAAAATAATGAAAGGGGTAGGTATTGTATGAATTAAGAGATGAATGACATGTGTCATGGGTAGAAAAGGTTAATGAATTAATTAAATAAATAAAGATTTATTTAATTAATAGAAGGAGTGAGATCAATTAAATAAATAAGATATTTATTTAATTTAGGAAAAGGATAATTTAAATAAATAAATGTATTTATTTAAATGAGAAATAAGGCTAGAAGAGGATAAATGAATTAATTAAATAAATAAAGATTCATTTAATTAATAGAAGAATTAGGCTTAAAGTATTTAATTAGACATGACAATTTTAGGTGTCTACAATAGGTTAGGGGTTTCTGCCCCTCTGACAGAGACTTGATTGATGAAGTTTTTCATCAGTCTGACATGTATTATCAAAGACATTATTCATTCCAGCACCGATGAGTGGTGCTACTACTTAGGGGGACTAGTTAGCTTTGAGATTCAGAGGTTTATATCATTGCTTTGATATTTTTGTTAGATTTCTGGCATTGATGTCAAAGGGGGAGTGATAGTAATGTGAAAAAAAATAAAAAATCATTCCTGACCTTACAGAGATATCATTCACAGGGGGAGACTTGTTTGGAATCTCTTGGTACTTAGATGTTTTTCACATCTAGTGTTGTCATCAATTCCAAAGGGGGAGATTATTGGGATTATGAATGAATTGATTATGGATTGCATTGATGTTTTGTCATTAATGTCAACACTAGCTGATATGCATGGTTATCGACAGACAAGTTTTGGGTACTAGTAGAAGATCTAGTGTTACCGATAGAAGAGATTATCTATTGGACACTTTCAACATGTTTGGATCAGTGAAGTATAGTGGATTTCATGTGTTATATACTCCATGAGAATGTTATGGTCAGTTGGTATTGGCTTGTTAATTGGATGTTATCATACACTCTAGTAAACCCTTACCGACACTGGTCTAAGGCTTTACTGACAGAGCTTTCATTGAGGAATCGTGACAGGATGCACAATTGGTGTTGGTGCGACTTCTTCAAGGATTTTAGGATGCTGAAGATGTTCTTTGATTGTGCTTCAAATGCTTGAAGATATCGCTTTGGCGTGGTAGACCTAGAATAGGTCTAGTGCCTATCTAGGTTATGGACTAGTATCATGCTAGCGTGTACTTTGCATGTTACCTAGAAGATTCAAGATGCTTTGTGGATTTTTTATTATTGTTTTGGTCTTAAGCCGACATGGCATATCATTATAACAAGGAATTATGTAATGATATTATTGTAATATCTTTAGGTAGCCAATCTAATTGGTTTAGGCCTTCGGGTTTGTATAAATAAGAGGTAGAAACTCTTTGTAAAGTATCATGGTTATTGAAAAGGTCATGGCCAAGGAATGTAATGTGGAAATTTTGTCATATCATTTAGGCAGAGGAGTTGGTCAATCATTGGTGATCGAATTGGATTCAGAAGAGGATTTAGTCCTCCGATATTGAGCTTAACCAGGACTATAATCAGGTATGATAGATGCTATTTCCAATAGTTCACTCTATTGTATTGTTGTCCATTTATCTTGAGAAGGTTGTAGCCTCTTTGTAGTCAGTAAGACTCTTTTTTAATGAGGAGTATGCTCTAGGCAGTATTCCTTTCTGGAAGTGTAGGCCTCTCATTGTAACAGATACTTTCTATAGAAGTATCATCTGACTATGGGTAGGCTTCCCACCATGGTTTTTACCTTTCTGGGTATTCCACGTACAAATCATGGTGTTATGTGGTATGGTTGTTTTTCATTAATTATCTGGTTAATTATTAAGTTGTATTGTTTACTAGTATCTGTTCCTACCAGCATCTGTCTGTGCTTTACCAGTACTTGATTTGTTTAAGGTCATATTATGGATTAAAATTTATAATCTGTTAACAACTAATTCATCCCCCCTCTCAATTGTTCATCAGTTATCCTAACATTCCATGGCCTTCGTTGTCAACCTCTTATTTGTGTTTCCCTACAATTCATAAACCAATCTCCCCGCAAAAATGTCATTCCCTCTCAGAAAATTCTCTGCATATCTTTGTTCTTGCAGGTGAGGATAATATTCATATACATTTATTACATAAATCCAGGGTTCATGATAGAGTCAATTCCAATCCCGAGTACATGAAAGCATATAAAACAAATATGAAGTCATAAAGAAACCACTCATTCCTGCAAACCTATTCAGACTCTCATGCAATCTTTCTGCAATTATCTGCCCCTAATCTAGGTAGGTGCTTTCGTTCAACATGAATTGGATGTAGGAGTACATCCAGTCTTCCCAGTAGAAGGCATGGACATTTCCTTTTAACCTATTCAAAAAAATGACAATGTCCCACACCTCTATTATGAAGTGTTCTCTAGTAAGCGACCTTGGCAACCTAGACCCCCCCTTTTGAATCTTCAGTAACCAATTCTTGGAAATCACACTTTTATAGGTACTCTTCTTCTCAGAATAGAATGAGTATGATGTGCTAATAGTCTAGTCCTCATATGGATCCTTATGAGGTATACCCATGGCTTCCATCATGGTCTCCCTGTCAATTTTTAACCAACACTTCGCCATTGATGTTCTTGATACACCCATTCTCTACATCATACCTATTCATACATTCCAATACTAACTCTGGGCATGGTGCGACAATGGGAAATGTGGCGGCCTCAATCAAACCATACTTCACTATTCTCTCCATCATTGAATTCTGAACTAGGTTTTTGGCTCTCTCAAGAAAATTGGAGAGATCCTCTAGGGATAATGAGGTATCTCCCATCTCTAGGAGTGAACTAACCAAGCAAGGAGTGTGGCCTAGTTCTGGCATAGTAGGCCTCATAATGGCCCCTCTCATTTTAAACAAATAATTACAAAAATGCAATGAATTTTATGCACAAAAAAGGGGAACGAACAACAAATAGCTTCTAGAATAAGAAAATATAGTAGAAGAGAGAATGACTGAACTAACCCGATCTCAACAACAAATTCTTGGAAAACTTCTGTGTGTAGATACAATACCTCCAGTTTTTCCTTCTTGCATTACTATTGAGAAAATTCTAGAAAAAATTGCTAGTTTTTGCAACAAAGACTGATAAAATCATACTCAAGGCTTAGTTGGTTGTACTAATTAAGTAAAATCATGTTAACTAACACCTAATTTGATGTATAGCTAGCATGCATTATATTTCAGATCACTACATCACATGACTCATGAATTATCATGATTGCTTGTCATAAGTTTAGAAATTAATATTTTGAATTTCTCAGAATATTCTCTTTTCCTGCCGCCACATTTACTTTATGATGCATGTATCAACTCTACATAAAACTTTGGCCTTTAAGAATTTGAACTTTGAACTTTGAACCAAGAACCAAGAGGTTCAAAGGTTCAAGTTCAAGATTGAGAAATAACACAGAGCAACACAATACACCGACTACATGACAAGACAAATAACAGTTAACAAGGAAAGGCAAAACTAACACATGACTAACTTTGACCCTTGAACCTTGAACCAAAAAAAGGTTGAATGGTTCAAGTTCAATACAAACTATAACAAAGCACTCTCTTTACCATAAAACAAATCCGCGAAGAAAAATTCTTTAAAGCATGTTTTGAACTTTGAACCTTGAACTTTAAAAGGTTCAATGACTAGGGTTCAAAGAAAGGAAAAATATGATCGAAAGAGGAAAGAAACACCAAAAGGCGACCTCCGAGTTTGATTTTAATGAAAATTGGGGAGGAACTAACACATCTAATGGTCAAAGTAGCTGTAATAGGTTTACACCCATCAAACTCAAATTTCTTCGACATTTATTTCACATATTTGCTTTGTGATATATAAAAATTCTATTTTAAGATTTAATAATTTGTAACCCAAGAAAGAAATATAACTCACCAATCATTGACATTTCAAACTCTTTTTTCATCTTTTTAGCATATTCTTTACATAAGTCATCATTTCCTCTAAATACAATGTCATCAACATAAACTATAAGAATCAATAAGTTATCTTCATCAATCTTGAAATAAATATTACTATCTATCATACCTTTCCTAAAAAATTTTCATAGCAAATACATATCTAATCTTGCATACTAGGCATTGGGTGCTTGTTTGAGCCCATACAATGCTTTCTTCAGTTTGCACACCATATACAGATCTTTTGTTAGTCTGAACCCATCTGGTTGCTCAATGTATATTTCTTCTTCTTGATCTCCATTCAAAAATGTCAACTTGATATCCATCTAATAAACTCTAAAGTTCTTGTAAGTAGAAAATGCAAGAAACATCCATATAGCTTCCATCCTTGCTACTAGAGTAAAAGTTTCTTCAAAATGTATGCCTTCCACTTAAGAATATCCTTTATATGCTAGTCTTTCTTTACTTCTTATGACTTATGCTTGCTAATTTAGTTTGTTCCTGAATAACCATTTAGTTCCTATCACATTATTGTCCATCGATCTAGGTACCAGCTCCAAAGTCTTGTTCTTTTGTATCTGATTTAGTTCTTCTTTCATTTATTTTACCCATCTTTCATCTTTACTTATTTCCTCATTAGCCTTAGGCTTGGTCCTTGATAGAAAATAGTAGTTTGCTTGTTCTTGTGCTTCTACATTTTTTCTTCTTGGTTGAACACTTTTTTCCTTATCTCTAGTGATTTGATTTTTTGAATTATGATTCTCGACATACTTAGTAGGAATATTTGTTGTGTCTTCCTCTTCTTCTTCTTCATTTGTTTCCTTCTCCTTGTTCTCTTTTGGATCACTTGTCTTCTCCACAATTGTTGGAACAATCTCCACCTTGGTTTCAATATTACTCTGTGTTAGAAAATATTTCCTTTCTCTTTTATCCTTTATGTACTATACATTTCCATTTTTTCTAGTCTCTTGTGCAAAAATTTTACTTTTTGATAACAGATTGGTACTATTGAACACAACTTCATAACTTTTTCTACACATCTTACTAACACTTAATAGACTATTTCCTAATCCTTCAACATAATAAACATTATCAATTTTACCCTTACCATCAATAGAAACGCTTCCAATACCTCAAATAGCTGCACCATCTTCTCTGAAAAATTTCACTGATCCACCATCATATCTCTTGAGATTAATGAACCTTTCTTTGTAATCTATGATATGGTTTGAACATCTATACTTAATAATCTGTGTATTTGGATCTATTTTTGTATGCAACATAGTCTTCTTTATTTTCTCCTCATCTAGTTTCTCTAATGCATTCTTCTTTTCTTCAATTGCTAAAATTAAGGATTCATCATTTGAGTCATGATCAAGTTTATCTTTAGATTTATCTTCCAATATTAGGCATAAGCTCTTTTTCTCTCTTCTATTAAATTTGTGTTTTCTAGTTTTCTTTTTCTTCTTATCATCACCTGGTCTCTTATAGTCTTTCGTGTAAGTTTAGTGTGAAACAAAATGTCCAATTCTACCACAAGAAAAAAAATTTAGAGGTAACTTAGCTTTGTATCTTCCAATGCCTCATTGCAATATTCTCACAAAGTTTACCTAATTTTCATCCATATCTCCACTGCATTTTGTATCATCATATCTTAGAATATTATATGCCACCTCTTTCTTTTCTCTTTTCTCTTCCTCCACTTCTAATTTTTCAAAAGGCTACCAAGGTATCAGTAAGCAGAACAATGATATACTTTCTTAAATCATTAATTTCCTATATGGAAAACATCATTTCTTTGTAGGATTTTGGTAGGTTTAGTAAGATCTCTTGAATAACATTACCTTCATCCAAATGTCCACCGATAGCTCTAATACCATCAACAAGTTTGGTCAATTCTCAATGCCTTTATCTTCAAGCATTCTCAAATATTCATACTTTTTCTTGAGATTCATCAACCTAGTCTATTTTGTCTTTGAATCTCCTTCAAATGCAAAACACAACTTGTTCCAGATAGCTTTAGCTTCTTTAATCCTCTTATGCTTCCAAACTCCGAATCGCATATACAATTATATATTATAGCTCTAGCTTTTGCATTGGTCTCTTTTAACTTTAACTCATCCAAATTATGAGGACCACCCTATGGGGGTGTATATCCAATTCTAATGATGTCCCATATTCCATTTTTAAATGTCTCCAAGTGTGCTTCCATTCTCTCCTCTAATACAAAAATTTTGTGCTATCAAATATTAGAGCTTTGTAATGCATGCCCTGCGCCATACCAGATCTACCTCAAGGGGTTAAGCTTACTAAAGGGGAACCTTTCTCTTATACCAATTGTTTAACACACACTAGATGCTAATAGGGGGGCTGACTCAACAATAACTAAAATCTCAAACTAAAATCTTATATGAAGACATCATAAAATCATTCATACCAATCACACATGAACACCAAAATTTTATATGTGGTAAACCCAAACGAGGAAAAACCATGGTGAGTGCTAACTCACGAAAATGATCCACTATATAGAAATGATTTACACAAAAGGGAGCTCAGTGCTTTGAACTTGTAGACCAACTCTAACTACTCTTGGTGCAAGATATAGCAAAAAGACTTGTGCACTGACACTAACTACAACAAGGCAAGATACAGTATTGCAGTTTATATAAAATGAACTATATGAATAAGGGAATCTTGGAATGCTGATAATAGTTGCTTTTATAGCACAAAACCTGACAATTCTGAAATATCTAGACCTCCAAGTCTCTAGATCACTGCTCTCATATTGACTATCACCTTTATACCACATTATCTTCTAATGTAGCAACTCCATTTGCATCACCATTCTTACTTCAAGTTGCACATGAATTCACTATTGTATTCCATACATACAAACATGCTCTACACTTTGTTTTAATCTCCTATCCTGAGTATATATATCAATCGAAACAAGAATATCTTCACCAAGTTGACCAAATGAAGGGTTGTAACATGTATGCACATCTCCAACGCAAGATATAAAACTAGACTAAAATAAGAAATGCACTGAACTTAAACCAAACCAAAACTAAAACCAAACAAGCAAATTTGGATGAAAAGAATAATTCATGTGTAATCAATAGACAAAAAGTATATGTTACATCTAACTTTGATAGCATATCTTGAACACATATACCAGTCATATAATTTCATAATTGTGAAGGTCCATACCAAAACAAGCAACAATTAGACCACAAAAATCAAACTTCTAACTATCCTCATCACCAATAAGTAACCGGATCAATAGTAAAACAAACTAATATCAATCAGATCAACTACCAATGTAACATATCCATGTCACAACCAAATCACTAATCTATAGTGACCTCTAGTCCAAAAGCATAACTGTAAACACTTCATCATTGTAGCTAACTCTGTCGATGTCCAGACCATGATAAATCTAGACCACACTATTTGGCATCAATAACAACAAAGCATATATTTCTAACAATATTCCCCTTTGTCATTGATGGAAAACAACAAAAAATGCTTTCATTCTCAGTAAAATTTGTTTGAATAATAAACCCCCCTAACAATAACAATTCTTCTAATTTATGTAAGCACATTTCATCATTCTCTTTCCAATGTAGATATAAAACATTTTTCAGTACTCTTTTTCATTCCAAAGTAAATTTCCTCTTTATCTCGTCAAATTTATCTCTCCCCCTTTTCCATCAAATACAAAGGCCACAACACCAACACATACTCCACTACTCCCCTTGAGAGAAACCACGACATCAATCTAGGAAAAGATATAGTCATGAAAGCTTCCCTTGGAAAGATGCACCTCCATAACACACCTAGCTAGAAGAAGGAGGGGCCATAAACCCAATCTTCTCTTGTAAAAACTCAAATGTACCCTTTTCCAATTCCTTAGTGAAAATATCTACAACCTGTTCTTTTGTAGAAATATACTTCAACTAAACTTCCTTCTTAGCAACCTTCTCCCATAAGTAGTGATATCTAATTGAAATATGTTTTGTTCTTGAATGCATAATCAATCTTTTTGAAATGTTTATTACACTTGTATCCTCACATATAATAGAAACTACTTCATCATATGTTACTTTGATATCCTTAAGAGTTTGTCTCATCCACATTACCTTGGTACAACAAGATGTTGTTGCAATATACTCTGCTTCAATAGTAGATAGGGAAAGTAAATCCTCTTTCTTATTGAACTCAGAGACCAATCTATCTCCTAAAAAGAAAGCACATCCACTATTACTCTTTCAACCATCAACATTTCTAGCCCAATCCACATCAATATAAGTTTTCAATATGTAATATCCACCCTGTTTGTACCAAAGTCCAAAATTCATAGTACCTTTCAAATATCTAAAAATTATTTTCATAGCTTCCTCATTTGGCTTGAAACATAGCCACCAAAGAAAGAATATGCATGATATCTAGTCTAGGCACTATCAAATACAGTAATCAACCAATCATTGATTTGTACTTCTTTCGATCAACCTTTGGAGACTCATCATCTTAGCTAAGCTTGCATCCAGTAGTTAAAGGAGTTGTAATAGGTTTATAGATAGCAAACTCAAATTTCTTCAACATGTATTTTACATATTCACATTGCGAGATAAAAGTTCTATTTTCAAATTGAATAACTTGTAATCCAAGAAAGAAAGATAACTCACCAATCATTGACATTTCAAACTCTTTATGCATCTCTTTAGAAAATTCTTTATATTATAATAATTTTCTTCAAAAATAATCTCATTAACATAAATCATAACAATTAGTAACTTATTTCCATCTATCTTGAAATAATGATTACTATTTGTCATACCTTTAATAAAATTTTGTTGTAGCAAATACCTATCTAATCTTACATACGAGGCCCTGAGTGCCTATTTGAGTCCATACAATGATTTCTTATATTTGCACACCGTATTCAAATCTTCTATCACTCTAAACCCATTTAGTTTCTCAATTTATACTTATTCTTCTAGATCTCCATTAAAAAATGTTGACTTAACATCCATCTGATAAACTCTAAAGTTCTTGTAAGAAGAAAATGAAACAAACATATGTATAGCTTCCATCCTTACTATCGGGGCAAAAAATTCTTCAAAATCTATGCATTTAATATAAGAATATCCTTTACATACTAATCTTTATTTATTTCTTGTGACTTGTCCTTGCTCATTTAGTTTCTTCTTGAATACCCATTTAGTTCCTATCACATTTTTGTGCACCAGTTTAGGTACTGATTCCCAAGTCTTGTTCTTCTATATCTAATTTAGTTCTTCTTCTATTTCTTTTACCCAAATTTCACCCTCACTTTCTTCCTCATAACTCTTTAGCTCAATCCTCCACTTAAAATAGTAGTTGGCATGTTATTGTGCTTCTACAATTTTCTTTATTGTCTGAACATATTTTGTCTTATCTCCAATTATTTGATTTTCTGAATGATGCTTCTTGACATACTTAGCAAGAATATTTCGTTTGTCTTCGTCTTCTTCTTCTTCATCATTTGTTTCCTTCTCCTTCTTCTCTTCTGATAAAATTTTCTTCTATGTAATCATTGGAACAATCTCCACCTTGGTTTCAGTATTACTCTACATTAAAAAAATATTTTCTTTCTCTTTTATCCTTGATGTAGTCTACATTTACACTTGCTCTAACCCATTTTCCAACCCTTTTACTAGTCTTTTCTTTTTTGATCACACATCTGGTACTACTAAACACAACTTCATAGCCTTTTCTACACATCTAACTAACACTTAATATACTATGTATTAATCCTTCAACATAATAGACATTAGCAATTTTATGCTTACCATCAATAGAAAAAATTCCAATGCCTCAAATAGCTACACCAACTTCTCTGGAAAATTTCATTGATCCACCATCATATCTCTTTAGATTAATGAACTTGTCATTGTCACCAGTCATATGGTTTGAACATCTAGAATCAATGATCCATGTATTTGGTTATATTTTTGTATGCAATGCAATCTTGACTATTTTCTCCTCTTTTGGTTTCTCTAATGCATTCTTCTTTTCTCCAATTGTTAAAAACAAGGATTCTTCATTTGAGTCATCATCAAGTTCATCTTTAGATGTATGTTCCTCTATAGAACATAAGCTCTTTTTCTCTCTTCTGTTAATGTTACATCTTCTAGTTTTATTATTTCTTCTCATCATCATCATCTTGTCTCTTATAGTCCTCCCTATAAGTGCAGTGAGAATCATAATGTCCATTTCTGCCACAAGAAAAATATTTTAGAGGTAACTTACCTTTGTATCTTCTAGTGCCTCATTGCAGTTTTCTCACAAAATTTGTCTTAGCTTCATCCATGTCTCTACTGCATTCCAGATCACTGTGTCTCAAAATATTAAATTATGCCTCTTTCTTTTCTCTTTTCTCTTCTTCCATTTCTAAAATTTCAAAGGCTTCCAAGCTACCAATAAGTTGATCAATGGTATACTTTCCTAAATCATTACTTTCCTATATGACACACCTTATTGCTTTGTAGGATTTTCGCAGGTTCAACAAGATAATTTGAATAAAATCACCTTCATCCAAATGTCCAATAATAGCTCTAATACCATCAACAAGTTTAGTCACTCTATGAATATAGTTCTCAACACCTTCCTCCTCACACATTCTCTTAAATTCTTACTTCTACTTTAAATTCATCAACCTAGCTTATTTTATCTTTGGATCTCCTTCAAATACAAAACACAACTTATTCTATACATCTTTGGCTTCTCTTAATCCTCTTACTCTTCCAAATATTGAATCAATTATACAACTGTAAATGATAGCTCTAGATTTTTCATTAGTCTTGTATAACTTTAACTCATCTAGAGACTGAGGACCACCCTCTAGGGATGTATATCTGGTTTGGATGATGTCCCATATTCCATTCTATAATGTCTCAAAATGTGCTTCCATTCTCTCCTTTTAGTACAAAATTTTGTGCCATCAAATATAAAAACTTTGTAATACACATCCCACACCATACTAGATCTACCTCAAGTGGTTAATCTTACTCAAGAGGAACCTTTCCTTGATAGTAATTGTTGAACCCAAGATAGGGCTGAGAAGAGAGGGTGAATCAATCTAAACCAAAAATAATGTAGCGCATAAAAAATCAATCAGAAATACATAAATAACACATCAACACCAAGATTTTCTATGAAGAAAACATAAACAAGGAAAATCCACAGTGATTATGTGCCCACAAAATATATCCACTACATATATCAAATTACAATGGAAGAGGTCATTGCTTCGAACTTGTAGACAAAGGCTAACTGCTATTGGGGAAATATACAAAAATGACTTGCAAACCTAATGATAACTACAACAAGAAAAGATTGTAACAAATTGATTTGAAAAGGAGGATCTCTTGATCATGAAGCTAT
This sequence comes from Cryptomeria japonica, assembly GCF_030272615.1. NCBI lineage: Eukaryota > Viridiplantae > Streptophyta > Pinopsida > Cupressales > Cupressaceae > Cryptomeria > Cryptomeria japonica. The sequence continues at coordinate 117,335,699 of NC_081408.1, read as the reverse complement.
CCTTGAAATATACATCAAGTGATCAACATCATCACACATAACTCAGACCTCATATGTCACCACATTGTCTCATACTTCAGCCACAGTCTTAAACAACTTGCATACCATTTGAACATGACTCTTCTTCTCTTCTCTTCACTGAATTTCGCTATCTTCACATCACACACACTCTCTCTCATGCTTGCCACACAACTCAATCGCACACATTCTTTATATACAAGATGGATCATCAAAAACTAAACCAAGTAGACTTGAAACAAAATACACCTTCTAGACCAAAAACACACATGCACTAATCCACTCTAGGAGAAAGAGGGGACCAAAAAACATCTTCCTAATTTCAATCTCCTAATCCACAAACTTTGGAACATGAACCACAACATTCCAACATGTAACGTACATCCATATAAACAATTAATGGGCCAAAACATGTTCTCCATACAAATTACTCTTATGCGGATATCGACACACTATCTTGAGACTCGTGGCACATCAAATTACCTTCCACAAATCATATCTAGAGTGAAAGGTAGTATTAGTTTACAGAATGTCACAACCGACTATGAAATATACCACAACCTCCAAAGAACAAAAAGATATTTTTCAACCACAAAACTAACATGTCCACAATGCTAAAATCATAACAAAAGAAGAAAAAACACCAAGAAATATTAGCAATGCTTCCTAGACTCAAACACTTCCAGAACAACAAATGGAATAACTACAACACACTTACAACAAGATATCTCTACACCACAAAATTTCTGGACCAACAACTATTCAAAAAAACAAGTTTGACATTAATGACAACCACAACAACACACACTTCCAACAGTCTATGCTATATGGATGCCTAGTCCTACATCACATTTTTCCAAAGTTTGTGCCTCCAAGATTAAAATTTTACAATTTATGTGGTACATGAATTAGGTTGAAATAGATCACTTAGATGAAAAAAAAAAAAATTCTTTTCTACCTTGATGTATGGTCTTTCCAAATTTAACCTCAAGGCTTAAATGATTGCAACCTATTTATTTAATTTTGAAAGGTTATAACATGCAAGTTAGAACAATAAGAAATTTGATCTTGAGGAATACATACATTTGTTTAGGATGCAAATCAAGGCATGGTTATACAACCATCAATTTTATTACCTTAAGAATGTGATCATGAATTACTATAATATTGATGATGTTTACTGAAGTAAGATATGGGAGATAATCTAGAAGGGTGAAAATGAAAGAAAAAAATAAACCCTAATTACCCTAGTTTGCTCAGAGATCATAGATCCTATGTAGAGGATCAATTAGTTATAGAAATTGTTTAGAAATTTTATAGGAAGACCCCAATGGTGGAAGATAATCCCTCTTCTACACCAATTCAAATTAGGTAAAACCCATGGACAACTCAAATATAAATTGTAGAAATTGATACATATTCTATGTAGGGCCCTCCTTCGATCCACCACCACAAAAAAATAGCCAATAGATAGAGAATTGAGAAACTCCCATTGGTTGAATATTCATTGGTTGCGGGAGATGAAATCGAGGTAGGGGAAAAACTATAGGGCCACTAGGTGAAGTGGAGGAAGTTCACCAACCTATGTCATTACCTCCAAGGGAGACAAAGCTTTCTAAGGTGTGTGAAAATATAATAGATATGCACAAGGGAGTAGGGGCCTAACCAATTAGATGATCCAATCATTCTAGCATATTCCCAATTCATTGTTGATGATGATTTCATCAAGAGTATTGAATTGAAAGGATTATGTTTGAAAATAAAATGAAATGAATAATTGAGAAGTTAGAAAGATATTAGATAGGGATTTTCCCCTCCAAACATAATGAGGTAGTATTCTCTACTATGAAAGGTATATTTTTCTGAAATAAATATTACCCTAAGGATGGAAGAAAGATTGTAGACAAAAGTAGTGTCCTACTTCTCTGTGATTGGGCTATTACATTTGCATTGGCATTAGATGCAATCAAGAGTCAAAAGGACATAGTTTATGAAAAGGAAACTGAGGCTTACAAAGGAATAAGGTGTTCACATTTCATATGGCATAGGAACACCCTTTCAAGCTCTCCCTCCTTCTTTTTTTGTTGGTATTATGCTTCTTATGAAGCTGTTGTATATAAAATAATGAGCTGAGTGCTCATAGGTCCTAGGTAGGGTCCTAGAGGAGATCTTAGGGGTCATGAGTCTAAATTGTGATTGCTTTGAAAATGGAGGTTGTGTGTGTCCTAGTGGTGTTTAGGGGTCCTTCATATCATGGTGGTGTCCTTAGGTTGGCCCATTGTGGGTCTAGGAGTCATGAAGAGAAACATTGGGAAAGTTGCTCAAAAGATGCAAAAGTTGCATGACAACTTTTTAAAGTTGTCAAGCAACTTTTTAAAGTTGTCAAGCAACTTTTCCACCATGATGTCAAAATCGTTAGGTTGGCATGGAAAACCCTAAATGTGGCACACCAACTAAGGTATGGGTAGTATAAGATGTTTTAAACCCTAAGTTAAAGGGTTGGTGGTCAAAGATTGTACGACTCAAGCAAACTGTACTGACTGTGACTGTTTTGAAGTTACTAGTCTGTTGAAAGAAGTTACCGAACAAGCAAATGGATTGATTTGTGATCAAACATGTGTGGAATGTTTTCTTTGATGTATCTATATTCATTGTGAGTGCTTAGATTATCTTTTTTTTTACCGGTTGAGTGTGTTTGAAAATAGTTTGTGAATTGTAGTCTTACTGTCTAGTTTTGGACCGGTTTGAGTAAATGAAGTCTTGACTCCATTCCCCATTATGGAACCACCATGAAACCATGGGGAATGGATGTGGAGACCCTGTACTATAGTCCCAAGAAAGTAGGGTCCTTGGAGATGGAAGGAGGCCAAGAAAATACCCATTCCTAGGCGAGATTGGACAGTGCTCGGTTAGGAATGGTTGTTGGTGCAGAGGTCTTGGAGAGCAAGGTTGATTAGTGGAGAGTGCATACTTTGGAGGAAGTGAAAAGGAGTGAGTGAAGCATCATTAGTGTGAAGGAGGAGCCTCCACCAATCCAAACAAGGTGGCTAAAACTTAAAACACTCACTATGACCCAGGTAGACCCTAAAAACCCTCACAAAAACCCTTAAAAAGCTTAAAATCCACCAAGGACAGAGTACAGACACCTAGAGGCCTAAGACCTAGAAAATCCTTGAGTCCTTGCCAAATGAATGGCAGTCCTTTTTGGGAGATTGGGTTTTCTGAGCAGTGTTTGTGAGAGGGAGCCCTAGAAGACTGGTTAGGAGGCCTAATTAGTCCCAATCCTTGTAGCCCTTTTTGAAGGCAAAAACACAAAATTTGTGAAATCGGCAAGGGGTCAGAATCTTGAAACCTCTTGGGGGCTCATGAATGGGTGGATAGACCATGAAATAGACCTGAAACAACCTTGCCAATACCTTGGAAGTTGTGGAACAAGCTTAGCCCTTATTAACCATAGTAAGGGGATTTGAATCTCATGAGTAGGTGAGACCTTAGGAGCAGCATTGCAACTCATTGGTGGGTGGATTGGGCATGGTAAGAGGATTCCTCAAGAAAAGGGAAGTCCTAGAGACCCTAGGGTGTGTAGAGAACACTAGGTGATCCAAAGAAAGGATCCAAGTGCATAGACTAGGCTAGTCTATCCCAAACCCCATCCCATCAGATTGGTATCAGAGTGAGTTAAAGACTTGTTGGACTGTGTATGTCTCTATATACTGGTGAATTAGTAGGGGAGAGCAGAATGGTTACTAACGCAGAGCTGGCTAGAGAGGTGGAAGAACATAAGGAGAAAAATAGACTCCTTGAAGAAGCTATGAGTTAGATAAGGGATAAACTGTAGGAAGTGGTGGATCAAAGGACATGAGGACCTTGGGATGAAGACGCCAAGGGTAAAGGCAAGAAGAATATAGACATAGATGACATTATCCCTAAACCAGATCCCTTGTTCAATGAAGAACCTTTTGTGAAAGCTATTAAGGCCTTGAACACCAAAGCCTTTGAAGGGTTGCCACATTTCAATGGAAGAATGGATATAGACACTGTTATGGAATGGATTGAGGGCATGGAAAACCACTTTGAGTGTGAAGGAGTGATAGAGGCTCAAAAGGTTAAGGTTTCCAAATCAAGATTAAGAGGAGCAACTTTGACATGGTGGAAGTACCTGCAAGAAGAAAGAGTTAGTATGGGGAAGCTACCTATTGCAAATTGGAAAGCTATTGTCGGTAAGATTAAGGAGAACTACTTACCAAAGGATTATGAAGTCCAACTTCATAAGAAGAGACAAGGATTGAAGCAGAAGGATCTTGATGTGGCCTCCTACATAGAGGAGTTTCAAAAGCTATGTCTTAGGTCCAAAGTCCAAGAAGATGATTCCATTAAGGTGGCTAGGTATCTAAGCAGCCTAAAGTGGACATTCAAGAGGAGATAAGCCTATGGACTCCTACTACTGTCCAGAAGTGTCATCAGCTTGCTACTAAGGTAGAAGAGAGGAACAAAAGGAAAGGAGACTCCCATAACAGGGGTAGAGGCAAAGGTAGAGATCAAGTGAACCACCGAGGTGGTTACTAGAGCAAGTCAAGTGAGTAGAGGAATCAAGGAGAAGCCAAGTTGACTGAACATGACAATGAAACCAATCCTAGAGGAGGACATTATAGAGGAAGAGGTGCACAAGGTGGACCAAATAGGGGTAGAGGTACCAGTAGAGGTAACTCCTATTTTGCAACTATGAAATGTTACAATTGTGGACAATTGGGACACCCGACATATAGATGCCCTGACAAGCCTACATCATCCAACAGTGGAAAGAGGGTTGCTTATGAACATGAAGACTCTTCAAGTAGAAAGACACCTAAGGTGGATCATATTGAATTAGAGAGTGGAGAAAATCTGATGTTCAATAGGGTCTTGATAAGACAGCTAATCAAGAGTGAACCTAAGCATAGGAGAGCATTGTTTAGGGTAAGGTGCAAGATTCTTGGTAAAGTGTGCAAGGTGATAGTTGACTCAGGCTCAACTGATAATATCATATCAGAAGAGGTAGTTAGGAAGTTGAAACTCACAAGGATACCCCACACTAACCCATACAAGGTGACATGGTTGAATCATGAGCAAAGTGTGTTGGTCAATGAATAGACTTGGGTAGAGTTTTCCATTGGAGGATACAAGGACAAAATACTTTGTGATGTGTTGCCCATGGATGCATGTCATCTACTACTAGGAAGACCCTAGCAATTTGATAGGAAGGTGATCTATGATGGAGAGGAGAACTCCATTTCCTTTAAGAAGGACAACAAGACCTTCAAGATACAGTCTTTGATAGAGAATGAAGAAGGAACTTCAAAGACACCTAGTGTCTTAATGGCTACTGGTAAAGAGTTTTTGAACTTGCTACATGAGGAGGAGATAGTGAAGTGTGCCATCTTTGTGAAACCAAAGGAGGAAGAAGACAAGTTGCAGACAGAAGTACCCAAGGAGGTGAAGCACATGTTGCAAGAGTATAAGGACATAGTGAGTGATGGGACACCTACAACACTCCCACCTAGAAGGACTATAAGTCACCAGATAGAATTTGTTCCCAGTGCATCCTTACCTAACAAGGCTGCACATAAGCTCACACCTGATCAGAAAAAAGAGGTAGCAAGGCAAGTGTAGGAGTTATTAGAACAAGGACTGATTAAGAAGAGCATCAGCCCATGTGCAGTCCCGGTAGTGCTAGCATCAAAAAAAGGAGGTAAGTGGAGACTTTGCACTAACTCAAGAGCAATTAATAGGATTACCATAAGGTATAGGTTTCCTATTCCTAGAATAGAGGATCTCATGGATTGTTTAGGAGGGGCTATGTATTTTACCAAGCTAGACCTTAAAAGTGGTTATCACCAGATAATAATTAAGGAGGGTGATGAGTGGAAGACTGCTTTTAAAACCACAGATGGATTATATGAATGGCTTGTAGTTCCATTTGTACTCACCAATGTTCCAAGAACCTTCATGAGGTTGATGAATGAAGTGTTGAAGGATTTCACGGGTAGATTTGTGGTGGTGTATTTAGATGACATTCTCATCTATAGCAAAACCAAAGAAGAACACCTTGAGCATTTGAGGTTGGTCTAAGAGAGGTTGCATGAGGAGAAGCTCTCCATCAACCTAGAGAAGTGTGACTTCTTGAAGCAAGAGTTGGTTTACTTAGGATTTGTGGTGTCTAAGGGAACGTTGAAGATGGATCCAAGTAAAGTGGAGGCAATCTTGAATTGGCCTGCACCTAAAATAGGGACTGAGGTAAGAAGTTTCCATCGATTAGCTCAATTCTATAGGAAGTTTGTGAGGAATTTCAGTGGCATATGTGCACCAGTCCTTGACATCATCAAAGGAGGTATTAAAACTAAGTTTAAATGGATAGATTAGGCTGACAAAGCATTTCAATTGTTGAAGCAAGAAGTAGCCACAAAACCTATCCTTCTCCTACCTATGTTTGATAAGCTATTTACCTTGGAGTGTGATGCAAGTGGAATTGCAGTAGGTGGTGTATTGAGTCAAAAGGGAAGACCTATGGCATTTTTTAGTGAGAATCTTGATGAAGCAAAGAAGAAGTACTCAGCCTATGACCTAGAGCTATATGCATTAGTGCAGTCTCTAAAGAAGTGGAGACATTATCTACTCCCAAAGGAATTTGTAGTGTTCATAGACAATCAGGAATTGAGTTACATCAACACTCAAGTGAAGCTACGTAATAGACATCTGAAATGGATGGAATATCTCCAATCCTTCACCTTCACCATCAAGCATAAGAAGGGGCAACTTAACAGGGTGGCAGATGCATTAAGCAGGAAGTTGTTGATTGTTCAGAAGTTATAGTTGCAGAGCATAGGCATAGAGGGTTTCAAAGACCTCTATGAAGGAGATGAAGACTTCTCATCAGCTTACAAGGTTTGCAAAGAGTTTGAGAACCATTTCCATGGTGAGTATGCAGACTACACTCTCTAAAATGGTCTCTTGTTCAAGGGTAACCAGTTGTGTGTACCTAGAGGATCTATGAGGGAGAACCTCATCTAGGAGAAGCATAATGGTAGTTTGAGTGGACACTTTGGTATTAATAAAACCTTGGATTTAGTATAGAGGTACTACTATTGGCCAGAGTTACCAAGAGATGTGAAGAGGTATGTAGAGCAATGTGGTGTATGCCAAAGAGCCAAAGGTGGATCAAGCAATTCTGGTTTGTATCAACCATTGCCGGTCCCTAACAGACCTTGGGAATGTATAAGCATGGACTTTGTAGTAGGACTTCCCAAGACTAAAATAGGTATGGACAACATCTATGTGGTAGTAGATAGATTTTCCAAAATGAGTCATTTCATACCATGTAAGACTACACATGATTCTAGTTATGTTGCACATCTCTTCTTCAAAGAGATTGTTAGGATTCATGGACTCCCTTTAAGCATTGTTTTAGACAGGGACAACAAGTTCATGGGTTATTTTTGGTAGACATTATGGAGGAGATTAGGAACTAACTTGTCATTTAGCTTAGCTTACAATCCACAAACAGATGGTCAAAATGAAGTCATCAATAGAGTGTTAGGCAAATTGTTGAGATGTCTAACTAAGGAGTATGGTCAGACATGGGACCTTATCATTCCTCAAGCCGAGTGTGCATATAATGACAGTGTGAATAGGACCACTGGTAGAAGCCCTTTTGAGGTTGTGTATGGTAGACATCCAAGGGGAGTATGTGAGTTGAGAGATCTGAGTAGTTTGGAGATGAAGAGTGAACAAGTAGAGGACTTCACCCAAACCATCAAGGAAGTACAAGAGAAAGTTAAGAAGGCCATCCTTGAATCCACTCACAAACTAAAAGCCAAAGTGGATGAGAAAAGGAGAGAAGTTTAGTTCAAGGTGGGTGACTATGTGATGGTCCATTTGAGCAAAGCAAGGATGCCAAATGGTAAGCCTACCAAACTATAGATGAAGAGGGTAGGACCTTGTCAAATTCTGGCAAAATATGGTGAGAATGCCTATAAGGTTGATTTACCTTCAAACTTAGCCATTTCACCAGTCTTCAATGTTGCTGATCTGGTAATGTACAAGGGAGAGATAGTAGAGCAGATTGAGAACCAAGCCAAGGTATTACAAGACTTGTATGTGAACACCTTACCTCAGGTAAAGAAGCCTAAAGCAGTGGAGATCTTGGAATCAAGAGTGAAGAAGTCTACCAGACACTAGGTCTACATGGAGCACTTAGTGAAATGGGAAGATCAATTAGTATCTGAAGCTACATGGGTGGAGGAGAGCAAGTTCAGGAAGCATGGAATAGACCCAGCTCTCATCTCTTCTCCTATTTCTCAATCATGTGCAGAGGGGGAGTATGGTGTAGGAGCACCCTTTCAAGCTCTCCCCCCTTCTTTTTTTGGTTGTATTATGCTTCTTATGAAACCATTGTATATAAAATAATGAGTCGAGTGCTCATAGGTCCTAGGTAGGGTCCTAGAGGAGATCTTAGGGGTCATGAGTCTAAATTGTGATTGCTTTGAAAATGGAGGTTGTGTGTGTCCTAGAGGTGTTTAGGGGTCCTTCATATCATGGTGGTGTCCTTAGGTTGGCCCATTGTGGGTCTAGGAGTCATGAAGAGCAACATTGGGAAAGCTGCTCAAAAGATGCAAAAGTTGCATGACAACTTTTAAAAGTTGTCAAGCAATTTTTCCACCATAATGTCAAAATCGTTAGGTTGGTGTGGAAAACCCTAAATGTGGCACACTGACTGAGGTATGGGTAGTATAAGATGTTTTAAACCCTAAGTTAAAGGGTTGGTGGTCAAAGATTGTACGGCTCAAGCAAATTGTACTGACTGTGATTGTTTTGAAGTTACCAGTCTGTTGAATGAAGTTACCGAGCAAGAAAATGGATTGATTTGTGATCAAACTTGTGTGGAATGTTTTCTTTGATGTATCTATCTTCATTGTGAGTGCTTATATTAGCTTTTTGTTTATCGGTTGAGTGTGTTTGAAAATAGTTTATGAATTGCAGTCTTACTGTCCAGTTTTGGACGGGTTTGAGTAAATGAAGTCTTGACTGCATTCCCCATTGTGGAACCACCATGAAACCATGGGAAATGGATTTGGAGACCCTGTACTATAGTCCCAAGCAAGAAGGGCCCTTGGAGATGCAAGGAGGCCAAGATAATACCCATTCTTAGGCGAGACTAGACAATGCTCGGTTAGGAATGGTTGTTGGTGCAGAGGTCTTGGAGAGTAAGGTTGATTAGTGGAGAGTGTATCCTTTGGAGGAAGTGTAGAGGAGTGAGTGAAGCATCATTGGTGCGAAGGAGGAGCCTCCACCAATCCAAACAAGGTGGCTAAAACTTAAAACACTCACTGTGACCTAGGCAGACCCTAAAAACCCTCACAAAAACCCTTAAAAACCTTAAAATCCACCAAGGATAGAGTATGGACACCTAGAGGCCTAAGACCTAGAAAATCCTTGAGTCCTTTCCAAATGAATGGCAGTCCTTTTTGGGAGATTGGGTTGTCTGAGCATCTTTTGCGAGAGGGAGCCCTAGAAGACCGGTTAGGAGGCCTAATTGGTCCTAATCCTTGTAGCCCTTTTTGAAGGCAAAAACACAAAATTTGTGAAATTGGTAAGGGGTTAGAATCTTGAAACCTCTTGGGGGCTCATGAATGGGTGGATAGATCATGAAATAGACCTGAAACAACCTTGCCAAGACCTTGGAAGTTGTGGAACATGCTTAGCCCTTATTAACCATAGTAAGGGGATTTGAGTCTCATGATTAGGTGAGACCTTAGGAGCAGCATTGCAACTCATTGGTGGGTGGATTGGGTATGGTCAGGGGATTCCTCAAGCAAAGGGAAGTCCTAGAGACCCTAGGATGTGTAGAGAACACCAGGTGATCCAAAGAAAGGATCCAAGAACATAGACTAGGCTAGTCTATCCCAAACCCCATCGCATCAAACCACAAGTGTTATGCTCACCAAAATACCCTAGAGAAATTAACCAACTAACTAACAAATAGAGATAATTTTCTTTAAAAAGTACTTACCTAATGGAACAATTATAACTCAAATACACATGATCAACTTAAACATAATTATATGAACACAATAAGCAAGAAGAATAAATATAAACTCATCAATTAATACTCCCCAGGGTATCTCAATGTCATTACCTAGTATAACACTAAGTACATCATAGAATTTTATCACATTCTAACATCTTCTTTTGAATCTACATCCAAATCCTAAAATTTACTTCTTCCAATAACATAAGAGACCATCCATTTAATTAAGTCCTCATAATTACATTTTGTTAAATTCAATTACCTTTTTATTTCCTTTAGGTTCATTTTAAAGCACTAATTCCAAATGTTCCTAGTTCCTTCTACATCCAAAACATAATGCATACTAAATATCCTTTTTCGGGCATAATCAAAATTATCTTTATATCTTAATGCATCTCACATGACTAGCATATAATCCTTATTTTAATGCCATACAAACACATGAATACTAATCAATAGCATCTCTTATCCCATCATCTTAATCAATCAATATACCATCACTAACTATTACTAACCTTCTCTGTCAACATGTCTAGTTCATTTCCATCATTAAGAATTGACACAACCATGATCTGGAGGGCACTAAAAGAGAACAATTTAGATCATGCAACAAGGGTAACATAATAGAAGAATGAACCAAAAACATAGAAAATGCAATCAGAGACATCCACAAGATCATATATTCATCATAAATCAACCAACAACATCCAAAAATCAAAACATTCTTCGAGGACCAATTACATCATACATTCTAGATTACAATCATCATGATCTCCAAATTATAGACCATGAAACTAAATTATCATATTTCTTCTTATCTACCTCTATATCATCTTCCCTCATTCCTAAATATCAATTACATCAATATATATCATCTGGAAAACATTCGGGTTCGCCCAAAATACTCATACCCAACCACATTCAACATAATACTCATACTCAACCACATTCAAGAGACAAGGGCATTAAGGAGTAACTTCATTTACAAATAAGGACATATACTCTAAATATTCAAGACTAATCCAATATCCTCATTACATCACAAAGCATCCATATCACCAAGCCAATAGAAACTCTTTAATTTAACCATGAATCTAAATCTATATTTCCATAAATGTACAACATCCAAGATACAACATAGAATCAACTAGGATTACAATAACATAATCTATTATCAATACCATAATCTCAACCTACTACATCAATTTCCATTAAAATATAAGGTCCTTTAACATCAAGATACATAGTCTCCATTTATAGATACAACTATCTCATGGTACATAATTTCCTATCCTACTAATATAAATGCCACATGATTCACTATTACATTGGTTTATATTACATCAATGTACATATAATAATTTACCACAAGAATCCATCCATAAGGTGAAGAGATAAAGAATCCATATCCTTGTACAAAATAATCCAACAAAGAAAATCCCAATAGAAGAAGACATCAAACCACCTGACCATGTGGAACCATTAAGGAACCACCCCTTGTTCTAGGAGATGATACAAGGTCCCACACACACTCTAAACCTAGGTTGACACCTAAAAACTAAAGAGTTTTAAACAAGACAACAACCACATGAACAAATAATATAAATCATATCACATGGTTAAATGGAAAGAATAAAACTCCTAGAAGAATATCAACAACCATGGCATAAGGAACAAGGATGTATGTAGGAAAGAGTGCCATCACATGCTATCCTCACGTAGAAGGGAAAATTCCACAAATTGATAGACATTTCATTGCATGTTATCCTCACAAAGAAGGGAAAATGACATACCCTAATAGACATGTGGAACCATCTCAACTTATGAGAGAATTAAGGGAGTTCGGCTTACCATCTCCATGGTCTTCCCAATCTCATCTCGAGTCTCCACTCAAGGGCTATGAGGTGAGGCACGAAAAACCATTTTATTATCTTGTTTAGGTGAGTCATAATTACCCAACCCAACTAATTAAAGTATTATGGTTATCACTTATCTAATCAAAGAAAACTTCCAATGTGTTACTGGTGGTCTAGACTTCAAGCATCCTTACAAGGAACCTCTTCATAGCCTATTCTCCCATAACCCCAACCATCACATGAAAGCCCACTCCCCCTAACCATATTCCAAGACCTTAGGGTAAATACAACAATAACATCAACAATGAGGCTCAACCATAATCACCATAAAATATCCACATAAACATATGCAATAAGAACCATAACCAAAGTGCCCTAATTCTAACATATAAAATAAGAGCCTCATCAAATATCAAAACATCAATGAATAATAGAAAGGCATAAATCCCTCTTTCTCAGTCATGAATAATAACCATCCTCAACAGTGAGGAAGAAATGTCTCAGTGGAGCCATATGCATAATACCCCTCTACAACAAGAAAATATACATCTTGTTAGAGCCAAAGCAATACATTCCTCAACAACAAGGCACAATTCATTTTGTCAGAGCTAAAACATAAGCAAATATTCAAATATGAGCAATAAGCAACTCTAAAAATCTTAAGGATACCCAAAAATAGCCTCTGGTACAAGAACAAATGAAGAAAACTCAACAGAAAAAACCAAAATGATCAACAAATGGGAACATAGAAGATTAGCGCATCTGGTAAATAGTACATTGCATTCACAAAATACTATAGAACTTATATATACCATGAAAGTACTTTCAGGACACATAATAGCACATATAAACAATTCTGCAATGCAAATAAGAATCTAAACAATGCATATAATAGACATAATAGCGCACTTGTTAACTTTTGTAGCGCTTATGATCAAACTCATAGCACATACAAGGAATAGGGTAGCACAATTGGCAAGAAATACAATGCATTTGACACAAACAACATTGCATAATATAATCTTTGTAGTGCTTTCACCAACTAGAATATAACATATATATAAATAGTGCATTTACTAAGAGGTTTAGTGCATTTGACCCTAGACTCAGAGAAATGGGAAAGGAAAAATTACGATTATAGAAAAATATTTATTCCAAAGGCCAAAATGACATTTTAATACATCAACAAGGATGCAGTTAACTTGAAACCTCACTATGACAATGAGTAACAAGTTCAACCAAGAGATGCAAGGTCTTCCAACAATGCATGGCTTCAATTCACACAATCTAGCCACAACCATGACCAAAGGAAAATCTGTCAATGGAAAATGCAACCAAAGATAACCAAAATCTCAAAGCCATATAGACACTTCACATAAGAAATACACTCAAGACACTCACAACAATACTCCAGAAATGAAATCCATAGAATACAATAGTCCCAAATAATATTTCTTATACTATATCACTATTCTTATTGCAACCCAAAAATATCCCACAAATAATATTTCACAGGCGCATAGAATACAATATTTTCAAAATTAAAATCAATAGAAGGAAGAATTCCTCTAACCTTGAAATCCACGTTATGGCAATGAAATCCAAAGTAGAGAAATCCAATCCAATATCTAGCCAAATCAAATCAAGCTCCCAAGTAATCAAAATCTTCAAACAACACAGAAAATTCTCCAAATGGCCAACCCACGACAATCCTTAGAAAGCCCCCATAAGTAATATTTCATTCAAAACTATACAAAAATCTCCACCAATCAAAATAATTGATAATATAATATTTCTTACCAACCATACCCAAATTCAAGGTAAGAAAATATAATATAATATAATTTAACTAACCCAAATCTTTCAACCAATAATAAAATAGGGTAGGTACGAAAAATAATAATTTAATAATTCAAATGGGTAAAAATATATTAAATGATAAGAACAACCCAATAGTAAAAGAGGGTAGGTAGGAAAAATAATTAAATAAATAAATAAAAAGGGGTAAGTAGTAAAAATAAACCAAATACCAATAAATAAATAAATCATAAGCACAAATAAATGTAAACACCCAGTTAAATTCATAAAATAAATAAATAATATTATCTCACAAACACAACTCCCAAAAAGGCCAATCATAACAAGGGGTAAGTAAATAAATAATAACAAATAAATAACCAATAAATAGATATAAGCCAACAATAAATAAAAAAATAAATAGATAAACAATAAACAAATAATTAAATGTATGGATAAATATAAATATTCTAGCCACTATAATTTAAATTCAATACTATAAATATCTCCCATGTACATATAAAATATAATAAATAAATAAATAAATTTTCATGCATAATTATAAATGCCAAATATATGATCCACAAAATAACATTAATAAATAATAACTCTAGATTATTGATGGTGGCGCTACGTGTGATGGGAGTCGAGCGTGGGCCAGGGCATCGTAGCCCTAGCTTGTAGGCGGGCTTGCTGGCTGGTGCAGCAGTGTGAGGGTGGAGGCTGCGGACAGGGGTGTTGTTGTGGGAAGGGTTGGTGTCGGGGCTGCGGGGGAAGGTGCTGTGGTGGCTACGGGGGGTGTTGGGTGTTGCACGGGACAGGGGCACGTGGTCCCTATGGATCTGGAGTCTGTGCGTGGGGTAGGGCTAAGGGAGGCTCAAGCTTCACGGTGGGGTGAGGGTGTTTGTTGCATGCAGGGTTCAGAGCCTTTGGCTAACTCCCTTCAGAGGGTGGTCTCTCCGAGCGGTGAGATGCATAGATCTGGTGGTGAGGCCTCGAAGGCACCTCGCGATATGGAGCTTCGGGTTGCGTGGGGTTTGAAACCCCCATCCCATAATTTAAAGACCTATGATAATAACCTTTTTGCCTTAGAGTCTAGGACTAGAAACACTAGGGTTTCATAGATTTTAGAGATTAATGGCTGCTTGGACAAGTGTAGTGAGAGACCTAGGGTGAGTATTCCTCCAGAGATGATAGCAGAAGATGTTGATTAATTTTCCAAACATTCGTTATACTGCAAGTTTTTGGGGATGAGGGTCTCTCTGGAGTCTCTAGAAAATTTGGCTTAGAGAACTTGGGCTCCAGAAGGGGAGATGGAGATCATGTTGCTGGCAAACAACTACTTCATGGTTACCTTCAATTGCATGGAGGATCAGAGTAGGGGTTTTGAAGGAGGGCCATATTTTTACAACTAGGTGGGATTGTTTATCAAACCCTAGCATGCAGGGTTCAACCCTTCAGAGGAACTCCCGAATAGGGTCCCAGTGTGGGTTTGTTTACCGCGACTTCTGGTGGAATGTTGTCAGGAGGATGTGCTTTGGATGCTCACTTTAGTGCTTGGGAGGCTAGTTGGAGCATCCTCGCAAACCCTGGGGAGAAGGGTAATGACCTTCACTTGCATCTGTGTTGAGATTGATCTTAGTAAGCCTTTGCTAGATGCTATTGATATGTGTGCAGGTTCTTATTCTTGGGTTCAACAATTGGATTATGAGACTTTACCTTTCTGATGTCGCCTATGTCATGAGTATGTTCACTTGCAGTGCAAGTGCCCTAGGTATAAACTGATGGTGCACCAATCTCAATAGCTGACCCGTAACATAGATGGGGTTGATAAAGGAAAATTCACCATGACTGGGGAAGCTGTGGGTACTGATGGTTTTGTCCCAGTTAAGACAAAGAATAGGAATCAGGGACAAAAGAGGCCCTTACATGTGAGACAGGAAGAGGATACTTTCAATAGGTTTGAAGCCTTGGACGACCTCACCCAGCAGGAGGTAAACATTGGGCTTACTCCTTTGGACTAGGGTGCTCCAGGGTTGGTAGATGATTTTGTAATTTGGGACATGACCTAGGCTTTGCAAATTATGGGGAGTGAGAAAATGGAGATGGATCAGCTAGGTGTAGCCCAGTTGGGATCCATACCTAGTGCTGTAGTGGAGTTGGTTGGGTGGGAGGTTTCTCCTTCTACTCAAAAAATGGAACTTGTTGGGGCCAAAAGTAACAAGATGGGTGTACATTTGGGTCTCCACTAGAAGGACATTAAGAAAGGACCATCGGAGAAGATTTCTAAGGCTGGAAGAAAAAAGTACTTAGAGAAGATCAAATTGATGGGGGAGAATTTAGTTGAGTCAGGGTCAGTAAAGACTCTGGACTTGCACTTTTCCAATCCCCCTAAATGATTTTTTTTATCATGGAATGTGAGGGGTGTGAATAGTGGCCCTAGACAAAATGTTGTTCGGGAGTTGATAAGGAGCGATGCTCCTGATATCCTTTTTTTGCAGGAGACAAAAATTTCTATGGAAAGTATGATGGATCTGGTGCCAAAGATTTGGGGGAGATGCCAGTGTCAGTGTATTGGTGCTGTGGGCTCCTTGGGAGGGGTGGCCTATCTTTGGAACCCTCTAAGGATTTGTCCTGACTGGTAGGTGGCCTCCAAATTTTCGTTATCTAGCGTTGTCTCTAGTCTTGAGACTGGGGAATATATCTTGGCTACTAACATCTATGCCCCCACTGATCTTCAGGGTAAGAAAAATTTATGGGCCCATATCTTTGGTATGCGGAGGCTAGCCCCTTTGCATCCTTGGACTATGGTGGGTGATTTCAATGCCATCCTTGAGTTGAGTGAGAAGAAGGGGGGTGTTATGCAGTTAGAACCTTCGTCTTTCCTTTTTCAAGATAATATAGCTTCATTGCATCTTGTTGACATTAAGCCTAGTAATGGTCTTTTCACCTTGAACAATAGGAGGATAGGGGAGTATTGGATTGCAGAAAGGTTGGATCATTTTCTGGTTTCTAGTTTTTGGATTGGTGGGGAGTGGTCTACTAGCTCTGAGATTCTAGACTGGAGAGGATCCAATCACTGGCCCATCAAGTTGGTTTCTTCTTCTTCTTGGGTCGCTTGCTCTCCTTCTTTCAAATTCCAACTTATGTGGCTTTGGGATCTTGCTTTGCAGACTCTTGTTGCAGATTGGTGGAGACAAGGGAGGTCAACCTTCGACACTGTTGTGTATACTTTTGCCAAGCAATTGCAATTTGTTAAGTTTTAGCTTAAAAAGTGGAACCGTGAGGGTTTCAGAAATATTTTCCATGCTAAGAAAGTTGCTTAGATTGTGTTGAATGCAATCACCAGTGACATTAGAGAGCATGGTTTTTTTGAAGCCTTGCTTAGGGAGGAAGACAGGGATGTCAAGGCTCTAGAGGAATGGGAGCTTAGAGAGTAAATATACTAGAAAGAGAGAGCTCATATTGATTGGCTTCAAGAGGGTGATAAGAACACTACTTTCTTCTTCAATTTGGTGAAAGCTAGAAGACATTGAAATGCCATTCTGGTTTTGGTTAATGATAGAGGTGAGCATCTTTTATCATTATAGGTGATTTCTAGGGAGTCTTTACTTTATTTCTAGGTCCTCTTCAAGGAGGAGTCTTAGGGGGAATCGGTGGAGGAGATTCAAGTTATTGATTGCATCCCTTCTCTAGTTACTAGGGAGATGAATGACTAGCTTATGGATCCCATTTCATTGGAGGAACTAGAGAGGATTGTTTTTCACATGAGAAAGGGAAAGGCCCCTAGTCCGGATGGGTTCCCGGTTGAATTCTTTCAAGAGTTCTAAGATATTATCAAATTGGACTTATGGGAAGTATTTCAAGAGTCCCATAAGAATAAGTAGATGCTTCGAGCATTGAATGCAACTTTCATCGCACTCATCCCCAAGTGTGATGGGGCTGACCAGTTAGGCCAATTCTGACCCATCTCTCTCTACAATGTGATTTACAAGATTATCTCTCAGCTAATAGTGGATAGGTTGAAAAAGTGTCTAGTGATGTTATCTTCGAGGAGCAGAGTGGGTTTGTGGAAGGGAACCAAATCTTGGACGACGTGGTCATAGCTACGGAGACTATTCACTCTATGGCAATTTTCGAGGAAAAAGCTATCTTCATTAAGTTGGATATGGCTAAGGCTTACGATAGAGCTCATTAGTCCTTCCTTTAGAAGATTGTCAGGGCGTTTGGCTTTGCTGATGAATGGATCCAATGGGTAATGAGTTGTGTGACATCTACATATTTCTCGATACTAATCAAGGGCGATCATACTGGGTTGTTCGGTGCATCTAGGGGTCTTCACCAGGGGGACCCCCTATCCCCATACCTATTCATTCTTCTAGCTGAGGGCCTGGGGAGGTTGATTAAACATAATGTGGGTCGAGGATTTATTCAGGGATGGAGTTGGGGTAATGACTTGAAACTGCAGTCTCACTTGCAATTTGTTGATGACACGACCTTGATGGGTCTTGCTCGAATTAGAGAGGCCACTAATCTGAGAAAGGTTTTGGATGTTTATCTTGCAGCTTCAAGCTAGATTATTAATGAGGATAAATCTTCTATCCTCTTTTTCAACACTCCAGGTCCTATTCAAAGGAGGATTGCTCTTATCCTGAGATTCCAAGTTGGCTCTTCGCCCTTGACTTATTTGGGTATTCCTATTTCTCCTGGTAACCCTCCTAAGGATTCCGAGTAGGGCATCTTGGATAAATTTTGCATGAAGGTTGATCACTGGACTAATAGATGGTAATCCTTTGCTGGGAGGGTTCAGCTGATTCAGTCAGTGGTTCAAGCTCTTCTGACTTATCCATGTATGCTTCAAGTGGCTCCTAAGTGGTTCTTGAAGGGATTGGACTCTCTGGCTAGGTAATTCTTATGGGCAGGTAGCCTCTCCTCCTCCAAATGGAGTCTCATCAATTAGGAGTTGGTGTTTAGCCCGAAGTAGTCGAGGGGGCTTGGTTTAAGGTAGTCTATTTTATTTGGGGAGGCTCTAGTGGCTAAATTGTACTGGAGGTGGTGTATTGAGAAGGATCGTGGTTGGGCTAGGATTTTGGCCTGCAAATATATATGCATAGGATCCTGATGGAGGAAATTACAAGATATCCGCTTGAGGGTAAAGGTTCAACAATTTGGAGTACTCTTAAGAAGGGGGCATCTCTTATTAAGGAAGGTCTCTTTTGGATTTGCAGGAGGGGGGAAGAGGTCCTATTCTAGAATGACTCTTGGGATGGTTACCCCCCATCTTGTATCAGTTTCCCAACCTTGGGACTCTCTACCAGAGGTTTTTGGAGGTGGGGTTGTCTAGGGTGAGTGACTTCAAGGCTGTGTATAGGTGTGGGCGGCTGGAGATGGAGCCGTGGAAGGCCCCTAATGAGTGACCGGTTGTTGGGATGGAGGAAGAGTGTGTGGAGTTGTATGGCATTCTGGTGAATAGACACTGTAGTTCTCTCAAGGGTAGAGATGGACTTGCTTGGCTCTCAAATCCTAAGGGCATCTTTATTGTTGCCAATGGATATTGGGTACTATTGAACTAAAGACTTGAGGGAAGAGAGGTTCCTTGGTGGAAATAAGTGTGGAATAATCTTTCTTGGCCAAAGTGTAATTGCTTCGCCTAGACTTTGGCCTTGAACAGATGCCCAACCTGGGACAATATCTGCAAGCGAGGATTTTTGGGGCCTTCCATTTGTGCCTTGTGTGGTAATGGGGAGGAAGACTCCTCACACCTATTTTTTAGATGTCCCTTCTCTATGCCTATATGGCACTATTGGTGGGGGGTGTGGAAGCATCCTTATATTCATGTGGATTCACTGGTGGAGTTTTGGAGCAGCTTGGGTAGACCTGCTATCTTCTCCTCCTTCCTCCAAACTATTTGGTACATTGGAACCATCTTCATTTTGTGGCAGATCTGGCTCGAGAGGAACAGGATGATCTTTCATGAGGTCAAACTGATGGTTCAGTAGGTATGGAATAGAATCATAGTCATGATCAGGGAGACAGTGGAAGCTAAATGTGAGGTGCATTTTCCTTTGAATAAAGATGAGGTGGATATTGTGAGCAAGTTGGGGCTGGAAGAATTGTACCCTACCTCAGCTTGTGTCAAGAGAGGTAGATGTTCTTTGAAGAAGGTTCAAAGGATTGGAAGATGGATACCTCCTCAAGATGAGATTATCAAAAATAATACCAATGGCTCCTCTAGGGGTAACCCAGGCCTAGCTGGGATTGGTGGTGTTGGTAGGAATTGTATGGGGGAGGTGGTCCTCTTATTTTTGGTTCATAAAGGGTGGTATTCTAATAATTTTATGGAGGGATTTTCTATTCTTTATGGCTTGGAGCGTGCCTGGGAGTTGGGTCACAGAAAGGTTATCGATGAATCAGACTCACAAATTGTGGTGAACTTGTTGACAAAGCAAAAGGTGAGTGGGGTGCATTGGCAGTTGGCAGAGATTGTTCATCAGATTCTTCATATTAGCTCGACTATGGAGTAGGTATCTTTCATCCATATTCCTCATGAGTGGAATAGAGCAGCAGATTGTTTGGCCAAGTGGGCCTTGGAACATGATAGTGATTGGAAAGTTGAAGGGTGGGATCATCTTTCCCCGGATTATTGTCAAGACCTGTAGAAGATTCTTGCTGAGGACTTGGATGGGTATGAGATTGGCTGATTTTGGGTTGGGCTTGTGGATCTTTTCTAGGGCCTTGGGGTCTTGGGTCTCTTTGTAATTCTTGTGTCTGATTTTCAATAAAGTTTTACCCCCTTTTTTCCAAAAAAAATATTAAAAAAATAAAAATAATAATAACTCTCAATATTTATGTTACACAATAATATCTAAATATTAATGCAATCCATTACTTTAATTTAATATTTTATAAACTATATAAATAAATTAATTGTTAATTAATAAATAATAACAACTTCGACAAGGAAACCCATCATAGGGTTGAACAACATACCACAAGACGCCTACAAGACGACTCAAGCTAAGACACTAAACTGACAAGGTATCAACTTAAGCCTAGAGTGTGTAGAAGGAACTCATGTCTCCTCCAATGAACTTCTCAGACCTGTGAGACTAGGTGGAGTCGATGTCTAGTACCTATAAACTTACATCCACCAATATCCATGAGATAACATATACATTGCATATATCATAGATAATAAGACAAGTGAAGAGAATCACAACATCATATCATGCTCACAATGAGTGATATGATATCATCTATATCACGAATATAGTAGTAAGACAATCATGACAATCACATCATCATCTCATCCAATATAATAATGAATCTAATCATTCACATATCTTCAATAATCGAATTAGAGCATAGAGTCAACATAGTCATCATAATGAATGTGCCATTGTCAAGAAGAATATCAATATTAAGAATGAAACAGGAGATGTCATAAACATGAACTAATCTAAAAATGTTTATCACATCCTCTCATAAGGATGAGTCAAGGAGGGACACTACACTACAACTAAAACCTTATATATGTGCACCATTGCCCCTTCCACTAAAAATCTAAAGTTTGTAGAAGTAACACAAAAATTGAAGGGGACCTTGATGTTAAATAGGTTATCATATACGTTTTCCCCAAAAGAAACAACTTTATTATTTTATAGTTCTATATTTACTCAGGTTGCAACAAGTAATTTACAAGAGCTAGTGAAAACTTTAAGAAACCCCCTCTCAAAAATTTGTATAAAATCTTGGCGAATATTTAATTTAAAGGAAAGTTAATAATAATTTTTGTTGGCAAATCCTTCTTTTTTTAAAAGAAAAATATTAATTTTATTGACAAGTTTTTTATATCAATTCTTTTTGGTATAAAATATTGGAAAATCTTGGAAAATAATAAGAGTATGCATTAATTATTATTACAAATGCTTTCATTTTAAAAAAATAGTATTTTTATAGAAAAGTAGATTCCTGAAGGTGAAAATCATTAATGAGTTTAAGTGGTAGGCTCTACTTTATTTAATTTCTAACATTAATTTTAAATAATCTAATATCCCTCTATTTATTTTGTGACATAAAATGTACCAACAATTTGCAATACTCATGCAGCCAAAAATTGCTTTTAGACCATTGATTTTCATTGAGGTCAACAATTCAAAAGTGATTTCAACCCCTTGAACATTACAACTTGTATGTAGAATTTACTACATGTAATACAATAAAGGTCATTAGATTATATTTTAAATAAATGGTGGCAACTAAATATTATCGATATAATCCTAAAGTAAGTAATAATTATGATATATTATTGGCGAATTAATTTAGATTTTTACAATAAATTATAAAATGTTGGCAAATATGATCCAATCATATATCGAATATTGTGGCACATATTTGAGTTAAAAATTTAATAAAATAAATTCTTGGGTGATTTAAACAACACTAAAATAAAAATTTGTAAAAATGTGGTGATTTGGGTGACCTTAAAAGTTTAACCTATTACCCAAATTTTGATTGCCAAATTTCAAAAAATAGCCAATCGACGAATATTAGCCACTAAAAAAATCACTGACAAGAGGTGAATAGTCAATTGATATTTGATATAGTTAACCTCTAGATTACTTACAATAATTGTATGCAAAAAATGTAAGATTAAAACAAGCCCCAATTATAGGTACAACCCCTTTAGCTACAATAGCCTACACACCATCTTCCCCTGCCCTTGTAGCAATAGAGATTGAACAACATGAGGAATAGATGGTAGCCAAAATAAAAAATCTAGAGGAAGATGTGTTCAGGGCTAAAAGCAAAACACAGATAAAGAAGTTAAATGCCAAGTTGAGGATATTGTAGAATACAAAATCAAAAAGATTTAATAAATAAATTAAAGGATATTCATGGTAGTTACAAGGCTTTGTTTCAGGCCTTGCAACAATGTAAGATCAATTTTATTGTTTTGAAGCCTACACTATGAAAGGGCCATTTTATCTACATTATGTCAAATCATTCAATATGTGTTAGATTCTCCACACACTTTGAGGTTAATAAAGAGATTACCAAAGTTGTTATCAATGAGTTCCAATATGTACAATAGGTTATGTTGTAGATCAAGTAAAAAAAATTCCTTTTTCATACCTTGCATCATTGGATAGTACCAAACATCCTTGATGGTAAGAAACAAATATAGGATTACAATGAATGGAAAATATAGTTTGATTTATTATTTCTTGTTGTTTCTTCATTTGTGAATTTAAGTGACAAGATTCATTTGCAAATGTTTAATATCATCTTAGAAAGGATTATAGTTTTAGAGCCTAGGCTCAATAAATTCTTTATGGAAACTAGGGAAACATTGGATTATAGGTGGAGGGAGTACTTAGAAAGCACCCGACAAATGTAGTCATTTGTGTGGCTACATGACATCATCTATATTGAATGGGAGGAGAAATATTGCAAGCCACTTGAGTGATCTTTGGCATATCCATCTTTTGATTTTTTTGTTAGAACCTCTTAGGTTTTTTGCATTTGCAAAAAAATTTTGAAAATTGATTTATATTTCAGTTTTCAACACCAAAGCCATCTTTTGCTTATATCTTTAGCAATAAATATTTGTAATATTCAAAGTGAATTAAGTGCAAGATTCAATCTTAGTTTAAATTGATCATACCTATATCCACCATGTTTTGATTTTGAAGAAGAAATTAGAAATTTTTTATTCATTCTTAAGTTATTTTGAGCAGTTTCAAAAGATAAATCATTAGAACAAAGAGTTCAATATGATAAAGTAGCTTTCAACATAATTAAGAAAAAAATTACTTGGTAGGTAGACCCCAGAAGGTGAATCATAAACAAAATTAACTTCTTCAACTACATTTAGTAATAGGAAGGGAGTATATTTGTCTCTTGTACAACTTTTTGAAAAAGGTTTTTTGTCTTTTGAATTTTTAGATGGTTAACTACCAAGAAAATTGAATTTGCAAATGGTTTGAAGCTTGAAGCTCCCTTGTTATTATAAACATAAAGTCAAGGCATTTTGGTAGGATTTGTAATATTTTTATTGATGATAGATTTTTTTTATTTTGTATGTGTCTAAGTCTAGGTTTTTAATAGAGGTTAATAGGCTACACATTTTGATATTGTTGTGTAAATAATTATTCATCTTGGATATTATTACACCTTACTTAAGTTTACTTAGGAAATGCATTTCATAGCAGTTTGGGTATGAGACACTTGGGTGTTTGTGCCACATTAGGATAGTGTGTGTAGGAGAATTTCCACCTTTTATGGTGTTGATCTTGTTACTACTTTATCATATCCACTTATTGTGGAGTGATAATTCCACCTTCAGTGGGTGATCCACCTCATGTGGAATATTTTGTTTCTCCTACCTACCACACCTATTTTCTACCTACCCTTGTTTCTTATTGAGCCAAATGTCATGTTTGTGTGCTCACATATCCATATTGCATTGCCTATATATGCAGGCTCATCTACATTGTATGAAAAAATATTGAACTATTGATCATTTATCTATTGATGAGAATACAGTTTATTCTTTTCTTATATTTTATCTCTCTATTTTGTACATTTCATTGAGCTCTTGATCTTGGCAAAATCTCATAGATATCAATATATGTAGTGGTTTTGGTCACAATGTGTAATGAATGTATACCAAATCTTTGAAATTGTCTCCTACATGTTGTATTCCAAATATTGTGAAGTATTAAAGAAAGAGATTCATTATATTTCATCCATGTACATTTGCTTCCTTTTAGTGTAAAAGATTAAATATAGAAAAGAACAAATCATAAGGATTTGTGTAGAGTGTTTAGTACCTAGAAAGAAGAATTGATTTTTGTTTTCAAAATTTAGAGTGTTAATATAAGGTATTAATGTTAGTTCTATTGTTCACAAAACCTCTTGTTGTGTTATGTTTTGTACTTTCTTAGATGACTATAACCCTAGATGGGCATAGGTCATGATTTATGGTCTTTATTATAATAGAATCACCTATATATATGTAAATCCATTTTACTTTCTATTTTAATTAGTATAGGAAGTTTAGATTCAATCATATATGCTCTCAAAATTAAAGAGCAAAATTTTCAAGAATTGTTGCCAAATTGTTAAATATCTCTAGGATTATTGAATCTATATAAGGGAATATATCTATGTAGTGAGACCTAAATTATACAACTATAAATAAAGAAAGGTATTTACAAATAGTTCTCCCGTCTAGGTCTTGTAGAGCCTAAAGTGAAGAGGAATTTAATTTTTTTAACTATTTTTTTTTCTTGTTGATCATATCTAGGACTAAGACTAAGTATTAAAATTAGAAAAATTATAGGGTTTGGTGACCTATTGATTTAGTAAGAAACATCATCTTTTCTATAAAATGTTGATTAACCTAATAAAACCAATTCTTATTAAGATATATCATTCCCAATCCTTGTGTTGTTATTTGTATCATTTATGTATATTTTTTTGGTCTTCACATGTGTGTGTTATCATTCTAATGCAGGAGCATCCCCAGTTTACAACAATCTTGCATGAACGAAAAATATTTTCCTTTATGTTTTGCTTTCTATTTGTAGTTTGAGTTTTCCTTTTTATGTGTCTCGGATTTGGCTCACAAGATCCTTTGGAGTTGGATTCTACTTGATGACTTAATCATCTTTCTTTCTTTTAGACCACATCTCGTTTGGATCTGACAAGATATCGCTACCAGTTTCCATGATAGTTTCTTGTTACCAGTTGTTCCTTTGTTATAGTTTTCCTGAGACCTATTATGGTGATCTACTAGAACCCATTCCAAAGCTTGTGGAGCCTTGGGCATTGATTTCGATGTTCCTTGGCATATGGCTGACCTTTTCCCGCAATCTACTTTCATCCTTTTGATTTTTTGAAGGAATCTCTTGGCAAAGGTCGACCTTTTTTATTTTGCACGTTAGGTCTTGTTCTTTAGGTTTTGATCCCTTTTGGGCTGACTGGATCCTTTGGATTGATATATATGTTTATAATCATGCCTTACAATGTAATCAATTAGAGTCATTCAAAGTATCAGATAGATATACTGTCCCTAGAAGATAGATCTTTCAATTCAAGGTCCCGATTGTGACCTATTCTACCAGGCCTATGTGCTGGTATTTTGTAACCTAGTTGTTACTGGTTGGGTGTAATCAAATTTTATGCAATAAAACTATCTGTTCTGCATTGCCTCCATCATATCTATGAGTTTTCATTGTGTTTACTCTTGCTGAGTGGTTCGAATTGATTTCTTTGAGGTCCCTCCTCACCGGTGACTACTTCAAAGTGTATTAGAGTGAAGTTTCATTCCAGAGGTTATGTGTCCTGAATTTTTTTTGTTGTAGGATGGCAAATTGCGGATCCGACCAACAATTGTAGAGGACTAGCATGAATCAATGGCACAAAAAGGAACTAAGAATGGTGGAGCGCATGGGAATGTAGACCCTATTAGATTTTGCGAGGAATAGAAGCCCAGTTAGAAGCCATGGAGACAGCCCAGAGAAGAGGTCAATATATTGAGGATGTAAGTGAAGATGAAGGAGAAGAAGCCCCGACAGAACAAGTAAACCTACCGGTGGTTGATCCAGATGAAGAAAGGTTTTAAGGGTTTTAAGTAGGGAAAACACTAAACCTCATTTTACTTCACCAGGATATGATGGGAAGTTAGATTCAGATGAATTAATGGATTGGATCTCGGAGATGGAGAAGTATTTCAATTTTGAAAATACTGTAGAAGAGAGGAAGGTGAAATATGCTAGTACCTAGTTGAAAGGTCATGCATCTCTTTGTTGGGAGCATTTGCAAGTTGATAGACAAAAATGAGGTAAAGAAAAGATTAAGACATGGGATCAAATGATTGCTAAGTTGAAATCAAAGTTTTTTCCAACGAATTATCAAGTGGATTTGTTCCAAAAGTTGTAGAATGTGAGACAAAAGGAATCTAGTGTAAAGGAGTACACCGAAGCATTTTATAAGTTGAACATCAGATCTAGACATGTTGATGATGAAGTTGAACAAATTGCAAGATATTTGAATGGATTGTGGATGTCTATACAGGATGTGTTGGTATTGTGGATATGTTGCTTGGTTTTGTCATTGATGTCAACACTTATCAACACTTATCCTTCTGGAGATATTTGATTATGTTCACTCGCAACTTCAGTGACCTAGGCACAGTCACCAGTATTTGGTTCACCGATAGGTTATATTGTTCACCGACACTAAGGATGACTTGTTATCATCTAGAGATCACTTGGTTATGTCGAAGACATGGTTTGGACACTTTGTTTTGGAGATTTGATTATTTGTCTAAACAAGTTGACACATTTGTTGTTACTAGCAAATTGGTCTAGGTTATGGACTAGTTTGCATTATCTATTCCAGATAACCATGACACATTATGGAGATGGTTTAATTAATTAATACTATTGTTAAGCCGACATGATGTATCGCATCTTGACTTGTTATAATTAATTTTTATTGTAATATTCTTAGTGAGCCGGCGTACACATTTGGTCTTAGGTTTTGATATATATGTAAGATCTCAATTGTGAGATTAACATGGTATGGGTATGGTATGTAATAAGGTATTGTAATGTTATATTCAGTATATGTGAATATAAGAAGAGCTACTCACGTAGACATCATTTGAAGATTAAAGGAAGGTTTGAAGAAGACAATCAGAGCTTAACGGGTACTAAATCCAGCATAGAAGATGCCACTTTGAGCAGTACATTATCATTAGATTTAATCATCCATTTTGTAGTCAGTGTGACTCCCATTTTGTGATTGAGCAGTGAGCTCTAGGTAGCTGGCCTTTCTGCATGTGCAGATTCCATTTGTAGACACATACTATCTGTAGTAGTATCATCTGATTGTGGGTAAGGTTTCCCACCATGGTTTTTCCCCCTACAAGGGTTTCCACATACAAATCTTTGTGTTATGTGTTTTGGATATTGTTTCTCTTTTTGTTGCATGCATTAAGCTTCACCGGTACTATTATTAATTGTTAATCTGTTTACTAGCATTTAGTTTGGTTTACTAGTATTATGTTGCAAGTTTGGTTGAAGATGTATTTGAGATAAAATTATTAGACAACTGATTCACTAACCCCCCCTCAATTGCCTCTGGGTCCTAACAATTGGTATCAGAGAAAAGTCCTCTTTTTGCAGAAGTTTAACAACTTGAGGAGATTCTATGACAAATAACTATTTCAGGAAGGACAATCCGAACCTTGATGGAACTAATTATGATATATGGAAGATCAAAATGGAGACACATCTAAATTGCATTGGAAAATACATATGAGATGTTACACATAATGGTTATATTGGTCCTACACCATGTCAACCTAATCCACCTACATTGGCTAAGGATCAAGAGAATGATTGTAAAGAAAGAGAAGCACTTTTGAGTGCCTTGTCAGATCAACAAACCATGGGACTATCAGATCGATCTACTACTAAAGCTATTTGGGATAAGTTGGAGACATCGAATGAAGGTGATACCACTGTCAAAATTGCAAAACTAGAATGCTTCTAGGTGAGGTATGAAAATTTGAAAATGGAAGAAGATGAAAGATTTTTTTCTTTTATGGAAAGGTTAAATGAAATTGTTTTGGAAATACAATGTTGTGGAGGTTCCTTAAGTGAAGATGAAATTGTTTCTAAAGTTTTAAGAGCATTACTACCAACATACAAAATGAAAGTAAATGATATTAATGAGTTGAGAACTATGCCTAATACATCAGTATCTAGAGATACCTTGGTTGGAAAACTTTCAGTCTTTGAGCTTGAGGAGTTTGGTCATGTTGCTACAATTAAGACATATTTGGCTTTCAAAGCATCATCATCTGCACCATCTTCATCATCAACTGATAAATTTATTTGGAAAGCACTGTATGCAAGAGATCTTGAAGACATCAAAAGAGAAAATGAAGAATTTGAAGAGCTTGAAGCACTATTTGCAAGAAAAATGCCTAAAGGGCCTATTGGAAGTAAGTATGAAGGTAAAGCACCTTTTAAATGTTTTAACTATAATAAAATTGGTCATATGGAATCTAGATGTCTAGATAGACATGCAAGACCGAGAGAAGAAGCCAAAAGAACATATAAGCCTAACCCTGCATATCAGAGATACAGATTTAAGAAGAATAAAGACAAATCATGTTACTATGATGATGAAGGAGCTACTGATGATTCTGATGAAGAACTAGGAGACAATGGATGGGATTTTGTAGCAATAACTAAAGATCAATTGGCACCTACTATTCCACTGGTAGAACAAGCCCTGACAGCTAAAATTGAAGAAAAGGATGAATGGATTATAGATTCTGGATGTTCACATCACATGACCAGTGATAAAAGTAAATTCTTATCTTTTTAGGAATACAATGGAGGTTTAGTAAGATTTGGAGATGACAAAGCTTATTTGATCAGAGGAAAAGACACTATATCTTTTGATGGTAAGCACAATACTGACAATGTTTATTATATTGAAGGTTTGAAGCACAATCTTTTGTGTGTTGGTCAATAAGTTGAAAAAGGATTTCAGTTACAATTCAAGAATGGTAAATGCAAAATCATGAATAGAATTGGTTTGGAAGTTGCAACCGGCAGTCAAACAAAAGGTAATATCTTTCATTTGAAAAACATTGAAAAGACATGTGTGATTGCACATATTGATGAAAGTTGGTTATGGCATAAAAGACTTTGTCATGTAAATTTTGATTGCATTGTGAAGGTTAGTTCATCTAAGGCAGTAAGGGATTTACCTAAGATTGTAAAACCTCAGAATCTGATATGTAAGGAATGTCAATTGGGAAAGCAAGTTAGAACAACTTTCAAAAGCATTTATGAGAAAACCAATAATATTCTTGATTTAATTCATACTAACTTATGTGGTCCGGCAAGAACAAGAAGTCTACAGTGAGATAGATATTTTATGCTAATCATTGATGATTATTCTAGAATGTGTTCAGTTGCCTTTCTCAAGGAGAAATCAGAAGCTTTTGGGAAATTCAAATTATTCAAGGCACTTGTAGAGAATGAAACCAGCAAGAAAATCAAATGTTTAAGATCAGATCAAGGAGGTGAATTTACATCTAAGGAGTTCAATACATTTTGTGAAGTAAATGGAATTAGAAGACAACTATTAGCACCCCGGACACCTCAACAAAATGGAGTTGTGGAAAGGAAGAATAGAACTATTCTAGATGCAGCTAGAAGCATGATATCAGAAGCAAATATACCTCATGTATATTGGAGAGAAGCAGTGAATACAACGGTTTACACTTTCAACAGAGTTCACATCAAAGGTGAAACTGGTAAGACACCCTATGAATTATGGTTTGGTGATATTCCTACTCTTAAGTACTTTAGAATATTTGGAAGCAAATGTTACATTAGGAGAGATGAGTATATTGGAAAATTTGATCCTAGAAGTGATGAAGGAATGTTTCTTGGGTATTCATTTAAAAGCAAAGCATAGCGATGTTTTAATAAGAGATTGCATAAAATCATTGAAAGCGCAAATGTGAAGATTGATGAACACTTTAGAAGAGATTCAAGGTCTATGGACTCTGAACCGACAATTGAGATAATCACAAATGAACCTATACAGAATGCACTGATATAGAATGTTGATCTAGTCACACCAGCATCATCAAAGAATTCCACAGTGACTGAAGAATAACATCAAGTTAACACACCCGGGTAAGTTAGATTGAATCACTCTGAAAGTCAGATAATTGGGAATAAGTATCAAGGAGTTATGACTAGAGGAAGACTAGCAAATGAAGAGGTATGTTTAATTTCTCAAATTGAACCAGCATCAATTAATGAGGCATGTGAAGATAAAGATTGGATTAAAGCTATGGAAGATGAATTAGAACAAATTGAAAACAACAATACATGGACACTAGTTCCTCGGCCTAAAAATAAAAATGTAATTGGAACTAAATGGGTATTCAGAAATAAACTTAATGAAGATGGTAAGGTAATCAGAAGCAAAACAAGATTATTGTGTAAGGGATATTCAAAGAAAGAAGGAATTGATTACAATGAAACCTTTGCTTTGGTAGCTAGAATTGAGGTAGTCAGATTATTTCTTGCATTTGCAGCACACAAGAACTATAAAATTTATCAAATGGATGTTAAATGTGCATTTCTAAATGGTGATCTTGACGAGGAAGTTTACATTGAACAACTTGATGGATTTTCATTGACAAGTGATAAAGATATGGTTTGCAGGTTAAGGAAAGCTTTATATGGATTGAAGCAAGCTCCTAGAGCCTAGTATGCTAAATTGGACAAATATATTTTGAAGCTTGGTTACACTAAAGGTAATGCTGACAACAACTTATATTTCAAAGTGACTAATGAAGACATTTTGGTTATTGAAGTTTTTGTTGATGACATCATTTTTGGAGGAGAAGATGGATTGTGTAAATACTTTTCTAATAAGATGCAAGAAGAATTTGAAATGTATATGATTGGGGAGATAAAATTATTTTTAGGATTACAGATTTCTCAAACTGATAAAGGTATATTCTTATGTTAATCAATGTACTTGAAGGAATTACTGAAGAAATTTGGTATGGAAAACTCTAAACTGGTAAGTACTCCTATGACAACAACTGATAAACTATCATTGAAGGATGATTCAGCCCCTGTTAATCGAACAAGATATAAATCCATGATTGGAGGTTTACTATATTTGACACAAACAAGACCTGATATTATGAATGCAGTATGTATTGTTTCAAGATTTTAGAGTAATCCTAAGGAAAATCATGAATTAGTAGTGAAAAGGATTTTTTGGTATTTACAAAGCACAACAAATCTTGGTTTATGGTATCCTAAAGATGAAAATTTTGATTTATGTGCATACATCGATGCTAATTGGGTAGGAGATGTAGATGATAGAAAGAGCACCACTGGTAGGGCATTCTTTCTTGGTAGCAGATTGATTTCATGGTTGAGCAAGAAATAGAGTTGTACATCACTATCAACAACAGAATTGGAATATGTTGCAGCAACAACTTATTGTACTCGGGTATTATGGATTAATCAAATGTTGAAGGACATAAAGGTAAAATGCAAAGAACATATAATCATCTATTGTGATAATTCAGCAGCAATTGATATATCTAAGAATCCAGTATTTCACTCTAAAACTGAAATACAATTTTCTAAAAGAAAATGTTGAAGCAAAAGAAGTAAAATTGGTTTATGTGAATAATAAGAGTAGATTGCACATATCTTTACTAAGCCTTTTCCTAAGGACACCTTTGAATATCTCAGAGAGTAGCTTGGGCTTATACCCTCACCGGTAGAGACTTAGACAGTTGATGCTTGGCATCAAACCAATAGAATTTATAGAGAAACCTTTTTCCAGCTTTGATGGAGAAGAACTACTTCTCAGGGGGAGTAGTTGAATAAGTTGGTTCTATGAACTGGTTGTATCTAGTATTTACATTACTTTGGCATTTGATGTCAAAGGGGGAGAGATATCTATGGAAAAACAAATTATCCTTTATGGAGAGATCATTCATTGGGGGAGAGATTTTTACTCTCTGCATTTGTATTTAAATTTCTGGTATTGATCTATTCTAGAGATTGTTGGTTTTTTGTTTTATTTGCATTTCTGCTTTTGCACTGAGATGGTTTTTCCATCTTGTGTTGCCATCAATGCCAAAGGGGGAGATTGTTGGTATTATGGATATGTTGCTTGGTCTTGTCATTGATGTCAACACTTATCAACACTTATCCTTCTGGAGATCTTTGATTATGTTCACTGGCAAGTTCAGTGACCTATGCACACTCACTGGTATTTGGCTTACCGACAAGTTATATTGTTCACCGGCACTAAGGATGTCTTTTTATCATCTAGAGATCACTTGGTCATGTCGAAGACATGGTTTGGACACTTGGTTTTGGAGATTTGATTCTTTGTCTAAACGGGTTGACATATTTGCTATTACCGGCAAATTAGTCTAGGTTATGGACTGACATGCATTATCTATTCCAGATCAGCATGACATGTTATGGAGATGGTTTAGTCAATTAATATTATTGCTAAGCTCACATGATGCATTGCATCTTGACTTGTTATAATTGATTTTAATTGTAATATTCTTAGTGAACCGACCTACACATTTGGTCTTAGGTTTTGATATGTATGTAAGATCTCAATTGTGATATTAACATGGTATGGGTATGGTATGTAATAAGGTATTGTAAGGTTATATTTGGTTTATGTGAATATAAGAAGAGCTACTCATGCAAACATCATTTGAAAATTCAAGGAAGGTTTTAAGAAGACAATCGGAGCTTAACCGGTACTGAATCCAGCATAGAAGATGCCACTTTGAGTAGTACATTATCATTGGATTTAATCATCCATTTTATAGTCAATGTGACTCCCATTCTATGATTGAGCAGTAAGCTCTAGGCAGCTGGCCTTTTTGCATGTGCAGACTCCATTTGTAAACACATACTATTTGCAGTAGTATCATCTAATTGTGGGTAAGGTTTCCCACCGTTGTTTTCCCCCTTACAGGGTTTTCATGTACAAATCTCTCTGTTATGTGTTTTGGATATTGTTTCTCATTTTTTTTCATGCATTAAGCTTCATCGATACTATTATTAACTATTAATCTATTTATCGGCATTTAGTTTGGTTTAGTGGTATTGTGTTTCAAGTTTGGTTAAAGATGTAATTAAGATAAAATTATTAGACAACTGATTCCCCCCCCTTCAGTTGCCTCTGGGTCCTAACAAGATGAACTCGGTATGATCAAATTGGAGAGTGTTGAAGAGGCATACCAATATGCACTAAATGTTGAAGAGAAATTGAACAAACGACATGAGTAAAGATAGAGAGGTAGAGGTGGAAGGTTTACCAGAGGAAAAGGATGTGAGAAAAGAAGGTAATTCATATCGGAAGCATGATAAAAAAATTTACCAGAGGAGAGAACCAGATGGTTACTGAAATGATAACTTTGGAAGACAATACAAGAGGACATTTAGAGGAACTTTCTTTAAGTGTGGAGGAGAAGGACACAATGCATTTGAGTGTAAGAAGACACATGCTACCGGAAGAGAAGCAGTGGTGGAAGAAAACCCCACCAGATCAGACAGTAAAATAGAATATGGAGAACTGTTGATGATGAGGAGAGCTTTGTGTCATACCAAAGGAGATGAAGAGCCCTTGTAGAGGAATAATCTATTCAAAAATAGATGTAAGGTATTTGGTAAGTGTTGTAAAGTTGTTATTGATATTGGTAGTTTAGATAATCTTGTTTTAGAAGAGATGGTGAATAAGTTGAAATTGGATAGGTTGAAACACCCTAAGCTTTATTAGATAGTATGGATCCAGGATGAACATAAGTTTGTAGTAAGTGAACAATGTTTGGTGAAATTGAAAATTGGGAACTTAATCATGATGAAGTTTTGTGTGATATTATGCCTATGGATATTTGTCATCTTTTGTTGGGAAGACCTTGGCTGTTTGATAGATAGGCATTACATGATGGGAGGAAGAATACATACACTATTGTGGCCAATGGGATGAAGAAAACATTGTTACCTTTGGAGGAACCTTTGAAGAATGAAGTCTATACAAATTCCAGAATCTATTTAGTAGATGGAAGAAAATTCATGGATGGACTGAGACATAAGAATGTGTGTTTTTCCTTAATTCCTAAGAAGATTGAGAGAGTGGAACCGGAAGAAGACCACCTGGCAAAGATAAGAGATTTGCTGACAGAATATGAGGACATCATTTTAGATTATGCACCTGATGGATTGCCACCTATTAGAAGTATTAGTCATTGCATGGACTTGGTTCCTGGAGCTAGTTTGCCTAACAAAGCTAGACATTGGTTAACACTGACAGAAAATGAAGATCTGAATAGACAAGTGTAGGAGTTGTTGAAGAAATGTTTGATTAGGGATATTTTGAGCCCTTGTACAGTACCAATAGTATTAGCACCTAAGAAAAATGGACAATGGAGGATGTGTACCGATTCAAGAGCAATAAAAAAGATCATAGTGAAATACCAATTTACTTTGCCTATGATGGATGACATAATGGACTGTTTGAGTGGAGCAAAATACTTTGCAAAGATAGATTTGAAGAGTAGATATTATCATGTCAGAATCAGAGAAGGTGGTGAGTGGAAGATAACATTTAAGATAAATGAAGGACTATATGAATGGTTGGTGATGTCTTTTGGATTGACTAGTGCACCGCATACTTTCATGAGGCCGATGAATGAGGTATTGGAGAAATTATTGGGTAAGTTTGTTATTGTGTATTTGGATGACATTCTAATTTTTAGTAAAACAAGAGAGGAGCATTTGTTGCCATTAAGACAAGTTTTGCAGAGGTTGAGAGAAGAAAAGTTGTTGATCAATATCAAGAAGTGTACTTTCATGAAGGATGAGTTAGTCTATTTAAGATTTGTGATATCTCATGATGGTTTGAAGATGGAACCTGAGAAAGTGAAAGCCATCGTTGAGTGGCCTACACCGGAAAGAATTAGGGAGGAAAGATTATTTCATGGGTTGGATAGTTTTTACTGAAAGTTTATTAGAAATTTTAGTTCAGTTTGTAACCCTATGAATGAGACCATGATAGGAGATCAGAAGGAATTCAAGTGGACCACCAGAGAAAATTAAAGTTTTGAATTGTTGAAGTAGAAAGTGACTAAGCAACCTATGTTAGCTTTACCAGATTTCAATAAAGTATGTCAAGTGGATTTTGATGCAAGTGGAACAACAATAGGAGTAGTTTTGGGTCAAGAAGGGAGAGAAGCAGCCATTTTCAGTGATAAATTGAATGATGCCCAAAAGAGATATTATATGTATGATAAGGAATTTAATGCCATAGTCCAAGCCTTGAAGAAGTGGAGACATTACTTGTTGCCTAAGGAGTTTGTGTTGTATACAGATCATCAAGATTTGTAGTATTTGAACAATTAGAGTAAGTTGAATTAGAGACATATGCAATGGGTAGAATTCTTGCAGAGTTACACCTTTGTGTTGAATCATAGAAGTGTAAAATATAACAAATTTGTTGATGCAATGAGTAGGAGAAGAAATTTGTTGATAGAGATGAGAGTGATAGTATTAGGTTTTGAAGATTTGAAGACCTTGTATTATGAAGACCTAGATTTTTCAAAACCTTGGAAAGCATGTAGAGAACCAGTTATGGTTGATAGGAGAAAATGGTTGGATTATTTCATTCAGGATGGGATTTTATTCAGGGGAGTTTAGTTGTGCATACCTAAGGGTTCCATGAGAGAGAACCTGATAAAAGAGAAACATAGTAGAGGTTTAGCTAGACATTTTGGCATTGACAAAATAGTTGCATTGGTGAATGAGCATTACTTTTGGCCCCATATTTATAAGGATATGTGCAGAGTTGTGGAGTTTATCAAATTGCAAAAGGTAGTAGTCAGAATGTGGGATTGTATAAACCTTTGACTATACCAGTAAGACCTTGGGAAGATATAAGCATGGATTTTTTTACTTGGATTTCCTAAGACACTGAGAGGGAATGATTCTATATTTCTTGTAGTGGATATATTTTTGAAGATGGCTCATTTCATACCTTGTAAGAACACATCAGATGCATTGCATGTAGAAGACCTATTTTTCAAGGAAGTAGTGAGATTGCATGGATTACCATAGATCATAGTTTCAAATAGAGACACAAAATTTGTTGGCTATTTTTTGATGGGGTACACCTAGGTTGCTCAACACTTCACCTAGCTAGTGTTGCTCAACTGCACCAACTCACTAGGCCTAGTTTCTCTCTAGACCTTCAATTCCTTCTCAATCTCTTCTATGGATTGATTATTTTTCTTTCTAAGGTGTTTTCTTCAAGTGTTTTGGCTAGGAACCCTACCAATTCATAGTGCTTCTCAGGTGCTCAATTATGGCTTCTTGGCTTCAAGTTGTCAAAATGACCTCCTATCATTGTAAGATGTTGCAGAGGTGTCGAGGTGTCTACTAACATGTTTTTGTTCATTTGGGTTCCATTAGTGGCTAGCAATCATTAGGTTTCTTAAGGATTTCAAAATCTTTCCTAGAAAAGGGCTACAAGGAATTAGCCCTAATTAGGCCTCCAAATTCGGTTTTCTAGGGCTTGGGTGAAAAAAATTAAAAGGACCCCCAAATAAGTTTTTATTTTCCTAAAAGATACACCTATCCCTATAGGATTTTTGTAGTTTTGGCCCCTAGTTTCACCGTATAATGCATGAACCCCAAAATGAGTGTTTTGAAGGGTTTACAAGGCCTTTAACCAGCAGTGAATGAACAAATTGGGGTTTTTGTATCAAAATGATTTGTCAAAGATTCTCCCTACATGGACAAGTCTTCCCCAAGTCCATGAACCCCTCCAAACTCTGAATTGGTGATTTGGCACACACCCCTACACTTAGCACTTCATTTTCACCTTATTTCCTCTAGTCGGGTTGCTCCTGGACTCGCCTAGAATATGGTGACAATCATACTTAAACTCCTCTCTATCACTTGAACCTACATATTTACACTATATAGAGGGTTTCTCATCATGTCCCAACAAGCTATGATGGAAAAATGTGTGGAACTCATGGGGCAACCATATTTACAAGAAAATTGCTATTTATAAGCGGAAATGGGTAGTTTGCAAACTTGAACAAGAAAACACCAATGAACAATATTTACAAGACTCTAAACTGAACCAAAAAATCAATAAAACACAAGAGTAACTCAATCCATTTCTAGATCAATGGATTCAATCCATATTCAATTGCAAAATGAGTAAAATCAAGCAAAAATGCTGCCAACAAGACTGAAAAATAAGTAGTTTCAGTTGTTGAACTTACATCACACTCTTCTCCAACTTATACAACATTGGAAAAAATGTAAGAGAGGGTATATATAGTTTTCCCATGTGTGGATTCCTCCAAGGGCGTTAAACAATCCCAACTCCAATGCTAACCAATTCAGGACAAAAGTTGTCATGACAACTTTTTGCAACTTTGCATTTTTTGCACTTTTGGTCTTTCCCACCTACAAGACCTATTCCAAGTCATCACAAATGAATTTTAAAACTTTCCTAATACCTATTTAACCCTCCCTAATTCTTATACCAAGTTTTGACACTTTTGACAAACAAAAAGGTCAATTACCTACTCAAACCCACTATTTAAACAAAAAATGAAAACCTAAGAAGAATGAACTCAACCTAGGCCTACATTGACACAAAATACTAACTCTTGGACCCTCCTAGATTCCTTATTCACTACTGAATTGGCTAGGGTAAGTACAATCCAAAATTGTGAAAGCTAATTTGCCTAAGTCCTAGGTGCTCCTGCACCATTCTTCCAAACAAAACAAGATCATGTCACCTCTTTGGGAATTAGATTTTGATCGATCCCAAGCTTCTTAAACTCTATCTCCATCACCCATGTAGCTTCAAAATTATTCATACCCTACCATTTTATTAGGTGCTCCCAATAGAATTGATGCCTTGTCTTCTTGGTGATCCTTAAGCTCAACACCTTTTCGGCCTTTGGGTTTGGTTTGGCTAGTAACTGAAGGTTGTTCACATCAATTGAAACCTCTGAGTGACTACAATCTAAACCTTGAAATAGTCCCTTCTATGCAACTAAGTCTGCTATATTGAAAACTGGTGACAAGCCTATGTCACTAGGTAGATCCACCTTGTATGCATTTTCTCCATACTTGGCTAGAATGGCACATGGACCTATCCTCATCATTTGCAACTTGTTTGGAACTCCTTGTTGTAGCCTTGCTTTGTTCAAGTGCACCATGACAAGATCCTGCACTTAAAATTGTAGATTCTTCCTCTTTTCATCAACTTTTTGTTTTAGTTTGCTTGTGTTCTCCATCAGTGCTTGTTTAACTAAATCATGGACCTCCTTCATTGATTGAGCAAAGTCCTCTACATATCCAATTCTCTCTACTGCACTTCCTAAGTCTCTCAACTCCAAAATTCCTCTTGGGTGCACACCATAGACCACTTCAAAAGGGCTCTTTCTGGTAGTCTTATTTATGGTGTCATTGTATGCATATTCACCTTGTGAGAGTATTTGATCCCATGTTTGACCATATTGCTTAGTAAGGTACCTTAACAAGTTTCCCAAGCTTCTATTCACCACTTTGGTATGCCCATCTATTTGAGGATGGTAGGCTTATCCAAAAGAGAGGTTGGTGCCAAGCTTTTGCCATAGTGTCTTCCAAAAGTGACTCATGAACTTTAAGTCCCTATCTAAAACAATGCTCATGGGTAAACCATGTATCCTCACCACCTCTTTGAAGAATAATTGAGCAATTTGGCAAGCATCATGAGTAGTCTTGCAAGGCACAAAGTGAGCCATTTTGCTAAATCTATCCACAATGACATAAATGTTGTCATATCCCTGCATTTTCCTTGGTAAACCTACTACAAAATACATGCTAATGCATTCCCAAGGTCTATTTAGTATGGGAAGAGGTTGGTATAAACCGACATTTGTAGAAGTACCCTTGGCCTTTTGGCAAACTATGCAAGTCTCCACATATTTCTTCACATCTTGATTCATCCTTGGCCAATAATAGTATCTTTGAACCAACTCTCGATTCTTGTTGACTCCAAAATGTCCACAAAGGCTACCATTATGCTTCTCTTGAATAAGGTTTTCCCTCATTAAGCATCTAGGCACACAAAGCTGCCCACCCTTGAACAATAGTTCATTTTACAAGGTAAAATCAGAATACTCATTATGGAAGTGATTTTGGTACTCCTTACACACCTTGTAGGCATTTGAGAAGTCTTCATCCTCAGGGTATAAGTCTCTAAAACTGTCCACACCTATGCTTCTCAATTGGATTTCTTGGACTGTCAAAATTCTTCTACTCAATGCATCAACTACCTAGTTTAATTGACCTTTCCTATGCTTAATGGTGAATGTATAGGCCTGCATATACTCCATCCATTTCATGTGTTTATGACTGAGTTTATCTTGTGAGTTTAGGAAACTCAAGGCTTGGTTGTCCGTATAGACCACAAATTCTTTAGGGAGGAGATAGTGTCTCCACTTCTTCAATGCCTGCACTAAAGCATACAACTCAAGATCATAAGAGGAGTACTTCCTCTTGGCATCACTTAGCTTCTCACTATGGAAAGCGACTGGTCTTTCTTCTTGGCTTAGGACAACACCTACTACAACATTGCTTGCATCACATTATACAATGAAAAGTTTCTCAAAACTAGGCAACACTAGTACCGATTGGGTAACTATTTTCTCCTTCAAGGTTTTAAAACCTTTGTTTTCTACTTTACCCCACTAAAACTTTGCCTTTACTCCACTCTAATGGTGTCTAGCATGGGTGTGCATATAGCACTGAATGACCTAATGAACTTCCTGTAGTACTAAGGTAGTCCATGGAAGCTTCTCACTTCTGTTGTTGTCTTAGGAGTAGGCCAATTTACATTGGCATCAACCTTTCTTGGATCCATCTTGAGGTTTCCTTGAGACAACACAAACCCAAGGTAAACCAACTCCTTCTTGACAAACTCACACTTATCCAAATTCATGGTTAGCTTTTCATCATACAATCTTTGTAATACATCTTGCAAATGATTAATGTGATCTGCCCTATCTTTACTGAAAATGAGAATATCATCAAGATATACTACCATAAATTTACCTATGAAGTCTTTCATCACCTTATTCATGAGTCTTATGAAGGTGCTTGGAGCATTGGATAAGCCAAATGGCATTACAAGCCACTCATAAAGACCCTTAGTAGTCTTAAATGCAATTTTCCATTCATCGCCCTCCTTAATCCTAATTTGATGATAGCCACTCTTAAGGACAATCTTGGTAAAGTACTTGGCTTCCCATAAAAAATCCATTAGGTCTTCTATTCTAGGAATATGGAACCTATATCTGATGATGATCCTAGTTATGGCTCTAGAATCAGTACACAATCTCCAAGTACCACCTTTCTTTGGTGCTAACATGGTAGGGACAACACAAGGGCTAATACTTTTCCTAATTAGGCCTTGGTCTAAGAGCTCTTGGATTTTCTTAGCAATTTCAACATTTTGTTGAGTCATTTTATTAGCTACCTTATTAGGCAAGGATGCTTTGAGAATGAAGTCTATTTGATGGCTTATGGTTCTTTTAGGAGGTAAGGTGGCTGGCTATCCTTCACTTAATATTCCTTTGAATTTCTTCAACAAATCTTGCACCTCTAATGGGCTGCCCTCTTTTCTCCTTCCTTAAGGATAGATTGGATCTTGAATGTGACTCCATCTTTCTTGAATGAGTATGCATTCTTGGCTCCACCATGGATATCTTGTCTATCAAATTTCCATGGTCTTCCCAATAGAAGATGGCATGCATCCATGGGTAGGACATCACATAACACCTTGTCCTTATACCTTGCAATGGTAAAATCCACCCATGCTTGCTCATTGACTAGGACAAGTTGGCCTTTGTTCAACCAAGTGACTCTATAGGGATTGTTGTAAGGTATCCTTTTAAATTTGAGCTTACTCCCTACCTCTTCTGACATAATGTTGTCTATAGACCCAGAATCAATGATCACCTTCCACGCTTTTTCCATAATCTTGCATTTGATCCTAAATAAGGATCTTATTTGACTTGGCTCTTCTCTGACCGGTTCTTTGATCAATGTTCTCCTTATCATCAAGTTGTCACCTACCTCTGACTCTAAGGCAAATTATGAAGTCTTGATGCTTGAAGACTCTTCTTGGAGATAGCTCACTCTTCTTTCACCACCATGTGATGATGATCCTTCTCTGGACACCTATATGTTGGATGACCAAGTTGGTTACAATGGTAACACTTCATTGTTGCAAAGTATGAGGAACCTCTACCTTCACCACTAGATCTTCCTTTGAAACCATTATTGGATCCCCTTCCTCTATTGAATCCTCCTTTACTACTGCCACTATCTTGCTACTTAGTGAGTTTAAACTCTCCTTGTATTCTTTGTTCAGAACTTCTTCCTCCAAAGTCTCCTCTATGGACTCTATTGTATTTTTTTCTACCCCTGCCCTTATTGTTGCTTGAGTCATGTCTTCTTTTCAGTTTTTCCTCCACCTTAAGGGAAAGTTGATAGGTTTGATGGACTGTTTTTGGGCTCATTAGATTAATTTCTTCTTGGATGTTCCACTGTAGACCATTTAGGTACCTAGCAACCTTGAGACTCTCCTCTTCCACCGCATGAGATCTAAGATTGAGTTTGTGAAACTCCTCCATATAGCTACTCACATAAAGATCTTTTTGTCTTAAGTTTTTCCTCTTCCTATGAATTTGCTCTTCATAGTCATTAGGGAGATAGACTTATTTGATTTTGACTAACATCCCTTTCCAAGAAGAGATGGGTGCTTTGCCCATTTTCTTCCTTTCATCTTGCACAAATTTCCACTATGTGAGAGCATCTCCTCTCATCCTTGACTTGGCTACCTTGACTCTCTGGGCTTCAGTTATGCCTTCACATTCAAAATAGTTCTCCATACCTTCTATCCATTCTAGGACTACTTCTGCCTCCATCTTACCAGTGAACAATGACAATCCTTCTAGTGATTTGCCACTCAAGGGCTTCAATGCCTTCAAGAAAGGTTATTTCTCTAGGATAGGATTAGGTTCAGGTATCTTGTCTATCTTTGACACTTCTTTACCCTTCCCATCTACTCCTTCCACCTTTACCAATACTTCATCTACCTTGGTTTCTACCTCTCCAAGCTTACTCTCTAATTATAGCAACTCCTCCTTCAGGAGTATATTCTCTTCCTCCTGATCATCCACTTTCTTTGCCAACTCTACATTGGTTACCATGTTTTTGTCTCCTACAAATTCCACTGAGGACATCTACTCACCTAGCCCAAATCTTATAAGCTCTGATACCAATTTGATGGGGTACACCTACATTGCTCAACACTTCACCTAGCTGGTGTTGCTCAATGGCACCAATTCACCAGGCCTAGTTTCTCTCTAGACCTTCAATTCCTTCTTAATCTCTTCTAGGGCTTGATTCTTTTTCTTTCTAAGGTGTTTGCTTCAAGTATTTTGTCTAGGAACCCTACCAATTCACAACGCTTCTCAGGTGCTCAATTATGGTTTCTTGGCTTCAAGTTGTCAAAATGACCTCCTATCATTGTAAGATGTTGCAGAGGTGTGGAGGTTTCTACTAACATGTTTTGTATGAATTTGGGGTCCATTAGTGGCTAGCAATCATTAGGTTTCTTACCGATTTCAAAATCTTGCCTAGAAAAGGGCTACAAGGAATTAGCTCTAATTAGGCCTCCAAATCCGGTTTTATAGGACTTGGGTGAAAATGATTCAAAGGACCCCAAAATAAGTTTGGATTTTATTCAAAGATACACCTATCCCTAAAGGATTTTTGTGGTTTTGGCCCATG
The DNA here is from genome assembly GCF_030272615.1 of Cryptomeria japonica. NCBI lineage: Eukaryota > Viridiplantae > Streptophyta > Pinopsida > Cupressales > Cupressaceae > Cryptomeria > Cryptomeria japonica. Next base: position 117,292,488 of record NC_081408.1, on the reverse strand, counting down.
GTTTCACCGTACAATGTATGAACCCCAAAATGAGGGTTTTGAAGGGTTTACAAGGCCTTTAACTGACAGTGAATGAAAAAATTGGGATTTGGGTATCAAAAGGATTTTTCAAAGCTTATCCTTGCATGGAAAATTCTTCCTCAACTCAATGAACCCCTCCAAACTCTAAATTGGTGATTTGGCACACAGCCCTGCACTTAGCACCTCATTTTCACCTTATTTCCTCTAACTGGGTTGCTCCTGGAGTCACCTAGAATAAGGTGACAGTCATACTTAAAGTCCTCTCCAAAAATTAAACCTAAATATGTACACTATACATATGGTTTCCCATCATTTCCCAACAAGCCGTGATGGCAGCATGGGTGGAACTCATGGGGCAACCATATTTGCAAGAAAATTGCTATTTAAAAGCCAAAACGAGTTGTTTGCAAACTTGAACAAGAAAACACCAATGAACAGTATTTATAGGACTCTAAACTGAACCAAAAACTCAATAAAACATATGAGTAACTCAATCCAATTTTGGATCAATGGATTCAATCCATATTCAATTGCAAAATGAGTAAAATCAAGCAAAAATGCTGCCAACAAGACTGAAAAATGAGTAGTTTTAGTTGTTGAACTTACATCACACACTTCTCCAACTTCTCCAACCTTGGAAAACATGAAAGAGAGGGTATATATAGGTTTCGCACATGTGGATTCTGCCAAGGGCGTTAAATAATCCCTAACTCCAATGCTAACCAATTCAAGACAAAAGTTGTCTTGACAACTTTTTGCAACTTTGCAATTTTTGCACTTTTGGTCTTTCCCACCTACAAGACCTATTCCAAGTCATCACAAATGACTTTTAAAACTTTCCTAATAACTATTTAACCCTCCCTAATTCTTATACCAAGTTTTGACACTTTTGACCAACAAAAAGGTTAATTACCTACTCAAACCCACTATTTACACAAAAAATGCAAACCTAAGAAGAATGAACTCAACCTAGGCCTACATTGACACAAAATACTAACTCTTGGACCCTTCTTGAGTCCTTATTCACTACTAACTTGGCTAGGGTCAATACAAGCCAAAATTGTGAAATTTAAATTGCCTAAGTCCTAGGTGCTCCTGCACCATTTTTGGAAAACACTTTGGAAGAAGATGAAGACGGATTTGAAGTTCAGTTCTCTTTTTCATCCACAGACTGATGGACATACAAAATTTGTTAACCAGAGTTTGGGAAACTTGTTGAGATGTTTAGTGGGAGACAAAACCAGAAGTTGGGATTTTATCCTTACACAAGAAGAGTTTGCCTACAACAATTTAGTGAATAGATGTATTGGAAAAACATCTTTTGTGATTGTTACCAGAGTGTATTCTAGAGGAATATCAGAATTGAGAGACATTAGCAGTGAAGACCGAAAGAGTTTAGAAGTAGAAAATTTTGCAGATCACATGGTAGCATTGTATATTCAAGTTAAACGACATCTAGAAGACATGAACAACAAATTTAAGGACAAGGCAGATGAGAAGAGGAGACATAAGAAATTTGAACTTGGCGATGAAGTGATGGTATATCTCAGAAAAGAGAGATTCCCAGTTGGAACTTACAATAAGTTGCAAATGAAGAAGTTTGGACCCTATAAGATTTTGAGGAAATTCAGTTTTGGAAATGCATATGAAGTGGACCTACCGGATAGTCTAATTATTTCACGTATATTCAACATTGCATATCTTCAAGAGTACCATGAACTAGAATTCAGTGAGGACAATGTTGCAGACCTTGAGAAACAATTTCCTTGAAAGGAACCGAATCAGATTGAAGAGATTTTGGATAGTAGGATTGGGCATAGTACCTAGACCAGTCAGTAGAAAAAATATCTTGTGAAGTGGAAGGGTAGACTAGTTGAAGATTCATCTTGGATTTCTCAGGCAAAGGTAGACCACCTTGGTTTCCCTCTAACCCCAACAAAGTGAGAGGGTCATTTTTTCATTAACCTCAGATGTTTGATGCAAGAGCATCCCCAGTTCACAATAATCTTGCATCAACCAAAAATATTTTCCTTTCTATTTTTCTTTCTATTTTCAATTTTAGTTTTCCTTTCTGCATGTCTTGGTTTTGGCTCACCAGATCCTTTGGATTTGGAGTCTACTTGAAGACTCCATCATATTTCTTTCTTTCAGACCACATCTCATTTGGATCATTTTCCAACGAGATATCATGATCGGTTTCCATGACAGTTTCTTTTTACCGGTTGTTCCTTTGTTACATGTTGCCTAAGACCTATTCTAGTGATCTACCACAACCCATTATGAAGCTTGCGGAGCCTTGGGAGTTGATTTTGATATTCCTTGGCATATGGATGACCTTTTCTCGTGATCTACATTTCATCCTTTGTATTTTTCGGAGGAATCTCTTGGCGGAGGCCGACCTTGTTTATTTTACATGTTAGGTCTTATTCTTTGGGTTTTGATCCCTTTTGGGCCGACTAGATCTTTTGGATCGATATATATATATTTAATCATGCTTTAAAATGTAATCAATTAGAATCAATTAGAGTATCAAATAGATAGACTATACCTAGAAGATAGATCTTTCGATTCAAGGTCCCGGTTGTGACCTATTCTAGTAGGCCTGTGTGCTGGTATGTTGTAACCCAATTGTTATTGGTTGGGTGTAATCAAATTTCATGCAATAAAACTATCTGTTTTGTATTCCCTCCATCATATATGTGTGTTTATGTTGTGTATACTCTTGTTGACTACTCCAGATTAATCTCTTTGAGGTCCCTCCTCACCAGTGACTGGTTCACATTCTATGTTGCACTTACATCATTCCTTGTATCATATCTACCATAATGACATCATGGTCTTTCATATTATCATGCAATAAACAAATATTACCTATATACCTTCAATGTATGGAAATAAGGTTCATAGCTTTATGCATGCAAACTTGGTGCAAAACCTATTCGATAATGACTACATTAAAATAAGAATGAAATCAATATATTCAATCGTAATAGAAGCAAATGATGATTGTAATCCACTCCTCTTTGTTTGAGTTCATAATGCAATTGGAAATATGTGAATTGAGTGCAAGACCTAGTCTTAATGATGTGAAATTTATAAGAATTAGAAAATATAAAAATCCTTAGATTAGATATGTAGACACGAGATTTAGATATGTAAAGGGGATGTACAATGGCACTTGTGTCTATAAAATTTGGCTTGAAGGTATAGGACAAGGTCTCTTGGGGAAACCCTCTTGTCCAACTATCAAATGTGAATGAAGAAGAAACTTTTGGAATCATAATGTCACTAAGAAAATTTAACTCCGATCGTCTTCATATGTTTTGCTGGAATATTTGATTGTACCTTAGAGAATGATTGTGTAAGGTAGGAAAATGGAAAAACATCAAACCAATATGATATTAGGAAACCAGAAACCTAAATTACAATGAAAATAGATCCTATCACATTCAATAAAGGAATAGAAATTGCAAACCAAAATGTGGATGTTGGCTCCATTGACCTCCATTTTTTCTCTTTTTCCTCCAAATATGTTGTGGGTCTCACCTACAAGTGCAAAAGTGAGCAATAAAGAAAGATTGCAAGTCAAATCGACAACGTGAGGATACTCGAGAAGTTGTTGTTGAAAATGAGCAATGAGAGCTCAATTTATAGACTTTGAAATCACTTTGAATGGACAAGATCAATTCAATCCAATGGTTGAGATTTTGTGCAAGGATGAGTTAAAAGAGAATTTTCCATTAGAAGTGAAGAGAAAAAAGGTGTTAAATCAAAAAGAAAATGGAAACTTCCATTTGAACTCCAAATATTCCATTTAAACTCGAATGAGGTGGAATTAATATTTTAAAATTATTAATTCCATCAATAACTCAAATTTACCAATTAATATAAAAAAATATTAATTGTAGGAAAAAAGGTGAAATAAAAAATAAATATTAATTTACATATTCAAAAGGGAGGACATGTTAGTAAGAAAGGGGATTGATTAATTATTTAATTATTAGACCTAGGGAAAAATGATTTGAACAATTTAAGATATCAACTCAATTGTTGAATTAGGTCATAATAGTGATGATCGATTGGCTACTAATTGATAAAAAATAATGACAATTGACTGAGGTTGACAACAAAATAGGACAAAGATCGAAAAAGACCCAAGATTGATAACGATTTTGATAAGAGACTAATAAGATCGATTGATAAAGTGCCATGAAAGGCAAATAATGTGTCACAGAGGAATAATTGAAATTGATTGATAAAGAGGTTGATAATTAATGACTGATTAATTATCAACAAAGAGGGATTTGAGTCTAATTTTCAAAATGACACCAATTCAAATGATTTAAAAATGATAAAATGTCAATCATATTGATTTAGGACCAAATGTAAATGAACAAGACTGATTAGGGTTGGATTTGAAATGAACTGAAACCAGAGGAATGATACAATGTCAACATGTGATGAAGATCAAATGTGACATAGAAGACATGTTAAAAATTAGGTTAGCGATGTAGGAGTGATGACCAATTTTGAGTGTCTATAGATTGCATGCACACAGAAAGAGGGTAGATGGTATTTTTTATAGAGGTTTCTATATGTCAAACCCTAGATTCAAAATTAACCCTTGAATTGAAATGATTGATTGAACTAATTATACCTTAAATTGATAAAGCAATGTCCTTGGGATAGATCCTCCATGTGTTGATGTAATAAAATGATAAATCACATAAAATCATTATAAAATAAATATTGAAAACATTATTGAATATGCCTTGATGTAGCTTTCTTCTCCATGAATTAGATTTGTTTTTGAATTGGAATGATATTATAATGAAATAATGAGATAAGAATGTGATAGATAAATGAGTTGAGATGGATGCCTTATATAAAGATTTTATAATAAAATCACCTTTAGACCAACTTAAAATTATTATTATTTTGCACAGACCTCTAGATTTGAATAAGATAGGACTACCATATTATCCTAGACATGTGTTATACTTGCACATATTTTTTCTTTATTTGTTGTGTGCAAAAATATTGGTATCATTTAAGGGATTAAAAATGTACATAATTTTTTTTTTTTTAATTTAGTCTTAGACTATATAAGTCGTGGAGCTAAATCTACCATTATATGATGCACATTAGCTCATAAAATAATTTATATGTATGACATCATTCTATAAATTATTGTCTAAGATATAGAACACTTTTTAGGTTTTCTACCTTTAAATGTTTAACACCCATTATTTTCCTTGTGGTTGCTACTTTTAGGCTTCTTAGAAAGTATTTTGAGTATTATTCGCTAATTTTGTATATTCTTTCTTCAATTTAGACCATTATAAAAGTGTGTTGTATAGTCTTTTAGTGATTTTTTAAAAAATGTTTTCCATTACTATTATATTACATCTTTTTAATTTTTCTAATAAGAAAACGAATAATTTACTATATCTCCAATATATATGAATTTATGACCTATTATTAAAAATACATAAAAATATATATCCAAAAATAATATTAGAAATCTAACTTATTTATTTATAAAAAATTATTCTATGTAAATAAAATAATATATCATATTCCATTCTTTTATTTATGCTATTTAACATATAACTTATAACAGTATATCCATGACAGTCCCTTCCAATATAAAAACTAATAAAAGATTTTATAATTAAAAAATAAATAAAAAAGAATTATAAATGTTTATTTCTCTTGCCTTTACGTAGACTACGTAACTGTCAAATTTAAAGTCCCACAAAAATAACAAAATTCTCGAGTGTCCTTTTGTGCGTCCAAATAAACCTGATTTATTTTGGGTCTATACAAACCCAAGCGTCAAGCTCCTAACCAACCATAACGTTTAATTTTAATAAAGGTCAATAATGTCATATTCCTACTCACCCATACTTTTCCTAGAGTTGTTTTCAATAAACATAGAGAATTCGTCCATTATCTTTTATCAGTTGTATTTGGCCTACAAAACTAGGCAGAAATAATTGCCTTCTATACTATCTATGATTTAGTAGGTTTAATTTGTGTTTTGATTGAATTTATCTATGGTAGTAGGTAATTATTAAATATAAAAATAATTAGTTGAGCACCTCTAGTTTATTTTGAGTTTGTCTTTATTTGTAGTGATAAGTATAGTAAAAGAGATAAAATATAAAAAATTGAGTTGATTTTGAATATGTTATAGTAGTAGATGAAATATTATATTTATATATTTTTTAATCATAAATTACTATGAATTGTAAGAAATTTAATTGAATTACAAACTAATCAAACTCATTGGAAAAATATGTATACTTTTCTTTATTTTATTTTTTAATAAAATAAATATTGTTGATACTTTTACTATTCAATAGCTTTCTTGATTAGGTATGAGTACTAAATATCAAAATATTTCTTTGAAAAAATATGTTATCATTAAATTCGAACTTATTACACTAAACTCTTTATAAATACAAAGATTCCACTAACATGTAATTAATAGAGATAAAGAAACATTGAAAGAAAATGTAGTTATAAACTGTAACTATATTATTTAAAATGTTTTTCATTGTATTGAATAGTAACTTCATATCTTTATCATATATGTTTTTATTTATCTTTATATTTATTATTTTACTATTTTTAATTTACTATTTTTTATAACATTGTATATTTTATATATGAATATGCTATAATTGATTTAAAGAAAATATCTTATTTAACTTTTTTCGAAGAATAATATAAGTTACACTATTAAAAAAAAATTAAATTGCACTCAAATTATAAGAATTTTAAAAAAAATTAAGACTAAAACAATAAATATATATCACTCAACACAACAACATAAGAGATCAAGTTATTGATTGAGCTAATGGCAGGAGTGGGAGCAGGAGCGACGGGAGTGACTGGTGCGAGCGGTTTGAATTCGAATGGAGCAAGAGTGGGAATTTCAAGCAATGAAGGTTCTAGGGGATCCCACATGATCTCCTTCATGGGAGAAACAAAATCTGAAGCTACTGATGGTAGTCTCAACAGAACTTGGGATGGAGGTACTTTACAGGCTCCATCAAAAGGAAAAGCTAACAAAACCAACAAACCTTGTGGTGTGGAGGGTCCCAAGGATTCTGCAAAGATTCATAGGACTCTGGTTTCTTTGGATTGCAACAAGAAATGGACTACTTTGTTGGGTCAAAACTTAAAGGTAAGGCAATTTCACCTGTTCCCCATAAAGTGGACCTGGATTCTAGGTCTTGTTCTATTTCTATTCTGAATTGTATCATGGAAATGAATATGGCTAACCTGGCCTCTATCCTGGTTGGTAAGTTTGTTGGACCTTGTCCTAATATTGAAGTTGTTAGAGCTTGGGTGACCTAAAAATGGAAGGGAAAGGGTCAGATATATGTGGTTGCAATGTCCAATGGTTTTTTCTTCTTTTCCTTTGCCTGTGAGGAAGACCTACACTCTATCTTGGTGGGTGCCCCTTGGATGTTGGGCAAATCCTCGTTGGCTCTCAAAAAATGGGAACTAGGCTTAAACCCAAAAGAATGGGAATGTAATGAGGCTCCTATATGGGTGTGATTGCCAGGTTTGAGTATGGAGTATTAGGGAGAAGAAATTTTTGTTGGGATTGCGACGTACTTCAGTGAGCTCCTTTCAGTTGATTCAATGACTTCTTCTAAGAGACGCCTGGTGTATGCTAAAATATGTGTGAATGTAAAACAATCTACTATGCTGTTGAAGGAGATTGACCTATTCTCAAAACTGGGCAGATGGGTTCAGAAAGTGGAGTATGAATCTATTCCATTTTCTTTCTTTCACTGTAAAAAAGTTGGACACTGGGCCAAGGAATGCTCTTCTAAGCCTAATTCTAGGAAGATTTGGAAAAAGAAAGATGAGATGCCAAGAGTAGACTAGGTGGAACCCTTGCCTTTCGATTCCCCTCCAAGTGATGTTTCAACTACTCCTGTTATTGTGCTAGATCCAAACCCTTTAAAAATGTATCCTTCGAGTGAGGAAGGGGTTGCAGGGGAAATTTTGACTCCTGAGGTGATTTCTCAAGGGGATGAGATTTCGATGGACGATAAAGGGGAGATGGATATCCCCATCTACCTAGTTGTTGAAGTTGGTAACTCTATGGAGACAAGGCTGTAGGCTGATGATTCTCAGGAAGATTCTCTAGAAAACTCAAATCCATTTATAGAGGTCAGAGCTAAGAACAGAAGAAGGAATTCCCCAAATTTCCATAACTCAACACTTGTGTCCAGTGGAGTTAAAACTAGAAACCGACAAAAAGCAGACTATGGGTCTGATTTGAGGGGAGTGGGGAGGCCATCCAATGCAATTAGCAGACACAAACACAATTGGGAATCCATTGTTGATGGAGCCCAGAGAATATTATAGGACATGGGGATTGGCTCCCCCTATCCAGTCAAATGAAAGTTATATCCTGGAATATTAGGGGACTAAATCATCCCCATAAGAATGATCTTCTATCCAACTTGGTTAGAGATCATAAGTCACATATCTGTCTTGTTCAATAAACCAAAATGCCTGGTTGTAAAGTGGAAAAGATTAAATTGGTTGTTTTCATAGATTGTGGGACTCATTGTGTTGATGTTGATGGGGCATCTGGTGGAATTGACACGTTTTTGGAATCCTAGATTATTAACTGGTAAGATTGTCTTAAATTATCCTAATCACATAGCTACTAGATTTACCAGTCTTAAAGATGGGTCTTCTTGGATCATATCAAATATCTATGCCCCAAATGGGAAAATTTTTAGGAAAATGATTTGGTCCTCTATCATTAATGCTAGACTGGCCTTCACTAATGAGAAATGGATTTTATTGGGAGACTTCAACACCCCTCTATCTAATCTGGAGAAGTGTGGTGGGATGTTGATTTTAGATGACAACAGACAGGACCTGGCGGATATGATTAACTCTCTGGGACTATTAGACATGGATCTCCTTGGGGCTAAATTCACTTGGTCTAATAGGAGAAGTGGGGAAGACCTCATTCAAGTTAAGTTGGACTGAGGTGTTATCTCTCTTGAGTGGATCCGAGATGCTTCATGTAGGATAAATGCACTTTCCATAATTGGCTCTGACCACTTCCTGATCAACCTATGTGTGTCCCCTCTAACTAGGAGGAAAGCTTTCCCCTTTCAGTTTGAAAAGATGTGGTTGTTAGCTCCGGAAATACATGACAAAATTTTTGAATGGTGGAATGTTGATATTCAGGGGACTATGATGTTTAGAGTGGCTAAGAAACTCTCCAATGTCAAGTCCAATATTCAAAACTGGAACAAAGCCTCTTTCGACAATATTTTTCAGATAAAAGAGAAGCTCAAGAAGGATCTGGATGATGTCCAAACTCAGATTCAAGATGTTGGGTATGATCCTGTGATTATTGATAAAGAAATTGAGTTATTAACCAAACTTCATGATATCATCTCCAAGGAGGAGGAATTTTGGAAGCAGAGGTCTAGAGCTTTATGGATCAAATGTGGTGATAGAATTACAAATTTTTTTCATATGACCGCTCTCAAACATAGGGCATCAAACATAATCAACAAAATCTTGGTGGATCATCGCTGGATTCATTAGCATGAGAAGCTAAACCAGGAAACTATTAGATATTTATCTGCTCCTTTCTGATGATGGTCCTCTTGATGATAATGCTCAAGATGAGATCTTGCAGGAATTTTGTAGCACCATCTCTTAGGACATGAATAATGAGCTAACTGGAATTCCATCCCATGAAGAGGTCACAGCTACGGTCTCGTCTTTTTAATGTAATAAGGTTCCTAGCCCTGATGGTTTCCCTATGTTTTTATTCCAAAAATTTTGGTAGATTATTAGTTCCGATGTTGTGGATGCTACGAGAGAGTTTTTTGGTTCCAAATTGCTTCTTAAGGAGTTGAATGCCACCTTTTTTGTTCGTATCCCCAAAAATCCTAATGCCAACTCTTTTTAGGACTTTAGACCCATTAGTTTATGCAATTCAATCTATAAAATCTTCACTAAGATTCTTGTGTTCATACTTACGAAAATCCTCCCTTCTTTAATTTTGAAACATCAGAATGGGTTTGTTCCTAGGAGACAAATTTTGGATTCTATTATTGTGGTTCATGAGAATATCCACTCCTTATATATTAATAAGAAGCCTGGATTTTTTGTTGTAGTTGGATCTTCTCAAAGCTTATGATCGGTTCAATTGGAACTTTTTATTTAAAGTGCTTTGATCCTTTGGGTTTGGAAATCAGTTCATCTAGGTGGTTAATTAGTTGTATCCACTCCTAAATTTTTGGTTTTGATCAGTGGTTCTACATTTGGTTTCTTCTTTGCATCGAGGGGCATTAGACAGGGGGATCCTCTCTCCCCTTTCCCTTTTATTCTGATGAGCAAAGCATTCAACAAAACTATCCAAAGAGAAGTCAGAAAGAGAAACCTATTGGGTTTATGACCCTCCTCCCAAGCTACTATTTACCCCCACCAGCAATTTGTGGATAATACCTTGCTTATGGGAGAAAGCTCGATTAAAGAAGTGAAAACTCTTAAAGTTATCTTGGATATATATGAGAAAGGAACAGGATAAAAACTTAGCCTTTCTAAAAGCTCCAATTTTTCATGAAACTCCTAAGCATAGAAAAATGAAGATTGCCAATATTTTGGGTTGTAAGATGGGAGCCCTTCCTAATTCATATTTGGGCTTACCCTTGTATGTGGGACTTGCTACAGATTCCTTTTGGTCTATTCTGATTGATAGATTCCAAAACAAGCTGGTTGGGTGGAAAGGGGTTTTGTTAAGTCAAGCTAGCAATCTTGAGTTGATCAAGGCTTCTCTTCAGAACCTTCTGGTCTATGCTATGAGTCTCTTTAAAATCCCTATTAAATTTGTTGATCTAATGAAAAGAATACAGACACATTTTATTTGGTTTGGTACTGAATCCAAGAATAGACTTCATTTAGTTACATGGGACAAAGTCTACTTACCTAGAAATAGGGGAGGTCTGGACATAAGGCATTTGAGAGACTTCAATAGGTCTCTAATGGCTAAACAATTTTGGAGATGTTTAAAGGAGAGTAATGAATGGATTGATATTTTCAAGGGAAAATATGAAATTCATGGTTTCCAAAGGATGTTGGAAAATTATACCCTACCAACTTTGGCTTCTAATCTATGGAACAAATTCTTTAGTTCCATTCCCATTATCAATCAGGGAAGTAGATGTGTTATGGGGAATGGGAGAAATATTAGGTTCTAGGATGACTGGTGGATGGGAGAGGGATCATTTTTTGATTTGTTGTGGGATTCCCAATTCAAAGAACAATGCATTAGATTGATTGGTGCCTGGGTGGCGAATTATATCAGAGATAGAGTATGGGTGTACCTCAGAAGGTTCAATGCTTCTTTTGTGCCTTTGTAATCTTGGCTTAACCTAATCAACATCCCTTCCTCTCAAGAGGAGGATTTGGTCATATGGAATGGGTCTACTTCTAGGCAATTTGTGGTGGTAGATGCTTATAGGATCATTACCGAGACTTTTTATCTTACCCCCTTTTGAGCAGGAGTTTGGAATAAGCTCTTAATTCCTAAAATTAACATTTTCTTCTAGTTGTTTATGCAGGATAAGATCTCCACCACTGATAATCTATTTAAACGTGGTCTCCCCATCACCAATAGATGTTTTTTTATGTAAAGAAGAAGCTGAAAATGTTGGACATTTTCTCTTACACTATTCCTTTGCTAGGGATATTTGGGCTTTCTTCCTTAATCTATGGAATACTAATTGGGTCTCCCTTGATTCTATACAAAACTTTTTGTGCAAATGGAAGTGCCCCTTTGGTAACCATGCACTTGGTATTCTGTGGAACATCTCCCTACCTCATATTGCCTAGGATATTTGGAAGGAAATAAATAATAGGGTTAGAGATATGGAGTCCACGACCCAAGTGGTGGAGATCAGAATAAGGAATGCTATTAAGGAAAACTTTCTCAATTATTGCCCTGGTAGGAAAAATGACCCTCCACTTGATTCTAACTAGGAGGAATGGGACACTATCAAAAGATAGAAGATTTGCTGGAATATCTTTGTTCCAGTATATAAAATAAAACATAGCAGAGTGAATTTTTTATGACATCTGCCTTCTCTGGGGTGGATCAAAATCAATATTGATGGGGTGGCCAAGGGAAATCCTAGGCAAAGGTTGTGGGGGAGTGGTGAGGAATCACTTGGGTTTGTTGGTCTCTATTGTCATTCTACCTTTGGGAACCCAGACTAACCATTATGTGGAGGCCAACACTGCCTCCATAGGGCTACACATGGCGAGCAAGGAAGGCTTTAGATGGGTCTGGTTGTAAAGTGACTCGCTCCACATTGTTAAATGCATCAGGGGTAGTACAAAGCCATGATGGACTATTTTGAACCTGATTAAGGATTATCTTGAAATGATTACCGGTCTGGAGGAGTATAAAAAGATTTCACACATTTTTCGAGAAGAAAATAATCCGGCGGATCATGTTGCCAACTTGGCTATTGAAAATGTGGCGGTTAGATGGTTGAGAGAAAGGGAAACCTTCCCAAAAACTCTTTGTGACCTGGCAAAAAATGATGTCGATATCTTCAGCCTCACAAATTATTTTGATGACAGAGATTATGATGGGATGGGCACCGTTGGGAAGGTATTTCAAATTATTACCACTTTGAGAGGCTCTAGAAACTTCAACTTGCCCTATTTATGGTTTATCTTTTTTTTGGTTCTGCACTTGGTTTGCAATTGTTTGGATTGCTTGCATAATAGAATGGGTGGTGACAAGAATAGGCTTCAACACACTACCTATGATAAGTGGCAGAATAATAAGGAGGTCTGGGATGAAATCTCTGATGGTGGGATGGTTCCCTATCTGGAGAGGCTACATGGTAACTCTCCCATGGTTCCTGAAAGAATTATCAAAGGGTGGAAGAAGGGTGTGTTTGTTGTTTATGGGGTGAAATTCCATGTTGATGAAACCCTGGTTGCCATTGTCACTAGACTTGATACTAAGGGTAAGAAATTTTATAGAGAGAGGAAATTTGGTGAGGAGGCCATCGCTTCTTTTTTTGACAAGGAAAAGGAATGACTGAGGGTGACTAAAATCGTGGATGGTGGCTACAACAAGAAAGACCTGAATTCCCTCTGGGCTGACATGGTGGAATTCATCATGAGGTATATCAGTCTTGATGGTAGATTTGCTAGTATTTTTTCATATCATTTTATAATTTTAAACCATTTTAGGCATGGTAAAATTATCTCCCTCCCTTTCTACTTGGTCTCATCCTTTGAAAATAGTTTAGCCAAATATGCTGAGAACTAGGATAATCTGGTGCTTTATGAGGGGATTATCATGTTAATCATGGAGCATACCAAAGCTCATGAAGTGAAACCTTCCCCCATGGATAAAATCCACATTTCTTCCTCTAACCCTGAGGTGCAGTTTGTTTTTGATACAAAGATGGATGAGGACAACAGTAGCACTGCCCTTGATTTGTGTGATATCAAAGATTTAGAGGACCTTGAGTATAGACTAAAGAAAGAAGGGGAGCCTATGGTGACCCCTAGAACTAATAGCAGTAGGAAAATTAATCCTCCAAGGTGGGCGGCAAGCAATTTTAAGTCCAGCAACAGGAAAATGCAAGACCTGGAGCCACCCATCAGGAAGAAAATGAAATTGACCAAGTCAAGTGGGTCCAAAGACAAGGACCACAAGTTTGGTTAGACATCCCAATCAATGTGAATAACAAGGAACATGGGACCATGAATAAAGAAAATGAAGGTGGTCAAAAGGGGGAGAAGGTGCTGGAAGACCTGATTTTGGAGGTCACTAGGAGCCAAGAGAGCTACTGGAAGTGGGTTGGTAAGGAAATTGGAACCTTGAAAGATGGAATTAAGGATATTATTGGCACTTTCATGAATTCCCCTGGGCCTAGTAAAACTAAGAAGCTCATGAGCATGCTTCAGAAGTTGTTTCCTGATGTCGAAACTATGAAGATCAACCATGAGTGTAGAATTGATAAGATGGAATAGTATGTGGATGACATCAAAGACAACTTGAATAATCTGGTGGAAATCAGCAGAGAGCTGATGAGTAACAACGCTGAGGGTTTGAAAAAAATCAATGTCATTATTGCAGACTAGAGAACCAGACCCATAGCTAGTGATCCTCCCTTGGGGGAAAAACAAAAAAAGAATGCTTCGAAGGGTGGCGAGAGTGTTGCTAGAGTGAAGACTATCTCGGGTCCCTGTACTAGAACTAGGAGTCAGAGCCAGGACCAGGGTATTTCTAGATTAATCATGGAGGATCTCGAGAAAATCAATAAGAAGATTATTCAGAAGAATTCTGAACTAATGCACGCTCTCAATTGAGTTATTTTTCTTGTTTTTTGGGGCTTTTCGTCTTGTTTTTGGCTTTGGGTCTGTGTGGGGTTTGTCTCTTGTTTCACTTTTGTTTAATGTTTGTTTGGCTAATGGTCTTGGTCTACAAAACTTTGGGTTTCGGGTCCCTATAAAACCCATTTATCTTTATCAAAAACATAAGAGATCAAGTTATAAAGAAAATTAGACTAATAAAAAGGTAGACCTGTATATTTTTTTAATTTTTCCACTCAATCCTATGTATAAGATGATTATTATCATTATTTCCAAATATATTAGAATATCATGTTTTAGGGTTTATTTTTTCTAAAATGTTTATTATATTTCTACAAGTTTTCTTTTTCTTCTTCCAAATGGTATTTTTCTTTATTTTCTTAGTCTTAAATATTTTCATCGATGATTAGGAGATGATTTCTAATAACTAATCATTCATTTTCTATGTTTGATTTATCTTAATGCAAGGGTTACTTAAAGCCAATATTTCTCAAGTTTGAAACTCTCACTTGATTCTAGAAAAATATATTCATGTCATATTGTTTCAAACCCTTGAAATCTATATACTTTTCTCTAATTGAAATATATTAAGAACATTGAATGTCAAGTATTTCATAAAAAATAATAATGAATGAACACAACTTATAATAGTTGTCTGGTAGTAGAGAATAATTGCACAAAAACTAAATAACTTACACAATAAGAATAAGCTCTTGTTAGTAACTATAACGTCCACTCTCTTCCCTCTCATCATATAATTTTGCTGGTGATATTGTTTATGCTGAATTTTGAACCTATTTGTAAGCTCTAACTACAATAGAAACACTAACCTAGAGCTACAAACTAATTGAAAAAAAATCAATATATAATTATCATGCAATGCAAATAAACTATATAACAAATAAGGATTATACCTCTACATCCATTAAAGGCTTGTCTCCATTGTTCTCCTATCATTCATGATCTTGTATTTGATAGTATTGCTCTAATATTTGTGTTACATTTGTATAAGAGATCAAAGAAGAATGAATGCGATTGTGATGAAGTATGCTTAAAAGATTTTGGAAGAGTATAGGTGCCTAGATACTATTTTAACTGTAGGTGATGGTTTCATGATTTCTCATATTTTGGATATTAGTATTGTGAGCACTATGGATATTGGTTTTTGTTTTCATAAATTTAATTACTAATATTATTGTTTTTGATTAAGGATCCAACAAGATTTGAGGGGCCCTAGAACCCCTGAGGGGCCCTAGAACCCCTTACAACAAGTTTTGAAGGGACCTAGAACACTCAGATTTTGCATGGATATAGAACGCAAAGAAAAATGTTTCCACAAGATTCAACATAGACTATTAGCAACCCAACCTTAGCCTAACCTTACAAAGTAATCTTTGAAGATCCAACTAAAAAAAGAGGCCAAAGCCATTCATTAGTAAACTCATTAAATACCAAAGGATGTCAATACAATAAAATCCAAGGGTTTTATCAAGGCTCCCTTAACTTGCACCAAGTACCAAGGGTTTTTCTAGGCACCCATAACCTCAACATTGGGAAAAACTAGAATAATGAAGAGAAGCATAAAGGACCAATTTGGAAAAAAAGGATTTTGAAAGGCTCCCAAACCTTCATATTGGGTTTTGACTTGGCTTCCAACACCATCAAATTGAAACCACCAAACTTCCAAAGACAATCGAGATAAAAGTCATCTCCCTCCCAACATAACTCCTTTCCACCTCAATAGAAAGAAGACCCACCTCAATAGGGACTATAGAGAAATGAACCATCGGCTGAACAAACCAAACACAATTAAACCCTACCAACCAAAACCTCTCATCTTCTCTAGAAATAACCATCTCCACCTCAATACGAAGATCTAAAGAAGACCAAAGATACTGACACTAGTAAACAAACTAGCTCAGCCAGGAACTCTCCACTTCAATACGAGAGACCAAAGGTAAGACCACATAAAGGGAAAATGAATCCCTCTTGGAAGTAATACCACTAGGAAGAACCCACCTCCATATGGCCTCAGGACAGAGCCAAAGAAGTAAAAACATGAAAGTAAAACCTCTGCATGAATAAGGACTACATGACAACCAAACTATGGATCTCAACAAAGGAAGCAAGTGGGTCAAAGAGAAACCCCACAACATAGAAACCCCATAAACATCCCTTCAACAAATAGTGATGAAAAAGGCTAGCAATTTACAATAGATCAAGTAGACCACGAAAACACCACACCAGAGGGAGGGCCAAAAAAATAGATAAAAAACAACCATACCTCAAGCATGGTTGAACCACATCTAGGAAAGAAATGCTAGCCCAAAACTCCACACAAGACCACCTAAAATAGAGAACATATGGGAGTGAAGTAGCTGAAGAACAAGTACCATTCCACGAATCCAACACGACCCCATCTCAGTGACCACAAAAAATCTTGAGCCAGATCATAACTCAAGAAAATGACACAAGAGAAGGCTCCAAATAAAAATGGATGACCAAATAGCGAAGAACATCTACCCACAAATAGGGGACCAAAGGAAGAGAATACATTGAGTAGAGCCCATAACTAGTCCACACCAAAAGGGTGGGGGCAGGCCAAACTGATGCAGGAGCATCTTCAGTTGTTGGGAATCTTGCATCAACCAGGAATATTTCTTTTCTGTTTTTCTTTCTATTTTGAAGTTTCAACATTTCATTCTTTATTTTATTTCTTTGGCTCACCAGATCCTATGGAGTTATATTTTGGCTTGAAGAATTGATCATCTACCTTATTCCCAAACTGCGGAGTATTTGGATCATTTTCCGGCAAGTTATCGCTATCGGTTTCCTTGACAGTTTTCAGGCACCAAAACCAGTTGGACCTATTTTGCATTGGTGATCTACCAAAGCCCTTCCATAGCTTGTGGAGCCCTGAGTGGTGATTCTAAAGTTCCTTCGCATGTGGCCAACCTGCCCTATGATCTACAGTTCATTCTTTGTATTTTCCAGAGGAATCTCTTTGGCGGAGGCCAACCTTGTTGGTTTTACACGTTTGGTCTTGTTCTTCGGGTTTTGATCCCTTTTTGGGCCGACTGGATCCCCTTGGATCGTGTAAATCATTGTAATCAATCATTAGAATGTATCAAAGGTGGTATATACAACATAAAAGCTAGATCCTTAGTTTTAAGGTCCCGGTTGTGACCTATTCTGTAATGAGTATGTTTTAGCAAGCATGTGAGCTGATTTTTGTAACCCGAGTGTTATCGATTAATTGTAATCAATTTTCATGGTATAATTCATTTCATTCTCATTGGCTCTATCATATCCTTGTCTTTACTCTTGCTGACTGGTCCAGACTGATCTATTTGAGGTCCCTCCTAATCGATGACTGCACCAAGTGGTATCAAAGAAGATTCATTCTAAAGATTGTGTTTTCCTGAGAATTTTATTGCGGGGTGGCAGGTTGTGGATTCAACTTGTAGTTGTAGAGGACTAGCATGAAGATGGCACAAGGAGGAAATAGGAATTGTGGAGCACATGGGAATGTAGACCCAAATGTGGTGGAGGTGTTGAGAGGAATTATAGCCTACTTGGAAGTTGTTGAGATAGCTCAGAGAAGAGGCTGACATATTAAAGATCTGAGTGAAGATGAAGCAGAAGAAGCACTGACAAAACAAGAAAACCCATCAGCGATCGATCTAGATTAAGAGAGATTTTTGAGGGTTTTTAGTAGGGAGAATACTAAACCACATTTTACCCCATCGGAATATGATGAGAAGTTGGATTCAGATGAGTTGATGGATTGGATCTCAGAGATGGAGAAATATTTTAATTTTGAGAACACTGTAGAGGAAAGAAAGGTGAAGTATGCTTGTACTTGGTTGGAAGGTCATGCATCTCTTTGGTGGGAACATTTTCAAGTTGATAGATAGAGGAGAGGTAAAGATAAGATCAAGATATGGGATCGGATGGTTGCTAAGTTAAAATCAAAGTTTATGCTAGCTGATTTCAAAGTAAATCTATTCCAGAAGTTGCAAAATTTGAAGTAGAAGGAGTCTAGTGTGAAGGAGTATATTGAAGCATTTTACAAGTTAAATATCAGATCTGGACATGTTGATGATGTGGTCGAACAAGTTGCAAGATATTTGAATGGATTGCGAATGTCTATACAAGATGAATTCAGTTTGATCAAATTGTTGAGTGTTGAAGAAGCTTACCAGTATGCCTTGAAAGCAGAAGAGAAGCTAAACAAAAGACATGAGCAGAGATAGAGAGGTAGAGGTGGAAGGTTTACCAGAGGAAGATTTCAAGGAGGAAGAGGAACTTGTATAGATCAAAACAAGGACAAGGAAGTAAGAAAAGAAGGTAATTCATACCAGAAGGATGACACAAATTTCTACTGAAGGAGAGAATCGTATGGCTACCGAAATGAGGGTTCTGGAAAAGATGATAGAAGATAAGACAAGAGAGTGTTTACGGGTACTTTATTTAAGTGTGGAGGAGATGGACATCATTCTTTCAAATGTAAGAAGATAGAGAATACTAAGAGAGCAGAAATGGTGGAAGAAAACCCCACCAGATCAGCTAACAAACTGGAAGATGGAGAACTATTGCTGATGAGAAGAGTTTTGTGTCAAACCAGAGAAGATGAAGAGCCCTTGTAGAGGAGAAATTTGTTCAAGACCAGATGTAAGGTATGTGGTAAGTGTTGTAAAGTTTTTTTTGATAGTGGTAGTTCAAATAACCTTTTTTCAGAGGAGATGAAGACTAAGTTGAACTTGGAAAGATTGAAACACCCTAAGCCAAGTTATTAGATAGCATGGATTCAAGTTGAACATAAGTTGTTAGTAAGTGAGCAATGTTTGGTGAAATTGAAAATTGGGAATTATCATGATGAAGTCTTGTGTGATATTATGCCTATGGAAATTTGTCACCTTTTGTTGGGTAGACCTTGATAGTTTGAAAGATAGGTGATACATGATGGGAGAAATAATATATACACTATTGTAGAAAATGGGATGAAGCAAACCTTGTTACCTTTGGAGGAGCCTTTGAAGAGTGAAGATTGTAGGAATGCTAGAATCTATTTGGTAGATGGAAGGAAGTTCCTAGATGAAATGAGACATGAGAATGTGTGTTTTGTCTTAGTTCCTAACAAGACTGAGAATCTAGAGCATAAAGAAGAACAACCAAAAGAGATAAAGGAGTTGCTAACAGAGTATGAAGACATCATTTTAGATAATGTACCTGATGGATTACCATTGAAAAGAAGTATTAGTCATTGCATGGACAGGATTCCCGGAGCTAGTTTTCCTAACAAAGCTGCACACCAGATGACAATGACAGAGAATGAGGAGTTGAATAGACAAGTGTAGGAGTTGTTGAAAAAAGGTTTGATCAGAGAAAGTTTGAGTCCCTATACAGTACCTGCAGTATTAGCACCTAAGAAGAATGGAGAATGGAGGATGTGTACAAATTTCAGAGCCATAAACAAGATCACAGTGAAATACCAGTTTCCTTTGCCTAGGATGGATGACATAATGGACTGTTTGAGTGGAGCCAAATACTTTACAAAGATATATTTGAAGAGTGAATATCATCAAATTAGAATCAGAGAAGGAGATGAGTGGAAGACAACATTCAGGAAAAATGAAGGACTGTATGAATGGTTGGTGATGCCTTTTGGGTTGACTAATGCACCAAGTACTTACATGAGATTGATGAATGAGGTATTAAAGAAATTATTGGGTAAGTTTTTTATTGTATATTTGGATGACATTCTAATTTTTAGTAAGACAAAAGAGGAGCATTTGTTTCCTATAAGACAAGTTTTGCAGAGGTTGAGAGAAGAGAAGTTGTTGATATACCCAAAGAAGTGTACTTTCATGAAGGAAGAGTTAGTATATTTGGGATTTGTGATATTTTTGGATGGATTGAAGATGGACCCTGAGAAAGTTAAAGCAATTGTTGAGTGGCCTACACGGGAAAGCATTGGAGAGGTAAGAACATTTCATGGATTGGCTAGTTTTTACCAAAATTTAATCAGAAATTTTAGTTCTCTTTGTAGTGCTATGACTAAGACAATGAGGATAGATGAGAAAGAATTCAAGTGGACCATTAGATAAAACAAAATTTTTGAACTATTGAAACATAACGTGACTGAGAAACATGTATTAGCTTTATCAAATTTCAACAAAGTATTTAAAGTAGATTGTGATGCAAGTGGAATGGCAATTGGAGCAGTCTTGAGTCAGGAAGGGAGAGTGGTAGCTTATTTCAGTGAGAAGTTGAATGATGCTCAGAGGAGATATTCAATTTATGATCACTCACTAAGCCTTGAAGAAATGGAGACATTACCTATTGCCTAAAGAGTTTGTGTTGTATACAGATCATCAAGCCTTGCAGTATTTGAACAGTTAGAGTAAGTTGAATCAGAGACACGAGATGGGTAGAATTTTTGAAGAGTTACACCTTTGTGTTGAAGAATAGGAGTGTGAAGTCTAACAAAGTTGCTGATGCATTGAGTAGAAGGAGGAATTTTGTTGACAGAGATGAGAGTGACAATACTAGGATTTGAGGAATTGAAGACCTTGTATGATGATGACCCATATTTTGCAGAACCTTGGAGAGCATCTAGAGACCCAGTTATGGAAGATAAAAGTTAGTGGTTGGATTACTTCATTCAAGATGGGATGTTATTCAGAGGACCTCAGTTTTTAATACCAAAGAGTTCCATGAGAGAGAACCTAATAAATGAGAAACATAGTGGAGATTTAGTCAGACACTTTGGAGTTGACAAAACAATAGCATTAGTGAGTGAGCATTACTTTGGCCCCAAATTCATCAAGATGTTAGGAAATTTGTGCAAATTTGTAGAATTTGTCAAGTTACAAAAGGTAGTAGTCAAAATAAGGGATTTTATAGACCTTTGACATTACCGAAGAGACCTTGGGAGGATATAAGCATGGATTTCATACTTGGATTACCTAAAACACTGAGAGGGAATGATTCTATATTTGTGGTGGTGGATAGATTCACGAAGATGGCTCATTTCATACCTTGTAGGAAGAAATCAAATGCAGTGCATATAGCTGACCTATTTTTCAAGGAAATGGTGAGATTGCATCTACTACCTAAGAGCATAGTTTTAGAGAGAGATACTAAGTTTGTTGGTATTTTTTTAAGGACACTTTGGAAGAAGATGAAGATAGATTTGGAATTGAGTTCTACTTTTCACCCACAGACCAATGGACAGATAGAGGTAGTTAATTAGAGCTTGGGAAATTTGTTGAGATGCTTTGTTGGAGACAAAACCGGAAGTTGGTATTTGATTCTTGCATAAGCAGAGTTTGCCTACAATAATTTAGTAAATAGGAGTACCGGAAGAACACCTTTTGAGATTGTTACTGAAGAACACCCTAGAGGTATATCATAATTGAGAGATATCAGGAGTGAAGATAAGAGAAGTGCAGAAGCAGAAGACATTGCAGATCACATGACAACCTTGCATATTCAAGTTAAACAACATTTGGAGGACATGAACAACAAGTATAAGGAGAAGGTAGATGAGAAGAGGAGACAAGGAATTTGAAGTTGGTGATGAAGTGATGGTATATCTGAGAAAAGATATATTCCTGATTGGGACTTATAACAAGTTGCAGATGAGGAAGATTGGACCTTGTAAGATCTTGAGGAATTTCAATTCCGAAAAATGCATATGAAGTGGAGTTATCAGACAGTTTGAGTATTTCACCTATATTCAACATTGCAGATCTACATCAGTATCATGAACCAGAATTCAGTGAGGACAATATTGTAGACTTGGAGAAATAGTTGCCCCGGAAGGAACCAGAGCAGATAGAAGACATTTTGGATAGTAGGATTGGGCGTAGCACCCACAACAGTAAGTATAAGGAGTATCTTTTGAAGTGGAAAGGTAGTCTAGTTGAAGATTCATCTTGAATTTATCAGGCAGAGATGGACTGCCTTGGTTTTCCTCTGACCTTAACAAAGTGAGGGACTCACTTTTTTTTCAACAACCCCGGATGTCTGATGCAGGAGCATCTCCAGTTCTTGGCAATCTTGCATCAACCAAAAATATTTCTCTTATGTTTTGTAGTTTCAGCATTTCATTATGCATTTTTTGTCTTTGGCTCACTAGATCCTATGGAGTTGGATTTTGGCTTGAAGACTTGATCATCTACCTTATTCCAAAACCACAAAGCATTTGGATCATTTTTCGACAAGTTATCACTATCGGTTTCTTTGATAGTTTTCTAGCACAGGAACCGGTTGGACCTACTTTGCATTGGTGATCTACTGGAGCCCTTCTATAGCTTGCAGAGCTCTAAGCATTGATTTTGAAGTTCCTTGGCATGTGGCCAACCTTCCCTGTGATCTACACTTCATATTTTGGATTTTCCCGATGAATCTTTTTGGTGGAGGCCGACATTATTGGTTTTACATGTTTGGCCTTGTTCTTTGGGTTTTGATCCATTTTTGGACTGACCGGATCCCCTTGGATCGTATAAATAATTTTAATCAACCATTAAAATGTATCAAAGGTGGTACATATAACATAGAAGCTAGATCCTTAGTTTTAAGGTCTTGGTTGTGACATGTTCTATAATGAGCATGTTTTAGCAGGCGTGTGAGCCGGCTTTGTAACCCGAGTGTTACTGATTGATTGTAATCAGTTTTTCACAATATAATTCATTATATTCTGCATTTCCTCTATCATATCCTTTTGTTTTCATTGTGTTTATTCTTTCTAACCGATCCGGACTAATCTCTTTGAGGTCCCTCCTAACTGGGGACTGCACTACATATCCACCTCATCCTCAAAGCCATCTTCATCTGTCAGAGTCACTGATGGACTCAATATCCCAGGATCACCTGTGAAACCAAGATCAACCTTCTACGCAAGAGCAATAGAGAGGATGAAATGCTAGAATATGATGAAATAACATAATAATGATATTATCACACTCAAAATGATACAATAATGATCAACACTCCCTTGTACTGACTAAGTTGATATGAACTCATATGAGTTAGCTCTGAATTAGCTCATAAGGGAGAGGTGAGTACTGATTATATAGAAAAATATGGGTACATAATTCCAAGAGAAATAATAACTCCCAAAATATCAAATTAGATGAGAGTTGTGCCTACTTGGAAAATGTCAAACATATGGCAAGCTAACTCAGGAAGAGACAAAGATGTGGCAAACCAACTCAGGTAGGGATGAATAAATGGTTATGGGGAGGTGGCAAATGAGTCCAAAAGAGGGTGTGACATTCAACCACCCAAATTTGGGTGTGAATGACACATGTAAATGTAGGACTATGCCACGTGTCCTCATATAAACCATGCCCCTTATTAACCTAAGTATGCTTAATAATGTGTAGGAAAAATAAATATAAAAACCTACAATAACACCCCACCTTAAGCATATCTTAGGTGGGTGAAAAGATACAAAGATGCAAATATGGGTCTTGGCTACAAGGCCATGTCAGGTACCCATGTACAAGACAATCTCTCACAAACATAGAAAAGGAGAAAATCTAGTGGGACAAAACTCCTCTGCAAAAGACAGAAAAGAAAACAAATTTCCCAACACAAGAAGAATCTCATGCAAG
Organism: Cryptomeria japonica; assembly: GCF_030272615.1. Taxonomy (NCBI): domain Eukaryota; kingdom Viridiplantae; phylum Streptophyta; class Pinopsida; order Cupressales; family Cupressaceae; genus Cryptomeria; species Cryptomeria japonica. Next base: position 117,268,435 of record NC_081408.1, on the reverse strand, counting down.
GATGAAATCCCCTTGAAATATAAAGGATAAGAAAGACAATGTAGCCTTCTGTGAAGTAGTAAACTATAAAATGGTTAATGCCTAAAACTGGATGTATATGATGGATCATGATTGTTGAACAACATTCCTTCCCTTAGGAAGAAATAAAACCAAAGGTGTATGAAGATTGTCTTCCCATTCGTGAAAGGAAGATGTAGGAAGAAGGTGCAAAATGTATGAAGTCTCTAAATACTACTCATGTGTCTCCATGTCAATACCAAAAGTTATCATATTCAAATCATGTGTTCTAGGCCACATTGTAGAAGATGACAATTGAAAACCTCATGGAGATGGATGTAGAACAAAATCCAGAGACAAAGGTATCTTCTCCAAATGTTGTTCAATAATGGCCACAATCGTGTCAAACTATGAGAAATGATCATGTGGGTAAAGAACAAGAAGGTTAGAAGGTTTCCCCTCAACATCTGAAGAACATGAAGTAACTTCATCAAAGAGAAGATGTATGCACTCAATAATGTCCTCCAAGTCAGCAAGATAGGACTCACAAAACAAACCTGCAATGTATGTCAAGTAATCATCCCAAGTAGCTGTGTTTGGAAGACAATGTATATCCTGTTGCGCTAAATCATAAGTAACCATGGATGTAGCGACACAAGTATCCTCAGAAGCAATAGAAGTAACACCACATGTATCTTGAACCTCAGTTGAAATGATACCAAGATTCACTTGACCATATTGAATCTCCTCAAAAGTGTCCACACTAGATGCTTGAGTGTGTCCATAAGCCGAAGGAACATCAGAGGAAAAATATGAGAAGGTGTATACTCGATTTATGATCTACCTCTGCAATTGCAACAATATCTCTGCTATGCAAATCCCGAATAATCACAGAATCAGGAGTGAACTCAACACTTTTCCCTTCTCCACCATGTGTGATCTGATAGATAGAAAGGATATTTGTTAACAATGAGGACACACAAAGGACATCATTGAATGATCCTTCATCTATGTCAATAGATACTTTCCCACAAACACACATATATGTGTTGTTGGCCATTAGAATATTTGGTGATGAACAAGTTTCAAATGAAGAGAACATATCCTTTGATGAAGCCATATGATGTGAAGATCCAAAATCAAGGATCCATCTCCCTGACTCAGAATCTGTGATTGCAACAAGTGCTTTCCCCTTTCGTTTCTCTTGCTTTGCATTAGATGAAGATGATGAATCATTTGACATAGTTGATGGTAGATTTATTTTATTCTTTACTAAAAGATTCTTCAACTCATCAATTTATTTCAAATGACATTGATGTTCATCATACTCAGATTTATCGCAATATGCACAAGTGGGCTTCTCATATTTAGATGATTCATTTTTCAAGGAAGAGGACTCAGATTATTTTTGTGGCTTGTTCTTTTTCTTCTTTTGTTCTTGATCAAGATCCCCCGATTCTTTCTACACCTTGGGTTCACTAGCCACTAATGCTTGTGACTTGGAAGTTCTGATGATTCCCATTTGAACTAGCTTCGCTTCTTCTTGGATTAGAAGATCTGAAAATGCATCAAAAGTGGATTGTAGATATGTAGTTCCCAGAGAAACCCTATTGGTGTGATAGCTAGAAACAAACACAAAATACTCAAGACCAAGCTTGGATAATACATTGCAAATCAATTGTAATTCCTCCTTAGTAATCTCACAATTTGTTAGTTGTGTTCTTAGTTGCTTTATCTTGGAGATATAGGCTTGGATGTTGTTGAAACTTTTTGGGTTGAGATTCATCAGATCATTATCAATCTGATAACCCCTAATCTTATCAGTTTTACCATATAAATCTTCAAGAGTCTCCCAAGCCTCCTTAGGTGTCTTTCTTGATTCAAGATGAAATTGTAAATCAAATGAGGCTAGTGAATAAATGTATCCAAAAGCTCTCTCATGATTAATCTTCCATGCTTGAAGAGAATTATCATCAGTAGGTGCAGGAATGGTTTCTGTAACATAGCCTATGCAACCTTTTTCCCTTAGATAATTTCATACTGATTTTTTCCATGTTTCATAATTATATGGAGTTAGGAGTTCAATTTGAGTTTTCCCCATTGTACTAACACACAAAAAAAGAAATTAACATAGTACACACAAGATCAGCCCCCAAATTCACTAAATTAATGATCCCCCCCCCCGAAAAAATATGATGGTGGCACTCTATAAATCAGTGCATGTACAATTCTGGATTTTTTCTAGTGTTTTACAATGTCCAAAATTGGACTCAAATACTGAAGATACAATAGAATGTTAGAATTACAGCCTCAAAATAGCAGCAATGGATAGTGATCAGAAAAATATTAACTTTAAAAAAAATGATCACCTTGATTCAAGGTCATATGTGACAGTTATGTCCATTTTAAGTTGCAAAAATTGGAATTGTCCTTCAGATCTGATGAAAAACTTGATTTTCTAAAAAATATAGATCACTTGAGAAAAATATTATTCTACCACTACAATCCCATGAAATTCTACCCTAAATAAAAAAAATTACACTGCAAAAGGACTCCGTATGCCCGAGACATGACCTTCTGAAGTTCAGGTGCAAAATTGAAATCTTCAATAGAGAGGGGGGTCTTGAATTTGGGAAAAAAATAGCTCCGCCAAATTTGATGAAACTTGCTACTAATGTGGAGTACCTCCAAATTTTTCTTCTTTCCAAATTTTAAAAAAAACACTAGACAAATCACTAACTTTGACCGAAGCACCAAAAAGAGCTACCAACTAAATGTAGAAAAACACTCAAACCTCTGCCAAAATTGGAGCTGTACAGGTAAATTTAGTGTTCCACCAAATACAATGAAAATTGTTTTAAAAAAATGCTAATTTAAATCTCCATAAAAAACCTCCAAAGGTGCACAGTGGTTGAGGTCGCAGAGTATGAGCACAGAAGCAAAGCTTTTATTTATTTATTTTTTAAACTTTTAACAAAAAAAAGTTTTCTTAGGGGGGTGGAAGTCACACCCAACCCTTTATAAAGGGGTGTGGGGGTTTTACCCTCACACAATCCTTTAAGGATGGGTGGGGAGTGCTACCCAAGGGGCCTGCGTGAATTCCCCCATATTTTTTTTATTTTTTCAATTAAAATTTACAATATAAATAGTTTTCAAAAAAATATTAAAAAAGTTATAATAAAGATTTTAAAATATATATATATATATATATTATTCAAATTAAAAAACCTGCATAAAATATTGAATAAGAATATATTGTTTTTGCAGGAAAAATATTATAATTTTTTTCAACAAAATTCAAATTCATACCATTAGCGGGGGTAAAATTTTTCTTTTATCAAATTATGGAGTATTTTATATCAAAATTCATTTGTTCAGCCTTCTGGAATCCATGGTGATGTTCTCTTTGGCTGAAAATGCACCCAACAAAAACTCAACGTTGAATGTCTCCCAAATTCGAGAAGGGGCTTGTAGATCTGGAATCTCTGATACCATGTCAAAGTCCATGATGGACTCAATCTCCAAGGATCACCTGCAAAAATCAAGATCAACCTTCTATGCGAGAGCAATGGAGAGGATGAAATGTTGGAATATGGTGCAATAATAGAATAATGATATTATCACACTCAAAATGATACAATAATGATCAACACTCCCTTGTACTGACTGAGCTAATATGAACTCATCTGAGTTAGCTTTGAATTAGCTCATAAGGGAGAGGTGAGTGCTGATTATATAGAAAAATATGGACACATAATTCCAAGAGGAATAATAACTCCCAAATTACCAAATTAGGTGGGAGTTGTGCCTACATGGAAAATGCCAAACATGTGGCAAACCAACTTAGGTAGGGACAAATAAATGGTTATGGGGAGGTGGCAAATGACTCCAAAACAAGGTGTGAAATTCAACCACCCAAATGTGGGTGTAAATGACACATGTAATTGTAGGACTATGCCATGTGTCCTCATATAAACCATGCCCCTTATTAACCAAAGTATTCTTAATAATGTGTAGGAAAAATAAATATAAAAAACCTACACTAACATCATCCTCCTCATTTGCCTCCCCTGCAACATCTTCTCTACCCAGAACCCAGACCCTCGAGCCTCTTCTGCTCTTGCTCCCACTCAATTTCTTTTAATTCCTATTTATATTGGTATTATTATTGTTATATTGTTTGGTTTGGTAAAATTATGTGATAGACTTTGGGTTGGGGAATGTTGTTTTCTAGTTAAATTATGATATGAAATGGATTCTCTTTTATGTTAAAGTAAAACATGAGTTTAATTAAGATTAAATTATCGTGGATAAAATTATCAATTGTGAAGGTCATAAAATATTGAATTATAAGGTAGTTTAGTGAATAAATGATAGAGACATGGATTCTTGAAGTGTTAGGATAATTGATTTAAGATATAATTTTGATCTAAAGAATAATTTAGTTACTAATGCTTCCACAATGACTACTATCTCGAATGCACTAATTTCTATGCATAAAGTATGTAGGTGAAGTGACAATGAAACTTTGGGGTCACACAACAAAACCCAAATTTTATTTTTACTAGTGCCATCACTCTTAATTCATTTGGATGAATTAAGGTCATGTATTATATTTTTTATATTGTGATGTGAATATTTAGTAATGTGAATATAATGTGTTTAGTGGTGTAAATTTATTTGATTCTATAATTTCTTTTACTAAGGTTGCTCCTTAAAAGGTTGTCTCAAAGTGGTATTCTCCTAGTGAGTTTTACGATCATCTTAAGAATTTGTTATGGAGATACCCACCCAAGATCTAGAGGCCTATTAAATAGCACAATAACAAGAGAGAGCAATAGAGACAATAAAAACAATATTTTCATAAATGATGCAATAAATTGGACAAAAATACATAGGAGACCCCCTTGGTTATATAGCACAGGTGAGTGAATGACACAATGATAAGTATCATTGTCTTATGACATGATATGTAGATTGAAAAGATATCAACCCAACTAAAGTGGAAAAGTACTCACATGATAAACCACTAAAGTTGGATCACCCACCATAGGTAGAAAAGTGCAACCACGAAAGGTGGATATGATAATGTGATAAATTAAGTCCACCTAAAGTTGAGATGCTCCAACTACTCCTATACAATTCCCTAAGTAAGATTAATCAAAGTGTAATTAGGACTTAGGAAAGAATAAACCAAGGTAGAATTCCTTAGTTACACCAACACCCACCCTTAAGTGCAACTTAGGGGAATGCACACTCAAGATAACAATGTAAGATGGGTCTTGACAACTAGACCATGTTAGGTACCCATGTAAAAATGTAATGAAATCTCTCACAAATAACATAAGGGAGAACACCTAGTGGGAAAAAATCCCCCTGAAAGAGTGATGAGAACACAAAATAACTCTCAAGGAAGAATGTGAAGGAAAAAACCCCATGTGAGGAAAAATAACCCCTTATAAGAGGGAAGAAGAGAGACCAAAAATTCCCCCTCAATGTATAATGTGCACCAATGGTAGTAGCTCTAAATTGGATGAAGAAGCTACTTCATGATCATTGAACAACATTATTCCCCTTAGGAAGAAAACAAACCAAAGGTGTATGTATGAAGTCTCCCCAATTTGGAAAGGAAGATATAGGAAGAAATCTCAAAATGTATGGAGAATCTGAAAGCTAGTCAATTGTGCCCATGATAGTGCTAAAAGTTTCCCCCTCCAAATCAAGTGTACTATACCAAACTACTAAAAATGACAATCTATGATCTAGTGAAAATGAATGTAGAATAAGTGTCTACTCTAAAGATAAAGAGACCTCCGCCAAATGTTATACATAAGTAGCAACAATCACATCAAACTCAAAAGAATGAACAAGAGGCTTAGAGTTCTCCCTCACAAAAATTCAACAAGGATCATCTCCATCAAAGAGAAGATGAATATCATCAATGATGTCTCCCAAATATGCAATTTAGGAATTCACAAACAAAGTTGTAATGTTTGTCAAGTATACATCCCAAGGAGCTATATTTGGAAGACAATATATATCCTGCTACACTAAATCACAAGAAGCCAAAACTCTAGAAACACAAGCATCATTAGGAGAAACAATAGATGGGATATCACTAGGTAAAATGTAAGGCTCAAGAACTAGATCACATGTGATAAAACACAAGTTCAAGTAATGAAATTTCTCCTTGACATTGGAATAATAAAAGTCATTAATAGGAACAAAGTTTAGAAAGGAGTACAACTAAGATGCATGATCCACCACCCCAGTAGAAATGATATCTCTAGTCTCCAAATTTCTAATGATAACTGAATCAGGAGTGAACACATCATCCCATCTCTATTACATTAATATATGTACCATCCCTAATATCAATAGATCCCTTCTCTATTACATTAATATATGTACGATTTCCCATAAAAATTATTGGCATGTAGAAAGGCTCAAATCAAAACTACATATACTACAAAGATGCCATAAAATGAGAAGCTCACAAGTCCAGAATCCATCTCCCTAAATAATGAATTATAGTTCCACAAAGAGCTTATCCTTTACTTGTCATAAAAGTGTGATTCTTTCCCTTATCAAATTCTACTTGTTTGGAAGAAGCTATAGTAGACATTCTAGAAGGCAAGCTGATTCTATTCTTCTCAAGAAGATGATTCAATTTATAGACATCCATCTCATAACAATGGTGTTCATCATATCATAACTTCTTACAATATGTATGCGCAAGCTTCTCCTTCTTGGATGATTTCCCCATAGGAGCAGATACAAAATTAGTTTGTTGACGGGAGAAAGATTATGCTCTATCTTGATCTGGCTTTGGTTTAGATTGCTTCTAGTTCATTTCTTTTCCTCGGTTCCTTTGATTCCCTTGATTATCCATGAAAGCTTTATATTGGAAATTATTGAGAATCCCTATAATGCCCCGCCAAGAAACCCTAAAGGATTAAACTAAAACACTTGAAAAAGAGAGCAAATGTTTTGTTTTTCTTTAAACATAAAGAACATACCATAGCATTAAGATGAAATATTGCATTTAATTGCACAAATAGAAGACTTAAACTACAACTCCTAAAGGGTTTCGCAATGAAGAATACTCAATTTAACCAATCATTACTTAAGGTCAATTAATCCACCAAGATATATTTAACAATTAGGAACTTAATTTAAAGTAAACAATGATTGATTCATACTTTTGTACTTGATAACATAAACATTTCTATGCTACATTCATAATAATAGATTCGTTTACATTACATCAATGTTTCTAATTTAAGATATAAATCCCACCATAGAATTCTCATCATAATGCACTGCATATACATTATGAGGTTTTTATAATATTACATTGCACTTAAAACACCAAGTCTCATAAGAGCACATAATGATTACATAAAAATTACATATTGCCATGAAGGCATACATAACAAATGATACATTCGACCACATAAGGTCCAAGAACTACAAGAATGATCCAAGAAGAACAAAGAGGATCCAACTGGTACATGAGATGATCAAATCCTCAAGATCATCTGGAACACCTACGAAGCCAACCCTCGCAAGAATGGAATGTACACCCGATGGAAAGTGGCACTACCAACCTACCATGTGATTCAAAAATAACTACCCCACCATGCTAGGAGATAGTAATAAGACCCTCTAGAAAACCACAAATAATAAACACATGGTCTAACATTATATCGGGTAGCCATATAAAACATACACTCCCAAACATGACTCCACAATAATACTTCAGGTGACACCAACAAGTCTACACATTAGTGAACATAAGGGAAGAGTATCATCACATAGCCTAGAATGGTTATCCTAGCAAGCCTCCATAGGCCCTAGCCCCCATCCTAGGTTAGCCTGGTAGCCTTTTCTGAACCCCGGACCTCATCCAAGTTTCATTATAACCCAAAAAACCTTTCGTGAGGATGAGGTTGTTGGTTTTGCCATTCTAGTCCTTCCCACTGCATCCTAAGTATGTATAAGAATTCAACCATGAGCGGGGTACAATTAATATTAATTAGTGTTTAAGCTACCCAAACTCCCTAATATATTATTAGGTTATCATTTAATTATCCAACTTTTGAGGGCTTTATCATGCAAGCCTCCTTGGGCCTGACCCCCACTTGGAAGCCACTCTTCCTTATGACACTACAGAATCCCAAAAGAACTCCAAAGGAAAAAACATAAAAAACCAACCATACATAGGAGTTCAAACCCAAATGAAGAAATGCACTTGGTCATACAAACCCTACCATCTAGGTCTAACCAATTGGACAATTCGGTCTACTCATGAGAGATGACCACAAAGGGATAAAGCATGAAAAGGAAAATTCAACAAATAACCAACTATCTTGCACAAAGACTTAATTATGAAACCAAACATATATGAAACAAAACCATTATTTACTTCAAAATAAGGATTTTTTTTTCATCAAGTTCACGTTCACCATGTTTTACTATAATTTCTAAATTTTGATTTAAATCAATTACTTTAATAATTTCCAAAAACAATATAATCTTCCAATTCATATTCACTAATATCAATTTTAAAAAAATTCTAAAAAAATAGTAAATAATTTAAAACATATGGGTAAGTGCACAAAGATGGTCAAGAAGGGGGTATAAATGGATACATTTTTAGAAATTAGGGGAACCTGAACTTGGAGGCAAAATTTAAAAGTCGTCCACTCAAGATATGAAGCTAATCAAACAACAAATATTGTACTACTCTGAATCTAGTTTCCAAACTACTAAACTTTTTCAAAATTGGATAGGATTACGGGGGTAAAATATTTCACACACGAAAAACAGACCCTGATTTTTTTAAAAAAACATAACATAGTTGTAATGTGGAAAATTGGATCCTAGTGGCTCCCCACTTAGGAGAGAGAAAGGAAGCCACTAGGATGATTTTCACTTGGGAGGAACTTTACATTTAAAAGAGGGGCTTGAATCCACTAGATCCAAATCTAAGGAAAACAAGGATGTGAATTCCAAGTGGATTGCAAGGGTTGAAGTGTGATTTACCCTCTTTTGTAAATGAGAAAGTTGACTTGTTTACTATGTAGAAAAGAGAGGGGAAATGAGTGAAATGAGGAGCTAATAGTTTGGAATCATGCTATAACTTTGGATATCATCTAATTAGACTGATACGGATTTGCCTTGCAAATTTGGAGAAAAGTCATCGGGACCATGGGGCGAATGTACATGTTCCTCCATAAAATCTGTGAAATGAAAAGGATTCTTCTATCTCTGTAAATGAAGCCCAAACCTACAATTGTAGCTGCACACTTGCAACCTACATACATAAAAGAGAAGAAAAGGGGGTTGTGGATAAGGGTTTGGCTTAGTCAAACCCCGGTTGAGGAATCAACCTTGAAAGAAGGTAATTGCAAATGCTTGAATGTAAACAATGGAAATGTATACCTTGTAGATCTATAAATTATTGATGATGATTGCTTTTCTTCTTGAAAGTGATCACAAATATTGTATGAAATAACATGTAACATGAGAAAACCCTAACACACACATGCTTGCAAATGAATGTTGTGATGTTACTCCAATAGATGAATGAAGAAGACTTGAATGCTTGAATGCTTGATGATGACCTTGAAATCCTGCATGTTATCCTTATTCCTCTTATCCTCCTATTATCATCATGTCCAAATGAGGGAATTGAATCCCCTTTTATACATGCCTCAAGGATTAATTTTCAATCACCGAAGGTCGACAAAGAGGAATTGCAAACCCCGAAGACAAATTATGCCCAGGAGACCGGGAAGACCTGACATAGGCCCACCCTAAGGGTGGCAACAAGGGTTCCATGCCATTTTGCTAGGGGGACAGGGGCTCCACACCCCCGTCCTGCCCTATTTTGGGGCCCAGACAGGCTCTAGATTAGACACGGGTCATAAAGGAGGAAGGGTGAAGGGGTGAGAATGCTAAAATAAGTCTCGGTTAGGGAAGGAGATGTCATCACCAAGGTGAGGACCCCAAGTGTGGTTAAAATTGTAGGGGTCACAATTTTATGACACTACATTTATCCCCCACTTTAGTGGGAGTATGGCCTACACTAATAGTGCTTGTAAAGTAGAAGAAAGAGAAAGATGAAGATGAGGGACGCAGAGCAATACCACAAGGAGTATAAGACACTACTAATATTGAGGAGCAAAAATCCCCCAATCTTAGGGTCTCAACTCACACCAAGATACACAAGAGAACACAAAACAAAGACAAAGCACAAAGAGACACACAACAAGAACAAGACACAAGACGACAAACTAAATATGACACAAAGACCAATTTCATCATATAAACATGAGTGATCACATAAAAGAAAAAAGTTGACATCATCCATGAACCATCAATAGTAAAACTATGAGTTCAAGAGATGAAGAAGAGAGAGAACATGAACACACTTTGGTGATCCATGAGAAAAAAGGCAAAGAAGAAAGAAACCATGGATTTATCGCCCCTAAACTAGGTGATCCATGGAGAGAAGGACATGGAAAATCTCTCCCCTAGAGCCTGTCTAGGTGATCCATGTAAAGAGAGAAATTGAGAACACCGTTAGTTCCACTCAATCTCATGCACATGTGTGCAAGTGAGGTTCGAAGTTCCTCATAGGACTCTAAGCCTGAGTATGCTAGAACCTATATAGAATGTATAGTACAAGTGTCAAGAAAGGTGTGACATCCTGCTCTAAGAGTTTGTTCTTTGGTTCCGAGAATAATCACCCCATATAAAAGAAAAGTGGTGTGATCTCTCTCTAAGAGATTGTGCTCTAGTTCTGAGAATGACCCACTATACAAAAAGTGAAGACATCTCGTTCTAAGAGACCGTGCTCTATTTTTGAGAATGACCCACTATACAAGAGAAAAGTGATAGCATCCATCTCTAAGAGGCTTCCCTCTGGTTCCAAGAATGTCTCCATGTACAAGAAAAGTGACGACATCTTGCTCTAAGAGGCTTCCCTTTGGTTCCAATAATGTCTCACTATACAATGCATGAGAGAAGTATAATACAAAGGAGTAATGTTGGTGCCCCCCACCTTAAGATGTCAACATAGGTTGATGTTGATATCTTAAGGAAATAAGAACAAGGCTACCTACCTTCATCACAAAGAAGATATCCACTATGCAACAATGTCATAAATCCAAGTAAGAGAGGGAATACTCTTCAAGCAAGGATAAGATAGTTGAAAAGAGATATCTTGCTGTAAGTGTAAAGGTGATCCTTGGAGGAGAAGAGATCTTTGTTCAAAAGAAATCTACCCCCAAGAGGAGTTGTCTTAGACAAATATAACATCTTCTAGAACAAGAAAAGGAAAGAACAAGAATGCAATCCTTCCTCCTATTTCTAGGTGAAAGGGATTCTTGATGAGGGATGACTCATGTCTAGCCCCCAGAGCGATGGTTGGATTTATCAAAGATGTACATTACCAAGTATAAAAGAGGTTGTAGTCAAGGATTAACACTTCTTGTATAAGAGATAGTCCTTGATCCAATAACCAACAATTCTTCACAAGGAATGACATCAAGCAAGATAACTCACACCATCCACTTAATAGAGAAAACTGGATCCCTAGAGAAAGAGAGAGAAAAGGATCATTGCCCCCCAATCTAAGGTACAATGAGAAGAGCTTACACAATCTACTAGAAATAGATTAAACATAAGAAAATGTGAAATGAACTTGCATGAACACATGCAAGAAAAGACATTAGTAAATGTAAAATACATGTCTCAATAAGTGGTAATCTTGAAAAAGAAGAGAGAAAAAGCATCATATATTCCCCAAGGGGAATTAGTCATAAGAGCGTACCATTGTAAGAAATGATAATCACATATGAAAAATGCAGCCCCTAAAGGAAATAATGATACATGAGAAAGAGAGAAAGGGAAATGAGTGAAAATACTTGCCCCCCAAGTGAGGAGAACAAGGAGAAACATTACATATTTTTTGATGGTGATTAGTTTCAAGTGATATGCCATCCTAGTGGAACAAATCCTTTCAAGGAAGGAATACACACTTCTCAAGAGATCATTCCCTACTAAGGGGCATACCATACTTGCGAATAATCAAAACCATAGAAGAGGTAATATTTCCAAGAGAATGAAGGAAAGAGAAGAAGTGTAGTACTCATCAAAGATTCCCCTCTCCAAGCAAAGAGGAAAACCAAAGAACAATTATGTGCTCACATAAGAATAACCCTATGCAAGAAAAGAGATCAAATAATGAATAATGCACCAAGATAGAGATAAATGGAAGAAAGAAGAAGAAAAATGAACTTCATGTTGCTGCCCCAAAATATGTTAAAGTGAAACACTACCACCACTAATGATAAAAAGCCCCCATGAAATGGGCTAATTGTGCCATAGGGTGAAGAGCAACATGAAGGGAAAGGAAGTGCTAAGGCATACTGTTTTTACCAAGAAATACAACTAGATATTTTGCGAGACAAATGTGTGCAAGATCATATTGTAGTTGAACAAATTTCTTAAATTCATAACATTTTCTAAGAGAGTGTGAATATGAATCATGAAAAATGCAATATTCAATACCTTTCACTTGCTTAAGATTTTTGTTTTTATTTTGAGGAGGAAAGGAAATGTTCTTGTCATATTTCAACCTCCAATAGATTCTTGCAGCTAATCCGTTAGGATGGTAAATATCATCTTTCCATGAAGGAGAGGGTTTAATAGAAGAAGAAGTTTTAGTATCCACAATTCTAATTTTGCCACTATCTATTCCATCTTAAATAGATTTTTGAAAATCAGGGCAATCATTAGCATTATGGTAATGGGTTTGATGAAATGAACAAAAAGGATGCTTTGAAGAAGAAGCATTCTTGCGGGCTCTCTTGATTTGTTGTTTTTGAAGGTAATCTTGAAAGTTTTGAAGCCTAAGTAATTCATCCATAGAAAGAGGGGTACTAGTTCCTAATCCTCTTGTAGTAGTTTCTGTGGGAGGATTTATAGGGACATGAATTCCATACTCAAATTTCCTAATTACTTGTCCTTTAAAACCTTATTTTACAATTATATGAAAGCAATGACTATAATAATGTTGCAATTGACTAGATGAAGGAACAAGATCATGAATTTCTTTGAAATTTGATGTGTAAGGAGGCAGAAAAGGACTCATTGTGAGATGACAATCTCTTTGCCTTTATCAAGCTTATCTTTTTTGTAAGCTTGGGGAGGAACATCTTCATCATCTAAAAGCTCATTTTTAGTGATTTCTATGTGAGGGGAAAGGTCATGAATAAAATGCATGACATCATCCTCCCTACATAGACTTTGATGTTGAAGATAGGTCTTAGGAGAATAAGGAGGATCTAAAGATGTAAGAATGTTGATGTTTTCATATTGCCCCCCTTTCTCAAAGGTATGTGTAGAAGAAGAAGATGGATCCATATTACTTTCCAATGCTTTCTCTCTTGTAGAAAGATCATTGGGTAAAGCATTAGATCACATTTCATCCACACAAGATACCCTAGGAGAGGTACAAAGGTTAGGATCTCTAGGTTTAGTATCTACAAAAGATTTAAGTTGATTAACATTGGAAATACATTTTGTTCACAACATCACCATAATGCAACATAAATGATACATGAAAGCTTTGAGATCAAATTGAAAAGAAAGTAATTTGGAAATCCTAACAACACAATATGACCAAGTGCTATGAAGAAAGAGAAGCAACAGGAAATGAAAGAAACTCTTATCCGACACATGATAAATATATGCAAAAAGTAATGTAATCGTATGCGAAAGAGCAAGTAAATCCAATTTACTAATTGCCATTTAAAAGTCTCTTAAGTGAAATCTGAATTTGCTAGAAAAGCAGATCTAAAATTAGGACCTTTCTATGAAAATTAATTTTAAGATTTGAATTTGATGAATTTTGAATTTGTGTTTGACCTTAGAGTGTGTCAAAATTGATAAAGTACACTGATTTTCTGGATCTGAGCAAAAAAATACAGTCAATTCCGTGTCTCGAAATTTTGGGAAAAAGCCAAGGACTGTGGCGGGAACGCACATGGTTTGACCAAATTTTAAAAAAAAATTCTAGAATAATAGAGATTATGATTTTAATGCAGAATCTGAAAAAAACAGCTGATTTGGAGATGTCTAGATCAATCAAAATTGTAGTCAAAGGTCAAAAATAGAAGAATCTTAAAAATTAGGGTTTGATGATTTAACCATTGAATTTTCAAAATAAAGAGACAGATTTCAATTGCAATTTTTAAATAGAAATCAGATCTGAAACAAGTAATTAAAATTTTACACCTCAGAAGCTTACTTCTCTCAAAATGAAAACTTAGGGTTTTATGCAATTAATCTCTAAAATTTGCAAATAGATCAAACTTGAAAATAAAAACTTGAAATTCAAATTGCAATTAATCAGATCTAATAATGAGAAATCAAAACTAATGTGTAAGACGTTGGGTTCACCAAAATGTAAAGTGGAAAATTGGATCCTAGTGACTCCCCACTTAGGAGAGAGAAAGGAAGCCACTAGGATGACTTTCACTTGGGAGGAACTTTACATTCAAAAGAGGGGCTTGAATCCACTAGATCCAAATCCAAGGGAAACAAGGATGTGAATTCCAAGTGGATTGCAAGGGTTGAAGTGTGATTTACCCTCTTTTGTAAATGAGAAAGTTGACCTATTTATTATGTGGAAAAGAGAGGGGAAATGAGTGAAATGATGAGCTACCAGTTCGGGATTGCATTGTAACTTTGGATATGAGCTAATTAGATTGATACGGATCTACCTTGCAAATGTGGAGAAAATTCGTTGGGACCATGGCGGGAATGTACATGGTCCACCACAAAATCCGCAAAATGAAAAGGGTTCTTCTGTCTCTGCAAATGAAGCCCAAACCTAGAATTACAGCTGTGTACCTACAACCTACATAGAAAAAAGAGAAGAAAGGGGGGTTGTGGATAGGGGTTTGCCTCAGTCAAACCCTGGTTGAGGAATCAACCTTGAAAGAAAGTAATTGCAAATTCTTGAATGTAAACAATGAAAATGTATACCTTGTATATCTGCAACTTGTTGATGATGATAGCTTTGCTTCTTGAATGTGATCATAAATGTTGTATGAAATGGCATGTAACATGACAAAATCCTAACACACACACATGCTTGCAAATGAATGTTGTGATGTTACTCCAATGCATGAATGAAGAAGACTTGAATGCTTGAATGCTTGATGATGACCTTTAAATCCTGTATCTTATCCTTATTCCTCTTATCCTCCTATGATCATCATGTCCAAATAAGGGAATTAAAACCCCTTTTATACATGCCTCAAAGATTAATTTTCAATCACCAAAAGCCAACAAAGAGGAATTGCAAATCTCGAAGTAAAAATCATGCATAGGAGACTGGGAACACCTGACATAGGGCCACCCTAAGCTTGGGGACAAGGGCACCACACCCCTATCCTACACTATTTTGGGGCCTGGACAGGTTCTAGAGAAGACACAGGTCATGAAGGAGGAAGGGTGAAGGGGTGAGAATGCAGAAATAGGTCTTAGTTAGGGAAGGAGAAGTCATTGCCAAGGTGAGGACCCCAAATGTGGTTAAACTTGTAGGGGTTGCAATTTTATGACACTATAATAGTGTCTGATGTGCGCATCAAAAAAGTCATAGTTAGATTTATTTTTTTGACAAATCCTTTGGCAAAAAGATAGTTAAGAGTGAGAACTAGAAGTTGTGTATTTTTTTGTAATTTTTTGTTGAGTATTGTTTTTAATGATTTTTCCAATTGATTACATCCTGAAAATTAGGTACCTGTTAGTGCGTGAAGCATAACTTGCAATAAAAAAATTGAAAATACAATTTTATTTTTTTTAAATTGTAAAGAATCAAGTGCACTACAATAATATATAAAGTTTTTTAAAATTTTGATAAGTAGATCAAAATTAATTAAAAAAATGGTACACAAATGTCTGTGAGAACTATGGAGACACTGGTAAAAGAAATTCAATAATAATATATTAGTGTTGTTCAAATTTTAAAAAAATTATATGGTTAGAAAGCTCAGAAGATGGGTGAAAATATGGTGGCAATTTTAGAAATACCCACTTGATGAACTGTAAACCTGATGATGACAAAGTCAAGAAACCAAGTTGATAAAATAAAACACATCAAAAGGGAGGGAAATAGAGGAAAATCAAACTTCCAACCCATAGCTTTTTCATCTAGGCCTATTTCCAAGCCTAAATAGTCAAAAGCACGTATGGGGAACCTATGGTATAAGAAGCGTGTGTGCGTTGTATTTACTATAAATAGCGTGTACACGCTACTTTTGTTTAAAATTTGGGAGTGTGTATAATATGTATAATATAATATTGTATATATAATATGTGTATATACATATAATATATAATATATATAATCTTTATATGTATATATGTATATAATAATATATAATATATTTAATATAATATTGTAGTGTCATAAAATTGTGACCCTAGCAATTTTTTACTGCATTAGGGTCCTCACGTACACAAGATCGAATCCTCTAGCCTGATCAAAGACCAGAGATTTCTCAACCCTCAGAAACAACTTCTTTCTTTGCCTCTACATCACCCCGTGCACACTCTGCCCTTGAGAAAGGGGTAGGATAGCGGTGTGGCACCACTATCCCTCCTTGGATAGGGGCATGACACCCCTGTCCCTGCCCTATTTTGGGGGAGGACCCTTCCTAGGGTTGCATTGTTGGTTGTGCATTGGGTAGGAAACTCCTCCAATGTCGGCTTGTGACCAAAATTAAATCCAGTAACATGTATTTAAGGGACATTTTTCCTCTCATTTGCATAAGGTATAATTTTGATAAGGTCATGTTGCATGAGCAATCGATCATTCAAGAGCATTCAAGCATTCCTTTCCAACATTGAGCATTATCAAGTCTCCCTTCAAGGCTAGGTGTAGCATTCAAGTCAAGGATTCAACCATTAAAGAGGAGATTGATTACAACATTCAATTCCACACAAGGATTTCTATCAACATTGCCACCACAACCTCCCTTGAGGTGATTGACAATTCAGTCTTTCAATTACATCTACTTGCAAGTACTTTCATTCATTACTTGGTTAATTCCAAAACTAGGGTTTGACCTAAAGGAAAAACCCAAATCCCAACCCATTTCCCCCTCTTTTATGTGTGAAGGTTGCAGGTGTGCAACTGTACTTTCAAATTCGGGCTCCATTTACAGAGGCAGAAAAATCCTTTTCATTTCATGGATTTTTTGGAGGACCATGTACATTCCTGCCATGGTCCAAGCAACTTTTCCTCAAATTCATAGGGAAACTTTGATTGGACATATTACTACTAGATCCAGGCGCACAACTTCATCCCATATTCTGATCTCAAGTTATAATCAGTTCTTTATCACTTTTGTACTACATAGCTGAATCAATTCCTTTCCATTACAAATAAGGAAGAGGGGATCAACTCATCAATCTCATTTCATTCACAATTCAAGCTATCATTTTCTTATAGAGAGATTGAATCTAGTGAATCCTCCTCTCCTCTTCCAAATGTAATTTGGTGAAAAGTTTTTGAAGGGTAATCAATAGTGAAACTCTCATCTCTCTTTGAGGGAGAGGGTAGGTTTCCTCTTGATCGCATCATTCACCATTTTCCCACATTACATTTTGGTAAACCTGACATCTTGCATGCTTTCCTTTGAACAAAATTGCATAATTTTTATTTGCAAGTTTAAATTTTCTGCAAACTTAGTGGTTAAATCATTAAAAACCCTAGTTTTTAAAATTAAAATTGAACTTGTAATTTGTAAAAATTGCTTGTTATTATCTTATATCTAAAAATTGTCTTGTTTATCAAATTCAATTTCCTCATCAAGTCTTGTTCAATTTGCAAATCAAATTTATAAAATTAAGAGGTTACTTGTTAAAACCCTAATTTTCAAAATAATCTTAGACTTGTGCAAAAAATAGATTTACATTTAATTTTTAGATCTCTGATTGCTCTCAGATTTGTCTTCAATCCTATGATTCAAATTTTCAATTTCCTCCCTTTTTCCCAAACTTCAAATTTTAAAATTAAGTGGTTAGGTCATAAAACCCTAATTTTCAAAATTGATTGGATTTTGTGCAAATTTCAAATCAATTTCATTCCAATCCAGATTTCTAACCATTTTCTAAGGTTTCCCTATCCATTAGGTTTGACCTTTTTCAAAATTGCAATTCAATTCCTCTTTTTTTTCAAAACCCTAATAGGGTCCTATTTTTACATTTGTGCCTTGATTTCGCCCATCTAGAGGTCGTAAAATTTGTCAATTTTGGGGGGCTAGATTTGAAATCATCATAATATCCATCCCTGAAAAGTTTGAAAAAAGTTGGTCAGACCATATGCGTTCCCACCACGGCCCTCGACTTTTTTCTTGAAATTTTGGGAGATTGTTATGACTATATTTAATAGCCTAAATCCAGAAGATTGGCTGATTTTGTCGGTTTTTTATCCCTCTAGAATTGGAAATACCTTCAAAAATTCAACATTTCAAATTTCAAGGAAATTTTTAAAATTAAGAGGTTAATTATAGTCTGCCCTGATTTTAAAAATTCTGATTTTAAAATTAAGTGGTATTCCCTTGGCCCTAATTTTAAAATTCCAATTTCCTTTCATTTTTGGAAATTGTGTCATCCCCTTCCCCCAACAAAGTTCAAATTGTTTAATCATTATTTTCTTAAATTTTGCATTAATCAATTTTGTAAGTTTTATTCCAAAATTCAAAATTCAAATTTTCCTTCTAGTGCATGCATTTTACCACTATTCGTCCTACCTATCATATCCCCATTAGACAAATCATTATAATTAAGGCTTCCCAAGGTTTAATTACCGAGGAGATGGAGCCTAATTTGGGTGACTTCTTTAATGAGGATCATGCTAATTCTTCCCATCCTAATCATGTGCCTATTCACCCCATTAAAGAATCCCATGGTGAAGAAGAATCTTTAACTAGGGTTTCTTTAGATCAACTTTCCACATTGGACAATCAATTTGATAACTTCAGCAATGGATCTCCCAAGAATACCCTAAGAGTGAAGCTCTTCCATTAATTGAAGGTCTTAAGTGGATGATTCAAAGTGATAAGAATGGAATTGATATATTGTGTGGCATTACACATATTGTTCATTCTAATGTCATGCCTATCAAGAGTTGTGTTGAAACCCTAGGTTATTCAAAAACTCCAACACAAGTCAATCCTTCTATTCCTTTGACTACTCTTATGACTAGTATTCCTACCTTCACCTCCAACATCATAGCTACTTCAGCTCAAAATTTCATTCCTACAAACATTGGTCATAGGGGCAATCCCTCTTCTTCATTTAATCCTCCATCTTTACCCATGTCTTCCATAAGTGTTCCTATTATTCCTCAACCAATTAGTGTGACACAAGGGGGCAATTCCTTCAACAAATTTGATTAATTTTATGCACTGTAAATAAGGTGTTAAAGAAAAAGTGACTGATTTCATTGGCAGATATTTAAGCATTTGTGTGCTCAAATTTCTTTTCATGTACCTGATAATGATATTCAACAAATTTTCATTTCTCATTTACCAAAAGATATAAGGGAAAAGCTTCTTTTGTCTAAGTTTACTTCCTTTCCATAGTTGTGCGCAACACTCCACAATTATCAACTAACTATGAGTCAAATGGAGCAATCTACTCCTATGGCTTTGAGTGATAAGGGACAAAGTGTTCAATAATTGTTTGCAGAGTTCAAACCAACAAAAATTTTCATCAAGTTCAATGATACAATAAACAAAAACAATGTGAATGCTACAACATGTGTGCTTCCTATTTCTAATTTTTTTCCTAAGAGAAAGACAATTTACTTCCTTGAATGAATCTTTACATAGTATTATGTCTCAGTTGTTGCATAGAAATGTTATCAAACTTCCTCCTATAAAACAAATTGATCCTTGAAAACTTGCATCTCCTTATTTTTATAACAACTCCTTTTGTCAATTTCATCGTCAGCCTGGTCATGATACTAAGAAACGTTTTGCATTGAAGAATAAGATTCAAGACTTGACTGATAACAATACTATATTTGTGGTAGGTGTGAATGATAAAGGGAATAAATCAGTACCTCCTCATAATCAAAATCTTAATATTTTCATTGATCCCTTGCCTTCCCATATCTCTAATGTTATTGAGATTG
The DNA here is from genome assembly GCF_030272615.1 of Cryptomeria japonica. NCBI lineage: Eukaryota > Viridiplantae > Streptophyta > Pinopsida > Cupressales > Cupressaceae > Cryptomeria > Cryptomeria japonica. The sequence continues at coordinate 117,248,211 of NC_081408.1, read as the reverse complement.
TGCCTAATTCTTTCTCTTCTGAAGAATTCACCTCTATGGCTCCAAACTTGGTTAATATGGAAAAAACACAAAATATGCCTAAGAATCCTTGCATTACATTTGATCCTAGAGAGACCATTAGAGCACCCGATGGCCCTTTATACATAGTTGTGAAGGTTAAGGATAACCCTTGCTGTGGTGCCCTTATTGATCCCTCTTGCATGGTTAATATCATAACTGAAGAGTATCTTTTCACTTTATGATTGCATAAACCACTATATGATGCTTCTAATGTGGTTGTGAAGTTATTTGATGGCTTCTCCTATCCTACCATTGGTTCTATCACCCTTCCAGTTGAAGTCATACTAAATCCACATATGTTGACTTTGTTATCCTACCTTCTTCTAAGAAATTTCATGTGAAGTTGAGCTATCCTTGGCTATCTTTCATGAAGGCTATTTCTTCTCTAATCCACAAGTGTCTGAAATTTCCTCACAATGGAGAAATCATTGATAAATAATGATGAGTAACTAAGGTCCTAACCGGTAGTGAGAGGGGGGGGGGGGGGTGAATCAGTACTCACAAAAACTTCTCAACAAATTAACATATTAAAACCCAGCAGACCGGTTGTCTTCACCACTGAATTTAACCATAGCTATACTAGTCAAACATAGATACTTTAGACAACATTCAATAGATTACAAGTCTTAATGACTGCTTCACTGATATAGTTATGCATGAGTTGTATCAACAAAACCACAACCATTTAACATTGCATGCATATCTAACTTAATCAGAGACACACAATCATCACATGAAAAAATCACAATTCATAACACAGATTTTTCACGTGGAAACCCAAAAAGGAAAAACCATGGTGGGGATGAATACACACAAGCTTGTTTTGAACTCTTTCGAAGTCTGCTCTGTTAGGAGTCTAGTCTAGTTAAAGAATTTACAATAAGGTTCTGTTAGGAACCGATCTTGTTAGGGATCACCTGGTTAAAGAATGGTAATAAACCTTGTTAAAGGTTACCTTGCTAGAGGATTTAAATAACTCAATGAACTTGAGCCACCTGGTTAGAGGATTTACAACAAAGCCTATTAAAGCTACCCGGTTAAGGGATTTACCTTTTGTTGAAATGGTTAGAAGACAACAGGTAAAACTATGATCTGATAACAACACTCCTTGCTAAGGCAGATCCTTTTCAGTTCCTCTCTTTTGCAATCACACTCTGCAGGCTCCTCACTCTGGTTTGGCAAGTATCAAATGTAGACACAAAAACAACTTTTTCCAACCCTTACAATAACAAAACTCATCGACCTTATAGACAACAATTAGGTCGGCAACATAAACCCTAAACCCTAAGTATTTTAGGTTTGCAATTTCAAGTGGTCCAATCCTGACCATTAAATCCATTGCATAGAATGAAATGATCTAAAATAGATCTCAAGTCATTGTGCATCATCCAATATTAACCGCATCTGGAAAATGGTAACCCGTCATGCGCTCTGCACACACCGCTCAAAAAATGGCACATTCCCAAGGTAGGCATTCAATGCATTCTATCTTCACGTGCAAGATCCTCAAGGAAATCCTTCATGTGCACACAAATGACATGGCATCCCAATCCTTATCCTTATTGTTCACAAAACACCATCGGTTGCACCGCACAAGCCACACTGAAAACCCTAGAGCTGAACAGAGACTACCAACTGGTAGTCACACCTAGTGAACCCGGACACTAGTCCACTCCATCCCGGCTGACCATAACCACTTCCAATATTCATACCGGTGCATACTGGTACACCTACTTGAGCATTTATTGACATCAATGACAACAAACATTATCACTGCTTCATCATATGCCAACAATCTCCCCCTTTGGCATTGATGGCAATACTCAGTGTATCATTGCCCAGTAACATATACCGGTTGACATATACTAGTTCAATTTAAAATGATCACAACCACCACCATCTCGAATGATCAGTGAGTGCTCTCTGCCATATATCTTCTTCCCCATATATCTTCATCATCAGATATCTTCTCCCCCTTTGACAACAATGCCAAAGTGGAGGCACAAGATTCCAAGCTCCACTATGTTGCTCCCCCTATGGAGTAGCATCTTTCAACATATCAATCATGTAAGATCTGACACTATAGTACCTGATTGATGTGGAGTACACAACTTTAGTGTACTTCATTAAGGGGTAGAACCCCTAGTTCACCTCTCAAATAGGTAAATGTAGTCTTCGATAAGGGCTTAGTGAATATGTTTGCTAGCTGCTCCTTACTGGAAACATGTTCTAATACAAACTCTTTATTCGAAACCTTTTCTCTCAAGAAGTGATACTTGAGCTAAATGTGCTTGGTCCTAGCATGCAATACTAGATTTTTGGAAATATTTATTGCACTAGTATTATCACAGAAAATACTCACCAGTTCAGATATAGTCACTTTGAAGCCATTCAATACATGCTTCATCCAGATTGCCTGAGTACAGTTCATGAATGCTGCCACATACTCCGCTTTAGCTATAGACTGCGAAATATAGCTCTGCTTCTTGTTCATCTATGAGACTAGTCTTCCACCAAGGAAGAATGCTCCACTGGTTGTGCTCTTCTGGTCGTCCACATTACCTACCCAATCTGCATCAGTAAACACTTTGAGATCAAAGTCGCCATTCTATGGATACCACAATCCATAATCAACTATCCCTTTCAAGTATCTAAGAATCACCTTTACTGCTACCAAGTGGGATTCTCTTGGACTCTTCTGAAAATGGGCTACTATGCCAACTACATGAGCAATATCCAATTTGTTGTGCACCACAAAGTGCAGCTTACCGATCATCTATCGGTACTCCTTCTCATCCACAAACTCTGTATCATCAGCCTTTGTTAGTTTGCAGCCAGTCACCATCGGTGTTCCAACCGGTTTTCTCTCCTCCATTCCAAAAGTCATCAATACCTCTTTGATATACTTGGACTGGGTAATGAAGATACCTTCCTTCATCTGTTGAATCTGTAGACCAATGAGGAATTTTATCTCTCCAATCAGAGACATCCCAAATTCTTTCTTCATTTCATTTGTAAATGCATGACTCATTTCATCATCTCCTCTGAAGATTATGTCATCTACAAATACTTCACAGATCAGTATCTGATCACCTTCAAATTTCAAGTAGATGTTGTTATCCTCACCTGTTCTCTGAAATCCTATCTTCACAAGATGAGAGTGTAACCATTCATACCATGCCCTTAGTGCCTGTTTCAATCCATACAGGGCCTTGTGTAATCTACACACCATGTTACTATATTCTGACAAAGCAAACCCATCCAATTGCTCAATATACACTTCTTCTTCTAGTATTCCATTCAAGAATGTAGATTTCACATCCATCTGGTATACCCTAAATCCCTTGAATGCTGCAAATGCAAGTAGCATTCAGAAACCTTCTAGTCTAGCCATTGGTGCAAAGGTTTCTCCATAGTCTTCTCCTTCTTGCTGAGCATACCCTTGCAAACAAGTCTTGCCTTGTTCCTTACCATTGTGCCTTCTTCATTTAGCTTATTCCTAAAGACCCATTTGGTACCAATGACACTCTTGTGTTCTGATCTAGGTACCAAGGACCATGTGGCATTCTTCTCTATCTGATCTAACTCCTCCTCCATTGCATTTATCTAGTCTTCATCAGTAAGTGCCTCTCTAGTGGCCTTAGGCTCAAATTCTAAAATCATGCAAGAGTTTTCTCTCACCTTTCTCCTTGTAAGTATTCTTGCATCTTTGTCTCCTATGATCTGCTTCAGATCATGATGCAATCTTACATACCTAGGAATGACTGTAGAAGGTTCCACTTTCTTTTCCTCTTCTTTTTCTACTTCATCTTCTTCTTCACTTGCTAAAGCTTCTACCAGTATAGAAACACTAAGGTCTTTGCAGTGTTTGTAACTTGTTTCTTTCTTAACCGATTCCCAGAAGGCTAAACCCGGTTCATCTTCCATTTCCTTTCTATTGGTTTCCTTAGCCTTCTCAGGGGATTCATCAACCTTGACATTGATACTCTCAACAATCTTCTGGGTCCTTCTATTGTAGCACTTGAGAGCTTTGATTTTGGTGGAATATCCCATAAATATTCCTTCATTAGACTTAGCATCAAACTTACTCAAATGCTCACCTCTCTTGATATAGCATTTACTCCCAAACACTTAGAAATAACTCACATTGGGAGTTCTTCCATTCCAGTATTCATAAGGGGTTTTGTCTTTACGTTTCTTAATGAGTACCTGGTTCATGGTATAGATTGCAGTGCTCACTGCTTCTCTCCAAAATGTATGAGTGACATTTCCTTGGATCAACATAGTTCTAGCTACTTCCACTATAGTCCTGCTATTCATCTCTGCTATGATGTTCTGCTGTGGTCTCCTTAGGGTAGACAACTACCTCTTGATGTCATTTTATTCATAGTACTTATTAAATTCATCAGAAGTGAATTCACCTCCTTGATCGGTTCTAAGGAATTTTATTCTTCTGCCGGTCTCCTTCACAACCAATTCTCTAAAGGCTTTGAACTTTCCAAACGCCTCAAACTTGTCTTTCAAGAATGTGGCCCACATCATTCTTGAGCAGTCATCGGTAAGAATCATGAAATAGTGATCTCCCTGAATTCTTCTAGTTTTCATCGGACCACACAGATCAATGTGCACAAGATCAAGTAAGTTTTGTGCTGAAAAAGACTTACTTTTGAATGTTGAGGAAGACATCTTCCCAAGTTGACATTCTCTGCAAACAACATTCTCCAGTTTGTTCAGCAAAGGCAATCCTCTTACTACCTTGATCTTACTTCCCTTTACAATATTGTCAAAATTCATATGACAAAGTCTCCTATGCCATATCCAGCTGTCATCTAATTTTGCCATCAGGCACTGACTAATCTTGGCATTCAGCTGAAACAGGTTTCCTCTGGTCTGCTTATCGGTGGCAAAAAGTTCACCACTCTTTCCAATTATTCTGTAGACTACACCTTTGAACTCCAGAATGAGTCCTTTGTCGTTCAGCTGAGCAACACTCAAAAGGTTGTGCTTAAGGCCTTCTACCTAGTAGACATCATCTGCACTACTCTTTCCATTTAGTGAGATGGATCCTTTTCCTTTCACCATGCAAGGTACATCGTTGCCAAACCGGACAACACCTCCATCATATTCTTCCAGAGTCTAAAACTTTCTCTGGTCACCAGTCATGTGGTGAGAACACCCACTATCAATGATAAACTCATTAGAGTTGTCAATGCAAGAGACAAGGGCTTTCTGGTCAGACACCTCTTCCTTGACAACTACAAACACTATGTCCTCACTCTCTTCATCCTCAGATTCTTCATTGGTAACACCTTCATCCACTGCAATAAGACAATTTCTCCTACCTCCTCCTTTATACTTTCTAAACCTTTTTGGTTTATACTTATTGTCATTGTTAGGACAGTTAACAACTATATGTCCTATCTTATTACAGGAAAAATACTTTAGAGGAAGCTTACCTCTGTATTTACCGGTGCCTTTCGGAAGTGTCTTAGCAAGAAGAGCTTCAAACTTCATTAGAATCTCCTCATCTTCCATATCTTTGCTTAGCTTGGATTCATATCTCGTACTGACCTCTTTTCCTTTCCTGGTCGGTACAGTGGAAGAAGATTCTCTAAAGGAATACTCGGTCTTCTAAACACTACCATCATAGCTATTTAATTCATATGCAGTCAGTTTAGCAATAATAGAGTCTAAAGATACATTTGTTTTGTAGATAGACCTTAGCTCCTGAATAGCGGCAACCTTGATTGCATAGACCAGTAAGAGTTATCTCAGAACTTTACTGACAATAGTGGCATCATCAATCATTCCACTAGTGCTCTTGATTTCTCCAACCACTGTCTCGATTCTTATGCAATACTATTGAATGGTCTCTCCTTCAATCATCCTCATATCTTTAAACTTTCCTCTAAGGCTTTCTTCCTTAGCTTGGTTGACATGTTCATCACCGCCATAGATGGATTCTAGTTTGTCCCATACATCTTTTAGATTGTCCTTATCCTGTACATCAATGAACTCTATGTCAGATAAGCTGCTAATAAGGGCTTCCATGACTTGCCCATTTTCTTGTATCTCTCTTTTCTAATCATTGGTTAGAGTGCCAGTGGGGATTACATAGGCATTCTATACATAGCTCCAATGTTGAGAACCCAAATTTCTGATATATATCTTCATCCTATCCTTCCATATTGTAAAGTTGTCCCTATGTAACTTAGGACCTTCCCTCCTCATCATCACAACAAGAACTTTTTCCTCAAGCAGTTAATCTTATATCACTGAGGACCTGGATGTTCTCTAATATGAATTGATGAATAATTATGAGCAACTAAGGTCCTAACTAGTACTGAGAGGGGAGGGGTGAATCAGTACTCACAAAAACTTCTCAACACATTAACATATTAAAACCTAGTTGACCGGTTCTCTTCACCACTGAATTTAACCATAGCTATACTGGTTAAACACATATACTTCAGGCATCATTCAACATATCACAAGTCTCAATGACTACTTCACCGATATAGTCATGCATGAGTTGTATCAACAACACCACAACCATTTAACATTGAATGCATAGCTAACTTAATCAAAAATACGCAATCATCACATGATAAACTCACAACCCATAACACACAGATTTTTCACGTGGAAACCCAAACGGGAAAAACCACGGTGGGGATGAATACCCACAAGATTGTTTTGAACTCTTTTGAAGTCTGCTCTATTAGGAGCCTAGTCCGGTTAAAGACTTTATAATAAGGTTCTGTTAGGAATTGATCCTATTAGGGATCACTTGGTTAAGGAATAGCTATAAACCCTATTAAAGGTTGAAACCTTGTTAAAGGTTGAAACCTTGTTAAAGGTTAACTCGTTAGAGGATTTAAATAACTCAATGAACTTGAGCCATCTGGTTAGAGGATTTACAACAAAGCTTGTTAAAGCTACCTGGTTAAGGGATTTACCTTCTATTGAAATGGTTAGAAGACAACAGGTAAAACTCCAATCTGATAACAACACTCCTTGCTAAGGCAAATCCTTTTTAGTTCCTCTCTTTTGCAATCACACTCTGTAGGCTCCTCACTCTGGTTTGGAAAGTATCAAATGTGGACACAAAAACAACTTTTGCCAACCCTTACAATAATAAAACTCATTGACCTTATAGACAACAATTAGGTTGGTAGCATAAACCCTAAACTCTAAGTATTTTAGGTTTACAATTTCAAGCGGTCCAATCCTTATCGTTAAATCCATTGCATAGAATGAAACAATATGAAACACATCTCAAGTCATTCTGCATCGTCCAATCTTCACCGCATCTAGAAAATGGTAACTCATCACGCGCTCTTCACACACCGCTCAGAAAATCATGCATTCCTGAGGTAGGCATTCAATGCATTCGATTGTCACATGCAAGATCCTCAAGGAAATCCTTCACGTGCACACAGCTAAAGTGGCATCCTGATCCTTATCCTTATTGTTCACAAAACACTATCGGTTGCACCGCACAAGTCACATCGGAAACCCTAGAGCTGAACAGAGATTGCCAACCGACAGTCACACTTAGTGAACCCTGACACCATTCCACTCCATCCCGGTTGACCATAATCACTTCCAATCTTCATACCGGTGCATACTGGTACACCTGCATGAGCACTTATTGACATCAATGACAACAAACATTATCACTACTTCATCATATGCCAACAATCATAACCATGAACCATAGCTTATTTCGTCCATCTGAAAGAAGCCCCGATTTTCCTATTGATCTCTTTTCGCCTAAACAATTTCAATATCTTCCATCAAGGAGAAATGCTCTTTTTCAATCTTATAAAAAATGGAAGAATGATATGATCTTATCCTTAAGTCAACCTAGATCCCAACACTTGACATTCCTATTATTCTTCAGGATGAGGTTCTTCCCCTCATGGGTAGAACTAATCTTCCTCCTAAGGAAGATCGTCAACCTATATGTATGGATGTGACTTTACCTTCTCTTAAGGAGAACAACAATATTCTTCCTAAGGTTAGACTTATACCTCCTCCTCATGATGGACCTGGTCTCCTTCCTACACCTAATATTCCTCCTTTCTATGGTGCAGTTCCACCTCCTTCCTCTTATCAAGAGAAGAGGCCTGCTTCTCCAATTTTTCAACCAAAAAGACCTCAACCTTAACCTTCAACTATCAAGGAGAGAAACATTCCTACTTGTTAAAATGTTCCTCCTCCTTCTGAGCCTTCCACTAAGACTCGACGGAATTGGTATGCATGAGAACACCAATGAAGACATCGTGTTAGAGCTCATGAAGCTATCCCTCAAAATATTCAATCTCCTTTGACTCCAATAGTTGACATAATTCCCTTTTCTCCTAAGAAAGATGTTCAACCAACATCTCCTAATCATAAGTTGCACAAAACATGTGATGGGTATACTCCTATTTGTGTTCTTTCTCCTTTTTCTCAAAACTTTGATGAAGAAGTGGGTGAAAATGTTATTCATAATGGCCATGCAACTCCTAATGCTTCTGATAGTGAGTATGAGTATGTTGATGTGGACAAGCATTTATCAAGTGATTTTTCACAAACCCTTATCCTAGCTTATAGAATTGAACAAAGTGACTTACCACATGAGCATACTCCTTGTGTGGATCTTGTGATAGCTCCATCTGTTGTGCTCGATGTTGCCCTTCTGGCATGTTGCTCACCTTTTCAAAATAGTGATCAGCAAGATAAGGAGATGGATTTCGTGCTAGATTAACAATATTAGCACTGTAGATCTTCTCTCTCTCTCCTTTCTTTTGTGACCATTCTTCTATGTGTCTCCTTGTTCTTCTATTGTTCCCTTAATGTCTACTTGGGGATGATGCAAAGCATTGAGATCTTTTCTTGGTCTCTTTCATGTTGACTCAAAAGACATCCTCTCTTGCCTTTCTTCCAAGGTAGTGTCCTTCTTTTGGGAATGAAGATTATTATATGCATATACACACATGATATACATAAGTTATCATACAACATATTGACCCTGAGGAAAGCAACACTACCTCATGTTCTATGTTCATTATCCCTGGGTTTATTTCTCGATTGGGGGCTAAATCCTTGTGATAACATGCTCCCTTCTTCTCTCTCTCTTGGGTGTATCCTACCTTAAATAAATCACTCCTGATAAGGCATGTGCGATCAATTTAATGTGGGGGCATACACTTCACTCATATTTTTCATTCTTGTGATACTTAGAATTACTTAGTGAACTTTGTTTTGCTTTGTAATCTTTGGTGTCCTTGCTTTCATGACTCATAGTGAAGGGAACTTTTGCTACTTGCAATCATGGTTCTCCCCTTCTCAATCTTCCCTTTTACTTTATCAATCAAACTCGTAAGATCCTAAGTCCACTAGAGGCTTCGCACATCTTGCCTCCTTGACATGGTAAAAGTCTTTCAATCTTGTTTCCTTGTACTTTACCGATAGTATTGGCATACGCTTATACTCCCACTAAAGTGGGGTCTAAATGTAGTGTCATAAAATTATGACCCTAGCAATTTTAGATTGCATTAGGGTCCTCATGCACACAAGATTGAATCCTCTATCTTGATCGAAGACCAGAGATTGCTCAACCTTCAGAAATAGCTTCTTTCTTGGCCTCCTCATCACCATGTCCGCACTCTGCCCTGGACAAAGGGGTAGGATAGTGTCATGGAGCCACTGTCCCCCCTTGGATAGGGGGGTGGTACCCTTGTCCTCCCAAGATAGGGATGTGGCACCCCTGTCCTTACCTTATTTTGGGGCAGGAACCTTCCGAGGGTTGCATTGTTGGCTGTAAACTAAGTCAAATACTAAGCCTATCAAAATCAAATCTAGTAACATGTATTTAAGGGGCATTTGTCCTCTCATTTGCATTAGGTGAAATTTCGATAAGGTCATATTTAATGAGTGTTATCCCTATATTTTTTCTCATTCCTAAAGCCTCATAATCAAATTAGTTATTGTTAATATTTTAATGCTAAAGTTTTTATGTCCAAACTCCATTTCGACTGGGAGATTTTAATTGTTTTATTTTTGGGTTACCCATATACCCAAACAATTAAATCCCAAGTTTTATGTGTCTCATGCAAAAATGATTTCTGGGTTATGCTCTACTCGGCTTATTTGTTCTATAGTTAAAATCTAACAAGAAACAGAGCTTGTAGTAAAACATTATGTAGGTTTTTCTATGGAATCCCAAAAGAACAATTATCATTGAACTTGAACCTTGAATCTTCTTAGGTTCAAAAGGTTCAAGTGGTTCAAAAAAGTTCAAAAGGTTCAAAAAGGTTCAAATTTCAAATTTCAGGTTTATTGTAATTTTTGGTTTTTGAACTTGAACTTTGAACCTTCTTTGGTTCAAGCGTGCAGGTTCAAGCGTGCAAGTTCAATCCCGCAGGTTCAAGCCTGCAGGTTGAAGCCCGCAAGTTCAAGCATGTAGGTTAAAGGTTTGATTTCAGAGGTTCAAATTCAAAGTTCAGAGATTCATCAGATGTAGGTTCAAAGTGTGTGAGTTCGAACATTCAGAAACTTAAAAAAAACCAATAACATTGGCATGTCTAATGTTTGTAATTTTGAATGTAATCTATAACCACAAATTTTTTGATACAGAAAAATCAGTCTTGGTGTGGGGGGCATAACTATCAATTTAACCGTTGCATTGTTCTGAATTTTTAATATGTTTTAGCTAACCTAGTTTTATAAATATTCACTGGAGCGATCGGAAAAATATTATGGCCTTCAAAAGTTATTAATCTTTTAGTGCAGGTCTATATAAATTCTGAGATAAAAGGTTTGAAGATTTTTTTTAAAAAAGGAAAAAAAAGTTATCAGGAAGATGATAAAAGATAAAAGAAAAGATTAATTAATAATCTTTTCAAGATTTAGTTATTGATAACTGAAAGTCTCTTTAAAAAAGAGAGAGACTATATATATGGGGAAAAGAAAAGAAAGGTTCCGAAAAACTGTGATTTTTCGTCCAGCAGATAATATTTTGGTTTTTCTATGAATTGTCTAAAAACAAAATGGCTTATTATCAATAAAGTGCTATGCTATGCAGTCTTTGAATCTATGTGTTTGAATATTAGTAATCTTTCTTGAGAGAATTTCTATAGGCATCATATCATTCTATGATAAGTTATCTCTGTGTTTTTCTCAATTCATGGTTATCATTAGTTGTTAGAAGACTCATACAAATTGATTTGCTTGATACCCTTGCCCTATGAGGCACGAGAGAGTATCAATCAACCTTCAGTATTGTTGAGTTTCTCCTATGCTTTCAATTTATACAGTGAGCATGTTTGTGAATCAAAGTTTGTGAGCTCTCATTTAATTCATTTAAACAATTTCTTTGCTCTTAGTTTGGAGGCATTTATTTGTGTTGATGGATGAATGCTGAAGCCTTTCAATGTTTTCTGGTAAAAAGTATTAGCATTTCATTTATATAATAAATTCATTGAAAATCATATGAGGAGTTGCCCTCTAATGCAGAGGTTGAATTTTAATCAATTCATCCAATTGTTGGTAGTTTGGTTCCTTTATAAAGGGTGAAACAAAGTTATATCTTTGCTTAAGGAAGATAATTATTAAGATTTCAGGAAAGGGACAGTTCTGTTTACCAAGAGATTTTTGGCGACTTTACTAGGGACTTGGAATCAAAGATTAGTGCATTTTGTTTCCTCATATTTTTAAGATTTATCTCTGTGTAGGAGATTAGCGACTCTGTTAAATCATCATGCAAAATCAAAAGGCTGCAAGATTGGGGAAAAGACCAAATCCCACCATCTTGGAAATTCTTGAGATGGATGATAAAGTGCTGTATGACTTTTGGGATCGCTGCAAGGAAAGCATTTCTCATGTTGTTTAAACCAAACTAAGTATAGCAGATGATCATGCATCTGCTCTTTTATGGAGAAGTCTTTGTGTTAGATTTCACAAGCTCAAAGAGCTGAAAGAAAAGACAAGGCTGCTGAAAGAATATAAGAAAAAGGTATCCCAATTGAAAGAAGAATTAAAATTTGATGATGATGAGGCTACAATCATCTCAGTTTCATCTCTCTCCTACAATTACCTTGTCATGAGTGAGCGAGAAGTTCAGCAAGAAACAATTCAATCTCATGCAAGTCAGACAATGGTAAGTGAGAATAATCAAGACAACATTGGAGAACCTGCAAGCTTGAATGAAAAAGGTCTTTTGAGGTTTTTTTCTTACCCGAAAATAGAAACTTTTAGTTTTGACAATATGGAAAGTTATCTTGTTCCAAAAAGTATAAAGGATGAAAATTTTCAAATTTACATGCAACCAGAGTATGAAGCTTTCAATCTTATACATGAAGTTAATGAAAATGATTCTTTATGTTTAAAAGCTTGTGATGAGTCCTTCATAGAATCATTTCATTTTGACAGTAAAGCATTACTATGTCTTCCTAATGAAGATTGTATTAACAATAAGGTGGAATCATGTCTTGGTAAAGATGTTTCTCATTCTGAAAATCTGATCGAAAAAAAAATTTAGAAGTGAAACAAAATAATGGTCAAACTAATGAAGTGTTGCAGTCCCAAAAACTGTTGGCCGGTCTGGATAGTACTTCTTTTTGTGAAGAAGAGATCATATAGCAGTTCTTGTCATCCATTGAAGAAGGGCATTTTGAGGAGAAGGATTTAGGTATTAATTTATTTCATGCATTAAGTTTGGATAGGAAATTTACAGATTTTATCTCAGTAAAAGATGTTGAAGTTGTTTCAGCTAAGTTGGACCCCATGCATGATGAAGTGTCTCTCAATTTTGAGATTAGTTCAAATACTAAAAATTATTTTAAGAATGATGGTCTTAATAGTGGTGATTCTAAGAATGATGCAGCTTGTTCCCTAGGAATTTTTGAGCATTACTTTTTCCAGCCAGAAATAGAACATTATTTGAGAAGTATTGTACAAATGTTTCCAGAAAATTCAGAAGTTCATGATGAAACATGACTTTTTGGGCATGAATGTGTGTTCACAAAGTTCCTACATATTGTTAGTTTGGTGTTCAGCATTGAAGAAGTTACCAGAAGAGCATGGTTTTGGGTTGCTTCATTTGAACACAAGCCATTTTTCCGGAAAGGATCCTTCTTCTCCCAACCGATGCATGGTTTTGTGTAAGAAGTTCTTGGCCCCAGTTCTTACGGTGGGATTTTCCTATCTGTATATTTTTGTAAATAATTTTTTGGTGTGATCTAGGTGTAGCTTGTCTTAGTTTTTAGCCTTGGTTTAGTTTGGGTTTTCGCATGTTAGTTTTGCCTTGTTTCCTCTTCCCTCATCTACAAGAAGATCCCTGTGCTCTTTTTTTCTTGACTCTATTGCCCAATGGCTAGGCACTATTCTTCTCCTCTCCTAGAGAAATTCTGGATTATCCTAGTCCTTTACAGTCTTGGTCCCTAATCAGAGCCAATGTTACCCCTATATTTTTGTTCGTTACTAAAGCCTCATAATCAAAGCACTTATGGTTAATGTTTTAATGTTGAAATTTTTATGGCCAAAGTCCATGTCGCCTGGGAGATTTTAATTGTTTTATTTTTAGGCTACCCATATACCCAAACAATAAAATCCCAAGTTTTATGTGTCTCATGCAAAAATGATTTCTGGGTTATGGTTTACTTGGCTTATTTGTTCCACAAATAAAATTTCCCAAGAAATGGAGCTTTCAATAAAAAGTTATGCAGGTTTTTCTATGGCAGCCCAAAAGAACAATTATCATTGAACTTGAACCTTGAACCTTCTTAGGTTCAAAAGGTTCAAGTGGTTCAAAAAAGTTTAAAAGGTTCGAAAAGGTTCAAAGTTCAAATTTTGGGTTCATTGTAATTTTTGGTTTTTGAACTTGAACTTTGAACGTTCTTTGGTTCAAACACCCAGGTTCAAGCGTGCGGGTTCAATCTAGCAGGTTCAAGCCTGTAGGTTCAAGCCCGCAAGGTTCAAGCGTGTAGGTTCAAGGTTTGATTTCAGAGGTTCATATTCAGAGTTTAGAGATTTATCAGATGTAGGTTCAAAGTGTGTGAGTTCAAAAATTCAGAAAGTTAAAAAAATCCAATAACATTGGCATGTCTAATGTTTGTAATTTTGAATGTAATCTGTAACCACGAATTTTTTGAGACACAAAAATCAGTTTCGGTGCAGGGGGAATAACTATCAATTACAACATTGGATCGTGCTGCATTTTTATTATATTTTAGAAAACCTGGTTTTCTCAATCCTCACCAGAGCGATCAGAAACATATTATGGCCTTCAAAAGTTATTAATCTCTAAGTGAGAGTCTATAAAAATTCTGAGATAAAAAAAATTGAAGATTTAAAAAAAAAGGAAAAAAAAGTTATCAGGAAGATGATAAAAGATAAAAGAAAAGATTAATTAATAATATTTTCAAAAATCAGTTATTGATAACTAAGAGTCTCTTTAAAAAGGAGAGAGACTATATATATGGATAAAAGAAAAGAAAGGTTCCGAAAAACTATGATTTTTCATGCAGTAGATTATATTTTGGTTTTTCTATGAATTGTCTTAAAACAGAATGGCTAATTATCAATAAAGTGCTATGTTATGCAGTCTTTGAATCTGTGTGTTTGAAGATTAGTAATCTTTCTTGAGAAAATTTCTATAGGCATGATATCATTCTATGATCATTTATCTCTATGTTTTTCTCAATTCATGGTTATCATTAGTTGTTAGAAGACTCTTACATATTGATTTGCTCGATCCCCCTTGCCTTGTGAGGTATGAGAGAGTATCAATCAGCCTTCAGTATTGCTGTGCTTCTGCTATGCTTTGAATTTATACAGTGAGCATGTTTGTGAATCAAAGTCTATGAGCTCTCATTAAATTCATTTAAAAAAATTCTTTGCTCTTAGTTTGGAGGCATTTATTTGTGTTGATGGATGAATTTTGGAGCCTTTCAATGCTTTCTGGTAAAAAGTATTCACATTTCATTTATATAATAAATTCATTGCAAATCATACGAGGAGCTACCCTCTAATGCAGAGGTTGAATTTTAATCATTTCATCCAACTATTGGTAGTTTGTTTCCTTTATAAAGGGTGAAACAAAGTTATATCTTTGCTTAAGGAAGATAATTATTAAGATTTGAGGAAAAGTACAAATCTTTTTACCAATAATGAGTGATCGAGCACTCAAGAGAATTCAAGCATTTATTTCCAGCATTGAGCATTCTCAAGTTTCCCTTCAAGGTTAGGTGTTGCATTCAAGTCATGGATTCAACAATTGAAGAGGAGATTGATTACAACATTCAATTCCACAATAGAGTTTCTATCAACATTGCTACCACAACCTCCCTTGAGGTAATTTACAATTCAGTCTTTCATTTACATCTACTTGCAAGTACTTTCATTCATTACTTGGTTAATTCCCAAACTGGGGTTTGACCTAAAGGCAAACCCCCAATCCCAACTAATTTTCCTCTCATTTATGTGTGTAGGTTGTAGGCGCACAACTGTACTTTCAGATTTGGGCTCCATTTACAGAGGTGGAAAAACCTTTATTGTTTCGTAGATTTTTTGGAGGACCGTGTACATTCTTGCCATGGTCCGGGCAACTTTTCCTCAAATTCGCAGGGTGACTTCATTTTGACATATTATTGCCAGATCCAGGTGCACAACTTCATCCCATATTCTGATCTCAAGTTATAATCAGTTCTTTGTCACTTTTGCACTACATAGCTCAATCAATTCCTTTCCATTTCAAATAAGGAAGAGGGGATCAACTCATCAATCCCATTTGATTCAGAATTCAATCTATCATCTTCTTGTAGATAGATTGAATCTAGTGAATCCTCCTCTCCTCTTCCAAATGTAATTTGGTGAAAAGTGTTTGAAGGGTAATCAATAGTGAAACTCTCATCTATCTTTGAGGGAAAGGGTAGTTTTCCTCTTGATCTTATCATTCACAATTTCCCCACATTACAAATATATAATATATTAAGTATATATATACATACATATGTGTGTATGGATGTGTATTGGCTCTCTCTCTCTCTCTCTCTCTCTCTCTCTCTCTCTCTCTTTCTCTCTCTCTCTCTATGTCTCTGTCTCTGTCTCTCGATCTACCTCTCTCTCCCTCTCTCCCCTTCTCCCTTCCTCCATACCCCATCCCTCTCTCTCCTCTTATCTCCCTTCCCACTCTTTCTCTCTCCCTACCCACTTTATCTCCCTTACTTTATATCATTGTGTTGCAATTAGGTCTGCCATGTAGTGGTCACCATTTGGATGAAAAGTAGACCTAATAATCCCAAGGTCCACAGATTGAGCTTGAGAGGCTATGATTTCCTTGATAGACCTAGTATTTGACTTACTATACAAAACACATTGTGCATCTTCCCTCTCTCTCCCTCTCTCTCCCTCTCTCCCCTTCTCCCTTCCTCGATACCCCATCCCTCTCTCTCTTCTTCTCTCCCTCCCTCCCTCCCTCTCTCTCTCTCTCTCTCTCTCTCTCTCTCTCTCTCTCTCTCTCTCTCTCTCTCCCCTTCTCCCTTTCTCCCTTTCTCCCTTTCCCCATACCCCATCCCTCTCTCTTCTTCTCTCCCTCCCCTCTTTCTCTGTCCCACTCCCCCCTCTCTCTCTCCCTCTCTCTCTCTGTCTCTCTCTATCTCTCTGTCTATGTGTGTGTAACTCTCTCTCCCTCTCTCCCTCTCCCTCTCTCTCCCTCTCTCTTTCCCTCCCTCCCTCCCTCTCCCCTCTCTCTCTCTCTCTCCCTCTCTCCCTCTCTCTCTCTACCTCTATCTGTCTCTCTCCCCTTCTCCCTTCCACCATACCCCATCCCTCTCTCTCTTCCTCTCTCCCTCTCTCCCCCTCTCCCTCTCCCTCTCCCTCTTTCCCTATCTCCTTCTCTCTCTCTATTTCTCCCACCCCCTCTCTCTCTCTCTCTCCCTCTCCCTCTCTCCCTCTCTCCCTCTCACTCCCTTCATTTTCCTTCACATTTTCTTTACTACAAATAGCACATACGGGGTACTGATCCTATTAGTTCACTGCCCTGCCATAAATTTTTTAAGGCCTAGGAGTGTGTATGCGGTATTTAAGAGTTCTAAGCACGTACAGGGTGAAAAAAATATTTTGTTGGGCTCGCCAACATTTTAGGGATTAATAGCATGTACGCGGTGCTTAGACATAGTTTTATTTTCCCAAGAGCCTCAATGACCTCAAAAGAAGTTTGTGAGGTCATTGAAGGCCCCACTACAATTGTGTTTGCACTTGTATCACTTTTTTATACATAGAAGTAAGTGAAGTTTTTGTTTTTGCATGATTTCAAATGATTGAATTGTTGTTCTTATTAGTTTTGTCAATATTATTGTGATTGTTTAATAGTTTTGATTCAAATAAATAGTGATAAGATGCATATTTATGGTTATTTGATTGTTTATGAACTTTTGTTTACATATATATGTAATATGATTCTATTTAGGACAACTAATATCAACCATGGGAAAGAACAATGAGAGGCTAAAAAGGAAAAACAAAGGTAGTGTATGAATAAATTACATGACATAAGAATAATGGGACAAGAAGGTATGTCATCCTCAACATCTCAATTCGATTTACCAAATGAACATAATGCACCTAATGTAATTGAAGAAGAGACATTTGATTTACCATGCCCGATAAAATGATTGAACGAACTTGTAGGAGAATTGTTAAAAGAATATGACAAAACTATTTTGAAAACTTAAATCAAACCGCAAGATGTCAATTAATTGTTCAAATGATTAAAAATATGAATGTTAGAGAGACAATGAAAATTCTAGGCCCAAAATCATCTGAAAGTAATAGCGAAAGAACTATTGTGAGAAATCTATTTGATGCATATCAAGTTATTGGTTCAAAATCACGTACTAAAGATTCTAATGTTACTCAACGTGTCATTACATCAACTATAATCATGAAAATAAAAAAAGATCGTTTGATAAGAAAAAAAAAAGTAAGACATTAAACGTTAGTAGAACAACATAAAGTAAAGCATTACAGAGGCGAGGGGCTATTATATATTAAATGTACAATTAATACAATTTACTAACATTAATACATCAAAAACACTTGAAAGCTATAATATAGAGAACAATGACGTACCGGTGCCTGAGATACTTCTCCAATGGACTAAGGATGGCTCACCATCGATGGAGAAACTGTCGCTATTACCTATACAAAAAATGATCAAAGATTAAATATAATTAATATAATCATAAGTATTGTAGGTTAAAAATAATTAATGTAATATATCAATTAAAAGTGTACCGGATCCTGAGATGCTTCTCTAGTGCACGGAGGAGGGCTCACCATTGACGAAGAACCTATGGATATTTTCTCTATGAAAAAATTATAAGATTATAATTTATCACAAGCTCACATGTACACGTGCATATAATCATGAAATCAAAAAAGTAGAGATGCATACCTCTGCCCTCTCTAGATCCATGGGCAAATAAAGTGCATTCAACAAATCCACATAGCTCAATGGCCACTGTACATGTAAAATAGACAAAAAACAGTAATCAATCTACAAATCCCAACTAAGACAATTTCAGCATTTTCAAACAATTGTACAACTAAAAATTTGTTCAATTACCTTCTTTCCACATCTTGGTCTCTTCAAAGAATTATTTTGCTTAGGACAAGGCCTAGACATAGACGGGATACCCTAAAAAAATAAAATTAACATGAGATATTAGTACATATAATATATTAAACATAATTTTAAAAAACTAAAATGAAATGACTTGCATATTCCATCAAAATAATACATAAAAAAGGGTGTACAAAATATGATACTGTATAGCCTTGTAGGCCAAAATCGATCGCTGAGAGCATGCTATCATCAATCTTGGACATTTGGTACCTCAATCAAGACCTACAAACCAAAAATTGGACCAATCATTAAAGATAGTTAGTATATCTTGTATTTTTTTTGAATTCAAAGTGTACTATTCTATTTTAACATGTTATAAAATTTATACCTTAGGCGTCGAAGTTGGAGCTGTAGTAACTATGGGAGGAGTATGGGATACCAATGCTGAATCCTGAAATGCATATTATTTGTATCAATTTAAATCGACGTATAAATGAAAATTCATTTATGTAATTACAAATTTAAAGTGGTTGATAAATAAAATGCTATGAATTCAAATCAACACACTTGTGTCTGCAGATGGTGTCCAAACAACATGTACATCAACTTCTCTATCAGTGCCACATACTCAACCGTGTAAGTCTAACATCTACTCCCACAAATCGTGTATGAATGAGATGTGGATCCATCTGCAGCAACATCATCATCCATCCCTAAGCATATCCCCGAGAAACTGACACTCACATGCTGAATGGACTCTCTGTCACCACCTGGAGCAACTAATGGCTCATCATCCAGTACAAGAGGGTGTGCTAATTGTGTCCCATGCTGGATGATAGCACCAGTCAGTGTTTTGGCTGCCTAAAGAGTCTATAGCTCCATCGAATCTTTCAGCTCTACTAGGACAACTTGATGCACCTTGGGTTTGGGTGATAGGGGGAGAGACTCTCTAGGGCTAATCACCTATGGGCTCCAGGTCTATCTTGGGCAGAACCGCCACCTCTACCATGAAACTCTCTCATGTCAAAATAGTTTGCCCACACATTGAGGACAAACTCACAGTATAATTTTCTCAGAAAATAAAATAACACCTCATAATTATTACAAGGTGGATCATCAAAGACCATCCACCACCTTGGCCAAAAAAGTTTCTTCATCTGCACATTGGCACACCAATGTATGGGAAACCTTTTTGCATTAAGAGGTAACGACTGACCAGTTTTATGATCAACAAAAAGGGCACATATTTTTTGTTTACTAATATTTTTGTTTCTCACTCCCTTGTATGATAACCCACTAGCATAGTATAGACAACACGTATCCCTACATTTTCCTCATTTTGTAATTTGTGTGGAAATGGCTGTGGCACCACTAGCCAATTTTTCTAGGCTAGTGGCGAGGGATTTATGATGATCAAGCTTAGATGTTTTTAATTTATTAATCAGTCTATTTATTTTAGACATGTTTTGCCCTAACTGATTAATCAATTGCTCTTGTGTTTCAGGTGTATGGTCAAAAGGAGGAATTGGAGGTGTATCTTGTGGGTTTTGTTTGGGGTTTTCAGGAGGTGCATCGTGTTGTTGTCGTGGATTATCAGAATCTGGTTTTTGAAACAAAAAATAAAATAACCTAATCAAAATAAACAAAATTAAATATAAAATGTAAAAAAAATTGAATAAATGAGAAAGAAAGACAAAAATTAAGAAAAACTAACATTGATCCATAGCGTTTGGTGGAGAAATGTGGCAGCGCGTTCAGGGTTTTGTGGAGAAAATAGAGGAAAAAATGTCATGGTCACAAGGAAAATAAGACCAGTCATTTTTTTAAAAACATTTTTTGACAGGTATTGCGTACGCGGTTTTTTAGGACTTAAAACCGCATACATGCTCACTTTCCTAAATACACTGTGTATGCACTCACTTTCCTAAAAACACTGCGTACACGGTATCTTTCTTTAGGCTCAGGAACAATGGACCTAAGCTTGTATGCGGTGATTTCAAATTATATATATATATATATTAATATTAAGAAAAATGCTTAAATAATCATTTGTTGGGCCCCATGAAATGCTAGGAGGGGAGGTGGTGTGGGTTAATCCCCACAATTGTGGGCTCCCACTGTTGTGGGAGAAGCCACGATAGTGGCTTCTTATAGCCGTGGGTCCCCACTGATGTGGGTTAAGTCACAGTCGTGGCTTCTCACAGCTGTGGTTTCAACGGGTGTGGCTAAGCCACAACACATGCCCCAAAAAAATTAATTTAAAATTTTATTTTAATAAAATAAAATTTATATTTTGACAATGTTCCACAACAAAACATAATTTAATAAAAATCATCAGCAAATCAAATCAACATGAAATTATAATCTGACCAGAAAAGACTAGTAGAAAAAAAATCAATTTAAGAGGGTAAAACCACTTTCCAGGAAACTATTTTTTTTTTGACACAAAATTTTACATTTTCCCCAATTTGAAATTGATAAAAAAAAATTGTAGAATTCTTCCATCAAATAATAAATACAAGAATACATTTTAGACACAAAATTAAACCCCATATTCATAATGAAAAACATAGATATTTCTTATTATAAATAAATTAAGAGGACTGTTGTGACAATAGAGCAATTGCAACTGGAAGCTACCAAATTGCTAAAGAACTTCACCTAGGCTTGGCTATTCTTCTCTTCCTTTTTTGATGTCTGGTGTTCAGTTTCTTTGTGTTTTGTCTATCTGATGCTAGCTTTTTGTTTTTGGCCAGCTGTCTTTTCTGTGGTTGTTGTCTTTTGCTTTTCTAGTGGACTCTGATGACTATCTTTTGAATATTTGATGTAAAGGGTTTCAAGGGCCCTTCAAAACCTATTTTCCCCTAATCAGAAACATATAAATTTCTTTATCAGCACAAAAATTCTAAAAATAGAGGTTTTAAATCCAACTTGATAAGGTTTCTTGGATGAACAAATTGAAGAAGAATCCAAAGCTAAAATTCTTTTAGGGTAAAAATTCTTTTCCTTGGAAAATATTACTTTTCCTAAAATGAAAATTAAAATACTTTCCTCCAAATTTCATACATTTAAATTTAAGTTTCCTTACACACAAAAAGTCAACAAGATCTTTTAATTTTTTAAAGTTGAAATAACTTTCTCAAATAAATATGACACAATATAAAACTACTATATGATATAAACTAAAATAATTAATTTCAATAATTAACCTAGAATGCTTGATTTATTTATTTAACCATAAAAAGATGCCCATATTAATCTTCAATTTAATTAATAAATGAAATACACATTAATTATTAATAACCATAAGGTATTAATAATTAACTTCACATTAAATAACACTTAATCATTCAAAGAGAAGGGGGAGGGGGCGCCGTTCAACATTGATCATCTGTACATAAATTGTTCCCACTAGCGACATGCCTACCCATAAGTCTCGTAGGGTAGGATAGCCCAAATTGGTGAAAAGGTACAATACGTAGAACCAACAATTGTAGAAGAGAATTAATAATGTTACAAAATGCATAACACACAAACTCATTTAAACAAAATAAAGACTTGACTCACATACCAACGTAGGAAAGGTTGACAAAAGACTGACAATGTTCCCTATCGAGCAAGGCTAGGGATGATATTTAGGGCCTTTAGACTATCTCCTCCATTTCCAACGGGTTAATTACGTACACTCAGACCTGTAGAGCCAGGTGAAGTCAGCACCTTGTACCTCCAATTCCTGCATCACCGAACCACACACACACACACACACAGATATAATTTAATCTCTTAAAAATAACTAAAAATTTCAACGTTTTCTAATCAAACATATAACATAAAATTTAAAATATTAACATATACATAAAACATATATGTGTGTGTGTGTACATATATGTACATATATATACACATGTATCTAGGTATACATATCTATATATGCAAGTTTTTATACATTTGTATATATACATATATATACATGTATATATACAGATATATATATACATAGATGTATATATATATATATACATTTATATATATATATATACATTTATATATATATATACATATGCGTATATATATATATACATATGTGTGTGTGTATACATATATACACGGTAAACACACTGGTGAAGAAGAATCATGACGTTTCGTGTCTCATCGAAGTGAGTGACAGAAAATCATCTCCTCGTACCCCATATAAACTCCACACAAACATGAAGATGGATACATAATGCAACTCATACAAAAAAGTAAATGTGTTATTCCATGGTTAATAACTCATAATAAAGTTAACATCTAATCATTCATATGTAAGGAAATAATGCATAATCAACATTGACTGAGTCACACATCAAAGCATAGTACATAATAGCATAATATCTGACTAAAAACATCACCACATAGTGTATCCACAAAAACATTGAAAAGTCAAGCATGGTCAAAAAGAGTATCGAAAAAGTCTGATAAAGGACGGGGTACTACAATCCCCATGTTGATTGACTTTGATTGCTCAAGAATCAACATTTATGTGAATGCATTAAATCGTGGTGTAGTGAATTAACTACCCACTATCAATCGATGGGTTTGAAAATTAGAAACAAATGTTACGTACTCTAATGGAAGCTTGTCCAACAAATTTTAGACATATTGTGCATCCTTCTTGTGAATGTCAATCCTTAATTTTTTCTCTTATCTCATTTACTTTAAGAACATAGTCTTCAATTGTATCAAAATCCCTAGGATCTAAATTTGAAAGATCATTGTCAAGCTTGCAACCCCTAATATCATCAACTTGGTCATACAATTGACCATGATTTTCCCAATAATCTTTAACTATCTTACACTTATCAATGTGAAAGATAAGATCAACTGATACATACTTCCTCAAAGTTCCAGGAGCCTTAGTAATTTTAGCAAGCCATTCCATTTGAGCATTTGGATTAGCCTTAAGATTTGATGGTGCTTCAACAGTTCCATCAATGTAATGAGCTAGTCCTTTTTTCCATTAATTTAATCCAAGCATTTATTTTCCAAGATGCATAGTTATATGGAGTTAGAAATGGAAACTTAGGAGAAACCTTAACTAAAAATGAAAGACCACAAGGATGGCATGACAGGCAAAATCACACAAGACACCCCCCAATTTCACTCAATCAAAGACTCCCCCCCTCCCCCAACCAAAAAAAGGAAGAGAAGGATGATTTGGCACAACAAAAAATTGGTCTTGAGGAAGAAGACTCGAAGATGAAATAGACTCTGGTTGCTAGGAAACCAAAAAATAAAAAGAAAACGTATGTTGGAAGAGAGGAGAAGTTAGGACACTCTTCCAAAAAATAAACAAGGAATAGGGATGTTGCCAAATAAATTCCTAATGGGAGACAAAGAACATTGGATGGCCTCTCAAAATCAAGAAATAAAAAAAGGTAGTTCTAATTGTGTCTCCCTTCTAGGGGACCTCCTGCTAGCTCTAGGCGGAGCAGTGTTTAATTTAACTCCTTGTCTCATGAAGAGCTTCCTATGGAATATTAGAGGGTTGAATAGCCTAATCAAACAACATATTTTGAAGTTTAACTTAATGGAACAAAAAATGGATATTCTACAAATCCAGTAAACTAAAATGGAGGAAGAAGCCTTTTGAGATATATATAAATGTATATGGCGTATTGCTTATCTATCTACTAGTGATGTAGAAGGAGCCTCAGGTGGCTTAGCTATCTTGTGAAATCCTTCTATATTATCTAAAAATAAAAAGCATATTTCCATAAATAGTTTGACTGCCAAGATGAGAGACCTGCTAATGAATCAGGAGTGGAAATTTTTGAATATTTATGCCCCTAATGCTAAGTCTTCAAGAGTTTCTTTATGGAGTTAATTTTGGATGCTAGGGGGATATTTTAACACCCTACTATTCTCTTCAAAAAACAAGCTCATATAGAAGATTTCACAGACAATATGGTTGATCTTAATGATTTTGTCTCTACTATTGGTCTTGTTGATATTGACCTTAAAGGTTCCCTGTTTACGTGGTCTAACAAACATTAAGGTAACCACTTGATTCAAATTAAAATAGATCATTTCTTTCTTTTGAAAAATTCAGATATCTTAGCTAATCTCTCCTTGGAGGCTCTTCCAAGGATAGGATTTGCCCATAATACCCTCTTTTTGAATTGGGAAGTTAATATAAAATAAATTGCCCTTACTCCTTGAGGTATGAAATCATTTGAACACACATCACCCTAACTTAAAAAAATAATTGAACAATAATGGAATGCTCTCTTTAGTGGTACTTTTTTTTTTTGAGATGGTTCAAAAACAAAATCTTATTAAGGAAAAATTTAAATGGTGGAATACAATCTCTTTTGAGAAGAACTTCTATAGGACAAAGGCTCTAGCTAGGAAGTTAAATAATATCTAGCTAAACATGAAAGGTGGTTATAATGATATGGACCTTTGTATTTAGGAAAGAGAGTTGAGAACTCGATGGACTAAACTCTTTAAAGAAGTGGAGGTTTTTAGAAACAAAAATGTAGGATCTAGTGGTTAATGGAAGGAGACATAAATAGGGAGTTCTTTCATCAATCCACATGATAAAACATAGAAGTAGAAAAAAAATTTAAAATCTTTAGAAGGAGGATGGAATTATAGTTATTATTGTTTCCTATTTTATTAATTTCCAAGCTAATAATTCCAACTCTAATGTGGATGTTGAAGATATGCATAATAAGTTATTCCTGAGGTCATTGATGACCACAATCTTAAAAATTGGGTGAAAGTAGTCTATCTTCAAGAAATTAAGGAAGTTGTGTTTCTATTTTGGTGCTGACAAAGCCACAAGGTTGAATGGGTTTCTACCTACTTTCTTACAAGAATTTTGGGATGCTATTGATACAGATCTTCATAATGTAATCAGAGAATTTTTTAGGTCAGGCAAGATACTAAAATAGGTAAATGCCACTTTAATTGCCCTAATCCAAAATTTGAGAATGCCACTTTGATGATGCATTATAAGCCCATAATCCTATGTAATAATTTAGATAAGATATTATTTAAATTATTAGTGAATAGGATTAAAGTGGTGCTTGCTAAGATGATATCCTTTAACCAAAAAGAATTTGTTAAAGGTAAACATATTTTGGATGTTGCTCTTATTACCCATGAATTGATTAACTTTATGGAGTCTAACAAGAAGCCTGATATGATGCTAAAACTTAAGATCTCTAAATATTATGATACAATCCAATGTTGTTCCTAATTGAGGTCCTCAATAAATATAAGTTCAACGGTAGATTCCTAAAAGTGTTGATAGAATGCATGATTGCCCATTCTTGTTCATTTCTTCCTAAAGGGTCTCCTCATGGCTACTTCTCCTCTGGTCGAGGCTTGAGACAAGGAAACTCCTTATCCCCACATCTCTTTATAATATTTCTCAAGTATTGGAAGAAATATTCGAAAGTACCTTGATGTAAATTTGTTAAAGGGAGTTAAAGCTACATCCTCTCTGCCTCCTTCCCAACATTACTGTGTTCATGATATTATCATATTTGGAGAGGCCTCTATTTTGGAATCTAAACACTGGAACGATATTTTGAATGGTTATTCCAAGGATTTTGATCATCATATAAACTACAAAAAGAGTAATATTTTACTTCTTTCATGTGTCTCCTTCCCACAAAGTTAAAATCACCAATATGCTAAATGCTAATTTGCTAATCTCCTAGCCTCTTATTTGGGTATTCCTCTTATCCGTAAGAGTCCTAGCAACAATTATTAGAACTAAATTATTAAAAATATTTAGAACAAGCTTCCAGGATAGAAAGGAAAACTTTTAAGTTAATCTGGAAAGATACAACTCCTTAAGGCTTCCTTATAAAATATTTTGGTGTTCTTCCTATCTCTTTTTAAAATTCCATCTAACTTGAGCTAATAAAATCAAACAAATTTAGAGAAAATTATTATGGACTGGAACAAAAGAAAGATCAATAATTTCTCTTCTTAGCTAGGTAAGGGTTTGTAGGCTAAAAAAAAAAGGTGGCTTTGGGATAAGAAAAATAAAAAATCTTCAATAAATCTCTATTGGCAAAAATTGGATTGTAGATTTTTGAAGGAGTAAATGACTAGGTTCAAATAATAAAGGCTAAATATTTAGGTAATGGTCCCTAATCAATTTATTTATTATCCTAATCTCTTTAAAGGTTTTACAATGTGGAGAAATTTGTTAAAAAGAAGAAATGTCATTAAGCAAGGATGAAAGATGATAGTAGGGAATGGTACATATACTATATTTTTGGAGGATTTATGGAAAAAGGATGTTTCTTTATCCTTAGTTAAAGGCCTACTCAAAATTAAAGAGCCCCTTATTAGATGCAATGGTAAATTATTTTATAATTATGTTGACTAGCAAGTGGATCAGCCAACCTATAAGTACTTTGGACAATAGCTAAATGATAATAGATACCAAGATTGTAAGAGTCAGAATATATAGGAGAATGAATTCCTTATCCTTCATTAGCAACTTGGACATTGTGGATTCCATTCAAAAGAAAAATATGATGAGATAAAATGGAAATGAATCCCCTCTCAATTTTTCTCTATTAAATCAATCTATACTATGACGAAGAATTCCCCTCAAGACTCCTTCAACTGGAATCAAGTTTGGATCCCTAAATTGATTCCCAAAATTAACTACTTTTGGTGGATTGGCATTGATCACAATATCCTAACCTTTTTGTTTTTTGGGTCCTTCAAGGTAATATGAAACAATTGATGCATAATTGGAGATTTTCCCATTATCCCATCCTATTATTAGAGACCTCTGGAGATAAATACCTCATTTTGTTTTGCTAGGGGTCATGGAAAGAATGAAATAATTATTATTTTAGAGAAAAAAATAAGATGAGTAAGCACCTGTTGATGATTGAAAAAATCAAGGAAGCTATTAATGATTCTTCTTATGGCTATTCAAAATCCGTATCATGTTATATCGTGATGAGGATGAAACAAATTTGGGAGTTACATAAGGATATAACAATGATAAATTGGCCAAATATCCTCTTAGGGAAGTTGAGAAAATGACACCATTAGGAGGAAGGATATGTCAAATGCAACTTTGAAAGGTGCTCTAAAGGAAACATGGGTAGATTTGGAGGAAGGTTGGTTTTTATGACTAGGATGGCTTTCCAAAAGAATAACATGATAATGATGATTTGGCTCTCTATTATGCTTGAGAGTCTTTTTGACATGAATGGTAATGCCCTGTCATCGATGCTAGGTTGGAATTTATTTTTACAAAATGAAAATTCATTTAATAAATTTAATACCAACTAGATTTGATATGATTAAAAAGTGTGTAAAGGCCATATTGGAAGAGATGATTTTCTAATTATTAGTCAGTTCACATGTGTAAATTGGGAGCCTGGTATTGATATTATCACCTTTCGTCATTTTAATTGCAAGCTTATTTGTTTGGTAAACTACTCTGCTCAAACATTGTTGCTTAATCATGGTTTATAGTGGTGGTAACAAATTTTTAAAAGATTGGGGTGGCTAAAGGAAATCCTAGGCCAGTCGGGTGCAGGGGAGTGGCTATGAATCACTCTTGTCTGCTGGATTCCGTGGTGGCGCTCCTCTTGGGTACCCAAACTAACCACTACGCGGAAGATAGTGCTGCCCACATTAGGCTACACATGGCTAAAAGAGAGGGGTTTACTAAAGTGTGGCTGGAGTCCGACTCGCCAAAAAATGTTAACTGCTTCAGTGGTCGCACAGATCCTAGCTAGACAATTGCGAGCCTGATCAAGGACTGTCCAAATATAATTAATGGTCTGACAGATTTCAAAATTTTGAACATATACCGGGAAGGCAATAAGGCGGTGGGATACGTGGCAACCAACTGTCGGAGTAGCAGGGATTCATTCATTGAAAATCTGTGCGATCTAGCACGTAACAATTACTGTGTTAATCAATGATCCATCATCATGACATGACTAAGTTGACAGGGAAATGACTCTTTCTAGTTTTCCCTAATCAAAAGTCTAGAAACCTCCTCGGCGACTCATTTTCCTATCTCATTGTGTGGCTTGTTTGCTATTGTTTTGATATCCTTTGGGTGTGGCCCATTTTTTACGACTAGTTGGTGATAGTGATCTCTTATTATTTGGCAACCGAGATCATAATGGGAGGGGATAAGAACAGACAAGAGCAATCTACTTGCGAGAAGTAGAAAAATAATAAAGATGTCTAGCAGAAAGTGGTCGATGGTGGTCTCGTCCCCTACCTGGACCATCTTCATGGCCCCTCTCCTCTGATTATGGAGGCCTTTGTTAACAGATGGAAAAAAGGGAGTTTCAGGGCTTGTGGTGCTAAATATCAGATTGATGAAACTTTGGCGGCGATGGTCACTAGTCTAGCTACGACTGGAAGAGGGTTTTACAGGGATAGAAAAACTGGGGAGGAGGACTTGTCGAGTTTCTTTGATAAAGACAAGGAGTGCTCTAGAGTCACCAAGATGGTCAATGGTGGCTATAAAAGAAAAGACCTCATGGCTCCATAGGCTGACATGGCTGGGTTTATAATGAGATATATCACCCTTGATGGCAGGTATGCAAGTATCTTCTCCTACCATTTCACTATTTTAAATCATTTTTGCCATGGTAAAATTATCTCTGTTACCTACTATCTTGCCTCCTCCCTTGAGAATAGCCTAGAAAAGCACCTGGAAAACCCTAGAAACCCTATTCTTCATGAGGGACTTATCATCCTTATCATGGAACATGCCAAATCCCTTGAAATTGTGCCCTTGCTTGCCAAGATTGGTTTGCAGATGGAGGTCCTAGACATCTCTGATTCAGAGATGGACCTAGATGATAGTGGGATTCCAGTTGATGACCTTGAATACAAACCTACAGATGAAAAGGAAAAGATGGTCATTCCTGAGACGCTCAGCAGCATGAAGCCTCCTAGATGGGTAGCTAGTAAATACAAAACTAACAACAAGCTGATCTCTAAGGCCGAACCCCTCACTAAAAAGAAAAAGTTGGCGATGAAGGATCACAGCCCGAGATTATGGACCAAGGGATTAAATTGGACATCCCTATCAATGTCCAGAAAGATAATCAGGGGAAAGATGGTAGTATGATGAATCTTGTCATGGAAGCCATTAGAAGCCAGGAGCGCCGCTGGAAGTGGGTCGAGCGCGAAATCGACACCCTCAAGATGGGGGTTAAAGAAATGATTGACATTTTCACTGCTTCCCTTGAACCTAGCAAGCCGAAAAAACTCATGATCATGACTCAAAAACTCTCTAAGAATGTTGAGGTAATGAAATGTAACCATGATCAAAGGATTGATAAGGTGGAACAATCCATGGCTGAGATTAAGAAAACTTTCAAGAGTCTAGTCAACATTTAGTAAAGAAGTCATGAACAACAACATTGAGGGGATTGAAAAGATTAATGAGATGGTTTATGATTATAGATCCTTCCATAGTGACCCGGTGAAAGATCTTGGAGGAGATAATGTGGCTGCTAGAGACAACAAAACCACTAGACCCAGTTCCAGAACTAGGAGTAAAAGCAGCAGCAAGGGTACCTCCAGATTCATCATGGAGGAGCTTGAGGAAATCAACACAATTTCCATCCAAAAGAACAAGGATCTGGTGCTCTCACTTAACTGAGAGCTTTTTTGTTTTGGCTTGTTTGTCTATGTTTCTTTTGTCTTTGTTTCTGTTTAGGGTTGCTCCACTGTTTTACTGATGTTTCTTGCCGGATTGGCTGTTGGCCAGTTGTTGTAAAACTTTAGGTTTCGGGTCCTTGTAAAACCAATTTATCCCTAGCAAAAACAAATTTTAAAAAGATAAAATGGGTAGCACCATGAAACATTCGGAGATGTAAAAATATGTTGAATTGATGTAGAATGTTGAGTTCTAGAATCTATCCAAAGAGGTTGGTTTGGTTCTTCACTTT
This sequence comes from Cryptomeria japonica, assembly GCF_030272615.1. Classification (NCBI taxonomy): domain Eukaryota; kingdom Viridiplantae; phylum Streptophyta; class Pinopsida; order Cupressales; family Cupressaceae; genus Cryptomeria; species Cryptomeria japonica. The sequence goes on along the minus strand of NC_081408.1, from coordinate 117,217,581 downwards.
TTAAAGTCGTGTGAGGATATAACCGCACCCTTTCGGCCAAATTTAACTATTCTTAGAAAAAGGGTTATTTTATTATAAGTAGCATTAAGTTTATGGTAAACCAACAACTGATTATAAATGTGAAGGTTTAAGGGTGGTCAAGAAATGTTGCTATGACTACAATATGTTCATTAATAAGTTATTTGAGAAAGGAGAAAGGCTATTTTGCTTGCAGAATGGGTATGATATGTCATTTATTCCTCCCTCATATGTCTTAATTAGCTACCATGTGATTAAATAATTTACCCTTGAAGGAAGTGTAGCATCCTAAAATTGTGACACTTGCAATTTCGACTGCATTTCGGTCTTCACGATGGCGACGCAACACGCAACCTGAATGGAGACCCCGAAACTTGCTCACGACACCAAAAACTGCATTTTTCAAGCACCCTGGCCTGAACCTCCTTGCACCCTGTTGTCCCAGGAGGTGGGACCAGAGCGCCCAGCGCCCTGGTCCCTGGGTCCTATTTTGGGCCCGGTCTCCTAAGGAGATTGCGGGTCTTTTTGTTTGCAATTTGGAAATTATATTTCCTGGTCAGCCTAAGGTCGGGAAAATCAGTCTTTTAACCCTAATTGGCAAGTATATAAACTACATTTTGCTCTCTCATTTGGAATAACAAGATAACACATACATGACGGTAAAAGCGTGGAAACTATACTCAAGCATTCAAGCATTCAAGCAATTGATCATTTCAAGTCTCCATTCAAGGCTAAGTGTTGCATTCAAGTCAAGGATTCAACCATTGAAAAGGAGATCACTTACTACATGCTACAACATACAACAATACAACAAACAACAACATCTCAACCTTCGCACATAAGGATACAAACATCCTTAGAACAAGGTATTAGTACTTGTTTTACATTACAGTCATTTACATTTACAGCACTTGCTCATTTCTTGGTTAATTCCAAAACCGGGGTTTGACCTAAAGGAAAACCCCTAATCCCTAACCCCCCAATCGTCTTCGCTTTTCTGTGTGTAGGTTGCAGGTACGCGGCTGAGATTGAAGATCCGGAATCCTTGTGCGGAGACAAACAGATCCCCCTTCGTTTCGCGGATTTTTCGGAGGACCGTGGCATCGGGCGCCATCGTCCTGACAACTTTTGCTCAAATTTGTAGGACAGCGTCGTATCGACATTTTACTGCTAATTCCAGGTCCGCAGCTTCATCCTATAACCCGAACTCAGTTTATAAGCGAATCTTTGTCACTTTCTATGCATTCCTAGCTTAATTTCCTTAAACAATATTCTTTACAAAAGAGGGTAGCCTTGCTCTCCTAACCCTTGAAATTCATTTAGCATCCAATCTTACATTGTGTGGGATTGGATCTTATGAGTTTCAACCCCTCTTTTGAATGTAAAGTCTCTCCCTTAAGTGAAAAACCATCGAATCCTAGCGAACCTCCCTTCTCTCTCCTCGGAGTTGGAAGAGGGGAGAGCAACTAGGGTTCGATCGCGATTTTTCCGCTTTACATTTTGGTGAACCCGATGTGAATATCCTTTCTGATTTTTCATGCTTAGATCTGAAAAAATTGATTACATTTCCATGTTTGATCTTTTGCAAAATTTTAGAGGTGATTGCATAAAAACCCTAAATTTTCTTTTTGAACATTGAACTTGCGAAATGTTTAATTATTAATGTTTGCTTCAGATCTGCTTTTCTATTACAAATTATCAGTTCATATTTGTGCTTTAATTTTGAAAATTAAGTGGTTAAATGTCAAAACCCTAATTTTTGAAACCCTCTTGATTCAACCTTTGTCTGACAATTTCACTGATCAAAACATCTCCAAATCAGCTGTAACTTTGGATTTCGCAATAAAATCACAATATCTTTCTTCCCTGAAAATTTGGAAAAAAAGTTGTGAGGACCGTGTGCACTCCGAGCGCCATCGTCCCCGACATTTTTTCCGAAATTTCGGGAGCGAGATCCTACTGTATTTTCCTACTAAATCCAGAATTTTGGCTGATTTTATCAATTATAACACCTTCAAAATTACAGTCAAAGTTGGTCTTGTGATTGCTTGGATTAAGGCTCCTAATCATTCAAAAATTGTGGAAATTGAAATTTTGTGTCAAAACTGTGTTCTTACTATCATAAATCTGAAAAGTGTATTTGCATTCATTCGAAATTTCAGTGCTTTATTCAAATTCTTGCATTTTGTGACTTTTGAAATTAAGTGCTTAATTACAACAACTTCGATTTCCGCTTTCAAAATTGAATTTTGCGTGAAATTGAGTCAATTTTTAAATTTCAAAATTTGCATTGCTTTTGAAATTCCCTCTAAAATCATAAAATTCAGATTGGCTGATTTTACTAAAAATTGCTACCTCTAAAATCAAAATCTTTTCTCTCTTTCTAGTGCATGAGTTTTACAACAACAAGCCCTACTTACACTATTCCCATTAGACGAAGCTGTAGAATTAAGTCTTTCCGAGGTTTAACTACCGAGGAGATGGAACCTAATTTGAATAGTCTTTTTAACGAGGACATGGGTAATTCCTCTAATCCTCCTAATGATGAAGAAGCTCCCCATGAGGTTTTTGTTGAACAAATTTTGAAATTGGATAACCAATTTGATGATTTTCACCAATGGATGTCTCATGAGTATCCTGATAGTCAAGCTCTTCCTTTAATTGAGGGTCTAAAATGCATGCTTCAAAGTGATAAGAATGGAATTGATGTTTTGCATGGTATTGCACACATTGTGGATTCGAATGTGATGCCTATGAAGAGTTGTGCCGAAACTTTAGGTTATACACAACCTCCTACACAAGTCAATCATTCTGTTCCTTTGACAACTTCTATTGCTAGCATACCTACCTTTACATCAAACATAATGGCTACTTCTATACAAGACATTCCCCCTGTGATCACTAGTCATGGGGGCAATCCCTCTTCTTCAATTAACCCTATTCCTTCATTTAATCCAACTTCTTCATACATTCCTTCAATGAGTGTTCCTATTACATCTTCACAAATGAACATGACACAAGGGGGCAATTCATTTAACCATTCCATTCCTCCTTGTAGTGTTCCTCTTGTCCAATCATCCCGTATGGTTGACTATCATAGGGTCCCACCACCTTACTCTTTACCTTCTTTCAATAACATAACACCTCCATCTCAATCTAACACACCTAATATGAATTCTTCAACCGAAGCGACCATTAACAATCTTGCACAAACTGTCTCTTCTTTACAACAACAAATTGCCTCTATGAATCAATCTAAGTTTAGTGTGCCCACATTTGATGTTGCGAGCCCACTTTCTCTTGACATTGTTCGAGCTATCCCTCCTAAACATGTTGAAATACTGCATTTGGAGCTTTATAATGGTAAAGGTGATCCTCTAACACATGTTAAGACTTTTCAAACAATATGTACTGATTTTGCTTATGACCCAAGGTTGCTTGCAAAATTGTTTGCTAGAACATTAAGAGACAAAGCCCTACAATGGTATTGCTCGTTGCCTTCTTATTCTATTACTTCTTTCGAACAACTTGCAAATGCTTTCATTCAACAATTTCAAAACAATATAAGTCCTAAAGTTACTTTGATTGATTTAATGCATTGTAAACAAGGTGTTAAAGAAAAAGTGACTGATTTCATTGGTAGATATAAGCATTTGTATGCTCAAATTTCTTTTCTAGTGCCTGATAATGATATTCAAAGAATCTTTATTTCTAATTTGCAAAAAGATATTCGAGACAAACTTCTGTTTTCTGAGTTTACTTCTTTCCAATAGTTGTGTGCCACTCTTCACAATTATCAACTGACTGTGAGTCAAATGGAACAATCACATCCTATGGCTCTGAGTGATAAGGATGATAGCAGTCAACAACCATTTGGGAAGATTAAACCGAACAGAGATTCCATCAAATTCAATGAAAACATCATCAACAACAATGTGAATGCAGCATCAGGTGTGCCTCCTATTTCTAAATTTTTCAAGAAAGAAAGAAAGTATACTCCTTTGAATGAATCATTGCATGGTATTATGAATAAGTTATTGGAACAAAATGTGCTTACTCTTCCTCCTATAAGGCAAATTGATCCTGCAAAGATTACTTCACCTTATTTTGATCATAAAGCTTTTTGTCATTTTCATCGTCAGCCTGGTCATGATACTAAAAAATGTTTTTCTTTAAAGGGTAAAATTCAAGATTTGATTGATAATAATACTATTTCTGTTTCTGGAGTGAATGATAAAGGTAACACATCTGTAGCTCCTCCTAACCAAAATCTTCAGATTTTTACTGATCCATTACCTTCTCATACTTCTCATACTTCTAATGCGATTGAGGCTAATGATTCCTCTCTCTCATCTGATGGTCTTGTGTCTATGACTCCGAATGTGATTAACTTTGTAGAGCAGCAAGAAATCCCTAAGGAACCTTCCATCACATTTGATTCTAGTGAAACCATTAGAGCACCTGATGGTCCTTTATACATAGTTGCAAAAGTCAAGAATACACCTTGCCATGGAGTGCTTATTGACCCTTCGTGCATGGTTAATGTTATTACTGAAGAATTTCTTTTTACTTTGCAATTGAATCAAGTGATCTATGATAAAACAGATGTGGTTGTGAAGTTATTTGATGCATTTTCTTCTCCTGCAATTGGTTCTATTACATTGCCTATTGAGATCCATAACAAATCTCTTGATGTGAGCTTTGCTATTATTCCTTCTTCCGAACAATTTCGTGTGAAGCTTGGCTATCCTTGGCTATCTTCCATGAAGGCTATTGCTTCTCCTACACATAAGTGTTTGAAATTTCCCCATAATGGTGAAGTTGTTACTGTCAATCATAGTCTCTTTAAACCAGCTGAAAGAACTTCTAGTGTTCCTATTGATTATTTTTGGCCTAAACAATTCCAGTCTATTCCTCCGCGAAGTGATCATCTTTTCAAATCTTATCAAAAGTGGAAAACAGATATGATCCTATCTCTAAGTGAACCTAGAACACCTAAACTTGACATTCCTATCATTCTTGAGAAGGAAATTCTTCCTTTGAAAGATAAAACTAATGTCTTTCCTCAAGAAGATTCCCAACCCATCCCCATGGATGTAACTATGTCTATGCCTGATAAATCTTCTAAAAGTAGACCTATCCCTCCTCGTTATGATGGACTTGGTCTTCTTCCTAAACCAAAAATTCCTCCTTTATATGGAGCAGTTCCTCCTCCTGCCTTTTATAGAGAAAAGAGACCTTCTTCTTCTCCTATTATCCAGCCTAAGAGACCACAACCTAAACACCCAAGTGATAAGGATGAGAACATTCCTCCTCCTCTATCTTCTACACTTCCTACTAAGACTAGACGAAATCGTTCTGCACATGAACACCGATGAAAACGTTGTCTTAGGGCTCAAGCAGCTGCTTCTCAAAATTTACAATCTCCAAAGACACCTTCAACAAGCATTATTCCATTTTCTCCTCAACCGGATATTGAGCCTAAATCTCCTAAACATAAGAAGCATGATGGTCTTGATCCTGTGCGAGTTAAAGATCCTATTTTTATAAATCTTGATGATGATATAGATGAAAATGTTATTCATGATGAAAATGTTACTCCGCTTGCTTCTGATAGTGAATATGAACTTGTTGATGTTGATAACCATTTATCTAATGAATTTTCTAAAGCACTTATCCTAGCTCCTAGACAAGAACAACGTGGCTTGGAACATGAACATAGCCCTTGTTTGGATCTTGTGATAGCTCCATCTGCTATGTTGGATGTTCCTCCTCTAGCGTGTTCCCTGCCTTCCTGAAACATTGATCAGCAAGATCGGGGGGTAGATGACATGCTAGACTAGTTACATTAGCATAGCAGATTCTCTCCTCCTCTCTTTTGTTACTTCTTCTATATGTTATTCTCATTCTTCTATTTGTCGTCCTTAGTGTTGTCTACTTGAGGACGATGCAAAGCATTGAGATCACTTTTGGTCTCTCTCATGTTGACTCAAAAGACACATGTGTTCCCTTCTTCTAGGTGACCTTCCTTGATTGGGGAATGAAGAACAATTATGCATACATACATATGATATATATACATGACTTATCATACAGCATACTGACCCCGAGGAAAGCGAAGTCACCTCGTGCTTTGTGTTTGTGTCTATTATCCTTGAGTTTATCTCACACTCGGGGGCTAAATCTTTGCGATAACGTGCTCCTTTCCTTTCTCATTTCTTATGTGTATCACTACATTAAAACAATCACCCCCGTTGAGGCATGTGTGATCGCTTTAACGTAGGGGGGCATACACCTTGTCTATCCTTTCAAGATACTTGAAAATTTCTTGGCGAACTTAGCTTTGCGTTGAAAATTTTTGGTATTTCTTTTGCATGACTCATAGTGAGGGAACCTTACTACTAAGAGTCATGCTTCTCCCTCATGATCTTCCCTTTTACTTTTTCAATCAAAGTTGTAAGATCCTTAGTCCACAGGGGGCTTGGTGTATCTTGCCTCCTTGACATGGTGAAAGTCCTTCAATGTTGTTTCCTTGTACTTTACCGGAAGTATGAGCATACATACTCCCGCTAAAGTGGGGGCTAAATGTAGCGTCCTAAAATTGCGACACTTGCAATTTCGACTGCATTTCAGTCTTCACAATGGCGACGCAACACGCAACCTGAATGGAGACCCCAAAACTTGCTCACGACACCAAAAACTGCATTTTTCAAGCACCCTGGCCTGAACCTCCTTGCACCCTGCTGTCCCGGGAGGTGGGACCAGAGCGCCCAGTGCCCTGGTCCCTGGGTCCTATTTTGGGCCCGGTCTCCTAAGGAGATTGCGGGTCTTTTTGTTTGCAATTTGGAAATTATATTTCCTGGTCGGCCTAAGGTCGGGAAAATCAGTCTTTTAACCCTAATTGGCAAGTATATAAACTACATTTTGCTCTCTCATTTGGAATAACAAGATAACACATACATGACGGTAAAAGCGTGGAAACTATACTCAAGCATTCAAGCATTCAAGCAATTGATCATTTCAAGTCTCCATTCAAGGCTAAGTGTTGCATTCAAGTCAAGGATTCAACCATTGAAGAGGAGATCACTTACTACATGCTACAACATACAACAATACAACAAACAACAACATCTAAACCTTCGCACATAAGGATACAAACATCCTTAGAACAAGGTATTAGTACTTGTTTTACATTACAATCATTTACATTTACAACACTTGCTCATTTCTTGGTTAATTCCAAAACCGGGGTTTGACCTAAGGGCAAACCCCTAATCGCTAACCCCCCAATCGTCTTCGCTTTTCTGTGTGTAGGTTGCAGGTATGCGGCTGAGATTGAAGATCCGGAATCCTTGTGCAGAGACGAACAGATCCCCCTTCGTTTCGCGGATTTTTCGGAGGACCGTGGCGCCGAGCACCATCGTCCTGACAATTTTTGCTCAAATTTGCAGGACAGCGCCATATCGACATTTTACTGCTAATTCCAGGTCTGCAGCTTCATCCTATAACCCGAACTCAGTTTATAAGCAAATCTTTGTCACTTTCTATGCATTCCTAGCTTAATTTCCTTAAACAATATTCTTTACAAAAGAGGGTAGCCTTGCTTTCCTAACCCTTGAAATTCATTTAGCATCCAATCTTACATTGTGTGGGATTGGATCTTATGAGTTTCAACCCCTCTTTTGAATGTAAAGTCTCTCCCTTAAGTGAAAAACCATCGAATCCTAGCGAACCTCCCTTCTCTCTCCTCAGAGTTGGAAGAGGGGAGAGCAACTAGGGTTCGATCGCGATTTTTCCGCTTTACAGGAAGATACATCATTGTTCAAGGTTATCATTTTTTAATCCTTTATCATAGTAGGCATAAGGAGGATATAAACATTCTATTTTTTCTTTTGTCATCTTTGTGAATCAAGTTTTGATGTCAAATGTGCTTGTCCCCCTCCACATCAAGGATTCATCTTTTCTTTCTACATGTATGCATCTTACCTAACCTCGTAGAGAAACAAGATTTTAACCCAAAATGAGAACCCTAATAACCCTGCTAGCTCTATTAAAATGAAGCTCATTTAGAGAAAACTCCATACCCCTAAAAAACCAATACATCTAGAAAGAAAAAAGGTAAAGTCATAAAAAAAGATAGTGAGGATGTTGAGGAAGATGAACTCCTCAAACCCACCCCTAAAAAGCATAAGTTGTCTTGTCCAAAATTAGGGCATTCAAAAGCTAGGAGGTTGGATTCTAAGTCTACCAAAATAAAAATAAAACATTATGACCTTGATGACTGTGCCCTGGATAGTAAAGATCAGGAGACTTCAAAACAAGGGCCGACAAGACATGATACAAGGCCTATTTTTTATTGGTCTTCATGACTCCTTGAGAAGGATTCAAAAGCCAAAGAGCCACCTAAAGAAGACAATGAAATTGAAATCCCTTCTAAGGAGGAATTTATTCCTAGAACAAATATCAATAGAGATGAGTCTAAATTTGTAGAACACAATGAGCAAGAAGAGGATTTGGATAATTTTAGTGAGGATATTATTGTGCCTAAAGATGGGGAAGATGCAGAGGAAGACTAGGAGATACAAGACACTGATACTTTAGGTGTTCAGGAGGAGGCAACCCCTTGCAAAAACTTCTAGTACTCTACTAATGGTTTAATATAAGATAAAAGAATTGTGAGTAGCCTTAAAACTCGATTCGCTGATATATAGGTGAGAATAAAAGAATTGGAAACTAGAGCGAATGAGTTCAAAGTGGGGAAGAAGAACTTGGAACATGCTATTAGGACCCTCACTATAATCATTGATGGCATAATGCATAAGGATATGATGGGAATGGTGTTGAGACAAAGCCAAATTAAAAAGAAACAAAAGAATATTATAGGGAAGAGCGAGAAGAATTAGGAAGATACTCAAGGCTACAATCCTAAACAAGGAAAATGGAAGAAGAACCTATATGTGCTGGCAAAGAACTGGGTTCTTATCAAACATCCAAACAATTAAGTTTCATGGTTCAATTTCCTTTTTTCTTTTTAGTTTATTAAGGCAGTGGTGACTTAGTTGTTATTTTGTTAATTTTTTATAGCTTGGATAAGATATATTGCACTCTTTTTAAGACCTTCTTAAGGCATGCATGCCAGCTTATCATTATGGATAGTTGGTTTATTTATAGTCATAGTTTTAGTAATGTTTTGAGTAGCTTAAGTTGGACAATTTTGGTTATGTTTTTTATTATATAATGGTGTGTTGTGGTTTGTTGTTCTATGGTTTCTAATTGTTTCCGGGCTAGTTGCAAATAAACCAATTGGATTGGTATTACATATGCTTAAATACAAGGATAAACAATTAGAATAAGATTACGTGTGAATAAAACTAAACATGCAAACTCAAATATAAACAAAAATACATCATTTATAATCACATAAACACATCAAGACATTATTCTGGTTTTTTAATTTTAATTTAATTTAATATTTTATAAATATATTAATTATACTAAAAACATAAAATGTGTTATATTTTTTTAATTTAATTTAATTTTAGTTTAATTTTGATATTTTTTATGAATATATTCTATTTAACTTTACAAAAAGAGGGTAATAAAAATACACCCACAAATTCCACATAAAGGTCTAGACTTGAAAGAAAATTCAAAAACCAACAAAATTGAACCCGGAAACACGAAAAAAATTCTGTGACCATACTGGATATAAAAAGATCTTGATCATTAAGATTTCTCTCAAACATCACTCAAAATAATTTAATTAGAAATTTGAAATAATCTATACTATTAAAAAATTGATTTTCTCCTTCAACAAGTCCAGCTCAGGTCTTGAATGTAGTCATCCTCGGTTACTATCATCTTCACGTGCAATTTATGATTTACGGTAAAGTTTCACAAGACGATGTAATAGAAGTTAAATATATCTTATCTCTTCTTTGAGTGGCCCATTTTTTATCTTGCTGGTGAATTGCTATAGGCATGTCCAGAGTCTCATTAATGAGTGAAGAAAAAGTTGCAGCAGCTCAGAAAATTGTGTCCACACATTTACGTGTGATGGTAAATACAAAGTAGTCATCACTACTGACGTACTCATAGTGATGAATATATCTATTGAATGGCTTCTTTTCTCTCTTAGATTTAGGTCTGATTATTAGTCAAGGATTTAAAAGAGTGTATTGATCACTATTGATATGCTCAATACATCTTTTGGTTTCGATTATGTTAGTAGTGATCAATATATCTTTTGAGTGTTTTTCTTTTTTAAGATTTATGTCTAATATAATATTTTGATTAATGTTAAAAGATTTATTAAAATATATATATATATAAATATATTATTACGAATTAGAGTAATAGAATTTGTAGTTCTTTTTTATATTTATGAAAAGGTTAATTAAAGATATGACATTGACAGGTTTTATAGGTGTTGATTTTTATGGTTATGAATTAATATTTATTTTTTGAGATTTATTTTGATATATAATTGTTCTAGAAACATGTCTAAATTTTTATAATTTCTTATAAAAAATAAGTGATTTTATGGTTTAATCACAGTTTAGATGAGCATCATCAGCTCTAATAGTCAAAGAATTGATTAAAACTTTTACATCTTACTCTGCAGTTAAAAATATTAACTATTTATCCTATTTTTATCAAATTAATATTCATTTTTGACATCTATTTTGGTTTATAGTTATTCTAAAAACTTGTCTAGACTTAAATAATTTAAATAATTTCCTGAAAAAAAGAAGTGATTCTACTTTCTAATCATAGTTTAGATATACATCATCAGTTCTAATAGTAAAAAAATTAACAATTTTACATCATATACTATATTAAAAAATTATTATTATTTATCCTACTTTTATTGATAAAAAATGTTTAAAAGTATCCATACCTAATTCATCTCTGCACCATCTGAGAGCTTAGCTAAGAGCCAAACTGAGACTGAAGAATAAAATAACAAGATGAAGTCCAAACTGAGACTGAAGAAAAATAAAATAACAAGATGAAGTACAACTCTTTGCCTTCTCTTTCTTACAAAGGAACAACTTTTCTTCGAACCCTCCTCATTTTGCTGTTTGTAATCAATTTTTCTAAAGTTGTATGCACCTACGTATCGCACACATGCGATAATTCCTCAACTTTCACCAATGGCAGCACCTATTCCACAAACTTAAACCTAGTTATCAAGGATCTGTATCTTAATGCACCTAAAAGTCTAGGGTTTAACACTTCTTTCCATGGCCAATCTCCAAATAAGGTCTATGGTCTGCTCCAGTGCACTGGAAATATATCAGCAGAGAGATGCTCAAAATGTGCAATGGAAGCAAAGAACACCATTCACGACCTTTGCCCCAACGACATAGGTGGGAAAATATGGTTGGATGACTGCTTTATGCGCTATCGGAACTCTAATTTCATTTCAACACTAGATACTACAGGATTTCACTTGTTGAACACGGTGGATATTAGTACAAGTAGAGATGCTTTCGAGAACACAACCAGCAGCCTTCTGTCGAATCTGTCAGACAAAGCTTACATCCCTGCAAATAAGGGTTTCGCTGCTGGAACAGCCAAATATAATGCTACTGGTATATTATATGGTTTAGTTCAGTGTTGGAGAGATATATCGATAAAAGATTGTAGAACATGCTTGGCTAAAGCAAGAGCAAATCTGAGCGATTGCTGTTCTACAAAAGAAGGAGCCCAGTTTCAGAGCGGGAGCTGCAAGGCAAGATTTGAGATTTACTACTTTTTCCGTTCCGTAGAGTCGCCCTCGCCCTCGCCCTCTCCCTTCCCTGAGGAGTACATACATCCAACTACTTCCTCCCTAGAGAGTAAGTCTATTCAGCTCATTTTATAGTTAATATTATTTACTTGATCCATCTTTTGAATGTCAATTCTATTCGAATCACCTGTTTGACCTGAAGCTATAACCCAATATCATCATGAACGTATTGATTTGATTTGTTAGTTTGTGTTTTAATACATGCAAAACCTCTGACCTTCTAGATTCTTTTTTCATTTGGGAGCAGCTATCTCCTAGATGTCTAAACCAGTTTTCTTCTTTTCATTTTAATGTCATAGTTTTAGACTTGGGATGCATCTAATCTGGTTTCAAAATTGCATTATCATAGAATCATAATTTTCATATTATGTGAACATGAAAAAATGAAAAATAGATACAGAATGACTGTGGGGCTCAAGAGAAATGCTGCAGCAGAACATGATAATTATTGCTACAGCACAGTGCATTTTTTAAATCAGAATAGCTACAGCCCTAAAATTGTAATAAACAACTATTAAACTGTATTTTGCAGCAAAGTCGTCAGCAACATTACCTATCGTTTTGGAGCTTGTCGGAGGAATCATTCTGGCATTATTTATTGCTCTGATCATATTCAGAAAAAGAGTTAAATCTCTTTTCTTTAAGGAACCAATAAGTGTTGCTACTCCTAACCAAGGTGCTCCTTTCAAAATGTATTTCCGATTTTCAGTTTTTCTGTTTGTGGTTTTAGTGAAGCGAATTCTGTAGGCTTACCCAATTTTCTCTCGTTGTTTACTATACCTACAGAGATACAGTGGTTTCCCCCCGAAACTGGGTTAATGCAAGACCAAAATTTGATCTACAGCTTGGAAGCTCTAGTAGAAGCAACAGAAAATTTCCATGAGAACAGTAAACTTGGAGAGGGAGGCTTTGGTGTGGTATACAAGGTGGGTTGACACATTATTTATGGTTTAAATTATAACCAATTTAACAAATTATGTAGAGTACTAAATCTAATTTTTTATTTTTCAGGGGATAACTAGAGATGGAAATGAGATAGCAGTGAAGAAACTTTCTGCCAAATCTAAACAAGGCAAGAAAGAATTTATGAATGAAGTAAAACTGGTGGCCAATGTTCAGCACCGAAACCTTGCGAGCTTACTAGGCTGTTGTGTAGAGGGAAATGAAAGGTTGCTTGTTTATAACTATTTTCCCAACAAGAGCTTAGACACGTTTCTTTTTGGTAAGTGACAACTGAGCCTTAAGTTTCTTTAGAAAAGATGAATATGTGACTTAAAAGTTTTCAAATTTTGGTTTACAGATCCAGAGAAGCGTAAAGAGTTAGATTGGCAAAAGCGATATAATATCATCATTGGAATTGCCCGTGGGCTTCTCTACCTTCACCAAGAATCGCAATTGAGAATCATTCATAGAGATATTAAAGCAAACAATATCTTGCTTGACCACAAACTCAATCCGAAGATAGCTGACTTTGGTCTAGCTAAACTTTTTCCTGAAGACAAGACACATATCCATACAAGAGTTGCAGGCACATAGTAAGCATCATGGATTATTAAATTGCTCTTGGTTAACTTTAAATTTATTTTTAATAGTCTAATTATAAATCCATTATTTTCCATCTGTGAGTAATTAAAATTTTTCAAACATATATATATATATATAATCTATCAGCATAAGGTGTCTAATCACTTTGTCCTTTTTTTTATTAATATGACTCCATGTCAGTTTAGAAAACCTACAATATAAGATGTCAGCTATTGATCCTCTTCTTAATATTATGTTGAGTTTGTACTAATTATTTAAATTATAAAAAAATATAATAAAAAATGAAAGTTTACACAAAAAAGTTCTATCATAAAAATGATGAAGAGTTAACTAAATAACTTATTTGATATTTTCCCTTTTAAAAACTATGCATAACCCTCCTGCTATATATAGACTCTCTTAATACAATAAATTAAGCTTTATTTTCATTGCGTTATTGTTTTTAATTATTTGAAAACAATCTTTAACAATTTGAATTCAAGTGCAGTGGTTACATGCCTCCAGAGTATGCAATGCGAGGGCAACTGTCAGTTAAAGTAGACGTTTACAGTTTTGGAGTAGTGCTGCTCGAGATAGTTAGTGGAAGGAAAAACAATGATAATCATCTTCCCTATGATATGCAACACCTTGTAGAATGGGTAAGAAAATGGAATTCCCATTACCCATTTGTCTCAACTGCTACATTTCAATGTTAGGAAACCGTATTGTTGTGATTTAATGGCATGTAATGCAGGCATGGACACTATTCCAGGGAGGAAATGCGCTGAATATGGTAGACTCAGAGGCATCAGGAGCCAATCAAGAGAAAGTCTTAAGATGCATTCATGTTGGGCTTCTGTGTGTACAAGCAAATGCAGCACTTCGTCCAGTTATGTCTGATGTTATTACGATGATCTCTAGCAGTTCAGTGACTTTGCCAAATCCTGCAAACCCTGCTTTTGTAAGTACAGGTGAGAGCCATTCTCCCAAACCAGAAGCAAAGTCAATGTCAAGTTGGGGGATTCACGAGCATAAAATCGTAACAACATCACAGATTTCTGGGGCAACTACGTCATCTTCATCAGGGATTCGTTCAGTAAACGACGCTTCCATTACAGAAGTAGAACCTAGGTGATTTCACATACCCTGACTTATCAAGTTTCCGCATAAACAACAACGATGAATTCCATACTGGTGTTGGTATATATGCACTTTATGTAAATGCTTAATCAGAGTTCATTGAGGGCCAACTGTCAGTAAAAATTTAGTAGGGCCAACTGTCAGTTAAAATTTAGTAGGGCCTACCTTATGTAAATTTAGTTTATGTAAAGCTGAATTTAATGGCATACGGACAGTTTCTTTAACTTCAAGTGCTATTTTATAATTTGGAACTTTGTAAAGTCGTATAAGATATTTATAAATAGCCAAGAAACATTCAACCAAAAGAAGCATGTAGTTGTGATTATCTCACAAGAGAGTAGTATAGGACACTATCAATCTCTACACGTTTGTGATTATATGAAAAGGATAGAGGGAATTGATGAAAGAAAAGCGGGATTTATTTTTATGAAAAAATTAAAGAACTATTTTTACAAAATCAATTTGTTACATGATAGGCGTTCTTTGAAGAATAAAATAAGACATTGATTAAGTCTCATTATAACTATACGACACGGTTTTTGCTTAATGGTTGGCTAGCTGAAAACAAAGGTTATATTTAATAGAGATAAAAATGTTTCAGATGCTTTTTATCATATTGTTAGGCCTGGAATGAAAATAGAATGGCAAAAATAGGAAACTGAAACTGTGTATTACTCGAAAATCTAAAGTACCACAGAACAGTACATAAATAAGAGAAACAGCGATCAGTTTAGAAGAGTTAACAATTTTTTATACAAAACTGCCAAAACAGAAAACTAAACAAAAGTCTAATAAATTTTTTTGATAAGTCCGAAGATAATACATTAACACCCCTTAATTTGAAGGGGTTAAACCAAGCATTCCTCTGAATTTTTCACATTTTTTTTTCTTGCCCAATGCCTTGGTAAGAATATCTGCTCGCTGATCTACAGTAGTACAATATTTCAGTTGAACGCTTCCAAATCAAATGAAATTTTCTGTTAATGTGTTTGGTTTGATTGTGAAAGTTATTTTGATAGTAAATTCATTGTCAACAAAGAGTGGTGTGGATGAAACTTGTGATCCTTGCAAATATTCAAGAATTCGCAAAGCCATAAGATTTCCCAAGCGATCTTATAGCCTGACATATATTTGGCTTCTATAAAAGAGAGGGCTGACACTGTTTGCTTTTATATTTCCAAGAAATGATAGCAAACCCGAGATGCATTAGAAAACTAGATGTAGACTTTCCATTATCCAAACAACCTGGACAATTTGAATTTGAATCTGAATATCCAAACAAAGAAAATTGTGGTGTATTGGAGTATTTGAGCCCATAGTTTTGAGTGCCTTGGAGATATTGAAGAACCCATTTGGCTGTAAAAAAAAATATATGGACGAGAATTTGTAGCGTAAATCAAACTGCCAACAAGTTGCCTATATTTAGTTACATAAACCAATGCTAAAGAATTATCTTATGCGAGTTTCAAATTTTGATCCATAGGAGTACTAAGAGGTTTGCAAAAAGTCATCCCAAACTTATTGAGAAGTTCACCAATATATTTGTGTTTGGTGATGAAGATATACTAGGTTTTTTGAATGACCTCGATACCCATATAGTAATGGAGATGGCCTAAATTAGTCATATCAAACCCTTGCTCCAATTGTGCTTTCACATTTCGAATATAATCATCATTATTATTAGTAATAAATAAATCATCCATTTAAACAACAAGATAGATAATAATGATATCAATCTTTAAAATAAAAAGATGTGCATCATCAAATTCAAAATGTTTGAAATTCATCTTCAAGAGTTGTGTAGTACATTTTTCATACTAGGTTCGAGAGGATTCTTTTAACCCATACAATTATTTGACAAGATTGTGTACTTGGAGTTATTTACCATTGATTGCATAGCCTTCAAGTTGTGCCATATATATTCTGCTTTTTTAAGATCACCACACAAGAATGTCGTTTTAACATCCATTTGATGAACTTTCCACCAATTTTATGCTAAAAGGGCCAACAAAGCACAAACAATAGTCCATTTCTCTATAGGTGCAAAAGTTTCATCATAGTCTATGCCCTCTTTTGAGCATAACCTTTGATAACAAGTCAAGATTTGTGTTTCTCAAGTGAACCATCTACTTTTTATTTGTTTTTCAAGACCCACATGCAACAAACAGGTTTACCTATTTCATTGGGTTTTAAATCTTTCAATATTTTTTGAAGTTGTTTTGCCTACTTATGGAAAGATTGGGGGTGGACCAAAGGTAATTCCATTTCTTGATTAGAAGATTTATCACTACCTAATAGTTATAAAATTTTATGCTTATCAATGGACGAAAGATCATTAAGAGAGGGGGATTCATCTTGCAAATCTAGAGAAAGAGTATTGTGAGTTGGTATAGCTTGTAGTACAAATGATACATGTGAATCAAGAAAAGGTGATTTAGAATGAGTTGATTTCCAACAAAGTGGAAACTATCACAAGGATTTTCTATCCAAGGAGAAGATTTGGCAACTTCATTAGCATAATTTTTAGAAGATTCAAAAAATATGATATTATGTGCAATAGATAATTTCTTGTTAACTTCATGATACAACCTATAGGCTTTAGAAGATTAAGAATAGCCATGAAAATTTACTTATAACTCTGATGATTCAAATTACTTCTTTTTTCTTGAGAAATAAAAGCATAGCGAGTGGAGACAAAAACATGAAGATGTCCAATAGATGGAGGATAAGAAAACCAAAATTCATAGGGAGTTTAATAGTGAAGAGAAAAGCATGAAGATATATTGCAAGGATAAACTACTATTCATGTTTCCTTTTCCCAAAAATTTAACTTGATTCTTTTTAAATATAACATGGCTTGAACCATATTCATATTAATTATATTCGTTCTTTCAACAACACCAATTTGTTGAGGAGCACCTAGAATAGTGAGATGACGTTGAATCCCATTTTGATGAAGTTAATCTAAAAAAACTATAGAAGTAAACTCCTTACCATTGTCTATTCAAATAGTACCAATTTGATATTGTTCTTGATTTTCAATAATAATTTGGAACATTTTAAAAGTTTTAAAAGCTTCCATTTTTTGTTGCAAGAAATAAACCTAAGTCATGTGGCTATAATAATCAATGAAAACCATAACATACTTACATCCTCTCCTAGTAGTGATTTATAATATTCTATGTGCTGACCAAGTGAAATGAGGGAAAAAGTCTCTATGCTATTTTGCAAGTATAGAAGCTACACAATTTTTAATTGTCTTAGGCAAAATGAGAAAACTTGTAACATTATTGTTTTTCATGATACCAATGTTAACATAATTAATATGGCCAAATTTCACGGCCATAAAATACTAAGAGATACCATACTTTCCTTAGTATGATATGCAAAACTCTTAGCGCCATTGCGTTTTAATAATTTTCCATCTTCACAAGTAAATGCAACTTGATTATCATATTTTTTCTAACAATAATTTTCCCATCTTCTAACAAAATAGAGTGGCCTTTTATTGAATAAATATTAGTGATAAAAAATTATGTCGCAATTGAGGAAGATATAATACATCATGAAGTAGAAAATCAAGAAGACAATAAAGTTTTGGGCAAATTGTTCCTTTTCCAATAGGCTTGAGGTATGAAATATCTTCTCAATAGATTGTTCCACAAACACCTTGACAAGATTCTTTAAAATAATTGTCCCAAAATATTATATGTTGTGTGGCTACAATATCTAAGACCCAAGCACCATACCACTAAGAATTAAATGAACTATAATTGGAAAAATCTAAAATAGAAAGAAAATATTCATCATTATCACTTCCAAAAGCAAAGTGGGTTGCTCTTTAAGTTCTAACATCAGAATGTGCCTTTTATTTAATCTTTTGTTTAAGAATTTATTTGATTTTATCCCATGAGAGTTTGCATTTATGTGCTTCATGACTACTTTTTTAACCACATCTTTTGCAATAAAAATGTTACCTATCATTTTGATTGTCATATTGGGAATGATTTTGGCCATGTGATCTTCCACTTCCTCTTTCATTGACCTTTACCTTTTCCTTTATCACTATGATCATCTCTAGAAGAGTTCTTATTTAAAGGTTTGTCTTTTTGTTGAGAAAGATAAATATTTTCATCAATGTTATCTAATTTTCTTCCAAAAGATTTTTTCACATTATGCTATCCTTGCAACTAATTAATCACAAGTGATGGTATTCAATTTGTTACTTTCTTGAAGAGACTCTAAATAAGTAGAATGTTTTGGAAGAAGATCCTTTATGAAGGTTGTGAGATAGATATCAACTTTTCCACCAATAACATCAACATTTTTTGGGGCTTTGATTTCATAAGCCAAACTCATGACATCTCTATTCTTCTACTCAACATTAAAGAAATTTAACTATAACTAAATGAACTTCAATTTATAATGAGAATCATATACATCTTTTAGTTTATGGAGGGCTTCAGAAGGAAATATAAACCCTTGTACATGTGTTTATACACATCTCCATTAATAGAAGCTCTTATCAAGGCCAAGGCTTTTGAATTTTTATATTGCCAAATTTATTTCTTTTTGAACACCTTTTAGTGTTGTAGGCTGGACATCTCCAATATAAATTTACACCATAAATAATTAAAAATAATTATATTTTCTATTTTTCTATGTCATTATATACAAGTATATTTTTCTTTAAAGTTTTCCCAATTAGTGATACGAAAAATTTCATTGTGAATAAAAAAATGTACATAGTTTGCAGATTCAGAATAAGGAAAGATAAATAATCTTTATGTTGCCTTGTAAATTGTAATCCTACCTAGTTTACACCACCTTTTGAGCTCCTACTTTAGTGTGTCCTATCTTAGCTCTCTCCTAGCTCCATTTCTGGCATTTTCACCTCAAATCTAATATCATTTGTCCATATGGAGAACTAGAGATGTGCCTCACCATCTACACTCTGATCTATTGGTAATTTACCTCATTTTTGGTGGACAATTGTTCGTAGGGAATCCTGATCCTAGGACCATGGCACTTAGGGCATCCTAGTCCTCCTTTAATAGGCCCAAATTTGAATAGATCAATGCACTACCTTAGCCTAGTGATTTCAACCCTTGGTGTCTCAGTTTGACCTTTGGAGGTCTACCTCATCAATAATTTACCTTAGGAACCCTATACAAGAGCATTTTTCGTATTCATTTTCATCTAAGAAATCTATGACTAACCATTCATAATCAAGCATTGTTAAACATTCAAGGTAGAATTTCATCCCACCATATCCTTCAAGCGTTATGGAGTAACAAATCTACATCAATCAGTTTTTCTCTTTATTTGGGCTACTATTGTAATGGTATATCTTAATGTAACTTTTTGATGTAGTACTTTGTTAAAGGGTTTCAGGTCCCTTCAAAACCTGTTTGTTCCATAATAGAAAACAAATCTACATCAATCTTCATGCAAGCATGTGTTCTTGATTAGGTTATTAATGTTAATATTATACCAAGTCATGTTATTGCATCAACACTTGTGATCACATCTTAAGTGAATTGCATCATCATCCATCATTAGTTATTGTAGATATGAGGAAATAGATCTAGAAGACATGTACAAATATTCTAGTGGATGAGATGACAACAATTTGATTTGACTTTTGTAGATGCAAAACTTAGAGTACTAGGGCAAAACACCATGATGGTCTTGAGAATTTCTAGCGAGCTTCTAGTTATAGATTCTATGTGACATCCTAATTTTGAAACATTCTAGGTTGTCCACATCTAACATCAAGGATTGTGATACAAATTTCTACATGATCCTACACTTTTGGGTTGAATGTGTTGTTATAGGTGCCTCTCTGATTCGTTTGTGTAGACTTAGCTCTATGTCTCTTTATCTCAATTTTAGCTTTCTTTTTATTAAGATAAATAGGTTTTATAGGGAACCAAAACCCAAATCCAAACAAAGAATAAAGAAAGATGAAATAGTCGCTAACTAGTCCAAAACCAACAACCAAAAAGCCATCAAAACAAGGCAGAGCCCACACAGAACAACAACCAACAAAAACTTAAACTAAGAACAACACAAGACCAAACTAGAGAGTGCATAAGCTCAGAGTTCTTCTGGATCATATTCTTGTATATCTCCTCAAGCTATTCCATGATAAATCTCGTTGAACTCCTCTCATGATTCCTTCTCCTTGTTCTGGTAAAGGGGCCTTTAGTAATGTATTATCCCGCTCCATGTGAGCTTAGTTCCTGAATTTTATTCTTTTGTTTAGCATCTGATGGTGGGACATTGGAGATAGGATAGGTTCTATGGATAGTCATAATCTCATTGACCTTCCTGATGCCCACATCGTTGCTTCTCATGGCTTCTCTGCTAATTTTGACCAATTTCCTTAGGTTGTCTTCAATCTCCTCCAAGTTTTTTTCCAACTACCCTATCCTATACTTTTGATCCTTTTTCATGACTTCAACATCTATAGTAAGCCTATGGGTCATTCAAAGAAGCATATCAGTTTTTTTAGGCATGGGCTTCTCAGTGAAAGTATCATAATACCCTTAATGCCTTCCTTCAACTTGTTAATTTCATTTCTGACCCAGAGAAAGCATTTTTCTTGTCTATTGGTAGAATTTGTCAAGAGCACCTCAAAATCCATGTCTTTTTTGTTACCTTTCGGGTCCACCTTGTCAACATTGTCTCATTTGTAGCTTGTTGTTTTTGTTATTTTATGTTAATTATTTATCATTCATCCTAGATCTAGTATTCAAATATATTAAAATCAATTTCAATAAGATAAAGGAAAAGGAACTTGATCTACATACAATCCTCTTACATTTCATCAATTGAATTTTTGCTTACTTTAATGTATAGTTTATAAAGTTGGGTCATTTCCTAATTTAAAAGGATTAACTTGTGAAACCCTAATTTTCATTGATTACATATTGTAACAAAAATTAAATTGATTTCTTCTAAATCAATTTACTGCCTCTATAGACTACTCTAGTTTTCAAAAGTTTTTTGTATAATTCCTATGCTTGAATACTATTTCTTAGCCAAGATATTTAAAATAGAATGAAAATAAAAAATTGATTTTACTTGAATCAATTTATTGTTTCTATGGACTATTCTAATATTTTCAAAAGCTTTTTGTATATTTTTTATGCTTTGATACCATTTGATCAACATTAAAACATAATGAAAAGAATAAAAAACTAAAATGACATATTATTCAAAATAGTAAAGTAGCATAACAATAGTTTGAAACTATTATAAAAAAGTACTAGAACAAAAAAATAAACAGAAGTCTAAAAAAATACCAAAATTGTAAAAAAGCTTATAAGCATGATGATAATGTATTAACACATATTGCTAATATGTCAGTTTTCAAAGTTTGATGTTGTTCCTTGGTCTTATATATTGTGGTGTATAAAGGTGGCTTCTTTATGGTTGATGTTTGTGAGTAATGGTATTTGATGTGGATTATATCATGGTTATATGTATAGAGTAATCCATATGTCTCAATGGTGGCTTTAAGGGTGTAATTTGTTTAGACATTTTATATTTTTTTATTATGTTTTTGGTTTTAGACTTAGGTATCATTTTTATACAAGATTTTGATAGTGTTGGTTTATTGAATAACATATTTTATGAATCTATATTCTAATATCAATATATAGTGTTGGTCTCTTTATCCAAAAAGAAAACATTCTCGTTATAAATATATATTTTTATTTATTCTAGGATAACTAAAGTGTGATTTATTTCTTCTGTCATGTAAAATTTTTGCTGAGGCAAAAACATAACTATTTTTTTGGTCACATCATTTACACACTTCCACTTTCCCAATGGTGAAACATTCATGAATTGAAATTATAGTATTGCCAAATATTTGAATTATATAGTGTGACTTGATATCTCAGATATGGAAACAAAATTCCTAGGTGACACTAGCCAAGCATGATCACTGGATTATGGGTCTCATAGGAACTATTATTTATTATTATTATTACTATTATTATGTATTTATATTTAGTTTGAATTAATAGCTTATTATAGCACGCTTTAGCATACCAAGCTTGTTAACTCCATATACCACTATTACTTATTCTCTAGTGAAATACCATATTTCAATGTGGGTAAATAAACTTTTACCTTTTTTTAAAATTATTTTAGACTCTACTCCAACTCTTAGAGTTGATTCAACCATGAATAGATTCAACTACAATAGGTGGTATGAAATAACATATAATTAGATTGAACCATGCATAATACTAAGCTACTAATTATTTACTGTATTTCCACTTTGATATATAAATATAGACTAAGAAGTTACATTTGGTTAATTCAATGGTGAATTTTATATTTAATGTATAGAACATATATCATATTGATTCACCCCTAAATTAAATATAATTAAGATGTTGACATGTTGAAATGAAGGAGTTTAAAAAGGAACCATCTCATGAGAGTTTGACTACCAAATAGTCATCAATTGTTTTATTAAAATATTAAAAGGATAGCCTGCACGAGTAGCGGAGCTGGCTTGGACCATGGGTTTTCTCCCCATTGGTCTCGGGTTCGACTCTGAGGCTTGGGTTCGCCTGATGCACGTGGCGTGCAAGTGGTTGCGTACATCCCTAGAGGACTACTCTCACCTCATCTCACACCTTCTTGAACCCAACTTGGTAGTAAGTAAGTCCAAGGTAAGGTATGTTGGGTGTTGGGCTGGGTTGCGAGGATACCTCTAGAGTTAAAAAAAACAAATTAAAATTAAAAATAAAAAATGTGAAAAGAATAATATGTAAATAAGTAATATTATAATATTTTATAACATCATACAATCATTTTTCTTTCCAAATTAACCCATAAACCAGAGAAAATAAATTTGACTAATTATCTCTTTATTTATGATTTATAATTTAAAAAAAATAATTATATCAACATACTCACATTTTATGCATATCATTAATTTTATTTACATCATGAATAAATTTATATTTTTTAAAAATTATGAAATAGTATTCTATTAATTTCTAATACTTCAATTCTATCTATACTATTTTATAAAAACTTTTCAAACTATTTTATATATAAATATAAATATACATACATACATACATACATACATACATACATACATACATACATACATACATACATATATATATATATATATATATATATATATATATATATATATATATATATATATATATATATATATATATATATATATATATATATATATATATATATATATATATATATATATATATGAACCAAGGGAAATCTTCATGCAAGGTTAGCAGGTTAGTTTAAATCCAAATAAGCATAAAAATATAAATAAAAACAACATACTAATGAGATTATACCTTGCAAGAGAGGAGTCTCTCTTGTTCCTCTGATTTGGGCCATAGTTGAAGCCAATAATGCACCCCTTCTTGACTTGTTTGGAAATGAACCAAGGGAAACATTCATGCAAGGTTAGTAGGTTAGTTTAAATCCAAATAAGCATAAAAAGATAAATAAAAACAACAAGCTAACTAGATTATACCTTGCAAGAGAGGAGTTTCTCTTGTTCCTCCGATTTGGACCCTAGTTCAAGCCAAGAATGTGCCCCTTCTTGACTTGTTTGTATTGGTCCAATGATATGATGTGGGTGTAACCAAATTGCACAACAATAGATGGATATGAGTATGGATAAGTGTTCAAAGATGGATTATAGGAAAATATGGCTATGATGTGGATGCTCTTGATGGATGGATACACTCAAATTAGCAGCATAAGATTACTTGGACTATGGATGATCAAGAAATGGGATGGAGATCCCAATTTATAGAATTAGATAGAGTAAAATGCATGGTTAATATTGAAGAGGAATGGAGGGATAGGATTTGAGGAGAGGACATCACATGGATCAATGGACAATGACATGACAAGGGGGGTGAAGACCAAGAGATTTTTCATAAAGGCGTTTCTTCTCTCCACCCTCCTAAAGGTACATGGGGAAGATTTCCCAATGCACCTAGGAGGAATAAAAGGAATTAAAAATTCCTTGGGGGATGCCCATGGAATTAAAAATTCCTAAGATATTGTGTGCATGGGGATTGGAAAAGGGAAAAGGAATTTAAAATTCCTTGGTAAGGTGAGAAGCATGGGAGAATGTGATATTTTGAAAATCTCACACTCACCCAAAAAGTGGAGCATTTAAGGTGGAAGGTGAGAGGGAGACAAAGAGGATTTAGCCATAAATGGCTATAGTTGACTTTTATGCATAATCATGGGGATTAGGCATTAGCGAAGGGTTAGGGGGACTATTTAGAATAATTAGGTGAGGATTTGGAGCAAGTGGGATTTTTAGGAGGATTTGACTAGGAGAGATAATGAGCGGAGGTAATTAAAAATTAAATAATAATTCTATGTAGGATTAAGAGAGTTTCTAGAAGAATTATTTAGACTAATGATAGATTACGAAAAGGGGATTTGTAGGAATCACAATGATTAATTAATTAAAAGGGAGGATTAGGAAGAATTAATTTTGAGTGCCTTAGAAGAAGAAAGGAAAACTGATTTATGAAATAAATAAATCATTGGACTATAGTGACAATATTAATTAGATTAAATTTAATTAATATTTAGAAGAATAAGGATTAAAATAATTAAATAAATTAATTATGCGAGAGAGTTAAATTAATTAAAATAATTAATTTAAGCATCTAATATATATATATATATATATATATATATATATATATATATATATATATATATATATATATATATATATATATATATATATATATATATATATATATACCTTCTTCATAACATAATCTTAATACCATCCCATTGGCTAGGTACTCTAAGCCCCACCTGTGAGTAGGGGTATCAGAAATTAAAACACTTTTCTTTTAAGAAAGAGAAATAAGAAGACTTTTTATTAAATTGGTAGGAGAGAGAAACCCATAGTCTATAGGGATAACTTAGTCAACATGTAGTTGTCATGTGGAATATCCTAAGACCTTCGTTGTTTTTAGAAATGTAAAATGGACACTTAACTATCTACAACTAAGGTTTGAAGGTGTGACTCATCATGCAACTCATCAAAATAACATGTCTACTATGAAGTGTCCAAAAAAGGACTTTTCAAACCAATTATGCCTGTCCATTTTCTTCAATTTTTTCTATTTTGTCTAAAGTTGATCAGGTATGGAATTGTTTACTCAGCAACCTTCAGTGGGTTTTTCTATAGAAGAAGATAACTATGCCCCTATTATTGAATAACCTCTCCTTCTTATGGGATCTTCTTCAACCTCATCCCCACCAAAATCCCAGGCCTTAGTCAAAGTTGAAAAGGACTTTAATTTTATAGCATCTCTGGCTATCTATCCGACCCCTTCACTTAATAAGATTAAGTCTCCAGATAAACATGGAAGGAAGAAATTGGAGTTCTTCACTCAACAAGAGATTGCATCAGGGCGACAATTTACTTTGAATTAGAGTATTAATGAGAGATTGAGGGTAGATAATAGCTCTTCATTGTGCCTATGAAAATTGTCTCCTGGAATGTCAGGGGTCTCAATGCCCCTAACAAAAGAGCTTGCATCAAGCGTCAATTAGATGCTTGTGGGGCAAGTGTTGTTTTCCTTCAAGAAACAAAATTGCCTATAGAGACTTGTAAGGCAGTTTTGTCTAAATGGGGTGTATGGTCATCTTTTTATACACCCTCTATAGGTGCATCTGGGGGTCTGTTGGAATTGTAGAAGTCAACATCTCCCACCTTACTTTATTTAGTGGAATGTCCAAATTGGCAAGTATTCAAAGTTGTCCAATTTGATTTGCAATTTATCCTAATAAATGTATATGCTCCTAATTCAACCCAAGCCAAATGTAAATAATGGGGTGATATTGAATCTATCATTGGGGTAAATGAGCCCCTCAAAGTGATTTTAGTTGGGGATTTCAATGCAATTCTATCCTTGTCTAATAATATTGGAGGCATCATCCCTCCAACTAAAGTCAGGACTAACTTTCACAACTATATTCAAAATAATGCATTTATTGATATTATTCCTACAAAGGGTTCTTTCACTTGAACAAATAAAAGACAAGGCCTATTTCATATTGCAGTCAGGATCGATAGATTATCATCTTCTGCAATGTGGATTGTAGAAAAATAAAATCTTTATTCATAAATTCTTCCATGGTCTGAGTCTGACCACTTCCCAATCAGCCTTATGTTGCAAGCACCAAATTCTATTTTTCCAATTAAGGTGTCCTTTAAGTTCTAGGCCATGTGGTTTAGCATCAAGATTTCCTACACCTCCTGAAACATTAGTGGAAGCATACTCCCAAAGTGGATGGTACATTTCAATTCAAGTTATTTTATAAGGTGAAATATATCAAAACATAAGTACAAGTATGGAATAGGAATGTGTTCAAAAATATTTTCTCCCAAAAGGAATTGGTATCTAAGAAATTACATGCCATCAATAAGACAATTATACAACATGGGATGGATTCTTCTTGTTTTCTCCAACAAAACTCACTACAAGAAGAGTGGGAAGAACTTTTAGTGAGAGAAGAGATATATTGGAGACAAAAATCTAGGGAACTATGGCTTAAATAAGGGGATTAGAATACAAAAATCATCCATAAATCAGCTCAAATAAAAAAAGCAAAATGTACTATTTTTTCAATTTCTGATAGCATCACTAGTCAAAAACTAGTGGGTAAAGAAACATTAAACAAAAGGCGGTCAAATTCTTCTCAAATCTTCTTTTAGCCCTGGAATACAATTCTGATAAAAATTTTTAGGCTAGGCACCAACCGATTGATTGCATCCCTTCTATTATCTCTGCAAAGGATAATTATTTATTGACTAAACCTTTTTCAATGGAAGAGCTCCACAAGGTCATCTTCTCTATGACCCCAGATAAAGCTTCGGGTCTGGATGGATTTACTGCTCTTTTTTTTCAAAAATATTGGGATTTTTATATGTTTTGACTTGCTGAAAGCACTAGAAGAATATAGACATTCTGGTAGCATGTTGTCCAAATTCAGTTTTACCCATATTGCACTTATCCCAAAAGTTCAATCTCCAGTTTCATTCTCTAATTTTATGGCTATTTCATTGTGCAATACTATTTATAAAATTTTCACAAAGGCAATCTACTTGAGATTGAAACATCTCATCCCATGTTTTATATCACCTGAACAAGGAGGTTTTGTTTTAGGAAGAGAGACATCGGACGGTACCATTGTTGCACATGAAATATTACATTCAATTTCTACTCAAAAGATAGAAGCTTTAATCACTAAGTTGGACATGATGAAGGCTTATGATAGAGTCAATTGGGATTTCTTTATGGATATCTTCTATAAATTAGGCTTTTATAGAAGACTGGGAAGATGGATGTATGCTTGTATTTTAGGGGCAAGATTCTCAGTATTAATCAATGGATCAACATTAGGATTATTTTCTTCTTATCAAGGAATCAGACAAGGAGATCCATTGTCTCCTCTATTATTTATTATTTTAGTTGAGGCATTGAGAAATTCTATCAAGAAGATAAATTTAGAAGGGCTATGGAAAGAGATTAGAATTCAGAACACTCAGATTGATGTTACATATTCTTTTTATTTAGATGATACAGTCCCTTTTGGATAGGCTTTAGATGTGGAAGCCATAAATATAAAGAATATCTCGAAAACATATTTGCTGGCTTCAATAAAAAAATAAATCATCACAAATCAAAAGTGTTTATATTTAATTCTGATAACAATACACAAATGTCACTCTAGGCAATCTTGGGATTCCAACATGCTAAGCTCCCCTCTCAGTATTTAGGCATTCCCTGCTTTAATGGAATTTATTGAGCCTCTTATTGGGACAAGGTAATTCAAGCTATCTAGAATAGGATTTCTTGATGGAAGGGTAGATGGCTCTCATTATCAGGTAAACTTCTAATAATCAAAACAATTTAATCTGCTATCCTAAATTATACTATGGTTGTACTCAAAGCACCACATTCAGTAATTTTAGTTATAGAAAAGCTAATCAGGTCTTTTCTTTGGAAAGGCAATGTTGATGAGAAGAAGAAGATCCCTTTGATATCAATAAATAGAATTTGTTCCAACAAATCATCAAGTGGTGCAGGTGTACATAATTTTGTGGCCATAAATCTTTCCTTGGGTACAAAATTAGTGTGTAATATGTATGAAAAACCATCAACATTTTGGGCTAAGCTACTTCAGGCTAACTATCTAGATTCAAATTTCCCATCTAGAATCTTCACTATTCAAAATCCTACTTGTGGATCATCTATGTGGAACTTCATTCTCAACTGTCGAGACTTGATTTTACCTCACCTCACTTAACAAGTCCATAATGGGGAATTAGCCTCTTTTTGGTCTGATTCTTGGAATGTTTTTCTATCTCTGCATTCGGTTCCTGAATTCTATGGAGCTCAATAATATTTCTCACAAACAATTGGCACAAAGGTTAAGGACTAATTTAGTTCTACAAATTCACAAACATGTAGAGTATGCTGGAAAAAATTGGAAGCTCCATTTCTATCACAAAATCTTCAAGACCAACTCGTTGCAGCTATTGAATGCTAACAAATTTTTGTTAAATTTCAAAATGATAATCTCATTTGGGCCCCAACAAAGACATGATATTACATAGTCAAACTTGGGTATAAAGCTACAATATCTCAGCAAGGTCAATTCAATGCTCAAAGAGGTTTAACCTTTTGCTTGTCTCGAGGTATTCTTCCATAAGATGGCTATTTTAGTTGGCTAGCTTTGAAACATAGAATCCTCACAAGTGATCACTTAGTTAGGCTAGGGATATCTCAAGATCCTTTTCCTTGTATACTTTGTAATGGGCCTTATGAGGATATAGACCATCTATTTCTCCATTATTTTTTCTCTTCTAAATGTTGGGACTATGTAAGATCAAAACTTCAATGGCATTCTCCTTCACCACACAAAATATGGGATATATTCATAGAATGGCCTATTCTATATAAAATCTCATTTTTTGCATGTATTTGGATAATTATCTCCTCAACTTTAATTTGGTCTATATGGTGGGAGAGAAACAAATGGATTTTTCAGAAAACAATCCTCATCAATTATAACCGTTATTGTTGTATTTGAAAAATCCCTATGCAAAATTTCAAATGCTTATGTTTCTAAGTCAAAGAATGTTTCATTTGTCTTTAAAGATTGGGATGGAACTCATCTTAATATATGGCCTCAACTCTCTTTGCCTTTTAAAGTAAGTCAGCATGTGGGAAATTTAGCAAAGGTTGCCAAAAGTTAGATAAAATCGTATCCTCCCTAATGTAATTATATTAAACTAAATTTTGATGGCTCTTTGAAAGGTAATACAGGCCTTTCTAGATTGGGGATCATCTTGAGAGATAATAAGGGAGAGCTACTCCAAGTTAAGTAAATTAAGCTACCAGTAGGAACCAATAGTCAAGCAGAAACACAAGCATTACTCTATGGTTTACAAATGTCCAAGAAATTAAACATTAAAAATCTCTTAATTGAAGGGGATTATTTACTAACTATCAATGCCTGTAGGGAGAAATCAATTTACAACTGGAAGATTGCATATATCCTACAAAAATTAAACAAATGCTCAATTTATTTGATTCATATCAGATAAATCATCTATATAGGGAAGCCAATAAAGCAATGGAAGAATTGGGAAACATAGCTATTGCTCAAGTAGGCGAATTTGACACATTTGTCAAAGATGAAATTACTATGCCTCAGAGACTTTTAGGAGTCTTAAATGCAAACAGGATGTAATAGTCTGATGTTTTGGTACTAATTAGTTTTGTGTTGTGGGAATTTTTATCGACCCTTTGTCAACTAGCATTTAATCATATTTTCTATCTACTTCTAGTCTTCCTAAAGTTATTTCCATCATCACATGGAATATGTTTAAAAAATTCCATGAATAAAGGACTTCAAGGTGACCTAGTGTAATTGGCGTCATCAAAAGGAATTTTAAAATTTCCACGAAATAAGGCTGACATGGCTCCTCTCCAGTTCATGTTAGCTTAAGTGGCCTTTGCACTTTCCTTCATTATTGACATCTAAATGATGAGGTGGTTGCAATCATAATATCG
The DNA here is from genome assembly GCF_030272615.1 of Cryptomeria japonica. Taxonomy (NCBI): domain Eukaryota; kingdom Viridiplantae; phylum Streptophyta; class Pinopsida; order Cupressales; family Cupressaceae; genus Cryptomeria; species Cryptomeria japonica. The sequence continues at coordinate 117,186,960 of NC_081408.1, read as the reverse complement.
CAATATTTATCACATTAATGCATTTTAAAATGCAATAATGCCCACATACATGACTTGACTTTCTCTACTATTCACATGAGTGCGAGTGCATACTTTAATTCTTCATTCTTTGGTTGCATGTTTGTGATTAATTACTTGCCACCACTTGTTTTGTACTGCATATTTTGAGGACAACCAAGCTCTCATTTTTAAATGCAAGTTTAAATGGATTTTAATTCTCCAAGTACATTTGCACTCTACCTCTACACATATCACTACAAAAAATCTTTTAACAATGGAAAATTTCATTATTCCAAGCTACAATATGGATATCACATATCTTTTCATTATTGTTGTGTATGTAAACGTGAATAAATTGCCCTATTTATTTACCCAAACATATGCAAGCAAGTTATTAGTGGAAGGAGTTTGGTCAGAGAGTTCATTGCGTTATTCTTCTATTGCTCAACATGTATTGCGGAAATTTGGCTTGGCGCTCCATCCAGGTTTAAAATTTGACAGAATTCTTTGAATTCCTTTGCCCTCAACTAGTCTTGTTTGGGTTTGTTCGAGTAAAATGGATTTCTCACTCAAATTTTGTTACTTATTATGCCATCAATCTTAGTACTATTTGGTAATTAGGGATTTTATTCTCTCATAAGAGGTCTACATTTTCATATTTTTTTGAGTATGGACCATTACCTAAAAAAATTTATGGTCCCTATGAAATCAAGAAGGGGAGAATTGCCTTTTACATAACCAATTGATGATGGGGAAATTTGTAGGGTTTTCAAAGTGTCTTGTTCTATTCATTTAGATGCCATCAAAACTGTAATAGGGGAACACATCTTGTCTCCTTCAGCTCCTCGACTGGTTTTTCCCTCTTAGCTCCTCTCTATATTCCTTTCAAACTGCTTGGATGGTCTACAATCCTTTGAATTATTGAAGATAACTATCCATGACTCTGTTATACTAGGTTTTCTGAAACATGGTGAACTTTTGAAATGTGTGTGAAAATAAAACTTGGGATCAGGTAATGGTTATATTCTAGGACTTTTTCCTAGATGGGACCTCAAGCATACTAAGTCAGTTGAAATTTTTAATGCTTTTGTTCAAGCCCTGGGCAATGACGGTCCTTGGAGACTATATAATGCTTTGTAGATCCACAAAAATGAGCTTTATGCAACCCAGATTAAAGCTCTAAAGGACAAATACTTTGCAATTTCCTTCCTCCTTTCACATGGAGTTTAAAAGTGTGAGGGTGGTGCATCTAGGGTAAAACATAAAATGGATATTCCACATGGTGAAGCACCGTCCTCCAAAAGACAGCTTCAAGGATAGAGGACTAGTTATGTGGTTTTTTACAAGTAATTGTAATAGTTTATAATCCGCGATGTACATACTGACTATACATCTATAATTAGTTCTAATATCTTAAATTTTACCATGTTTGATATAGGTCTATATATATAGCTCTACTTCTCTTTGGTTCAAGGTAATTTTTTGGAATTTGCAGACTACTGCAACTCTTTTTCATCAAAATCAATTTGCAAAATGTTGTAAATTTTCTTATCAATTTTGCAAAATGTTGCAAATTTTTGTATCAATTTTGCAAAATGTTGCAAATTTGAAATTATTTGGCTAGTACTATAATTTTGGCATCTTGTAAATATCTTGTTCTATTAATACAAAGTCTCTGACATATGCCCTTTATGTAAAAAAAAAATCTAAAATACCTAGTAATTGAAAAAAGATATATCATTTCTTGTTAGTAAAATATCATATTTTTATTTAGATGGACCAAATACATATTAGTAACCATAAATATTTGTTAGCTGAGTACTATTAATATCCTTTGGAGGGAGGTGATTTGGTTTATCATGGAGTATATTACATTGGATGATACATTTATGAGGGTGTATGTGTAATGCCTGCCAAAATACCCTAGACAAATAATCTAAAATCTACTAAAAAATGAAGATATTTTTTTTTTCAAAAAATTTCGACACTGTATGTTAACATTAACATGCATCAATGCAATATTAACCATTTGCAAGATCACATAAACCAACATGTACATAATCATAAAACTATATTGCGCAAGCGGATTAAATCTTTCTAAATACCAACATATGTTCAAATGTACTGTTGCAAACACATCCATTCCCTATTGCATCTTAACATCACTACATGACATCATAACACATAACACCTGGAACATCATCACCTCATAATATTCAACTATTTATTTACTTTCCATGCAACTAGCATAACATTAATTCGTATGCATAACTCATCATATCACATTTCCTTAAGCACAACCATTACATTACTCATAAACAATATTCTCCATATTCATATGTAAGATTAAAATAGAAAATACTTATCACCTTCCAACAATGATACCATGCTACTGACAATTTCAAGAATCATATTTAATATTATAAACCATATCCCAAACATTCTATTAACATAGTATCTCAATTATAACATAACGAAAATTTATTTATCATGAACCAAAGATTAATGCATCATTTTATTACAAGACCATTGTTTCCATTTCATCAAGACCTAATACATAGGGGTACATAGAAAAAGAACATAGTCTCTATTGCTACATCACATCCTAAATGCTTAATATTATAAATTACATATGCACATAATATTACTTCCATATCATAATGCATCTTAGATTTACTTAACCATTCCACTTAGGATTCAAGCAACCACCACTATCCTTTCCAAGATTTATTTCATAGGATAATATAGCAAGATACCTACTCTTAATGCAAATGCAACACAAATGTATACAAGCTACTCCATTTCACTTCCACATAGAACTCATACATCTATATGTCATAATAAACTCTAATAGAAACATCTCACCATTCATTTATCCAAATAATATCAACGATCCCATGGTTACTCAAGTAAGGATTGATGTTGCCTATTCCATTCTTTATATCATTCATTCTAAAACATAACATGATACTAAACCATCTCATAAATGAAGCAACTCAAAACTATTTTATTTGACATATATTCCCTATCTTACATTACATAATAAACAACTGATACATCAAAAAATAATCCAAATACTTTCTCTAGTCTCAACATCAAGTTCTATTACAAATTCCTGACACCTAACAATCAAAGGATACATTATGACTCAACAAGACTCCAATCAAGAGATCACAACACAAAGATGCAACACAAGGCTGAAATCACCAAGAGGCCCTCCAGAGGCATAATCAATAAAGAAAAGCATATGGACAATGGACTCGTGTAGGGAAAGAGTTTTATCACATGTTATCCTCACAACAGAAGGGGCTAAGCCTCACCTTGATAGACATGTGGAACCATCTCAACCTGGGAGCCATTCAAGGGATATTGGTTTACTGCTACAATGGTCTTCCCAAGCTCATCCTGAGCGTGCACGCTTCTAGGGCTATGAGGAGGGGAAAATAATTAATTATTATATTATTTAGTGAATTCCTATTACCCAAACCCACTAATAAATTGTTTAAGTTATAACTTGCAATTACAAAAAACTCTTAATGTGACTCCATTAAGTCTAGACCCCCTCCTAGAGGCCTAATGCTCAAGATCCTGGTCTACACTTGCAAGGACCCACTCTCCCTACCATGAACCATTACCATAGGGTGGAAATAAATATCAAATATACATATAGCATCATCATGAAGGAAAATGAGGGTACAATAACAATCTCCATAAACTAAGCACTAACTGACAAAAGAGGACTCATGAATCAAACTCAAAGAAGGAGGCCTTCATAAATGCAACATCAAGGATAATCTAATCATGAATGTAAGTTGTAAAAGTGATCCAAATAGAATCATATCCTCAATAGTGAGGCATAACACATCTCACTGAAGTTACATAAACAATCCCTTAATAACGAGGCATTCTCTCTCTCGCTGGAGCATCAAATTGCATAGGAATACCTCAATGATAAAGCATGAAACCTCTAACAGAAACATGAGAAACAACATGGAGGATCAAAATATATCAAATGTAACTCAAAGAAGCATAAAAAAAATCAGCCATACCTCTGAAGAATGCACAAACCCCAACAAGACTCTCACATGGCCAAAAAATGACTTTTTGGGACCTTCGGAACAGTCTAGGGCTCCCAAAACATAGCTCAGCACCCTTGGTATGTATCATGGCATTTTTGGTAGGTATGGTGGCATTTTTCGTCATTTTGATTGCATCTGCAGTTTTCGGACCTTAGCTTTCTTGGTATGTTTGTCAGTGCACATGGTATGAATAATGGCATTCTTGGGGTGAAGGATGGCATTCTTTGCATGAAGGGTGGCATTCTTGTAACATCCTATAGTTCTCTTGGTTTTTTGCATAGCGTTCTTGGGAGAGGTGAAATAAACTGAGCATAACTGAGTCCTGAAACTAAGAGAGAGGCATAAGGGATCTCAAGAATAAAAAATGACCCTTACAATGTAGAAAGAGGGTCTAAAACATCCATATAACATCAACGACAATCAATATACTCACTCATAACAATTTGCAAAAGAAAATCTCTCTCCTACTAAGGATAACCTGAGAAATAGGAAGACAAAACCATAAGGGAGAGAGAGAGAGAAAAGTAACAACCAACAAACAAGACTCAAGAAATCTGGGTAGAGTCTAAATGCAACCAAAACAAGAGGAAGGAAGAGTCCACATTCTCACAGTGCAGTCACAGAAAGATCACATAGAATACAGTAAAGACATAAAGTCAAATATGCATTTTCCCATTCTGAAACTTGCACAAAAAACTCAAATCCATCAAGACATATCATCTCCACAATCAGATCAATCCCCAAGAGAAATAAAATTTCAAATTTGTAGACATGGAGAAGATAATCTTTTCCACAAATGAAATGCAAAAGTAAGAGCCACCAACCTGCAATTTGCAAAACCAAAAATTAAAGAAGAAATGTGAAATTGTCAAGCCTTCCCAAATCCAAATCACAATCCAATCTTCCAAATCAAATTCAAAATCATCTTGCAATGATCTGCCTGATCATTAACCCATGTACAGACCAACAATATAAAAAAATAAAAAAATAAAATCAAAGACTATAGTTTTTCCCATCAATAAGAAATTCCATAAACCATATATCATACCTACTATTGCAAAGTTCAAAAAATACATAATATAAATATATATTTCTTACCTACTCAATCAAACCGACCAATGAAAAATAAGGGTAGGTAAAATAAATCAAAACTCAATTACTTTAGTATAGGAATGACAATCAATTAGGAAATATAATTATCTCCTCATAATTAGATAGTAGGTAGAAATAATATTATTTACAAATAATTACCCATATTTTAATTAAATAATTTCCATACAATACTTTATAATTAATTATCATTATTCATAATAACACCAATAAATAAATAAAAAAAGAGCTCAAATAAATAACTAAACTAAAATCAATAAATAAAAGTCAATACATCAAAAATCAATAATGATTAATAATTAAATAAAGCTCAACAACAATAAATAAATAAATAATAAATAGATTGCTCATCAATAAATTAGAATAATAAATAATACCAAATAATTGATATTCCTAAAAAAAATAAAAAAATATTCATCACAAATAAATAATAAATCAATAATAGATTAATCATCAAATAATAAATAATCAAATCATTAAAATAATTGAATCTCATCAATCATGAATTGAATAAATAACTACCAATAAATAGATAATTGATGATTAAAAATATGCCATGATAAATCAACAAACCAATTAAATAAATCCAAATTAGATAGATACAATCTCACAATAAAATCATGACCCAAATAAGATATAATAACAATTACACATTAATCACATAAACATAGACTCTAATCCACTTACACCAAGGGAACATACTCAATACAAAACCCTAACCACAACTTGAATTGTGGTGCAATCGACAAGGTACACATCTTAGACCTAGACTTTGTGAGGGAAACTATGTCATCTCTGACAACTTGTCAGTGGGATAAAGGAGACGCTTAGACCTGTGAAGCTAGGTGAAGTTGATGTCTAGTATCTGCAATCTTGCATCAAAAACCAATGCAACATATATGATACATATTTATAAACAGACAAGTGATAGAGAATCGTGACAATATATCCTTCTCACAATGAGTGATATGGCATCATCTCTACTCCCGAAGATAGTCACACAATATAATATCATCGAAGCATTGCATAGAATCATCATCATGAAATAGGGTTAGTATTGTCATAAGTCAGATAATCCATGTAAACAATGATCATATGTAGTCATATAAATCCATCTATCAAGGTGATACTATGTATCAACATCCATAAGATCCATCAAATATCACATGTCATATAATAAGTCTCGCATCATCAATCATAAAAGTCTTCAATCATAAAGAGTCATAATAGATAACATGAATCCACATAAAGTCCTAGTATCAATGATACCATCTAATATAGTAGAAGAGTCACAAATAACCATCCAAGTAACCATCTTATGTCTAAATAGGTCTATCAGGATGCAAATCAAAATGCAAGTATAGGAGGGGCACTACAATATGGCTACCATTTTGTCATCTTCAACCATTTCCACCATAAGGTAAGAGTTTCTTTCTCTTTCTATTTGTTTTGTTCGCTCAATGATAGCATTAAGAGGCATAGAAAAAACCCTAAAAAGAATTCAATTTTGTGTGCAGGCCTTATTAGATTGATATCAGAGCTTTATAGGCAATTTCCTACTCCTTCTAATCCTTTTTCTATCTTTGAGTCTAAGGGTTATTATACTAAGGATAGCATGTCTAGGAATAATGAGGATTCGGTTTCAGATTGGGAAGAGGAGACCCCCTCCTCCAAAAAAGTTCCCAAAAAATAGACAGGACAAATTAGCAGATAAAGTTGTGGTTTCTGATGATACCCACAATGATACTCATAAGGGGATTTCCAATTTGGAGAAGGACATTGAGAAAGAGGTCTCTCAGAAGCAGTTCGTGTCATATTCAGAAGATCCCCCTAATAACAACATGACTGCTTTGGGTGATGCCAAGGGTTCCTTTTCTTCACACCTTTCTACTAATAGGGAGAACCACCCTCGATTCCCAGGGAACCTCAATTAGGATGACCATTACTTTAAGGAGGATAGGGAATTTCCCACTGATATTATAGCCATTCCTAGGAATGAGGCGGTGGACTGTTTTCGGTTCATTAGATGGGTCTTTCATGAAATCAAGGAGTTAAGTGTTAAAAATAGGGTCATTTCAAGTAAACTAGAAGAGCTAGAGAATAAATTTTTTGGTTAGAACACCACTAGGGCTTTGTGGACTAAGGAGGAGAAGATTTATATGGCAGATTGCTTGTAGAGAACTACCTAGCTCATGGAAAAGATGAAACTGGACTATGAGAAAAAGATCAAGCACATGGAAGGGGAAGTAGAAAACATTAAAAGCACTATGAATTCTATTATGGAGCATAGTCATAAGATATTGAAGCAAACTGCCACTACCCTAGGCATAATAGTTGACAAACTAGACAACACCCAAGATATTGATACCTGAAAGTCTCTTTAAAAAGAGAGAGACTATATATATGGGGAAAAGAAAAGAAAGGTTCCGAAAAACTATGATTTTTCGTGCAGCAGATAATATTTTGGTTTTTCTATGAATTGTCTGAAAACAAAATGTCTTATTATCAAAAAAGTGCTATGTTATGCAGTCTTTGAATCTGTGTGTTTGAAGATTAGTAATCTTTCTTGAGAAAATTTCTATAGGCATGATATCATTCTATGATAAGTTATCTGTGTGTTTTTCTCAATTCATGGTTATCATTAGTTGTTAGAAGACTCACACATATTGATTTGCTTGATACCCTTGCCCTATGAGACACGAGAGAGTATCGATCAACCTTCAGTATTATTGAGTTTCTCCTATGCTTTCAATTTATACAGTGAGCATGTTTGTGAATCAGAGTTTGTGAGCTCTCATTAAATACATTTAAAAATTTTCTTTGCTCTTAGTTTGGAGGCATTTATTTGTGTTGATGGATGAATGCTGAAGCATTTCAATGATTTTTGGTAAAAAGTATTAGCATTTCATTTATATAATAAATTCATTGAAAATCATATGAGGAGTTGCCCTCTAATGCAGAGGTTGAATTTTAATCAATTCATCCAACTGTTGGTAGTTTGTTTCCTTTATAAAGGGCAAAACAGAGTTATATCTTTGCTTATGGAAGATAATTATTAAGATTTCAAGAAAGGGACAATTATGTTTACCAACAAATTTTTGGCGACTCTACTGGGGACTTGGAACCAAAGATTAGTTCATTTTGTTTCCTCATATTTTTAAGATTTATCTCTATGCAGGAGATTAGCGACTCTATTAAATCATAATGCAAAATCAAAAGGCTGGAAGATTGGGGAAAAGACCAAATCCCACCATCTTGGAAATTCTTGAGATGGATGATATAGTGCTGCATGACTTTTGGGATCGCTGTAAGGAAAGCATTTCTCATGATGTTTAAACCAAACTAAGTATAGCAAATGATCATGCATCTTCTCTTTTATGGAGAAGTCTTTGTGTTAGATTTCACAAGCTCAAAGAGCTGAAAGAAAAGACAAGGCTGCTAAAAGAATATAAAAAAAGGTATCCCAATTGAAAGAAAATTAAAATTTGATGATGATGAGGCTACAATCATCTCAGTTTCATCTCTCTCCTACAATTAGCTTGTCATGAGTGAGCGAGAATTTCAACAAGAAACAATTTAGTCTCATGCAAGTGAGACAATGGTAAGTGAGAATAATCAAGACAACATTGGAGAACCTACAAGCTTGAATGAAAAAGGTTTTTTGAGGTCTTTCTCTTACCCGAAAAATAGAAACTTTTATTTTTGACAATATGGAAAGTTATCTTGTTCCAAAAAGTATAAAGGATGAAAAATTTCAGATTTACGTGCAACCAGAGTATGAAGCTTTCAATCTTATACATGAAGTTGATGAAAATGAATCTTTATGTTTAAAAGCTTGTGATGAGTCCTTTGTAGAATCATTTCTTTTTGACAATAAAGCACTACTATTTCTTCCTGATGAAGATTGTGTTAACAATAAGGTGGAATCATGTCTTGGTAAAGATGTTTCTCATTCTGAAAATCTGATCGAAAAAAAATTTCAGAAGTGAAACAAAATAATGGTCAAACTAATGAAGTGTTGCAGTCCCAAGAACTGTTGGCTAGTTTGGATAGTACTTCTTTTTGTGAAGAAGAGTCATATAGAAGTTATTATCATCCATTGAAGAAGGGATTTCAAGGAGAAGGATTCAGGTATTAATTTATTTCATGCATTAAGTTTGGATAGGAAATTTATAGATTTTATCTCAGTAAAAGATGTTGAAGTTGTTTCAGCTAAGTTGGACCCCATGCATGATGAAGTGTCTCTAAATTTCAAGATTAGTTCAAATACTAAAAATTATTTTAAGAATGATTGTCTTAATAGTGGTGATTGTGAGAGTGATGCAGCTTTTTCCCTAGGAATTTCTGAGCATTACTTTTTTCAGCCAGAAATAGAACATTCTTTGAGAAGTATTGTGCAGATGTTTCTAGAAAATTTAGAAGTTCATGATGAAACATGACTATTTGGGCATGAATGTGTGTTCACAAAGTTCCTGCATATTGTTAGTTTGGTGTTCAGCATTGAAGAAGTTACCAGAAGAGCATGGTTTTGGGTTGCTTCATTTGAGCACAAGCCATTTTTCCGGAAAGGATCCTTCTTCTCCCAACCGATGCATTGTTTTGTGTAAGAAGTTTTTGGCCCCAGTTCTCATGGTGGGATTTTCCTATCTGTATATTTTTGTAAATAATTTTTTGGTGTGATCTAGGTGTAGCTTGTCTTAGTTTTCAGCCTTGGTTTAGTTTGGGTTTTCACATGTTAGTTTTGCCTGGTTTCCTCTTCCCTCATCTGCAAGAAGCTCCCTGTGCTCTTTTTTTCTTGACTCTATTGCCCAATGGCTAGGCACTATTATTCTTCTCTCCCAAAAAAATTTTGGATTCTCCTAGTCCTTTACAGTCCTGGTCCCCAATCAAAGCCAATGTTACCCCTATATTTTTGTTCGTTTCTAAAGCCTCATAATCAAATCACTTATGGTTAATGTTTTAATGCTGAAGTTTTTATGTCCAAAATCCATGTCAGCTGGGAGATTTTAATTGTTTTATTTTTAGGCTACACATATACCCAAACAATAAAATCCCAAGTTTTATGTGTCTCATGCAAAAATGATTTCTGGGTTATGCTCTACTCGGCTTATTTGTTCCACAATTAAAATTTCCCAAGAAATGGAGCTTTCAATAAAAAGTTATGTAGGTTTTTCTATGGCAGCCCAAAAGAACAATTATCATTGAACTTGAACCTTGAACCTTCTTAGGTTCAAAAGGTTCAAGTGGTTCAAAAAAGTTTAAAAGGTTCAAAAAGGTTCAAAGTTCAAATTTTGGGTTCATTGTAATTTTTGGTTTTTGAACTTGAACTTTGAACCTTCTTTGGTTCAAACACCCAGGTTCAAGCGTGCAGGTTCAATCCCATAGGTTCAAGCCTATAGGTTCAAGCCCGTAGGTTCAAGTGTGTAGGTTCAAGGTTTGATTTCAGAGGTTCAAATTCAGAGTTTAAAGATTCATCAGATGTAGGTTCAAAGTGTGTGAGTTCAAAAATTTAGAAAGTTAAAAAAATACAATAACATTGGCATGTCTAATGTTTGTAATTTTGAATGTAATCTATAACCATGAATTTTCTGAGACACAAAAATCAGTTTCGGTGCAGGGGCAATAACTATCAATTGCATTGTTGGATCATGCTGCATTTTTAATATGTTTTAGAAAACCTAGTTTTCTAAATCCTCACCGGAGCGATCAGAAACATATTATGGTCTTCAAAAGTTATTAATCTCTGAGTGAGGGTCTATAAACATTCTGAGATAAAAAATTTGAAGATTTAAAAAAAAAGGAAAAAAATGTTATCAGGAAGATGATAAAAGATAAAAGAAAAGATTAATTAATAATATTTTCAAGAATCAGTTATTCATAACTGAAAGTCTCTTTAAAAAGGAGAGAGATTATATATATTGAGAAAAGAAAAGAAAGGTTCCAAAAAACTGTGATTTTTCGTGCAGTAGATAATATTTTATTTTTTCTATGAATTGTCTGAAAACAAAATGGCTAATTATCAATAAAGTGCTATGTTATGCAGTCTTTGAATCTGTGTGTTTGAAGATTAGTAATCTTTCTTGAGAAAATTTCTATAGGCATGATATCATTCTATGATCAGTTATCTTTGTGTTTTTTTCAATTCATGGTTATCATTAGTTGTTAGAAGACTCGTGCATATTGATTTGCTTGATCCCCCTTGCCTTGTGAGGTATGAGAGAGTATCGATTAGCCTCCAGTATTTTTGTGCTTCCACTATGCTTTGAATTTATACAGTGAGCATGTTTGTGAATTAGAGTCTGTGAGCTCTCATTAAATTCATTTAAAAAATTTCTTTGCTCTTAGTTTGGAGGCATTTATTTGTGTTGATGGATGAATTCTCCTTTCAATGCTTTCCGGTAAAAAGTATTTGCATTTCATTTATATAATAAATTCATTGCTAATCATATGAGGAGCTACCCTCTAATGTAGAGGTTGAATTTTAATCATTTCATCCAACTATTGGTAGTTTGTTTCCTTTATAAAGGGCAAAACAAAGTTATATCTTTGCTTAAGGAAGATAATTATTAAGATTTCAGGAAAAGGACAAATCCTTTTACCAACAATGAGCGATCGAGCATTCAAGAGAATTCAAGCATTCCTTTCCAGCATTGAGCATTCTCAAGTCTCCCTTCAAGGTTAGGTGTTGCATTCAAGTCATGGATTCAACCATTGAAGAGGAGATTGATTACAACATTCAATTCCACACAAGCATTTCCGTCAACATTGCTACCACAACCTCCCTTGAGGTAATTTACAATTCAGTCTTTCATTTACATCTACTTGCAAGTACTTTCATTCATTACTTGGTTAATTCCAAAATTGGGGTTTGACCTAAAGGCAAACCCCCAATCCCAACTCATTTTCCTCTCATTTCTGTGTGTAGGTTGTAAGCGCATAGTTGTACTTTTAGATTCGGGCTCCATTTAGAGAGGCAGAAAAACCCTTATCGTTTCACAGATTTTTCAGAGGAGCGTGTACATTCCTGCCATGGTCTGGGAAAATTTTCCTCAAATTCACATGGTGACTTCATTTTGACATATTATTGCCAGATCCAGGTGCACAACTTCATCCCATATTCCAATCTCAAGTTATAATCAGTTCTTTGTCACTTTTGCACTACATAGCTCAATCAATTCCTTTCCATTTCAAATAAGGAAGAGGGGATCAACTCATCAATCCCATTTGATTCAGAATTCAATTTATCATCTTCTTGTAGAAAGATTGAATCTAGTGAATCCTCCTCTCCTCTTCCAAATGTAATTTGGTGAAAAGTGTTTGAAGGGTAATCAATAGTGAAACTCTCATCTATCTTTGAGGGAAAGGGTAGTTTTCCTCTTGATCTTTTCATTCACAATTTCCCCACATTACAAATATATAATATATTAAGTATATATATACATACATATGTATGTATGGATGTGTATTGGCTCCCTCTCTCCCCCTCTCAAGCACGTACAGGTTCTCTCTCTCTCTCTCTCTCTCTCTCTCTCTCTCTCTCTCTCTCTCTCTCTCTCTCTCTCTCTCTCTCTCTCTCTCGATCTACCTCTCTCTCCCTCTCTCCCCTTCTCCCTTCCTCCATTCCTCCATACCCCATCCCTCTCTCTCCTCTTCTCTCCCTTCCCACTCTTTCTCTCTCCCTACCCCCTTTATCTCCCTTACTTTATATTGTTGTATTGCAATTAGGTCTGCCATGTAGTGGTCACCATTTGGATGAACAGTAGACCTAATAATCCCAAGGTCTATAGATTGAGCTCGAGAGGCTATGATTTCCTTGATAGACTTAGTATTTGACTTAGTGTACAAAACACATTGTGCATCTTCCCTCTCTCTCCCTGTCTCCCCTTCTCCCTTCCTCCATACCCTATCCCTCTCTCTCTTCTTATCTCCCTCTCTCTCTCCTCTTCTCTCCCTCCCTCTCTCTCTCTCTTTCTCTCTCTCCCCCTCTCTCTCTCCCCTTCTCCCTTTCTCCATACCCTATCCCTCTCTCTTCTTCTCTCCCTCCCCTCTTTCTCTATCCCACTCCCCCCTTTATGTGTGTGTGTGTGTGTGTGTGTCTATGTGTGTGTGTATATCTCTCTCCCTCTCTCCCTCTCCCTCTCCCTCTCTCTCCCTCTCTCTTTCCCTCCCTCTCTCTCTCTCTCTCTCTCTCTCTCTCTCTCTCTCTCTCTCTCCCTCTCTCCCTCTCTCTCTCTCTACCTTGATCTCACTATCTCCCCTTCTCCCTTCCACCATACACCATCCCTCTCTCTCTTCCTCTCTACCTCTCTCCCCATCTCCCTCTCCCTCTCTCCCTCTCTCCCTCTCTCCCTCTACATCTCCCACCCCCTCTCTCTCTCTCTCCCTCTCTCCCTCTCTCCCTCTCTCTCCCTTCATTTTCCTTCACATTTTCTTTACTACAAATAGTACGTACGGGGTACTGATCCTATTAGTTCACTACCCTGCCATAAGCTTTTTAAGGCCTATGAGTGCATATGCGGTATTTAAGAGTTCTAAGCACATACAGGGTGAAAGAAATATATCATTGGGCTTGCCAACATTTTAGGGATTAATAGCATGTATGCGGTACTTAGACATAGTTTTGTTTTCCCAAGAGCCTCAATGACCTCAAAAGAAGTTTGTGAGGTCATTGAAGGCCCCACTGCAATTGTGTCTACACTTGTATCACTTTTTTATACATAGAAGTAAGTGAAGTTTTTTTTTTTTCATGACTTCAAATGATTGAATTGTTGTTCTTATTAGTTTTGTCAATATTATTGTAATTGTTTAATAGTTTTGATTCAAAAAAATAATGATAAGATGCATATTTATGGTTATTTGATTGTTTATGAACTTTTGTTTACATATATATGTAATATGATTCTATTTAGGAAAACTAATATCAACCATGGGAAAGAACAATGAGAGGCTGAAAAGGAAAGACAAAGGTAGCGTATGAATAAATTACATGACATAAGAATAATGGGACAAGAAGCTATGTCATCCTCAACATCTCAATTCGATTTACCAAATGAACATAATGCACCTAATGTAATTGAAGAAGAGACATTTGATTTACCATATGAACCTAATACAATTGAAGAAGAGACCAAATTGAATAATCAATTAAATGATGAACATACACCCATTCTATTTGATGAATTGAATGTACACAATGTACTGATGTTAATACCTCCTAGAATCATTCATAGGAAATCAAAGTATCCAATTGACATTGATGAGAATATACTGAAGCCAATGCCCAATAAAATGAATGAACGAACTTGTAGGAGAATGGTTAAAAGAATATGACAAAACTATTTTGAAAACTTAAATCAAATTGCAAGATGTCAATTAATTGTTCAAATGATTAAAAATATGAATGTTAGAGAGACAATGAAAATTCCAGGCCTAAAATCATCTGAAAGTAATAGCGAAAGAACTATTGTGAGAAATCTATTTAATGCATATCAAGCTATTGGTTCAAAATCCTATACTAAAGATTCTAATGTTACTCGATGTGTCATTACATCAACCATAATGAGCAAGAAAATAAAAAAAGATCATTTGATAAGAAAAAAGAAGTAAGTCATTAAACGTTAGTAGAACAACATAAAGTAAAGCATTACAGAGGTGAGGGGCTATTATAGATTAAATGTACAATTAATACAATGTACTAACATAAATACATAAAAAACACTTGAAAGCTATAATATAGAGAACAATGACGTACCGGTGCCTGAGATACTTCTCCAATGGACTAAGGATGGCTCACCATCGATGGAGAAACTGTCGCTATTACCTATACAAAAAAAGCTCAAAGATTAAATATAACTAATGTAGTCACATAAATCTGTCCATTTTAATTAAATGAATATTTCGTATTTATTTGATTAAAAATCCACTAGCCACCAGTTAATTAAATTAATATTTAATTAATTCATCCCCAAACATTCTTCTATTAATTAAATAAATTATTCAATTTATTTTAATTAATTCATTAAATCAAATTCACAATCAATTAAATAAATAAAATCTATTTATTTAATTAAATCCCCCTATTCCTCTTTTAAATAAATTAAATAAAACATTTATTTAAATCATTATCCCCACCCCACTTGCATTTTCCTACAAATGCAACTTGCACACATTTTGAAATAAATAAATTTTTATTTTAATAAAATCCTATTTTCCCTCACCCACCAAATCCACTTGCAAAATCTAATCCCCTTCTAGATTCTTCTAACCCCTTCCTAATTAGCCTAATTCATCCCCTAATTATTGTCACATTCCTAAGCAAAATGGAGTCACTTCTCAAATGGCCCAAAGTCTTAGATAACCATTGAAGGTTTTCAACCTTCAACCACCAAAAACCCCAAAGTCTTTGAAAACCATTAAAGGCTTCCAACTTTCAACCACTTAATCCCCAAAGTCTCCAATAACCATTAATGGTTAACCCAAACCCTCCTACATGGTTAAAACATTTGTTTTGACCCAACCTCTGCTCAACCCAAGGGTCTCATCAGGTCATTAATGCTTTGACCATGATTATCTCTTAATCATTTGCACAAAGGTTTATCCTTGGATTAACTCCTAATCCAGTGGGTAATCCTAATTTAGGCTTGACCCTTAGCCTTTAGATAACCATGAAGTCTTCTCAGGCATTCAATGCCTCCAACCCCTTTCTTTCAACCCAATCCTGTGTTGACACTTGTTACCATGTCATTGGTGCAAATTGTTCACATGGATCCCCAACTTTCAAGCTTGACCCTTGATTAAACCATTCAATCCTGGCCATCCATTGCTCCATTTTTCCTATAAATAGAGCCCATTCCTTCATAATCCAGATCCTGAAAACTTGTATGCATTTAGACTATAGCCATTTTAGAGAGCATTTAGCATAGCATAACTAAATATTGTCTTTTGGTTAAAACACATCATTTTAGCATTAAAATAGCTTTTCATTTCATGTTTAGAGCTATTCTACAATCTCAATCCTCCATAAGCATCCATAGTGCAAAAAGCTGTTGAGAGCTACACTATTTTGGAACTTGGAGAGGAGAGGAACAAGGGAGAAAGAACTAATATCATGTTAAGAGATAGTTGGAGATATCTCATTGTCTTACTTCTTTAGTTAGATATATTTAGAATGTTTTTAGTGTCTCCTTTGGAATGCCTTCATTGTGTTTGGTTTTTAGATTGATTAACTCTAACATCTTGTGTGTTTTGTGTTGTTTGATCTTGAACTAACAATTGTGCCATTTAGGAGGGCATCATTTGGTGAACCCGACGTGAATCGAACACGCAACCTTCTGATCTGTTTTTTTTTTGAAATTAACATTTTTCTTGTTGAAATTGCCACACAGGTCGCGCTTCGGCGCTTTTGAATGCGTTTTAGGGCTTTTGCAACAATTTCTTTTAGCGCTATTGACATTAAAATAGCGCTATTGAAAATGTTCCAGCGCTATTGACAACATTTCAGCGCTATTGTCCCAGTTTCAGCGCTATTGAAACACTTCAGCGCTTTTGTCTTCTCGGATTTATTTCTTCCTTCAGCGCTACTATTTATAATAGCGCTTCTGATACCGCAGATCAGCGCTGTTGTATAAATTAGCGCTTTTGTAAAAAAAAAAGCAGAATAGCGCTATTGCGACAGAGTGTTGTCCAATTCGCTTTGTAACCCAAAATCAACATTTAGGCTTGTGTAAGCCCACACTAACATTTTGACTATTGACCAGGTGCAGGTTCTAATCTTTTTGTGTGCAGGGAAAGGAGTTAGTAGATGCTTTAAAAAAATCTTTCTTTTTACTTTCTTTAAAAAGTTGGTTAAAAAGAATTCATTTTTCCCTTATTGCATAAGTTAAAATAAACCTCACATCTCATTTTGGAGTGCATAAAATGAACCTCAAATTTGATTTTGGTGCTTAAAACAAAATTCATCTTTCTTTATTGCAAGGTAAAAAGAACAACAAAATTCAAACATTTGTTTTCTTGCAAGTTAGGAAACACACTTTATTTGGTGCTTAAAACCAAACAATTCCATTTTCTTGCATCAAATCTAAAAATCACAAGCCACACTTCAATTTTTGGTGCAGTAAAAAGAACAATCCACTTGTCTTGATTTTTTTTGGCAAAAACAAATTTTCCTTCAAGCAAAAACGTGTTTTTCATTAAGTTGACCAGAATTTCCAAATTCTAGATTACAAAACACATTGCCTTTGGAGTTAAAAAGAACACCATGGCTGTTGGAGCAACATCTCCAAATAGTTAGATCATCTTTGCAAATGTTGGATTAAAAAGAACAAGTGTTTTACGTATCTGGCACGCTTGTGCACAAAAGTCAGTCGAGTGGTCCTACCTCTAACACACACTATCCTCTCCCTTGGCTCTCGTGGTCCTAGGTGCAAGAGAAAAGTGTTAGTAACACTCAAATTTTATCTTTTTAAGAGAGGCCTGCCAAGGGATCGATACTCTTGGGAACGACCTCGAGCGGTAAATCCTTCGAGCCGCTATAGAAATCAGGTGAGAGCGAAAGCTGTAGCCTTGGGTATAGCTGTTCCTACAGTGTAACTGGCCGAAAGGACAAATGGGCCCCACCACCAGTTACAAGGCTCTTAAGTGAGTCACTGCAGAATGAACTTATGTCCAAAGCCATCAAACATGACTAAACACCTTTAAGTAGTAGCCCACCTGTTCTATTGATTGAGGATATTTGAGGTATAATTTAGTGCAAGAGCATAGATGGTTTTGCTCCCAAGATACTCACCATACATATTTCCTTGAGTAGAAACATAGCTTTTTGAAAAGTCACTTGTGGCTTGATAAAAGTGGTGACTCCCCCATCATAGGGATCATCTATTTGTTATGCTCGCACAAGACTTAGTATATCACATCCTTACCTGCCATGGCGGGATTCATAAGGTATGTAGTACCAAAGTCGAAGAAATATCAAGATGTGGGCTAAATTTATCACAATTGGCCATTTGACCATAGGGATAAAGAGTGTTTGAAGTGTGTTCGTTTTACAGACCTAGAGCAAATTGAGCCGACTTCAGGCTTTGGAATTACACCTTAAAATACATCTAAAGGAAGGGTCAGAAACAAGTCCAAAGATTGGGTTAATCTAGACCCATACTCATTTGTGCCTTTGAGGCTACAAATTTGTGTTTGTGTGCTTGCTTTGTTTTCTTGTCAAAGAAAAATCAGAAAATCAACCCCAAAAACAAAGTATTCATCCAACATCTGTCAGCACAACCAAAAACATCAAAAACAAGGTACAAACAAACAAAGAATCACATTTTATGACCATTCTTCACATCTTGCAATAGAAGAAGTGTCATCAGAATATCACCTTGAAAAGGAGACCACTAAGCTCAAAGGCTTTAATCAAAAGGAGGAAATTCTTCTATATCAATAGACAAATCTTTGTCTCACATAGAGTCTTTCTACATCGCATGCGTCTATACCTTCAAGGTAAAACAAACGAGTTTGATTCAGAATCATTGAACAGCAGAGCTTTTATGCAATATAGAGCTCTGAGTTATCACAAAAATCAAGGAGGAAAGATTGATCCCAATTTCTTCCCAAACATCTGTATCACCTACAACATAGCTCGAGAAGTGCCACCAACACCCGAAAGGGAAGAGGTAGAGTTTGTCCCATTTGTGACACAAAGTTTTTATTGAAAGTTGAAAACATTTTCATCCATCATCCCACTCATACATCATCACTTCATCATCAATTCATCCCAAAACTCTCAAAACATTTAGAGGTTCTTGTCCCAAGTTCTTTTTTAGATATTGCTTGAAATCAAAACACATCACATCACTTTTAGATTGTTTCTACATCTAGGATAAGCTCATCCTAAGAGACACATCTACGCAGGTTAAAACTAGTTCATGAGTGAATCCTCTCATTGCTAGGTAGTCAAAATCTGTAACACATCTCAGATTTCTCTACACCTTATCACATCAAAACTTATCAAAACAAACAAGCAATTCAAAGAAATAATTTCGGTTACATTTACCTTTAGAGTGTTAGAGACCTACATACCACCAATCCACTAAAACATCCATCCTTCATCAAACAACTCATCATCATCTTCAATCAACTTCAAAAACAAACTTGCAAACAAAATGGCTCAAACTCGATCATGATCAAGGCAGCGAGAAATAGAAATTGAGGAAGAAGAGGACAACCTCAATGAATTTCAAGAAGCACTTGGAGGAAATGTGAATGACGAAAACCCAAGTACTCCCACTCCTTCAACAATCGAAAGGGTTCAGCATAACCCTCATTTTAACAGATTATTTGATGAAATATTAAGGAGCAATGCGGATGCTCACTTTTTACGACTTGCTCAAGAAGGAGCCAAACTCCCCTCTGACTTTGATCTCGCCCAATTAAGACAAGCATCAGAAAGACAAAGTCGCCATGAGGAGGAAAGGCGTAGAGATCCCATCAGATATAACATCCCTCGAGGTAACCCACCACCTCCTCCTCCAAATGAAATGGAGATGTTGCGGCAACAAGTCGAGAATCTCGCCCAACAACTTCATAGTGGTGTTAAGACCAATCAATTCTCACTTAACGACATTTGTCCCTATCCGTTTGATAGGAATCTTTATATGCCACCCTTTCCACGCGGGTTCGAAACACCAAAATTCGAAAAATATAGAGGAAAGGGAGATCCCCGCGATCATGTCCGAGAATTTCATTCCGCTTGTCTCGAAGTCGCATATGAAGACACATACTTAATGCGCCTTTTTCCCCAAAGCTTGGGAGGAACAACCACATCATGGTTTTCCCAACTTCCAGGTGGCATTAGAACATTTGAGGAACTCATCCAGAAGTTCCTATCTCATTACTCTTATAATATTGAACGCGACATCACCATGGCTGATCTATGCAACACCAAACAAAAACTAGGTGAATTATTCTCAGTATTCCTGCAACGATGGCGCCAAATGTCTAGCAGACGTTCTCTTCAGTTACCTGAACGAGAACTAGTGGAAATTTTCATTTCCAACTTAAACGAAGAAATGGAATTTCACCTGGATGTCAAAGATACAGATTCTTTTAACGATATGATCACCAAGGGTATAAAATGTGAATGGGCACTCATCAAAAAAGGACTCATCAAAATCTTTAATGAACCCAAAGATGGTCCTCGCCCGCGCTTCAATAGCGATAAATCGAACTTCTGGAACAAGAATAAGAATATCGTCAATGATGGGGTTGTGGATGCTCGAACTATCCAAAATGCACAACCTGTGGTTCGATTTGCGGGACAAAATCCTCCACTTCAAAATAACACAAATGTTCCTCCTAATCCAGGTCGCATCACATCTCATGATGAACCAAGACCCCGTCCACAAAAACAAAAACGCACATACACTCCCTTAGGGGAACCCATTGAAACAGTGATGCGACAACTCATTTCTCAGAATTTGATTACTCTACCTAAGCTATCAAACTATGAGCCTCAGGTCAAACCGGCATGGTGGAGAGATACTGAACATTGTGAATTCCATCAAGGAAGAGGACATAAGACAAGTAATTGTCATCGATTGAAAGATCTCATTCAGGATCTTATTGATCGAGGAGAAATTGAGATTGAAGGACATGATCCGAAAACGACCAATAATGATCATCAGATGTTCAAAAATCCACTTCCATCACAAGATCAAAGGGGTCCTTCCACGTCCAGACGAGGTCCTGATACCACTGATTATACACAAGCTGCGTATAATTACACTGTCAATCACCTGTATGATACCAGTGAACAAATTGCAACTATAACCTTCAAAAATCCCACCTCAAATTGCAATGTTGTTACACGTCGCGGCAAAGTCACCATCAAGGCAGCTCCACAAGGCACCACCTCCGCCCCAAAGCAATATAACCTTGTGGAACAATTAGACAAAACGCCTGCGCTTATATCCATTTTAGAGCTATTGCGCCTGTCACCATCTCATAAAACTATCTTGGATCAAGCACTCCAAGAGGCGTCAGTCCCTGCAAACCTGAACACAGACCAATTTCAAGCCATGGTTGGAAATCTAAAGTCATCACCTTGTCTCACTTTTTCTGAAAGTGACAACTCTTCTTTCCAACAACCTCATAACGCCTCACTCCACATTGAAGGCTTTGTCAACCAACACAGGATCAAGCGAGTCTTGATTGATAATGGAGCAGGCCTAAACATTTGTACACTACAGTTGGTCACAGCATTGGGATATGCAATAGAATCAGTGGATCCTCGCAAGAAGATCACCATCAAGGCCTATGAGGATGTAGAGCGTTCATCCAAAGGAGCTGTGGTACTACCAATCCGAGTAGGCCCCGTGGTAAAGCACATAATTTGTCAGGTTCTGGACCTTCCTCTGCCATATAATCTATTATTAGGGAGACCTTGGATACATGCCATGCAAGCTGTACCATCTACCTACCATCAATGTATCAAGTTCCCACATAACGGTACAGAGATCACAATCCTGGGCGATGCAAATCCTTTTGCATTTTGCCATAATATTAGCCATCAACCAGAGATTACTGTTCCTAATAATAGGGAAGCCATTTCCTCCACATCATATGTAAATCCCGCCTCTCTTGCCAGTTTAAACACCCCTATACCCAAGAAAGAAAAGCTTAAGATGAAAGTCGCAGAGGAAGGTCCTGGAGAATACAACTTAAGTCAGCTCTTTTGTGTGGGACAAATGCCCACTTCTCCTAGAACACATGGTAAACCACAGCAGTTGCTCCAGCAACCACTAAACATACCAGCATGTGCTTTGACACCTTTCGTTCTTGGAAAGAGTCAAGAGGAAGAGACACAAGATGAGGACCTAGCGGACTGGATCTACAAAGATCCCATCACCACTGACATACCGCAAGTTACACTTCCTACAGAACAATATGGCAAAGGCCTCCTCATTATGCAAAGAATGGGATATGATGGTCAGAGTGCTTTGGGATCCTGCAAACAAGGACGACAAGAACCACTGCTGCCAGAGTTCAAGCCCAAAGGTAATACAGGCCTAGGCTTTGAAAAAGAAGTCCTTCCTAAACTCAGATTCAAAGGAAAACCCAGCAAACCATTTTTCCCACCTACTACAAAGAGGACACCTTTCATAATCAAAGCACCATCAAACACTATCCCCACTGCTCCATCAAGGCTCACAACTCCACCGCAACCATCACCAATGCCAATCATCCCACCAAACGAACCAGTAATCCCATCAGCAACACCATTTGTAGCAACAACTGCATCAGAACCCGCAGCAGCATCTATGGCACCAGCCGTTCCATCAGCAGCCACTGAGTCACCATTACCGATACTTCCAGTAACAAATCCTTTAAACCTCATCACGGTTCCTGCAGCACCGATCACCACAAAGATACATAAACCAATCACGCCTGCCGTGTTCAACTCCAAAGACATCCCAGTATGGTATAGCAATCGGATGCTGGAAAGTGATTCAGAGACCGACTCACATGAGTGGGAATTTGATTCTGTACAGCTTAACACTTCAGATGAGGAAGACACATCACCACCTCCGCCACGCAAAGACATCCCTGTTTACGGAGAAGCACAGATAAAGACCACTTGGGTACCTGAGCTGGAAACATCTTCCACAGACCCTACGTCTCATCCGACGCCTGATTCTGACAGGGAGAGTACCATCAACGACCTTCACCACACTGTCTTAACCCTCACTGATACATCTCCCGCACTTAACCTAATCGATGAAGTAATGCCCATTATCCACCCTGAACTCATTGAATGGAACCAACCAAATCCCCCATGTCTTGACCTCTTCCAAAACGATGAGGCTATCATTGACTTTTTGGAATTAAGGGATAATCTACCAAGCGGGGATCACAAAGCTGGATTCGCCATTCAACTTAATAGCGCAGTATACTTCGGGGCGGATGCCAAACCCTTTAGCTGCAAAAATATAACAATAAAACATGGATCTTCCAGTGAAAACCACACTGTGGCACTGTTTGATCCGACAAAAGTAAAAAGAAAGAGCGTATCCAATGGTGAAAACCTCTCTGAGGCGCCTGAGGATGAAGGGTTTGACATTCTCCCTGCTAGTACACAATAGGAACGATCGACGATTCTCATTGAGGAGACCAAAGAATACAATGTGGGGACTCCTGAAAATCCTCATATCATACATCTGGCATCTCTTCTCACTCCAGAGGAACAGCCTCAATTTATAGAGTTCTTCCAGCAGCGTCAGATCAACTTTGCATGGTCATATGCAGACATGCCTGGGCTTGATCCGGATTTAGTTATGCATCATCTCACCGTCGCAGAAGGAGCCAAACCTTTCAAGCAGAAGCTTCGTAAGATGCATCCTCAAATTGCAGTGCTAGTCAAAACAAAACTCAAGAAACTCCTGGATGTTGGTTTCATTAGACCAATTGATTATGCAGAATGGATCTCCAACATTGTGCCAGTCGGCAAACCAAAAGGGGGCATCCGCATTTGTACTGACTTCAGAGATCTGAATAAGGCATGTCCTAAGGATGACTTCCCTCTACCAAATATTGACATCATAGTGGATCTAACAGCAGGACATGCCATGCTTTCACTCATGGATGGCTTTTCAGGATACAATCAAATAAAGATCGCACCAGAGGACCAACATAAGACAGCCTTCACATGTCCATGGGGCACATACTGCTGGAATGTAATGCCTTTCGGTCTAAAGAGTGCAGGAGCAACCTATCAAAGAGCAATGACCACCATCTTCCATGACATGATGCATACTATGATGGAAGATTATGTGGATGATTTACTAGCAAAATCACTCACAAGAGGAGGACATCTCCATATCTTAGATCAAATCTTTGATAGACTGGAACAATATCATGTTCGACTCAACCCAAAGAAATGTGTCTTTGGAGTGACCTCCGGGAAACTTCTAGGATACATTGTCTCAAGCAAAGGTATTGAGGTCGACCCAGCAAAGGTTAAGGCAATAATGGACATGCCACCTCCACGGAATATCAGTCAGCTAAGGACACTACAAGGACGGCTTCAATCCATCCACAGATTCATTACACAATTGGCTGATAAGTGTCACCCATTCACACACCTGCTACACAAGAACATCCGCTTTCAGTGGGATGACAGATGCCAGCAAGCATTTCAGTCACTCAAAGACTATCTCATGAATCCACCATTGCTGATACCACCAGATCCAAGTAGACCGTTGTTACTTTACATCTCAGCAACAAGTACAGCACTGGGGGCACTACTGGCACAACATAATGCAGAAGGCAAAGAGTGTGCTGTATACTACATCTCTCATACACTAGTTGGCTGTGAACTCAATTATACACCTATTGAGCGAGCTTGCCTAGCAGTGATCTTAGCAGCCACTAAATTACGGCACTATCTGTTAACGCACAAGGTACAACTTATCGTAAAGATTGATCCACTCAAGTACTTACTTAGCAAAGCAGCATTGACAGGTCGCTTGGCCAAATGGGTAATGATTCTAAGTGAATTTGACATCGAGTATGTGGACCGTAAAGCTATCAAAGGGCAGGTCATTGCAGATCAGTTGGCCGATGCACCCCTCACAGGCGATCATCCTCTTATTTCCAATTTTCCAGATGAAGAGATATTCATGATCACAGAAGCACAGTCATGGAAATTATACTTTGATGGTTCATACACTAGGCACGGCTCAGGGGCAGGCATTCTATTTATCACACCTCAGGGCGATAGCATCCCGAAGTCTTACAGGCTCACATTTCCATGCACAAACGACATAGCAGAGTATGAGGCCTTGATCACGGGACTCAGATTAGCCATACAATGGAAATTAAAAGAATTGCAAGTATATGGCGATTCCCAACTAGTCATTTGACAAGCAACAGATGAGTATTAGACCAAAGATGATAAACTCATGCCATACAAGCAAATGGTGGACAATCTAAAGACATCATTTACTACTATCACTTTTGAGCAGATACCAAGAGATCAGAATCAAGCTACTGACGCCATGGCTACCATCGCATCTCTACTAGATCTTCCACAGAATTCAACATGCTACGAGTTCTTGGTAGAACAGCTTTGGATCCCTGCTTATGATATCCCCGAATCTGAAATGATATGTCGCCTTGTCGGTTCCGAATCCCCATGGTACGGTGAGTTCTACACCTATCTCCGCGATCACACCCTTCCTCCCAACCAATCAAATAACCAACGAAAAACCTTCATTCGCCAAACTGCTCGATATACCATTATTGCCGAAACCCTATACCGACATAGTCTTGATGGTACTCTCCTTCGATGTCTGGAACAAGATGAGATAACAAAGGCTTTGGAAGAGGTACATGAAGGAATTTGCGGGACTCACTCAAGTGGTCCATCACTAGCCAAGAAACTCTTGCGAGCTGGATATTATTGGCCATCTATGGAAAAGGATTCCTACTATTTTGTCAGGAAATGCAAGAAATGTCAAGTTCACGGCGACCTGATACATGCACCGGCCCAGGAACTGCAACCAATCACAACACCATGGCCTTTTTGTCAATGGGGCCTCGACCTTGTGGGTAAGATTCATCCATCTTCATCCAATGGCCATAAATTCATTATTACCGCCACTGAATATTTCACAAAGTGGATCGAAGCTGTTCCACTTACCCAAGTCACCGGCAAGCAGATCGCCTCATTCATCCTCAATTACATCATCTGCCGGTATGGTGTGCCCATGTCCATCATCACAGATAACGGTCTTCCTTTCAAAAATCAGGATGTCCGTGAGCTCTGTGAGAAATTTCATATCCAACACCGCTTTTCCACTCCCTATTACCCACAAGGCAATGGTCAGGCCGAAGCATCCAATAAAAACATACTGAGGATCCTAAAGAAGACAGTCAATGATGCCAGTCGTGATTGGCATGTTCAATTGAATCCAGCATTATGGGCATATCGCACTAGCATTCGAACCCCTACAGGTGCAACTCCTTATTCATTAGTCTATGGTGCAGAAGCTATCTTGCCTATTGAGGTTGAGATACCATCATTACGAGTTTCCTTGCATAATCTCATCGATAATGAAACTTACAGAGTATCCCGTCTTCAGGACTTAGAGTTACTTGATGAGAAACGACAAGCTGCATACAATCACCTCAAAGCCTATCAGCAGCGCATGAGCAGAAGCTACAATCACCGAGTTAGACCTCGTATATTTGAGGTAGGTGATCTTGTTCTTCGAGAGAATCCTCGCAACCAACCAAACCGAGAACATCAGGGCAAGTTTGAATCAAATTGGCTGGGCCCATATGTTGTCACTGCTGTGTTCGGGTCCGGGGCATATCAGTTGGCTACACCAGAAGGAGAACCGCTCGCAGATCCAATCAATAGCATGCACCTCAAACGGTTTTATACCTAAGGTATACAGAGCATCAAGCTCCCTTGCATATCAGAAAATACCAAAAACATTCAGAAAATGTCCTGAAGAAAATACAAAAACATTCAAAAAAGTAAAGAAAAATCATGCATCCAAACAGTGAACAACCACTCCGGTGGCACCTTGGGTAAGTGCGATGGTGAAAACCTGGCAAACAGGCGCCACTCATAAAAACAATGGCTCCAGTATCTTTCAGACTTGTTGCAAATCACATCTGCGTCATACATACATCCATCCATCTGAAAACCATGGCTTGTTATTCATCTGTCATTAAGAAAGTACTACATGCGTCTAGCATCCCACCTTTTCATAGTCAGGTCTACAAACTGGGGGCAATACCCTTATCCTAGTAATGGAAGTGGATTCTACATTGTCTTATGTGTCATTACACTCTTCATTCAGGCGATCATCAGAAAATACAAAAAACATTCAAAAATGTCTCACCAAATACAAAAACATTCAAAAATGTCTCACAAAATACAAAAACATTCAAAAATGTCTCACAAAATACAAAAACATTCAAAAATGTCTCGCAAAATCCAAAAACATTCAAAAATATCTCGCAAAAATACCAAAAACATTCCAAACAATTCAAAATCCACAAACATCGGAAAACCCATCAAAAATCACACAAAAACATGGCAACACCTTGTACATATTTATCCGATCAGATACAAGATAAACATTGATACAGTACTCACACAATGACCATTTATCAATCGACCACACAATCCACATCCAACAAATCAGAAACTGTCTTTAAAAACAAGGATGCATCCTTCCTTACCCAAAACAAAGACAAGATGACGTTTTCTTTGACAAGAAAAATATGTTAAGCTATCAAATACTTGGTTGATTTGTGAGTACAATCGTTTGTTTATCTGTATCGGGATCTTTTCAGCATTGTTTTGTTTTGTTTGCGCATTATTTCCGATGAAGTTTTGGGGCGTGTACTAATGGTGTCTACGTGGGAAGTTCACCAAGCTACATGATCTTATGCAAAATGCAGTCATAGATCATTACGGCTTGCTGACTACAGCGTATACCTCGACCATATGAGCATGAACCATTACCAAGGATCCTTATTCTTTATTCTTTATGTATATACTGTTTGTTTATAGGTACAATGCTCATTCTTTGGTTCCTCTTCCTCCCAATTGGATAAAGGTTTTATTTTCTTAGTACGGTATGAACTTGTCTCAGGATCTGATCAAGCCTAAGATCAAGGAGGACGATCCAAGTCATGCACGAAAGGAGATAATCCTTGTCTGTTCCGCAAGCAATACTCTGGTTGACTTGACCCTTATATCAAGTCGTTTGTATTAACTTGCTATATTAAAATCCATGAAAGAAATACTCAGGTCATCTTGAATTATTGTGTCAAGATGCTTGTATTCTCTTCCAACATTTTAAAGCTCAATGATGAAAATAGAGCACTATGGATCGTCATTTCACCTCATCTGTTTATATCTTGCATTCCGTTGCATATCACCCATCCGTTCATTCATTCATATGTAGGCTTTTACATGTAAAAATGATTAATAAAAGCTGGTCTTGGATACAATCACGACCGAGTACTCTGATACATCATCAATGCATCATGCAAAGTCTTAAAAACCTTGCATTCCTCATGACAATATCATCATTGCATTTAGGTGCATCTTGCATTATGTCCATTCATGTCATTTTTAAACTTAAAACATTGCATATAGTTCATTATTGACATTTGTTTTCATTAAACAAAATCATTTTCATCATTGCACCAATCATAAATAATTAGATTCATTCATGGGATCAAATTGTCTTTGATTGTTTTAAATCATTTACTAAACATTTCATCCAGTGTAAATTATCCATTATCATCTTATCAACTTATTATTACACACATCCCTTTATCCATTTAGATACAAAGTGCATGCATTCATTCATTAATAAGCATTTTATTATGTTCATTTTAGAATTCATTTCACATCGCATTCATTATCCTCTTTTTAATTGTATTAAGGTACAGTTATTACGAATATTAGTTATAGTATCATCCCACTTTCATATTTAATGCATTTTAGATTCATAACACCATTTGTTTACAAAACATTGGTTTATACCATCTCATGTATCCCTTTTACATATGCATTCATTTCAAACACATTATCATAAATAAACACTTGTACTTTACATTTGTTTATCCATCTGCATTCATTTCGATATCATCATATCAACATTTGTACTTTACCTTTTGTTTTTCCATATGCATTCACTTAACATTTTGTTTATCCATATTACATTCATCTAAACACATCTAGATGCATATCCATACATAAAATCATTCATCTAACCATTGCATTGACATCATCACATAAATCATCTCATCATTACATCGCAAGAGGAAACATCATACAATCTTGTTCATCCATCAAAAACATAAGCATATCTCATCCTAGTATATTTATACATAACATCATTTATTCAACCATTGCATTAAATCATCTCATCAATACATCGCAAAAGGAAACATCATCAAAATCCTGTTCATACATAAAGCCTTACATAACTCATCATAAAAACATATAAACCTGCATTCATATGTCAGTATCTCACATCATAACTCGTCATAAAAACATATATCATACACATATAAACCTGCATTCATATGTCAGTATCTCACATCATAACTCATCATAAAAACATGCATAAAAAGAAACATCTCATCAAGTGCATACATGTACACATATACATCTAAGTAATAAATCCTCATCATGCATAAACATCCATACATCATCACATGCATCTCATCACAATTAGGGATCTCCTCATATATATCATCTCATATATCAGAGTACAATGAAGTCTACAAAATCGGCTACCAAAGAGCCATCCAAGATACAGTCCAAAAATAGACAATGATACAATACATGTATGCAAAAATGCTCTCTTAGATGCCGCTCTGGCCAGATGCTGTACCTGCCCCACCCCTACCTACTCCACCACTGGTACCGGCACCACCTGATCCATCTCTCCGTGGAGGCCTCATCGAACCCCCACTCCCTCCTGCATCTCCTGATCTATCCCGCCTCAAAGGACCCATCACTCCCCCACTGCTCTGCATCCTCTGTGATCGCTCGGATCTCGACTGTCGCATCTGGGTATAACTGAGAGCTCGTTGACTGAATGGAACCACCTGCTCATATAAACCTCGCCAGTACTGTATCTCAGCCTGTGCTCGCCCAAACTGCCTCATAGTCTCCCCGCTCGGACTCTCTCCTGCAGCTCCACCAATCTCTCCACCGCCGTATCTCTCTCCCGCAGCACCACTGTCAGCTCTGCCTCACGTGCAAATAGCTGCACATCCCTCGCTGCTACCTCCGCCTCTAATCTCTCTACCCGGGTCTGCAAATAACCTATCATGTGCTCCCGCAGATCCCCAGTCGCTCCCTCCCCCATGTCCATGGCTGCCGCACCTGTATCATCCCCTCCACTCGGTCCCTCCTCTGCCCCACACTCCCCTGCACCACCCTCTCCTGTACCTGTATCCATCGGGATCTCTCTCTCCATCCCCCTCCCACTCAGCTGCACTCCTCCCTGCATCAAAGGTCCCTGTGATATCTGCAGTGGTAACCCCCCTCTCCCTCTCCGCTGTCTCGGCCTCCCCATCCCTCCACCTCCTCCTCCACCACCACCTCCTCCACCTCCAGCTCCTCCTCCTCTCCGTCCCCGTCCCCTCTCATCCTCAAACGTTGGGATCGACTCAGCTGGGTCTGATATCCGTCGGATCGGGTGTGCCGCCCGATATTGGGTATACTCTGCTGTAACCCCTGCATCAACGACCCT
Source organism: Cryptomeria japonica (assembly GCF_030272615.1). Lineage (NCBI taxonomy): Eukaryota > Viridiplantae > Streptophyta > Pinopsida > Cupressales > Cupressaceae > Cryptomeria > Cryptomeria japonica. Next base: position 117,156,485 of record NC_081408.1, on the reverse strand, counting down.
CGGTCATAGATCCCATGGCCTCGCCTGCAGTGTCCGGAACTCTGCCAATGCCTGATCATATGGTAGCACTGGACCCCATGCATACCGCTCTCGAATAACTCGAGCATACTCTCCCGATCCGCTCGGCAGTCCCTGCTGCCGTCCAAACTACCTCATCACCCGTCCCAGCACCTGTCTCTCTACATGATAAGAAGTCCTCCCAATGAGGAATCGGGTCATAAAGCAATACGGTAGTGCCTCTGCATCATCCTCCCATGGCTCACACTCTAAGTATGGCCGCCAGATCACTGCATCTAGGTCATCCAATGCCCGCCGCCACCACTCTAGCTTCCCCAAGTGGGGCTGGCTCATCATACCACTATACATAAACATATAGGGCTGGTCCATGGCTCGGAATCTCAGACTCACTGGTCGAGTCACTGGTAGATGCTCCCATGCCCACACATGCAGCAGCGTCATGCCTACTGCAAGCGAACCTCTCCCCCGGTACACTACCTCGTGCAACTCCTGGTACATGTGCGCTAGCACGCACGGCCCCCAGGCATATCGAGTCCCCTCTGTCACCATCATCTCAATCACCTATCCCCATCCGACCGCCAATCCATGTGACCGCCTGTTTGGACACAGAAGCCCTCCCACGATCCCTGACAAAACTGCTGGAAGGGGCTCATATAGTGCCGCTATATCCTCCCATGCGATCGAGCCATCATCGATGAATACGTCCTCATCAAATATCCGCTGACAGGACACCGTCCCCCAAGATCGATCATATGTCACCAGCTGCCCTCGAATCGGAATCCGAAGAATACGCCACACGTCCTCCAAAGTCACCGTCATCTCGCCCTGAGCCAGATGGAACGTGCATGTCTCACTGTGCCATCGCTCTGCTAAAGCTGTAATCAGGCCGTGATTCATCCGAATCACGGGCATATGCATCACCTCATAGAGCCGAGTAGCCGCAATACAATCTATCTCGATCTAAGTCAAACGATCTCACAACCCCTATGTCGCGGGGTGGCGCTCGCGTAACTGCAACACGCGTAGATCCTCCTGCACATAAACATTCATCAAACCACCATCAGTTGTTTTGTTATCAAACTTTCTTAAGTTTAAACCTAGACTATCATCAGATACTTTGATCAAGTATCTTCGAGTCTCAACAGGTAAGCAATCATGGCCGCCTAGACTTCAACAGGCATTTCTCCTAACAAATGACCTAAGTCTCATCGGGCTGCTATGGTTCAAAACAACTCCCACTTCACCTCATCATCCATCAATCGTTAGGCATCAGGAGATTTGTTTTGTCCGACACTGGGGCATCTTGTATCCTAAAGCAAAAGCGTTATTTAACCTACAAAAGCGCTCATTATGAACAATAGTGCTACAACAACATCAATAGCGCTCAAAAAGCCTTACAATAGCGCTACCAAAACAAAAGCGCTGAAACAGCTACACAATAGCGCTATTCCGGTCAATAGCGCTCAATTAACTACACAATAGCGCTAATTAATTAAAAGCGCTAAAACCGCTATACAATAGCGCTATTACACATCAATAGCGCTCAATTGACCCTACCGTCGCGCTAATTTATCAAAAACGCTAAAACTAGCCTACAAAAGCGCTAAATACATGCAAAAGCGCTAAAACTATCCTGCAAAAGCGCTATTGCGGTACAATAGCGCTAATTCATGGAACAAAAGCGCTAAAAACCTAGTTCCAGCGCTCTTGCTCTGACTTGACTTGAACTTAGCTAACAACATACCAAAAATGCATAAACAGTAAGTTTTCGAATTTGCGTACCGCTGGTCCATAGTCGGTTGGGCGCTGGTACCGGCGGACTCGCTCAAAACGGTGCTTGGTGATCGGAAACGGCATCGTCGCTCTTCCTTGCTCTTCCAAATGTCACTGTCAGAGCTATAGTTTTCAACTGGTCGCGGTCACAAATGATCCTATTTTCACCCCTTTCACCCCATTTATACCCCCCGCCGTCACCGTAACTTCGCCCCGCTCATCGCCGTGGTCCCCGTGAACTTCCCGAGCCCCCCATTTCTCCATGTTTCCCCCGATTTCTTCTATTTTTAACCAGTATCCCTAACTTCTTCTCTTCTATCACCCTGCCAATTTTCATTCTTTTTCGAGAGATCGCCCGATTTTTCAAAATTTTTCGGCCCATCTCTCGAGGGGGCATACCACCCATTAAATTTACATTTTATGGGGCATTTCTTCACACCAATTTTTCTTTCTTTGAAACGATGCGATAAACTGCACCGTCTCAAAGAGGGGCAAATGTAGTCACATAAATCTGTCCATTTTAATTAAATGAATATTTCGTATTTATTTGATTAAAAATCCACTAGCCACCAGTTAATTAAATTAATATTTAATTAATTCATCCCCAAACATTCTTCTATTAATTAAATAAATTATTCAATTTATTTTAATTAATTCATTAAATCAAATTCACAATCAATTAAATAAATAAAATCTATTTATTTAATTAAATCCCCCTATTCCTCTTTTAAATAAATTAAATAAAACATTTATTTAAATCATTATCCCCACCCCACTTGCATTTTCCTACAAATGCAACTTGCACACATTTTAAAATAAATAAATTTTTATTTTAATAAAATCCTATTTTCCCTCACCCACCAACTCCACTTGCAAAATCTAATCCCCTTCTAGATTCTTCTAACCCCTTCCTAATTAGCCTAATTCATCCCCTAATTATTGTCACATTCCTAAGCAAAATGGAGTCACTTCTCAAATGGCCCAAAGTCTTGGATAACCATTGAAGGTTTTCAACCTTCAACCACCAAAAACCCCAAAGTCTTTGAAAACCATTAAAGGCTTCCAACTTTCAACCACTTAATCCCCAAAGTCTCCAATAACCATTAATGGTTAACCCAAACCCTCCTACATGGTTAAAACATTTGTTTTGACCCAACCTCTGCTCAACCCAAGGGTCTCATCAGGTCATTAATGCTTTGACCATGATTATCTCTTAATCATTTGCACAAAGGTTTATCCTTGGATTAACTCCTAATCCAGTGGGTAATCCTAATTTAGGCTTGACCCTTAGCCTTTAGATAACCATGAAGTCTTCTCAGGCATTCAATGCCTCCAACCCCTTTCTTTCAACCCAATCCTGTGTTGACACTTGTCACCATGTCATTGGTGCAAATTGTTCACATGGATCCCCAACTTTCAAGCTTGACCCTTGATTAAACCATTCAATCCTGGCCATCCATTGCTCCATTTTTCCTATAAATAGAGCCCATTCCTTCATAATCCAGATCCTGAAAACTTGTATGCATTTAGACTATAGCCATTTTAGAGAGCATTTAGCATAGCATAACTAAATATTGTCTTTTGGTTAAAACACATCATTTTAGCATTAAAATAGCTTTTCATTTCATGTTTAGAGCTATTCTACAATCTCAATCCTCCATAAGCATCCATAGTGCAAAAAGCTGCTGAGAGCTACACTATTTTGGAACTTGGAGAGGAGAGGAACAAGGGAGAAAGAACTAATATCATGTTAAGAGATAGTTGGAGATATCTCATTGTCTTACTTCTTTAGTTAGATATATTTAGCATGTTTTTAGTGTCTCCTTTGGAATGCCTTCATTGTGTTTGGTTTTTAGATTGATTAACTCTAACATCTTGTGTGTTTTGTGTTGTTTGATCTTGAACTAACAATTGTGCCATTTAGGAGGGCATCAATTAATATAATGATAAGTATTGTAGGTTAAAAACAATTAATGTAATATATCAATTAAAAGTGTACCGGATCCTGAGATGCTTCTCTAGTGCACAGAGGAGGGCTCGCCATTGACGAAGCACTTATGGATATTTTCTCTATGAAAAAATTATAAGATTATAATTTATCACAAGCTCACATATACACGTGCATATAATCATGAAATCAAAAAAGTAAAGTAGAGATGCATACCTCCGCCCTCTCTCGATCCATGGGCGAATCAAGTGCATTCAACAAATCCACATAGATCAATGGCCATTGTACATGTAAAATAGACAAAAAACATTAATCAATCTATAAATCCCAACTAAGACAATTTCAACATTTTCAAACAATTGTACAGCTAAAAATTTGTTCAATTACCTTCTTTCCACATTTTGGCGTCTTCAAAGAATTATTTTGCTTAGGACGAGGCCTAGACGTAGAGGGGATACCCTAAAAAAATAAAATTAACATAAGATATTAGTACAAATAATATATTAAACATAATTTTAAAAATCTAAAATTAAATGACTTGCATATTCCATCAAAACAATACATAAAAAAGGGTGTACAAAATATGATACTGTATAGCCTTGTAGGCCAAAATCGATCGCTGAGATCATGCTGTCATCAATCTGGGACATTTGGTACCCCAATCAAGACCTACAAACCAAAAATTGGACCAATCATTAAAGATAGTTAGTATATCTTGTATTTTTTTTGAATTCAAAGTCTACTATTCTATTTTAACATGTTATAAAATTTATACCTCAGGCATCGAAGTTGCAGCTATAGTAACTATGGGAGGAGTACAGGATACTACTGCTACATCTTAAAATGCATATTATTTGTATCAATTTAAATCGATATATAAATGAAAATTCATTTATGTAATTACAAATTTAAAGTGACTGATAAATAAAATGTTATGAATTCAAATCAACACACCTGTGTATGCGGCTGGTGGCCAAACAACATGTACATCAACTCCTCTATTAGTGCCACATCCTCAACTGTGTAGGTCTAACATCTACTCCCACAAATCGTGTACGAATGAGATGTGGATCCATTTGCAGCGACATCGTCATCCGTCCCTCAGCATATCCCTGAGAAACTGACACTCACATGCTGAATGGACTCTCTGTCACCACCTGGAGCAACTAATGGCTCATCATCCAGTACAAGAGGGTGTGCTAATTGTGTCCCATGCTGGATGATAGTACTAGTCAATGTTTTGGCTGCCTAAATAGTCTATAGCTCAATCGAATCTTTCAGCTCTACTAGGACAACTTGATGCACCTTGGGTTTGGGTGATAGGGGGAGTGACTCTCTGGGGCTAATCACCTACAGGCTCTAGGTGTATCTTGGGCAGAACCACCACCTCTACCATGAAACTCTCTCATGTCAAAATAGTTTGCCCACACATTGAGGACAAACTCATAGTATAATTTTCTCAAAAAATAAAATAACACCTCATAATTATTACAAGGTGGATCATCAAAGATCATCCACCACCTTGGCCAAAAAAGTTTCTTCATCTGCACATTGGCACACCAATGTATGGGAAACCTTTTTGCATTAAGAGGTAACGACTGACCAGTTTTAGGATGAACAAAAAGGGCACATATTTTTTTTTTACTAATATTTTTGTTTTTCACTCCCTTGTATGATAACCCACTAGCATAGTATTGACAACACATATCCCTAAATTTTCCTCATTTTGTAATTTGTGTGGAAATGGCTGTGGCACCACTAGCCAATGTTTCTAGGCTAGTGGTGAGGGATTTATGATGATCAAGCTTAGATGGTTTTAATTTATTAATCAGTCTATTTATTTTAGACATGTTTTGCCCTAACTGATTAATCAATTGCTCTTGTGTTTCAGGTGTACGGTCAAAAGGAGGAACTGGAGGTGTATCTTGTGGGTTTTGTTTGGGGTTTTCAGGAGGTGCATCGTGTTGTTGTTGTGGATTATAAGAATTTGGTTGTTGAAAAAAAAAAAAAAAACCTAATCAAAATAAACAAAATTAAATATAAAATGTAAAATTTTTTGAATAAATGAGAAAGAAAGACAAAAATTAAGAAAAACTAACCTTGATCCATAGCGTTTGGTGGAGAAATGTGGCAGCGCATTCGGGGTTTTATGGAGAAAATAGAGGAAAAAATGTCGCAGTCACAAGGAAAATAAGACCAAGTCATTATTTTAAAAACTTTTTTGACAGGTATTGCGTACGCGGTTTTTTAAGACTCACAACCGCATACACACTCACTTTCCTAAAAACACTGTGTACGTGCTCACTTTCCTAAAAACACTACATACGCAGTATCTTTCTTTAGGCTCAGGAACAATGGACCTAAGCTTGTACATGGTGATTTCAAATTATATATATATTTTTTAATATTAAAAAAAATGCTTAAATAATCATTTGTTGGGCCCCATGAAATTCTAGGAGGGGAGGTGGCGTGGGTTAATCCCCATAGCCGTGGGCTCCCACTGTTGTGGGAGAAGCCATGATAGTGGCTTCTGATAGTCGTGGGTCCCCACTGATGTGGGTTAAGCCACAGTTGTGGCTTCTCATAGCTATGGTTTCAATGGGTGTGGTTGAGCTACAACACATGCCCCAAAAAAATTAATTTAAAATTTTATTTTAATAAAATAAAATTTATATTTTGACAATGTTCCACAACAAAACATAATTTAATAAAAATCATCAGCAAATCAAATCAACATGAAATTATAATCTGACCAGAACAGACTAGTAGAAAAAAAATCAATTTAAGAGGGTAAAACCACTTTCTAGGAAACTAATTTTTTTTTGACACAAAATTTTACATTTTCCCCAATTTGAAATTGATAAAAAAAAATTGCAGAATTCTTCAATCAAATAATAAATATAAGAATACATTTTAGACACAAAATTAAACCCCAGATTCATAATAAAAAACATAGAGATTTCTTATTATAAATAAACCAAGAGGACTGTTGTGACAATAGAGCAATCGGAGCTGGAAGCTACCAAATTGCTAAAGAACTTCACCTAGGCTTGGCTATTCTTCTCTTCCTTTTTTGATGTCTAGTGTTTAGTTTCTTTGTGTTTTGTCTATCTGATGCTGGCTTTTTGTTTTTGGCCAGCTGTCTTTTCTGTGGTTGTTGTCTTTTGTTTTTTCCGGTGGACTTTGATGACTATCTTTTGAATATTTGATGTAAAGGGTTTCAGGGGCCCTTCAAAACCTATTTTCCCCTAGTTAGAAACATAGAAATTTCTTTATCAGCACAAAAATTCTAAAAATAGAGGTTTTAAATCCAACTTGATAAGATTTCTTGGATGAAAAAATTGAAGAAGAATCCAAAGCTCTCCACCAAATTAAAACCCTTCACAATTTTATCAACACCTCCAACAAAAATCCACATTCAACAACAAAGAGAAAATTTCCCAAAATGAAAGAACTCCCTATTTTGGAAAAATTTCCCCATATAAAGGATTTTTTTACCTAAATATCTTTTAGGGCAAAAATTCTTTTCCTTGGAAAATATTACTTTTCCTAAAATAAAAATTAAAATACATTCCTCCAAATTCCATACATTTAAATTTAAGTTTCCTCACACACAAAAAGTCAACAAGATCTTTTAATTTTTAAAAGTTGAAATAACTTTCTCAAATAAATAAGACACAATATAAAACTACTATATGATATAAACTAAAATAATTAATTTCAATAATCAACCTAGAATGCTTGATTTATTTATTTAACCATAAAAAGATGCCCATATTAATCCTCAATTTAATTAATAAGTAAAATACACATTAATTATTAATAACCATAAGGTATTAATAATTAATTTCACATTAAATAACACTTGATCATTCAGAGAGAAGGGGGAGGGGGCCCCGTTTGGCGTTGATCACCTATACATAAATTATTCCCACTAGTGACATGCCTACCCATAAGTCTCGTAGGGTAGGATAGCCCGAATTGGCAAAAAGGTACAATACGTAGAATCGACAATTATAGAAGAAAATTAATAAAGTTACAAAATGCATAACACACAAACTCATTTAAACAAAATAAAGACTTGACTCACATATCAACGTAGGAAAGGTTGACAAAAGACTAACAATGCTCCCTATCGAGCAAGGCTAGGGATGATATTTAGGGCCTTTAGACTATCTTCTCCATTTCCAACGGGTTAATTAGGTACGCTCAAACCTATAGAGCTAGGTGAAGTCAGCACCTTGTACCTGCAATTCTTGCATCACCAAACCATACATACATACATACATACATACATACATACATACATACATACATACATACATATATATATATATATATATATATATATATATATATATACAAGCATGGTAAACACATTGGTGAAGGAGAATTATGAGATTTCGTGTCTCATCGAAGTGAGTGATGAAAAATCATCTCCTCGTACCCCATATAAACTCCACACAAACATGAAGATGGATACATAATGCAACTCATACAAAAAAGTAAATGTGTTATTCCATGGTTAATAACTCATAATAAAGTTAACATCTAATCATTCATATGTAAGGAAATAATGCATAATCAACATTCACTGAATCACACATCAAATAATAGTACATAATAGCATAATATCTAAATAAAAACATCACCACATAGTGTATCCACAAAAACACTGAAAAGTCAAGCATGGTCAAAAAGAGTATCGAAAAAGTCTGATAAAGGATGGGGTACTACAATCCCCATGTTGATTGACTTTGATTGCTCAAGAATCAACATTTATGTGAATGCATTAAATTGTGGTGTAGTGAATTAACTACCCACTATCAATCGATGGGTTTGAAAATTAGAAACAAATGTTACATACTCTAATGGAAGCTTGTCCAACAAATTTTAGACATATTGTGCATCCTTCTTGTGAATGTCAATCCTTAATTTTTTCTCTTATCTCATTTACCTTAATGACATAGTCTTCGATTGTATCAAAATCCTTAGGATCTAAATTTAAAAGATGATTGTCAAGCTTGCAACCCCTAATATCATCAACTTGGTCATACAATTGACTATTATTTTCCCAATAATCTTTAACTATCTTACACTTATCAATGTGAAAGATAAGATCAACTGATACATACTTCCTCAAAGTTCCAGGAGCCTTAGTAATTTTAGCAAGCCATTCCATTTGAGCATTTGGATTAGCCTTAAGATTTGATGGTGCTTCAACAGTTCCATCAATGTAATGAGCTAGTCCTTTTTTCCATTAATTTAATCCAATCATTTATTTTCCAAGATGCATAGTTCTGTGGAGTTAGAAATGGAAACTTAGGAGAACCCTTAACTAAAAATGAAAGAGCACAAGGATGACATGAGAGGCAAAATCACACAAGATAACCCCCAATTTCACTCAATCAAAGACTCCCCCCCTCCCCCAACCAAAAAAAAAAGAGAAAGATGATTTGGCACAACAAAAAATTGGTCTTGAGGAAGAAGACTCGAAGATGAAATAGACTCTGGTTGCTAGGAAACCAAAAAATAAAAAGAAAACATATGTTGGAAGAGAGGAGAAGTTAGGACACCCTTCCAAAAAATAAACAAGGAATAGGGATGTTGCCAAATAAATTCCTAATGAGAGACAAAGAACATTGGATGGCCTCTCAAAATCAAGAAATAAAAAAAGGTAGTTCTAATTGTGTCTCCCTTCTAGGGGACCTCGTGCTAGCTCTAGGCGAAGCAGTATTTAATTTAACTCCTTGTCTCATGAAGAGCTTCCTATGGAACATTAGAGGGTTGAATAGCCTAATCAAACAACATATTTTGAAGTTTAACTTAATGGAACAAAAAAGGGATATTCTACAAATCCAGTAAACTAAAATGGAGGAAGAAGCCTTTTGAGATATATATAAATGTATATGGCCTATTGCTTATCTATCTACTAGTGATGTAGAAGGAGCCTCAGGTGGCTTAGCTATCTTTTGAAATCCTTCTATATTATCTAAAACTACCAAGCATATTTCCATAAATAGTTTGATTGCCAAGATGAGAGACCTGCTAATGAATCAGGAGTGGAATTTTTTGAATATTTATGCCCCTAATGCTAAGTCTTCAAGAGTTTCTTTATGGAGTTCCTTGGTTCCTCTAAGTATTAATTATTATGATGAATTTTGGATGCTAGGGGGATATTTTAACACCCTACTATTCTCTTCAAAAAAACAAGGTCATATAGAAGATTTCACAGACAATATGGTTGATCTTACTGATTTTATCTCTACTATTGGTCTTGTTGATATTGACCTTAAGGGTTCCCTATTTACGTGGTCTAACAAACATTAAGGTAACCACTTGATTCAAATTAAAATAGATCATTTCTTTCATTTGAAAAATTTAGATATCCTAGCTAATCTCTCCTTAGAGGCTCTTCCAAGGATAGGATTTGCCCATAATACCCTCTTTTTGAATTGGGAAGTTAATATAAAAAAAATTGCCTTTACTCCTTGAGGTATGAAATTATTTGAACACAAATCACCCTGACTTAAAAATTTGATTGAACAATAATGGAATACTCTCTTTAGTGGTACTTCTTTCTTTTGAGATGGTTCAAAAACAAAATTTAATTAAGGAAAAATTTAAATGGTGGATTACATTCTCTTTTGAGAAGAACTTCTATAGGACAAAGGCTCTAGCTAGGAAGTTAAATAATATCTAGCTAAACATGAAAGGTGGTTATAATGATATGGACCTTTGTATTTAGGAAAGAGAGTTGAGAACTCGATGGACTAAGCTCTCTAAAGAAGTGGAGGTTTCTAGAAACAAAAATGTAGGATCTAGTGGTTAATGGAAGGAGACATAAATAGGGAGTTCTTTCATCAATCCGCATGATAAAACATAGAAGTAGAAAAAATATTTAAAATCTTTAGAAGGAGGATGGAATTATAGTTATTGTTGTTTCCTATTTTATTAATTTCCAAGCTAATAATTCCAACTCTAATGTGGATGTTGAAGATATGCATAATAAGTTATTCTTGAGGTCATTGACGACCACGATCTTAAAAATTGGGTGAAAGCAGTCTATCTTTAAGAAATTAAGGAAGTTGTGTTTCTATTTTGGTGCTGACAAAGCCACAAGGTTGAATGGGTTTCTACCTACTTTCTTACAAGAATTTTGGGATGCTATTGATGCTGATCTTCATAATGTAATCGAAGATTTTTTTAGGTCGTGCAAGATACTAAAATAGGTAATGCCACTTTAATTGCCCTAATCCAAAATTTGAGAATGTCACTTTGATGATGGAGTATAAGCCCATAATCCTATGTAATAATTTAGATAAGATATTATTTAAATTATTAGTGGATGTAATAATTTAGCTAAGATGATATCCTTTAACCAAAAAGAATTTGTTAAAGGTAAACATATTTTGGATGCTGCTCTTATTACCCATGAATTGATTAACTCTATGGAGTCTAACAAGAATCCTGATATGATGCTAAAACTTAACATCTCTAAATATTATGATAGAGTCCTATGTTGTTCCTAATTGAGGTCCTCAATAAATATAAGTTCAAAGGTAGATCCCTAAAAGTGTTGACAGAATGCATGATTGCCCATTCTTGTTCATTTCTTCTTAAAGGGTCTCCTCATAGCTACTTCTACTTTGGTTGAGGCTTGAGACAAGGAAATCCGTTATCCCAACATCTCTTTATAATATTTCTCAAGTATTGGAAGAAATATTCGAAAGTACCTTGATGTAAATTTGTTAAAGGGAGTTAAAGCTACGTCCTCTCTACCTCCTTCCCAACATTACTGTGTTCATGATATTATCATATTTGGAGAGGCCTCTATTTTGGAATCTAAACACTGGAATGATATTTTGAATGGTTATTCCAAGGATTTTGATCATCATATAAACTACAAAAAGAGTAATATTTTACTTCTTTCATGTGTCTCCTTCCCACAAAGTTAAAATCACCAATATGCTAAATGCTAATTTGCTAATCTCCTAGCCTCTTATTTGGGTATTCCTCTTATCTATAAGAGTCCTAGCAACAATTATTGGAACTAAATTATTAAAAATATTTAGAACAAGCTTCCAGGATAGAAAGGAAAGCTTTTAAGTCAATCTGGAAAGATACAACTCCTTAAGGCTTCCTTATTAAATATTTTGGTCTTCTTCCTATCTCTTTTTAAAATTCCATCTAACTTGAGCTAATAAAATCAAACAAATTTAGAGAAAATTATTATGGACTGGAACAAAAGAAAGATCAATAATTTCTCTTCTTAGCTAGGAAAGGGTTTGTAGGCTAAACAAAAAAGGTGGCTTTGGGATAAGAAAAATAAAAAATCTTCAATAAATCTCTATTGGCAAAAATTGGATTGTATATTTTTGAAGGAGTAAACGACTAAGTTCAAATAATAAAGGCTAAATATTTAGGTAATGGTCCCTAATCAATTTATTTATTATCCTAATCTCTTTAAAGGTTTTACAATGTGGAGAAATTTGCTAAAAATAAGAAATGTCATTAAGCAAGGATGAAAGACGATAGCAGGGAATGGTAGATATACTATATTTTTGGAGGATTTATGGAAAAGGGATGTTTCTTTATCCTTAGTTAAAGGCCTACTCACAATTAAAGAGCCCCTTATTAGATGCAACGGTAAATTTTTTTATAATTATGTTGACTAGTAAGTGGATCAGCCAACCTATAAGTACTTTGGATGGTAGCTAAATGATAATAGATACCGAGATTGTAAGAGTCAGAATATATAGGAGAATGAATTTCTTATCCTTGATCAGCAACTTGGACATTGTGGATTCCATTCAAACGAAAAATATGATGAGAGAAAATGGAAATGAATCCCCTCTCAATTTTTCTCTATTAAATCAATCTATACTATGACGGAGAATTCCCTTCAAGACTCCTTCAACTGGAATCAAGTTTGGATCCCTAAACTGATTCCGAAAATTAACTTCTTTTGGTGGATTGGCATTGATCACAATATCCTGACTATAGACAATATTAATAGGAGGGAGTTCATGTGTGTAAATAGATGCTCCTTATGTTATGATGGCTCTGAAAGTATTGAACATATCATGTTTCACTATCCTTATGCCTAGGAACTCTGGTCTACTCTTTTATCTAACCTTTTTGTTTGTTGGGTCCTTCGAGGTAATATGAAACAATTGATGCATAATTGGAGATTTTCCCATTATCCCGCCCTATTATTAGAGACCTCTGGAGATAAATACCTCATTTTGTTTTGCTAGGGGTCATGGAAAGAATGAAATAGTTATTATTTTAGAGAAAAAATAGGATGAGTAAGCACTTGTTGATGATTAAAAAAATCAAGGAAACTATTAATGATTCTTCTTATGGCTATTCAAAATCCATATCATGTTATATAGTGATGAGGATGAAACAAATTTGGGAGTTACATAAGGATATAACAAAGATAAATTGGCCAAATAACCTCTTAGGGAAGTTGAGAAAATGACACCATTAGGAGGAAGGATATGTCAAATGCAACTTTGACAAGTGCTCTAAAGGAAACATGGATAGATCTGGAGGAAGGTTGGTTTTTATGACTAGGATGGCTTTCCAAAAGAATAACATGATAATGATGATTTGGCTCTCTATTATGCTTGAGAGTCTTTTCGACATGAATGGTAACGCCTTGTCATCGATGCTAGGTTGGAGTTTATTTTTACAAAAAGAAAATTCATTTAATAAATTTAATACCAACTAGATTTGATATGATGAAAAAGTGTGTAAAGGCTATATTTGAAAAGATGATTTTCTAATTATTAGTCAGTTCACATGTGTAAATTCGGAGCCTGGTATTGATATTATCACCTTTCATCATTTTAATTGCAAGCTTATTTGTTTGGTAAACTACTCTACTCAAACATTGTTTCTTAATCATGGTTTATAGTGGTGGTAACAAATTTTTAAAATATTGGGGTGGCTAAAGGAAATCCTGGGTCGGCCGAGTGTGGGGGAGTGGCTAGGAATCACTCTTGTCTGTTGGTTTCCGTGGTAGCGCTCCCCCTAGGTACCTAGACTAACCACTATGTGGAAGCTAGTGCTGCCCACATTAGGCTACACATGGCTAAAAGAGAGGGGTTTACTAAAGTGTGGCTAGAGTCCGACTCGCTAAAAAATGTCAACTGCTTGAGTGGTCTCACAGATCCTAGCTGGATGATTGCGAGCCTGATCAAGGACTGTCCAAATATAATTAATGATCTGACAGATTTCAAAATCTCGCACATATACCGGGAAGGCAATAAGGTGGTGGATCTACTAGCCAATCTGGCGGTGGGATACATGGCAACCAACTGGCGGAGTAGCAAGGATTCTTTCCATGAAAATTTGTGCGATCTAGCACGTAACAATTACTATGTTAATCAATGATCTGCCATCATGACATGACTAAGTTGATAGGGAAATGACTCTTTCTAGTTTTCCCTAATCAAAAGTCTAGAAACCTCCTCAGTGACTCATTTTCCTATCTCATTGTGTGGCTTTTTTGCTACTTTTTTTATATCCTTTGGGTGTGGCCCATTTTTTACGACTAGTTGGTGATAGTGATCTCTTATTATTTGGCAACCAGGAGCATAATGGGAGGGGATAAGAATAGACAAGAGCCCTCTACTTGCGAGAAGTGGAAAATTAATAAAGATGTCTAGCACGAAGTGGTCAATGGGGGTCTCGTCCCCTACTTGGACCGGCTTCATGGCCCCTCTCCTCTGATTATGGAGGCCTTTGTTAACAGATGGAAAAAAGGGAGTCTTAGGGCTTATGGTGCCTAATATCAGATTGATGAAACTTTGGCAGCAACGGTCACTAGTCAAGCTACGACTGGAAGAGGGTTTTATAGGGATAGAAAAACTGGGGAGGAGGGCTTGTCGAGTTTCTTTGATAAAGACAAGGAGTGCTCTAGAGTCACCAAGATGGCCGATGGCGGCTATAATAGAAAAGACCTCATGGCTCCATAGGCTGACATGGCTGGGTTTATAATGAGATATATCACCCTTGATGGCAGGTATGCAAGTATCTTCTCCTACCATTTCACTATTTTAAATCATTTTCACCATGGTAAAATTATCTCTGTTCCCTACTATCTTGCCTCCTCCCTTGAGAATAGCCTAGAAAAGCACCTGGAAAACCCTAGAAATGCTATTCTTCATGAAGGACTTATCATCTGTATCATGGAACATGCCAAATCCCTTGAAATTGTGCCCCCACTTGCTGAGATTGGTTTGCAGACAGAGGTCCTAGACGTCTCTAATTCAGAGATGGACCTAGATGATAGTGGGGTTCTTGTTAATGACCTTGAATACAAACCTACGGATGAAAAGGAAAAGATGGTCACTCCTGAGATGCTTGGTAGCATGAAGCCCCCTAGATGGGCAGCTAGTAAATACAAAACTAACAACAAGTTGATCTCTAAGGCCAAAACCCTCACCAAAAAGAAAAAGTTGGTGGCGAAGGATCAGAGCATGAGATTATGGACTAAGGGATTAAATTGGACATCCCTATCAATGTCCAGAAAGATAATCAAGGGAAAGATGGTAGTATGATGAATCTTGTCATGTAAGCCACTAGAAGCCAGGAGCACTGCTAGAAGTGGGTCGAGCATGAAATCAACACCCTTAAGATGGGGGTTAAAGAAATAATTGACATTTTCACTGCTTCCCCTGAACCCATCAAGTCGTAAAAACTAATGATCATGACTCAAAAAATCTCTCAGAATGTCGAGGTATTGAAATGTAACCATGAACAAAGGATTGATAAGGTGGAACAATCCATGGCTAAGATGAAGAAAAATTTCAAGAATCTGGTCGACATTAGTAAAGAAGTCATGAACAACAACATTGAGGGGCTTGAAAAGATTAATGAGATGGTTGCTGATTATAGATCCTTCCACAGCGACTCGGTGAAAGATCTTGGAGGAGATAATGTGGCTACTAGAGACAACAAAACCACTGGACCCAGTTCCAGAACCAGGAGTAAAAGTAATAGCAAGGGTACCTCTAGATTCATCATGGAGGAGCTTGAGGAAATCAACATGATTTCCATCCAAAAGAACAAGGATCTAGTGCTCTCACTTAACTGAGAGCTTTTTTGTTTTGGCTTGTTTTTCTGCGTTTCTTTTGTCTTTGTTTCTATTTGGGGTTGCTCCACTATTTTACTGATGTTTCTTGCCAGATTGGCTATTGGCCGGTTGTTGTAAAACTTTAGGTTTCAAGTCCTTGTAAAACTAGTTTATCCCTAGCAAAAACAAATTTTAAAAAGATAAAATGGGTAGCATCATGAAACATTCGAAGATGTAAAAATATGTTGAATTGATGTAGAATGTTGAGTTCTAGATTATGTCCAAAGAGGTTGCTTTGGTTCTTCACTTTTTAAAGTCGTGTGAGGATATAACTGCACCCTTTCAGCCAAATTTAACTATTCTTAGAAAAAGGGTGATTTTATTATAAGTAGCATTAAGTTTATGGTAAACCAACAACTGATTATAAATGTGAAGGTTTAAGGGTGGTCAAGAAATGTTGATATGACTACAAGATGTTCATTAATAATTTATTTGAGAAAGGAGAAAGGCTATTTTGCTTGCAGAATGGGTATGATATGTCATTTATTCCTCCCTCATATGTCTTAATTAGCTACCATGTGATTAAATAATTTACCCTTGAAGGAAGATACATCATTGTTCATGGTTATCATTTTTTAATTCTTTATCATAGTAAGCATAAGGAGGATATAAACATTCTATTTTTTCTTTTGTCATCTTTGTGAATCAAGTTTTGATGTCAAATGTGCTTGTCCCCCTCCACATCAAGGCTTCATCTTTTCTTTGTACATGTATGCATCTTACCTAACCTTGCAGAGAAACAAGATTTTAACCCAAAATGAGAACCCTAATAACCCTACTAGCTCTATTAAAATGAAGCTCATTCAGAGAAAACTCCATACCCCTGAAAAACCAATACCTCTAGCAAGAAAAAAGGTAAAGTCATAAAAAAAGATAGTGAGGATGTTGAGGAAGATGAACTCCTCAAACCCACCCCTAAAAAGCATAAGTCATCTTGTCCAGAATTAGGGCATTCAAAAGCTAGGAGGTTGGATTCTAAGTCTACCAAAATAAAAATAAAACATTATGACCTTGACGACTGTGCCCTGGATAGTAAAGATCAAGAGACTTCAAAACAAGGGCCGACAAAACATGATTCAAGGCCTATTTTTCATTGGTCTTCATGACTCCTTGAGAAGGATTTTAAAGCCAAAGAGCCACCCAAAGAAGAAAAAGAAATTGAAATCCCTTCTAAGGAGGAATTCATTCCTAGAACAAATATCAATAGAGATGAGTCTAAATTTGTAGAACACAATGAACAAGAAGAGGATTTGGAGAATTTTAGTGAGGATATTATTGTGCCTAAAGATGAGGAAGAAGCAGAGGAAGACTAGGAGATACAAGACACTGATACTTTAGGTGTTCAGGAGGAGGCAACCCCTTGCAAAAACTTCTAGTACTCTACTAATGGTTTAATGTAAGATAAAAGAATTGTGAGTAGCCTTAAAAATCGAGTGGCTGATATATAGGTGAGAATAAAAGAATTGGAAACTAGAGCAAATGAGTTCAAAGTGGGGAAGAAGAACTTGGAACATGCTATTAGGACCCTCACTTTAATCATTGATGGCATAATGCATAAGGCTATGATGGGAATGTTGTTGAGACAAAGCCAAATTAAAAAGAAACAAAAGAATATTATAGGGAAGAGCGAGAAGAATTAGGAAGATACTCAAGGCTACAATCCTAAACAAGGAGAATGGAAGAAGAACCTATATGTGCTAGCAAAGAACGGGGTTCTTATCAAACATCCAAACAATTAAGTTTCATGGTTCAATTTCCTTTTTTCTTTTTAATTTTTTAAGGTAGTGGTGACTTAGTTGTTATTTTGTTAATTTTTTATAGCTTGGATAAGATATATTGCACTCTTCATAAGACCTTCTTAAGGCATGCATGCCAGCTTATCATTATGGATAGTTGGTTTATTTATAGTCATAGTTTTAGTAATGTTTTGAGTAGCTTAAGTTGGACAATTTTGGTTATGTTTTTTATTATATAATGGTGTGTTGTGGTTTGTTGTTCTATGGTTTCTAATTGTTTCCGGGCTAGTTGCAAATAAACCAATTGGATTGCTATTAAATATGCTTAAATACAAGGATAAACAATTAGAATAAGATTATGTGTGAATAAAACTAAACATGCAAACTCAAATATACACAAAAATACATCATTTATAATCACATAAACACATCAAGACATTATTCTGGTTTTTTAATTTTAATTTAATTTAATATTTTATAAATATATTAATTATACTAAAAACTTAAAATGTGTTATATTTTTTTAATTTAATTTAATTTTAGTTTAATTTTGATATTTTTTATGAATATATTCTATTTAACTTTACAAAAAGAGGGTAATAAAAATACACCCACAAATTCCACATAAAGGTCTAGACTTAAAAGAAAATTAAAAAACCAACAAAATTGAATCCAGAAACACGAAAAAAAATCCGTGACCATACTGGATATAAAAAGATCTTGATCATTAAGATTTCTCTCAAACATCACTCAAAATAATTTAATTAGAAATTTGAAATAATCTATACTATTAAAAAATTGATTTTCTCCTTCAACAAGTCCAGCTCAGGTCTTGAATGTAGTCATCCTCGGTTACTATCATCTTCACGTGCAATTTATGATTTACGGTAAAGTTTCACAAGACGATGTAATAGAAGTTAAATATATCTTATCTCTTCTTTGAGTGGCCCATTTTTTATCTTGCTGGTGAATTGCTATAGGCATGTCCAGAGCCTCATTAATGAGTGAAGAAAAAGTTGCAGCAGCTCAGAAAATTGTGTCCACACATTTACGTGTGATGGTAAATACAAAGTAGTCATCACTACTGACGTACTCATAGTGATGAATATATCTATTGAATGGCTTCTTTTCTCTCTTAGATTTAGGTCTGATTATTAGTCAAGGATTTAAAAGAGTGTATTGATCACTATTGATATGCTCAATACATCTTTTGGTTTCGATTATGTTAGTAGTGATCAATATATCTTTTGAGTGTTTTTCTTTTTTAAGATTTATGTCTAATATAATATTTTGATTAATGTTAAAAGATTTATTAAAATATATATATATATAAATATATTATCATAAAGTACAAAAGTTATTACGAATTAGAGTAATAGAATGTGTAGTTCTTTTTTATATTTATGAAAAGGTTAATTAAAAATATGACATTGACAGGTTTTATAGGTGTTGATTTTTATGGTTATGAATTAAAATTTATTTTTTGAGATTTATTTTGATATATAATTGTTCTAGAAACGTGTCTAAATTTTTATAATTTCTTATAAAAAATAAGTGATTTTATGGTTTAATCACAGTTTAGATGAACATCATCAGCTCTAATAGTCAAAGAATTGATTAAAACTTTTACATCTTACTCTGCAGTTAAAAATATTAACTATTTATCCTATTTTTATCAAATTAATATTCATTTTTGACATCTATTTTGAATTATAGTTATTCTAAAAACTTGTCTAGACTTAAATAATTTAAATAATTTCCTGAAGTGATTCTACGTTCTAATCATAGTTTAGATATACATCATCAGTTCTAATAGTAAAAAAATTAACAATTTTACATCATATACTATATTAAAAAATTATTATTATTTATCCTACTTTTATTGATAAAAAATGTTTAAAAGTATCCATACCTAATTCATCTCTGCACCATCTGAGAGCTTAGCTAAGAGCCAAACTGAGACTGAAGAATAAAATAACAATACTGAGACTGAAGAAAAATAAAATAACAAGATGAAGTACAACTCTTTGCCTTCTCTTTCTTACAAAGGAACAACTTTTCTTCGAACCCTCCTCATTTTGCTGTTTGTAATCAATTTTTCTAAAGTTGTATGCACCTACGTATCGCACACATGCGATAATTCCTCAACTTTCACCAATGGCAGCACCTATTCCACAAACTTAAACCTAGTTATCAAGGATCTGTATCTTAATGCACCTAAAAGTCTAGGGTTTAACACTTCTTTCCATGGCCAATCTCCAAATAAGGTCTATGGTCTGCTCCAGTGCACTGGAAATATATCAGCAGAGAGATGCTCAAAATGTGCAATGGAAGCAAAGAACACCATTCACGACCTTTGCCCCAACGACATAGGTGGGAAAATATGGTTGGATGACTGCTTTATGCGCTATCGGAACTCTAATTTCATTTCAACACTAGATACTACAGGATTTCACTTGTTGAACACGGTGGATATTAGTACAAGTAGAGATGCTTTCGAGAACACAACCAGCAGCCTTCTGTCGAATCTGTCAGACAAAGCTTACATCCCTGCAAATAAGGGTTTCGCTGCTGGAACAGCCAAATATAATGCTACTGGTATATTATATGGTTTAGTTCAGTGTTGGAGAGATATATCGATAAAAGATTGTAGAACATGCTTGGCTAAAGCAAGAGCAAATCTGAGCGATTGCTGTTCTACAAAAGAAGGAGCCCAGTTTCAGAGCGGGAGCTGCAAGGCAAGATTTGAGATTTACTACTTTTTCCGTTCCGTAGAGTCGCCCTCGCCCTCGCCCTCTCCCTCCCCTGAGGAGTACATACATCCAACTACTTCCTCCCTAGAGAGTAAGTCTATTCAGCTCATTTTATAGTTAATATTATTTACTTGATCCATCTTTTGAATGTCAATTCTATTCGAATCACCTGTTTGACCTGAAGCTATAACCCAATATCATCATGAACGTATTGATTTGATTTGTTAGTTTGTGTTTTAATACATGCAAAACCTCTGACCTTCTAGATTCTTTTTTCATTTGGGAGCAGCTATCTCCTAGATGTCTAAACCAGTTTTCTTCTTTTCATTTTAATGTCATAGTTTTAGACTTGGGATGCATCTAATCTGGTTTCAAAATTGCATTATCATAGAATCATAATTTTCATATTATGTGAACATGAAAAAATGAAAAATAGATACAGAATGACTGTGGGGCTCAAGAGAAATGCTGCAGCAGAACATGATAATTATTGCTACAGCACAGTGCATTTTTTAATTCAGAATAGCTACAGCCCTAAAATTGTAATAAACAACTATTAAACTGTATTTTGCAGCAAAGTCGTCAGCAACATTACCTATCGTTTTGGGGCTTGTCGGAGGAATCATTCTGGCATTATTTATTGCTCTGATCATATTCAGAAAAAGAGTTAAATCTCTTTTCTTTAAGGAACCAATAAGTGTTGCTACTCCTAACCAAGGTGCTCCTTTCAAAATGTATTTCCGATTTTCAGTTTTTCTGTTTGTGGTTTTAGTGAAGCGAATTCTGTAGGCTTACCCAATTTTCTCTCGTTGTTTACTATACCTACAGAGATACAGTGGTTTCCCCCCGAAACTGGGTTAATGCAAGACCAAAATTTGATCTACAGCTTGGAAGCTCTAGTAGAAGCAACAGAAAATTTCCATGAGAACAGTAAACTTGGAGAGGGAGGCTTTGGTGTGGTATACAAGGTGGGTTGAAACATTATTTATGGTTTAAATTATAACCAATTTAACAAATTATGTAGAGTACTAAATCTAATTTTTTATTTTTCAGGGGATAACTAGAGATGGAAATGAGATAGCAGTGAAGAAACTTTCTGCCAAATCTAAACAAGGCAAGAAAGAATTTATGAATGAAGTAAAACTGGTGGCCAATGTTCAGCACCGAAACCTTGCGAGCTTGCTAGGCTGTTGTGTAGAGGGAAATGAAAGGTTGCTTGTTTATAACTATTTTCCCAACAAGAGCTTAGACACGTTTCTTTTTGGTAAGTGACAACTGAGCCTTAAGTTTCTTTAGAAAAGATGAATATGTGACTTAAAAGTTTTCAAATTTTGGTTTACAGATCCAGAGAAGCGTAAAGAGTTAGATTGGCAAAAGCGATATAATATCATCATTGGAATTGCCCGTGGGCTTCTCTACCTTCACCAAGAATCGCAATTGAGAATCATTCATAGAGATATTAAAGCAAACAATATCTTGCTTGACCACAAACTCAATCCGAAGATAGCTGACTTTGGTCTAGCTAAACTTTTTCCTGAAGACAAGACACATATCCATACAAGAGTTGCAGGCACATAGTAAGCATCATGGATTATTAAATTGCTCTTGGTTAACTTTAAATTTATTTTTAATAGTCTAATTATAAATCCATTATTTTCTATCTGTGAGTAATTAAAATTTTTCAAACATATATATATATATAATCTATCAGCATAAGGTGTCTAATCACTTTGTCCTTTTTTTTTTAATATGACTCCATGTCAGTTTAGAAAACCTACAATATAAGATGTCAGCTATTGATCCTCTTCTTAATATTATGTTGAGTTTGTACTAATTATTTAAATTATAAAAAAATATAATAAAAAATGAAAGTTTACACAAAAAAGTTCTATCATAAAAATGATGAAGAGTTAACTAAATAACTTATTTGATATTTTCCCTTTTAAAAACTATGCATAACCCTCCTGCTATATATCGACTCTCTTAATTCAATACATTAAGCTTTATTTTCATTGCGTTATTGTTTTTAATTATTTGAAAACAATCTTTAACAATTTGAATTCAAGTGCAGTGGTTACATGCCTCCAGAGTATGCAATGCGAGGGCAACTGTCAGTTAAAGTAGACGTTTACAGTTTTGGAGTAGTGCTGCTCGAGATAGTTAGTGGAAGGAAAAACAATGATAATCATCTTCCCTATGATATGCAACACCTTGTAGAATGGGTAAGAAAATGGAATTCCCATTACCCATTTGTCTCAACTGCTACATTTCAATGTTAGGAAACCGTATTGTTGTGATTTAATGGCATGTAATGCAGGCATGGACACTATTCCAGGGAGGAAATGCGCTGAATATGGTAGACTCAGAGGCATCAGGAGCCAATCAAGAGAAAGTCTTAAGATGCATTCATGTTGGGCTTCTGTGTGTACAAGCAAATGCAGCACTTCGTCCAGTTATGTCTGATGTTATTACGATGATCTCTAGCAGTTCAGTGACTTTGCCAAATCCTGCAAACCCTGCTTTTGTAAGTACAGGTGAGAGCCATTCTCCCAAACCAGAAGCAAAGTCAATGTCAAGTTGGGGGATTCACGAGCATAAAATCGTAACAACATCACAGATTTCTGGGGCAACTACGTCATCTTCATCAGGGATTCGTTCAGTAAACGACGCTTCCATTACAGAAGTAGAACCTAGGTGATTTCACATACCCTGACTTATCAAGTTTCCGCATAAACAACAACGATGAATTCCATACTGGTGTTGGTATATATGCACTTTATGTAAATGCTTAATCAGAGTTCATTGAGGGCCAACTGTCAGTAAAAATTTAGTAGGGCCAACTGTCAGTTAAAATTTAGTAGGGCCTACCTTATGTAAATTTAGTTTATGTAAAGCTGAATTTAATGGCATACGGACAGTTTCTTTAACTTCAAGTGCTATTTTATAATTTGGAACTTTGTAAAGTCGTATAAGATATTTATAAATAGCCAAGAAACATTCAACCAAAAGAAGCATGTAGTTGTGATTATCTCACAAGAGAGTAGTATAGGACACTATCAATCTCTACACGTTTGTGATTATATGAAAAGGATAGAGGGAATTGATGAAAGAAAAGCGGGATTTATTTTTATGAAAAAATTAAAGAACTATTTTTACAAAATCAATTTGTTACATGATAGGCGTTCTTTGAAGAATAAAATAAGACATTGATTAAGTCTCATTATAACTATACGACACGGTTTTTGCTTAATGGTTGGCTAGCTGAAAACAAAGGTTATATTTAATAGAGATAAAAATGTTTCAGATGCTTTTTATCATATTGTTAGGCCTGGAATGAAAATAGAATGGCAAAAATAGGAAACTGAAACTGTGTATTACTCGAAAATCTAAAGTACCACAGAACAGTACATAAATAAGAGAAACAGCGATCAGTTTAGAAGAGTTAACAATTTTTTATACAAAACTGCCAAAACAGAAAACTAAACAAAAGTCTAATAAATTTTTTTGATAAGTCCGAAGATAATACATTAACACCCCTTAATTTGAAGGGGTTAAACCAAGCATTCCTCTGAATTTTTCACATTTTTTTTTCTTGCCCAATGCCTTGGTAAGAATATCTGCTCAAGAATATCTGCTCGCTGATCTACAGTAGTACAATATTTCAGTTGAACGCTTCCATCTTTCATATGGTGCCAAATCAAATGAAATTTTCTGTTAATGTGTTTGGTTTGATTGTGAAAGTTATTTTGATAGTAAATTCATTGTCAACAAAGAGTGGTGTGGATGAAACTTGTGGTGCTTGCAAATATTCAAGAATTCGCAAAGCCATAAGATTTCCCAAGCTATCTTATAGCCTGACATATATTTGGCTTCTATAAAAGAGAGGGCTGACACTGTTTGCTTTTATATTTCCAAGAAATGATAGCAAACCCGAGATGCATTAGAAAACTAGATGTAGACTTTCCATTATCCAAACAACCTGGACAATTTGAATTTGAATCTGAATATCCAAACAAAGAAAATTGTGGTGTATTGGAGTATTTGAGCCCATAGTTTTGAGTGCCTTGGAGATATTGAAGAACCATTTGGCTGTAAAAAAAAATATATGGACGAGAATTTGTAGCGTAAATCAAACTGTCAACAAGTTGCCTATATTTAGTTACATAAACCAATGCTAAAGAATTATCTTATGCGAGTTTCAAATTTTGATCCATAGGAGTACTAAGAGGTTTGCAAAAAGTCATCCCAAACTTATTGAGAAGTTCACCAATATATTTGTGTTTGGTGATGAAGATATACTAGGTGTTTTGAATGACCTCGATACCCATATAGTAATGGAGATGGCCTAAATTAGTCATATCAAACCCTTGCTTCAATTGTGCTTTCACATTTCGAATATAATCATCATTATTATTAGTAATAAATAAATCATCCACTTAAACAACAAGATAGATAATAATGATATCAATCTTTAAAATAAAAAGATGTGCATCATCAAATTCAAAATGTTTGAAATTCATCTTCAAGAGTTGTGTAGTACATTTTTCATACTAGGTTCGAGAGGATTCTTTTAACCCATACAATTATTTGACAAGATTGTGTACTTGGAGTTATTTACCATTGATTGCATAGCCTTCAAGTTGTGCCATATATATTCTTCTTTTTTAAGATCACCACACAAGAATGTCGTTTTAACATCCATTTGATGAACTTTCCGCCAATTTTATGCTAAAAGGGCCAACAAAGCACAAACAATAGTCCATTTCTCTATAGGTGCAAAAGTTTCATCATAGTCTATGCCCTCTTTTGAGCATAACCTTTGATAACAAGTCAAGATTTGTGTTTCTCAAGTGAACCATCTACTTTTTATTTGTTTTTCAAGACCCACATGCAACAAACAGGTTTACCTATTTCATTGGGTTTTAAATCTTTCAATATTTTTTGAAGTTGTTTTGCCTACTTATGGAAAGATTGGGGGTGGACCAAAGGTAATTCCATTTCTTGATTAGAAGATTTATCACTACCTAATAGTTATAAAATTTTATGCTCATCAATGGACGAAAGATCATTAAGAGAGGGGGATTCATCTTGCAAATCTAGAGAAAGAGTATTGTGAGTTGGTATAGCTTGTAGTACAAATGATACATGTGAATCAAGAAAAGGTGATTTAGAATGAGTTGATTTCCAACAAAGTGGAAACTATCACAAGGATTTTCTATCCAAGGAGAAGATTTGGCAACTTCATTAGCATAATTTTAAAAGATTCAAAAAATATGATATTATGTGCAATAGATAATTTCTTGTTAACTTCATGATACAACCTATAGGCTTTAGAAGATTAAGAATAGCCATGAAAATTTACTTATAACTCTGATGATTCAAATTAATTCTTTTTTCTTGAGAAATAAAAGCATAGCGAGTGGAGACAAAAACATGAAGATGTCCAATAGATGGAGGATAAGAAAACCAAAATTCATAGGGAGTTTAATAGTGAAGAGAAAAGCATGAAGATATATTGCAAGGATAAACTACTATTCATGTTTCCTTTTCCCAAAAATTTAACTTGATTCTTTTTAAATATAACATGGCTTGAACCATATTCATATTAATTATATTCGTTCTTTCAACAACACCAATTTGTTGAGGAGCACCTAGAATAGTGAGATGACGTTGAATCCCATTTTGATGAAGTTAATCTAAAAAAACTATAGAAGTAAACTCCTTACCATTGTCTATTCAAATAGTACCAATTTGATATTGTTCTTGATTTTCAATAATAATTTGGAACATTTTAAAAGTTTTAAAAGCTTCCATTTTTTGTTGCAAGAAATAAACCTAAGTCATGTGGCTATAATAATCAATGAAAACCATAACATACTTACATCCTCTCCTAGTAGTGATTTATAATATTCTATGTGCTGACCAAGTGAAATGAGGGAAAAAGTCTCTATGCTATTTTGCAAGTATAGAAGCTACACAATTTTTAATTGTCTTAGGCAAAATGAGAAAACTTGTAACATTATTGTTTTTCATGATACCAATGTTAACATAATTAATATGCCCAAATTTCATGGCCATAAAATACTAAGAGATACCATACTTTCCTTAGTATGATATGCAAAACTCTTAGCGCCATTGCGTTTTAATAATTTTCCATCTTCACAAGTAAATGCAACTTGATTATCATATTTTTTCTAACAATAATTTTCCCATCTTCTAACAAAATAGAGTGGCCTTTTATTGAATAAATATTAGTGATAAAAAATTATGTCGCAATTGAGGAAGATATAATACATCATGAAGTAGAAAATCAAGAAGACAATAAAGTTTTGGGCAAATTGTTCCTTTTCCAATAGGCTTGAGGTATGAAATATCTTCTCAATAGATTGTTCCACAAACACCTTGACAAGATTCTTTAAAATAATCGTCCCAAAATATTATATGTTGTGTGGCTCCAATATCTAAGACCCAAGCACCATACCACTAAGAATTAAATGAACTATAATTGGAAAAATATAAAATAGAAAGAAAATATTCATCATTATCACTTCCACAAGCAAAGTGGGTTTCTCTTTAAGTTCTATCATCAGAATGTGCCTTTTATTTAATCTTTTGTTTAAGAATTTATTTGATTTTATCCCATGAGAGTTTGCATTTATGTGCTTCATGACTACTTTTTTAACCACATCTTTTGCAATAAAAATGTTACCTATCATTTTGATTGTCATATTGGGAATGATTTTGGCCATGTGATCTTCCACTTCCTCTTTCATTGACCTTTACCTTTTCCTTTATCACTATGATCATCTCTAGAAGAGTTCTTATTTAAAGGTTTGTCTTTTTGTTGAGAAAGATAAATATTTTCATCAATGT
Source organism: Cryptomeria japonica (assembly GCF_030272615.1). NCBI lineage: Eukaryota > Viridiplantae > Streptophyta > Pinopsida > Cupressales > Cupressaceae > Cryptomeria > Cryptomeria japonica. The sequence continues at coordinate 117,129,236 of NC_081408.1, read as the reverse complement.
TATCTAATTTTCTTCCAAAAGATTTTTTCACATTATGCTGTCCTTGCAACTAATTAATCACAAGTGATGGTATTCAATTTGTTACTTTCTTGAAGAGACTCTAAATAAGTAGAATGTTTTGGAAGAAGATCCTTTATGAAGGTTGTGAGATAGATATCAACTTTTCCACCAATAACATCAACATTTTTTGGGGCTTTGATTTCATAAGCCAAACTCATGACATCTCTATTCTTCTACTCAACATTAAAGAAATTTAACTATAACTAAATGAACTTCAATTTATAATGAGAATCATATACATCTTTTAGTTTATGGAGGGCTTCAGAAGGAAATATAAACCCTTGTACATGTGTTTATACACATCTCCATTAATAGAAGCTCTTATCAAGGCCAAGGCTTTTGAATTTTTATATTGCCAAATTTATTTCTTTTTGAACACCTTTTAGTGTTGTAGGCTGGACATCTCCAATATAAATTTACACCATAAATAATTAAAAATAATTATATTTTCTATTTTTCTATGTCATTATATACAAGTATATTTTTCTTTAAAGTTTTCCCAATTAGTGATACGAAAAATTTCATTGTGAATAAAAAAATGTACATAGTTTGCAGATTCAGAATAAGGAAAGATAAATAATCTTTATGTTGCCTTGTAAATTGTAATCCTACCTAGTTTACACCACCTTTTGAGCTCCTACTTTAGTGTGTCCTATCTTAGCTCTCTCCTAGCTCCATTTCTGGCATTTTCACCTCAAATCTAATATCATTTTTCCATATGGAGAACTAAAGATGTGCCTCACCATCTACACTCTGATCTATTGGTAATTTGCCTCATTTTTGGTGGACAATTGTTCGTAGGGAATCCTGATCCTAGGACCATGGCACTTAGGGCATCCTAGTCCTCTTTTAATAGGCCCAAATTTGAATAGATCAATGCACTGCCTTAGCCTAGTGATTTCAACCCTTGGTGTCTCAGTTTGACCTTTGGAGGTCTACCTCATCAATAATTTACCTTAGGAACCCTATACAAGAGCATTTTTCCTATTCATTTTCATCTAAGAAATCTATGACTAACCATTCATAATCAAGCATTGTTAAACATTCAAGGTAGAATTTCATCCCACCATATCCTTCAAGCATTATGGAGTAACAAATCTACATCAATCAGTTTTTCTCTTTATTTGGGCTACTGTTGTAATGGTATATCTTAATGTAACTTTTTGATGTAGTACTTTGTTAAAGGGTTTCAGGTCCCTTCAAAACCTGTTTGTTCCATAATAGAAAACAAATCTACATCGATCTTCATGCAAGCATGTGTTCTTGATTAGGTTATTAATGTTCATATTATGCCAAGTCATGTTATTGCATCAACACTTGTGATCACATCTTAAGTGAATTGCATCATCATCCATCATTAGTTATTGTAGATATGAGGAAATAGATCTAGAAGCCATGTACAAATATTCTAGTGGACGAGATGACAACAATTCGATTTGACTTTTGTAGATGCAAAACTTAGAGTACTAGGGCAAAACACCATGATAGTCTTGAGAATTTCTAGCGAGCTTCTAGTTATAGATTCTATGTGACATCATAATTTTGAAACATTCTAGGTTGTCCACATCTAACATCAAGGATTGTGATACAAATTTCTACATGATCCTACACTTTTGGGTTGAATGTGCTGTTATAGGTGCCTCTCTGATTCGTTTGTGTAGACTTAGCTCTATGTCTCTTTATCTCAATTTTAGCTTTCCTTTTATTAAGATAAATAGGTTTTATAGGGAACCAAAACCCAAATCCAAACAAAGAATAAAGAAAGATGAAATAGTCGCTAACTAGTCCAAAACCAACAACCAAAAAGCCATCAAAACAAGGCAGAGCCCACACAGAACAACAACCAACAAAAACTTAAACTAAGAACAACACAAGACCAAACTAGAGAGTGCATAAGCTCAGAGTTCTTCTGGATCATATTCTTGTAGATCTCCTCAAGCTATTGCATGATAAATCTCGTTGAACTCCTCTCATGATTCCTTCTCCTTGTTCTGGTAAAGGGGCCTTTAGTAATGTATTATCCCACTCCATGTGAGCTTAGTTCCTGAATTTTATTCTTTTGTTTAGCATTTGATGGTGGGACATTGGAGATAGGATAGGTTCTATGGATAGTCATAATCTCATTGACCTTCCTGATGCCCACATCATTGCTTCTCATGGCTTGTCTGCTAATTTTGACCAATTTCCTCAGGTTGTCTTCAATCTCCTCCAAGTTTTTTTCCAACTACCCTATCCTATACTTGTCATCATTTTTCATGACTTCAACATCTATAGTAAGCCTATGGGTCATTCAAAGAAGCATATCAGTTTTTTTAGGCATGGGCTTCTCAGTGAAAGTATCATAATACCCTTAATGCCTTCCTTCGACTTATTAATTTCATTTCTAACCCAGAGAAAGCATTTTTCTTGTCTATTGGTAGAATTTGTCAAGAGCACCTCAAAATCCATGTCTTTTTTGTTACCTTTCAGGTCCACCTTGTCAACGTTGTCTCATTTGTAGCTTGTTGTTTTTGTTATTTTATGTTAATTATTTATCATTCATCCTAGATCTAGTATTCAAATATATTAAAATCAATTTCAATAAGATAAAGGAAAAGGAACTTGATCTACATACAATCCACTTACATTTCATCAATTGAATTTTTGCTTACTTTAATGTATAGTTTATAAAGTTGGGTCATTTCCTAATTTAAAAGGATTAACTTGTGAAACCCTTATTTTCATTGATTACATATTGTAACAAAAATTAAATTGATTTCTTCTAAATCAATTTACTGCCTCTATAGACTACTCTAGTTTTCAAAAGTTTTTTGTATAATTCCTATGCTTGAATACTATTTCTTAGCCAAGATATTTAAAATAGAATGAAAATAAAAAATTGATTTTACTTGAATCAATTTATTGTTTCTATGGACTATTCTAATATTTTCAAAAGCTTTTTGTATATTTTTTATGCTTTGAGACCATTTGACCAACATTAAAACATAATGAAAAGAATAAAAAACTAAAACGACATATTATTCAAAATAGTAAAGTAGCATAACAATAGTTTGAAACTATTATAAAAAAGTACTAGAACAAAAAAATAAACAGAAGTCTAAAAAAATACCAAAATTGTAAAAAAGCTTATAAGCATGATGATAATGTATTAACACATTGCTAATATGTCAGTTTTCAAAGTTTGATGTTGTTCCTTGGTCTTATATATTGTGGTGTATAAAGGTGGCTTCTTTATGGTTGATGTTTGTGAGTAATGGTATTTGATGTGGATTATATCATGGTTATATGTACAAAGTAATCCATATGTCTCAATGGTGGCTTTAAGGGTGTAATTTGTTTAGACATTTTATATTTTTTTATTATGTTTTTGGTTTTAGACTTAGGTATCATTTTTATACAAGATTTTGATAGTCTTGGTCTATTGAATAACATATTTTATGCATCTATATTCTAATATCAATATATAGTGTTGGTCTCTTTATCCAAAAAGAAAACATTCTCGTTATAAATATATATTTTTATTTATTTGAGGATAACTAAAGTGTGATTTATTTCTTCTGTCATGTAAAATTTTTGCTGAGGCAAAAACATAACTATTTTTTTGGTCACATCATTTACACACTTCCACTTTCCCAATGGTGAAACATTCATGAATTGAAATTATAGTATTTCCAAATATTTGAATTATATAGTGTGACTTGATATCTCAGATATGGAAACAAAATTCCTAGGTGACACTAGCCAAGCATGATCACTGGATTATGGGTCTCATAGGAACTATTATTTATTATTATTATTACTATTATTATGTATTTATATTTAGTTTGAATTAATAGCTTATTATAGCACTCTTTAGCATACCAAGCTTGTTAACTCCATATACCACTATTACTTATTCTCTAGTGAAATACCATATTTCAACATGGGTAAATAAACTTTTACCTTTTTTTAAAATTATTTTAGACTCTACTCCAACTCTTAGAGTTGATTCAACCATGAATAGATTCAACTACAATAGGTGGTATGAAATAACATATAATTAGATTGAACCATGCATAATACTAAGCTACTAATTATTTAGTGTATTTGCACTTTGATATATAAATATAGACTAAGAAGTTACATTTGGTTAATTCAATGGTGAATTTTATATTTAATGTATAGAATATATATCATATTGATTCACCCCTAAATTAAATATAATTAAGATGTTGACATGTTGAAATGAAGGAGTTTAAAAAGGAAGCATCTCATGAGAGTTTGACTACCAAATAGTCATCAATTGTTTTATTAAAATATTAAAATGATAGCCCGCATGAGTAGCGGAGCTGGCTTGGACAATGGGTTTTCTCCCCATTAGTCTCGGGTTCGACTCTGAGGCTTGGGTTCGCCAGATGCACGTGGCGTGCAAGTGGCTGCATACATCCCTAGAGGACTACTCTCACCTCATCTCACACCTTCTTGAACCCAACTTGGTAGTAAGTAAGTCCAAAGTAAGGTATGTTGGGTGTTGGGCTGGGTTGCAAGGATACCTCTAGAGTTAAAAAAAACAAATTAAAATTAAAAATAAAAAATTTGAAAAGAATAATATGTAAATAAGTAAAATTATAATATTTTATAACATCATACAATCATTTTTCTTTCCGAATTAACCCATAAACCAGAGAAAATAAATCTGACTAATTATCTCTTTATTTATGATTTATAATTTTAAAAAAATAATTATATCAACATACTCACATTTTATGCATATCATTAATTTTATTTACATCATGAATAAATTTATATTTTTAAAAAATTATGAAATAGTATTCTATTAATTTCTAATACTTCAATTCTATCTATACTATTTTATAAAAACTTTTCAAACTATTATATATATATATATATATATATATATATATATATATATATATGAACCAAGGGAAATATTCATGCACGGTTAGCAGGTTAGTTTAAATCCAAATAAGCATAAAAATATAAATAAAAACAACACACTAATGAGATTATACCTTGCAAGAGAGGAGTCTCTCTTGTTCCTCTGATTTGGGCCATAGTTGAAGCCAATAATGCACCCCTTCTTGACTTGTTCGGAAATGAACCAAGGGAAACATTCATGCAAGGTTAGTAGGTTAGTTTAAATCCAAATAAGCATAAAAAGATAAATAAAAACAACAAGATAACTAGATTATACCTTGCAAGAGAGGAGTTTCTCTTGTTCCTCCGATTTGGACCCTAGTTCAAGCCAAGAATGTGCCCCTTCTTGACTTGTTTGTATTTGTCCAATGATATGATGTGGGTGTAACCAAATTGCACAACAATAGATGGATATGAGTATGGATAAGTGTTCAAAGATGGATTATAGGAAAATATGGCTATGATGTGGATGCTCTTGATTGATGGATACACTCAAATTAGCAGCATAAGATTACTTGGACTATGGATGATCAAGAAATGGGATGGAGATCCCAATTTATAGAATTAGATAGAGTAAAATGCATGGTTAATATTGAAGAGGAATGGAGGGATAGGATTTGAGGAGAGGACATCACATGGATCAATGGACAATGACATGACAAGGGGGGTGAAGACCAAGAGATTTTTCATAAAGGCGTTTCTTCTCTCCACCCTCCTAAAGGTACATGGGGAAGATTTCCCAATGCACCTAGGAGGAATAAAAGGAATTAAAAATTCCTTGGGGGATGCCCATGGAATTAAAAATTCCTAAGATATTGTGTGCATGGGGATTGGAAAAGGGAAAAGGAATTTAAAATTCCTTGGTAAGGTGAGAAGCATGGGAGAATGTGATATTTTGAAAATCTCACACTCACCCAAAATGGGGAGCATTTAAGGTGGAAGGTGAGAGGGAGACAAAGAGGATTTAGCCATAAATGGCTATAGTTGACTTTTATGCATAATCATGGGGATTAGGCATTAGCGAAGGGTTAGGGGGACTATTTAGAATAATTAGGTGAGGATTTGGAGCAAGTGGGATTTGTAGGAGGATTTGACTAGGAGAGATAATGCGCGGAGGTAATTAAAAATTAAATAATAATTCTATGTAGGACTAAGAGAGTTTCTAGAAGAATTAATTAGACTAATGATAGATTACGAAAAGGGGATTTGTAGGAATCACAATGATTAATTAATTAAAAGGGAGGATTAGGAAGAATTAATTTTGAGTGCCTTAGAAGAAGAAAGGAAAACTGATTTATGAAATAAATAAATCATTGGACTATAGTGACAATATTAATTAGATTAAATTTAATTAATATTTAGAAGAATAAGGATTAAAATAATTAAATAAATTAATTATGTGAGAGAGTTAAATTAATTAAAATAATTAATTTAAGCATCTAATATATATATATATATATACCTTCGTCATAACATAATCTTAATACCATCCCATTGGCTAGGTACTCTAAGCCACACCTGTGAGTAGGGGTATAAGAAATTAAAAGACTTTTCTTTTAAGAAAGAGAAATAAGAAGAATTTTTATTAAACTGGTAGGAGAGAGAAACCCATAGTCTATAGGGATAAATTAGTCAACATGTAGTTGTCACGTGGAATATCCTAAGACCTTCGTTGTTTTTAAAAATGTAAAATGGACACTTAACTATCTACAACTAAGGTTTGAAGGTGTGACTCATCATGCAACTCATCAAAATAACATGTCTACTATGAAGTGTCCAAAAAAGGACTTTTCAAACCAATTATGCTTGTCCATTTTCTTCAATTTTTTCTATTTTGTCTAAAGTTGATCAGGTTATGGAATTGTTTACTCAACAACCTTCAGTGGGTTTTTCTATAGAAGAAGATAACTATGCCCCTATTATTGAATAACCTCTCCTTCTTATGGGATCTTCTTCAGCCTCATCCCCACCAAAATCCCAGGCCTTAGTCAAAGTTGAAAAGGACTTTAATTTTATTGCATCTCTAGCTATCTATCCGACCCCTTCACTTAATAAGATTAAGTCTCCAAATAAACGTGGAAGGAAGAAATTGGAGTTCTTCACTCAACAAGAGATTGCATCAGGGCGACAATTTACTTTGAATGAGAGTATTAATGAGAGATTGAGGGTAGATAATAGCTCTTCATTGTGCCTATGAAAATTGTCTCCTGGAATGTCAGGGGTCTCAATGCCCCTAACAAAAGAGCTTGCATCAAGCGTCAATTAGATGCTTGTGGGGCAAGTGTTGTTTTGCTTCAAGAAACAAAATTGCCTATAGAGACTTGTAAGGCAGGTTTGTCTAAATGGGGTGTATGGTCAGCTTTTTATGCACCCTCTATAGGTGCATCTGGGGGTCTGTTGGAATTGTAGAAGTCAACATCTCCCACCTTACTTTATTTAGTGGAATGTCCAAATTGGCAAGTATTCAAAGTTGTCCAATTTGATTTTCAATTTATCCTAATAAATGTATATGCTCCTAATTCAACCCAAGCCAAATGTAAATTATGGGGTGATATTGAATCTATCATTGGGGTAAATGAGCCCCTCAAAGTGATTTTAGTTGGGGATTTCAATACAATTCTATCCTTGTCTAATAATATTGGAGGCATCATCCCTCCAACTAAAGTAAGGACTGACTTTCACAACTTCATTCAAAATAATGCATTTATTGATATTATTCCTATAAAGGGTTCTTTCACTTGAACAAATAAAAGACAAGGCCTATTTCATATTACAGTCAGGATTGATAGATTATCATCTTCTGCAATGTGGATTGTAGAAAAATAAAATCTTTATTCATAAATTCTTCCATGGTTTGAGTCTGACCACTTCCCAATCAGCCTTATGTTGCAAGCACCAAATTCTATTTTTCCAATTAAGGTGTCCTTTAAGTTCCAGGCCATGTGGTTTAGCATCAAGATTTCCTACACCTCCTGAAACATTGGTCGAAGCATACTCCCAAAGTGGATGGTACATTTCAATTCAAGTTATTTTATAAGGTGAAATATATCAAAACATAAGTACAAGTATGGAATAGGAATGTGTTCAAAAATATTTTCTCCCAAAAGGAATTGGTATCTAAGAAATTACATGCCATCAATAAGACAATTATACAACATGGGATGGATTCTTCTTGTTTTCTCCAACAAAACTCACTACAAGAAGAGTGGGAAGAACTTTTAGCAAGAGAAGAGATATATTGGAGACAAAAATATAGGGAACTATTGCTTAAATAAGGGGATTAGAATACAAAAATCATCCATAAATCAGCTCAAATAAAAAAAGCAAAATGTACTATTTTTTCAATTTCTGATAGCATCACTGGTCAAAAACTAGTGGGTAAAGAAACATTAAGCAAAAGGCGGTCAAATTATTCTCAAATCTTCTTTTAGCCCTGGAATACAATTCTGATAAAATTTTTAAGGCTAGGCACCAACCGATTGATTGCATCCCTTCTATTATCTCTGCAAAGGATAATTATTTATTGACTAAACCTTTTTCAATGGAAGAGCTCCACAAGGTCATCTTCTCTATGACCCCAGATAAAGCTTCGGGTCTGGATGGATTTACTGCTCTTTTTTTTCAAAAATATTGGGATTTTTATATGTTTTGACTTGCTGAAAGCACTAGAAGAATATAGACATTCTGGTAGCATGTTGTCCAAATTTAGTTTTACCCATATTGCACTTATCCCAAAAGTTCAATCTCTAGTTTTGTTCTCTAATTTTATGGCTATTTCATTGTGCAATACTATTTATAAAATTTTCACAAAGGCAATCTACTTGAGATTGAAACATCTCATCCCAAGTTTTATATCACCTGAACAAGGAGGTTTTGTTTTAGGAAGAGAGACATCGGACGGTACCATTGTTGCACATGAAATATTACATTCAATTTCTACTCAAAAGATAGAAGCTTTAATCACTAAGTTGGACATGATGAAGGCTTATGACAGAGTCAATTGGGATTTCCTTACGGATATCTTCTATAAATTAGGCTTTTATAGAAGACTGGGAAGATGGATGTATGCTTGTATTTTAGGGGCAAGATTCTCAGTATTAATCAATGGATCAACATTAGGATTATTTTCTTCTTATCAAGGAATCAGACAAGGAGATCCATTGTCTCCTCTATTATTTATTATTTTAGTTGAGGCATTGAGCAATTCTATCAAGAAGATAAATTTAGAAGGGCCATGGAAAGGGATTAGAATTCAGAACACTCAGATTGATGTTACATATTCTTTTTTTTTAGATGATACAGTCCCTTTTGGATAGGCTTTAGATGTGGAAGCCATAAATATAAAGAATATCTCGAAAACATATTTGTTGGCTTCAATAAAAAAATAAATCATCACAAATCAAAAGTGTTTATATTTAATTCTGATAACAATACACAAATGTCACTCTAGGCAATCTTGGGATTCCAACATGCTAAGCTCCCCTCTCAGTATTTAGGCATTCCCTGCTTTAATGGAATTTATTGAGCCTCTTATTGGGACAAGGTAATTCAAGCTATCTAGAATAGGATTTCTTCATGGAAGGGTAGATGGCTCTCATTATCAGGTAAACTTCTAATAATCAAAACAATTTGATCTGCTATCCTAAATTATACTATGGTTGCACTCAAAGCACCACATTCAGTAATTTTAGTTATAGAAAAGCTGATCGGGTCTTTTCTTTGGAAAGGCAATGTTGATGAGAAGAAGAAGATCCCTTTGATATCAATAAATAGAATTTGTTCCAACAAATCATCAAGTGGTGCAAGTGTACATAATTTTGTGGCCATAAATCTTTCCTTGGGTACAAAATTAGTGTGTAATATGTATGAAAAACCATCAACATTTTGGGCTAAGCTACTTCAGGCTAACTATCTAGATTCAGATTTCCCATCTAGAATATTCACTATTCAAAATCCTCCTTGTGGATCATCTATGTGGAACTTCATTCTCAACCGTCGAGACTTGATTTTACCTCACCTCACTTGACAAGTCCATAATGGGGAATTAGCCTCTTTTTGGTCTGATTCTTGGAATGCTTTTCTATCTCTGCATTCGGTTCCTGAATTCTATGAAGCTCAATAATATTTCTCACAAACAATTGGCACAAAGGTTAAGGACTAATTTAGTTCTACAAATTCACAAACATGTAGAGTATGCTGGAAAAAATTGGAAGCTCCATTTCTATCACAAAATCTTCAAGACCAACTCGTTGCAGCTATTGAATGCTGACAAATTTTTGTTACATTTCAAAATGATAATCTCATTTGGGCCCCAATAAAGACATGATATTACATAGTCAAACTTGGGTATAAAGCTACAATATCTCAGCAAGGTCAATTCAATTCTCAAAGAGGTTTAACCTTTTGCTTGTCTCTAGGTATTCTTCCATAAGATGGCTATTTTAGTTGGCTAGCTTTGAAACATAGAATCCTCACAAGTGATTGCTTGGTTAGGCTAGGGATATCTCAAGATCGTTTTCCTTGTATACTTTGTAATGGGCCTTATGAGGATATAGACCATCTATTTCTCCATTATTTTTTCTCTTCTAAATGTTGGGACTATGTAAGATCAAAACTTCAATGGCATTCTCCTTCACCACACAAAATATGGGATATATTCATAGAATGGCCTATTCTATATAAAATCTCATTTTTTGCATGTATTTGGATAATTATCTCCTCAACTTTAATTTGGTCTATATGGTGGGAGAGAAACAAATGGATTTTTCAGAAAACAATCCTCATCAATTATAACCGTTATTGTTGTATTTGAAAAATCCCTATGCAAAATTTCAAATGCTTATGTTTCTAAGTCAAAGAATGTTTCATTTGTCTTTAAAGATTGGGATGGAACTCATCTTAATATATGGCCTCAACTCTCTTTGCCTTTTAAAGTAAGTTAGCATGTGGGAAATTTAGCAAAGGTTGCCAAAAGTTAGATAAAATGGTATCCTCCCTAATGTAATTATATTAAACTAAATTTTGATGGCTCTTTGAAAGGTAATACAGGCCTTTCTAGACTGGGGATCCTCTTGAGAGATAATAAGGGAGAGCTACTCCAAGTTAAGTAAATTAAGCTACCAGTAGGAACCAATAGTCAAGAAGAAACACAAGCATTACTCTATGGTTTACAAATGTCCAAGAAATTAAACATTAAAAATCTCTTAATTGAAGGGGATTATTTACTAACTATCAATGCCTGTAGGGAGAAATCAATTTGCAACTAGAAGATTGCATATATCCTACAAAAATTAAACAAATGCTCAATTTATTTGATTCATATCAAATAAATTATCTATATAGGGAAGCCAATAAAACAATGGAAGAATTGGGAAACATAGCTATTGCTCAAGCAGGCAAATTTGACACATTTGTCAAAGATGAAATTACTATGCCTCAGAGACTTTTAGGAATCTTAAATGCAAACAGGATGTAATAGTCTGATGTTTTGGTACTAATTAGTTTTGTGTTGTGGGAATTTTTATCAACCCTTTGTCAACTAGCATTTAATCATATTTTCTATCTACTTCTAGTCTTCCTAAAGTTATTGCCATCATCACATGGAATATGTTTAAAAAATTCCATGAATAAAGGACTTCAAGGTGACCTAGTGTAATTGGCGTCATCAAAAGGAATTTTAAAATTTCCACGAAATAAGGCTGACATGGCTCCTCTCCAGTTCATGTTAGCTTAAGTGGCCTTTGCACTTTCCTTCATTATTGACATCTAAATGATGAGGTGGTTGCAATCATAATATCGCAATATTTATCACATTAATGCATTTTAAAATGCAATAATGCCCACATACATGACTTGACCTTCTCTACTATTCACACGAGTGCGAGTGCATACTTTAATTCTTCCTTCTTTGGTTGCATGTTTGTGATTAATTACTTGCCACCACTTGTTTTGTATTGCATATTTTGAGGACAACCAAGCTCTCATTTTTAAATGCAAGTTTAAATGGATTTTAATTCTCCAAGTACATTCGCACTCTACCTCTACACATATCACTACAACAAATCTTTTAACAATGGAAAATTTCATTATTCCAAGCTACGATATGGATATCACATATCTTTTCATTATTGTTGTGTATGTAAACGTGAATAAATTGCCCTATTTATTTACCCAAACATATGCAAGCAAGTTATTAGTGGAAGGAGTTTGGTCAGAGAGTTCATTGTGTTATTCTTCTTTTGCTCAACATGTATTGCGGAAATTTGGCTTGGCGCTCCATCCAGGTTTAAAATTTGACAGAATTCTTTGAATTCCTTTGCCCTCAACTAGTCTTGTTTGGGTTTGTTCGAGTAAAATGGATTTCTCACTCAAATTTTGTTACTTATTATGCCATCAATCTCAGTACTATTTGGTAATTGGGGATTTTATTCTCTCATAAGAGGTCTACATTTTCATATTTTTTTGAGTATGGACCATTACCTAAAAAAAGTTATGGTCCCTATGAAATCAAGAAGGGGAGAATTGCCTTTTACATAACCACTTGATGATGGGGAAATTTGTAGGGTTTTCAAAGTGTCTTGTTCTATTCATTTAGATGCCATCAAAACTGTAATAGGGGAACACATCTTGTCTCCTTCAGCTCCTCGACTGGTTTTTCCCTCTTAGCTCCTCTCTATATTCCTTTCAAATTGCTTGGATGGTCTACAATCCTTTGAATTATTGAAGATAACTATCCATGACTCTGTTATACTAGGTTTTCTGAAACATGGTGAACTTTTGAAATGTGTGTAAAAATAAAACTTGGGATCAGGTAATGGTTATATTCTAGGACTTTTTCCTAGATGGGACCTCAAGCATAATAAGTCAGTTGAAATTTTTAATTCTTTTGTTCAAGCCCTGGGCAATGACGATCCTTGGAGACTATGTAATGCTTTGTAGATCCACAAAAATGAGCTTTATGCAACCTAGATTAAAGCTCTAAAGGACAAATACTTTGCAATTCCTTTCCTCCTTTCACATGGAGTTTAAAAGTGTGAGGGTGGTGCATCTAGGGTAAAACATAAAATGGATATTCCACATGGTGAAGCACCGTCCTCCAAAAGACAGCTCCAAGGATAGAGGACTAGTTATGTGGTTTTTTACAAGTAATTGTAATAGTTTATAATCCGCGATGTACATACTGACTATACATCTATAATTAGTTGTAATATCTTAAATTTTACCATCTTTGATATAGGTCTATATATATAGCTCTACTTCTCTTTGGTTCAAGGTAATTTTTTGGAATTTGCAGACTACTGCAACTCTTTTTCATCAAAATCAATTTGCAAAATGTTGTAAATTTTCTTATCAATTTTGCAAAATGTTGCAAATTTTTGTATCAATTTTGCAAAATGTTGCAAATTTGAAATTCTTTGGCTAGTACTATAATTTTGGCATCTTGTAAATATCTTGTTCTATTAATACAAAGTTTCTGACATATGCCTTTTATGTAAAAAAAAAATCTAAAAATGCCTAGTAATTGAAAAAAGATATATCATTTCTTGTTAGTAAAATATCATATTTTTATTTAGATGGACCAAATACATATTAGTAACCATAAATATTTGTTAACTGAGTACTATTAATATCCTTTGGAGGGAGGTGGTTTGGTTTATCATGGAGTATATTACATTGGATGATAGATTTACGAGGGTGTATGTGTAATGCCTGCCAAAATACCCTAGACAAATAATCTAAAATCTACTAAAAAATGAAGATATTTTTTTTTTCAAAAACTTTCGACACTGTATGTTAACATTAACATGCGTCAATGCAATATTAACCATTTGCAAGATCACATAAACCAACATGTACATAATCATAAAACTATATTGCGCAAGCGGATTAAATCTTTCTAAATACCAACATATGTTCAAATGTAGCGTTGCAAACACATCCATTCCCTATTGCATCTTAACATCACTACATGACATCATAACACATAACACCTAGAACATCATCACCTCATAATATTCAACTATTTATTTACTTTCCATGCAACTAGCATAACATTAATTCATATGCATAACTCATCATATCACATTTCCTTAAGCACAACCATTACATTACTCACAAACAATATTCTCCATATTCATATGTAAGATTAAAATAGAAAATACTTATCACCTTCCAACAATGATACCATGCTACTGACAATTTCAAGAATCATATTTAATATTATAAACCATATCCCAAACATTCTATTAACATAGTATCTCAATTATAACATAACGAAAATTTATTTATCATGAACCAAAGATTAATGCATCATTTTATTACAAGACTGTTGTTTCCATTTCATCAAGACCTAATACATAGGGGTACATAGAAAAAGAACATAGTCTCTATTGCTACATCACATCCTAAATGCTTAATATTATAAATTACATATGCACATAATATTACTTCCATATCATAATGCATCTTAGATTTACTTAACCATTCCACTTAGGATTCAAGCAACCACCACTATCCTTTCCAAGATTTATTTCATAGGATAATATAGCAAGATACCTACTCTTAATGCAAATGCAACACAAATGTATACAAGCTATTCCATTTCACTTCCACATAGAACTCATACATCTATATGCCATAATAAACTCTAATAGAAACATCTCACCATTCATTTATCCAAATAATATCAACGATCCCATAGTTACTCAAGTAAGGATTGATGCTGCCTATTCCATTCTTTATATCATTCATTCTAAAACATAACATGATACTAAACCATCTCATAAATGAAGCAACTCAAAACTATTTTATTTGACATATATTCCCTATCTTACATTACATAATAAACAACTGATACATCAAGAAATAATCCAAATACTTTCTCTAGTCTCAACATCAAGTTCTATTACAAATTCCTAACACCTAACCATCAAAGGATACATTATGACTCAACAAGACTCCAATCAAGAGATCACAACACAAAGATGCAACACAAGGCTGAAATCACCAAGAGGCCCTCCAAAGGCATAATCAATAAAGAAAAGCATATGGACAATGGACTCATGTAGGGAAAGAGTTTTATCACATGTTATCCTCACAATAGAAGGGGCTAAGCCTCACCTTGATAGACATGTGGAACCATCTCAACCTGGGAGCCATTCAAGGGATATTGGTTTACTGCTACAATGGTCTTCCCAAGCTCATCCTGAGCATGCACGCTTCTAGGGCTATGAGGAGGGGAAAATAATTAATTATTATATTGTTTAGTGAATTCCTATTACCCAAACCCACTAATAAATTGTTTAAGTTATAACTTGAAATTACAAAAAACTCTTAATGTGACTCCAATAAGTCTAGACCCCCTCCGAGAGGCCTAATGCTCAAGATCTTGGTCTACACATGTAAGGACCCACTCTCCGTACCATGAACCATTACCATAGGGTGGAAATAAATATCAAATATACATATAGCATCATCATGAAGGCAAATGAGGGTACAATAACAATCTCCATAAACTAAGCACTAACTGAGAAAAGAGGACTCATGAATCAAACTCAAAGAAGGAGGCCTTCATAAATGCAACATCAAGGGTAATCTAATCATGAATGTCAGTTGTAAAAGTGATCCAAATAGAATCATTTCCTCAATAGTAAGGCATAACACATCTCACTGAAGTTACATAAACAATCCCTTAATAACGAGGCATTCTCCCTCTCGTCGGAGCATCAAATCGCATAGGAATACCTTAATGATAAAGCATGAACCCTCTAACAGAAACATGAGAAACATCATGGAGGATCAAAATATATCAAATGTAACTCAAAGAAGCATAAAAAAAATCAGCCATACCTCTGAAGAATGCACAAACCCCAACAAGACTCTCACATGGCCAAAAAATGACTTTTTAGGACCTTCGGAATAGTCTGGGGCTCCCAAAACATAGCTCAGCACCCTTGGTAAGTATCATGGCATTTTTGGTAGGTATGGTGGCATTTTTGGTCATTTTGATTGCATCTGCAATTTTCGGACCTTAGCTTTCTTGGTATGTTTGTCAATGCACATGGTATGAATAATGGCATTCCTGGGGTGAAGGATGGCATTCTTTGCATGAAGGGTGGCATTCTTGTAACATCCTATAGTTCTCTTAGTTTTTTGCATAGCATTCTTGGGAGAGGTGAAATAAACTGAGCATAACTGAGTCCTGAAACTAAGAGAGAGGCATAAGGGATCTCAAGAATAAAAAATGACCCTTACAATGTAGAAAGAGGGTCTAAAACATCCATATAACATCAACGACAATCAATATACTCACTCGTAAAAATTTGCAAAAGAAAATCTCTCTCCTACTGAGGATAACCTGAGAAATAGGAAGACAAAACCATAAGGGAGAGAGAGAGAGAAAAGTAACAACCAACAAACAAGACTCAAGAAATCTGGGTAGAGTCTAAATGCAACCAAAACAAGAGGAAGGAAGAGTCCACATTCTCACAGTGCAGTCACAGAAAGATCACATAGAATACAGTAAAGACATAAAGTCAAATATGCATTTTCCCATTCCGAAACTTGCACAAAAAACTCAAATCCATCAAGACATATCATCTCCACAATCAGATCAACCCCCAAGAGAAATAAAATTTCAAATTTGTAGACATGGAGAAGATAATCTTTTCCAGAAATGAAATGCAAAAGTAAGAGCCACCAACCTGCAATTTGCAAAACCAAAAATTAAAGAAGAAATGTGAAATTGTCAAGCCTTCCCAAATCCAAATCAAATTCAAAATCATCTTGCAATGATCTACCTGATCATTAACCCGTGTACAGACCAACAATATAAAAAAATAAAAAAATAAAATTAAAGACTATAGTTTTTCCCATCAATAAGAAATTCCATAAACCATATATCATACCTACTATTGCAAAGTTCAAAAAATACATAATATAAATATATATTTCTTACCTACTCAATCAAACCGACCAATGAAAAATAAGGGTAGGTAAAATAAATCAAAACTCAATTACTTTAGTATAGGAATGACAATCAATTAGGAAATATAATTATCTCCTCATAATTAGATAGTAGGTAGAAATAATATTATTTACAAATAATTACCCATATTTTAATTAAATAATTTCCATACAATACTTTATAATTAATTATCATTATTCATAATAACACCAATAAATAAATAAAAAAAGAGCTCAAATAAATAACTAAACTAAAATCAATAAATAAAAGTCAATAAATCAAAAATCAATAATGATTAATAATTAAATAAAGCTCAACAACAATAAATAAATAAATAATAAATAGATTGCTCATCAATAAATTAGAATAATAAATAATACCAAATAATTGATATTCCTAAAAAAAATAAAAAAATATTCATCACAAATAAATAATAAATCAATAATAGATTAATCATCAAATAATAAATAATCAAATCATTAAAATAATTGAATCTCATCAATCATGAATTGAATAAATAACTACCAATAAATAGATAATTGATGATTAAAAATATGCCATGATAAATCAACAAGCTAATTAAATAAATCCAAATTGGATAGATACAATCTCACAATAAAATCATGACCCAAATAAGATATAATAACAATTACACATTAATCACATAAACATAGACTCTAATCCACTTACACGAAGGGAACATAATCAATACAAAACCCTAACGACAACTTGAATTGTGGTGCAATCGACAAGGTACACATCTTAGACCTAGACTTTGTGAGGGAAACTATGTCATCTCTGACAACTTGTCATTGGGATAAAGGAGACGCTTAGACCTGTGAAGCTAGGTGAAGTTGATGTCTAGTATCTGCAATCTTGCATCAAAAACCAACGCAACATATATGATACATATTTATAAATAGACAAGTGATAGAGAATCGCGACAATATATCCTTCTCACAATGAGTGATATGGCATCATCTCTACTCCCGAAGACAGTCACACAATATAATATCATCGAAGCATTGCATAGAATCATCATCATGAAATAGGGTTAGTATTGTCATACGTCAGATAATCCATGTAAACAATGATCATATGTAGTCATATAAATCCATCTATCAAGGTGATACTATGTATCAACATCCATAAGATCCATCAAATATCACATGTCATATAATAAGTCTCGCATCATCAATCATAAAAGTCTTCAATCATAAAGAGTCATAATAGATAACATGAATCCACATAAAGTCCTAGTATCAATGATACCATCTAATATAGTAGAAGAGTCACAAATAACCATCCAAGTAACCATCTTATGTCTAAATAGGTCTATCAGGATGCAAATCAAAATGCAAGTATAGGAGGGGCACTACAATATGGCTACCATTTTGTCATCTTCAACCATTTCCACCATAAGGTAAGAGTTTCTTTCTCTTTCTATTTGTTCTGTTCGCTCAATGATAGCATTAAGAGGCATAGAAAAAACCCTAAAAAGAATTCAATTTTGCGTACAGGCCTTATTAGATTGATATCAGAGCTTTATAAGCAATTTCCTACTCCTTCTAATCCTTTTTCTATCTTTGAGTCTGAGGGTTATTATACTAAGGATAGCATGTCTAGGAATAATGAGGATTTGGTTTCAGATTGGGAAGAGGAGACCCCCTCCTCCAAAAAAGTTCCCAAAAAATAGACAGGACAAATTAGCAGGTAAAATTGTGGTTTTTGATGATACCCATAATGATACTCATAAGGGGATTTCCAATTTGGAGAAGGACATCGAGAAAGAGGTCTCTCAGAAGCGGTTCGTGTCATATTCAGAAGATCCCCCTAATAACAACATGACTGCTCTGGGTGATGCCAAGGGTTCCTTTTCTTCACACCTTTCTACTAATAGGGAGAACCACCCTCGATTCCCGGGGAACCTCAATTAGAATGAACATTACTTTAAGGAGGATAGGGAATTTCCCACTAATATTATAGCCATTCCTAGGAATGAGGCGGTGGACTATTTTCGGTTCATTAGATGGGTCTTTCATGAAATCAAGGAGTTAAGTGTTAAAAATAGGGTCATTTCAAGTAAACTGGAAGAGCTAGAGAATAATTTTTTTGGTTAGAACACCACTAGGGCTTTGTGGACTAAGGAGGAGAAGATTTATATGGCAGATTGCTTGTAGAGAACTACCTAGCTCATGGAAAAGATGAAACTAGACTATGAGAAAAAGATCAAGCACATGGAAGGGGAAGTAGAAAACATTAAAAGCACTATGAATTCTGTTATGGAGCATAGTCATAAGATATTGAAGCAAACTGCCACTACCCTAGGCATAATAGTTGACAAACTAGAGAACACCCAAGATATTGATACGTGAAAGTCTCTTTAAAAAAGAGAGAGACTATATATATGGGGAAAATAAAAGAAAGGTTCCGAAAAACTATGATTTTTCATGCAGCAGATAATATTTTGGTTTTTCTATGAATTGTCTGAAAACAAAATGGCTTATTATCAAAAAAGTGCTATGTTATGCAGTCTTTGAATTTATGTGTTTGAAGATTAGTAATCTTTCTTGAGAAAATTCCTATAGGCATGATATCATTCTATGATAAGTTATCTCTATATTTTTCTCAATTCATGGTTATCATTAGTTGTTAGAAGACTCACACATATTGATTTGCTTGATACCCTTGCCCTATGAGACATGAGAGAGTATCGATCAACCTTCAGTATTATTGAGTTTCTCCTATTCTTTCAATTTATACAGTGAGCACGTTTGTGAATCAGAGTTTGTGAGCTCTCATTAAATTCATTTAAAAAATTTCTTTGCTCTTAGTTTGGAGGCATTTATTTGTGTTGATGGATGAATGCTGAAGCATTTCAATGCTTTTTGGTAAAAAGTATTAGCATTTCATTTATATAATAAATTCATTGAAAATCATATGAGGAGTTGCCCTCTAATGCAGAGGTTGAATTTTAATCAATTCATCCAACTGTTGGTAGTTTGTTTCCTTTATAAAGGGCAAAACAGAGTTATATCTTTGCTTATGGAAGATAATTATTAAGATTTCAAGAAAGGGACAATTATGTTTACCAACAAATTTTTGGCGACTCTACTAGGGACTTGGAACCAAAGATTAGTTCATTTTGTTTCCTCATATTTTTAAGATTTATCTCTATGCAGGAGATTAGCGACTCTGTCAAATCATAATGCAAAATCAAAAGGCTAGAAGATTGGGGAAAAGACCAAATCCCACCATCTTGGAAATTCTTGAGATGGATGATAAAGTGCTGCATGACTTTTGGGATCGCTGTAAGGAAAGCATTTCTCATGCTGTTTAAACCAAACTAAGTATAGCAAATGATCATGCATCTTCTCTTTTATGGAGAAGTCTTTGTGTTAGATTTCACAAGCTCAAAGAGCTGAAAGAGAAGACAAGGCTGCTGAAAGAATATAAAAAAAGGTATCCCAGTTGAAAGAAGAATTAAAATTTGATGATGATGAGGCTACAATCATCTCAGTTTCATCTCTCTCCTACAATTATCTTGTCATGAGTGAGCGAGAAGTTCAACAAGAAACAATTTAGTCTCATGCAAGTGAGACAATGGTAAGTGAGAATAATCAAGACAACATTGGAGAACCTGCAAGATTGAATGAAAAAGGTTTTTTGAGGTCTTTCTCTTACCCGAAAAATAGAAACTTTTAGTTTTGACAATATGGAAAGTTATCTTGTTCCAAAAAGTATAAAGGATGAAAATTTTCAGATTTACGTGCAACCAGAGTATGAAGCTTTCAATCTTATACATGAAGTTGATGAAAATGAATCTTTATGTTTAAAAGCTTGTGATGAGTCCTTTGTAGAATCATTTCATTTTGACAGTAAAGCACTACTATGTCTTCCTAATGAAGATTGTGTTAACAATAAGGTGGAATCATGTCTTGGTAAAGATGTTTCTCATTCTGAAAATCTGATCGAAAAAAAAATTCAGAAGTGAAACAAAATAATGGTCAAACTAATGAAGTGTTGCAGTCCCAAGAACTGTTGGCTAGTTTGGATAGTACTTCTTTTTGTGAAGAAGAGTCATATAGAAGTTATTATCATCCATTGAAGAAGGGATTTCGAGGAGAAGGATTCAGGTATTAATTTATTTCATGCATTAAGTTTGGATAGGAAATTTATAGATTTTATCTCAGTAAAAGATGTTGAAGTTGTTTCAGCTAAGTTGGACCCCATGCATGATGAAGTGTCTCTCAATTTCAAGATTAGTTCAAATACTAAAAATTATTTTAAGAATGATTGTCTTAATAGTTGTGATTGTGAGAATGATGCAGCCTTTTCCCTAGGAATTTCTGAGCATTACTTTTTTCAGCCAGAAATAGAACATTCTTTGAGAAGTATTGTGCAGATGTTTCTAGAAAATTTAGAAGTTCATGATGAAACATGACTTTTTGGGCATGAATGTGTGTTCACAAAGTTCCTGCATATTGTTAGTTTGGTGTTCAGCATTGAAAAAGTTACCAGAAGAGCATGGTTTTGGGTTGCTTCATTTGAGCACAAGCCATTTTTCCGGAAAGGATCCTTCTTCTCCCAACCGATGCATGGTTTTGTGTAAGAAGTTTTTGGCCCCAGTTCTCATGGTGGGATTTTCCTATCTCTATATTTTTGTAAATAATTTTTTGGTGTGATCTAGGTGTAGCTTGTCTTAGTTTTCAGCCTTGGTTTAGTTTGGGTTTTCACATGTTAGTTTTGCCTTGTTTCCTCTTCCCTCATCTACAAGAAGCTCCCTGTGCGCTTTTTTTCTTGACTCTATTGCCCAATGGCTAGGCACTATTATTCTTCTCTCCCAAAAAAATTTTGGATTCTCCTAGTCCTTTACAGTCCTGGTCCCCAATCAAAGCCAATGTTACCCCTATATTTTTGTTCATTTCTAAAGCCTCATAATCAAATCACTTATGGTTAATGTTTTAATGCTAAAGTTTTTATGGCCAAAATCCATGTCGGCTGAGAGATTTTAATTGTTTTATTTTTAGGCTACCCATATACCCAAACAATAAAATCCCAAGTTTTATGTGTCTCATGCAAAAATGATTTCTGGGTTATGCTCTACTCGGCTTATTTGTTCCACAGTTAAAATTTCCCAAGAAATGGAGCTTTCAATAAAAAGTTATGTAGGTTTTTCTATGGCAGCCCAAAAGAACAATTATCATTGAACTTGAACCTTGAACCTTCTTAGGTTCAAAAGGTTCAAGTGGTTCAAAAAAGTTTGAAAGGTTCAAAAAGGTTCAAAGTTCAAATTTTGGGTTTTTGAACTTGAACTTTGAACCTTCTTTGGTCCAAACACCCAGGTTCAAGCATGCAGGTTCAATCCCATAGGTTCAAGCCTATAGGTTCAAGCCTGTAGGTTCAAGCGTGTAGGTTCAGGGTTTGATTTCAGAGGTTCAAATTTAGAGTTTAAAGATTCATCAGATGTAGGTTCAAAGTGTGTGAGTTCAAAAATTTAGAAAGTTAAAAAAATACAATAACATTGGCATGTCTAATGTTTGTAATTTTGAATTTAATCTATAACCATGAATTTTCTGAGACACAAAAATCAGTTTCAGTGCAGGAGGAATAACTATCAATTGCACTGTTGGATCATGCTGCATTTTTAAGATGTTTTAGAAAACCTGGTTTTCTAAATCCTCACTAGAGTGATCAGAAACATATTATGGTCTTCAAAAGTTATTAATCTCTGAGTGAGGGTCTATAAACATTCTGAGATAAAAAATTTGAAGATCTAAAAAAAAAGGGAAAAAAAGTTATCAGGAAGATGATAAAAGATAAAAGAAAAGATTAATTAATAATATTTTCAAGAATCAGTTATTGATAACTGAAAGTCTCTTTAAAAAGGAGAGAGATTATATATATTGAGAAAAGAAAAGAAAGGTTCCGAAAAACTATGATTTTTCGTGCAGTAGATAATATTTTATTTTTTCTATGAATTGTCTGAAAACAAAATGGCTAATTATCAATAAAGTGCTATGTAATGCAGTCTTTGAATCTGTGTGTTTGAAGATTAGTAATCTTTCTTGAGAAATTTCTATAGGCATGATATCATTCTATGATCAGTTATCTTTGTGTTTTTTTCAATTCATGGTTATCATTAGTTGTTAGAAGACTTGTGCATATTGATTTGCTTGATCCCCCTTGCCTTGTGAGGTATGAGAGAGTATCATTTAGCCTTCAGTATTGTTGTGCTTCTACTATGCTTTGAATTTATACAGTGAGCATGTTTGTGAATCAGAGTCTGTGAGCTCTCATTAAATTCATTTAAAAAATTTCTTTGCTCTTAGTTTGGAGGCATTTATTTGTGTTGATGGATGAATGCTGGAGCCTTTCAATGCTTTCTGGTAAAAAGTATTTGCATTTCATTTATATAATAAATTCATTGCTAATCATATGAGGAGCTACCCTCTAATGCAGAGGTTGAATTTTAATCATTTCATTCAACTATTGGTAGTTTGTTTCCTTTATAAAGGGCAAAACAAAGTTATATCTTTGCTTAAGGAAGATAATTATTAAGATTTCAGGAAAAGGACAAATCCTTTTACCAACAATGAGTGATCGAGCATTCAAGAGAATTCAAGCATTCCTTTCCAGCATTGAGCATTCTCAAGTCTCCCTTCAAGGTTAGGTGTTGCATTCAAGTCATGGATTCAACCATTGAAGAGGAGATTGATTACAACATTCAATTCCACACAAGCATTTCTATCAACATTGCTACCACAACCTCCCTTGAGGTAATTTACAATTCAGTCTTTCATTTACATCTACTTGCAAGTACTTTCATTCATTACTTGGTTAATTCCAAAATTGGGGTTTGACCTAAAGGCAAACCCCCAATCCCAACTCATTTTCCTCTCATTTCTATGTGTAGGTTGTAAGCGCATAGTTGTACTTTCAGATTCGGGCTCCATTTAGAGAGGCAGAAAAACCCTTATCATTTCACAGATTTTTTGGAGGACCGTGTACATTCCTGCCATGGTCTGGGCAACTTTTCCTCAAATTCGCATGGTGACTTCATTTTGACATATTATTGCTAGATCCAGGTGCACAACTTCATCCCATATTCCGATCTCAAGTTATAATCAGTTCTTTGTCACTTTTGCACTACATAGCTCAATCAATTCCTTTCCATTTCAAATAAGGAAGAGGGGATCAACTCATCAATCCCATTTGATTCAGAATTCAATCTATCATCTTCTTGTAGACAGATTGAATCTAGTGAATCCTCCTCTCCTCTTCCAAATGTAATTTGGTGAAAAGTGTTTGAAGGGTAATCAATAGTGAAACTCTCATCTATCTTTGAGGGAAAGGGTAGTTTTCCTCTTGATCTTTTCATTCACAATTTCCCCACATTACAAATATATAATATATTAAGTATACATATACATACATATGTGTGTATGGATGTGTATTGGCTCCCTCTCTCCCCCTCTCAAGAACGTACAGGTTTTCTCTCTCTCTCTCTCTCTCTCTCTCTCTCGCTCTCTCTCTCTCTCTTGATCTACCTCTCTCTCCCTCTCTCCCCTTCTCCCTTCCTCCATTCCTCCATACCCCATCCCTCTCTCTCCTCTTCTCTCCCTTCCCACTCTTTCTCTCTCCCTACCCCCTTTATCTCCCTTACTTTATATTGTTGTATTGCAATTAGGTCTGCCATGTAGTGGCCACCATTTGGATGAACAGTAGACCTAATAATCCCAAGGTCTATAGATTGAGCTCGTGAGGCTATGATTTCCTTGATAGACTTAGTATTTGACTTAGTGTACAAAGCACATTGTGCATCTTCCCTCTCTCTCCTTGTCTCCCCTTCTCCCTTCCTCCATACCCTATCCCTCTCTCTCTTCTTCTCTCCCTCTCTCTCCTCTTCTCTCCCTCCCTCCCTCGCTCTCTCTCTCTCTCTCTCTCTCTCCCCCCTATCTCTCTCCCCTTCTCCCTTTCTCCATACCCTATCCCTCTCTCTTCTTCTCTCCCTCCCCTCTTTCTCTATCCCACTCCCCCCTCTATGTGTGTGTGTGTGTGTGTCTATGTGTGTGTGTATCTCTCTCCCTCTCTCCCTCTTCCTCTCCCTCTCTCTTTCCCTCCCTCTCTCTCTCTCTCTCTCTCTCCCTCTCTCTCTCTACCTCGATCTCACTGTCTCCCCTTCTCCCTTCAACCATACACCATCCCTCTCTCTCTTCCTCTCTCCCTCTCTCCCCATCTCCCTCTCCCTCTCTCCCTCCCCTCTTTCTCTATCCCACTCCCCCCTCTATGTGTGTGTGTGTGTGTGTCTATGTGTGTGTGTATCTCTCTCCCTCTCTCCCTCTTCCTCTCACTCTCTCTTTCCCTCTCTCTCTCTCTCTCTCTCTCTCTCTCTCTCTCTCCCTCTCTCTCTCTCTACCTCGATCTCACTGTCTCCCCTTCTCCCTTCCACCATACACCATCCCTCTCTCTCTTCCTCTCTCCCTCTCTCCCCATCTCCCTCTCCCTCTCTCCCTCTCTCCCTCTGCATCTCCCACCCCCTCTCTCTCCCTCTCTCCCTCTCTCCCTCTCTCTCCCTTCATTTTCCTTCACATTTTCTTTACTACAAATAGTACGTACGGGGTACTGATCCTATTAGTTCACTACCCTGCCATAAGTTTTTTAAGGCCTACGAGTGCATATGCGGTATTTAAGAGTTCTAAGCACGTACAGGGTGAAAGAAATATATCATTGGGCTTGCCAACATTTTAGGGATTAATAGCACGTATGCAGTACTTAGACATAGTTTTATTTTCCCAAGAGCCTCAATGACCTCAAAAGAAGTTTGTGAGGTCATTGAAGGCCCCACTGCAATTGTGTCTACACTTGTATCACTTTTTTATACATAGAAGTAAGTGAAGTTTTTGTTTTTGCATGATTTCAAATGATTGAATTGTTGTTCTTATTAGTTTTGTCAATATTATTGTAATTGTTTAATAGTTTTGATTCAAAAAAATAATGATAAGATGTATATTTATGGTTATTTGATTGTTTATGAACTTTTGTTTACATATATATGTAATATGATTCTATTTAGTGATGGTTGCGCCCATAAAAGGATATGAAAATCACATTAAAACCTTTCCTGGGAATTGGGCATTCCAACAGGTGATCAATATCTCTCTTCTATAGACGTTCATTTACTTGTCAAACCAAGGGACGTATACTTTAAATGGCGCAGCAAAATATATGCACTAGGAACTTATTTTGGTCAAATCCTAGCGGAAATACATACTGAAAAGAAATCCTACCTACGCTACAGGAAGGTAATATGAAGCTTTTTAACTCAACTATGATTTGATTACAACAGAAACCATAATAACTAGAACTGAAACACAAACTATGAACTGGCCTTATGCTGTAGAAACAAACACAGTGATGGATTCCTTGTGCTGCAGGAGCAATGTAAAGCTGAGTTTGTATAAAAACTTTAAAGATGAAAGAAAACTGAAGCTTAACAGGAAAGAACAACTAACTAACTAGCTACAAATACCTACTAAGTGGGCCCCCTTAGCAAGCATCTCCTGATTATGCAAATATGAAACTCAGAACTTCATTGAACTTTATTCATAAAAACATAATGATATACATTGCTTTGTTGATATGGAAACTAACAACAAACTTTGCTTCTAGTTAAACAGATTCTGTCTTTCATTATCATCTTGATTCTTACATATTACATCTACTATTCTCATTCTATCCTTCTCTCGTGCAGGAGGAGAAGCTTTATTTAAAAACAGGGGAGCAACTAACTAACTAACTCCATAAAAGAAAGACGTGGAAGTAAAAACATATCCTCGAATCAAGGAACAAACTTCATAAATGAGTTTATGCGTTCAACCCGATCAGAGAGAATCTAGCACTCCACTCTTTGTCATTAAAATTCTTTCCCATGATTCAGTCAAAGAGTCTTTGCTGGAGCTTCCTCAAAGTCGTGCAGGAAATGGACTTTACTGCAAGGTCGAGATTGGCTGCGCTTGACTCGATCATTCTTCAACAACTTGCGAAACAAAAGGTAACAGGCAACAGAAAAGGCGTATGGCACATACACGATATCCATTCATTAATCACACATTTTAGATTTATTTCATCATTCAAAAACTGTATACGATATACTAGTCATTTTAGGGAGTCAACGAGGCAATAAATGCAATCAAGTTAATCACAAAGAGCTGCAGGAATATAAAAGTTTCTTGCTACAGGATATTCCAAAAAGGTTTCACAAAGTCTGAACATCCATGAAATAACAAAAGTAAAGGCATTTAAAAGTTTTATCAAAACATCCAAATTATGAGCATTTTTTAAGCTCATCACTGCCCCCTACTTAGCCCAATGCTGGTCCTCCAGCATTAACTTTCCTGGTGGTTTCTCTAAAGTCGGTGGCTGCTACATGACTCTGAAATGGATTTTTAAACTTGTAATAAAATCCTTTGAAATTCCGGCATTTTTCATACCTTTGGTCTTCTGATTCATTGTTGAGTTTTGTAGCTGGTGAGGATAAAGTGGCCACATTAGCACAGGACATCTGAATGTCAGTGGCAACCACAGTTCAAATCTTGTTTGAAGTCCCAATTGAATATATCTACTGGTTCGTTTGAGAGCTGCTGTGAAATTTAAGGGACTATGCGGTTCTGATTTTCTTAACCCAACAGTTAACTTTTCCCATCTTTTCTCACTTCTGGAGAATGCCAATTTCCAAAATGAATATTGTTGTGCCTGGAATTCATCATATACCTGTTTTCTGATATCAAATATTTTCCCTCTTGCTAAAACATTATTAACTCCATATGTTAGAGAAAACTAATCTTTCAACATTGCATAAGGATTTGAACTGTGAGATCGTAATGGAACAGGCTCTGTTTTCTCAACTTCCTCATATGTTTCCCATTGCCTACCATAATTTGCCTCATTTGCTGCCCATGACATAAATGCTCTTAAATGAACATCACCAATATAAAGAAGAGGATTCCATTCTGTTTCAAATGGTATTAAAAAGCCATGCAAATAGAATTCCCAGAGAGAATTTCTTAACCAGTTAGGGGCTGCCTGGTATGCTTCATAGAAGTCTTTGGCATTATGAATTATAGGATCTTGGTTTCTGGAAATTCTCATTAATTGGAACCATAAAAACTGTTCTTTAAGGCACA
This sequence comes from Cryptomeria japonica, assembly GCF_030272615.1. Classification (NCBI taxonomy): domain Eukaryota; kingdom Viridiplantae; phylum Streptophyta; class Pinopsida; order Cupressales; family Cupressaceae; genus Cryptomeria; species Cryptomeria japonica. The sequence goes on along the minus strand of NC_081408.1, from coordinate 117,101,108 downwards.
GAGCATAAACTCTGGGTGGGGGTCTACATTCCATAATTTGGCCAGTTACTTTCAACATTTCGTTTGTTTTTGCTTTCAGCTCAGCAATTTCTTGCTTCTGACTTTCAATTTTCTTATTTAATTTCTTCTTTTCTATTTCCCATAGACTTTGCTGCATGACAGTTTGGGCTATGTATCGGAAAGTCAGGGTTTGCAATGTAACTATTTCCCAATTAGTTTTAACATATTCTCGAAATTCCATTAAAAATATTTTCTTGTACACAACAATGGCTTTGCAAACTTCAGGATGAGATACAACTTCATTAGGCACATTTGATTGTTTAGCCTGTTCTTCCTCTTGCTGTAAGATAAATTCTTCTTGTTCTTGTGGTGGAGAAGCCTGTGCTTCCTCCAAAAATTGCATAGCAGCAGTAGCCAAATCATCAAGATTTGGTAACCCTTGCTCATTATGCCCTGTTTCCTTTGTCTCAACTTGTTCCACTTCAGGAACGATCAAACTCTGGGCAGCATTTTCGGACACATTCTGAGAAACATTAAATTCAGACTCAACAGATTCTTCTGAAATTACAATCACCTCTGGTTGTGATGAAGCAGGGGAGGTCTTATATGGTTTCCTTGTGGAAACCCTTCTTGGCACTGATGCGGCTGCAGGAGGTGTTCTAGTGGTTTTCCTTTTCTTTGTTTGCTTAGAGGGCTTTGCCCTACTAGAGGATGACGGTGAACTAGAAATAGCAATAGGCATTTCTCTAGGAGAAACAGCTGCAGGGGAAGGTGCTGCAGGAGAAGGGCATTGCCTTTTCCGAGAACGACGGTCAGATTCAGGGGACCCTTCTGCCTTTGCTTTTCCTTTCTCACTCCTAGTGGCAGACCTAGTTTGAATCCTAGCAGAGGATTCGGGTACGAAAGCTCAGGACCAGGTGCTACAGGAGTAGATGACCCTTGCCCTGTTTTACTGGTAGATGGACTTTCTTTCTTCTTTTTCTGAGGCCGTGGGGTAAGTACCCTAGGAGGTTGTGGAATTTGCAAACTCTTTTGGGCAACAAATTGTTGCCAGGAGAGAGATGAGACATCTCTTAAAGAGCGTTCAATCAGTAATTTAATAAGGCCATGATGAGTGACAGAATTATCTTTCCCTTGTTGAGTTCCGTGGGCATTGTGTTCTAAAAATTTTAACAAGAAATTTGGAACATTTATAGCTAACCCATGCCTCATATGGCTCAATAATTTGAAATGATGAGAATGCAAATAGGAAAAATGACCTTCACAGGTCAAATACCTGATTATGTAAATAGCATACTCTGAATAAGGAGGAGGCAACAATACACGCTTGCATCCCTACTTGGAGACTTCCAGAGGTCCATCAATAAGCATTGAAAACTTGGCCCTTGCTGCTGCAGCGTCTGAAGAAAAGTTTTCTCCAATGGCTGGAAGCCCAGTTACTTCTGCAATTTTGCTTTCAGTTGCAACAACCGTTAGACCCCATATGGTGGCTTCCCCTTCAGAAAGGGTTCTCAGAAATTCTGCAGCAGCCTCCTCATTAAAATCATTTAAGCTCAAAAAATAATTTAACCATCCACAGAGGCTAAATGCATGGACTGTTTGCGGATTTTGCAATAATGTTTCATGAGCTGTAGGCTCATGTCGCACCAACTGACCACCCATGTTTGCAGTTTTCCTACAGCTGAACTCAATTCTTTGGTGAAGATTCAAATTCACTGCTTCCCTTCTGTTCTGGTTTTTTCGTGTCGTCACATTACTTTCTTTCTTTTCCAAAAATAAACTTTTTAGAACAAGCAGTCTTAATCATGATTATGCAATAAAGAAAGACATGCGACCATAGTTGGAAAGTACCCAAAAAAAAGTATTAAAGAAGATTATTTTGCAGTTATGGCAGCGACGAAAAGACAGGTTTCAAAAGATGGATTACCCCGCCCCCTACTTAAAATATGACATGTGTCCTCACATGTCACAAAGAACAGGCAAAAGTTCAGGCAATAATGACCAGTACATGCATATCAGAAAATGAATTGAATGAAATAAATCAAATATGCGATAAGAAAAGATATGGTGTACCTTTGATAATTGCACGTACGTGTGAAGAAATATGACGGCAGCTGCATGGATTGACAAGTGGGAAAGATATTTTAATTAAGCTTGATGTGGATGGATGACGTGGATGGGTGAAATGGATGGATGAAATGAACAAATGAATTGAATGGACGGAAGTGAAAGAAGTGAAATGGAGGCGATAAATGAGAATGGAAAAAGGGGTTTCCTTTTTGTAAAAAGAAAACCTTTATTATGGGCATGCTTTTTGAAAATTACAGTGACACTGCAGGAGAAAGGTAAAAGCCTTCAGCTGCAAGAAGAGTAGCGGGAGGAACCTGAACAAACTGTTGCATGAGTTCTTCCTTGGAGACTGGTTTGTGGTATAACCGGAGTCGGTGGCCATTCACTAACAATTTGAAGCGGACTGGGTCTATTGTTACCAGCTATACAGCTCCATTATCGAACACATTTTCAACTTCATAAGGGCCAAGCCAACGTGTGGTGAGCTTTCCTTAGTTTTCTTGATATCTAGAATCATATAACAAAGCCCAATCTCCAGTAGAAAATTTTCTGATTTTGATGTGCTGATCATGCCATTTTTTCCTTTGCTGTTGGATTGCTTCTGTATGCTGCAAGGCAGCTTTTCTCATTTCATCCAAAGCATTTAGCTGTAGGAGACGGTCCTTCTGTGCTTCAGATATGTCTATATTGAGTTCAAGAGCTGTCCTCAAAGTTTTTTGTTCAAATTCTATGGGTAACATGGCTGTTTTCCCATAAAGCAGCTCAAAAGGTGTAAACCCAGTTGTTGTTTTCCATGTAATTCTGTAAGCCCAAACTGCTTCAGGAAGTCTATTGCTCCAATCTTTTCTATGTATCTGTACTATCTTTGTGAGGATCACCTCAATTTCTCTATTTGTTACTTCTACCTGACCATTGGCTTGAGGGTGATAAGGGCTGGACTTCCTATGTTTGATTTTATATTCAGTCATTAGTGCTGTGATCAGATTAGATGTAAACTGAGCTCCTTGATTGGTTACAAGCTCTCTGGGAACCCCAAATCTTGTGAAAATTTGTTCATATAGAAACTTAGCAACTTTGTTATCTCGAGCATGAGCCATAGCTGTTACCTCAACCCATTTTGTTACATAGTCCGTGCAAACTAGAATGTATGACTTTCCATTGGATGGTGGATCAATTGGTCCTACAAAATCCATCCCCCATTTATCAAAAGGGGTGACTATTATCTGTGGATGTAGTGGCATTTCATCGGATTTAGTTGGTCTTCCCATACGCTGACATTTGTCACATTTTCTTGTATAGGCCACAGCATCCTTATGTAATGTTGGCCAGTAGTACCCTGTTGTAAGAACTTTCATTGATGTTCTTTTTGCTGCAAAATGTCTTCCACATGGTTCATCATGGCAAGCATGCATTATGTCATAAGTTTCATCTTCTCTTACACATCTTCGCATTACCTGATCAGCTCTAGTATAAAACAAACTATTTGCAATCCAAGAAAAGTTAAAACTTTTCTCTATTAATAACTTCTTTTCTTTTGGAGAAAAGTAGTCTGGTATTTTGTTCGCTGCTAGATAATTGGCAATGTCTGCATACCAGGGTATATGTGCAGTGATGGAAAACAAGTGTTCATCTGGGAACCTATCATCAATGATCTCATGTTCAACAGGTGCAGCTAATTGGAGTCTTGATAAAAAGTCAGCTACAACATTAGCTCTCCCTGGTTTGTCAATTATAGAAATGTCAAATTCTTGTAACAACAGGAGCCATCGTGCCAACCTACCAGAAATGGCCAGTTTGTTCATCAGATATTTGATTGTTGCATGGTCAGTATGGACGAATATCTGATAACTTGTGACATAATGTCTAAATTTATTCAAAGCATATACTACTGCAAGCAACTCCTTTTCTGTGACAGTATAATTGAGCTCAGGACCTTGAAGGTTCTTGCTGATAAAGTAAATAGCATGTTCACCTGAATTTTCTTTTTGATTCAGAACTGCTCCTATGCCAAAGTCAGAAGCATCAGCATGTATGTGAAAAGGCAAAGTCCATTTTGGACCTTGAAGAACAGGGGCTTTAGTAAGCAAGTCTTTTAATTGTAGGAAGGATTTTTCACAGGCCTTTGTCCACTCAAATTGGGAATCCTTTGTTAACAAAGCATAAAGTGGACTGGCAATTTTACTGAAGTCTTTTATAAACCTTCTATAATACCCTGCATGACCAAGAAAACTTCTGACATCTTTATGTTTTACAGGAGTTTGTAAATTCTGAATTACTTCAATTTTAGCAGGGTCAACTTGAATTCCATTTTTTGAAACATGATGACCTAGAACAATACCTTCTTCCATCATTAGAAAACATTTCTTACTGTTTAGAGACAAATTTTGCTCTTTACATCTTTTCAATACTTTTTCTAAATTTACTAGTGCTTCTTCAAATGTGACTCCATAAGCAGTGAAATCATCCATGTAAATCTCCATACATTCATGAGATATATCAGCAAAGATACTAATTACTGCTCTTTGAAATGTTGCTGGCGCATTGCATAAGCCAAAAGGCAAGACCGAATAAGCAAATGTTCCCCATGGACAGGTAAAAGTGGTCTTATCTTGATCTTCAGGGGCTATTTTTATCTGATTGTATCCACTGTAACCATCCAAAAAGGAAAAATATTTTTTGCCAGACAGTGAGTCTAGTACTTGATCTACAAAAGGTAGTGGAAAGTGATCTTTTTTAGTGGCACTGTTCAATTCTCTGTAATCTACACATACTCTCTATTTTCCACCTTTCTTGGGAACAATAACTAAGAGAGAAACCCATTGACTGTCAGAGATTGGATAAATAAAGCCAGCATCAAGCAATTTTTGAAGTTCACTTTTAACTATTTCCCTAAGCGCTGGATTTACTCTTCTTTGAGGTTGTCTAATTGGTGAACAATCTTCTTTGATATATATCCTATGAGTACAAACTCGAGGATCTATTCCTTGCATGTCCCCATATTCCCATGCAAAAGCTTTATGATGTTCTTGTAGCATTTTTAATAGATTAGCTTGTTGAGAGTGTGACAACTTATTATTGATATTCAAACAATGACCTTGAGACAATTCTATCTGCTCCGTGAGATCATTCATAGAGTCTACAAGTAATTTTTGTATCTCCTGTGGAAGCAAATTATGAAAAATCACTGGAATTTTAGGCAGTGGATTTTCAGAATCTGGTTGCTACAGGAAATATTGTAAATGAATATCATTTGGATCAGGTGAACCTTCTTTATCAGAGTTGTTTTGTAGAATTTGAAACAATAAGGCATCTTCACTCTGAAGTTGTGAGAATGGGTCATTTTGAATCATCATCAATTTAGCCAAGGAATTGGTTTCTTCAATTTTCTCCCCCACATCTGGCCAAACAGGTTGGGACAAATCTGGCTGAGGTCTAGCAGGAGGATACAGAGCCAATTTCTTTGTGGACTACCCATCAGAAATACTCATATCTCCATAACGACATCCTATAAAAGCATCGGCAGTTGCTAACCATGGTCTACCAAGAATAACTGGATACCCTCCTAAAGTTGCTTTAACTGATAATATTGTGAAATCAGCAGGGTACTCCCAAGATTCAAGAATGACAATTACATCTTCTACAATCCCATCAGGCTTAACTGTAGAACTGTCTGCAAGCTGCAAGACTGTGGGTGTAAACCTAATGTTTGAAATGTTTAGGGAGTCCATAGTATGCTTTGTCATTACATTAATGGCAGCACCTAAATCAATCAAAACATTTTTTACAACTTGGCCATTTACATTTATCTATACTACAGGACTTCCAGGGTCAATATACTTTGGCATAACTACATTTCCCAACATTATATCAGCCAATTTTCCTAAGACATGAATTGTTTGAGGGTCCTTTTTCTTTCATCCAGGCTTCTTTAAACAGGCTTCTTTAATAGCTTTTCCAAAAATAGGAATATCCTTAATAGCCTGAAATAAAGGAATTTGAATCTGCATATTTTTGAGTTGATCCAAAATGTCAAAAGTGGGTTGTTCCATGGGTTTATATGCAGTATTTTGCAACCTCTGAGGAAAAGGTGGGTTATCTTGATTTTGTAGAATAGGCTCCTTAGTTACGGTATCTGTTATTGGCATGTGCTCAGTAGGAACAACAAGTGTAGTAGGTTCTTCATGGGAAGGATCTGATATTTCAGTAATCCGAGGCGGTTTTGGAGTAGGTAAAGTAGTGCCAGACCTCAAATAGATATCATTAATGTTTAAGGCATAAGCTTGATATTGGTTGGCTTCGGCAAGATATGCAGGCTGCTGAGGTTTATTATTGGGGTTGGGCATTGGCTGGGCAGGCATAGGCGTTTGTTTCGGAGGTCCAGGATTTGTGGCAGTTACTGCAGGAGGCGGCATAAGGGCTTGTGGTTGCGGGTGTGGAAGCTGCAGGAATCCAAAGGATTGGTTTTGCCATTGTTGAGGGCCTCTCCATTGAGAATTTTGCTGCCAATTTCCTGAAGGTGGGGTCCATTGCCCCTGTGGCTACTACCATTCCCCTTGAGGGGGTTGCCATTGCTGGTTCTGATAATTAGGCCAATTTGGTTGAGGTGGGTTCCAGGATGGTGGTGGTCCATATGCATGTTGCCATTGATTATTATATCCAGAATAAGAATTACCAAAAGTTAAAGGGTCTTGAGGCATACCTTGTCTCTGGGCCCATGGTCTCCTTTGTGCAACAAAGAACACGTGATCATCATCTCCTTCTACTAGCTTAAAGTCAGTAGGTAGTTGTTTAGCTTCCAAATTAGCCACCATCTTGCATCTGCAGTCACGTTTTTTTGGTCTGCAATATGGACAAAACTCGATCAAAACTGCGTCAGCCTCCTCATGTTTCTTTCGAGCTTGCATAGTGTCTAGTTGCATAGCCATATTATTAATGATGTCTTACTTGAAGTCAGATAGCAAATTTGTTATCTCTATTCGGGAAACTCCACCAGAAGAAGACTTCCCTATTGTAGCATGATGACCTCTACCTTTCTTAACTATTGCTCGAGAGTAGTTAAGACATATTTTCTTTATATCATCCCAAGGCACCTGGGCTATATCACCTCCTCCTATCAGGTCCAAGGCATCTATACAAGTATCACTAATTCCCTTTAGAAACAGTAGTTTCTGAGAGTCCTCGTTGAGAGTATGGTTTGAGTTCCTCTGTAGTGCAAACAAGAATCTGGAAATGTAATCTTCCAGACTTTCATCCTCCTTCTGCTGAATTCAGAATATATCATCACCCTTGCTGGTGCTCTTACAATATTCCTTATATTTTTCAAAGAATTTTGTCTGCATGACCTCCCAACTATCAACTACACCTCTTCCCAGACTCATGAACCATCTGAGAGCTCCTTCCTTCAAGGTGGAAGGAAATAACTTCAATTTATGAGCGTCTGTGGTGTAGTCATAACTGTGACAGAGGACATCAAATTCAAACAGAAAGTTTTCTGGGTCCTCTGTAACCAGGCCATCAAAATTTGGGAGCAAAGAAGAGGGAATGTTTTTAAGATTGTCAGTATCTCCCTAGGGAACAATAGGAAACTCAAATGCAGGAGGCGGATTATTGGGTTGATTATTTGCCATGTTTGATTGCTGGAATAACAGAGCGAATGGATTTTCCTCAGGTTCGTTGTCAGCTGGGTCAAATGGTAGTTCAATAAATAGATTTTCAGGGATGAACCTTCCCAGTGCGTCTCTTCTTCTTCTATGCATGCAATATAATGAATAGTGGCTTGAAAAATCTAGGAAATTTTACTAACAACCTAAACTAATGCCAAAAATGACTTCTGATAAACTCCTAGCGAGACGCCATCCCTGGCAACGGTGCCAAAAATGATGGTCGCACCCACAAAAGGATATGAAAATCACAGTAAAACCTTTCCTGGGAATTGGGCATTCTAACAGGTGATCAATATCTCTCTTCTGTAGACGTTCATTTACTTGTCAAACCAGGGGACGTATACTTTAAATGGTGCAACAAAATATATGCACTAGGAACTTATTTTGGTCAAATCCTAACGGAAATACATACTGAAAAGAAATCCTACCTACGCTACAGGAAGGTAATATGAAGCTTTTTAACTCAACTATGATTTGATTACAATAGAAACCATAATAACTACAACTGAAACACAAACTATGAACTGGCCTTATGCTGCAGGAACAGACACAGTGATGGATTCCTTGTGCTGCAGGAGCAATGTAAAGCTGAGTTTGTATAAAAACTTTAAAGATGAAAGCAAACTGAAGCTTAACAGGAAAGAACAACTAACTAACTAGCTACAGATACCTACTAAGTGGGCCCCCTTAGCAAGCATCTCCTGATTACGCAAATATGAAACTCAGAACTTCATTGAACTTTATTCATAAAAACAGAATGATATACATTGCTTTGTTGATATGGAAACTAACAACAAACTTTGCTTCTGGTTAAACAGATTCTGTCTTTCATTATCATCTTAATTCTTACATGACATCTACTATTCTCATTCTATCCTTCTCTCGCGCAGGAGGAGAAGCTTTATTTAAAAACAGGGGAGCAACTAACTAACTAACTCCATAAAAGAAAGACGTGGAAGTAAAAACATATCCTCAAATCAAGGAACAAACTTCATAAATGAGTTTATGCATTCAACCCGATCAGAGAGAATCTAGCACTCCACTCTTTGTCATTAAAATTCTTTCCCATGATTCAGTCAAAGAGTGTTTGCCGGAGCTTCCTCGAAGTCGTGCAGGAAATGGACTTTACTGCAAGGCCGAGATTGGCTGCGCTTGACTCGATCATTCTTCAACAACCTGCGAAACAAAAGGTAACAGGCAACAGAAAAGGTGTATGGCACATACACGATATCCATTCATTAATCACACATTTTAGATTTATTTCATCATTCAAAAACTGTATACGATATACCAGTCATTTTAGGGAGTCAACGGGGCAATAAATGCAATCAAGTTAATCAGAAAGAGCTGCAGGAATATAAAAGTTTCTTCCTATAGGATATCCCAAAAAGGTTTCACAAAGTCTGAACATCCATGAAATAACAAAAGTAAAGGCATTTAAAAGTTTTATCAAAACATCCAAATTATGAGCATTTTTTAAGCTCATCATTTAGGACAACTAATATCAACCATGGGAAAGAACAATGAGAGGCTGAAAAGGAAAGACAAAGGTAGCGTATGAATAAATTACATGACATAAGAATAATGGGACAAGAAGCTATGTCATCCTCAACATCTCAATTCGATTTACCAAATGAACATAATGCACCTAATGTAATTGAAGAAGAGACATTTGATTTACCATATGAACCTAATACAATTGAAGAAGAGACCAAATTGAATAATCAATTAAATGATGAACATACACCCGTTCTATTTGATGAATTGAATGTAGACAATGCACTGATGTTAATACCTCCTAGAATCATTCATAGGAAATCAAAGTATCTAATTGACATTGATGAGAATATACTGAAGCCAATGCCCAATAAAATGAATGAATGAACTTGTAGGAGAATGGTTAAAAGAATATGACAATACTATTTTGAAAACTTAAATCAAATTGCAAGATGTCAATTAATTGTTCAAATGATTAAAAATATGAATATTAGAGAGACAATGAAAATTCTAGGCCGAAAATCATCTGAAAGTAATAGCGAAAGAACTATTGTGAGAAATCTATTTAATGCATATCAAGCTATTGGTTCAAAATCCTGTACTAAAGATTCTAATGTTACTCGATGTGTCATTACATCAACCATAATGAGCAAGAAAATAAAAAAAGATCATTTGATAAGAAAAAAGAAGTAAGTCATTAAACGTTAGTAGAACAACATAAAGTAAAGCATTACAGAGGTGAGGGGCTATTATAGATTAAATGTACAATTAATACAATGTACTAACATAAATACATCAAAAACACTTGAAAGCTATAATATAGAGAACAATGACGTACCGGTGCCTGAGATACTTCTCCAATGGACTAAGGATGGCTCACCATCGATGGAGAAACTATCGCTATTACCTATACAGAAAAAGATCAAAGATTAAATATAATTAATATAATGATAAGTATTGTAGGTTAAAAACAATTAATGTAATATATCAATTAAAAGTGTACCAGATCCTGAGATGCTTCTCTAGTTCATAGAGGAGGGCTCGCCATTGACGAAGCACCTATGGATATTTTCTCTATGAAAAAATTATAAGATTATAATTTATCACAAGCTCACATATACACGTGCATATAATCATGAAATCAAAAAAGTAAAGTAGAGATGCATACCTCCGCCCTCTCTCGATCCATGGGTGAATCAAGTGCATTCAACAAATCCACATAGATCAATGGCCATTGTACATGTAAAATAGACAAAAAACATTAATCAATCTATAAATCCCAACTAAGACAATTTCAACATCTTCAAACAATTGTACAGCTAAAAATTTGTTCAGTTACCTTCTTTCCACATTTTGGCGTCTTCAAAAAATTATTTTGCTTAGGACGAGGCCTAGACGCAGAGGGGATACCCTAAAAAAATAAAATTAACATAAGATATTAGTATAGATAATATATTAAACATAATTTTAAAAATCTAAAATTAAATGACTTGCATATTCCATCAAAACAATACATAAAAAAGGGTGTACAAAATATGATACTGTATAGCCTTGTAGGCCAAAATCGATCGCTGAGAGCATGCTGTCATCAATCTGGGACATTTGGTACCCCAATCAAGACCTACAAACCAAAAATTGGACCAATCATTAAAGATAGTTAGTATATCTTGTATTTTTTTTGAATTCAAAGTCTACTATTCTATTTTAACATGTTATAAAATTTATACCTTAGGCATCGAAGTTGCAGCTATAGTAACTATGGGAGGAGTATGGGATACTGCTGCTGCATCTTAAAATGCATATTATTTGTATTAATTTAAATTCATGTATAAATGAAAATTCATTTATGTAATTACAAATTTAACGTGACTGATAACTAAAATGTTATGAATTCAAATCAACACACCTGTGTATGCGGCTGGTGGCCAAACAACATGTACATCAACTCCTCTATCAGTGCCACATCCTCAACTATGTAGGTCTAACATCTACTCCCACAAATCGTGTACGAATGAGATGTGGATCCATTTGTAGCGACATCGTCATCTGTCCCTCAGCATATCCCTGAGAAACTGACACTCACATGCTGAATGGACTCTTTGTCACCACCTGGAGCAACTAATGGCTCATCATCCAGTACAAGAGGGTGTGCTAATTGTGTCCCATGCTGGATGATAGCACCAGTCAATGTTTTGGCCGCCTAAATAGTCTATAGCTCAATCGAATCTTTCAGCTCTACTAGGACAACTTGATGCACCTTGGGTTTGGGTGATAGGGGGAGCGACTCTCTGGGGCTAATCACCTATGGGCTCCAGGTCTATCTTGGGCAGAATCGCCACCTCTACCATGAAACTCTCTCATGTCAAAATAGTTTGCCCACACATTGAGGACAAACTCATAGTATAATTTTCTCAAAAAATAAAATAACACCTCATAATTATTACAAGGTGGATCATCAAAGGTCATCCACCACCTTGGCCAAAAAAGTTTTTTCATCTGCACATTGGCACACCAATGTATGGGAAACCTTTTTGCATTAAGAGGTAACGACTGACCAGTTTTAGGATGAACAAAAAGGGCACATATTTTTTTTTTACTAATATTTTTACTTTTCACTCCCTTGTATGATAACCCACTAGCATAGTATTGACAACACATATCCCTAAATTTTCCTCATTTTGTAATTTGTGTGGAAATGGTTGTGGCACCACTAGCCAATGTTTCTAGGCTAGTGGTGAGGGATTTATGATGATCAAGCTTAGATGTTTTTAATTTATTAATCAGTCTATTTATTTTAGACATGTTTTGCCCTAACTGATTAATCAATTGCTCTTGTGTTTCAGGTGTACGGTCAAAAGGAGGAACTGGAGGTGTATCTTGTGGGTTTTGTTCGAGGTTTTCAGGAGGTGCATCGTGTTGTTGTTGTGGATTATAAGAATCTGGTTGTTGAAAAAAAAAAAAAAAACCTAATCAAAATAAACAAAATTAAATATAAAATGTAAATTTTTTTGAATAAATGAGAAAGAAAGACAAAAATTAAGAAAAACTAACCTTGATCCATAGCGTTTGGTGGAGAAATGTGGCAGCGCGTTCGGGGTTTTATGGAGAAAATAGAGGAAAAAATGTTGCAGTCACAAGGAAAATAAGACCAAGTCATTTTTTTAAAAACTTTTTTTGACAGGTATTGCGAACGCGGTTTTTTAGGACTTATAACCGCATACACACTCACTTTCCTAAAAACACTATGTACGCGCTCACTTTCCTAAAAACACTGCATACATAGTATCTTTCTTTAGGCTCAGGAACAACAGACCTAAGCTTGTACATGGTGATTTCAAATTATATATATATATTTTAATATTAAAAAAAATGCTTAAATAATCATTTGTTGGGCCCCATGAAATTCTAGGAGGGGAGGTGGCGTGGGTTAATCCCCACAGCCGTGGGCTCCCACTGTTGTGGGAGAAGCCATGATAGTGGCTTCTGATAGCCGTGGGTCCCCACTGATGTGGGTTAAGCCACAGTCGTGGCTTCTCATAGCTATGGTTTCAATGGGTGTGGTTAAGCTACAACACATGCCCCAAAAAAATTAATTTAAAATTTTATTTTAATAAAATAAAATTTATATTTTGATAATGTTCCACAACAAAACATAATTTAATAAAAATCATCAGCAAATCAAATCAACATGAAATTATAATCTGACCAGAACAGACTAGTAGAAAAAAAATCAATTTAAGAGGGTAAAACCACTTTCTAGGAAACTAATTTTTTTTTGACACAAAATTTTACATTTTCCCCAATTTGAAATTGATAAAAAAAAATTGCAAAATTCTTCCATCAAATAATAAATATAAGAATACATTTTAGACACAAAATTAAACCCTAGATTCATAATAAAAAACATATAGATTTCTTATTATAAATAAACCAAGAGGACTGTTGTGACAATAGAGCAATTGGAGCTGGAAGCTACCAAATTGCTAAAGAACTTCACCTAGGCTTGGCTATTCTTCTCTTGCTTTTTTGATGTTTAGTGTTTAGTTTCTTTGTGTTTTGTCTATCTGATGCTGGCTTTTTGTTTTTGGCTAGCTGTCTTTTCTGTGGTTGTTGTCTTTTGTTTTTTCCGGTGGACTTTGATGACTATCTTTTGAATATTTGATGTAAAGGGTTTCAGGGGCCCTTCAAAACCTATTTTCCCCTAGTCAGAAACATAGAAATTTCTTTATCAGCACAAAAATTCTAAAAATAGAGGTTTTAAATCCAACTTGATAAGATTTCTTGGATGAAAAAATTGAAGAAGAATCCAAAGCTCTCCACCAAATTAAAACCCTTCACAATTTTATCAACACCTCCAACAAAAATCCACATTCAACAACAAAGAGGAAATTTCCCAAAATGAAAGAACTCCCCATTTTGGAAAAATTTCCCCATATAAAGGATTCTTTTACCTAAATATCTTTTAGGGCAAAAATTCTTTTCCTTGGAAAATATTACTTTTCCTAAAATGAAAATTAAAATACTTTCCTCCAAATTCCATACATTTAAATTTAAGTTTCCTCACACACAAAAAGTCAACAAGATCTTTTAATTTTTAAAAGTTGAAATAACTTTCTCAAATAAATAAGACACAATATAAAACTACTATATCATATAAACTAAAATAATTAATTTCAATAATCAACCTAGAATACTTGATTTATTTATTTAACCATAAAAAGATGCCCATATTAATCCTCAATTTAATTAATAAATAGAATACACATTAATTATTAATAACCATAAGGTATTAATAATTTATTTCACATTAAATAACACTTGATCATTTAGAGAGAAGGGGGAGGGGGCCCCATTTGGCGTTGATCATCTATACATAAATTATTCCCACTAGCGACACGCCTACCCATAAGTCTCGTAGGGTAGGATAGCCCAAATTGGCAAAAAGATACAATACATAGAATCGACAATTATAGAAGAAAATCAATAAAGTTACAAAACACATAACACACAAACTCATTTAAACAAAATAAAGAGTTGACTCACATACCAACGTAGGAAAGGTTGACAAAAGACTAAGAATGCTCCCTATCGAGCAAGGCTAGGGATGATATTTAGGGCCTTTACACTATCTTCTCCATTTCCAACAGGTTAATTAGGTACACTCAAACCTATAGAGCCAGGTGAAGTCAGCACCTTGTACCTGCAATTCTGGCATCACCGAGCCACACATACATACATATATATATATATATATATATACAAGCATGGTAAACACATTGGTGAAGGAGAATTATGAGATTCCGTGTCTCATCGAAGTGAGTGATGAAAAATCATCTCCTCGTACCCCATATAAACTCCACACAAACATGAAGATGGATACATAATGCAACTCATACAAAAAAGTAAATGTGTTATTCCATGGTTAATAACTCATAATAAAGTTAACATCTAATCATTCATATGTAAGGAAATAATGCATAATCAACATTCACTGAATCACACATCAAATAATAGTACATAATAGCATAATATCTAAATAAAAACATCACCACATAGTGTATCCACAAAAACACTGAAAAGTCAAGCATGGTCAAAAAGAGTATCGAAAAAGTCTGATAAAGGATGGGGTACTACAATCCCCATGTTGATTGACTTTGATTGCTCAAGAATCAACATTTATGTGAATGCATTAAATTGTGGTGTAGTGAATTAACTACCCACTATCAATCGATGGGTTTGAAAATTAGAAACAAATGTTACATACTCTAATGGAAGCTTGTCCAACAAATTTTAGACATATTGTGCATCTTTCTTGTGAATGTCAATCCTTAATTTTTTCTCTTATCTCATTTACCTTAATGACATAGTCTTCGATTGTATCAAAATCCTTAGGATCTAAATTTAAAAGATGATTGTCAAGCTTGCAACCCCTAATATCATCAACTTGGTCATACAATTGACTATGATTTTCCCAATAATCTTTAACTATCTTACACTTATCAATGTGAAAGATAAGATCAACTGATACATACTTCCTCAAAGTTCCAGGAGCCTTAGTAATTTTAGCAAGCCATTCCATTTGAGCATTTGGATTAGCCTTAAGATTTGATGGTGCTTCAACAGTTCCGTCAATGTAATGAGCTATTCCTTTTTTCCATTAATTTAATCCAAACATTTATTTTCCAAGATGCATAGTTATGTGGAGTTAGAAATGGAAACTTAGGAGAAACCTTAACTAAAAATGAAAGAGCACAAGGATGACATGAGAGGCAAAATCACACAAGATATCCCCCAATTTCACTCAATCAAAGACTCCCCCCCTCCCCCAACCCAAAAAAAAAAGAGAAAGATGATTTGGCACAACAAAAAATTGGTCTTGAGGAAGAAGACTCGAAGATGAAATAGACTTTGGTTGCTAGGAAACCAAAAAATAAAAAGAAAACATATGTTGGAAGAGAGGAGAAGTTAGGACACCCTTCCAAAAAATAAACAAGGAATAGGGATGTTGCCAAATAAATTCCTAATGGGAGACAAAGAACATTGGATGGCCTCTCAAAATCAAGAAATTAAAAAAGGTAGTTCTAATTGTGTCTCCCTTCTAGGGGACCTCCTGCTAGCTCTAGGCGGAGCAGTATTTAATTTAACTCCTTGTCTCATGAAGAGCTTCCTATGGAACATTAGAGGGTTGAATAGCCTAATCAAACAACATATTTTGAAGTTTAACTTAATGGAACAAAAAAGGGATATTCTACAAATCCAGTAAACTAAAATGGAGGAAGAAGCCTTTTGAGATATATATAAATGTATATGGCGTATTGCTTATCTATCTACTAGTGATGTAGAAGGAGCCTCAGGTGGCTTAGCTATCTTTTGAAATCCTTCTATATTATCTAAAACTACCAAGCATATTTCCATAAATAGTTTGATTGCCAAGATGAGAGACCTGCTAATGAATCAGGAGTGGAATTTTTTGAATATTTATGCCCCTAATGCTAAGTCTTCAAGAGTTTCTTTATGGAGTTCCTTGGTTCCTCTAAGTATTAATTATTATGATGAATTTTGGATGCTAGGGGGATATTTTAACACCCTACTATTCTCTTCAAAAAAACAAGGTCATATAGAAGATTTCACAAACAATATGGTTGATCTTACTGATTTTATCTCTACTATTGGTCTTGTTGATATTGACCTTAAGGGTTCCCTGTTTACGTGGTCTAACAAACATTAAGGTAACCTCTTGATTCAAATTAAAATAGATCATTTCTTTCATTTGAAAAATTTAGATATCCTAGCTAATCTCTCCTTAGAGGCTCTTCCAAGGATAGGATTTGCCCATAATACCCTCTTTTTGAATTATGAAGTTAATATAAAAAAAATTGCCCTTACTCCTTGAGGTATGAAATCATTTGAACACAAATCAGCCTAACTTAAAAAGTTGATTGAACAATAATGGAATACTCTCTTTAGTGGTACTTCTTTCTTTTGAGATGGTTCAAAAACAAAATTTTATTAAGGAAAAATTTAAATGGTGGATTACAATCTCTTTTGAGAAGAACTTATATAGGACAAAGGCTCTAGCTAGGAAGTTAAATAATATCTAGCTAAACATGAAAGGTGGTTATAATGATATGGACCTTTGTATTTAGGAAAGAGAGTTGAGAACTCGATGGACTAAGCTCTCTAAAGAAGTGGAGGTTTTTAGAAACAAAAATGTAGGATCTAGTGGTTAATGGAAGGAGACATAAATAGGGAGTTCTTTCATCAATCCACATGATAAAACATAGAAGTAGAAAAAATATTTAAAATCTTTAGAAGGAGGATGGTACAATTTCTACTAAGGAGGATGGAATTATAGTTATTGTTGTTTCCTATTTTATTAATTTCCAAGCTAATAATTCCAACTCTAATGTGGATGTTGAAGATATGCATAATAAGTTATTCTTGAGGTCATTGACGACCACGATCTTAAAAATTGGGTGAAAGCAGTCTATCTTTAAGAAATTAAGGAAGTTGTGTTTCTATTTTGGTGCTGACAAAGCCACAAGGTTGAATGGGTTTCTACCTACTTTCTTACAAGAATTTTGGGATGCTATTGATGCTGATCTTCATAATGTAATCGGAGATTTTTTTAGGTCGTGCAAGATACTAAAATAGGTAATGCCACTTTAATTGCCCTAATCCAAAATTTGAGAATGTCACTTTGATGATGGATTATAAGCCCATAATCCTATGTAATAATTTAGATAAGATATTATTTAAATTATTATTGGATAGGATTAAAGTGGTGCTTGCTAAGATGATATCCTTTAACCAAAAAGAATTTGTTAAAGGTAAACATATTTTGGATGCTGCTCTTATTACCCATGAATTGATTAACTCTATGGAGTCTAACAAGAAGCCTGATATGATGCTAAAACTTAACATCTCTAAATATTATGATAGAGTCCTATGTTGTTCCTAATTGAGGTCCTCAATAAATATAAGTTCAAAGCTAGATCCCTAAAAGTGTTGATAGAATGCATGATTGCCCATTCTTTTTCATTTCTTCTTAAAGGGTCTCCTCATAGCTACTTCTCCTTTGGTTGAGGCTTGAGACAAGGAAATCCATTATCCCAACATCTCTTTATAATATTTCTCAAGTATTGGAAGAAATATTCGAAAGTACCTTGATGTAAATTTGTTAAAGGGAGTTAAAGCTATGTCCTCTCTACCTCCTTCCCAACATTACTGTGTTCATGATATTATCATATTTGGAGAGGCCTCTATTTTGGAATCTAAACACTGGAATGATATTTTGAATGGTTATTCCAAGGATTTTGATCATCATATAAATGACAAAAAGAGTAATATTTTACTTCTTTCATGTGTCTCCTTCCCTCAAAGTTAAAATCACCAATATGCTAAATGCTAATTTGCTAATCTCCTAGCCTCTTATTTGGGTATTCCTCTTATCTGTAAGAGTCCTAGCAACAATTATTGGAACTAAATTATTAAAAATAGTTAGAACAAGCTTCCAGGATAGAAAGGAAAGCTTTTAAGTCAATCTGGAAAGATACAACTCCTTAAGGCTTCCTTATTAAATATTTTGGTGTTCTTCCTATCTCTTTTTAAAATTCCATCTAACCTGAGCTAATAAAATCAAACAAATTTAGAGAAAATTATTATGGACTGGAACAAAAGAAAGATCAATAATTTCTCTTCTTAGCTAGGAAAGGGTTTGTAGGCTAAACAAAAAAGGTGGCTTTGGGATAAGAAAAATAAAAAATCTTCAATAAATCTCTATTGGCAAAAATTGGATTGTATATTTTTGAAGGAGTAAACGACTAAGTTCAAATAATAAAGGCTAAATATTTAGGTAATGGTCCCTAATCAATTTATTTATTATCCTAATCTCTTTAAAGGTTTTACAATGTGGAGAAATTTGTTAAAAATAAGAAATGTCATTAAGCAAGGATGAAAGATGATAGCAGGGAATGGTAGATATACTATATTTTTGGAGGATTTATGGAAAAAGGATGTTTCTTTATCCTTAGTTAAAGGCTTACTCACAATTAAAGAGCCCCTTATTAGATGCAATGGTAAATTATTTTATAATTATGTTGACTAGTAAGTGGATCAGCCAACCTATAAGTACTTTGGATGGTAGCTAAATGATAATTGATACCAAGATTGTAAGAGTCAGAATATATAGGAGAATGAATTTCTTATCCTTGATCAGCAACTTGGACACTGTGGATTCCATTCAAACGAAAAATATGATGAGAGAAAATGGAAATGAATCCCCTCTCAATTTTTCTCTATTAAATCAATCTATACTATGACGGAGAATTCCCTTCAAGACTCCTTCAACTGGAATCAAGTTTGGATCCCTAAACTGATTCCCAAAATTAACTTCTTTTGGTGCATTGGCATTGATCACAATATCCTGACTATAGACAATATTAATAGGAGGGAGTTCATGTGTGTAAATAGATGCTCCTTATGTTATGATGCCTCTGAAAGTATTGAACATATCATGTTTCACTATCCTTATGCCTAAGAACTCTGGTCTACTCTTATATCTAGCCTTTTTGTTTGTTGGGTCCTTTGAGGTAATATGAAACAATTGATGCATAATTGGAGATTTTCCCATCATCCCGCCCTATTATTAGAGACCTCTGGAGATAAATACCTCATTTTGTTTTGCTAGGGGTCATGGAAAGAATGAAATAGTTATTATTTTAGAGAAAAAATAGGATGAGTAAACACCTGTTGATGATTAAAAAAATCAAGGAAACTATTAATGATTCTTCTTATGGCTATTCAAAATCCATATCATGTTATATAGTGATGAGGATGAAACAAATTTGGGAGTTACATAAGGATATAACAAAGATAAATTGGCCAAATAACCTCTTAGGGAAGTTGAGAAAATGACACCATTAGGAGGAAGGATATGTCAAATGCAACTTTGACAAGTGCTCTAAAGGAAACATGGATAGATCTGGAGGAAGGTTGGCTTTTATGACTAGGATGGCTTTCCAAAAGAATAACATGATAATGATGATTTGGCTCTCTATTATGCTTGAGAGTCTTTTTGACATGAATGGTAACGCCTTGTCATCGATGCTAGGTTGGAGTTTATTTTTACAAAAAGAAAATTCATTTAATAAATTTAATACCAACTAGATTTGATATGATGAAAAAGTGTGTAAAGGCTATATTTGAAAAGATGATTTTCTAATTATTAGTCAGTTCACATGTGTAAATTCGGAGCCTGGTATTGATATTATCACCTTTCATCATTTTAATTGCAAGCTTATTTGTTTGGTAAACTACTCTGCTCAAACATTGTTGCTTAATCATGGTTTATAGTGGTGGTAACAAATTTTTAAAATATTGGGGTGGCTAAAGGAAATCCTAGGTCGGCCGGGTGTGGGGGAGTGGCTAGGAATCACTCTTGTCTGCTGGTTTCCGTGGTAGTGCTCCCCCTAGGTACCCAGACTAACCACTATGTGGAAGCTAGTGCTGCCCACATTAGGCTACACATGGCTAAAAGAGAGGGGTTTACTAAAGTGTGGCTAGAGTCCGACTCGCTAAAAAATGTCAACTGCTTGAGTGGTCTCATAGATCCTAGCTGGATGATTGTGAGCTTGATCAAGGACTGTCCAAATATAATTAATGATCTGATAGATTTCAAAATCTCGCACATATACTGGGAAGGCAATAAGTTGGTGGATCTACTAGCCAATCTGGCGGTGGGATACGTGGCAACCAATTGGCGGAGTAGCAAGGATTCTTTCCATGAAAATTTGTGCGATCTAGCACGTAACAATTACTATTTTAATCAATGATCTGTCATCATGACATGACTAAGTTGATAGGGAAATGACTCTTTCTAGTTTTCCCTAATCAAAAGTCTAGAAACCTCCTCGGTGACTCATTTTCCTATCTCATTATGTGGCTTTTTTGCTACTGTTTTGATATCCTTTGGGTGTGGCCCATTTTTTACGACTAGTTGGTGATAGTGATCTCTTATTATCTGGCAACCGGGAGCATAATGGGAGGGGATAAGAATAGACAAGAGCCCTCTACTTGCGAGAAGTGGAAAATTAATAAAGATGTCTAGCAGGAAGTGGTCGATGGGGGTCTCGTCCCCTACCTGGACCGGCTTCATGGCCCCTCTCCTCTGATTATGGAGGCCTTTGTTAACAAATGGAAAAAAGGGAGTCTTAGGGCTTATGGTGCCTAATATCAGATTGATGAAACTTTGGCAGCAACAGTCACTAGTCAAGCTACGACTGGAAGAGGGTTTTATAGGGATAGAAAAACTGGGGAGGAGGACTTGTCGAGTTTCTTTGATAAAGACAAGGAGTGCTCTAGAGTCACCAAGATGGCCGATGGCAGCTATAATAGAAAAGACCTCATGGCTCCATAGGCTGACATGGCTGGGTTTATAATGAGATATATCACCCTTGATGGCAGGTATGCAAGTATCTTCTCCTACCATTTCACTATTTTAAATCATTTTCACCATGGTAAAATTATCTCTATTCCCTACTATCTTGCCTCCTCCCTTGAGAATAGCCTAGAAAAGCACCTAGAAAACCCTAGAAACACTATTCTTCATGAGGGACTTATCATCTGTATCATGGAACATTCCAAATCCCTTGAAATTGTGCCCCCACTTGCTGAGATTGGTTTGCAGATGGAGGTCCTAGAAGTCTCTGATTCAGAGATGGACCTGGATGATAGTGGGGTTCTTGTTAATGACCTTGAATACAAACCTACGGATGAAAAGGAAAAGATGGTCACTCCTGAGATGCTCGGTAGCATGAAGCCCCCTAGATGGGTAGCTAGTAAATACAAAACTAACAACAAGCTGATCTCTAAGGCTGAAACCCTCACCAAAAAGAAAAAGTTGGTGGCGAAGGATCAGAGCCCGAGATTATGGACCAAGGGATTAAATTGGACATCCCTATCAATGTCTAGAAAGATAATCAGGGGAAAGATGGTAGTATGATGAATCTTGTCATGTAAGCCACTACAAGCCAGGAGCACTGCTAGAAGTGGGTCGAGCGTGAAATCAACACCCTCAAGATGGGGGTTAAAGAAATAATTGACATTTTCACTGCTTCCCCTAAACCCATCAAGTCATAAAAACTAATGATCATGACTCAAAAAATCTCTCAGAATGTCGAGGTAATGAAATGTAACCATGAACAAAGGATTGATAAGGTGGAACAATCCATGGCTGAGATGAAGAAAAATTTCAAGAATCTGGTCGACATTAGTAAAGAAGTCATGAACAACAACATTGAGGGGCTTGAAAAGATTAATGAGATGGTTGCTGATTATAGATCCTTCCATAGTGACTCGGTGAAAGATCTTGGAGGAGATAATGTGGCTACTAGAGACAACAAAACCACTGGACCCAGTTCCAGAACCAGGAGTAAAAGCAATAGCAAGGGTATCTCTAGATTCATCATGGAGTAGCTTGAGGAAATCAACACGATTTCCATCCAAAAGAACAAGGATCTAGTGCTCTCACTTAACTGAGAGATTTTTTGTTTTGGCTTGTTTTTCTGCGTTTCTTTTGTCTTTGTTTTTGTTTGGGGTTGCTCCACTATTTTACTGATGTTTCTTGCCAGATTGGCTATTGGCCGGTTGTTGTAAAACTTTAGGTTTCAAGTCCTTGTAAAACTAGTTTATCCCTAGCAAAAACAAATTTTAAAAAGATAAAATGGGTAGCACCATGAAACATTCAGAGATGTAAAAATATGTTGAATTGATGTAAAATGTTGAGTTCTAGATTCTGTCCAAAGAGGTTGCTTTGGTTCTTCACTTTTTAAAGTCGTGTGAGGATATAACCGCACCCTTTCGGCCAAATTTAACTATTCTTAGAAAAAGGGTGATTTTATTATAAGTAGCATTAAGTTTATGGTAAACCAACAACTGATTATAAATGTGAAGGTTTAAGGGTGGTCAAGAAATGTTGCTATGACTACAAGATGTTCATTAATAATTTATTTGAGAAAGGAGAAAGGCTATTTTGCTTGCAGAATGGGTATGATATGTCATTTATTCCTCCCTCATATGTCTTAATTAGCTACCATGTGATTAAATAATTTACCCTTGAAGGAAGATACATCATTGTTCATGGTTATCATTTTTTAATTCTTTATCATAGTAAGCATAAGGAGGATATAAACATTCTATTTTTTCTTTTGTCATCTTTGTGAATCAAGTTTTGATGTCAAATGTGCTTGTCCCCCTCCACATCAAGGCTTCATCTTTTCTTTGTACATGTATGCATCTTACCTAACCTTGCAGAGAAACAAGATTTTAACCCAAAATGAGAACCCTAATAACCCTACTAGCTCTATTAAAATGAAGCTCATTCAGAGAAAACTCCATACCCCTGAAAAACCAATACCTCTAGCAAGAAAAAAGGTAAAGTCATAAAAAAAGATAGTGAGGATGTTGAGGAAGATGAACTCCTCAAACCCACCCCTAAAAAGAATAAGTCATCTTGTCCAAAATTAGGGCATTCAAAAGCTAGGAGGTTGGATTCTAAGTCTACCAAAATAAAAATAAAACATTATGACCTTGACGACTGTGCCCTGGATAGTAAAGATCAGGAGACTTCAAAACAAGGGCCGACAAAACATGATTCAAGGCCTATTTTTCATTGGTCTTCATGACTCCTTGAGAAGGATTCAAAAGCCAAAGAGCCGCCCAAAGAAGAAAAAGAAATTGAAATCCCTTCTAAGGAGGAATTCATTCCTAGAACAAATATCAATAGAGATGAGTCTAAATTTGTAGAACACAATGAACAAGAAGAGGATTTGGAGAATTTTAGTGAGGATATTATTGTGCCTAAAGATGAGGAAGAAGCAAAGGAAGACTAGGAGATACAAGACACTGATACTTTAGGTGTTCAGAAGGAGGCAACCCCTTGCAAAAACTTCTAGTACTCTACTAATGGTTTAATGTAAGATAAAAGAATTGTGAGTAGCCTTAAAAATTGAGTGGCTGATATATAGGTGAGAATAAAAGAATTGGAAACTAGAGCAAATGAGTTCAAAGTGGGGAAGAAGAACTTGGAACATGCTATTAGGACCCTCACTTTAATCATTGATGGCATAATGCATAAGGCTATGATGGGAATGGTGTTGAGACAAAGCCAAATTAAAAAGAAACAAAAGAATATTATAGGGAAGAGCGAGAAGAATTAGGAAGATACTCAAGGCTACAATCCTAAACAAGGAGAATGGAAGAAGAACCTATATATGCTAGCAAAGAACGGGGTTCTTATAAAACATCCAAACAATTAAGTTTCATGGTTCAATTTCCTTTTTTCTTTTTAATTTTTTAAGGTAGTGGTGACTTAGTTGTTATTTTGTTAATTTTTTATAGCTTGGATAAGATATATTGCACTCTTCTTAAGACCTTCTTAAGGCATGCATGCCAGCTTATCATTATGGATAGTTTGTTTATTTATAGTCATAGTTTTAGTAATGTTTTGAGTAGCTTAAGTTGGACAATTTTGGTTATGTTTTTTATTATATAATGGTGTGTTGTGGTTTGTTGTTCTATGGTTTCTAATTGTTTCCCGGCTAGTTGCAAATAAACCAATTGGATTGGTATTAAATATGCTTAAATACAAGGACAAACAATTAGAATAAGATTACGTGTGAATAAAACTAAACATGCAAACTCAAATATACACAAAAATACATCATTTATAATCACATAAACACATCAAGACATTATTCTGGTTTTTTAATTTTAATTTAATTTAATATTTTATAAATATATTAATTATACTAAAAACTTAAAATGTGTTATATTTTTTTAATTTAATTTAATTTTAGTTTAATTTTGATATTTTTTATGAATATATTCTATTTAACTTTACAAAAAGAGGGTAATAAATATACACCCACAAATTCCACATAAAGGTCTAGACTTGAAAGAAAATTAAAAAACCAACAAAATTGAATCCAGAAACACGAAAAAAAATCCGTGACCATACTGGATATAAAAAGATCTTGATCATTAAGATTTCTCTCAAACATCACTCAAAATAATTTAATTAGAAATTTGAAATAATCTATACTATTAAAAAATTGATTTTCTACTTCAACAAGTCCAGCTCAGGTCTTGAATGTAGTCATCCTCGGTTACTATCATCTTCACGTGCAATTTATGATTTACGGTAAAGTTTCACAAGACGATGAAATTGAAGTTAAATATATCTTATCTCTTCTTTGAGTGGCCCATTTTTTATCTTGCTGGTGAATTGCTATAGGCATGTCCAGAGTCTCATTAATGAGTGAAGAAAAAGTTGCAGCAGCTCAGAAAATTGTGTCCACACATTTACGTGTGATGGTAAATACAAAGTAGTCATCACTACTGACGTACTCATAGTGATGAATATATCTATTGAATGGCTTCTTTTCTCTCTTAGATTTAGGTCTGATTATTAGTCAAGGATTTAAAAGAGTGTATTGATCACTATTGATATGCTCAATACATCTTTTGGTTTCGATTATGTTAGTAGTGATCAATATATCTTTTGAGTGTTTTTCTTTTTTAAGATTTATGTCTAATATAATATTTTGATTAATGTTAAAAGATTTAATAAAATATATATATAAAAAATATATTATCATAAAGTACAAAAGTTATTAGGAATTAGAGTAATAGAATCTGTAATTCTTTTTGATATTTATAAAAAGGTTAACTAAGGATATGACATTGACAGGTTTTATAGGTTTTATAGCTGTTGTTTTTGTGGTTTTGAATTAAAATTCATTTTTTGAGATTTATTTTGATATATAATTGTTCTAGAAAAGTGTCTAATTTCTTATAGAAAATAAGTGATTCTATGATTTAATCACAGTTTAGATGAACATCATCATTTGTAATAGTCAAAGAATTGATTAAAAATTTTACATCTTACTCTGCAGTTAAAAATATTAACTATTTATCCTATTTTAATCAAATTAATATTCCTTTTTGACATCTATTTTGATTTATAGTTATTCTAAAAACTTGTCTAGACTTAAATAATTTCTTGAAAAAAAGAAGTGATTCTACTTTCTAATCATAGTTTAGATATACATCATCAGTTCTAATAGTAAAAAAACAAACGGATTAACAATTTTACATCATATACTGTATTAAAAAATAATAATTATTTATCCTACTTTTATTGATAACATCTCTGCACCATATGAGAGCTTAGCTAAGAGCCAAACTGAGACTGAAGAAAAATAAAATAACAAGATGAATACAACTCTTTGCCTTCTCTTTCTTACAGAAGAACAACTTTTCTTCCAACCCTCCTCATTTTGCTGTTTGTAATGAATTTTTCTTCAGTCATATCCACCTACGTATCGCACACATGCGATAATTCCTCAACTTTCACCAATGGCAGCACCTATTCCACAAACTTAAACCTAGTTATCAACGATCTGTATCTTAATGCACCTAAAAGTTCAGGGTTTAACACTTCTTCCCATGGCCAATCTCCCAGTAAGGTATACGGTCTGCTCCAGTGCACTGGAAATATATCAGTAGAGAGATGCTCAAAATGTGCAGTGGAAGCAAATAAAACCATTCACGACCTTTGCCCCAATGACATAGGTGGGAAAATATGGTTGGATGACTGCTTCATGCGCTATCGGAACTCTAATTTTATTTCAACAGTAGATAATACAGGATTTTACTTGTTGAACACGGTGGATATTAGTAAAAGTAGAGATGCTTTCGAGAACACAACCAGCAGCCTTCTGTCGAATCTGTCAGAGAAAGCTTACATCCCTGCAAATAAGGGTTTCGCTGCTGGAACAGCCAAATACAATGCTACTGGTATATTATATGGTTTAGTTCAGTGTTGGAGAGATATATCAATAAAAGATCGCAGAACATGCTTGGCTAAAGCGAGAGCAAATCTGAGCGATTGCTGTTCTACAAAAGGAGGAGCCCACTTTCAGAGCGGGAGCTGCAAGGCAAGATTTGAGATTTACTACTTTTTCCGTTCTGTAGAGTCGCCCTCTCCCTCGTCCTCTCCCTCTCCCTCTCCCTCCCCTGAGGAGTACATACATCCAACTACTTCCTCCCTAGAGAGTAAGTCTATTCAGCTCATTTTATAGTTAATATTATTTACTTGATCCATCTTTTGAATGTCAATTCTATTCGAATCACCTGTTTGACCTGAAGCTATAACCCAATATCATCATGTACGTATTGATTTGATTTGTTAGTTTGTGTTTTAATACATCTAAACCTCTGACCTTCTAGATGTTTTTTCATTTGTGAGCAGCTATCTTCTAGATGTCTAACCCAATTTTCTTCTTTTCATTTTAATGTCATATTTTTAGACTTGGGATGCATCTAATCTGGTTTCAAAATTGCATTATTATACAATCATAATTTTCATATTATGTGAACAGAAAAAATGAAAAATAGACACAGAATGACTGAGGGGCTCGAAAGAAATGCTGCAGCAGAACATGATAATTATTGCTACAGCACAGTGCATTTTTTAAATCAGAATAGCTACAGCCCTAAAATTGTAATAAACAACTATTAAACTGTATTTTGCAGCAAAGTCGTCAACAACATTACCTATCGTTTTGGGGCTTGTCGGAGGAATCATTCTGGCATTATTTATTGCTCTGATCATATTCAGAAAAAGAGTTAAATCTCTTTTCTTTAAGGAACCAATAAGTGTTGCTACTCTTAACCAAGGTGCTCCTTTCAAAATGTATTTCTGATTTTCAGTTTTTCTGGTTGTGGTTTTAGTGAAGCGAATCCTGTAGGCTTACCCAATTTTCTCTCGTTGTTTACTATACCTACAGAGATACAGTGGCTTTGCCCCGAAACTGGGTTAATGCAAGACCAAAATTTGATCTACAGCTTAGAAGCTCTAGTAGAAGCAACAGAAAATTTCCATGAGAACAGTAAACTTGGAGAGGGAGGCTTTGGTGCGGTATACAAGGTGGGTTGACACATTATTTATGGTTTAAATTATAACCAATTTAACAAATTATGTAGAGTTCTAAATCTATTTTTTTATGTTCAGGGGATAACTAGAGATGGAAATGAGATAGCAGTGAAGAAACTTTCTGCCAAATCTAAACAAGGGAAGAAAGAATTTATGAATGAAGTAAAACTGGTGGCCAATGTTCAGCACCGGAACCTTGCGAGGTTGCTAGGCTGTTGTGTAGAGGGAAATGAAAGGTTGCTTGTCTATGACTATTTTCCTAACAAGAGGTTGGACACTTTTTTTTTTGGTAAGTGACAACTGAACCTTTAAGTTTCTTTAGAAAAGATGAATATGTGACTTAACGCTTTCAAAATTGGGATTACAGATCCAGAGAAGCGTAAAGAGTTAGACTAGCAAAAGCGATATATCATCATCATTGGAATCGCCCGTGGGCTTCTCTACCTTCACCAAGAATCACAATTGAGAATCATTCATAGAGATATTAAAGCAAACAATATCTTGCTTGACCACAAACTGAATCCGAAGATAGCTGACTTTGGTCTAGCTAAACTTTTTCCTGAAGACAAGACACATATCCATACAAGAGTTGCAGGCACATAGTAAGCATCATGGATTATTAAATTGCTTTTTCTTAACTTCAAAGCTTGGTTAACGTTAAATTTGTTTTTAATTGTCTAATTATAAATCCATTATTTTCCATCTGTGAGTAATTAAAATTTTTCAAACATATATATATATATATAAAAAGGCTATACCAGCATATGGTGTCTAATCACTTTGTCCTCTTTTCTAGTGTTAATGCCATGTCAGTTTAAGAAGCCTACAATATAAGATGTGATCCTCTTCTTTAATACTATGTTGAGTTTGTTGCCTAGCTTTATATAATTTTGTCAATTTTGTATATATTATCAAATCATCCGCTATGCCTTTTATGAATTTTTTTTTTTATATTGAATATGTACTAATTGTTTAAATTAGAAAAAAATATAATAAGAATGAAACATTACAAAAAAAATTCTAGAATACTAAATAACTTATTTTATATTTTCCCTTTTAAGAAAGAACCATGCATAACCCTCCTACTATATATATAGACTCTCTCAATTCAATTCATTAAGCTTTATTTTCATTGTGTTATCGTTTTTAATTATTTGAAAACATTCTTAACTATTTGAATTCCAATGTAGTGGCTACATGCCTCCAGAGTATGCAATGCGAGGGCAGCTGTCAATTAAAGTAGACGTTTACAGTTTTGGAGTAGTGCTGCTCGAGATCATTAGTGGAAGGAAAAACAATGATAATTATCTTCCCTATGATATGCAACACCTTGTAGAATGGGCAAGAAACTGGATTTCCCATAACCCATTTGTCTCAACTGTTACATTTGAATGTTAGGCAACCGTATTGTGGTGATTTAATGGTATGCAGTGCAGGCATGGACACTATTCCAGGGAGGAAATGCGCTGAATATGGTAGATTCAGAGGCATCAGGAGTCAGTCAAGAGCAAGTCTTAAGATGCATTCATGTTGGGCTTCTGTGTGTAGAAGCAAATGCAGCACTTCGTCCAGTTATGTCTGATGTTATTACGATGATCTCTAGCAGTTCAGTGACATTGCCAATTCCTTCAAAGCCTGCTTTTGTAAGTACAGGTGAGAGCCATTTCCAAAACCAGAAGCGAGGTCAATGTCAAGTTGGGGGATTCACGAGCATAAAATCATAACGACATCACATATTTCTGGGGCAGCTACGTCATCTTCATCAGGGATTCGTTCAGTAAACGATGCTTCAATTACAGAAGTAGAACCTAGGTGATTTCACATACCATGAATTATCAAGTTTCCACATAAACAACAACTCTTCTGAATTGCATACTGGTGTTGGTATATATGCACTTTATGTAAATGCTTAATCAGAGTTCTTTGAGGGCCAACTGTCAGTTAAAATTTAGTAGGGCCTACCTTATTTCTTGTCAAGATGAATTTGATGGCATATGGTCAGTATCTTCAATTTTAAGTGCTATTTTAAAATTTCAAACTTTGTAAAGTCGTATGAGATATTTATAAATAGCCAACAAACATCCAACTAAAAGAAGCACTTCGTTGTGATCATCTCACAACAGAGTAATATAGGACACTATCAATCTCTACACGTTTGTGATTATAAGAAAAGGTTAGAGGGGATTGATGAAGCCAAAGTGGATTTAATTTGTTACTTGATCGGCGTTTTGAGAGCAGTACAATAAGACATTGATTCAGCTCTCAAATAACTATACGAGACAGTTTTTGCTTAATGGCTGGCTGGCTGAAAACAGAGGCTATATATTTAATAGAGAAAAAAATGTTTCAAATGTTTTTTATCATATTGTCAGGCCAGGATTGAAAAGAGAATGGCAAAAACAGGAAACTGAAAGTCTGTGTTATTCAAAAAAGTAAGTAGCACTGCACAATACATAAATAAGAGAGACAGTGATTAGTTTAGAACAGTTAGAAACTGTTATACAAAACTTGTAGAATTAAAAATTAGACACAAAACAAAAATTCAAACCAATACAGATATAAAATTTTATCTATTGAATCTCTCTTACATCATGATTTACCTCTAACAAGAGGTTACATTTTGATCTACATAAACAATACAATAAGGCAGTATTTTATAGAGGTTGAAGTCTCCAAAAACACAATAGTTCACTACATCACCAATAAGGAAACTTCTAAAACATGGTAATTGCCATCTATAAAACTTTACCAAAACATGGTAATTGTCATGTATGAAACTCTACCAAAACCACTATAAACTGATTTAGAATCTTTACTTAAAAACTTCAATTGCATTCTTGGGAATTACCAATTCCATTTTTAGTTGCATGTTTGCATCACTATCCAACATATTCCCCCTTGATGCTAAGAAAATTCACAAATTGAATCTTTGCAACTCAATGTGCAAACTAGCCATCACTATTATACCAGATCTAATAGGCCCAATAGATAAACTTCTTTTAGAATTACCAACCTCTCTTCTTCATGAGAGATCACAAGTTTTTGCCCTTCCTTTCTCTAATAAAGATAAAACTCGTGACTTATCATCTGCAAACAATTTACAATTTTTCTTGTTGACTGTTATTGCACACTATCAAATGATCTATGCCAATGTTAAACAAAATTGGGCTTCAATCTCAACTTGACAACCTTTTTTTTATTGGCTACCATAAATTTTTTGAAAGGGTCTCATCTCATGTTGTATTTCTTGCAACATTGTCTACTTCATATGTAGACTTCTTCCATATGCAGCCACATTTCTACTGTGGGCGAGGTCATCTCTAACACCTAGCATGGCTCCTAACCATGTCTTATTCACCCCTTTCCTCAGCACTCTTCACACTTTGTTATTCTCGTCCTTCACACTTCCAACAATGCAGTTATTAATCTACTCACATAGATTCTTTAAATGAACCTCTTAGAATAACAATTAAACAACAACAAAGAACAATAACCTTACTCTTTTGTGGGTAAGATATTCCCTTCCCCTTATAAACATAAATAAAAAACAAACTCAACTGCCATTAACAACCTTAAAATTTGCAATCTCCAAATAAAGAGACAACTTCTATAATTCCATGATCTAATCTGACAAACACACCCAATAGAGCCTCAGAAGATTGCTTATAACCATGGGCCCTCTCGTGAGGGAGATAGGTCCATACCCGCTTTGATACCATTGTGTAGAATTAAAAATTAGACACCAAACACAAATTCAAATTAACACAGATATAAAATTTTATATATTGAATCTCTCTTACATCATGATTTGCATCTAAATAGAGGTTACATTTTGATCTACATAAACAATACAACAAGGTAGTATTTTATAGAGGCTAAAGTCTCTAAAAACACAATAGGTAACTACATCACCAATAAGGAAACTTCTAAAACATGGTAATTGCCATCTATATAACTTTAGCAAAACATGGTAATTTCCATGTATGAAACTTTACCAAAACCACTATAAACTAATTTAGAATCTTTACTTAAAAAATTCAATTGCATTCTTGTGAATTACCAATTCCATTTCTAGTTGCATGCTTGCATCACTATCCAACAAAACTCGAAGAACAAAAAACTAAACAAAAGCCTAACCAAAACAATTGAAAACTAAACAAAAACTTATAAGTCTGAAGACTAAAAATTAACATCCCCCATAATTTTAAGGAGTTAAATCAAGCATTCCTTTGAAGTTTAAATTTTTTTTATGTCCAATGCCTTCGTAAGAATATCTATTGGACTATCTGTAGTAGGACAATATTTGAGTTGTATACTATCATCTTGCACGTGATGCCAAATCAAATGAAATTTGGTATTAATTTGTTTGGTTTGACTATGAAAGAGTATATTTTTAACCATTTTGATTGTAGATATGTTAGAATTAGGGATCACTAAGACGGGGGGGGTAGGGGGTGAATCAGTGATCTACCAAAAAACAAATCCACAAACTTATTCTTTATCCACTGGTCAGAAATGCATAACAGAAAAAAACATACACATGCAACAAAGAATCCACAAATCCACAATACCAAATTTTTTACGTGGAAACCTGGAAAGGGAAAAACCACGATGGGGATGAAACCCACAATACTCATATACTATGGCCAAGAGCACATAAATATTACATAGATGGGAAATGCACTTGCATTCAGGGTCACTACCTAGAGCTCATTGCTCAATTACAATTGCCCCAAAGGCTACAACTTCAGGGAAGTTCCACTAACTTACAATTTGATTACAATGAGGAAATAAAATGAAATGAACTCTCAAGTATCATCTGACTATGAAAGAATGAGTTCCCATTAAGCACTAAATCTCTAACTGTCTTCGATGTGCTGAATATTCTGTTTCTATCTCAGTCAGCTACCAGATTGTTTATAAGCAAAGTGTTCATGGGAAACTGTGCACAATCACACCAAAACAGATCACCACAATTTGTATTACCACCAAGAATAATCACCAATTTGATCTTATATATCTGGTCTTAGCACATAAGAAATCTCTATCAAGTCAGCTCTAAGAAGTGCAACTTGTAGCTCCAAGTTGGCTTCAATCTCGAGCAAAACATAGCACCAGACCAAAAGAGTCTATTCACACACTTCCTAAGGATCTTACCATTCATCAAAAACATGAAATCAACCACCAAAACTACCACAATCAACGAAAATCATTTTGTATCAAAATATTATTGAAATTACCTGTTTTACTGATTAACAACATACTGGTTAACTCTAGCTTCTAGATAAGATGAATCATGACCTCCGGATCGAATCTCCAAGAAGATTTGCCATCAGTGACAACCCTAGATCATAAATCAAGCATCAAAGATCACTGGATGAGTGTCAATTGCAAACACTCTCCCCCTTTGGCATTGATGGCAAGACTTGTGAAAAATGTCTAAGTGATAAAACCTGTGAAAATTGTACACTGGATAAAAGAATGAAATAATTCTAAGTATCCCACTTAGATCAACAATCCAAAAACCTGCATTACTTCAGATTGTAGACTCCATACATACAATCAGCCTATACATTTTTCTCCTCATCTCTCCCGCTTTTAAAACAATGCCAAAGATAGGGTGTGTATGAAAATTGCCTATATGTATATACACATTCATCAGATTATCAAATCTATACATGTTTTAGTATATCTACATATACCATCTTAAGTAACACAAGATATGTGTTCCATCCTGCTCGCAACTTTTCCAAAATTGAAACAAAACCATTCAAAACATAAGCATGAAATTCTATAGATGCAATCTCAGTAGGAGTCTCTTGAGACATGTTTTGAATGCAGTCCATATTATGATACATTAAGGTATCCAGCTGGGGACCAGTTAGTTTCCAGAGTTCACCTATCCGCATGATCATCCTCTCCTTCTCCTTCTCAAAATTCTTAATCTGCTTCATGATATTCAAAATTTGTCCTTCAATACTATCGGTTAAGTTAGCTGTAGGATCATAAGGCTGAGAAATCTGAGCTAACTGTCCTCTACAATTATCCATCTACTTGTCTATCTCAGTAGTAAAATTGGTCAAAATTAGACAAGACATATAAATTTTACCGCCTTTCGCTAAGGCCTCATCAATTATTTTTAACTCCTTATCTAGCTAGGCCTTATCAATACTAATCATTTTAAAAAATGTTTGAACTTTAGAATCTTTAAATTTCTTCATAGCTTGCAGAGTTGATGCCTTGGTCAAAGAATCAAACTAGGTGGATATATGATCTATTAAGTTATGAAGCTTATCGGATGAACTGGTGTTTGCATCAATTTGCAGTTCTGGTACCACCTGTTCCAAAACTTTAACCAATTTTTCAATTGGTCTCTTCTCTTTAGATTATGTCTGTGCTAACTCCTGATTGGCTTGTGCTTGGAGAGGAGAAGCAGCAATCATCCTCTCTGCTAGAGATATTTGATTGAATGGTTTATCAAAACTGATATTGAACAGCAGAAAACTCCCTTGGCTTTGAATATTAGTTGTGTCAATTGCCACAAAGATCAGAGTCTCCATTGTCTTACCCTTTCCTTTATCTGATTCTTCCATTTTATCCTCTTCCTTCTTCTCATCTTTGAGCTGTCTAGATTTACCTTCATTAGGTGCCTCCTATGCACTAGTGTCACCACTTTGTGCACCATCCTCTGCCTCTATTGATTCGTTATTTTCTTAAGCGTGCTCAACCTCAAGAGAATCCAAAATTTGTTGCTCTGCAACATCCTAAGTATCCTCTTCCTTATTTACATCATTATATGGAGGTTTTTTTGACTAAATGGCTTCATCTTGTGACAGTTTCTACAAGTTGGTTCTCAATAACAAACTTCTTCTAGATTTCACTGGTTTCTCTCCTTATTTCTCCAACTTAGAAAACCATCAGACTATTTACTCTATGCTTGCTACTGAATTTCTTTTTAATAGCCAATAAAATCAATCTATCCATTTCCTCTATAGTGACACTGGCGCACTGATTAACCAGTTCACTCTCCTTTATTTCTCTATCCATTTGGCTAGTAGATTTTCTCCTAGCATTAATTAAACTATACAAATATTTAGGAAGATATTTTTTTAATTCAATAAATTCTTTACTAAATACATCCATGTACAAAATTATAGCTTTCTTAGTCTGGCTTGGATTCTTAACATCCATATTCTCATAATATATAGAGATGTTCTTCAAATTTTCATCTTTAATAATTTCATCAATCAAATATTTAATAGACAAAGGAGGAACAATATAATATCTCTATTTTATAAGTCTTCATCATACCAGATTCTATAGCCTCATCCAAGTCATATTTTATCTTCTTTCCTAGTTTGGGCTTGCCTGTGCGTACAAGATTAGATCTTTCCTTCTTCTCCTTCTGCACTTTCTTCTCACTATTGGATTGGGGTTTTTGGATCACTCTAGCAGACTCTCCTTTCTTTGGTGCCTTGGGAATTTCTATATCAGATTCAGTCTCAGATTGCACTGAAGAAAGTGCTACATATTCCCTTTTAGGTTTCTGCTTCTTCCTCAGAAAATATTTACCCTTAGCAGATGCACAAGAGGGTTCTGCTTCAAAAGGAGGTGTCTTCACCAGAGCAAGAGAAGGTCTTGTCACCTTTACCTGAACTGGACCTGGTGCAATCTTATGTTTCTTTGCTTTCTCAACTGCATCCCCCACAACTCTAGCAACTCTAACTCTCTCTTGAGGATGTCCTTCTTCAACAAGAATGTCCACCACAATCTTTGCAACTTTTCTATTTCTTTCCGATTCAGTGAACTTAATGTGTAACTCCATTGATTTCTCCTTGAAGGTTCAGAACCTTTCTTCTTTGTTGTCTACTAGAGATTTAAACAAATATTGTGCATAGGAATCCAAAGTGGCTTCATCAACCTCATATCCCATAGGCATTATCCATACTGTCTGAGGTTGAACCACTTCCATAAGACATTCATCTTTGTTCACCATAAAGAAGATTGTCCCGTCATATTTCTTTACAATTTCTTTGGGGATCCTGACTCTTTGTTTTATTTTGTCCTAAAAGGTTTTGAAGAAAGTCCACAAAGAAATATTTTGATTATCCTTGTTGCCTAGTCTGTCAAGCCCTTTGTTTATCTATTCAGCCACTGGTCTATCAAAAGCCCATTGTACTCTACCAATTCTGGGGATCTGAATCAAGAGGTACAAAGCCAAACAGATAACCAAAGAACCAAATTTAAAGACATTCTTTTTATCCTGTTTGATTTTCTTCAAATTTATCATCAGCTCCTCTAATAGCACATTGCACAGGTCATAATGAGTATCTTCTTTGAGCATTTTGTAGGCTACATGAATAGAAGTGCTGGATATAGAATGCAGTCTATTAAACTAGTATAACTTTTAGCTAATTACCATTGCAGCAAATTTGACATCCTCGTACTTGATTGTGTTGATTTTCATTGATTGCTCATCAACATCTGCACCAGTTAATTTGTTCACTGTAGGGTTTGTGACCTTGCATAACCCTAGATTTTCACTGGTTTGATTGAAATAGGTTATCACCCTAATTGCATCACCAGTGATATTGTATGGTTGGTCTAGCCATATAAATTCAGCATGGATCTTGCTTAGCACATACCTCACCCATTCTTTCTCATCAAATGTCAGATTGTTTACAAATTATGTGAAACCCTTTCTTTGCAATTGTGCAAATTCCAGCTTAGGGTTGTCAATGTCATCCATGATGTTGTCAGTATAAAGATCCAAAATATCCTCAAAGTTGGTTTCATCAATCTCATAGTGAATGTAGGGTCGAACATCATCAATGTACAAAACTCTGTGTGGAATGAAAGAGAAAGCTCCAACTAGGTCAACTTCCATGGATTTGTAGGGGTGTTTCTTGAACACAGGATGGGTCCTATTCTTGAATTCAACAACTAAAGGGGTATCAATAGAAGACGAGGATACCATATCAGATTTTTTAAAAATCAAACTCATAAATGCTCTTCAAAAAATAACCTCAACCTACTTACAAATACCCTAGATCGATCGTTGGATCTCTTTTTCTCTCTGATTGCCTAAAAAACCTTGATCGCCTTGCTCTTTAGCTCGAAAACATTATTCACAAAGTGAAGAACGATTCTTGCATTTTCCCTTTTTAACTTTGGAAACCCTAATTTCACTTTGAAATAAATGCACCTCAAATATCCAACTGGATTCCATGTTTGATTGTCGAATGCCAAAATCAACCATCTGAATCTCGGAGATCAACTGAAACTCAATCGACTACAGATCCCATCAAGGGGTACTACAAGATTTACATCGGTTTGCCTCTCCCTATGGCCAAAATCCCTAGTTACCAGATGAAGATTTTGCATTGAATTCAGATACAGATCCATTACCATCCTTAGATTCATCCTTCTTTACCTACATCTTCTTATGCTATTCTATGATCTCATCTACTTTCTCTTTTCCTCTCTCATGATTTGTTCTTGTCTACCGGAGCATTGTTTTTTCTTTTGCATAATTTTGCAATATGACCGGTTTTATTGCATGGTCTACACATGACATTATTTTTCATACGTTTGAAGTTCATCTGATTTGGTCTTGTCTTGCACTGATTAGAGATATGTCCAAACATTCCACAAGCATAGAATTTCTAGCTTTGAAATTTAGTCATTACTGCTCTACACATATTTGACTTGTGTCTAAAGATATTGCATATGAAACACTGACCGGTAAAGGTAGGAACATTATTCATATTGCTCATCATATTGTTATTGTTCATCATTCCATTATTCATCCTAATTCTACATTGACTCACCATACGACCAAACTTGTTGCAATTAAAACATCTACCATTGAATTTATGAGCATTAGGTTGTCTTACTAAAGGATTCTTACTCTTCTTCTGATCAGGTTTTGCATTGCCTTGTCCAGATCTGAAGGATTCACCTTTCTCAAATCCTAGGTGTCACATATCCTTTCCATGTCTTTGACTTTCCAACATCTCATCAAGCCTTGCTGAACTAGCTTTGAATTTGTCTTTGTATTCATTGGGAGTAGCAAGATCATCCCTCAAGGTACCAATTTGTCTTTCAAGTTCTTGACCATTATTCCTTGATTGTGTCAGCTCAAGCTTCAACTAATCATTCTCATAGGTAAACCTGAAGCATTCATCAACTCTTTCCTTTAATGATTGTGTCATATTCTCTTCATTCTTCTTTCGTTCTTCAATCTCCTTAGTTAGCCTCATCACAATGGATTGCATCTCATTCTTCAAAGCAACATTCTCTCTCTCAAGCTTGTCAACCTCATCTGATTTGTCCTAGAATTACATGATCTGATATTTTTCTCCTTTAACTTGTCCATTAATTCCTTCCTCTTTTCTCTATAGACACTTGCTTTATCCTTTAGCTCACTATTGAATTTATCAGCAACATTTAGGTTCTTCTTCAAGGTACATATCTCATTTCTAACTGCATCGAGATTCTCAAGTGCCACATTGAGTTATCTCTGAAAACCAAAATCTATAATCTCCCAGATCTTCCTCAAGTAGTTAAGCTTCCTCAGAGGAAGTAGGATCTGATACCAATTATTATAATCAGGGATCACTGAGAGGGGGGGTGAATCAGTGATCTACCAGAAAACAAATCCACAAACTTATTCTTTATCCACCTATAAGCAATGCATAATTGAAAAGAACATAAACATGCAACAAAGAATCCACAAATCCACAACACCAAAATTTTTATGTGGAAACCTAGAAAGGGAAAAACCATGGTGGGGATGAAACCCACAATATTTATATACTATGGCTAGGAGTACATAAATATTACATAGATCGGGAATGCACTTGCATTTAGGCTCACTGCATAGAGCTCATCACTCAATTATAATTGCTCAGAAGGCTACAACCTTCAAGGAAGTCCCACTAACTTACAATTTGATTACAATGAGGAAATAAAATGAAATGAACTCTCAAGTAACATCTTACTATGCAAGAATTTGTTCTAGTTAAGCAGTGAATCTTTGACTATCTTCGCTCTACTAATACTCTATTTGTTTTCTCAGTCAGTTACCAAATTTTCTATAAGAAGTGAGAATGGGAAACTGTTCTCAATAGCACCAAAATGGATCACCACAATTTGTATTACCACAAAAAACAATCACTAAATTGATCTTATATATCTGGTCTTAGCACAAAAGCAATCTCCTTCAATTCGGCTTCAAGAAGTGTAATGTGTAGCTCCAAGTCGGCTTCAATCTTGAACAAAATATAGCACCAGACTAGAAGAGTGTATTCACATGCTTCTAAGGATCTTACCATTCATAAAGAACATGAAATCAATCACCAAAATTACCATAGTCATCAGAAATCATTTTGGATCAAAACATTACTGAAATACCCTATTTTACCGGTTAACTCTAGTTTCTAGATAAAATTAATCACGAGCGTTGGATTGAGTCTCCAAGAAGAGTATCCATCAATGACAACCCTAGACCATAAATCAAGCATCAAAGATCACCAGATGAGTGTCAGTTTCCAACAAGATCCATTATCAACAAAAGGTGGTGTGGATGAAACTTGTGGTTCTAGTAATTCTTCAACAATTCATTGAAGCCGTAATATTTCTCGAGTTGTCTTAGAGGCCATCGTATATTCGACTTCTACAAAAGAAAGGGCTAGCACTGGTTTCTTTCTAAATTGTCAAGAAATAATAGCAGACCCAAGATGCATTAAAAAAAATGGATTTATATTTTCTATTGTCCAAAACACCTTCCTGAATCTAAATATCCCAGCAAAGAAAATTGCGGTGTCTTGGAATATCTGAGCCCATAGTTTTGAGTTCCTTTGAGATTTTGAAGAACTTATTTGGTTGTCAACCAATGATTTTCTTTAGGCTAGTGTATGAATATAAAATCCAACAACAAAGCAAATATCTCGTTGGGTTGTTGTAGCAAAAATAAATCTGCCAACAAGTTGCCCATATATAGTTGCATCAGCTAATGTTGAAGAATCATTTGATGTGAGTTTTAATTTTTTCTCAATAGGAGTACTAAGAGGTTTGCAATCAATTAGCCATCCCAAACTTATTGAAAAGTTCACCATTATATTTTTGTTGGGTGATGAATATGTGGTAGGAATTTTCAATCACCTCACTACCATAATAGTAATGAAGATGTCCCAAATCATTCATATCAAACCCTTTCTTCAATTGTGCTTTCATATTTTCAATATAATTCTCATTATGTCATATCTTAAGGTTTTCCATGAATGGAGATGCATACAAGACCTTGTACTCAAGGTAGTTTATTTTTTTGTAGGGTAGAATACAAGAGAGAGGGTTTCAACATATTTGGTTTGGAAATACAAAGATGAATTCACTTTTTTGGTAAGTAATGACTATTGTTACATTGAAGTATTTGAGCCAGGAACTACTTCGCTATCAGAGATATGTTATGAAGTATCCAGTGGAGATGTGGAGAAGAATATTGAGACATTAACAAATTTGC
Organism: Cryptomeria japonica; assembly: GCF_030272615.1. Lineage (NCBI taxonomy): Eukaryota > Viridiplantae > Streptophyta > Pinopsida > Cupressales > Cupressaceae > Cryptomeria > Cryptomeria japonica. Next base: position 117,060,859 of record NC_081408.1, on the reverse strand, counting down.
TGGTAAATCCTAATGATCCAATGTTTCGAACTACTATGGAGATATTGGATAGGTTGAGGAAGAACAAAATTGAGAAAGAGAATCCTAAGAGAATAGAGAAGTTGTGCATAGTGCCAGACGTATTTAATGTAAATCTAGTAAAAGCACAGAGTAGGACAAGGTTGGTTTCTCCTTCTCCTATTGTGAATATTGGTTCCTCCAAAACCCCAACGAGATTGGTGAAAAGTGAAAAGAAAGAATCAAGAACTAAAAAAAGGCTACTAAAAGGAGGGAAAGTATCAAACCTATGGTTGAGGAAGTTTATAGTAGTACCAAAGAGGAATTTGAAAAAATAAGATTATTATCAAGAAGAGACCAACAATGAAGAATATCTAGATTGAAGATGGTGAGAGTGAAGAGGACAAGGTTCCTTTTAGTGAAAGTAAGAGAACATTTCTCTCTTTGTTAGAGACCCCTATGAAGAAGAGGAATAATGTAAACAAGAAAGAACCAATGAAGAAGAAGAAGTCAAGTACTCCTCTAGTTGATCTCAATTCCCAATAACTTGACTTTGATAGTTTAATGACTTATATTTTTTTACATGATACATTGGATGATACTATAGGATTATATAGTAGTGTCATAAAATTGTGATCCTAGAAATTTATGACTGCATTAGGGTCCTCACGCATGCGAAATAGAATCCTCTAGCCTGATTGGAGACTGGAGAGTGCTTGGCTTGCCAAAATAGCTTCTTCCTTGGCTTCTATATCACTATGTCTGCACTCTACCCTAGAAAAGGGGTAGGATAGGGGCATGGTGCCCATGTCCCCCCTTGGATAGGGGTGTGGTACCCTTGTCCTCCCAGGACAGGGGCATGGCACCCTCGTCCCTGCCCTATTTTGGGGCAGTACCTTCCTAGAGCATGCATTGTGGGTTATATAGTGAGCAGGAAATCTCCCCAATGTCGTCCTGTGATGAAATTAAAATCCTTCAAACATGTATTTAAGAGGGCATTTGGTCTCTCATTTGTATAAGTTCAAGAGGTGGAATTTTGATAAGGTCATAAGCGATCAAGAGCATTCAAGCATTCTTTTCTAGCATTGAGCATTCTCAAGTCTCCCTTCAAGGATAGGTGTTGCATTCAAGTCAAGGATTCAACTATTGAAGAGGAGATTGATTTCAACATACCATTCTATGCAAGCATTTCTATCAACATGACTACTACAACCTCCCTTGAGGTGATCTACAATTCAGTCTTTCATTTACATCTACTTGCAAGTAATTTCTTTCATTACTTGGTTAATTTCAAAATTGGGATTTGACCTAAAGGAAAACCCCCAATCCCAACACATCTCCCTCTCTTTTCTATGTGTAGTTTACAGGTGCACAGCTATACTTTTAGATTCGGGCTTCATTTGCAGATGTGGAAAAACCCTTTTTGTTTCATGGATTTTTTGGAGGACTGTATACATTCCTGCCACGGTCCAGATAAATTTTCGTCAAATTTGTTGGATGACTTCATCGCGACTCAGGTGCACAACTTCATCCCATATTCGGACCTCAAGTTATAATCGATTCTTTGTCACTTTTTCACTACATAATTCAATCAATTTCCTTTCCAAATCAAACAAAGGAAGAAGGGATCATCCTAACATTCTTAATTCATTCAGAAGTCAATCTATCATCTTTGTGTGGAGATTGAATCTAGTGAACTATCTGTTATCTTCCTAATGTAATGGTGAAAAGTGCTTGAAGGATAATCAATACTGAAACTCTCATCTCTCTTTGAGGGAAAAGGATAGTTTTCTTCTTGATCTATCACTCATCATTTTCCCACCATTACATTTTGGTGAACCCGACGTCTTCCATGCTTTCGTTTGAGAAAAATTGCATATTTTTCATTTGGAAGTTCAAATTTCTACAAACTTAGTGGTTAAATCATTATAAACCCTAGTTTTAAAAATTAAAATTGAACTTGTGATTTGTAAAAATTGCTTGTGGTTATCTTAGATCTGAAAATTGTTTTTCTTATCAAATTCAATTTCCTCATTGTCTTGTTCAATTTGCAATTAAAATTTACAAAATTAAGAGGTTACTTGTTCAAATCCTAATTTTCAAAAATCATATTGAACTTGTGCAAAAAATTGGATTTCCCTTTAATTTTCAGATTTATGATTGTTCTTAGATTTGTCTTCAATCCTACAATTAAAAATTTCAATTTCCCCCCTTTTTCCCAAAATTCAAATTTCAAAATTAAGTGGTTAGGTCATCAAGCCCTGATTTTTAAAATTAATTGGATTTTGTGTGAATTTCAAATCAATTTCATTTACATTCAAATTCTTAAACATTTTCCAAGGTATCCCTATCCATTAGGTTTGACCCTTTTCAAAATTGCACCTTAATTCCTCTTTTTCTTCAAAACCCTAATAGGGTCCTATTTTCACCTTTGTGCCCTTCATTTCACCCATCTAAAGATCGTAATGTTCTCTAATTTTTGGGGGTTCTCTTTAAAATCATCATAATATCCATCCCTGAAAATTTTGAAAAAAATTATTCGGACCATGTGTGTTCCCACCACGGTCCTCGACTTTTTTTCCAAAATTTTGGGAGACTATTATGACTATATTTAATAGCCTAAATCTAGAAGATTTGCTGATTTTATCAATTTTTGAACCCTGTAGAATTGGAAATACCTTCAAAGTTACATTTCAACTTTCAAGAATAAAATTAAAATTAAGAAGTTAATTATTGTTTGCCCTAATTTTAAAAATTCTAATTTTAAAATTAAGAGGTCTTCCCTTGGCCTTATTTTTAAAATTCCAATTTCCTTTCATTTTTTGAAATTGCGTCATCCTCTTCCGCCAACAAAGTTCAAATTGTGTAATCATTATTTTCTGGAATTTTTCATTACTTAATTTTGTAAGCATTGTTTCACAATTCAAAATTCAAATTTTCCCTCTAGTGCATGAGTTTTACCACTATTATTCCTACCTATCCTATCCTCGTTAGATGAAGCATTAGAATTAATTCTTCCCAAGGTTTAATTACCGAAGAGATGGAGCCTAATTTGGGTGACTTCTTTAATGAGGATCATGCTTATTCTTCCCATCCTAATCATGTGCCCATTAATGGATCCCATGATGAAGAAGAAACTTTAACTAGGGTATCTTTAGATGAACTTTCTACATTGGACAATCAATTTGATATCTTTCAACAATGGATGTCCCAAGAATACCCTAATAGTGAAGCTCTTCCATTAATCGAAGGTCTTAAGCGCATGCTTCAAAGTGATAAGAATGGAATTGATATATTGTGTGGCATTGCACATATTTTTGATTCTAATGTCATGCCTATCAAGAGTTGTGTCAAAACCCTATGTTACTCACAACCTTCAACACAAGTCAATTCCTCTATTCCTTTGACTAATCCTATGTCTAGGATTCCTACTTTCACATCTAACATCATGGCTAGTTTAACTCAAAATATCATTCCTACAACAATAGGTCATGGGGGGAATCCCTCTTCTTCATTTAATCCTCCATCGTTACCTATGTCCTCCATGAGTATTCCTACTATTCCCCAACCAATCAATATGACACAAGGGGGCAATTCTTTCAACAACGTTATTTCTCCTTTAAGTGTCCCTATTCCTACCCAATCATCACCAATGCCTACTTATCACAATGTCCCACCACCTTATTCCCTGTCTATGCCTTCTTTCAGGAACATCATACCACATTATCAATCACCTATGCCTAATAGGAATTCTTCTACCAAAATGATAATTAACAATTTGGCTCAAACTATGTCTTCCTTTCAACAACAAATTAATTCCATGAGTCAATCCAAGTTTAGTGTACCCACCTTTGATGTTGCGAGCCTACTTTCTCTTGATATTGTTAAAGTTGTGCCACCTAGACATGTTGAGATCCCAAAATTGGAACTCTATAATGGAAAAGGTGGTCCTCTAACGCATGTCAAAACATTTCAAACCTTCTGTACTAATTTCGCTTATGATAAACAATTGCTTGCAAAACTGTTTACAAGAACACTAAGAGATAAGGCCTTACAATGGTATTGCTCTCTTCCTTCTTATTCTATCACTTCCTTTCAACAACTGACAAATTCTTTCATCCAACACTTTCAAAACAACATTGGTCCTAAAATCACTTTGACTTATTTAATGCATTTTAAACAAGGTGTTAAAGAGAAAGTGACTAATTTCATTGGTAGATATAAGCATTTGTGTGCTCAAATTTCTTTTCATGCACCTGATAATGATATTCAAATAATTTTCATTTCTAATTTACAAAAAGGTATCAGGGAAAAACTTCTTTTGTCTGAGTTTACTTCCTTTCCGTAGTTGTACACAATACTCCACAATTATCAATTGGTTGTGAGTCAAATGGAGCAATCCACTCCTATGGCTCTGAGTGATAAGGGGGAGAGTGTTCAACAACTATTTGTGAAGTTCAAACCAACAAAAAGCTTCATCAAGTTCAATGATCCAATCAACAACAACCATGTGAATGCTACAACAGGTGTGCCTTTTATTTCTATTTTTTTCCAAAGAGAAAGACAGGTTACTCCTTTGAATGAATATTTACATAGTATTATGTCTTAGTTGTTGCACAAAAATGTTATCAAACTTCCTCTAAAACAAATTGATCCTTCCAAACTTGCATCTCCTTATTTTGATAATAATTCCTCTTGCCAATTTCATTGTCAACTTGGTCATGATACTGAGAAATATTTTGCATTGAAAAATAAGATTCAAGACTTCATTGATAATAATACTATATATGTGGCTGGTGTGAATGATAAAAGGAATAAATCAGTAGCTCCTCCTAATCAAAATCTTAAGATTTTTATTGATCCCTTGCCATCTCATACCTCTAATGTTATTGAGATTGTGCCTAATTCTCTCTATTCTGAAACATTCATCTGTATGGCTCTAAATTTGGTTAACATGGTAGAAACACAAGATTCTCCTAAGGATCCTTGTATTACATTTGACCCTAGCAAGACCATTAGAGCACTTGATGGCCCTTTATACATAGTTGCAAAGGTTAAGGATATTCATTGCCATGGTGCCCTGATTGATCCCTCTTGCATGGTTAATGTCATAACTGAAGAATATCTTTTCACTTTATGATTGCATAAACCACTATATGATGCTTCTTATGTAGTTGTGAAGTTATTTGATGGCGTCTCTTGTCCTACCATTGGCTCTACCACCCTTCCTATTGAGGTTCATGCTAAATCCATGTATGTTGATTTTGTTTGCATAGCTTCTTTTGAGAAATTCCGTGTGAAGTTGGGATATCCTTGGCTTTCTTCCATTTAGGCTATTGCCTCTCCAATCCACAAGTATCTTAAATTTCCTCACAATGGAGAAATGATAACCGTGAACCATAGCTTATTTTGTCCATCCGAAAGAAGTCCTAGTGTTCCTATGATGAATACTAAGAGGAGGGGTGAATTAATATACCTAAAAATACTGAACTCAAACTCTTAAACAATTTAGCAAATAATCGATATAAAAGATTCACCAATAAACCGGTTAAGATAAATACAAACCAAATAGAAAATAAAGCATTCACCCACAAAAGCACAATCACCATAACACACGATATTTTGATGTGGAAACCCAAATGGGAAAAACAACGGTGAGCAAAAACTCACAAGTAACTATCTGCAGAATAGAAAGGTCAAACCGGTTAAGGTCATACAATGTTCTTCACCAGAATGGATCCTGTTAGGAATCTAGATCTCTGTTAGGAGTTAAGTCTTGTTAAAGACTACCTTACTAAAGGATTTCAGATCCATAGTTGTGAACCACTTTTTTAGAGGATTTACAAAGGCTTTGTTGGGCCTGCCAAGTTAGGGGTTTCAAACTTGGCGAAGATAAGAGTAATCAACAAGTGAGTGATCTAGATACTAGCACAGTATGCTTGGTTAGATCCTTGATATCTATTTTTTAATGCATTTCAACATTACTTCAGTCTTCAATATCTCCACACTCTAACTCTTCACATAGACCTAGTCTTCTCTGCAAAGATCGCACATAACCCTCTCACACATCATACATCTCTCCTACATATACAAACCCTAGACATGGTGTCCTCATAAAGGAAACTAATTTCATGTCGTTCCAATAGGATTAAACTACAAGTTCCTAGGTTCAGTGCATATAGACACATTTGGTAACACGACACAAAATCACCGCCAAAGTGTCGGTGGATGATAACTCATCATAGAGTAATATTGGTTCATACAATATATCGATTACTGGTTGTCAAAAATGAAGACTAGTAAATTAAAGTGTTAAATATCGCTTGGGTCCTTTGTACCGCTTGAGATCCTCGAACTACTTGAGGTCTCCATACTGCTTGGGTTCTCCATACTGCTTGAGGTCTTCAGTCAATTTGTGACCGGTTAAACATCTTCTGCAAAACACCGATAGTCTAAAGACTATAATACATAATACCACTTCGAACAATTACCGGTTGAGTATAACTCATACATCAAGAAAGTGTGTGTCCATCAATGACAATCAAAAATCATCAAAATGCCAACAATCTCCCCTTTTGGCATTGATGGAAACACTTAGGAAAATTTTGACATCTAAGTTTTTTTACAAAAAAAAATATGCCATAATCAAAATTACTCCCCCTAAGCATATACACTATCCCTTTTGCAGAAATTACAATGTATACTACTCCCTCAAAGTGGTAACATGAAATTATACATAACATTCACCAAAATTTTAAATAATACTCCCCCTTTGCTAGCAATGACAAATTAATGTAGAATAACCCTTGTTTCCTTACATAAAAATAGAGTAAATGTTTATGAAAATAAGGAATAAACTTATCAAAAAAGATTTAAAATCCTACATAAAAGTTTTCATGGCTAATGACCATGACTCAAGTAATGAGGTAGCAACCTCACTTTCTGTTTGCATTTGGAATATCAGTTCCTCCATAGCATCAATGGTACTCATCTCTTGAGTTACCGTGATGGCTTCCAGATTGAGAAAACATTTCTGAAGAATTTGCAGTCTGGGTAATAAGACCAGTTGAAGCTCCAGCAAATCTTTTGTCCGGTTGCAGATTTTTGACACCACCCTGGTAGTCTACAGTTGATAATGATGGACCATTTTCCCATATGTAGTAAATGAATCATATGGCATCTTGAAGGTTCCGATGTATGCCTAGAACTCTGATTGGATTTTATCTTTCTACTTGAGCACATCATCACAAAATAGATGGGGTTGGCAGATTTTACTCAACAGTAATTTGCCCTCATCCATAGCACCACTTATATCCTTATGTTGTTTCAGAAGTTGTGACTGAAGCTCATTCAATTTCTTAACTAAGGTAGTGTTGAGTGCCTTTTCATACTTCTTCTTTACATTGGCTTCAGCAATGTCTTCTAAGCATTGTACCTGGTCCTCCACTATAGTACAGAGGAGTTTTAGCTTGGACAGAGAGGAATCGGTACTGGGGAGGTTAGTACCGGGAATCAGATTGGTGAGGGTGTCAATGATAGTTTGAATGACATCCTGTTCCTTTTTCCTCCTCAATGCTTCCAATCTTTCCCGTGCAAGCTTTATGCTTTGAAGTAGCTCTGATTCATCTACAAATTGGAGATCAATAGGACTGGTGATGTCAACCTATTTGGTTTGATCATCGGTTGCCTTAGGAGTCTCCACTTGTTTGTTCTTTTCTGCTTCCTTCTTCTCTTCGCCTCTTTTATTTTCCTCTTCTTTCTTCTTTTGTTCCTCTTCTTTCTTTTTCTTTTCTTCCTCCTTCTTCCTTTCTTCTTCCTTCTTCTTGTCTTCTTCTTGTTTCCTCTTCTCCTCTTCCTATTTCCTCTTCTCCTCTTCCTGTTTCCTCTTCTCCTCTTCTTTCCTCTTCTCCTCTACCTATTTCCTCTTCTCCTCTTCTTTCCTCTTCTCCTCTTCTTTCCTCTTGATTTATTCTTGTCTATCTTTTTCCTCTTGCTCTTTTCTCTTCTTCTCTTCCTCTGCTTTCTCTTTTTCCTATTTATCTTTTTCAATCTTTTCCATATCAAGGGTGACATCCTCAACATCCAATGTATCCACATCAATGGGATCATTTTTCTCTATCTCTCTTCCACATTGACCATCAAATGTCTCATCCGGTTTGTCTGCGGATAGGTCAGGTTCTTGTTCAACCTTCTTATTGGTTTTAGATACTTGGTGTATCCTGACATCATCTTTTGCACGTAAATGAGTATCCTTCTCCACTTCAAAAGCTCTGCCTTCTAGCAGCCTGAGTCTTCTCCTTCTCATGAAGAAGAGACCTTTGTTCTTTTCCATTATCTCAAATAATTCTGAATTAGAGGCATCGGGAAAGTATTGTGCAAAGATTCTTTCCATTATTTCTTGTTCCTTTTCAATGCAAATGCGCCATTTGTTATCTAAAGAACTATATAAAGAATCTGGTTTGACTGATCTGATTTCAGATGGCAACCGGTCATTGACACACAAATATCTAATAACCTCTTGTATTACTTCTTCTTTCTCATTGTCATTAAAATCACCAAAATGCTCTTTTAAATCATCAAGCAATTTTCTCCTAATGTTCTTGATTGTCCTCTAACAATGTGTATTAGGCTTATAGGAGGAAATGTCTATATTTACTAGTGCTGAAGTTGCAAGTGCATTACCGGTAGATTTTGCCTTCCTGCTTGATTGTCTGGTTTTCTTTGGTTGAACTTTTGGTTTAGTATCCTCTGACTCTGGTGAGTTGTTTTTGGTTTTACGCTTCATCTCAAATACTTTAGTGGGAGCAACCTTAGGTTTCTTCTTGGCAGGTGACCGCTTGGTCACTTTTGGACTGGCTGAGGTAACCAGTGCTGATACCGATGGCATTGCCTTACCAATTTTTTTGCATAGGATCTTCAACCAGTGTTATCCTCTCTAAGTAGGTGTCGGTTTGCTTTTTCTTAGCATCTAGTGGTGACGCAAGCAGGGTAGAGGCATACCCGATCAACATATCATACATCACTTCATACCCCATCAGTTCAACTGCTTCCTTTCTTGGTTCCACCACTTCCATTATCCATTCATCTACCTTTATGGTGAAGCAGATGTCATCTTCATATTTCTTCACAATATCTCCAGATATCCTCACCCTCTGGCTCATTTTCTACTTGAATTCATCAAAATATTTATTGAGAACCTCAGGATATTTGGTTCCCACTGCTTGAAGACTTTCCCTAGTTTTCTTGGAGACTGGTTGGTCAACAACACATTGGACATTACCTACTCCAAGGAAATAACATTGAAATTAAAAGAATAGGCTGACCAAAAGTTGTCCAAACTTGAACCTTAGAGCATTGTCTTGTTTGATGGACTTCAGGTTCAATAGCAATTGCTTCTACAAACAGGTACACAGATCAAATGAGGCATCTTCTTTAATCATTCTATAGGTGGCATTCATTGCAACAGGAGGGACATAATTCATTTTGCTGGCATAAAACATTCGGTAGCCAATCACCATGCAAACATACTTAACCAAGTCATCTTTGACGGTGTTGACGGTCATTGCTTGTTGGTCACTCACAGAACTGGTGAGCTAGTAATTTCCGATTTGGTGACCTTCCTTAGTGCTGGTACCTCTCCAATGTTGCAGAAATTAGTGACAACATGAATTGCCTCCGGTGTAATGTCATGTATGAGCTCGAGATACATTTTATCACCGTGCACTCTACTCAGGATGATGTAGATGTGATCTTCAGTGAACTCTTCAAGAAAATAAGCAGCATTGTGCAGTTTCTTCCTCTCTAGGATGCTATATTTAGGTTTGATTTTCTTGTCATCCCCACAGAACAGACCTAGCTGGGAATGGATCACTAGGGATCCTAGGTCTTCCAATTTACAATCAATATACCCTGAAATATCTTCCTCAACTATAACTCTGGTAGGTATCTGGGATAGGGCATTGTATCTCATCTTCTTTTGAATAAAATCACCTGAATCCATAGGTACACTAGAACTGGAGTGTGATGCAGAAGTCATGATAAGAAAGAAATTCAAGAAATACCTTCACAAACAAAAATTTTAGGGTTTAGCAATGTATCCCACAATACACCACTTTGGTTGCTCTATTACCGCTTAGTGTTCTTCACCGATAGATTGAGAGTCTACTTGATTTCTCTACAAGATTTTGAATTCACTTCGAATCGCTAGTCGAATCACTCTTTGTCACTCTGCTCTTGAAAATTCTTCGCTCGAAAACAGATAAGTGAAAAAATGACAATAAAAATCCCTTTTAAACATTCTTTCACCTACCATAATAAATACATCTTCGTTAGGGTACAAACCCTAATTTTTCTTTTTACCACTTCAAGTCTTCTGCCAATTGATAGGTAACATATACTAGTTAAGGTCTTTACTGATATAAAGCTCAGTTTGCCAGTTCAGAGATTTCCACACTGGTTGTAGAAACTGGTTCATCTTGTGACACTTCTTTAGATTTCTTTTTCCAAGTTTTATTTATATCTGCTTGAAAGGTTTCAACATCAATCTTCCCTTCTAGAGTGATTGGTACAACATTTGATAAGTTCTTTCTCATTCTACAGATTCTAGCAATGTGTCCCGGTTTGTTGCAATAATAGTATAACATTACAGGTGTTCTTCATGGTCCATTATTCATACTACCATTCTTCCTTCTTCATGTTGCAGTAGTGTGACCACTACCATGACAGATCAAACAGGTTGCTCTCCAACCAGTTGCTGCTTGATAGCCACCTGACCGATGGTCATAGCTATTATACCGGTTGGGATTCTGGTTCACAAAGGGTTCCGAGAAATCTCCTTGAGTCCTTGGAGGATATCTCTCAGTGTTGTGCAAAATAGACCTGCATTCAAATGCTTTATGCCCAAACTTGTTGCATGAATAGCAGTTTCCATTGAATCTATTGGATCTAGGCTTATTGTTTAGAAAATAAGGAAAATTATTGTAGGCCTTGCTTCTACACACATTAGCAGTATGTCCTTCTTTGAGACAATTAAAGCAAATAGGTTTAAAATTTTGCTTACCTTTATCTTTTGATGTTGGTTGCTTCTTCGATGGTTCAACTTTTATTCTAGAAGTCTCACCTTCCTCATACCTAGAGAAACCAAGTCCAATGGTATTCTTTACCGGTTTTGTTGATTCTATCTTTTTCTCTAGCTTAGCAATACTCTTATTGAATGTGGCGAGTATCTCCTTTGACTCAATAAATTCCTTGGAGATAGTAGCATTGGTTTCCTTCAAGGTTGCACCTTTGACTCAATAAATTCCTTGGAGATAGTAGCATTGGTTTCCTTCAAGGTTGCATTCTCATAAATAGCCATGTTTAGTTCATCTTGCATTTCTTCTTTTTCCACTTTACTCTCCTGGAGATGAGTGGTAAGGGTATTGATTTCTTTCTTCATATTGGAGATCTCATGATCTTTGTCTTTTACCAAATCTTCAACTTTCCTTTTGTTCTCAAGCTCTTGACACATTCTGATAGTCTGTCCTTCCAACTCCCTTCTCAGTTTGGCATTAGATTCATTCAGTTTTTCAACTTCTTCAACTAGGGCATCCATGTCTGCTTCATCAGAAGAGCTATTTTTAGTAAGTTCCATCAGTTTCTCAGCATGCTCTCTTCTTTTGGCCAAAGAGGCTTTATACTTGACTTTGAGTTCATCATAGGCTCTCTCAATCTGAGTGAGATGATGAGTAAGTTCCCTCACAGTGTATTCCCCCATATCTCCTTCCAAGTGGTTAGACTTATAGAAATGTTGGCTATGATACCAATTGATGAATACTAAGAGGGGTGGGGGTGAATTAGTATACCTAAAAATATTGAACTCAAATTCTTAAACAATTTAGCAAATAACTGGTATAACAGATTCACTAATAAACCGGTTAAGATAAATACAAACCAGATAGAAAATAAAGCATTCACCCACAAAAGCACAATCACCATAACACAAGATATTTTGATGTGGAAACCCAAATGGGAAAAACCACGGTGAGCAGAAACTCACAAGTAACTATCTACAGAATAGAAACCAGACCAGTTAAGGTCATACAATACATTCTTTACTAGAATGGATCCTATTAGGAATCTAGATCTCTGTTAGGAGTTAAGTCTTGTTAAAGACTACCTTGCTAAAGGATTTCAGATCAACAGTTGTGAACCACCTTGTTAGAGGATTTAGAAAGGCTTTGCTGGGCTTGCCCGGTTAAGGGTTTCAGACTTGTCGAAGATAAGAGTAATCAACAAGTGAGTGATCTAGATAATAGTAGAGTATGCTTGGTTAGATCCTTGATAGCTCTTTGTTAATGCATTTCAACATTACTTCAGTCCTCAATATCTCCACACTCTAACTCTTCACACGGACCTAATCTTCTCTACAAAGATCACACATAGCCCTCTCACACATCATACATCTCTCATACATATACAAACCCTAGACATGATATCCTTATAAAGGAAACTGATTTCATGTCAGTCCAATAGGATTAAACTACAAGTTCCTAGGTTCAGTACATCTAGACACAATTGGTAACACGACACAAAATCACCGCCAAAGTGTCGGTCGATGATAACTCATCATAGAAATATCAGTGGGTAACTCATCACAGAGTAATATCAGTTCATACAATATACCGATTACCGGTTGTAAAAAATGAAGATTGGTAAATTAAAGTGTTAACTACTGCTTGGGTCCTTTGTACTGCTTGAGATTCTTGAACTGCTTGAGGTCTCCATACCGCTTGAGGTCTTCAATCAATTTGTGACTAGTTAAACATCTTCTGCAAAACACCGATACTCTAAAGACTATAATACATAATACCGGTTGGAACAATTACTGGTTGAGCATAACTCATAAATCAATAAAGTGTGTCTCCATCAATGACAATCAAAACATCATCAAAATGCCAACATCCTAGTGATCTCTTTTGGCCCAAACAATTTCAATCTCTTCCATCAAAGAGGTATGCTCTTTTTCGATCTTATCAAATATAGAAGAATGATATTATCTTATCCTTAAGTCAACGTAGATCGCCAATGCTTGACATTCCTATTAATTGTTCAAGATGAGGTTCTTCCCCTCTCAGATAAAAGTAATCTTCCTCCTAAGGAAAATTGTCCACCTATTCCTATGGGTGTGACTCTACCTTCTCTTAAGGAGAACACCAATATTCTTCCTAAGGTTAGACCTATCCCTCCTCCCCATGATGGACTTGGTCTCCTTCCTACACCTAACATTCCTTCTTTTTATGGTGCAGTTCCACCTCCTTCCTCTCCTATTGTTCAACCAAAAATACCTCAACCTAAACCTTCCACTATTAAGGAGAAAACCATCCATACTTCTTCAAATGTTCCTCCTTCTTCTCATCCTTCCACTAAGACTTGATGGAATCATTCTGTGAGAGAGCACTACATCAACATAAATATTTGAGTTACCAAATAACACAGAGCATCCAAAATGAAAAACACGCAACACAAGACTTCAATTGGAGAAAACCCAAATGGCTGAAAAACTTTACGAAGGGTATGTTATTAGCATTGCATAATTGAAAAATAGTGCCAGTATCAAAGTTGATGAGGAGTAGGTAGTCAGTCATGTGCTAAGCCTATTTAATGATACTACCAAAATTTCAGTCAAAGGAAATGTCGCATGGGCCTTGTTGACCATTTACAGAGAAAACCCAAAACCTCAATTTTGTTAGGTAACTAAATTTCAATTTTACTATTTCCCTTTCTTTTTTCTTTTGCACATTAAAAATATAAGAAATGATATGGACTTCAAGTAAATCATGTTTTCTTGGTTTGCTACTTGTTATATCTTGTTTGGCTTCTAGGTTAAATTTGTTGTACAATGCCTTAATTCATTTATTCACATTCCAGATGATGATGTGCTTATAAATCCATGTTGGGCCTTATCATACCTTTCTGATGGCACCCAATAGAAGGATTCAAGTTATAATTGAATCAGGCATTTGTCAGAGACTCTTTGAACTTTTGGGGTAAGTGCATCACTGAGAATACAAACAGTCCTCTACTTTTATACCACTCTCAATAAATACCATACCAAGTATTCTGCTCTTAGTTTTGCAATTCTATGTTTTTATAATGATGCAACTTATTCACTGCATATGTTGTCATTTTGTAGGTACTTGTCCCTTCTTGTTCGTGTTCTCACTTTAAGAACTGTGGCAAACTTTGTCACACATGAGGACGTTAGACTCAAGTGACTATCCATCATTTCCCATTTATATTTCTAAAAGAGTCAATTCACAGTTATAACATAGCTACTTATTGCCACATTTTTGTTATATATGTATCTTATTTTTATTTGGGTCTCTATAATTTCAAGCTATTATTGGTGCTTAGGTTCTTCCTCGTTTAGTGCATCTTCTCATTTATTGATGGTGCTATATCAACCATGGCAATTTCATACACACAGCTTTATATAACAACTGCATTTATTGCAGTTTAGTTCACCGGTAGTCATGGCTTATTTTTAGTTCTTATTTAGCTTGTACGTACTTCCTCCGGAGCCCTCTTTCTAAAGGTTGGTATCCAACTTCACAGCATTTCCATTGAATAATCTGGGTCCCCCAAAAAATTCTGATTTGTAATCTTCCTCGCGTCTAGAACCAGGTTGTTATAAATGCAAATAATATTCTACCCCTTCTATCGCTCTTGGCTAATGGTGAATTTTGAGGTGAAGAAAGAAGCAACTTGGGAAGTTTATTGTGCCACTTCAAGTGGGAATAATCATTAGATAAAGTTTCTCTGCATATGCAATATTTTTTTCATTCTTGAAAGCACATAAGTTTGTTAGATAATCCTTGTGTTCTTGTATAGATACCGTGTTGGTTAAGGTTGCATAGGGCCGCTTTGTCATCTTCTTATTTATCTAGATTCAAGAATTATAATACTTTTCCTTGGAGGCCTAGAACACATACTGAGACTAGGTACAGTCGAAAAGGATATGGGCAATACAATAGACCTTAATATGAATGCATGTCTTGTTGAGGATGCTGAAGGATTGGACAAAACTGGGAACTTCAATATTAGTAAATCTCAAACTTTTAAATATAGAACAAATCTCAATTTTTTAGCTGCATGCAGCTCTTGTTTCATTTAGTACCCAACGATCATGCATCCCGTGACATGATGTCTCTTCAAATTGTTATGTTGAGCTGCTCACATACGATATTGTCCCTATGACCACGGCTTGCAAACTACACAATTAATTTGACACCGTATCTACAAGGCATTATGCCAAATGTTAACGTGCTCTTTGTTTGGTTCCACATTTTGCATTAGTGTCCACGGGAGCTTTTCCAACCAAAATATCTGACAAAAATCTCACTACCAATATGGTCGAACAAAGAGAATGCTGTCAAAGGTTGCAAGATTCCGATTTTAGACATGCGAAGTACATTTGCACAGAGACTGCAATCGTTACAATTGCATGAGATGGCATCACTTCGAGGGATTTGAATAAACCGTTCGCGCACATGGTCCGTGTCTCCACATTTCGACATGGGCAAAATTCAAGTAACAGATGAAATAAATGCTTTGATGGATGTTCATAACCTGGTCGAAAGCATTCATTTTACCAGAGGCGAAAATGATTTTCACATTACACGCGCGAGTTTAGTTAACCTTTCCAACAGTTGCATTTTGCTCACGCCATTCTTTCTTGTGCTTGGCTGAATGTTCATACTCTATTTTAAAGCTTCTATTATCGGCGTAGGTGAGAGGAGATGCCAAAAAGGTGGTAGAGTTTGGCTTTACACTTGCAAATTGCATTGGCTCAAAAGTTTCTAAACCATTTACAATCAATCCATTTAATGAAAATCTACAACATTGCACTCCATAAATCACGAGGCGGTTTGTCAAACAGTTTATGTGCATAGGATGGATGTCCACGTGCTGATCCTAAGCTCCCTTTTTTGCACGATAGTGAGGATAGTGATGGTGCAATCTATGAATTTAGCCTTACGCCTGCCAAATGTATGGAGTTTGAATGTTTCAAAAGCCTTTTAAACCAATTCATTTTGTGCATATTACCATAGATATTGCATTTCCTGTGATGACATTTATTTGAGGCACTCTGTTGAATAATTTAGCTGCGCTGTTTATGAATCCACATTTGGGATGTATGTCAAACCAAGAATTGTTTGCATTTGCAAGATACAGGCACCAAGGAAACACGTCCACATGACCGCCACAGATCTAACTCGCATCTTAATAATAAGGTTTAGTGTGTCTCCAAGATAGCTACCGTGGGCATAAAACACATACATGAATCCTTGTAAACAAAGATATCAAGTTAGGATGTGTTCGATAAATTCAGAAGTTTTGATAACGAACATGTAAAATTCATTTTGCGCTCATTCTGCAATCATCCATTTCACTCATTGAGATGACATCTCTGAAGGAAGAGAGAAGAAAGCTAAAACAGAAAACAAACTGATTTTATTGATTGATGATAGATTTATTACATACTGCCTCGATACAGAGGTCTTTTTCTATTGACTACAACTCAGAAAATGGAATCTCTATATAGAGTATACGACCCTAAGAGAAAAGATTAAAGCTCCAGCTATATTGCAATTATTGTTTCATACATTTCATGCATTACATGCATTCCGACAGATCTAAAATCAATGCAAACTAAAATCTTTATTAAATTACTATATAATTGAGCCAGGAACTGTAGCATGGCGGTATATAATTGAGCCATGAACTGTAGCATGGCGGTGGAAGTTGAATGGTGGAATTGAAGTTAGATGGTGTAGCATGGCGGTGGAAGTTGAATGGTGGAATTGAAGTTAGATGGTGGTAGACGTTTCCAGAACATGCGGGAGAAATTACTTCCAACACTCTTCCTTAATTTCGATCATATGTTACTGCATGTACAATTCCTTGACTGTTGTCTTCTTCTGTCTCATTCATTGTCTTCAGACTTTTGTCGAATCTTCTCCTACTTGATAGCTTCAAACCAACTCTAGATCTGCTGATCTTCATATCCAATTCTTAATAATAGTGCCATTCATTTGGCTTCTCCCACTGCTGCTACAGTCTCTCAAATCTTTGATTTTCAAATCTTCAAAATACCCATTTTAATCTTCTTGCAATTTCACTTTCAGTAGATGTCTTGCTAGACAATACTCTCCTTTGATCTAAACATTCAAACATTTTTTAATTGATGTCTTTGTTCACATGTGAACACTTCAGCTTATACAACCTTTTGAATATATTCGTTAACTTTTGCCAACAAGATCCATCGATCCAACCATAATCAATTTGCATACAACCTTTCTTAGATTATCCACTTCTTTCTCCATTCCAACATGACCTTTCACAATGATTGTTCAACACACAAATTGAACATGGGTGAAGATTGCAACAATTATTTTCTTTATTTCCTTCTCTATGGCAATGTGAACACTAAATTATTTTAGCTGATTTTTTTGAACTTGCAATGCTAGAAACTTCATATCTATCTTTCTTATCTTATATGATACCTTCATACTTTGGTCTCATAATTGGCTGAATGGGCTCTTGAATTCCTTGCCCATGCTTTCCTAGTCCTTTTTCTTTATAACCCATTTTTTGCATCATCTTCCAACCAATATTATTTTCAGAATGACCTTTGTTATTAACATCACAAATCACACCAAGAGATTTACACGTGTCCTTACCTTCAACTTGACCATCTTCACCTGAAGAAACTTTTGGTACATCATCCATATCAAGTGAAGGACACAAATCACTTGTACCACATTCAACATCATGTACAAGAGGCTTTTGCCTTAGAATATCATTTTCTTTTGCCAACAACTTTAACTGTTCTTCCAGATCTTCATCCTTCTTTTTGACTTATCAAACAATTTTAATTTTGCTTCTAGATCTTCATTCTTCTATTTAACCTTCTGCAATTTTTTCTCAAGATTCTCAATTTCAAACAAATACTCGCATCTTTCATTTCCAAATTCCTTTAAATTTTCTATCAACTGTGAATTATACTTCTTGATTTCCATCAATTTTTCCTTCAAAAGATCTTTCTCACACATTAAGCTAGCATTTTCTTTCTTAAATTTTTTACCAATCTTTCCCATTGACAAAACTAATTTTACTTGACACTGCTTACAAATCTTTCTATTTCATGGCTTCTTCAAGAGTTTTGAACACTCCCTCTACTTTTATAGATTTGGCTTCAGCCAAAACCTCTCTCTAGCTACTTTCTTCACACTCTTAACTGCGGCTTCTTTCTTTTTATTTATGATTGCCCACACTTTCTTTGACTATGATCAGGTAGTAAGCTTTACAAAACTATGGTAGGTTGGCATTCTCACACTTATATAATTCTTGATAGAGGTCTTCATTTTTTAAATTTTTAATTTATGGCTCCCCTTGCGATTAGCTCCTTTTTAAAATCACAAATCTTTATTTTTATCACTCTCCTGTTAGTTATAAATGAGCAAAGAAATTAATACAAAATAGCAGAAAGCTAATAACATAAATGAAAAACACAAGTTTAATGTGGTTCACCACTAAGTGGCTACGTCCACCGAAACACAGGGAGTCCTATTAATTGATAATGTAACACAACTCTCTACAATACATGACTGTACACATCTATATATACATTCACATTCAAGTTTGGAATGAAGAGTCTGGAGAAGAAGAATGGTCATGACCATTGGGCTTCACATCCCAACAATCTCCCACTTGAAGCTCAATCGGCACAGCCATGCCACAATATTCCCTACATTTCCAATTCTTCACCTCGAAATCAGGCGCATCAAAGACTTCAATTTCGCCAAATTTTGCTCACAGACATTGTGGATAAGCCTTTTTCCAATTTAAACTAGACTCAAAAATATCTTCTCCTACTACAAAATCAGGCACAAACTTGTACATCAATCCATGATGAAGAGAAACATTAGTTGATTCTAAAACAAAGAATTTAGCAGCAAATTCTTCTTGTTCTGGGCCATCCATGAGCATCCCCTCATGCCACCAGCAGCCCAACCTCTCATCGTTCAATAGAACAAGCTTCCCATGCTTGTACATATTTGTCTATGACATGGGCGAAATCTTCTCTGCAAAAATTGTATTAAGGGCAGCCAGTTCCTTTTTCAGCTCTTCATTTCTTTTTTGTTCAGAAAACTCCCACTCTTTTATAAATTTCTCTTTCAATTCTGCCATTTCATCTTCCATACGACATATTCGCTTTGCGAGAATAAAATTTTCCTCCTGCGGTTTCTCAATTTGTTCGTATAGCTAATCTTTCGAGCTGTAGGTGTCACCTTTTTCAGGGTCATCTTCATTCGCTAGTTCCGAGACTGCATCCTCCTCACCCCGGGAGGCATCTTCCTCATTTTGAAAGGCAAACAAACCAGCATCTTCTTCTTCAAACAACAAATACAACAAACCCTGTTTTTCTTTAGATGAAGTCTCCTCCTTTTCCCAACCATCCCACCAATGTCGTTTGGTTTCAACCTCTACTTGGACATCACTCTCTTCCGAGTCTAGACTGCCGAGAAATTTTTCGATGACTGATTCAGCTTCATCATCTGAATTGGCTTCATCATCTGAATCTTCAGCCTTTTTTTTCGATAACATAAAAGCACCAAACTCCGGGATCAAACACAAAGTAAGGGCACCCATATCCAGGATCAACTACCCAATCGGATCCCATCTCTGCTCAACATTTCACCATAGCTCTGATACCAATTGTTAGTTATAATCGAGCAAAGAAATTAATAGAGAACAGCAGAAAGCTAATAACATAAATGCAAAACACAAGTTTAACGTGGTTCACCACTAAGTGGCTACGTCCACTAGAAACACAGGGAGTCCTTCTATTAATCGATAATGTAATACAACTCTCTACAATACATGACTGTACATGTCTATATATACATTCACATTCAGATTTGAAATAAAAAGTCTGGAGAAGATGAAAGGTCGTGACCGTTGGGCTTCACATCCCAACACCTCCTTTAACAGCTACTTCATAGAAATTTTTGTCTTCGTTAATTGCAGAACACCTTTCCTTGTCAACGATGAACACTGCTGACTATCGCTAAACACACCCTTCTGCTCTTTAGCTATGAATCCTTTCTTTGATCCAACGACTCTCTAGCCACTTAGGCTCTCTATAGGGGCTTTGATCTCATCTCCTTATTATTTTCATGGACTACAGCTCAACTTCCCTCTTTGACTTCTACAATACTCTCTTTCTGGGTATTCTCCTTAGCAGCACGCAAACAAAGATCAACGATCTCTTTCAATCATTTTCCTTGGTAGCAACTTGCAATCTCCATTTTAAATCGATGGCCGTGACTTTTCTCCAGTTCAGACTTTCACTCTTCAAAACTCCATGAACCAGGGTCTGATACCATTCTAGTGACAATGTTTTCCTTTGACCGGAACATTCAAACCTTTATTTCTTTAATTGTCTACTAACAATCTCTTCAACTTTTGACAATATGATTTATTCTTCTGCAATTGTATCTTTGGCTACGTAGGGTGATGTCTCTTCTCTAGATCACCTTGGGATTGAGAAATTGCCGCAGCAGTGGGAGAAGCCAAATGAATGGCACTGTTATTGAAAATGGGATATGAAGATCAGCAAATCTAGAGTTTGTTTGAAGCTATCAAGTAGGAGAATATTCGATAAAAGTATGAAGACAAGGAATGCGACAGAAAAAGAGAATAATCAAGGAATTGTACATGCAGTAGAATTTGCAATCAAAATTAAAGTTCTACCACATGCAAGAAAGATCTATCACCATGCAACCACCGGTAGTTCCACCATTTAGACTTCCAGTCTACCAACGTGAGCCTCCAATCACCGTTCAATTTTAGCCCATCATGGAAACAATCAGTTAATTTCATCAGTCATGCAAAAGATTGAATGTTATGATTTTTCTAGAATTTTCTAAAGTCCTCTATAAAAGAGGCAAATGTGAATCAATGATTGAAAAAGAAAGAAATAAAAATATTTGTTTTGTACTGTAGCACACAATAAAATTGTGTTATATTTTTTTTGTGTTTATGATTCATTTATTAGTTTTCTGTCTGTATATGATTGATAAATTAGTTTTGTGTATTCAAATCTTAATCCACCTCCAACAATCTCTCTGAGGCATATGACAAACAATTTGGTGCATTGTCTATGATTCCACGCGTTGCGTGTATCTTGCCTTGCGTTTCCCATTGCTCGCGTAGATAGTTGCAAAGGTTGTGAAATTTGGCTTTGAACCTGTTAAACGGTTTTCACATGAAAATTTATATAGCCTTGTCAACATATCGTTTTGTTCTTCTGCTGCAATCTTGGCATTCCATAGATCAAGTTCTTGGATTTGTAACAATCTTCAAGCTAGTTATAATAACTAACTTTTCAACAATAGATGTATCGGTATTTTTATTTACTAGACCAACTTACTGATAAAAATCAGAATTGTGATGAGTTTGAAACTTCTTCACATCATTGCTTATACTTCATCAGTATTTGACTCTATTTTAAAAAGTAGAATAGCTTATGATGTTGTCCATGGATTGTGCATTCGGTAATTTTAACAAGTTTGACAATTTGTGAAAGCACACAAACTTTTCGATAATATTGGTGAGCTTATCAGAAATTTGTTTCATTTTACCAACCAAGCGAAAAGATCTATCAATGTATTTCCATGCCTAAGAAACTTTATCGGTACTTTTAGTTGCTTTGATAACTAAGCAAAAAGCCCGAAGACATACAACAAAGATTCTTTATAGGTATTTTTGTAAAGCCGCCCAACTTGCTGATACATTGTTTTTAACAACCGCCTTCTTTTTTATGCAAAATGAATAATCGAACAACTTTAGACTCTCTTGAACTTTGCCATGTTGGCAATTTTGCCACTAGTACCAACTCATTTATGAGTATTGGTCACTTCTTAATGTGAAGAAACGTGATAAACAGATTGTAAATATTTTCCATGAAATGCCTCAGTGCTTCAACGAACTTACATAACTATGCCAATTTACTTATAACATAATGATTGACTCATCCTTGAGAATGCATCGATTTTTTCTATAACATCACAAAGTCAAACAACTTGCCGAATTAATGTGTATAAACCCACCATTTGGAGTATCATAGATTAAGGTAGTTCCATGATTGTTGACACATAAGTTCAAAACTTTGCAAGTTTAAAAATGGGGCTAACATCATGTTATTCAATAATTGTAATTATATCTAAAGAGCATTGTATCATTAATCATTAGTCAATCATTGCATATCTTAAGTATATCATTCAGCATATATTCTAATATTTATATTTCCTATTTTAATTTAATTCAATGATAATTCTTAAACAGAGGTTTAACCTAAGGCAAACCACCATAAAAAATTCCTATTTCCTTCTTTCTATGTGTAGGGAATTGTCTCAAGAGGTGCAAGGGAGGGATTTGGTAGAGGAGATGATGACAATCAAATAGGTTTTGAAGGTGCAAAATGTGGAGGACTAGGACAAGTAGCTACCTTCGATCTTGGGCATTTTTCGATTATCTTTTGACAATTTAATCTATGCATCATCCTAAACTAGATCCATCAAGATTTTCTACCTCCAATATTTAGAGCATTTGGGTGACCTGCTCCCCCCTGTCCTGATAGTTCTATTTGAACTGTCTATTATAGGTTCTGATCTATTTTCCATCCTTAGATCTATGTTTACAACTCTCTGTGATATCTACAACATTCAGTTATTAGTATTCTATGCCATTTTCTCATTGCTTGTCCTAAATCTAGTATTTCAACTTAACCCTAATTACAATCCAATTTCAACTCAAACAAAGGAAGAATTAACTTGATTAGTATTCATCCCTTTTAGAACTAGATCAATTAAGTTCAGTTCTCTCCTTTAATGTAAGGTTAGTCCCAAGTGAAGTTAGGTATTTATTATCTATTAAGATATTGAATCCCTAATTCCACCACCTTACATTTTGTATGCACATCTATCCTTACATTCTAATTAATTGAACTTTATGATTTTCTATAATGTTATTTAATATAGAACGAAATAAAAGGTTTCTAAAATATTAAATAATTGAATTTATTTAAAAATCGTTGAAATTGGCATACTGTGATGGGTTAAATATGGTCTTGTTGTTCTTGTCATCTTGGTTCAAATTCTCTTGAAATGTCAGTGTTTATTGTTATGTTGGGGATGAGGTCAATTGTAGGAAATCTCACTAATTTTTATACTCAGAAATAGGCTTAAAATGATTTAGGAAAAACACACTCTAAAGTAGGTCCCAAGTAGAATGTGAAATTGTAAAGGAATACAATTTACTATGCTACAAGCGTAACCACCATAGCTTGGTGAACTAAGAGACTCAAGTGAGAGTATATTTTATTTTTTCATTGATTTATGTTTAATTTTGTCTTAAATGAATGTTAGATGTTTGTTTGGATTTAAATTGGTTAACTTGGTTTAATATTTAGTTTATGTATACTCAAATTTTATACATGCATAGTTATAAATAGAGTTCCACCAATAGAATAGGTGCTTCTTTTATAGATATATGGTTTAGTGTGTAAATATGTAATTATTAAAAAGAATCATCTAGTGATGGATAGGTTTCACCAAAAAATAAAGAACAATCTTCAAGAACATGTGGAAAACCTCTATCATTATGTCACTTAGGTTAGTATTCAAAAAGACCTAAAGAGATTGCATAAACTTCACTATTAATGAATGGAATTAAGCAAGTGGTATATTCTACAAAATCTTGAAATAACTTTGAATAATTTACAATACTTACACAACTTTATTGTGATTTAGGATTTTATATAAAGCTTTTAATTTAACCATAAGTGGCACAACATTGCTATGGAGAAATAGGTTCTACAACAATTTATGCTTTTAAGTCCAATTTTTTACATTTATAACTAAGCATATGAAGAATATATAGTCCTTTACCATATTTATATATAATTATGAAGAAAATATAATGTGTAGAAGAAACATATAATGAGTAGACACCAATAACATAGTATTACTAGGAACATAATCTAAATAATCATCTTGTGGATGATTAAAAGTAGCATAAAGTATACTAATATGAGGATTAAATTGTAATTTTCTTCACATTATTTGTATGCACAAGGCACATAGATGTAACATAAATGGAACTTTAATAATCTTCAATACTATGATTTGGTGAAGAAGAAATTGGGTGGAGAAATGGTGCTAATCTAACCAATTAATTGGGATGAATCAAAATATTTTTGTTTAAAATTGACTAATAAATTGATAAGGATTATTTCCCAAATACAACATGATTATCTAATTGCTATGTTTAAATTTTAATACATGATGAAGAGTAAAGGAACAAAACACATTTTATTGGTCCATGTGCATCCCAAAATTATGGAATTATACACTAATTCTAAAAACATCACTTAAAATATTATGTTGCATGTGAGGAGCTCTTAAGAAATTGGAAAACTAATCACACCAAGTGAATATCAGCCCACATTATCAAATCCATTTATCATGACACTAGATCATTAAAAAAAATGAATCAATATTAATTATATTTATATTTTTCTTAATACAAAGTTTCAAAACAAATCAATTATCCACCCAAATCCTTTTTATTTCAACATTCCTATAGATAAATATACTTTATTATGCTAGTTATAATTCAATACCATGGGAATCAAGTAACTCATGATGATCAAATCAACTCTTATAAAATTTTTGTAGATAGATTAAGGGATATCCCACTAGGTAAGGGATGGTGTTGTGTGGAAGTCTCCTCATGTTGGATGGATTAAAACTAATACTAATGGGGAAACCAAGTTTAATCCTAGGCTTGTTGATTGTGTGGGAGTGGTGCATGATAACAATGATAGGTTTGTCTTAGTAGTGGCCTTCCCTTTGGTAATCCAAACAAACCACTATACCAGGGCAAATGTAGCCTACATTGGTATCAATTTTGCAGCCTTTAATGGCTATAGAAATGTATGCTTAGAGAGTGATTCTTTAAATATTAGTAATTGTTTAAGACATGTTCAAACCCCTAGTTGGACAATTAAATGTTTGATCCTAGATTGCATTGATATGCTTAATTTGTTGGAAGAGTATAAAATTTCCCTTATATTTTGAGAGGCGGGATAAGGTTGTTGATGGTCTTGCTAATTTTGGCATTAAGAAACATCATATTGTTTGATGGGGATCTTTTGATCACATCCCTATGGATATTAAACATCTTATTACTGATGACATTAGATTATGCTAAGAAAATGGTGTTATTGGTAATGATGGTTAATTATTCTTGGCTCATGCAGACAAGATGGTTGAGGTGTTCATCCCCCATTGTGAAAGGAAAAGGCAAACCTTTTAATTTCAATTTCACTCAGCTTGAGGTGTTTTCTAGCTTGGTTTTTAATTGCTTTCTTGGGTCCTACTTCTTGTTATCTATTTGTGGGATCTTCTTTAACTATATCATAGCTATGGGTGGAGATAGAAATAGAGAAGAGCCCACCTCCTATGAAAAATGATAAAATAAACACATTGCTTGGAACAAATTAGCGACTGATGTTATTACCCCTTACATGGAAATATTTCATGGCCATGGTCCTCTAGTTACTAAATCCTTTCTGGATGGCTAGAAGAATGATATTAGTTGGGTGTATAAGGTGGAAATATATATTGTAGAATACCTTCTTGCTGAAGTTATAGGAATGTTGGTGGAAGGCAAGAAATTCTACAGAGACCACAAGGTGTTAGATGAGGTGGTCAATGTGTTCTTCAGAGGTCTTGAATGGAACTTGGTAAAGAGAACCATACATTGGGATTATGATTGTCAATCCATCAAACCTCTTTGGGCCAATGTTGTAGAGGTTATTGTGAGGTATCTTACCCTTGAAAGTCATTTTTCTAGCTTGTTTATCTACCATTTCATGAACTTGAACCATTTTAAGCACGATAGATGGATTTATCTACATTTTTACCTTATGTCATTTGTTAGCCATGGGATTTATGCTCATATAAAAAATCCCAAATCCTCTATCCTTCATGAAGGCCTCATCCTCCTTCTTATGGAGCATGCAAAAGCATTATCCATTCAATTTAATCCCTCAAGACAAAAAATTGAGTTTGCCCAAAATGTTTGTAGGCACTTTTTTAATTTCTCTACCGACTCTAAGGATGTCCCTTCTGATGAGGATTCTTGCTTCAATATTGGAATCTGTAAAAGCCTTATGAAGGAAAAGGCTACTCATAGTTGGCTACGTGGGTATGAAAGTGACAAAGATGATTTTGAGTATGTACCTTTGGAGGAAATTGTCCCTGACTCTCTCTCCCCTGACTTTGTTGGCCATTTGGAGGAATTGATTATGTGTTGCATTGATGTTTTGTCATTGATGTCAACACTAGCTGTTTTTGTTGCTTTACCAGTATCCTTCTGGTCCTGGTATGATGTTTGGTTTTTGGTTGGATTGGATCATCATGATCCGGTATGATCTGGTATATTTGGGTTATGGAATTGGCTTATTCATGCTACTAAGATTCATGCTTAGTCAATTGGTTTTGATCTAGTGATCAGATGCTATATTGTGTGCTAGTAAGCTTGGTTTGTTGTTCCAGTGAGGGTTTCATCAGCAAAGCTTTGTTGAAGATCTTTGATGATATGCATAAGTGGTGTTGGTGCAGCTTCTAGTGGAGATTTAGGATGTTGATGGTGCTCATGTTTGAGACTTAGTTGATTGGGATCATTTCTTTAGCATGTGTGGACCTATATTAGGTCGTGGTATTATCTAGGTTATGGACTGACTTAATATACCATGTGGATTGGATTTATTTGATGTGTTTTCAAGATGTCTTATGGATTGGATATTATTTGTTTAGTCTCAGGCCAACATATTTTGTAATTATGTAATTGATTTATAGTTTGGTAGTTGGCCTTATTGTTTGTGGTCGAGGGTTTCTATATATATGATGTAAGATCTCATTGTAGTTCATGGTATGGAATATATGTGTAAGGGATATGGAATGTAATAGTAGTGAATAATGTAATAATCATTCAGGTAGGGGATTTATTCTATCATTGATGAATGAGTTGGGTTTATGTAAGAGGATCTACTCCTCCAGTATTGAGCTTAACCGAAATTGTACTCAGGCATAGGAGCTGCTATCTTTGCAGTTCATTCTTTCCTCTGGATTGTAGTCTAGATTTATATGTAGTTAGTGACACTCCTTTTGTGATGAGTAGTGTGCTCTAGGTTGTTGGCCTTCTTGCAAGTGCAAGCTCCTCAATTATAATTCATACAGTTACTGTAGATGTATTATCTGACTGTGGGTAGGCTTCCCACCGTGGTTTTTCCCTTTACTGAGTTTTTCATGTACCAATCATGGTGTCATGTGGATGACATTTATTCTTTGATTTTTGTTTATGCTAAATTAGTTTATCTACTATTTCGATAATTGGCTTATTTATTCTGGTATTGATCTTTTAGGCTTTGGTATTAAAGTTTTAATTGCTTAAGGTTCCAGTAATCTAGTGACAACTGATTCACCCATCCTCTCATTTGTCTTCCACTTATTTGAACTGTCTAACAATTGGTATCAGAGCTCCAGTCCTCTCTGCAGAAGGTTAACCACTTGAGGAAGATCCTATAGTGACTAATAGTTCAAGTTCATCTAGTTCATCTACGGCTATCTTTTGGAGAGATATTCCTAAGCTTGATGGAACAAATTACAGAGTATGGAGGATTCACATGGAGACACATCGGAGATGTCTTGGTAAGGAAATTTGGGAAATCACAGAGAATGGTGTTACATCTTATAATCTGGTATCTGGCAACCCTCCTTTGAAGAACTTGGATAAGGAGCTTGATAATGATTGTAGAGAAAGAGAAGCCCTCTTGTGTGCACTTTCTAATCAACAAATAATGGGATTAATTGAAAAATCATCTATAATGGCTATATGGGACAAGTTGGAGACTCTTAATGAAGGTAACCCTACTATGAAGATTGCTAAACTTGATGGTTATCGAGTGAGATATGAAAAGTTGAAGATGGAAGAAGATGAAAGGATTACTACATTCATGGAAAGGGTAAATGAAATTGTTATGGAAATTCAATGTTGTGGTGGAACTCTGAGTGAAGATAAAATTATTTCTAAACTTTTGAGAGCTTTACCACTGGCTTACAAGATGAAGGCTACTGTAATTAATGAATTGAGAACAATGGTTAATACTTTTGTCAATAGAGATACCTTGGTTGGGAAATTATATTCTTTTGAGCTTGAAGAATTTGGACCTTTTAGAGCTGTGAAGTTTGAACCTGCTTTTCATGCATCTACATCATCAACCGGCAAGCAAGATTGGAAATCTTTGTATGCAAAGAAATTGGATGATATGAAGAGAGAAGATGAATAATTTGAGCAAATTGAAGCCCTATTTGCTAGAAGAGTACCTAAAGGACCAGTAGGAAGTAAGTATGAAGGAAAAACACCTTTTAAATGTTTTGCATGTAATAAGATAGGTCATTTTGCATCTAGATGTCGTGAAAGGAATTCAAGATTTGAAGAGAGAGCTAGAAGATCTTTTAAACCTCCCTAGATATCAGAACAAGTATAAGTACATGAAAAACAAAGATAAATCATGCTACATAGCGAATGAGGAAGATGTGACTGATTCTGATGATGAACCAGCACCAGACTTTACTAGTGGTTTTGGCAATGGAAAGGAATGGGTGTTCCTAGCTATCAAGGAAGATGTTCCGGAACTGGAAGAGAATGTACCTGAAGAGAAGGAACTTGCTGCTAAAATTGAAGATAAGGATGAATGGGTAATTGATAGTGAATGTTCACATCATATGACTGGAGATAAAAGGAAGTTTCTATCTTTGCAAGAATTTGATGGCGGTCTTGTTAGATTTGGAGATGACAAAGCATGTATGATCAAGGGAAAAAGAACTATATCAATGGATGGTAAGCACAATACTGATTTGTGTGGCCCTGCTAGAGTTAAAAGTTTTCAAGGTGATAGATATTTTATGCTAATCATAATGATTATTCTAGAATGATGTGGGTTACTTTTCTAAGGGAGAAATCTAAGGCTTTTGGAAAATTTAAAATTTTTAAAGCTAAAGTTGAGACTAAGATAGGATTGAAGATTAAATGTTTAAGGTCAAATCATGGTGGAGAATTCACATCCAGTGAGTTTAGTAACTTTTGTGAGAAGAATTGGTATAAGGACATAATTTTTTGCTCCTCGGACACCTCAACAAAATGGAGTTATGGAAAGGAAGAACAAAACTATCTTGGATGCTGCTAGAATAATGATTATGGAAGCTAGTCTACCTCATATCTAGTGGAGAGAAGAAGTGAGCACAACAATCTATACTTTCAACAAAGTACATATCAAAGAAGAAAGTGGTAAGACACCTTATGAATTATGGTTTGGCAATACACCTACAGTTAAGTATTTCAAAATCTTTGGTAGTAAATATTATATCAAGAAAGATGATATCATTGGCAAATTTGATCCCAAATGTGATGAAGGAATATTTCTTGGTTATTCTAATGAAAGTGAAGCATATAGATGTTATAAAAAGAGATTACAAAGAATTGTGGAGAGTGCTAATGTCAAGGTGGATGAGCTGAATAGAAGTCAAATCAGAGTTTATGAGCAAGAATCAACAGTGGAAATGATCATAACTGAATTGGTAACACCTTTACCAGAACAAAAGGTTCAACTAGTTAGTCCGTCAGTATCAGAAAATTCAACAGCAACTGAAGAACTGGGAAGAGGATTAGAGAATCAAAAGAGTCCTAGGTATGTAAGGATGAATCATTCAGAAGATCGGATCATTGGGGATAAGAACAATGGAGTGATGACAAGAAGGAGATTGACATCTAATGAGGTATGTTTAATTTCTCAAGTTGAACTAGTATCAATAATTTAAGCATGTAAAGATGAATGTTGGATGAAAGCTATGGAAGATGAACTAGATCAAATTAACAAGAATAACACATGGAATTTAGTTCCTTGGCCTAAAAATAAGAATTTTATTGGAACTAAATAGGTTTTTAGGAATAAACTAAATGAAGATGGACAAGTTGTAAGGAATAAAGCTAGATTGGTTTGTAAAGGATATTCTCAAAAGGAAGGAATTGATTATGGTAAAAATTTTGCACCTGTAGCTAGGATTGAAGCTATAAAATTATTTCTTGCATATGTTGCACATAAAAACTACAAGGTTTATCAAATGGATATTAAGTGTGTCTTCTAGAATGGGGATCTTGATGAGGAAGTTTATATTGAGAAACCTGATGCTTTTTCACTTTTAGATGATAAAAACATGGTTTGCAGGTTAAGGAAAGCTTTATATGGATTGAAACAGGCACACAGAGCTTGGTATGCAAGGTTAGATAAATATCCTTTGAATCTTGGTTTCACTAAAGGTAATGCTGACAATAATCTATATTATAAAGTTAGTGATGATGATATATTGATTATTGAAATTTTTGTTGATGACATCCTTTTTGAAGGTGAAGATAAGTTGTGCATGGAATTTTCCAAAAATATGGAGAGAGAATTTGAAAGGTCTATGATTGGGGAAATGACTTTTTTCTTAGGTTTGCATATTACTTAGACTGATAAAGGTATTTTCATCTATCAAACTATGTATGCTAGGGAATTGTTGAAAAAATTTGGTATGGTAGACTCTAAACTAGTAAGTACTCCTATGGTTACAAGTGAGAAATTGACAAGGAAAGATGAATTTGCACCGACAAATCCTATAAAATACAAATCTATGATTGGAGGTCTGCTATATTTGACTCAGACTATGCCTGACATAATGAATGTTGTTTGTATTGCATCAAGATATCAAAGTGATCTTAAAGAAAATCATGAAAGTGCGATGAAAATAGTTTTTAGATACATACAAGGTACATCTGAATATGGTTTGTGGCACCCTAAGGATGATGAATTTACTTTATGTGCATATACAGATGCAGATTGGGCAGGTGATGTTGATGACCAGAAAAGTACTTCTGGTGGAGCTTTCTTTGTTGGAGAGAAGTTGGTTTCATGGATCAACAAGAAACAATCATGTACTTCTTTATCTACTATTGTTGCTACTACTAACTATACACAAACTCTATGGATGAAGCAAATGTTGAAGGAAATTAAAGTGCATTATATTGGACTGGCAGTTATTGACTATGATAACTTTGCTGCTAAAGACATATCAAAGAATCTAGTATTTCACTCTAAGAAAAAGCACATATCTATCAAGTATAAATTTTTAAAGAAGAAGGTGGAATAAAATGAGGTTAGACTAGTTTATGTGAACACTAAAGAGAAGATTGCAGATTTTTTCACTAAACCTTTTCCTGAGGAATCATTTGAGTACCTAAGAGACAGATTAGGAGTTTTTGCCCCTCCGACAAAGAACCGATTGATGTTATTTGGCATTAGTCTGTTATACATTATCAAAGATATTATTCAATCTAGAAAGAATAATGTTGATGTGGGATGCTACTGCTTAGGGGGAGTAGTTAGCCTTGTGATTAAGTGGTTTTTGTTTTTGTTTTGATATTATTGTCAGATTCCTGGCATTGTTGTCAAAGGGGGAGAGATATATGTGGAAAATAGAGATTTACAAAGATATCATTCACAAGGGGAGTTTGGTCTTTGTTTTAGAACTCCATTTCTATATCTTTGTGTTGGAGATTGTTGGTTGTCTTCCATTGAGGGAGACTTGTTTGAAATTTCTTGGCACTTGGATGTTTTTCACATCTAGTGTTGCCATCAATGCCAAAGGGGGAGAATGTTGGCCATTTGGAGGAATTGATTATGTGTTGCATTGATGTTTTGTCATTTATGTCAACACTAGCTATTTTGGTTGCTTTACCGGTATCCTTCTGGTCTCGATATGATGTTGGGTTTCTATTTGGATTGGATCATCATGATCTGGTATGATCCAGTATGCTCTTTTATGTTTGGGTTATGGAATTGGCTTATTCACGCTACTCAAATTCATGTTCAGTCAATTGGTTTTGATTTGGTGTTCAGATGCTATCTTGTGTGTTGGTAAGCTTGGTTTTTTGTTCCGGCAAGGGTTTCACTGACAGAGCTTTGTTGAAGATCTTTGATGATATGCATAAGGGGTGTTGGTGTGGCTTATAGTGGAGATTCAAGATGCTAATGGTGATCATGTTTGAGACTTAGTTGTTTTGGATCATTTCTTTAGCATGTGTGGACCTATATTGGGTCCTCGTATTATCTAGGTTATGGACCGGCTTAATGTAACGTGTGGATTGGACTTGTCGATGTGTTTCCAGGATGTCTTATGTGTTCGATTATTTGTTTGGTCTTAGGTTGACATGTTTTGTAATTATGTAATTGATTTATTATCTGGTGGTCAACCTTATTGTTTATGGTCGAGGGTTTGTATATATACAATGTAAAATCTCATTGTGGATCATGGTATGGAATATATGTGTAAAGGATATGGAATGTAAGAGGAGCGAATAATGTAATAATCATTCAGGGAGAGAATTTGATTGATCATTGGTGATCGAGTTGGGTTTATGTAAGAGGATTTAGTCCTCCAGTATTAAGCTTAACTGGAACTGTACTCTGGAATAGGAGATGCTATCTTTGCAGTTCATTCTTTCCTCTGGATTGTAGTCTGGATTTCTATGTAGTCAGTGAGACTCCTTTTGTGATGAGCGGTGTTCTCTAGGTTGTTAGCCTTCCTGCAAGTGCAGGCCCCTTAATTTTAATTCACATACCTACCACAAAAGTATTATCTGACTGTGGGTAGGCTTCCCACCATGGTTTTTCCCTTTACTGGGTTTTCCACATACAAATCTTGGTGTCATATGGATGGTATTTATTCTCTAATTGTTGTTTATGCTTAATTGGTTTATCTGCTATTTTGGTAATTGGTTTATGCATTCTGGTATTGATCATTTGGGTTCCACTATTAAATTTTTAATTGCTTATGTTTCAGTAATCTGGTGATAACTAATTCACCCCACCTCTCTGTTGTCTTCTGGTCATTTGAACTGTCTAACATGCTTTGCTAGAAATGGTAAAATCTTATTGGGGGAGCAATCCAAATCTACTAAAAAACTTGAAAACAAAGAAAAAAGGTCTAAATATGTCTTATTCGACCATTAGTGACAAAAAAGTGTTCAATACTAACCATGTCAAAAATCCCTTGGAGAATATAAATGTTAAAAAGAAATTTGTTGAAATGGAAGGGGACAAGGTTGATATTCCTAATTCTAAGGGTGACCCATAGGGGATGGATTTCCATATTGAAATCCCTATTGATACTGTGAAAGGTACCCTTGTGGATATGGATAATTTGTCCTTTTCCATGGGGTCAGGGGATATGCTAATGATGGTCAAGGATGGTATGGAAGGGAAAGGTAATCTCTTTAACTAGATGGTGTTTAAAGTTAATGTGCTCAAGGAAAGAGTCAATTCCCTTTATGATAAATTGAAAGAGGGATAATTAAGTATGAACAAGCCTATGCCTGTGGAAAATGTAGATAAAATTCTTGCTCTCATTTACAATGTTGCTAAGGATATTAACACAATCAAGCTTGATCATTAGGGAAAGACAAGATCCCTTAAAGCCTTCATTGATAAAAACCATGAGAAGATTAGGGACATGGTTTCTATGAGGAGAACTACCACGAAAAAATAGCTCTGAGGCCCTTAGGCGACTAAATGAGAAGGTGGTGAATTTCATAAGGCATATACTAATTGGGGTGTGCAAACGTAAAGGAAACATGTAAAGTGTTCCCTTAGGAACTAAGTTTAGGAAATTGATGAGAAATTTAACATCATTGAGATGCAATCATTATCCATGGTATAATAATTAGATAAAGAAAAATAATCACCAAGGAACATGAATGAATCTATGATAATAAGTAGAAGTCACATAAAGCTAAAAAAATAGACAAAACTCAAATTTATAAACCCTAAAATAGATAGACCAAAGGTAAGGCCTATGGATTGTAGGATTACATATGTTAACTAAAAATGTATATAAATTAAAAACCACTTAAATAATTTTTAAGATAAATCAATTAAATAATAATTGATAAGTACACACCTTAGGAGTAAGATTTTTGTGCCTAAAAATATATTATACTAAATGTTTGAAATTTAAATAAACAAAAATCAAGTACTTATCTCTTAGTTCAATAGAGAATCTAATTGTTCCAGGGATCCCAAATAGATCTATTGCCACATTAAAAAAATAGATATCTTGGTTTGATGTATCAAAATCAATAACATTCTATTTCTCTTTTCAAGCCACTTTTGTAGATGTGGATTTTCCTTGGTTAACTACAAAATAAATAATAATAATAATAATGTGGTATTATTGTCATTGGATAATTTGTTTCAAAACTTGTTAGTGTTTACAAGAGGCATTCACTCCATAGATTTGCTAGATGTTCCAAATGAATTAGACTTTTCACTTAAATATAATCCATACCCAACATGCCATAAAACTATAATAAAAACAAACATGAAGTTTGTGATTTTTTAACTTTAAATCTAACTAAAATTAACTGGACAGTTATAAATCTATTTTGATAACAATAAACTAATAAAACTGAGCTAACAATCTTAAATTAAAATTATATTATTTACCAATTTGCATAAAAAAATCAATTACTTTAGACAACAATAATATTATTAAGAACAAATTAATGAGATAATTTTAAAAGAAAATTACAACGTATACAAGTTTCACAAAAACGATAAAAAGAAACCAGTCAAATCCTCATTATTCAAAACATGCGCACAACAAAGGAGAAGGTAAGGAAGACAAATATGTGAAAAGCGCGACTAGTATGGTTCCTTTTTGTTGATTCCAACTCATATTTCCAAATTGAATCACATTTGAAAGGTCCAATTTTAAAACTTGTCATTTTCTTTTTAATGAGGATTGATTTTCTTCACGTGTTATTATTGCCAACTTTAAATGTTAAATAATATGATGGGCCCCACTGTACATAAACAATCACATTTGTATTGGGCCCTACCTCTACTTATACAATCGCAATACGAAACTCTGGAAACAACATCAGTCAAACCCCAGGCCAACTTCCTCGAACTAAAGTTCGTATTTTAAAATATTTAATTCTCTCTCAAACGAATTAAATATAGACATGTGCTCATTATTAATATTATTGTACATTATGTTGTAGACTTATAACAATCTAAACATTAAGATTGAAAGTTCTATTTACAAAATTTTCATTTTCAAAAAATGATACGATATTATAACAATAATTATTTTAATCTTAATGATTTTAAATTTTTTTTTAATGATTTAATAAAATGTAATAATATAATTATTTATAATAATAATTTAAATATTAATTACAATAACTGAATATAATAATAAATTTATATTAATTATAATAAACTAATTAAATATTTGTTTAATTTTTTTAAGGAATAGATAAGAATGATATGATATAGAGATTAGTAGAAGTCACCTCACTAAACTCACAACCATGATCCCCATCCTAACCTCATCCCTTATGATGTGAGAGCCTTGCACTCAACAAGACTTGAATTCTAGTGGGTTCATTTGGAACCATTCAACTTCACCAGTAGACCAAAGACCCATTGACAGATTCTCAAATTTTACCATTTCAAACAGAAAAAATATTAATTTAAGGCTATTTTATGCTTGACTGAGCAGCCAGCCAAAATATAGTATTATTTTAAATTTGTCTAAGCTCCACTAATACATGCCTCTATAAGCATGCCAGCTGTTTGAAAATATCTCAGTTAAATGCTTAGATTTTCTATAAAAGAATGGGCTCTCAGTCTTAGCCGCCAGTTCGGTGAAGTCAAGATAAGGAGTTTCAATAAACTATGCAAGTCCCTTGACTTTTATTTGTTGAATTTTATTGGCACCGAGTAAAGGGATGCCTATCTCTTTATTTCAATTCATCTCCTCACAGCACTCTCCCAGCCCATGCTATCTATGATATCCAATTGGCTTCAGAGTTTAAAGGAAGAACAAGATGAAGCACCATTTTTCCCCTTTTATCTCTTACAGAGGATCAACTTTTCTTCCAACCCTCCTCATGTTGTTTGTAATGAATTTTCGTTGGGTCATATGTACTTACGTAGCGCACACCTGTGATAATTCCTCAACTTTCAGCAATGGCAGCACTTATTCCACAAACCTGAATCTAGTTATCAACGATCTGTTTCGTAATGCACCTCAAAGTTCAGGGTATAACATTTCTTCCCATGGCCAAAATCCCAATAGGGTCTATGGTCTGCTTCAGTGTACTGGAGACATATCGTCAGTGAAATGCTCAAATTGTGTGGTAGAAGTGAATAGCAGTATTCATGAGCGTTGCCCCAACGACATAGGTGGGCGAATATGGCTTGATGACTGCTTCATGCGCTATCACAACACTAATTTCATTTCCACACTAGATACTAGTGGATTTATTCTGTCGAACCCGAATACTATAACCGGTGAGACTTTCAAGTCCACAACCAGTAGCCTTCTGTCGAATCTGTCTAACAAAGCTTACATCCCTGCAAATATGGGATTCGCTACTGGATCTGCCAATTATTCCGCTTCAGGAATGT
Source organism: Cryptomeria japonica (assembly GCF_030272615.1). Taxonomy (NCBI): domain Eukaryota; kingdom Viridiplantae; phylum Streptophyta; class Pinopsida; order Cupressales; family Cupressaceae; genus Cryptomeria; species Cryptomeria japonica. The sequence goes on along the minus strand of NC_081408.1, from coordinate 117,024,174 downwards.
CATATGGTTTAGTTCAGTGTTGGAGAGATATATCAATACAAGATTGTACATCATGCCTGGATACAGCAAAAGCAATTATCAACAATTCTTCAAACCAAGGAGCCCAGGTTCAGTTTGGAAGCTGCAAGGTACGATATGAGACATCTACCTTGTTTGACTCTGCTCAGTCGCCCACACCCTCCCCTGAGGGATCAACTCCAAATACTTCCACACCTGCCCTTCCTCCTGCTAATGGAACTCCTCCGACAACAACAAAAGGTATGAGTTACCCTTCTCTCTCTCTCTCTCTCTTTGTGAAATGGATGTCAAAGCCATAGAGGAATTGTAAAGCAATCCCGAGTGTGACTCAATCTGCCATCTAAGAAATGAAGTTCAGAAGCTAGATTATCTTTTGATTTAGTTTTTTTAATAATTGTTTCTATTTCACTCAATATTGAATAGTTAAGATTAATCTTTGAGATCAAATAATTATTCTTTTTCATCAAACAAGAAAGAAAGTATGTTCCATTCAAAATTGAATATCTAAGATAGTTGTTCATTTCAATTGAATAAAAAAGTAGGCATTTGATTTGAAATTGGATGATGAAGTTCATATTTTAGATCTCATAATTATCTATTTTCATTGAACAAGAAGATATGAACACTTCTTGTTATAATTAATTTCTTATTTAATTCAAAATTGTATTATTAGTTTTCACAACTCCTCAAGATATCGATTATAATGTATGAAGGACATTTATGCTTTGGTGCATCCTAGAGGCTAGATAGCTATTTCTCATCTTCTAGATACCATAATTATTAAATTTTATCATATAAGAAAGTATGTGTATGTTCAAATCATTTTATAATTGCTTTTTCATTCAACTAAAAATTAAATGGTTAATCCTATGTTTTCAATATCATACTTATTCATTTTTATCAAATAAGATAATATATTTAGTTCCTTATAGAATTGTTTTGTTCGTTTAATTCAAAATTGAATGGTTAACTGTATCTTTTAATCTCATAATTGTTATCAAATAAGAAAGTATGTTCAATTTTTTTTTAATTGTTTTTCATTTTGACTTAAAGTTGAATGCTTATGTGTATCTTTTGGATCTCCTGATTATTCATTTTTATGGAGTAAGAAATTATTCTTTATAACTATTTTTTCATTTGATTCAGAATTAAATGGTTGAGATAGTTATGCATTTTTATGAAATAAGAAAGTATGTTGATTCTTTTTATAATTGTTTTTTCATTTGAATCAAAATTGAATGGATTATTAAATCTTTTATATGTCATTAAATCAAATAAGAATGTGCATTCAGTTCTTTTTATAATTGTTTTTTAATATGATTCAAAATCGAATGGCTAAACCCATTCTTTAGATCTAATAATTATTCTGTTTTATCAAATTAAAAAACATATTCTATTATTTTTATAAATTTTTTGTTATTTTATTCAACATTTAACAATAAACCCATATTTTAGATCTCCTAGCTTGAATTTAAGCTAAAACACTATATATATATATATATATATATATATATATATATATATATATATATATATATATATATATATATATATATATATATATATATATATATATATATATATATATATATACACATTTATGTTGGTGAAAATATATGTTGTTTTTTTGGTTTGCAGCCATCCTTAAATGCCACATTTATTTAGTTCCTCATTCTTGCACTTTAGTTCTCCTAAATTTATCTCTATGCTTTCTTTTTAAGCACCTCATTGTACAATTGTAATTCATCTTGTAATTTTGTATTCTTTGATTTTGAGTAAAATAGCATTCATTTTTGCAACTCTCATTTGTTGAAGGTGTTTTTTCTTGATGTTTGATTTTGTAGGTGGTTGTGTTTCAGAATTCAACACCATATAGAGGACAACCAATTTCTTCCTCTATTGTGCATTTGTTGGTTTAAACATAGGTTCAACACATAATATGTCTATACAAGAGCATAGATTAGTCTAGCATAGAGGTCATAAAAAAAATTAGCTGAAAAGTCCTAGACTATGAAACATTTCTCCATTGTCCTACCATTTTGACCTAAAATTTAGAGGGAACATATTTTGAAGGTTCCTTAGATTATATCTGACATCTATTTACACCAGGATTATTTGGACTATAGTCCCTAGATCTATAGTCCTCTTGTTTTAGGCTTAGATTTTAGACACAGGTTCCTCTCTGTACCTTATTTCCACATATGTATTTCTAAGTTGAATTTAAGTTTTGTATTTATCTATTTATGTTGATTATTATCAATTTTGTATCAGTTAACCTAGTCTTTGCATTTTCATATCTAAATCACTATCTAATCATGAACATTTAAAAGGGAATAATCAACCATTGTTTGCAACTCGCCTAAGGGACTAAGGTTGGGCCTAATTGGTTGTTCTCCAATGGAAGAGTTTGGAAATAGTCTCTTGTTTACATTCTTCAACTAGAATCCATTTTGCTACTTTTCAACTTTGTATTCCCTGATAAAGGACTTGGTAAAATCTATAGAGCTCCAATGATCGGGAAAACATGCATTCTATTGAGAAGAAAATGAAGTAGGAGACTTAGGATTCTTATCTTCAGGTGGATATTGCTGTTTAGGAGAATATTCTTTAGGGACACCTTTTTTAGTAGATACAACTAGAGTAGATGTCTACACAGAAGATAAAGATGGAATAAAAAATTGAAAGATAGCTATAACCAAAGTCTAACTAGCTATTTTAATTTTACATAAATACATAACATCAGGGTTAGCATTTATTGTGACTACCTCATTTTTACCAATAAAATTTATAGACCAAAGAATAGTAGAAGTAAGCAATCCAAAAGTGTGGACCTAAAGACTTCCAAAGAGAAGGTCATATGGTAAATGGCCATTGCATAATATACACTAGGGTGGCCATGGTAATAGCTCCTAACCTTAAAGAAAAATTTATTCTGCCTAGGAAATGTCAACCAACATTATCAAATCCATCAATGTATAAAGTAAAAGCCATAATAGAGTTTGAATCAACCTTAATTTTATGTAGTAGATATAGACTACATATATTTACTACCAAATTAGTATCAATGAGTGGACATATAATGCTAATTTTATTCATGTAGATGATTATAATCAAAGGATCTACTTGCTTTTGCAATTTTGAATGTGGGAGTTCATGTGGATAAAATGTAATATTCAGTGAACCCACATATATATGATCTATTAAAGCATCCACATCCATTGGCCTAATAGAAGAAGGTACAAGAATTTTGTTTTAAGCTTTCTAAATAATAACTTGGTAAACTCGAATAGTTTGAATAAATTCCCAAAGTGAAATCTTAGTAGAAGTAACATGAAGTTGCTCAATAACATCATACTCACTTTGGTACTAGTTGTAGGTCTAGGTTCTTCAGAAGATTAGGTTGAGTAGGTACTAGAGAAGTATGTTGATCAACACTTTTTTTATTCCTTCAAGTTTTATAAGTCTGGGCTCCAACATTCTATAAGAGGGAGCCTTAAATTGTGTCTAGATCTTGTGATTTCGAAAAGAAACCCCATGAATAGGATAAGATCTATTTGGACAAGGACTAATTGGATTCATATGAATGATTGGACTCTTAGTTATACTAGGGGAAACATATAATTTAATAACATTTATAGACTTCTCTTCCTACAACAAAAAATATTATAACAATAGAGATGGTGTAACAGATTTTTTACTAGAAGGAGATACTTCTAGGAAATCATCTAGGGCATATTCTCACATGTCAAAATATTCTTTTGAAAATGAATTATCAAACACATTTAAACATTGAATAAAAATATCTAACATATTCATATTATGTTCACCAATGTGTAGAGAGAATTCACTAATTTAAAGATGAAGGGGTTTGAAAGATAAAATAGCCCTTGCTTACCTCAATGATATATTAAATCACTCAAGTGCAATAATGAATAATGCCAATATAATAAAACTAGATCTATGCCAAGTTTGATATATTAAATAAAATTGAAATCACTTAATAATGTTGAAATATGACAACATTGAAATCTCTAAACTACAAAAACAAAAAGTACAGAACCTAAAAATTATTATAAGAAGGAATTTATCTCTTGATGTTAGATGTTAGCATGACATGATGACATTTGTGGACCTACATTGTCATCTATAGAAACACTACTAAAAATCTTATAGATAGGGAACACCAATCCACTATAATTGTTTACTTGCTCACACAGAGATGAGAAAAATTTTGGAGGTTGTATAGGGGTTTGCTTTAGCCAACCCTTTATTTTGGTGTTTCTACATCTAGATAGATAACCAAACAAGATCTAGATTAAAAAAAAAGACATAAAATAAAATACATGTGATCGAAATAAAATCCTTTGTGGAGGGTAACCCCTATCATGGTAAATAGACAATAGATGAAATTGTGAAATAATAGAGAATATCATAAATAAATAATTACAAGAGAGTGTTACTAGTAGTTGTGGATCACCTCTTGAGATCATAAACATGATAAACTTATAAATAAGAGGAGTCTTTTATATTGGAAGTATCCAAGATGTAAAAGAAATTTGTTAGAGATTCACTATGTGAGAGAAGAGGTAAGAAGAGAGTGAGAAAAGTTGCAATAACTTGTGAATATGAGGAAAATGAACTCTTTTTTTCTTGCAATAGGTGGGGAGAGTTGTTACAAGTTTGTTTGGTTACTATGACATATGTCAAGAGAAAACTACATGAAATATTCTCATTTCGATCTTGAATATTATGGAGATGTTAGCACATCCTATAGAGGTTTGCAGACTAAAATTTTATCCTACCATGCTACTCTAAAAATCAAACCACAAGCTACTAATGCTTGATCTTTACTACATATGAAGTTTGAATTGTGAAATCACGATCATAAATTTTGTTATAAATGCACTCGGTAAAATGTGTAAGTATGCTATTGATACAAGATACAATATGTGACACTATAATAATATTGTTTTCTTACAAAATAAAACAAGAAGTAATTGATGAATTTTATCTTTAACAATAAACAATTTATTTATTAATTAAATTTATAACAAAAAATTTATAAATTGAAAATTTGTGGTCCATATCTCCGAACCCCTTTGGTTTCACTAAATAGAGATAAAATCATTTAGCTTATATCATATTTTACAAATATGCAATGTATACATCAGCATGTGTTGGAGGCATGATTAAGTGAAGAACACATTAATGCATCATATGTATGGGGAATTATAGAAACAAGGCGAGAGATAGGATAATATGAAATCATGACTCTTGATATGTTTATATATAGAAACATTATTTTATGTTTTATCACATGCATATTTAAAAAAAAAATTTAAAGATTTTTTAAGTTATTTTAGTTATATGGAATTATTGATTTCCTAAGATCTTAATATTAAGTTAACTCTATCTAAATCACTAGTTGGTAAGAAAAGAAGGAAATTATCTTTAAATTTCCCCTTCAAAATCTTTTTATTCTGATAAAAAAATCCGATTTCTTAAATTTGATTGAATTATTAGGAACTGACATGTTGTACATTGAATAAAGTCATCCTAATATTCATTATTTTCTAAATTTATCATGTTATTAAATTTAGAGTTAATATCTTCAATGATCATTTTATAATAATTAGTTATTTTCATATATTGATTTCTTGAAGAGTGGAGAAGTTGACTATAATATTTCAACATTATTATGTACTAGTTCATAATGCACATAAATTTATAAAAATTAAAAAGTTTTACAAACTTAAAGTAAAATCATATAAAACCTAAATACAACCATTAATACCTAGAGAAAGTCCTCCATTTTTTTTGTACTTTTATGTTTAGGAGATACCACCAACATAACTTATATATAAAGGTCCTATAATATAATCTTAAAAGGGATTTTAGTATATTTCATATGGATAAATCAAAATCATGGTTGTAAGGTTGACTCAAACCTAAAATGATGAACTACATCAAAGAGCCAAGTTATATCCATTTTTGACTTCTAGATTAGATTGGATAATGATTGAATACATGTTCAAAGATCATGAAAATGAATTGATTGGATAAGTATTACACATACATGAACACAAGGATAAATAAAGACTTTAATACTAGCACAAACAAAGCTAAATATGTGGACTCAAACATAGAAAAATGCATCATTTATACTTACATAAACATATCAAGACATTATCCTAAATTAAAAAAAAAAATAGAAATTGCACCTTGGTGTGCAATGGGTACACCGAAGAGGGGTGGAATGTCAATTAGGGGAAATTTTTGGTCTATTTTTTACATGCATTTGTGTAGTACATGACCTCAATTAGTAGGCCATTTAGAAAATGACATTGGTTGTGCAACATGAGTATAGAGAGAGAGAGAGAGGGTGGAAAAATAGATAGACAAATAGAGAGAGAGAGAGAGAGAGAGACAAATAGAGAGAGAGAGAGAGAGAGAGAGAGAGAGAGAGAGAGAGAGAGAGAGAGAGAGAGAGAGAGAGAGAGAGAGAGAGAGAGGTGGAGGGGATGGAATTATGGAGAGATAATAAGGATAGGAAAAGAGATTGAGAGATGAGTGAGAGGGAGATAAAGAGAGAGGTAGGGAGATTGAGTAGGAGAGGAGTATGAAAGAGAAAGTAGGAGAGGTAGAGTAAATAATAGAGAGATGGAAAGAGAAGAGAGATGAGTGCTAGGGTTACTGTTCAGTTTGTGAACTTAATTTTCTATAGGGTTATGGTTCAATTCAGTCTAGGTTTCGATTTGGTTTAAAGTCAACATAAATTTGTGTTAGGAGTTAAATTTGATTTAATCAAATATAGTTTATTTTGGTTTTGTATTAAAGTTAGGTTGAATTTTATTCATTGTTGATTTAAATATTAAAATATATTTTAATATATTATTATTATTTTATTTTTTTTGTATTAAGTATCATAGATTCACAAAGCTAGAAACAACAATTGGAAGACCAAGGGTCACAACTTAGAAATCCACTTTAAACAAACCAATGGAAGACCAAGAGTAACAACTTAGAATTCTACACAAAGGTGTCCCTCATGGGAGTTGAACTTGGGTCTCCACATTGAGAACTCAATGCTTTAATCAACTAAGCTCAACCCCTTGGACTTATTATGTTTTTTTTTAATTCTATTACCATATTAATATTATAAAAAATAATAAATTTAATTATTCAATAATTATTTAATTTAATTATGATATAATATTTAGTGAATTACATTAAAAAAAAGTATTTGATATATACAAACAGGCATATTTATTTAATCTATTGAAAATATAGAAACATCTTGATTATTATTAATTAATTTTTTATATAATTTCTCTAAACAGAAAAAAAAAATGGAAGCTTCTATAGATTTTTAAGAATAATTATTTTGTTATTATATTCATATTTATAAGTATAGATTTTGATACAATATTAATTTATTTTAAGTAATTCAATAATAAAAATATTATGGAATGGTTAATAGAATATAAAGTCAACAAATAGATATTCCAAACATCTTTTTAATCTCATTAATTACTTTTTAATATTAAAAAAAACCTTTTATAGATTTTTAAAAAATAATAATTTTTTATTATATTAAAATTTTTAAATATGGAAGATATTTTTGACATAATCATAATTTATTTGAAGTAATTAAATTTATAGATTTTTAAAAAATAATGATTTTGTTATTATTGAAATTTGTAAAAGTAAACATATATTTGACATAAAAATGTAAATTATTTAAATGTCATTATTTTAAAAAATCTATAAATCACGCCATCTCAAAATGGAAACTCCTAGAAAAAAATGATTTAACATAGAGTTTTATGCAAGTTTTGTTAGATTCTCTTATATCAAAAAAAAGGGTCATACAAAAAATATTAAAAATAATGAATGGTCATGTTGTTTTTAATCGTCTTCAACACTCCTAGATCAATTGTAACTCTCACAAGTTAAGCATAATTATGTCATAAGAAATGCCTTTAGTATAATAAATAAAAATTGTTACCTAAAATTAATTTTTATAAAATAATTTTATATGTTACAAAATTATTAATTTTACTAAAATAAAAAGTGTCTTAAATTTTCTTTTCAAATTTAATTTTGTTTTAATTTAATTATAGTTTTTAATAAAATATATTATATTTAAATTCAAATTAATTTAAAGAAAATAATACAATAAAAAAAATAAAAATGAACATCCACAAATCCAACATGAAAACAGAATCCAAAAAAGTAAGAGAGCTGACTATGCAAGTTTAAGGTGATCTTGAACATCAGATTTATCCCAGACATCATTAGAAATAATTTATTTATGAAAATAATTCATATTATTAAATAATTAATTTTTTTCTTGAAGGTGTGCAAGTGCCAAAACTATTCTAGCTCCAAAATAGACCTTACATATAACGTGATAGCGATGTGTTAGTCAATCACAACCGTTTATTGCAAAATCGACAGTGTAAAATATGCATGTTAATCCAACTCAAATCTTGAAATTTAATCATGCTGGTTGCAATAATCTTCAACATGCAATTTATTTATTTTTTTGTCTTGCTGGTGCACTGCTATAGGCATATCAAGAGTCTCATTAATGAATGAAGAAAAAGTGGCGGCTGGAAGAGAAAATTATCACACGGCAAATTCAATGTATTCATCACTACTGACGTATTCATACTGTTATGAATGACTTTGTTTTTCTTTTAGAATTAAGTCTGATTATTAGTCAAGGGTTTAACAGTGTATTGATCACTATTAGCATGCTCAATACATCTTTCAATTTCGATTACGTCAGTAGTGACCAATGTATCATTTGAGTGGTTTTTATAAAAGATTTACCTCTAATATAATATTTTCTTTATTAGTGAGAGATTTAAGAAACTGTACATCTTTTGGTTTAGGTTTAAAATAATAAGATTAATATTATGAAATGTACAAGACGTTTAGTTTTTTAACGAAATTTGGATTTAAGTGAATAAGATAATTAGGAGTTTAAAGAGATATATAATTTTTTATTTACAGAAAATTTGAATTAATTTTTATTTTTGACATTTATTTCTCATTTAAAGATATTCTAGAATCTTGTTCAAACTTAAATAATTTTTACAAGAAAATAAGTGATTCTGCTCTAAACACAGTCTAGATAAAAGTCATCAACTATAATAGTCAAATAGTTGGTTAACAATTTTACATCTTATACCCAACAAGGCTAATAAATATATATCTTATTTTTGTTGAGTAAAATTGTTTAAAGGTTATTCATCCCTCCAATTTCTCTAGAGCCAAACTCAAAAAAAAAAATAAACAACTTTTCTTGCAACCCTCCTCCTTTTGCTGTTTGTACGAAATTTTCCTTTAGTCATATGTACTTACGCATGGCACACATGTGATAATTCCTCAACTTTTACTAATGGCAGCACCTATTCCACAAACTTAAACCTAGCTATCAATGATCTGTATCTTAATGCACATAAAAGTTTAGGGTTTAACACTTCTTCCCATGGACAATCTCCCAATAAGGTCTATGGTCGGCTCTAGTGCACTGGAAATATATCAGTAGAGAGATGTTAAAAATGTGCAGTGGAAGCAAATAAAACCATTCACGACCTTTGCCCCAATGACATAGGTTGGAAAATATGGCTGGATGGCGGCTTCATGCACTAGATCACAATTCTAATTTCATTTCAAGACTAGATACTAATAGAATTATCTTAGTGAATGTTGGTTCCCATATCAATAGATACTAAATCTTAGAGAAATGGTCACTAACTCATGAACAAACTCATGATTGGACTTGGCCAATGAACAAGATTCAGCTTGGAAGCTGCAATCTTCTACTCTTTAGGCTCTGCAAAACTTAGGCGGGTTTACCTACTGCACTGTTATCCATATATTGGCTTTATGTTAACTGACAATGCACTATATAGAAGATGCTTTCAATGAAAATATACCAAGGAAAAGCATAACATACCACAAATTCTAGCTTGAACCTTTGTTTCTTATCACTTTTGTTTGCATTGAAAAATGGCTCTAATCTACTTCTACTCCTAATACATAAAGATTGAACAACTGAATATAAAAGATTAAACAAGAGTATAAAGATGACCCATAAACCTCAAGAAAGTATGATCAGTGCCTATTCTAAGGGAAAACCGAGTCAAATCACAGTCCTAGTGACAAACAAAGTAACATTATCAACATTTAGAGTTCAATACTAAACAGTTAAGCCTTGCTTAAAGTGTTTATATTGAGAATGCATTCATAACCTCACCACAATCTCCTATGATTTATTGTAGTATTCAAGACAAAATTTAATTCATTTAGCTTGAAATGAAACCCATCAAAGAATACACATTCCCCATTAGAGAAGACAAATTGCATATGCCATTAACACAAAAATTTATACAATACATCACAAAAGATATGAGCTAGGAAATGAATGTTCTCTTTTTTTATTTTCAATATAAAACTAATACATTCATGAAAATACTACAATGAATCACCAAAAACTATCAAAAGACTATCTGTTGTTATATTAAAGTTTTCTCTAATGCATACATATCAATAAGTCTGGAATACTTCTTCTTGGCCTTGAATTCTCTTTTATAACACAATGGAGCAAAACAAGCCTGAGGCCAAAGAACACACATGTCAAAATCTAATTGGATTACAAAAATGACCTAATGCCTAAGACCTTGACTTCTATGTACAATCTGTATTGAATTATGGCAGCTGAAAAGGCATCATCTTGGGAGCTCGAGTTGTGGGTATGCAAAAGATGTTCTCACATTTGTACTTCATATCTGCTCCTGTCAGGATCAAAATGCAATCTGGCACGCGGTGGCAGGTGTCTTGGAGATTGCTCCTTGTCGGCTGAGTGTTCTAATCATTCTCCCAAAATGAACATCCTGCACAAAACTTTTAGGAACAACAAAAATGAAAAGATTGTGACTAGTCCTCCTCTTCAAGCTGGTCTTCTTCCAAGGAGCAGTACTTTTTATGCAGTGCCTCAATCTCATCAGCTAGCCAAGAAAAGCCCTTCAAGCTATGCAACTTATTCATAGCTTCCTTTGTTTTATGGGCAAGCACAACTACTACTCCTAGGGCAAAGCTATTAAACATTTGTTCAACTTCCATAATATTATCAATAATATTAAGAAATGTATCACCTTGGTTTGGATCACCTTCCAAGGATGTGAGGGTGACATTTATTGCTTCCTAGAAACCCTAATTCCATTCTTCTAAGCTTTTAATCTACCCATCAACTGTCAAAATTGTAGGGACATGCCATTTTCTGAGCCCTTGAAAAGAATCAATCATTCCCATTAATGCTTTTCTCTCCTCCTCTATGCTGGGTAACTCTTTATTTAATAAATTATAGTTTTTCCAAGTTACCCTTGCAATTTGAGGTGGTTGAGCCACATTTTTCACTGCCAACATTACCTCCTTTAAGGTTTGACCCTTTGGCAGTGACGTAGCTCTGATTGGTTGAAATAATGAAATGAATTCATCAAGTTGAATCAAGAGATTGGATTTCAAAGAATATGAAGTGTGGACTTCATCCAATTTATCAATGATTTTATTTGAAATCCTCAAAATTGAATTTTTCCTAATTTCAAAATAATTGCTTACAACTTCATCTTTGACCCTTTGCATTTCTTTATTTATCTTCTCAAGATCCTTGTGTCTAATTCCTCCGAAAGAATCAACTGCCATTTTCTTTAGTTTCTCTTTTAGTGAAATATTCTCAACAAATAATTCATTGTATTTTGTATTCAAGACAACATGAATATCATTTAGCTTTATATGCTTTTGCTCTAAATCCTCTAGTACCAGCTGAGAAAATTGGACTGCATGCTTGAAAATTGCCACAACCTTTGAAGTAGTTGTATCTTCTAATGTCCTCACAACAACATCCCATGGTTTGTGTTGCACCCCTTACAAAACTATGGGCTTTGAGTGCTAGGGGCATTTGACCATAAAGCAAAAGCTTTTGAACTTATGTTTACACTAGAGCCATGATCTCCAAACTCTCTTGCAAAATCAGGGTCCTTCTGCCGCATGATCTGATCTAACAAGAAAATCCTTTCAAAATTCTACCCAGGGACGAGGAGCATTCCTCTTTTCATTACCATCTCTCTGCCCCCTTGAGGAGTGCAATCAAAATTATTCCTATCAAAATTGTTGATTTCTTCATCACACATATTCTTCAATTTTTCCCTTAACCAAAATGATCTAAACTCAGGGGTATTAACAAAATTGTCATCCTCCATAAAGTTCTTTGAATCCACAATCCTCTCATAATTTTCTTCTTCTATAGGGATTGTGCTTGGGATGAGGGCTCTGTCCAGATCATTCAAAACTTCAGCATTTGCATCATCTTGAAATGTCTCTCTTGGAGGAGAAGGTGGTGGCACTAAAGTATCAAAATCGTCCTAGATGTCTACAAAGTCATCTATTTTAGCTTTTCCTCTTTCAATATTCATAACCTTCTCTGTTGTCACCCCCTTTGGAGGAGTCCATAGGTGCTTCCTTAGTTCGAGCCTTAGGAGCTAGATCAATTGGTTTTCCTTTGTATCCAACTCCTTTCTCCTCGAACTCTCTTCTTTGCAACTCCTCTTTGATTATATCATTTGTATTTCTTAGCATGAATGAAATTCTAGCAAAATCATCCCTGAAAATGCCAGAAAGAACCTATAAAATTGGGGTCCTCTTGCTTCCTTTCTCTTTCAAATTTATTCATGAGGTCCCACTTCTTCCTCCCCTGCTCTGCCTCACATGGATGGGCATTTCTTATTAGGTCCTCCCTTTCTATAAAATAATAAAATTATTCACTCTCCTTCAATTTTTTCACTCTAATATCATTTATACATCCTTTAGGGTCAAAATGTGTGGCTTGGGCAACTCTCATTACGTAATTCTTCACCAAAAAATTATGCACCTTCTCCAAGGTCTCACAACCCACACTGAAATCATTGAAAATTGTTACCCTGGGGATAAAATTTCCCTTTCTATCAGAACTAATTTGTTCCCTCTCCATCCACATCATTTTCCATATGAATTCTAGGAATTCTAACCTTGGAGAGACAATAATTGGTAATACATGGGGCCCCTGCTCACACCCATAAATTCTAATGATTGTACAATTTTCATAAGAAAATAAATCCCCAAAATTATGGGTGAATGCACCCTTAGAATATACAAATCCATTAGTCATGTAACTCTTTATTCTCAATACTTTGATGATTTCCTTGGGCAGCCTTGGAGATACTACCCCAAGCCTTGTCAAAATTTTCATCACAAAATGGTCAAATAATACATTGTAAAAATCACCAAATTTAGATCTCTTGTCCCAAACCTGGGTCCATCTTTGCACCGGCCAAGGGAGACCTGTGTAGGGATCATTTTTCTTTATTCTCAACTCTAGGCCCTAGTATGCTTTGTTTTAATAAATAATTAGGGGGCATATCAAAGAATAGTGCAAGAATTCCAAATTTTCATCTTTATTTGTAGCTTTCACCAGTCCCTCATGAATCTTCTCATGAATAGAACTTGAAAATTAATACAATTCATTTATTTGGGGGTGTTGAATGCTAATGTGCATCATCATAAAATCAATGAGAAATTTGGTGAGTCCACAATCAATTCAAAGGACCTTCCCTAGTGCATAATAGGTTTTAATAAAATAGGGCTCAAAACAGTCAAGATTGAAGGGCTCCCTTTCAGATGGCATGAAATAATTCCATGAATCTTTATAGAGTTTCCTCATGAAATGAGGAACAAGATCCTTCATGTACTTGTCCCTCTTATTCTCATACTCCATCTTCAAATTGTCCATGTTTATTCTTGTGAGGGCAAATTTATCTAGCTCAAAACATTGAATGATGGCGTTGGGAGAGATGTCTAGTAGGACATACCCTTCAATAGTCCTAACCATTTGGCTTGAAACATAATATGCCTTTTCCAGCTCCCTTATGAGCATAGGATCCACAAAAACATTTGATACCACCAATTTTCCAAGGTTCAGTGTCCAGGGGTTGCACATTGGGATGACCTTGTCTCTGTTGCCATAAAATGAATGGAAAATGTCTCAGCCCCTTTCCTTGGTGAAGGAATCCCTACACCTTGTCTCTTTATCATTGAAAACAACCCTTAGATGATCCTGCATTGTGGATCCCTCAAACAATTCTAGCAGGTCTTGGGATATGATTTTGGTCTGTCTAGTTGCCCTCCATGCGATTTCTTCCAATCTTTGTTCAACTTCTTGTTGCAACTCTTCAAGGGTCATGGCAGGAGAAAGAGGAACAATAGGTTGTTCTGGTGGCTTCTCTACCTCAGTTGATGACTCCCCTTTAGATGGATTCCTAGAGCACTTTGCAGGCTTGGGGGTCTTTTCTTTTGTTTGAGCAGCCTCTTTGGCTCGCTTGTGAGGGCTTTCTCCTTATGGGGTTGGCTTTTGAGGAATTGGGGCTTCCTCAGCAGATGGGTTAACTGGAGCAGGAGCATCATGTGTAGGGGTTTCAGTAGAGGAAGCTTTGGCTAAAGCCTTCTTGGTGCTCTTACTCTTCTTTGGAGTGGGATTCCTTATTTTAGGATCAAGAGAGGGCTCATCTGAATATTCACTATCAAAAACAATAGTGATGGTCTTTCAAACGATTTTTCTTTTTCTTTAGGAGGGGAGCTAGCTTCGGCCTCCTTTGATACTTGTGGGGAAATTCTAGGGCTTGGTTGCACAAAAGGGGCACTTGCAATTTATTACACGGATAGAATCATATCTAGAGGCGTATCCTCAGTGATGGGAATTGAAGAGCTTGCCTCAGTTGTGGAGGTTTTTTTGGTGGTAGGGGTAGCAGATTTCTCAATAGGGGATGTCATCTTAACACTTGGGATTTAGAAAAGACTCGGAAAGAAAACTTGAGAATTAAATCTATCAACCTCTAGGACACACACACATGCAACTCAAAATATTACTGCAATAGTCTAATAATGCACACAAGCGAGAAAAAAGAACTTAATGGTTTGCTCTTCAACTGAAAAATGCTAGGAGGCACGCTGGAATGCTGGAATTCAATTTTCTTCTCGCTCTATAGCAATCTGAATGCAAGGTAAGAAATAATGCCATTGAATTTTTAATTTATTGTGATGTCATCAATTCATTGGTGCTAGACAAAGGTAGTCATTGGTGCCAATTTTAAATTTAATCCGTCGATCTAGCAATTGATGACCTGGATTGCTCGTTGGCCTTCCCTGAATAATGACGTGGCATCCTCATAGATTCCCTTCTATCACCTTAGAAATTCATACTCTCTGGAGCTTCCTCGGTCATCTTCTCTCTCTCTATGGGATAATCTTCTATTATAATTTTCCTTTTTTTTACTTATCCTATGGTGTCACTAGCCCTTCCTTTTATCTTTACGAGATAAGCTTCTATTTTCTTTCTTTAGAAATCTTATCCCGCGTTGATCTTAGCCCTTCATTTTGTCTTTCGCATGCAAGACCCTTGCCATTTTCTTTTATCATCCACGGGATAAGCTTTTGAACTAGACTTTTCTTATCTTGGGGCATCCTTCTTATCACCATGCGAATGCACAAGATAGAAATTTCTCTTATTTCCCATTCACAATTCTTATCCCACGACCATCATTAAGAAAGAAGAACACATCACGGGATAAGATTTCCTTTATGATATTTGACATTCTTATCCTATGATGCACCTTTGAGTTTCACCATTGTTTTGGATCTTTTCTCCCCCATGGAATAAGTCCTTTTACCTTTTGCTTAAGTATTTTCTTATCTTGGGACTCTTTTCTTATCCCTGCAGGGATGCACGAGATAAGAAAAGTATTGCACCCTTCTTTTTTAACTTATTCTGCATTGCCTCATAATACTATTCTAGTGGCTTGGAAATCCTCTAAGATTATACTTCCTTTTGTTTTTAAGTCAATCTTTATCTCGCGGGCCTTTTCTAGTGTTCTTGGTTCATTGCGGGATAAGCCTTTACTGCTTGTTTCCTTCAACCTCTCCTTATCCTATGTTTCTCTTTGCTTGCCCTATAGTTCTCCTAGGATAAGGACTCCTTTATAATTCTTTCTTTCTTCTTATCCCACGGTACCATATTATTGATACAAATATGTCACGAGATAAGATGCACTCTTTAGATGTTATCATTTCCTTATCCTAGGGGGTTGAGATTATCATTGAAACCACTCCCGGGATAAGAGATAGGGGGCACTTCCTTTAGAAATCTTATCCCACGCGATCAAGTCACTTGGGGCCGACACTTAAGTGATTATTTAGAACACGTGGAGAACTTCCTAGGAGATAAAGGACTTAAGACCCAAGGTTTTTAGCAATACTTAGGAATATCTTGCATATTTTAAAATAAAATTTACAAATGGCAATTCCTAATGCAAGGGGATGGTAATTAGATGAAAAAGAACCCTCTTGATCATCACTTAGGACACAGACACCTGTTATCATAAGTCAACAATGAGAAATAACATAGCCCGGGAGAACCAGAAGGAGAACCTAAGACCAAAAAAAAAACCCTTATGAACCTTAAAACCCTAACCCTCAAGAGACAGGCATTGCATAAAATTTTTTTTTTACCACATCCAACAGTGAACACGATGGATATTAGTCAAAGTAGAGATGATGTGGAGAACACAACAAGTAGCCTTCTATCCAATCTGTCTGACAAAGCTTGCATCCCTATAAATAAGGGTTTCACTGCTAGAAAAACCAAATATAATGCTACTAGGATATTATACGGTTTAGTTTAGTGTTGGAGAGATATATCGATAGAAGATTGAAGAAAAGTTCTCAAAAACATTAACTATCATTTTGGGGCTTGTGGGAGGCATAATTCTAGTTTTATTTATTTGTTTGATCGTATTCAGACAAAGAGTTAAATCTCTTATTTCTAAGGGACCAATAACTATTTCTACTCCCACTCAAGGTGCTTCTCTCAAAACATATTTCTAATTTTTAATTTTTTGTGGGGTTGTTATTCTATTGTAATAGATTCTCTCAGCTTACCCAATTTTCCTCATTGTTTACTAAAGCTATAGTGATGCATGGGTTTTCCCCTGAATTTGTGTTCATTAAAGAGAAAAACATTGTCTTCAGCTTACAAGCTCTAGTACAAGACATAGATAATTTTTATGACAACAATAAGCTTGGAGAGGGAGGTTTTGGTGTGGTATTCAAGGTGGGTTGACATTTTAATTGAAGTATCATCAATTTTACCACACGGAGAGCTATAAATCTACATTCTTATGTTTCAGGGGATAACTATAGATGGAAATGAGATAGCAATGAAGAAACTTTATGCCAAATCTAAACAAGGAAATAGATAATTTATGAATGAAGTAAAACTTGTAGCCAATTTTCAGCATTAAAACCTTGCAAGGTTGCTAGGATGATGTTCTGTAGAGGGAAATGAAAGGTTTTTTGTTTATGGTTAATTTCTAAACAAGAGTTTTAGACACATTTATGTTTGGTAAGTGACACTAAAGCTTAATTTACTTTGGCAAAGATGAAGAGGTGATTAATAATTTCTAATTGGGATTACAGATGTATAGAAGTGTAAAGAACTAGACTAGCAAAAGAGTTATAATATGATCATTGGAATTGCTCGTGGACTTCTCTACCTTCACTAAGAGTCACATTTGAGAATCATTCATAGAGATATTATAGTGAACAATATTTTTCTTGACCACAAACTCAATCCAAAGATAGTTGACTTTGGTTTAGCTAAACTTTTTCTCGAAGACAAGACACATATCCATACAAAAGTTGCAGGTGTAAATTATGATGGTATGATGAATAGATAAGGATCCAGACAACTACTGAGAGTGGGGGGGGGGGGGGGGTGGTTAATCAATAGATAGAAAAATGATTAGACTTTCACCAAACTTAAAAACAACCTCTCAAGTCAAACTTGGAATTGATTGGCCTTGAAACACTAAACTGTAAAATGAAATATCACTGTCAAGTAAACCGGTTAACTATCATAACAAAATAATAGTAAAGCAACTTTGAAACTCTCAAAACCTTTTAACCAAAACATTCAAATACTTTAACGACAAAAGTAAAAACATATTTTACATTGATGTCGGTCATCATATCATATCTTAGTGGATTTAGTAGTTAAGTAATTTAACCATAGTAAATATAACCACAAAAACATTCACCACTTGACACAATAATTTGGATGTGGAAACCCAAATGGGAAAAACCACAATGGGGATGAATACCCACAAATATTATGAACTCTTTTGAAGTTCGCCCTATTAGGAGCCAAACCTGTTAAAGCTTTTACAAAAGTCCTATTAGGGACCACCTAGTTAAGGGATTGACTATAATGCCCTATTAGAAGCAATACCCTATTAGGAGTAACCTCGATAGAGTATTTTAAATCTAAGCTAATGGATCATCTGGTTAGAGGATTTAGATAACACTAAGCTTGTTAGAGCTTACTCGGTTAAGGGATTTGACTATTGTAATTTTCAGAGAACAATAGGGGTTTGTTGATTTGTTGAATAGCACTACACTTGCTTGATCAAAACTTTTTCATTCTCCTATGTACCTTTACACATACTGCAAATACATCATTAGGTTTGGCAACCACTCACTCTTACTCTCAACCAAAAATTGCCAACTCTACAACAAAAATATCATCAACCTTATAAATAAAACAGTAGGTCGGTAACACATCACAAACCTAATTATCTCGGAGAGATTTCAAAAAAATTGGTTCAAGTATGACCATTGGGTTACATAGAAATCACTCCACATCATTCAAGACAACCTCGACCACTCCTTGATCACCTCTTCATTGAACTCTATAACTCATCACATGGTTTCTAATTTATGCAATGAACTTGCTCATTCCCAAGATAAAACCATTATCTCTACACGCCAAAAATAATTTGAAACTCTTCTCATACAACATGCATACATGGCATAATCATTACCATTCATCATTTGATCATAAACCAATACAATTGATTCACCAATCTCCATCAGTTAGGGTTTGGTCTCATCAACAGGTAGGGTTACCAGTTGATCTCTCTAATTCATAAGTAATACCGGTTTGCTTCACAAGATCACCTACCAGTTATAGTTCCCTTCACTAGCTCTTCCTACCGGTTGCAAAACAACATCATAACAACATCATTACCAGTTATAATTGATATCAATGACAACGTAACATTTCATCAATGCAATGTCCATGCAAATGCCAACAATCTCCCCCTTTGGCATTGATGGCAATACAAGTATTTGTTAGAATCCAAGAACATTGAGAGGGGGGGGGTGGGTGAATCAGTGTTCTGCCAGTAATATATGATTTTACCTTATTATAACATACACATATAAACCGGTCAATAAACATATAACATGAAGTAAATAAACCAACCACATGAATGAACGCCATAACACACAAATTTTATACGTGGAAAACCTCAAAGAGGAAAAACCACGATGGGATTTGTGACCCACAATATCAATTCACTGGCCATATGAAAGATATTACATAGCATGGGGGCCTGCATATGCAAGAAGGCACACTGCCTAGAGCACACTACTCAACACAAAAGAGTCTCACTTACTACAAGCTTCTGTTGAGATAAAACAATAATGGTGAACTCACAAAACGCATCTGCAATGCTGAAAAGAGTTCCGATTATAGTTATGTTTTGTACCAGTTCATAAACCTTGAACCCTTCTACCAATATCTCCTTTCCTCCAAGAATTATTTACAAACCATCTACTAATCATAGCATGATATTACTTTCACATACAAATGACCTACATACATATCCTTCACATCACATAGTTCTACTTACTTGTCATATACCTAAATGACCTAACAAACTAACTTATATACACTCTACAAACAATATGCCTTATGTCATCTTACAATACATTACTAAAGATATTCAATGTCAGCCCTATACAAAATGATTTTACAAATAAAACATTTTGGATCTAGACTGATGTCGGCTTCACTGAAGTGTTGGATGCCAGTGCCAGTGCCGGTGCCAATGCTTATGATGACCCTGATTACTCCAATCTCGATATCTGCTAGTGTATTCCTCCAAATGTCTGTATCTGCTGGTGTATGCCTTCAATATAATCTTGTTGCCATCAATGACAACACAAGAATCCAATGAGTGTTAATTGCCAATAGTATCAATACCCTTGATTATGATGATGTGTATAGGAATCCTAGTTTACATTTTACCATGCATTCTCCTTCAATTGAGTCTCCATGATTTCAACTGGTAATTGGATATAGTTCTTCTCACAATCATACAATTCTTCAACTAGTCTTATAGTTCTTCTCCCCATTCGACAACAATGCCAAAGTGAAAGTAAAACATGCAATGTCATACTTCACAGTTCTACATCATCAACCTGCAACTTGATGATCCCCCTGTGGAATAACTCTATTCTACACTAGAATCCTGCTGTAAGATTCTTCAATTAGCTCTGAGACTGATGTATTCTACATCTTTCTCAATTGACCTCATGTAGGGGAACAACCCCTAGCTAACCTCTAAGATACTCAAAATTAGTCTTAGGAAGAGGTTTAGTAAAGATATCTGCAAATTGATCCTTGGTAGATACATGCTCCAATAACACATCTTTACTCTTCACTTTTTCTCTCAACAAAGGATATTTCAGTTCAGCATGCTTGGTTCTAGCACGCGACATCAAGTTCTTTGAAATATTTATTGCACAATACTAGTTCTGTAAAATTTAGCTTGAATCCTTCCAGAATGTGTTTCATCCAGTTTGCTTGGGTACAATTCATATAGATTGCAACATACTCAACTTTAGCAGAGGACTATGATCTACAACTATGCTTCTTGCTACTCCATGATACAAGTCTTCCTCCAAGAAAGAATGCACCACCAGTTGTGCTCTTCCTATCATCAACATTACCTGCCATGTCTGCATCTATATAAACCTTCAAATCAAAGTTACCTGCATATGGATACCATAATCCATATTTAATAGTACCTTTAAAATATCTGAATATTCTTTTAGTTGCTATCAAGTGTGTCTCCTTTGGATTCATCTTAAATCTGGCAAATAAACAACCTGGATGAGCTATATCCGGTCTGCTATGAACAAGATAACGCAGTTTCCCTATCATTGACCTGTACTCCTTTTCATCAACAAATGTGGCATCATCCTCCTTACATAGTTTACAACCTATAATCATTGGTGTCCCAACTGGTTTACAATCACTCATTCCAAATGTCTTCAATACCTCTTTCACATATTTATACTGTCTAATAAAAATACCACTCTTCATCTGCTGAATTTCCAAACCTATAAATTTTTTTATCTCTCCTACTAGAGACATTTCAAATCCACTCTTCATCTCATTTGCAAAGTCATCACTCATGTCATCATTGCCTCAAAATATGATATCATCTACAAACACCTCACTAACTAGTATTTTCAGGTTCTTCTTCTTCATTATATCATCTTCTTGTGAATCTACCTATTCCAGTTGAACTGGTACAATAGTATTTTCTTCACAAGCTTCTAGCTTCACCGATTCTAGTTCCAAAATCAGAATGCAAGGTTCTTCTTCCTTTTTCTCCTTGACACTGGTTTCTCCTGAGACTTTAGGATACTCATCCACTTGAACATCAACACTTTCAATGATTATTTGTGTCCCATTGTTGTAATAATTATAGGCCTTACTCTTGGTGGAGTAACCAAGAAATATTCCTTCATCACTTTTAGCCTCAAACTTGATAACATGGTCACCTCTCTTGATAAAACATTTACTGCCAAAAATCTTAAAATAACTGACATTAGATGATCTACCATACCAGTATTCACAAGGATTTTTATCCTTACCTCCTTCTACTAGTATCCAGTTCATAGTGTAGACAACTATGCTCACAGCTTCTCTCCATAATATTTTTGCTACATCTCCTTGTATTAGCATCATTCTAGCAGCTTCAACAATTGACTAGTTATTCCTCTTTGCAATACCATTCTGCTGTGGTGTCCTCAGTGCAGAAAGTTACCTCTTGATTCCATTGTCTTCACAATATCTAGTGAATTCCTCAAAAGTAAATTCACCACCTTGATTAGTCTAGACACTTTATCTTCTTACCACTTTCCTTTTCAGCTAAGGCCCTGAATGCCTTGAACTTACTAAAGGCTTCATTTTTTCCTTCAAGAATGTGACCCACATCAATCTTGGGAAATCATTAATGAATATCATAAAATATCTATCACCTTGAATACTTTTAGTCCTTATGGGTCCACAGAGATCTGTATGAACTAGATCTAACAAATGTTCTGCTAAGAAAGACTTTCTCATAAAAGGTTCAGGATTTCATCTTTCCCAACTCACATTCCTTACACAAAGCATTTGTCAGTTTGTCCAATTGAGGCAAACCTCTTACTGACATGGACTTACTGACTTTGACAATGTTATCAAAATTTATGACAAAATCTCTGATGCCAAAGATAACTATCATCTACTTTAGCAATTAAACAGTTGTTGACTTTAGGATTCAAATGAAGTAGGTTACCTTTTTTCTGCTTCTTGGTTGCAATTAGTTCACCTTTGCTCTCATAGATTTTTCACATTCCATTCTTAAATTCCAATGGATAACTTTTTTCATTGAGTTGAGCTACACTTAAAAGATTGTCCTTTAATCCTTCAACCCAGTAGACATCATCTGCACTGCTCTTTCCATTAAGAGAAATAGTTCCCTTTACTTTTACCATGTAGGGTGAGTCATTTCCAAATCTCACAACTCCTCCATCAAATTCCTTCAAATTAAGAAATTTACTCTGGTCACCGGTCATGTTGTGTGAACAACCACTATCTATGATCCAATCATCAGAACTATCCATGCGAGAAACCAATGCCTTCTGATCAGATGACGCCTCTTTAATGGGAACAAAGACAATGTCTTCATTATCATCTCTCTTAGATTCCTCATCAGTGATACCACCATCAACTGCAATGAGACAATCTCTTTGGCCTTTTCCTTTGTACTTATCATGCTTGTGCTCATTGTCATTATTATAACATTTAGTTGCAAGATATCCAATCTTTTTACATGAAAACCATTTCAAAGGTAATTTACCTCTATACTTATTGGTACCTCTAGGCAACCACTTGGCCAACAATTCTCCAAGCTCAATTAGACTATATTCATTATCAACTTCTTTGCTGGATCTAGATTCATAACTATCACTGACATCTCTACTTTTCGTCATAGATGGGTTAGAAACTGAATCTCTAAATGAAGATTTAAATTTTTGAGCACTACCATCATAACCATTTAATTTAAATGCAGTAATCTTACCAATGATGGAGTCAAGATTTACCTTAGTTTTATCAATAGACTTTAGCTCCTGAATGACTGCAACTCGGATAGCGTAGACCAGTAGAAGGGTTCTCAACACCTTACTAATCACTGTGGCATCGTCCACTTTGCCATCAACACTCTTGATCTCACTAACTATCTCCTTGATCCTTTGACCATACTGTTGAATATTCTCACCTTCAGCCATTTGCATGTCATCGAATTTGCCTCTCAGACTATCTTCTTTGGAAATCTTTACATGCTCATCACCGCTATAGATTTCCTGAAGTTTCTTCCATACCTCATAAGCAGTCTCCAGACCATGGACATCAACATACTCTGAATCAGACAAAGAACTAATAATGGCCTCCAATGCTTGATTGTTTTCTTGTTTCTCTTTTT
This sequence comes from Cryptomeria japonica, assembly GCF_030272615.1. Classification (NCBI taxonomy): domain Eukaryota; kingdom Viridiplantae; phylum Streptophyta; class Pinopsida; order Cupressales; family Cupressaceae; genus Cryptomeria; species Cryptomeria japonica. The sequence continues at coordinate 117,000,397 of NC_081408.1, read as the reverse complement.
GTTGATCATTAGACATAGTCCTAGTGGGTGCAACATATTGAGTAACAACATGTTCCCAGTATTGACTTCCTAGACTCTTGATATATATTTTCATTCATCACTCCATATTTTGTAGTTTTCTCTATTAAACTTTGGACCTTCTTTCTTCATCATGTTCTTCAAGATCTTTACCTCAAGATGTTAGGCTTAGACCTTGGAGGACCTGAATAGCTCAGATACCAATTGATGGTATGATGAATCAATAAGGATCCGCACAACTATTGAGAGGGGGTGGGGCGGGGCGGGGTGGGTGGGGGGGAGGGGTGGGGTTGAATCAATAGAAAACTGATTAGACTTTCACCAAACTTAAAAACAACCTCTCAAGTCAAAATCAGAACTGACTGGTTCAGAAACTGAACTATCAAATGCAATATCATTGTCAAGTAAACTGGTTAACTATCATAACAGAATAACAGTAAAACAACTTTGAAACTCTCAAAACCGTTTAACCAAAACATTCAAATACTTTACTGACAAAATTAAAATCATATTTTAGATTGTTTTCGTTCATCATATCATATCTTAGTGGATTTAGTAGTTAAGAAATTTAACTATAGTAAATATAACCACAAAAACATTCACCACTTGACACAATAATGTTGACATGGAAACCCAAATGGGAAAACCTTGCTAGGGATGAATACCCACAAGTATTCTGAACTCTTTTGAAGTTTTCCCTGTTAGGAGCCAGGCCTATTAAAGCTTTTACAAAATTCCTGTAAGAACAAATCTTGTTACGGACCACCCGGTTAAGAGGTTGATTATAATGCCCAATTATAAGCAATACCCTATTAGAAGTAACCTTGGTAGAGGATTTGAAATCCAAGCTAACAGAGCACCTGTTTAGAGGATTTAGATAACACTAAGCTTGTTAGAGCTTACTTGGTTAGGGGATTTGACTGTTGTAATTGTTAGAGAACAATAGGGGTTTGCTGATTGTTGAATAGCACTACACTTGCTTGATTAGATCCTTTTCATGCTCCTATCTTCCTTTACACATACTGTAGATAAATGATCAAGTTCGACAACCACTCCCTCTTACTCTCGACCAAAAATTACCAACTCTACAACAAAACAATGCATCGACCTTATAAACAAAATAATAGGTTGGTAACACATCACAAACCTAATTATCTCATTGAGATTACAAACAAATTGGTTCAAGTACGATCGTTGGATTACATAGCAATCACTGCACATCATTCAAGACAACCTCAACCACTCCTTGATCATTGTTTCATCGAACTCTGTAACTCATCACGCAGTTTCCACTTCATGCACTGAACTTTCTCATTCGCAATATAAAACCGTTATCTCTACATGCCAAAAATCATTTGAAACTTTTCTCATACAACATGCATACATGGCATAATTATTATTGTTCATCATTTGATCATAAAGCAATACAACTGATTCACCAAGCTCCATCAGTTAGGGTATGGTCTCATCAATAGGTAGGGTTACCGGTTGACCTCTCTACTTCATAAGTAATACCAGTTTCCTTCACAAGCTCACCTACCAGTTACAGTTCCCTTCAGTAGCTCTTCCTAGTAGTTGCAAAACAACATCATAACAACATCATTACTAGTTATAATTGACATCAATGACAACATAACATTTTATCAATGTAATCTCCATGCAAATGCCAGCAACTTATAAATGAGCAGAGAAAAACTGGAAATAGTGAAAAATAAAGCAAAATCAAACAACAAGACATAAAATTTATAGTGGTTCATCAATTGACTACATCCCCTTTCAAGCAAGGGAAAACTTTATTCAATATTATTCTATACATCGTACATGATTTGCACTCATTCTTAAATACAAATGTTTAACTCTTTGAATATGAAGAGACATGGAGAAGTGGAAAAGAAAGGTCATATATTCATTGGACCTGACTTTCCAAACAATCTCCTCCTTGAAGACCAACCAGTACAACTATGTACTATGCAATCCCTTGCATTTCCAGTTCTAAACTCACATTGCAAGTAGGCCCATTGAAGATTTTAATTTTGCCAAACTCTGTTCATGAACACTGAATTAATCTTCTCCAAAGCACATCATACTGAATAAAAATTAACCATTGAACATCTTCTCTTGCAACTTTTATAGGCACAAACTTGCCCATAAATCCATCATCAGCATATCTTTTGAACAATGCTTCAGCTATATGTTCTCTAGAAATATTAGTTGTGTACTCATCCTCCAGGCCAGTCACAAATATAGATATTGAACCTAAAGCAAATAACCAATTAAAAGAAACACCACTTTCTCTCCCATCATCATCTTGATGGACAAAAAAACTAGAGTTTAGTCCCGCACCATTGATCTCTTTGCCCTGCCCATACAACTACCTCACAGATGGACCCATATTCATGGAACAAACAACTTTTGCACCTATGTCCTTTTGGGAATCAGTACCACTATACTTTATATGTCCAAGTAAAAAACCATAGGAAAAACGAAGGATGCTCTATGGTTTCTAATAAATATATGTCTGTAAAGGGGAAATTTTGTTCTGGAAATTTGCAACATAGAAGGAGAAATCATGAAATCAATTTTCTCTTTGAGGGGGAGAGATTCCTTTACATTCAAAAGAGGGGAGGAATCCACTAGATTCAATCACAAATAGAGAAGTATGATGCAATGTAAATAGATTGTAAAACAAACAAGGATTATACCTCTACATCCATGATAGGATTGTCTCCATTGTTCTCCTATCATTCATGATATTGTATTTGATAGTATTTCTCTCATATTTGTGTTACACTTGCACAAAAGATCAAAGAAGAGTGGATGTGGTTGTGATGATATATGGTAAAAATATTTTGGCAGAGTATAGTTGCTCCAATGCTTTCATGATTCATAAAAATGGAAGGAAGAAACTGCTTTTATAGAAATCTCCAAGAGAATCAAGGGTTTAGATTAAGAGGTTAAAAGATGAATGACCAAGATTACATGGGTGAAAGGGACTCAATAGGATTTAAGAGTATGTAAAGATGGAGTGAAGAGATTAAGAGATGGGTTGACATTGGAGAAAGCACAAAGTGAATTAAGGGACAATTGACACTTCTCAAATTCCTACAATTTTAGATTGTGATCCATGTCAACAAGTTGGACAAAAAGGATTAAAGAGTAAAAAGGTATGTCAATTAATTAAATAAAAAATTACATAGAAGAATTGGCCAGATAAATAAAATAAAATATTTATTTAATCTAGGAAAGAGGTGCGATCTAAATAAATAATAAATATTTATTTAATTTTGAAATAAGAGGTTAATGAATTAATTAAATAAGTAAAATATTTATTTAATTAATAGTGGAAGAGGCTAATGAATGAATTAATTAAATAATAAATATTTATTTAATTAAAAGATAGTTTTGGGTGTCTAAGGATATGTTTATAAAATAGTCAATCAATTTAGATTAGGTGATGCTTAATTGGATACTATTATGCCTCTTGGTGAATATGGTTTCATGATTTCTTATATTTTGGATGTTAGTGTTGTGAGCACTATGGATATTTGTTATTTTTTTGATAAACATAATTGGTATTATTATTATTATTATATTATTTGGTTTGGTAAAACTATGTGATAGACTTTGGGTTGGGGAATGTTATTTTCTAGTTAAATTATGATATAAAATGGATTCTCTTTTTTGTTAAATGAAAGCATGAATTTTATTAAGATTGAATTATAATGGATAAAATGCTCAATTGTGAGGGTAAAAAACTATTCAATTATAATGTAGTTTAGTGAATAAATGTTAAGGACATGAATTCTTGAAGTGTTAGGATAATTGATTTAAGATATACTTTTTATCTAAAATAGAATTTGGTTTCTAATGATTTGGTTTCTAATAGAATTATGTAGGTGAAATGCCAATGAAACATTGGGGTCACATAATGAAACCCAAATTATATTTTTACTAGTGCAATCAATCGTAATTTATTTGGATGAATTAAGGTCATGTATTATATGTTTTATATTGTGGTGTGAATATAATGTGTTTTGTGGTGTAAATTTATTTTATTGTATAAATTTTCTTATTAAGGTTTCTTCTTAAAAATTTGTCTCATAGTTGTATTCCCCTAATGAGTTTTACAATCATTTTAAGAATTGGCTATAGTGATAGCCACCTAAGATCTATATGCCTATTAAATAGAACAATAACAAGAGAGAAAAATAGAGATAAGAAAAAACTATATTTTTATAAATGATGCAATAAGCTAGACAAAAATATACACAAGACCCTATTGGAAATATATCCAAGGTAAATGAATAAGACAATGATAAGTGTCATTGTCTCATAACATGATATGTAGAGTGAAAAGATATCAACCCACCTAAAGTTGTAAAGTACCCACATGAAAAAACCACTAAAAGTGGATCACCCACCAAAGGTAGAAAAGTGCAACCAAAAAAGGTGGATATGATAATGTGATAAAGTAATTCTACTTAAAGTTGAGATGCTCCAACTAATCCTATACAATTTCCTAAGTAAGAGTAAGTAAGGTGTAATTAGGATATAGGAAAGAATAAACCAAGATAAAATTCCTTAGTTACACCAACACCCCCCCTTAAGTGCAACTTAGGGGAATGTAGACTCAATCTAATAATGCAAGATGGACCTTGACAACTAGGCCATGTAAGGTACCCATGCAGAAATGCAAAGCAATCTCTCACAAATAACATAAGGGAGAGAACCTAGTGGGAAAAAATCCCCTCGAAAGAGAGCTGAAAATAGAAAAGAACTCTTAATGAAGAATGTGAAGGATAATAATCCATGTGAGGAAAAGTAACCCCCATAAGAGAGAAGAAGAGAGACTGAGAAGCTCACGTTGAATGTGGAATGTGCACCAATGGTAGTATCTCTAAACTGGATGAAGAAGTTACTTCATGCTCATTGAATAACGTTCATCCCCTTAGGAATAAAAAAAACCAAAGGTGTATGTATTAAGTCTCCCCAATCTAGAAAGGAAGATGTAGGAAAAAATCCCAAAATGTATGGAGAATTTGAAAGCTACTCAAGTGTCCCCATGATAATACTAAAAGTTCCCCCTCCAAATCTAGTGTACTATGATAAACTACTAAAAAATACAATCTAGGATCTAGTGAAAATGAATGTATAACAAGTATCTCCTCTAAAGATAAAGAGACCTCCTCCAGATGTTTTACATAAGTAGCCATAATCACATAAAACTCAAAAGAATGAACAAGAGGGTTAGAGTTATCCCACACAACAATTGAACAAGGTTTATCTCCATCAGAGAGAATATGAATATCATCAATGATGTCTCTCAAATTTGTATTGTCTACCAAGAATTCATCCCAAAGAACTATATCTGGAAGGCACTATATATCCTGTTACACTGAATCACAAGAATCATTAGGAGCAACAATAGATGGCATATCAATAGGAGGAAGCTAAATGAAAGGCTCAAGAACTAGATTGCATGTGACAAAACCCAAGTTCAAGTAACCAAATATGTCCTCAACATTGGAATCCACAATAAAATTGTGATCATCATTGGAAGAATCAAATTTATTAATAGGAACAAAGTTTAAAAAGGAGTACAACTGAGATGCGTGATCCACCACCCCAATGGTAATAATAGCTCTAGTCTCCAAGTTTATAATGATAACTAAATCAGGAGTCAACTGTGTAGTCTTCCTTGCTACATCATGAGTAATTTAATATATGGAAAGAAGATTGTTTGTTAAGTGAGTGACACAAAAGGCTTCATTGTAGGTACCATGTGCAATATAATTAGTGTTGGGGTTCAATAACATTGAGAGTGGGGGGGGGGGGGGGCTTAATCAGTGTTCTACCAGAAAGGAGAATTTTAACCTTATTAATACAACAAATCAGCAACCGGTAAACATTAAAGCATATAACAATAAGAAAAAATGCAACCACAAAGATAAACACCATAACACCATAGATTTATATGTGGAAAACCTCAAAGAGGAAAAACCACGGTGGGATTGGAGACCCATAATATATATCCACTGATTAGATGAATAAATATTACAATAAGGGGCCTTCACATGCAGGAAGGCCAACAGTCTAGAGCACAATGCTCATCACAAAAGGAGTCTCATTGACTACATAAAACATCAGACAACAATCCAGAATGAAGATTGAACTGCAAGTAGAGCATCTCCCATGCTTGAGTATAGTTCAAGTTAATCTCAATATCAGAGGCCTAAAACCTCTTCCACAAAACCAATTCGATCACCTATGATCAACCAAATCCTTTGCATGAATGATTACAACATTGTTTGCATAGAGATAATCCCATAACCCATACCATACATGATCTCATTATCTACAAAGAGATATTACATCATATTTATATCAACCCAAGACTTAAACAATTAGGTCAGACACCTAAAAGATAATACAATAAATTCATAACTTAAACCCAAAACCTAATGATCAGCCAAGTCAGCCTAATATCGAAACAACATAATCCAATCAATGAATCCAACTGGTAACGCATTGGGAGCATCAACCCACATGTTACATAAACCGGTCCATAACCTAGCAGAATATCCATCAGACCTATAATAGGTCACCATAAGCCAAATGAAATAACATGAACAACTAGAACATGAACATGATAACTATCACCATCTTGATGACCTTCTAGAAGCCGCACCAATACCACTTCTCAGATTCATTAAAAGATCTTCAACAAAGTTTTGTCGGTAAAACCCTTACTGGTAACCAAAAGGCTTACTAGAACAAGTGATAGCTTCCAGATCATCAAATCCCAAACCAACTGAATGTGATACACATTAGGAACACATGAATAACCAATCCAAACCAATTCCATAGACCAAAGCATACCAGATCATATCAGATCAACATGATCTTATCAGCTAGAAACCAATCATCCTATTGGGACCAACTAGATACCGGTAAATAGCCAAAGAATCTAGTGTTGACATCAATGACAAACATCAATGCAACACATAATCAATTCCTCCAAATTACCAACAATCTCCCCCTTTGGCATTGATGGCAACACTAGATGTGAAAAATATCCAAGTGCCAAGAAATGCCAAACAAGTCTCACCAATGGAAGACAACCAACAATCTCCCCAAGATGATATGACAATGAGGTTCTTAAACAAATATCTACACTTTTATAAAGGAAATGGCCAATGTTGATTTAACTTTTTAAATTAAATCAATAGAAAGTGAAATATATGTTTTGAATTTTGAAATGATATAAACTAATCAAATTTATATTCTTATGTCTATTTTAAGTTTATAATTTTAACAAAAATTTAAAAAGTTATTTGAATATAGTTTTTTATAAAGTAAACACTATAATTTAGTTGCTGAAAAAATGTTTAAATTCAAGTTACACAAGCCACCACACTTTATTTAGTAAAATTTACTTTTTATTCTTGAAATTTTTTTTTGTATATTGATAACTTGACACTTTAGTGCATGGATATATTGTTTACTATTTTTTATAAATATATATTTTTTAATAAATTTGAAAAGTTGTGTGTGCTAAAATATAACTGTTTCCAATTCCCACCACCTTTTTTCTTAATTATTTATCCAAATCAGAAAATAATTATATCATCTTGACATAGATTCTTTTCTCTACTGCATCATATTTTTTTCAATTTTTTTCATAAATTTTAGTATTTTTCCTTAACAAGATAATCAACATTATATTTTAGTGGTGATGAACTACTTTCAATAAAAATAAAATATTAAATATAAAAACTAATTAAAATGTTAAAAGATATATATTTTGGAAAATTCGCTTATATATCTATAAAATTGTATTTTTATGTTTCAAAAAAAATATTATTTATAAGAGTAGGAGTTGTTGAAACATTGAGTTTTTTTGTTTTTTTTTGTAATTAGACCAAAAGTAGTATAAAATATACATTTAGTAGAAACTTCCAATTGGAAAAGTTGTGGCCCATATATAACTTATCTATAATGAATCTATATAGACCATATGCTTGACTAAAATTAATTTTTAGTTAGAATTACTTAAATTCACTTGTGCTGATAAGTTATCCTGAAACATGACACAATTTTGTGCTTTTGCCCTTTAACCATCCATAGACCTAAACCAAACTCCCCCAATGGAATATAACTAATCTAAAATTTTGTTTCTCCTCCTTGTGCCAATAATCTCCCCCTTAGATTGATATCTCCATTAAGCTCTATATATCACATAAATATCTCTCCCCCTAATGTATATAACTCCTTAAGTTTTTCACATGAATATCTCCCCCACTTTGACATCAATGCCAAAAATATGACATAAACATCAAAGAAAATTATAAATCCTCTGAATCACAAGACTAACTACTCCCCCTGAGTACTAGCATCACCACATCAATCCAGAATGAATGATTTCTCTAATAATGCATACTGGACTGATGCTAATCATCATCACTTAGGTCTCTACTCGAGGGGCAAAAAACCTCAACCTGTCTCTCAAATGCTCAAATGATTCCTCAAACCAATTTTACTTCATTTCTTCCACCTACTCCTTCATAAAATTATACTTGATAGAAATACCAGATTCTTTGATACGTCAATAGAAGAAAAGTTATTACAATGAATAACTACCAGTACATTATAATGCACTTTTGTGTCCTTCAACATTTGCTTCATCCATAAAACTTGTGTACAGTTAGTAGTAGTAGTTGTTAGATAGTTCAAATAACCAGAAGACAACTAAGAGGGGGGGTGAACAAGTTGTCATAGATTACCGAAAGCTTTAGAAATTTAAACATTAATACTGGAACCCAAAATAATAATACCAGAATAGCAGTTAATCCAATTAAGCATAGACAATAATAATACAATAAAATACATTCACACAACACCAAGATTTGTACGTGGAAAACCTGGTAAAGGGAAAAACCATGGTGGGAAGCCTACCCATAATCAGATAATACTTCTGCAGTAAGTATCTGAATTACAATGAAGGGGCCTGCATTTTTAGGAAGGCGAACATCCTAGAACGTATTTCTCATCACAAAAGGAGTCTTGCTAACTATATACAAATCCATACTATAATTCGGAGAAGTGTTGAACTGCAAAAGATAGCATCTCCTATGCCTGAGTACAATTCCAGTTAAGCTCAATACTAGAGGACTAAATCCTCATACACCCAATTCGATCTCCAATGATCGACCAAATCCCATGTCTAAATGATATTACATTATTCGCACATTACATTCTTTTACCATAACCTCTTACATTAACCATGATGATCTACAATGAGATCTTACATCTATATATACAAACCCTCGACCTTAAACAATTAGGTCGGCCACCAAACAATAAACTAATTACATAATTACAAACCATGTCATCCTTAAGCCAAACAAATAATATCCAACACATAATACATCCCGAAAATACATCAATAGGTCCTATCCACATGTTACATCAATGTCGGTCCATAACCTAGATCAACCGAGACCAAGTATAGGTCCACACACTTCAACAATGATCTCCAAATGTCAAGTCTCGAACATGATCACCAACAACATCTTGAAACTCTATCATAAGGTGCACCAACATTTCTTAGCCAATTCATCAAAGATCTCCACCAAATGTTTTGTCAGTGAAACCCTCGTCAGAACCAGAAACCAAGCTTCTCAACAAGTAGGACAACATCCAAACACCAGACCAAAACTAAATGATCAAGTATGAGTATAAGCATCATGACCAAGCCAATTTCATCACTAGATTATACCGAAGTCTACCGAATCATGCCAGATCCAAGTAAACGAGAAAACCACTCAACCTACTAGGACCAAAAGGGTGCCAATAAAGAATCCAAATAGTTAGTGTTGACATCAATGACAAAACATCAATGAAGCACATAATCAGTTCAACCAAATGGTCAACAATCTCCCCCTTTGGCATTGATGGCAACACTAGATGTGAAAAACATTTATGTATGAAAAAATGCAAAACAAGTCTCCCCCTGTGGAAGACAACCAACAATCTCCTGCATATAGCTCTTAATATCAATATCTCTCCCCCTTTGAATAATATCTTTGTAAAGCTTTGAATTTCTCTTTTCACATCAATATCACTCCCCCTTTGACATCAATGCCAGAAATCTGAAAGAAATATCAAAGAAAAAGTATAAACCTCTAAATCACAAAAGCTGACTACTCCGCCTGAGTAGTAGAATTGCAAATCAGTGTTGGAATGAATAGCATCTCTGAGAATGCATGCCGAATTGATGCCAAACCATATCAATCAAGTCTCTGTCGTAGGGGCAAAAACCCCCAATCTATCTCTTAAGTACTCAAATGATTCCTTGGATAAAGTTTTAGTGAAAATATCTGCAATCTGATCTTTAGTGTTCACATAAACCAATTTAACTTCATTTGCTTCCAGCTTCTCCTTTAAAAAGTTATACTTGATAGATATGTTCTTTGTCTTAGAATGAAATACCAGATTCTTTGATATATAGATAGCAACTGAGTTATCACAGTGAATAACTACCGGTGCATCACAATCCACCTTTATATCTTTCAATATTTGCTTCATCCATAAAACTTGTGTACAATTAGTAGCAGTAGCAACATACTCAGCTTCAACAGTAGATAGAGAAGTACATGACTGTTTATTGCTGATCCATGAAACCAACTTCTTTCCAAGAAAGAAAGCTCCACTAGAAGTACTTTTCTGGTCATCAACATCTCCATCCTAGTCAACATCTTTATATGCACATAAAGTGAAGTTATCATCCTTAGGGTACCGTAAGCCATATTTTATGTACCTTGCAAGTATCTAAAAATCCTTTTCACCACCATCTCATGATTTTCTAAAGGATCACTAAGAAATATTGAAATAATACAAACAATATTCATAATGTTAGGTCTAGTCCGAGTCAAATAAAGCAAACCTCCAATAATAGATTTGTATCTTGTAGGATTTACCATTGCAGAAACATCTTTCTTGTCAATTTCTCACTTGTAACCTGTTCATATTATTTTCTAGTTAAAGTCAGTGGGCAAATATTTTGATGAGGATGCTTCTTTTATTTCTTTCGCTTTCCAACTGTGCTCCACATACGGGCCAAGTTTCATCTCAGTGTTTCCCTGATGGCCCGTATATTATGTTTCGAAGTCTCAAAGAATGTGGAGGTGACAAATGGATCGGTTTTGGTGACTCAGCTTTGCTTTTGGGCCCTGCCTCGTGGTTTGAAAAATATGGAGACACCTGGCCTCTCCTCGTTGTTGGTATTTTTTTGGTTGGGAGGCTCTTCTGTAGAGTTTTCTTTGTTCTTCTGCATGTCCTTCAGTGTGTTTTTCTATAGAGTGCCATGACATGGTTTTTCTGTTCAAGCGGGTAGGAAGATCATTGCGGCTAGGTGAGATTAACAACATCGGAGGCTGTTTTGCTGGGTGTGTTCCTGTAAAGTGCCATGACATGTCTTTTCTATTTCAAGGGTGGTTGTTCTTGGTTGGTAGATGCTTGGGCTATTAGCAGAGCCAATGGCTCTATTTATGTTGGTGTTTTCCCTGTTATGGGGGTTCAGAACTTTAAAAAGAAACAATTAAGTTTTCTTAGTTAAAATTTTGGCCTTTTAGCTGTAACTGTTTTCTGAAGAAGGTTAATCAAATTGTACCTACGGACTTTGTGATGCTTCTTTTCAGCATACTTTAATAGTTTTTTGTGCTTTCTATTGTGATTCTGATAACTTTAGAAATATATATCTAAGATTCTTCCGATTAAACTATATTTTGCACTTGTTATCTAGTAGATGCATGATTGATATTTCTTTATGTTGCAAGGGAATTTTAATTTTATCTTAGTTGTGGTTCTATCTGGAAATGTTGATTGTTGAATGGGCTTTAAAACCGCATGTCTTTGGGTTTTATATGCTGATAATATTTTTAAAAAATTCTCTAGCATATCACCTCAGCATTTTAGATCTTGTTGGTTTGAGTTTTTCCTTCTCCCCTTTTATCAAAACCATAAGGAAGAACCATCTTCTCAAACTTGGAGGTCATTCAGTGAGTCTCACGCAATTGGTCCCCCATCACTGAATTTCCCATAAGGTTGTTTGCTTTTGGAGTAAAATTTAGAGTCAATAGTTCTTTTTTTGGCATGCCCGATGGGACAACTTAAAGTTCAAATAAAACTCTGAGCCATTTTATGAGTCATAGGCCAGTTACCAAGACTTAAAGAGCCTCGAATCCCAGTCTACTCTTACCACCCCTGGTGACCATTCATTTGACCATATCTTCAACCTCATAGAGTTTGTTTGTCTTCCCTACAATCTCCCTTGCAGCAATGGCACATATTCCCCCCATGAATTTCATGACCTGGGATAATGGGAGCCCTCTTATTTCCCCAACCCCGCCCGTGGTTTGGGGACCCATCCCTACAGCTACACTAAAAGGCGTGCCCAAGTTCACTGGAGAATGACATAAAACCCTTGGGGAACATTTACAAGATGTAGCCACTGTCTGCAATGTCCATGACATTACTGAACAAAATGTGGCCTTGAGATTGCTTGTTGCTTCTTTCAAGGAAAGATCTTTGGATTGGTTTAGATATTTGGGTCCTAATACTATAGGAGAATGGGATTAGTTGGGCGACCACTTTTTCCAGAGATTCTCTGACAAGGTTGATAGATCATCCTTGATGTATCAATTGATCACAATATAGAGAGCCCCTCAAGAAGCATTGACTGATTTCAATCTAAGATTTTAGAGGACCTAGTAGAGGATACATCTATCTGCCCGCCCTCCTACGGATATGACATTTGTGTTTTACTTAAAATCTTTCAATTCCAATATATCAGTTATGATTCAATCCCTAGGTGGCAATACTCTCTTGCAAGCATTAGACATAGCAGTCGAAGTAGAAAATAATTTGATTGACATCGAAAGGCTCGCCCCTAGACCCACCGTGCCAGTCTTTCTTGAGATATCCTCTCAAATTCTTGAAGAAGCCTCTCCTAGCACATCTGCCCCATAGTCTATGTACTTGTATCCCATTCCCCCACCTGTTAGGCCCAATATGGAAAGCTAATGTACTAAGAGGGGAGGGGTGAATTAGTACTCCAAAACCTTTTTCCAATAATAACCTTACTGTTATGCATAAACAGAATAGTGCAGTAACATAAAATAAAGTTAAAACAAATAGATAACAATCATACATGATTCACTCCATAACACATATATTTTGGTTATGCAAAAACTCTTGGTTAGAGAGAAAAATTGCGGTGGGGATGGCACCCACAACTTCACTACTACAATAATAAAGAGTGCTCGGTTAGGGCTACATATTTAGCTATTTCTAATAGCCTACCCGGTTAGGAGTAACAAGATCTGTTAGATCTACCTTGCTAAAGGATTTTACAACACTATATTTGAATGCTACACCTGGTTAGAGGATTTACAATTTATAGACTTAGTTAGAGTCTTTTACCCTGTTAAAGGTTTCTCTTTCAACTTCACAATATTACAATAAAATCATTACAAATATCTGCAACTTTACATCTGAAATGCTGTAGCAGATTCTATGTGCTTAGAATAAGATTACCTTGCTTATAGCATACCTTGGTAACCCATATAGTAACTCGGTAAACCCTTCTGTTTACTCTGTTCTTTGACTGTTCTCTGAAAACCTTCTCTGTGACCTCTATGTCTCTATAACAGTCATAATACTCAGTGATTTCTCATGCATCACATAAGTCTTGCATCATACACATGTGGTTACACATTTTTCTTATTCACACATATTTCTAACCCTGAATATATGCTGTATAAATAGATCTCTTATGTTGGTGATCTGATTCATTGCTTCGATCTTACAAAAAAGATTCCTCAAATGAATAACTAAACAAAATAATTCATTGGTTAGATTGACCTTGTAATCATACACAATCTTTTGGTGCAATTTCCAATGTGATAACAGTTAGATGTGCCTCAATCTTGCAACATGTTTTCATGTGTATGTCCAGGCTCAATGTATTTGATAACACATTTCACTCGGTGTGTTAACTTTACTGCTCGGTAGCCATAGAAAGATACTCGGTAAACAACTTGGTGAATACTGGGTTCTGTGACTGCTTTCTTCTGTAACCAACTAGACTGTTCATACCGACTTCTCTATGTGTACCGACTGCATGATTTTGTAATGCTAATTGACTAGAATATATAGTATGACTTTGAACATAAAAACTAATGGTGATTTGATAAGTAGTAACACCCCCATCATCCTTGGCCACCGAAGTTAGCGATATGAAGAACTTGCTGAGATCCTTCTCCAATGAGATTGTTAATCTAAAGAAAGCCCCAGTTTTACCCGCTAGATCCCCTTTCCAGCAGAACTTTCAAGGGAACCGACCTCCATATCAACATAACCAACATGCCAATCAGTGTATTGACAAGCCCACTCAGCCGAATGGCCAAATAGTCGTGGTCTCAAATCCATTGCAAACTATCTATCCAAACACTGGTAAAGAGATGATAGTAGGTCAAAATAACCTTGCAGATGATACCGATTCCTTGTGCTTCCCATGTAACAATGCTCATGCCCTGAGGAATTGCCTGAGAGGAAATTTGCAGCAGAAAGTTGTTGAGCAAAGGAGTCTAGGCATGGCATCGGATGAGTTTGTTTATACATGTTTGGGTATGGATAACGCATCTCTTTTTGTTCAAATGCAAGGTATATTGTTGCAACAAGAGGCAAAGATTGCCCTAGATGATGTGCTATTTTCTTGGATGGAGGATGAAGGTGTAGTATTCACCAATGATGCATCCACTTAAAGGGAGGAAGCCCCCTTCGTGTAGTTAGATTATAATCTCCACTCCAAGAGGTGTTTCACCAGGGAGAATACAAGCACTTCAGGACATGCACCAGTAGATAAAACTCCCGAACAATTGATGATTGGCCCCACTTATCCAAGGAAAGAATTCATCCCCTATAAGTCAAAAGAGCTAAAGGCGCCCGCACCCATAATAGTAGATGATGCCCTCCTAAATGGCACAAGATTAGTCCAAGATCAATCAACACAAAAACACACAAACCATTAGTGTTAGTCAATCGAAAACTAATCTAAAAAGGCATACCAAAAGAGAGACTAAAAGCATGCAAGCATATTTAACTATCAAAGCAAACATGATGAGGCATCTCCAAATACCTCCTAACATACTCCTAGCTTCTTCTCCCTTGTTCCTCTCCTCTCCAAGTTCCAAAATAGTGTAGCTCTCAGCAGCTTTTTGCACTATGGATGCTTATGGAGTATTCAGATTTATAGAATAGCTCTAAACATGAAATGAAAAGCTATTTTTATGCTAAAATGATGTGTTTTAACCAAAAAGACAATATTTAGTTATGCTATTGCTAAATGCTCTCTAAAATGGCTATAGTCTAAATGCATACAAGTTTTCAGGATCTGGATTATGAAGGAATGGGCTCTATTTATAGGAAAAATGGAGCAATGGATGGTTGAGATTGAGTAATCTCAACAAGGGTCAGGATTGAATGATTTCAAATCCATGTGAGGGCTTTCAACCCAATCCCAGGATGACAAGTGTCAATGTGAGATAGGTTGAGAGGAGAGGGAATAAGCATTAAATGCCTGACATGACTCTGGGATTTTAGAGTCAAGGTTGGTTGAATGAATAAACTCTTTATTCAAAGAATAAAGCTTTTATTTAATGGATAAACTCTTGTGCAAATGTGAAATGGATGAATATGGTCAAAACAATAAATGTTTGGGGAGACAAGTTTGAAATAACCATAAATGGTTATGTAAGAGACATAAATGGTCATGTAAGAGCCATTAGTGGTCTTGGAAGACTTTGGGGGGTTAATTGGTTGAACACACAAAGCATTAAATGCTTTTCAAAGACTTTGGAGTCTTTGAGAAGTGACTCCATTTTGCTTAGGAATGTGACAATAATTAGGGGATGGATTAGGCTAATCAGGAAGGGGTTAGAAGAATCTAGAAGGGGATTAGATTTTGCAAGTGGATTTGGTGGGTGAGGGAAAATAGGATTTTATTAAAATAAAAATTCATTTATTTCAATAAATGTGTGCAAGTTGCATTTGTAGGAAAATGCAAGTGGGGGGGGTTTTAAAATGATTTAAATAAATGTTAATTTATTTAAAAGAGGAAAAGGGGGATTTAATTAAATAAATTGATTTTATTTATTTAATTGATGGGAATTTGATTTAATGAATTAATTAAAATAAATTGAATAATTTATTTAATTAATAGAAGAATGTTTGGGGATGAATTAATTAAATATTAATTTAATTAATTGATGGCTAGTGGATTTTTAATCAAATAAATACAAAATATTCATTTAATTAAAATGGACAGATTTATGTGACTACATTTGCCCCTCTTTGAGACGGTGCAGTTTATCGCATCGTTTCAAAGAAAGAAAAACTGGTGTGAAGAAATGCCCCATAAAATATAAATTTAATGGGTGGTATGCCCCCTCGAGAGATGGGCCGAAATTTTTTGAAAAATCGGGCGATCTCTCAAAAAAGAATGAAAATTGGCGAGGTGATAGAAGAGAAGAAGTTAGGTATACTGGTTAAAAATAGAAGAAATCGGGGGAAACATGGAGAAATGGGGGGCTCGGGAAGTTCACGGGGACCACGGCGATGAGCGGGGCGAAGTTACGGTGACGGCGGGGGGTATAAATGGGGTGAAAGGGGGTAAAATAGGATCATTTGTGACCGCGACCAGTTGAAAACTATAGCTCTGACAGTGACATTTGGAGGAGCAAGGAGGAGCGACGATGCCGTTTCCGATCACCGAGCACCGATTTGAGCGAGTCCGCCGGTACCAGCGCCCAGCCGACTATGGACCAGCGGTACGCAAATTCGAAAACTCACTTTTTATGCATTTTTGGTATGTTTTTAGCTAAGTCCAAGTCAAGTCGGAGCAAGAGCGCTGGAACTAGGTTTTTAGCGCTTTTGCTCCATGAATTAGCGCTATTGTGCCGCAATAGCGCTTTTGTAGGCTAGTTGTAGCGCTTTTGCATGAAGTTAGCGCTTTTGCAAGCAAGTTTGAGCGCTTTTGATAAATTAGCGCTACGGTAGGGTCAATTGAGCGCTATTGATGTTTAATAGCGCTATTGTATAGCGGTTTTAGCACTTTTGATTAAATAGCGCTATGGTGTAGTTAATTGAGTGCTATTGACAGGAATAGCGCTATTGTGTAGCTGTTTGAGCGCTGTTGTTTTGGTAGCGCTATTGTAGGGCTTGTTGAGCGCTATTGATTTTTGTAGCGCTTTTGTTCAGAATGAGCGCTTTTGTAGGTTAAATAGCGCTTTTGCTTTAGGATACAAGATGCCCCAGTTTCGGACAAAATAAAACTCCGGATGCCTAACGATTGATGAATGGTGAGGTGAAGTGGGAGTTGTTTTGAACCATAGCAACCTGATGAGACTTAGGTCATTGGTTAGGATAAATGCCTGTTGAAGTCTAGGCGGCCATGATTGCTTACCTGTTGAGACCCGAAGATACTTGATCAAAGTATCTGATGATAGTCTAGGTTTAAACTTAAGAAAGTTTGATAACAAAACAACTGATAGTGTTTGGATGAACGTCTATGTGCAGGAGGATCTACGCGTGTTGCAGTTACGCGAGCGCCACCCTGCGACACAGGGGTTGCGAGATCGTTTGACTCAGATCGAGATAGATTGTATTGCGGCTACTGGGCTCTATGAGGTGATGCATATGCCCGTGATTCGGATGAATCATGGCCTGATTACAGCTTTAGCAGAGCGATGGCATAGTGAGACATGCACGTTCCATCTGGCTCAGGGCGAGATGACGGTGACTTTGGAGGACGTGTGGCATATTCTTCGGATTCCGATTCGAGGGCAGCTGGTGACGTATGATCGATCCTGGGGGACAGTGTCTTGCCAGAGGATTTTTGATGAGGACGTATTCATTGATGATGGGTCGATTGCCTGGGAGGATATAGCGGCACTATATGAGCCCCTTCCAGCAGTATTGTCAGGGATCGTGGGAGGGCTTCTGTGTCCAGACAGGCGGTCACATGGATTGGCGGTCGGATGGGGACAGGTTATTGAGATGATGGTGACAGAGGGGACCCGATATGCCTGGGGGCCGTGCGTGCTAGCGCACATGTACCAGGAGTTGCATGAGGTAGTGTACCGAGGGAGAGGTTCGCTTGCAGTAGGCATGACGCTGCTGCATGTGTGGGCATGGGAGCATCTACCAGTGACTCGACCAGTGAGTCTGAGATTTTGAGCCGTGGACCAGCCCTATATGTTCATGTATAGTGGTATGATGAGCCAGCCCCACTTGGGGAAGCTAGAGTGGTGGAGGCGAGCATTAGATGACCTAGATGCAGTGATCTGGCGGCCATACTTGGAGTGTGAGCCATGGGAGGATGATGCAGAGGCACTACCTTATGTCTTCATGACCCGATTCCTCATTGGGAGGACCTCTTATCACGTAGAGAGACAGGTGCCAGGACGAGTTATGAGGCAGTTTGGACGGCAGCAGGGTCTGCCGAGCGGATCGGGAGAGTATGCTCGAGTGATTCAAGAGCGGTATGCATGGGGTCCAGTGCTACCGTATGATCAGGCATTGGCAGAGTTCCGGACATTGCAGGCGAGGCCATGGGATCGACGACCGAGGGTCGTTGATGCAGGGGTTACAGTAGAGTATACCCAGTATCGGGCGGCGCACCCGATCCGACGGATATAAGATCCAGCGGAGCCGATCCCAGCGTTTGAGGATGAGAGGGGACAGGGACGGAGAGGAGGGCGAGGAGGTGGTGGTGGTGGAGGAGGAGGTGGAGGAGGAGGAGGTGGAGGTGGAGGAGGTTTGGGGATGCCGAGGCAGCGGAGAGGGAGAGGTGGACTACCTCTGCAGATATCACAGGGACCATTGATGCAGGGAGGAGTGCAGCTGAGTGGGAGGGGGATGGAGAGAGAGATCCCGATGGATACAGGTGCAGGAGAGGGTGGTGCAGGGGAGTGTGGTGCAGGGGAGGGACCTAGTGGAGGGGGTGATACAGGTGCAGCAGCCATGGATATAGGGGAGGGAGCTACTGGGGATCTGCGGGAGCACATGATAGGTTATTTGCAGACCCGGGTAGAGAGATTAGAGGCGGAGATAGCTAGAGATGTGCAGCTATTTGCACATGAGGCAGAGCTGACAGTGGTGCTGCGGGAGAGAGATACTACGGTGGAGAGTTTAGCGGAGCTGCAGGAGAGAGTCCGGACTGGTGCGCAGGGGCCGTCAGGGGAGATTATGAGAGAGATACGGCGAGCACAGGCGGAGATAGAGTACTGGCGTGGGTTATATGACCAGGTGGTACCGATTAGCCAGCGAGCTCTCAGCTATACCCAGATGCGGCAAGCCAGATCCGAGTGATCACAGAGGATACAGAGCAGTGGGGGAGTGATGGGTCCTTTGCGGCAGGATAGATCAGGAGATGCAGGCGGGAGTGGGGGTTCGATGAGGCCTCCACGGAGAGATGGATCAGGTGGTGCCGGTACCAGCGGTGGAGTAGGTAGGGGTGGGGCAGGTACAGCATCTGGCCAGAGCGGCATCTGAGAGAGCATTTTTGCATACATGTGTTGTATCATTGTCTATGGTTTGGACTGTATCTTGGATGGCTCTTGGTAGCCGATTTTGTAGACTTCATTGTATTCTGATATATGAGATGAGGAGATCCCATTTTGTGATGATATGCATGTGATGATGTATGGATGTTTATGCATGATGATGATTTATTACTTAGATGAATATGTGTACATGTATGCAGTTGATGAGATGTTTCTTTTATGCATGTTTTTATGATGTTAGATACTGACATATGAATGTAGGTTTTTATGATGAGTTATGATGTGAGATACTGCCATATGAATGCAGGTTTTTATGATGAGTTATGTAATGCTTCATGTATGGAATGCTATGATGATATATGCTTATGCTGGATTTTATGAACAGGATTTGATGATGTTTCCTATTGCAATGTAATGATGAGCTGATTTATTGCAATGGTTGAATAAATGATATTATGTATAAATATACTAGGATATATATGCTTATGTTTTTGATGGATGAACAAGATTGTATGATGTTTCCTTTTGCGATGCAATGATGAGCTGATTTATGTGATGATGTCAATGCAATGGTTAGATGAATGATTTTATGTATGGATATGCATCTAGATGTGTTTAGATGAATGTAATATGGATAAACAAAATGTTAAGTGAATGCATATGGATAAACAAAAGGTTAAGTTCAAATTTTGATATGATGATGTCGAAATGAATGCAGATGGATAAACAAATGTAAAGTGCAAGTGTTTATATGATGATATTAAAATGAATGTAGATGAATAAACAAATGTAAGGTACAAGTGTTTATATGATGATATTAAAATGATTGTAGATGAATAAACAAATGTAAAGTACAAATGTTTATATGATAATGCCTAAATGAATGTTTCTAAATGCGTTTTAAATATGTTGGTAAGTGCAAATGATAATGGGATGATATGATAACTAATGGGGATAATAACTGCACCTTAATGTAATGATAATAAATGCAATGTGAATGAATTCTAAAATGAACATAATAAGATGCTTATTAATGAATGAATGAATGCACTGTGTATCTAAATGGATAAATGGATGTGTGTAATAATAAGTTGATAAGATGATAATGGATAATTTACACTGGATGAAATGTTTAGTAAATGATTTAAAACAATCAAAGACAATTTGATCCCATGAATGAATCTAATTATTTATGATTGGTGCAATGATGAAAATGATTTTGTTTAATGAAAACTAATGGCAACAATGAACTATATGCAATGTTTAAGTTTAAAAATGACATGAATGGTCGCAATGCAAGATGCACCTATATGCAAGGATGATATGATTATGCAAGGTTGTTTTAAGACTTTGCATAATGCATTGATGATGTATCAGAGTACTCGGTCGTGATTGTATCCAAGACCAGCTTTTATTAATCATTTTTACATGTAAAAGCCTACATATGAATGAATGGATGGGTGATATGCAACGGAATGCAAGATATAAACAGATGAGGTGAAATGACGATCCATAGTGCTCTATTTTCATCATTGAGCTTTAAAATGTTGGAAGACAATACAAGCATCTTGACACAATGATTCAAGATGACCTGAGTATTTCTTTCATGGATTTTAATATAGCAAGTTAATACAAACGACTTGATATAAGGGTCAAGTCGACCAGAGTATTGCTTGCGGAACAGACAAGGATTATCTCCTTTCGTGCATGACTTGGATCATCCTCCTTGATCTTAGGCTTGATCAGATCCTGAGACAAGTACATACCGTACTAAAAAATAAAACCTTTATCCAATTTGGAGGAAGAGGAATCAAAGGATGAGCATTGTACCTGCAACCAAACAGTATATACATAAAGAATAAAGAATATGGATCCTTGGTAATGGTTCATGTTCATATGGTCGAGGTATACGCTGTAGTCAGCAAGCCGTAGTGATCTATGACTGTATTTTGCATAAGATCACGTAGCTTGGTGAACTTCCCATGTAGACACCATTAGTACATGCCCCAGAACTTCATCGGAAATAATGCGCAATCGATACAAAACAATGCTACAAGATTCCGATACAGATAAACAAATGAATTACTCACGAATCAACCAAGCATTTGATAGCTTAACATAATTTTCTTGTCAAAGAAAACGTCATCTTGTCTTTGTTTTGGTAAGGAAGGATACATCCTTGTTTTAAAGACAGGTTGGATTGTTGATGTCGATTGTTTTGGTTTGATTGGTAAATGGTCAGTGTGTGAGTAGTTGTCAATGTTTATTTTGTATCTGATCGGATAAATATTTACAAGGTGTTGCCATGTTTTTGTGTAATTTTTGATGGGTTTTTCAATGTTTTTGGATTTTGAGTTGTTTTGAATGTTTTTGGATTTTTGTGAGTCATTTTTTTTTTGAATGTTTTTGATATTTTCTGATGATTGCCCGAATGAAGAGCGTAATGACACATAAGACAATGTAGAATCCACTTCCATCACCAGGGTAAGGGTATTGCCCCCAGTTTGTAGACCTGACTATGAAAAGGTGGAATGCTAGATGTATGTGTGCATGAATGTGATCGCAACGAGCCTGAAAGATACTGGAGCCATTGCCTTTACGAGTGGCGCCTGTTTGCCAGGTTTTCACCATCGTACTTACCCAAGGTGCCACCGGAGTGGTTGTTCACCGTTTGGATGCATGATTTTTCTTTACTTTTTTTTGAATGTTTTTGTATTTTCTTCAGGACATTTTCTGAATGTTTTTGGTATTTTTCTGATATGTAGGGGAGCCTGATGCTCTGTATACCTTAGGTATAAAACCGTTTGAGGTGCATGCTGTTGATTGGATCTGCGAGCGGTTCTCCGTCTGATGTAGCCAACTGATATGCCCCAGACCCGAATACAGCAGTGACAACATATGGGCCCAGCCAGT
Organism: Cryptomeria japonica; assembly: GCF_030272615.1. Taxonomy (NCBI): domain Eukaryota; kingdom Viridiplantae; phylum Streptophyta; class Pinopsida; order Cupressales; family Cupressaceae; genus Cryptomeria; species Cryptomeria japonica. The sequence continues at coordinate 116,977,841 of NC_081408.1, read as the reverse complement.
TTGATTCAAACTTACCCTGATGTTCTCTGTTTGGTTGGTTGCGAGGATTCTCTCGTAGAGCAAGATCACCTACCTCAAATGTATGAGGTCTAACTCAGTGATTGTAGCTTCTACTCATGCGCTGCTGATAGGCTTTGAGGTGATTGTATGCAGCTTGTCGTTTCTCATCAAGTAACTCTAAGTCCTGAAGACGGGATACTCTGTAGGTTTCATCATCGATGAGATTATGCAAGGAAACTCGTAATGATGGTATCTCAACCTCAATAGGTAAGATAGCTTCTGCACCATAGACCAATGAATAAGGAGTTGCACCTGTAGGGGTTCGAATGCTAGTGCGATATGCCCATAATGCTGGATTCAATTGAACATGCCAATCACGACCGGCATCATTGACTGTCTTCTTTAGGATCCTCAATATGTTTTTATTGGATGCTTCGGCCTGACCATTGCCTTGTGGGTAATAGGGAGTGGAAAAGCGGTGTTGGATATGAAATTTCTCACAAAGCTCACGGACATCCTGATTTTTGAAAGGAAGACCGTTATCTGTGACGATGGACATGGGTACACCATACCGGCAGATGATGTAGTTGAGGATGAATGAGGCGATCTGCTTGCCGGTGACTTGGGTAAGTGGAATAGCTTCGATCCACTTGGTGAAATATTCGGTGGCGGTAATAATGAATTTATGGCCATTGGATGAAGATGGATGAATCTTACCCACAAGGTCAAGGCCCCATTGACAAAAAGGCCATGGTGTCGTGATTGGTTGCAGTTCCTGGGCCGGTGCATGTATCAGGTCGCCATGAACTTGACATTTCTTGCATTTCCTGACAAAATAGTAGGAATCCTTTTCCATAGAGGGGCAATAGTACCCAGCTCGCATGATCTTCTTGGCTAGTGACGGACCACTTGAGTGAGTCCCGCAAATTCCTTCATGTACCTCTTCCAGAACCTTTGTTATCTCATCCTGTTCCAGACATCGAAGGAGAGTACCATCAAGACTACGTCGGTATAGGGTTTCGGCAATAATGGTATAGCGAGCATTTTGGCGAATGAAGGTTTTTCGTTGGTTATTTGATTGGTCGGGAGGAAGGGTGTGATCGCGGAGATAGGTGTAGAACTCACCATACCATGGGGATTCAGAACCGACAAGGCGACATATCATTTCGGATTCGGGGATATCATAAGCGGGAATCCAAAGCTGTTCTACCAAGAACTCGTAGCGTGTTGAATTATGTGGAAGATCTAGGAGAGATGCGATGGTAGCCATGGCGTCAGCAGCTCGATTCTGATCTCTTGGTATCTGCTCAAAAGTGATAGTAGTAAATGATGTCTTTAGAGTATCCACCATTTGCTTGTATGGCATGAGTTTATCATCTTTGGTCTGATATCCATCAGTTGCTTGTCGAATGACCAGTTGTGAATCGCCATATACTTGAAGTTCTTTTAATTTCCATTGTATGGCTAGCCTGAGTCCTGTGATCAAGGCCTCATACTCTGCTATGTTGTTTGTGCATGGAAATGTGAGCCTGTAAGACTTCGGGATGCTATCACCTTGAGGTGTGATAAACAAAATGCCTGCCCCCGAGCCATGCCTAGTGTATGAACCATCAAAATATAGTTTCCATGGTTGTACTTCTATGATCATGAATATCTCTTCATCTGGAAAATTGGAAATGAGGGGATGATTGCCTATGAGAGGTGCATCGGCCAACTGATCTACAATGACCTGCCCTTTGATAGCTTTACGGTCCACATACTCGATGTCGAATTCACTTAGAATCATTACCCATTTGGCCAAACGACCTGTCAATGTTGCTTTGCTGAGTAAGTACTTGAGTGGATCAATTTTTGCAATGAGTTGCACCTTGTGTGTCAATAGATAGTGCCTCAGTTTAGTGGCTGCTAAGATTACTGCTAGGCAAGCTCGCTCAATAGGTGTGTAATTGAGTTCATAGCCAACCAGTGTGCGAGAGATGTAGTAAATAGCACACTCTTTTCCTTCTGCATTATGTTGTGCCAGTAGTACACCCAATGCTGTACTTGTTGCTGAGATATAGAGCAATAATGGTCTACTTGGATCTGGTGGTATCAGCAATGGTGGATTCATGAGATAGTCTTTGAGTGACTGAAATGCTTGCTGGCATTTGTCATCCCACTGAAAGCGGATGTTCTTGTGTAGCAGGTGTGTGAATGGGTGACATTTATCGGCTAATTGTGCAATGAACCTGCGGATGGATTGAAGCCGTCCTTGTAATGTCCTTAGCTGGCTGATATTCTTTGGAGGTGGCATGTCCATGATTGCCTTAACCTTTGCTGGATCGACCTCAATACCTTTGCTTGAGACAATGTATCCTAGAAGCTTCCCGGAGGTCACTCCGAAGACACATTTCTTTGGGTTGAGTCGAACATGGTATTGTTCCAGTCTATCAAAGATTTTATCTAAGATGTGAAGATGTCCTTCTCTAGTAAGTGATTTTGCTAGTAAATCATCCACATAATCTTCCATCATAGTATGCATCATGTCATGGAAGATGGTGGTCATTGCTCTTTGATAGGTTGCTCCTGCATTCTTTAGACCAAAAGGCATTACATTCCAGCAGTATGTGCCCCATGGACATGTGAAGGCTGTCTTATGTTGATCCTCTGGTGCAATCTTTATTTGATTATATCCTGAAAAGCCATCCATGAGTGAAAGCATGGCATGTCCTGCTGTCAAATCCACTATGATGTCGATATTTGGTAGGGGAAAGTCATCCTTAGGACATGCCTTATTCAGATCTCTGAAGTCTGTACAAATGCGGATGCCCCCTTTTGGTTTGCCAACTGGTACAATATTGGAGATCCATTCTGTATAATCAATTGGCCTAATGAAACCAACATCTAGAAGTTTCTTGAGTTCTGTTTTGACTAGCACTGCAATCTGGGGATGCATCTTACGAAGCTTCTGCTTAACAGGTTTGGCTCCTTCTGCTACTGTGAGATGATGCATGACTAAATCAGGATCAAGCCCAGGCATGTCTGCATATGACCATGCAAAGTTGATCTGACGCTTCTGGAAGAACTCTATAAATTGAGGCTGTTCCTCTGGAGTGAGAAGAGATGCCAGATGTATGATATGAGGGTTTTCAGGAGTCCCCACATTGTATTCTTTAGTCTCCTCAATGAGAATCGTCGATCGTTCGTGTTGTGTACTAGCAGGAAGAATGTCAAACCCTTCATCCTCAGGCGCCTCAGAGAGGTTTTCACCATTGGATACGCTCTTTCTTTTTACTTTTGTTGGATCAAACAGTGCCACAGTGTGGTTTTCACTAGAAGATCCATGTTTTATTGTTATATTTTTGCAGCTGAAGGGTTTGGCATCCGCCCCGAAGTATGCTGCGCTATTAAGTTGAATGGTGAATCCAGCTTTGTGATCCCCGCTTGGTAGATTATCCCGTAATTCTAAAAAGTCAATGATAGCCTCATCGTTCTGGAAGAGGTCAAGACATGGGGGATTTGGTTGGTTCCATTCGATGAGTTCAGGGTGTATAATAGGCATTACTTCATCGATTAGATTAAGTGCGGGTGATGTATCAGTGAGGGTTAAGACGGTGTGGTGAAGGTCGTTGATAGTACTCTCCCTGTCAGAATCAGGCGTAGGATGAGACGTAGGGTCTGTGGAAGATGTTTCCAGCTCAGGTACCCAAGTGGTCTTTATCTGTGCTTCTCCGTAAACAGGGATGTCTTTGCGTGGTGGAGGTGGTGATGTATCTTCCTCATCTGAAGTGTTAAGTTGCACTGAATCGAATTCCCACTCATGTGAGTCAGTCTCTGAATCACTTTCCAGCATCCGATTGCTATACCATACTGGGACGTCTTTGGAGTTAAATACTGCAGGTGTGATTGGTTTATGTACTTTTGTGGTGATCGATGCTGCAGGAACCATGATGGGGTTTAAAGGATTTGTTATTGGAAGTATCGGCAATGGTGACTCAGTGGTTTCTGCAGGAACTGCTGGTGCCATAGATGTCGTGGCGGGTTTTGATGCAGTTGCTACTGCTAATGGTACTGCTGGTGGTATTACTGGTTCATTTGGTGGGATGATTGGTATTGTAGATGGTTGTGGTGGAGTTGTGAGCCTCGATGGGGCAGTGGGGATAGTGTTTGATGGTGCTTTGATTATGAAAGGTGTCCTCTTTGCAGTAGGTGGGCACAATGGTGTATTGGGTTTTCCTTTGAATCTGAGTTTAGGAAGGACTTCTTTTTCAAAACCTAGGCCTGTATTACCTTTGGGCTTGAATTCTGGTAGCAGAGGTTCATGTCGTCCTTGTTTGCAGTATCCCAAAGCACTCTGACCATCATATCCCATTCTTTGCATAATGAGGAGGCCTTTGCCATATTGTTCCGTAGGAAGTGTAACTCGCGGTATGTCAGTGGTGATGGGATCTTTATAGATCCAGTCTGCTAGGTCCTCATCTTGTGTTTCTTCCTCTTGACTCTTTCCAAGAATGAAAGGCGTCAAAGCACATGAGGGCGTGATCAGTGGTTGCTGGAGTAACTGCTAGGGTTTACCATGTGTTCTAGGAGAAATGGGCATTTGTCCCACACAAAAGAGCTGACTCAAGTTGTATTCTCCAGGACCTTCCTCTGCGACTTTCATCTTAAGCTTTTCTTGCTTGGGTATAGGAGTGTTTGAACTGGCAAGAGAGGTGGGACTTATATATGATGTAGAGGAAATGGCTTCCCGATTATTAGGAACAGTAATCTCTGGTTGATGGCTGATATTATGGCAAAAAGCAAAAGGATTTGCATCACCCAGGATTGTGATCTCTGCACCATTATGTGGGAACTTGATACATTGATGGTAGGTAGATGGAACAGCTTGCATGGCATGTATCCAAGGTCTCCCTAATAATAGATTATATGGCAGAGGAAGGTCCAGAACCTGACAAATTATGTGTTTTACCACAGGGCCCACTCGGATTGGTAGTACCACAGCTCCTTTGGATGAACGCTCTGCATCATCATAGGCCTTGATGGTGATCTTCTTACGAGGATCCACTGATTCTATTGCATATCCCAATGCTGTGACCAACTGTAGTGTGCAAATGTTTAGGCCTGCTCCATTATCTATCAAGACTCGCTTGATTCTGTGTTGGTTGACAAAGCCTTCAATGTGGAGTGAGGCGTTATGAGGTTGTTGGAAGGAAGAGTTATCACTTTCGGAAAAAGTGAGACAAGGTGATGACTTTAGACTTCCAACCATGGCTTGAAATTGGTCCGTGTTCAGGTTTGCAGGGACTGACGCCTCTTGGAGTGCTTGATCCAAGATTGTTTTATGAGAGGGTGACAGACGCAAAAGCTCCAAGATGGATATAAGTGCAGGGGTTTTTTCTAATTGTTCCACAAGATTGTACTGCTTTGGGATGGAGGTGGTGCCTTGTGGAGCTGCCTTGATGGTGACCTTGCCACGACGTGTAACAACATTGCAATTTGAGGTGGGATTTTTGAAGGTGATAGTTGCAATTTGTTCGCTGGCATCATACAGGTGATTGACAGTGTAATTATACGCAGCCTGCGTATAATCAGTGGTATCAGGACCTCGTCTGGAAGTGGAAGGACCCCTTTGATCTTGCGATGGAAGTGGATTCTTGAACATCTGATGATCATTATTGGTTGTTTTTGGGTCATGTCCTTCAATTTCAATTTCTCCTCGGTCAATAAGATCCTGAATGAGATCTTTCAATCGATGACAATTACTTGTCTTATGTCCTCTTCCTTGATGGAACTCACAGTGTTCAGTATCTCGCCACCACGCTGGTTTGACCTGAGGTTCATAGTTGGATAGCTTAGGTAGAGTGATCAAATTCTGAGAAATGAGTTGTCGCATCACTGTTTCAATGGGTTCCCCTAAGGGAGTGTATGTGCGTTTTTGTTTTTGTGGACGAGGTCTTGGTTCATCCTGAGATGTGATGCGACCTTGATTAGGAAGAACATTTATGTTATTTTGAGGTGGAGGATTTTGTCCTGCAAACCGAACCACAGGTTGTGCATTTTGGACAGTCCGAGCATCCACAACCCCATCATTGACGATATTCTTATTCTTGTTCCAGAAGTTCGGTTTATCGCTATTGAAGCGCGGGCGAGGACCATCTTTGGGTTCATTAAAGATTTTGATGAGTCCTTTTTTGATGAGTGCCCGCTCACATTTTATACCCTTGGTGATCATATCGTTAAAAGAATCGGTGTCTTTGACATCCAGGTGAAATTCCATTTCTTCGTTTAAGTTGGAAATGAAAATTTCCACTAGTTCTCGTTCAGGTAACTGAAGAGAACGTCTGCTAGACATTTGACGCCATCGTTGCAGGAATACTGAGAATAATTCACCTGGTTTTTGTTTGGTGTTGCATAGATCAGCCATGGTGATGTCGCGTTCAATATTATAAGAGTAATGAGATAGGAACTTCTGGATGAGTTCCTCAAATGTTCTTATGCCACCTGGTAGTCGGGAAAACCATGATGTGGTTGTTCCTCCCAAGCTTTGGGGAAAAAGGCGCATTAAGTATGTGTCTTCATATGCGACTTCGAGACAAGCGGAATGAAATTCTCGGACATGATCGCGGGGATCTCCCTTTCCTCTATATTTTTCAAATTTTGGTGTTTCGAACCCGCGTGGAAAAGGTGGCATATAAAGATTCCTATCAAACGGATAGGGACAGATGTCGTTGAGTGAGAATTGATTGGTCTTAACACCACTATGAAGTTGTTGGGCGAGATTCTCAACTTGTTGCCGCAACATCTCTATTTCATTTGGAGGAGGAGGTGGTGGGTTACCTCGAGGGATGTTATATCTGATGTGATCTCTACGCCTTTCCTCCTCATGGCGACTTTGTCTTTCTGATGCTTGTCTTAATTGGGCAAGATCAAAGTCTGAGGGGAGTTTGGCTCCTTCTTGAGCGAGTCTTAAAAAGTGAGCATCCGCATTGCTCCTTAGTATTTCATCGAATAATCTGTTAAAATGAGGGTTATGCTGAACCCTTTCGATTGTTGAAGGAGTGGGTGTACTTGGGTTTTCATCATTCCCAGTTCCTCCAAGTGCTTCTTGAAATTCATTGAGGTTGTCCTCTTCTTCCTCAATTTCCATTTCTCGTTGCCTTGATCGTGATCAGGTTTGAGCCATTTTGTTTGCAAGTTTGTTTTGAAGTTGATTGAAGATGATGATGAGTTATTGATGAAAGATTGATGATTGGTGATTTGTATTGTATGGGGATCTCTAGCACTTTTAAGGTAGATGTAACCGAAATTCCTTCTTTGAATTGCTTGTTTGTTTGATAAGTTTGGATGTGATAAGGTGTAGAGAAATTTGAGATGTGTTACAGATTTTGACTACCTAGCAATGAGAGGATTCACTCATGAACTAGTTTTAACCTGCGTAGATGTGTCTCTTAGGATGAGCTTATCCTAGATGTAGAAACAATCTAAAAGTGATGTGTTTTGATTTTAAGCAATATCTAAAAAGGGATCTTGGGACAAGAACCTCTGAATGTTTTGAGAGTTTTGGGATGAATTGATGATGAAGTGATGATGTATGAGTGGGATGATGGATGAAAATGTTGTCAACTTTCAATAAAAACTTTGTGTCACAAATGGGACAAATTCTTCTTCTTCTCTTTCAGGGGTTGGTGGCACTTCTCAAGCTGTGTTGTAGGTGATACAGATGTTTGGGAAGAAATTGGGATTAATCTTTCCTCCTTGATTTTTGTGATAACTCAGAGCTCTATATTGCATAAAAGCTCTGCGGTTTAATGATTCAGAATCAAATTCGTTTGTTTTACCTTGAAGGTATAGACACATGCGATGTAGAAAGACTCTATGTGAGACAAAGATTTGTCTATTGAGATAGAAGAATTTCCTCCTTTTGATTAAAGCTTTTGAGCTTAATGGTCTTCTTTTCAAAGTAATATTCTGATGACACTTCTTCTTTCGCAAGATGTGAAGAATGGTCATAAAAGTTTGTGACTCTGTGTTGTTTGCACTTTGTTTTTGGTATTTTTGGTTGTGTTGACAGATGTTGGATGAATACTTTGTTTTTGGGGTTGATTTTCTGATTTTTCTTTGACAAGAAAACAAAGCAAGCACACAAACACAAGATTGTAGCCTCAAAGGCACAAATGAGTATGGGTCTAGATCAACCCAATCCTTGGACTTATTTTTGACCCTTCCTTTAGATTTATTTTAAGGTGTAATTCCAAAGCCTGAAGTCGGCTCAATTTGCACTAGGTCTGTAAAACGAACACACTTCAAACACTCTTTATCCCTATGGTCAAATGGCCAGTTGTGATAAATTTAGCCCACATCTTGATATTTCTTCGACTTTGGTACTACATACCTTATGAATCCCGTCGTGGCAGGTAAGGATGTGATATACTAAGTCTTGCACGAGCATAACAAATAGATGATCCCTATGATGGGGGAGTCACCACTTTTATCAAGCCACAAGTGACTTTTCAAAAAGCTATGTTTCTACTCAAGGAAATATGTATGGTGAGTATCTTGGGAGCAAAACCTTCTATGCTCTTGCACTAAATTATACCTCAAATATTCTCAATCAATAGAACAGGTGGGCTACTACTTAAAAGTGTTTAGTCATGTTCGATGGCTTTGGACATAAGTTCATTCTGCAGTGACTCACTTAAGAGCCTTGTAACTGGTGGTGGGGCCCATTTGTCCTTTCGGCCAGTTACACTGTAGGAACAGCTATACCCAAGGCTACAGCTTTCGCTCTCACCTGATTTCTATAGCGGCTCGAAGGATTTACCGCTCGAGGTCGTTCCCAAGAGTATCGATCCTTTGGCAGGCCTCTCTTTAAAAAGATAAAATTTTGAGCGTTACTAACACTTTTCTCTTGCACCTAGGACCACGAGAGCCAAGGGAGAGGATAGTGTGTATTAGAAGTAGGACCACTCGACTGACTTTTTGTGCACAAGCGTGCCAAACACGTAAAACACTTGTTCCTTTTAATCCAGCATTTGCAAATGTGATCTAACTATTTGGAGATGTTGCTCCAACAGCCATGGTGTTCTTTTTAACTTCAAAGCAATATGTTTTGTAATCTAGAAGTTGAAAGTCCTGGTCAACTTAATGAAAAACACGATTGCATGAAGGAAAAATTTGTTTTTGCCAAAATGAAGACAAGTGGATTGTTCTTTTTACTGCACCAAAAATTTGAAGTGTGGCTTGTGAGTTTTAAGTCCCAATTGATGCAAGAAAATGGAATTGTTTGGTTTTAAGCACCAAGTAAAGTGTGTTTCCTAACTTGCAAGAAAACAAATGTTTGAATTTTGTTGTTCTTTTTACCTTGCAAATAAAGAAAGATGAATTTTGTTTTAAGCACCAAAAACAAATTTGAGGTTCATTTTATGCACTCCAAAATGAGATGTGAGGTTTATTTTAACTTATGCAATAAGGGAAAAATGAATTCTTTTTAGCCAACTTTTTAAAGAAAGTAAAAAGAAAGATTTTTTTAGAGCATCTACTAACTCCTTTCCCTGCACACAAAAAGATTAGAACCTGCACCTGGTCAATAGTCAAAGCGTTAGTGTGGGCTTACACAAGCCTAAATGTTGATTTTGGGTTACAAAGCGAATTGGACAACACTCTGTCGCAATAGCGCTAATTAATACAATAGCGCTAGTCTGCGATCGCAGAAGCGCTATTTTACACAGTAGCGCTAAAATAATAGAAAAATCCAGAAAGTCAAAAGCGCTAAAATAGTTGCAATAGCGCTAGAGCTGTGACAAAGGCGCCAGAATGGAATCAGTAGCGCTAAAACTTTTTCATTAGCGCTATTATATGGACAATAGCGCTAAAAGAAAATTTTGCAATAGCGCTAGAACGTGTTCAATAGCGCCGAAGCGCGACCTGTGTGGCAGTTTCAACAAGCAAAAATGTTAATTTTCAAAAACAACAGATCAGAAGGTTGCGTGTTCGATTCACGTCGGGTTCACCAAATGATGCCCTCCTAAATGGCACAAGATTAGTCCAAGATCAATCAACACAAAAACACACAAACCATTAGTGTTAGTCAATCGAAAACTAATCTAAAAAGGCATACCAAAAGAGAGACTAAAAGCATGCAAGCATATTTAACTATCAAAGCAAACATGATGAGGCATCTCCAAATACCTCCTAACATACTCCTAGCTTCTTCTCCCTTGTTCCTCTCCTCTCCAAGTTCCAAAATAGTGTAGCTCTCAGCAGCTTTTTGCACTATGGATGCTTATGGAGGATTCAGATTTATAGAATAGCTCTAAACATGAAATGAAAAGCTATTTTTATGCTAAAATGATGTGTTTTAACCAAAAAGACAATATTTAGTTATGCTATTGCTAAATGCTCTCTAAAATGGCTATAGTCTAAATGCATACAAGTTTTCAGGATCTGGATTATGAAGGAATGGGCTCTATTTATAGGAAAAATGGAGCAATGGATGGTTGAGATTGAGTAATCTCAACAAGGGTCAAGATTGAATGATTTCAAATCCATGTGAGGGCTTTCAACCCAATCCCAGGATGACAAGTGTCAATGTGAGATAGGTTGAGAGGAGAGGGAATAAGCATTAAATGCCTGACATGACTCTGGGATTTTAGAGTCAAGGTTGGTTGAATGAATAAACTCTTTATTCAAAGAATAAAGCTTTTATTTAATGGATAAACTCTTGTGCAAATGTGAAATGGATGAATATGGTCAAAACAATAAATGTTTGGGGAGACAAGTTTGAAATAACCATAAATGGTTATGTAAGAGACATAAATGGTCATGTAAGAGCCATTAGTGGTCTTGGAAGACTTTGGGGGGTTAATTGGTTGAACACACAAAGCATTAAATGCTTTTCAAAGACTTTGGAGTCTTTGAGAAGTGACTCCATTTTGCTTAGGAATGTGACAATAATTAGGGGATGGATTAGGCTAATCAGGAAGGGGTTAGAAGAATCTAGAAGGGGATTAGATTTTGCAAGTGGATTTGGTGGGTGAGGGAAAATAGGATTTTATTAAAATAAAAATTCATTTATTTCAATAAATGTGTGCAAGTTGCATTTGTAGGAAAATGCAAGTGGGGGGGGTTTTAAAATGATTTAAATAAATGTTAATTTATTTAAAAGAGGAAAAGGGGGATTTAATTAAATAAATTGATTTTATTTATTTAATTGATGGGAATTTGATTTAATGAATTAATTAAAATAAATTGAATAATTTATTTAATTAATAGAAGAATGTTTGGGGATGAATTAATTAAATATTAATTTAATTAATTGATGGCTAGTGGATTTTTAATCAAATAAATACAAAATATTCATTTAATTAAAATGGACAGATTTATGTGACTACATTTGCCCCTCTTTGAGACGGTGCAGTTTATCGCATCGTTTCAAAGAAAGAAAAACTGGTGTGAAGAAATGCCCCATAAAATGTAAATTTAATGGGTGGTATGCCCCCTCGAGAGATGGGCCGAAATTTTTTGAAAAATCAGGCGATCTCTCAAAAAAGAATGAAAATTGGCGAGGTGATAGAAGAGAAGAAGTTAGGTATACTGGTTAAAAATAGAAGAAATCGGGGGAAACATGGAGAAATGGGGGGCTCGGGAAGTTCACGGGGACCACGGCGATGAGCGGGGCGAAGTTACGGTGACGGCGGGGGGTATAAATGGGGTGAAAGGGGGTAAAATAGGATCATTTGTGACCACGACCAGTTGAAAACTATAGCTCTGACAGTGACATTTGGAGGAGCAAGGAGGAGCGACGATGCCGTTTCCGATCACCGAGCACCGATTTGAGCGAGTCCGCCGGTACCAGCGCCCAGCCGACTATGGACCAGCGGTACGCAAATTCGAAAACTCACTTTTTATGCATTTTTGGTATGTTTTTAGCTAAGTCCAAGTCAAGTCGGAGCAAGAGCGCTGGAACTAGGTTTTTAGCGCTTTTGCTCCATGAATTAGCGCTATTGTGCCGCAATAGCGCTTTTGTAGGCTAGTTGTAGCGCTTTTGCATGAAGTTAGCGCTTTTGCAAGCAAGTTTGAGCGCTTTTGATAAATTAGCGCTACGGTAGGGTCAATTGAGCGCTATTGATGTTTAATAGCGCTATTGTATAGCGGTTTTAGCACTTTTGATTAAATAGCGCTATGGTGTAGTTAATTGAGCGCTATTGACAGGAATAGCGCTATTGTGTAGCTGTTTGAGCGCTGTTGTTTTGGTAGCGCTATTGTAGGGCTTGTTGAGCGCTATTGATTTTTGTAGCGCTTTTGTTCAGAATGAGCGCTTTTGTAGGTTAAATAGCGCTTTTGCTTTAGGATACAAGATGCCCCAGTTTCGGACAAAATAAAACTCCGAATGCCTAACGATTGATGAATGGTGAGGTGAAGTGGGAGTTGTTTTGAACCATAGCAGCCTGATGAGACTTAGGTCATTGGTTAGGATAAATGTCTGTTGAAGTCTAGGCGGCCATGATTGCTTACCTGTTGAGACCCGAAGATACTTGATCAAAGTATCTGATGATAGTCTAGGTTTAAACTTAAGAAAGTTTGATAACAAAACAACTGATGGTGTTTGGATGAACGTCTATGTGCAGGAGGATCTACGCGTGTTGCAGTTACGCGAGCGCCACCCTGCGACACAGGGGTTGCGAGATCGTTTGACTCAGATCGAGATAGATTGTATTGCGGCTACTGGGCTCTATGAGGTGATGCATATGCCCGTGATTCGGATGAATCATGGCCTGATTACAGCTTTAGCAGAGCGATGGCATAGTGAGACATGCACGTTCCATCTGGCTCAGGGCGAGATGACGGTGACTTTGGAGGACGTGTGGCATATTCTTCGGATTCCGATTCGAGGGCAGCTGGTGACGTATGATCGATCCTGGGGGACAGTGTCTTGCCAGAGGATTTTTGATGAGGACGTATTCATTGATGATGGGTCGATTGCCTGGGAGGATATAGCGGCACTATATGAGCCCCTTCCAGCAGTATTGTCAGGGATCGTGGGAGGGCTTCTGTGTCCAGACAGGTGGTCACATGGATTGGCGGTCGGATGGGGACAGGTTATTGAGATGATGGTGACAGAGGGGACCCGATATGCCTGGGGGCCGTGTGTTCTAGCGCACATGTACCAGGAGCTGCACGAGGTAGTGTACCGAGGGAGAGGTTCGCTTGCAGTAGGCATGACGCTGCTGCATGTGTGGGCATGGGAGCATCTACCAGTGACTCGACCAGTGAGTCTGAGATTCCGAGCCGTGGACCAGCCCTATATGTTCATGTATAGTGGTATGATGAGCCAGCCCCACTTGGGGAAGCTAGAGTGGTGGAGGCGAGCATTAGATGACCTAGATGCAGTGATCTGGCGGCCATACTTGGAGTGTGAGCCATGGGAGGATGAAGCAGAGGCACTACCTTATGTCTTCATGACCCGATTCCTCATTGGGAGGACCTCTTATCACGTAGAGAGACAGGTGCCAGGACGAGTTATGAGGCAGTTTGGACGGCAGCAGGGTCTGCCGAGCGGATCGGGAGAGTATGCTCGAGTGATTCGAGAGCGGTATGCATGGGGTCCAGTGCTACCGTATGATCAGGCATTGGCAGAGTTCCGGACATTGCAGGCGAGGCCATGGGATCGACGACCGAGGGTCGTTGATGCAGGGGTTACAGTAGAGTATACCCAGTATCGGGCGGCGCACCCGATCCGACGGATATCAGATCCAGCGGAGCCGATCCCAGCGTTTGAGGATGAGAGGGGACAGGGACGGAGAGGAGGGCGAGGAGGTGGTGGTGGTGGAGGAGGAGGTGGAGGAGGAGGAGGTGGAGGTGGAGGAGGTTTGGGGATGCCGAGGCAGCGGAGAGGGAGAGGTGGACTACCTCTGCAGATATCACAGGGACCATTGATGCAGGGAGGAGTGCAGCTGAGTGGGAGGGGGATGGAGAGAGAGATCCCGATGGATACAGGTGCAGGAGAGGGTGGTGCAGGGGAGTGTGGTGCAGGGGAGGGACCTAGTGGAGGGGGTGATACAGGTGCAGCAGCCATGGATATAGGGGAGGGAGCTACTGGGGATCAATGATGTTTCACCAATGATGTTGACAAGTCATGCTCTCTGGCCATGTTGACCAATGATGTTTCACCTCTCAAGTCTCAACTAGAAGGTAAGCCCAAGCCGAACCCATTTCATCTTACCCTTATAGTCGGGGATAAACTCTTGCATAATTCTATGATAGATTCTAGAGCTAGCACCACCATCATGCCTAAACAAATCGCCAAAGTTTTGAATATCAAGTATGAACCTTTAAATAGGAGGTTATGCAGCTTGATGGGAACAAGGTCCATACCATAGGTCTTATCAGAAATCTCCCTCTGACTTTGTTCACATATCCCAGTGTCACTAGATCCCAAGAAGTAGTGGTCATTGACATCCCACTTGTTTTCAGGCTCTGCCTTTCTCGAGACCACCACTAAAATAGGAGGTTACCTGTCTTTATATTGGTCCCACCTCATCCTCTGCACTCAATGTTGTGCCAAGCTAAAAATTCTCTCAGAACCCCTCTATGCCGAACATGTAGCGGACTAGGCCATGATTAATTTCGAGCCTGCTTACACTTCTATTTCAAATGAGGAAAGGAAAGTTGTAGAATTCCTAGAAGATGAAGAAGTAAGTGGGGAGATTTCACCTGAATAGGAGGTTTTCCTAAACAAATTCATAAACTCTGATCCCTACTCCAACTACCATGCCACTGGCCTAGGTACCTACTGCATCTTGGATGAAAACCAGGCCATCCCAAAGCTTACTAAAGAACCATTTTCTGAAGAGCAGTTATCTTTGGTATTATGGACCCTACATTTTGATGGTGAAAAATGCAAGATAGGTTTCGGGGCCAGAATCTACCTCACCCCACCCTCAGGCAAGCAAATCTTGAAGTATTTTTGTTTACAATTTGCATTTTCTAACAATGAAGCAGAGTATGAGGGATTTATCCAGGGTCTGAGCTTAACGGAAAGAATGGGAATTAAAAAGGTGAGGGTCTTGGGTGACTTCGAGCTAGTGGACCATCAAGTTCAAGGGGTGTCTGGTGCCAAACATGTCCACATGAGATCCTATCATGCCAGAATGTGGGATTTAATCAAAATCTTTGATGCTGTCAATATTGTGAGCATCCCTCAGAAACTAAACGTTGTTGCTGACCAGATGGCCATGATCGGATCACAGTTTGATCCCACCACGAATTTACTCACTGGCCCCCAAGCAGTCTATGTAGTCGTCCAACTGGCTATCCCTAATAATGATACCCACTAGCAGGTTTTTGAGAGCGATGAGAAGATCACATTATTCATCCAAAGCTCAGGAGAATTCATAGATTAGGTGCAACCTAAGGTGCAAGAGGCTTACGAAGATCAGATCATCTAGTTGAAATCCAATAAGCTTCCTAATGGTCTGATCACTATAGAGAATCTGTTCAACCATGACGATGCCAAAAATGATAAGTGGAATCTTACACCAGCAAAGGAGATTATACCGAGATGTCAGTACGAAAAGGCATTTTTCTTGAGGACCGAAAGATTGGCCCAATACTATGACAAATATGTGCATGTCCTGGCTTGGTCTTATGATAATTTAAAAGGTTATGATGCCAGCGTCATTCAGCATACCATTGAGCTCACTAACAAAGCTAAGCTAGTTCGATAGAAGCAAAGGCCAGTCTACCCAAAGATTGAGTCCCTCATGGCTCAAGAGTGAAAGAAGCTGATCAAATCAAGGATCATTTACCCTATAAAACATAGCACATGGGTATCCAATCTGGTGCCCGTAAGGAAAAAGAATAGAGATATCTGGCTCTGTGTAGATTTTTGAGATCTCAATCAAGCATCTCTCAAAGGCAACTACCCCTTGCCATTAATGGAGCAACTACTAAGCACTGTTGCAGGGTCAGAGATGTTCTCAATGCTCGATGACTTCTTGGGATACAACCAAGTCCTAGTAAAACAAGAAGATGAACACAAGACAACGTTCACCACCAAATGTGGGACGTTCGCATACCAGAAGATGGCTTTCGGGTTCTCAAACATTGGAGCAACCTTTCAAAGAGATATGGATCTCACCTTCAAAGAACTCATAAATAAGATTATTTTGATATATTTGGATGACCTGACAGTGTTTTCCAAACATCAAGAGGATCATTTTGATCATCTCGAACTAGTTTTCCAAAAATGCCTCGAATTTGGGATTTCCCTAAACCCAAAGAAATGTATTTTTGGTGTCCCTCAAGGCAAGTTACTCAGACATATAGTGTCCAAAGAAGGTTTTTCCATCGACCTAGACAGAGACAAGGCCATAAAAGACCTCCCCCTTCCGGTAAATAAAAAGGGAGTCCAGTCCTTGCTAGGAAAGGTCAATTTTGTCAGCCGTTTTATTTTTGATTTTGCTAGAATTATAAGGCCCATCACCCTAATGCTCAAGAAGGATACACACTTCAAATGGACTCTTGAGGCCAAAAGAGCTTTTGATAGAATCAAAGACACTATCTATTCATCCCCTATTTTGTCTAACCCGGATATGTCCAAAGATTTCATAATGTATGTTTTTTTTGGACAATATAGTATTGCCATGGTCTTGACCCAGAAAGATGCTGAAAAGGGGAGTGAACATCCTATAGCCTTCCATTCAAAGACCCTCAAGGAATATGAGGCCAAATATAACTTTTTTGAAAAAAAGGCCTCAGCCGCGATAAAGGGACTCAAGAAATTTAGGTATTTCATTGCCTGCAATAGAACCACGGTGTATGTAGCTCATCCTACAATCCAAGAATACATCATGGAGGGTGACAACACTTAAAAGAGAGCTAACTAGATCACCAAGATCCTAGAGTATGATGTTGATGTCAAGCTAAACAAGCTTGTTTGCGGCAAGGGCATATGTGAGTACATAGTTCAAGGGTGCAAACCCCACAAAGACGAAAAGGTCATAGAAGAGGTCATTATGATTTCACCCGATTTTCCAAAAGCATGCTAGATGAAGGAAAGGAAGCAATTCATGAAGATCAAGGTTTTTCTCGAGGATCTCCCTCCCCAAAAAAGAAGGTTCTATAGACTCCAAAACAACGGTTTTCGTTTGATAGATGAAGTAATTTTCAAAAGGAATTTTGATGGAGTCTTGCTCCACTGTGTTGGTCAAAGACAAGTGGATAAGATTCTACATGAATTTCACTATGGTTCATTAGGAGGCCACTTCTCTGCCCACACAACCATTATCAAAATTACCAAGGCTAGATATTTTTGGCCTTCCATGTTCAAGGATGTGCACAATTTGGTAAGAGAATGCAAGGAGTGCCGGTATTATACTGGTAGAAGTAGAAAAGCAATAATGCCTCTCAGGCCTATGTTAGTAGAAGAGCCTTTCACCCAGTGGGGACTTGACTTCATCAGAATGATCAATCCCCAAGGTTTGACTGGACACAAGTGGATCTTGACTGTCACTAATTATTTTACTAGATGGTCCGAAGCCGTTCCTTTAAAAAATTCATCAGAAAGTGAAGTGTTGGCTTTCCTCGAAGACCTAGCATGCTGGTACGGTTCTCCCAAAACCATCATATCAAAAAAATGGCTCACAAATTACCCAATTCACCCTCAACCGAGGTATCTATCTTAAAACCTATTCCAACTACTACCCTTAGGGGAACAGACTCACCGAGTCCACCAATAAGAACTTGATCAGACTTATCAAGAGGATAGGTTTAGAATATAAGAGGGAGTGGCACCATCATTTAAGAAGTGAATTGTGGGTGGACCCAATAACACCCAAGTATGTCCTAAAAAATTCCCCATATAAGCTGGTTTATGGGAAGGATGCGCTTTTTCCTACCTCTTTAGAAATCCCAGCCCTGCAACTACTTAAGTCTATCAAGGTGGCCGAAAATGGCCCCATGACCATAAGATTGGCAAAAATTATAGAGCTGGAAGAGGCTAGAGAGACAACCTTCACAGCTCTCCATGACAAGCAGGAAATTATCAAATATTGGTTTGATAGTAAACAGAGCTTTGATGTAGTTTTTAGCCCTAGAGATCTCATTTTGAAGTACAATGAAAGGGCAGCAAAGCTCGACCAGCATGCCAAGTTTTATTTTTTGTGGGAGGGGCCAATCTACATTTTAAACTGTAGGGGTGTTAATGCATTTGACCTTGAAGACATGAATGGAGACCGCCTTTAGATCCCAGTTAATGGTTTCCACCTTAAGCCTATCTTGTAAGGTTGTCCTCTTCCCTAGGTGTATATATTGTAAATAGTGTTTTTGCGTGCCTTATTTATTTTAATTATTCTCAGTCATTTCCAAGCAAGGTAATAGAAATAACAAACATTCCATGATTGAACAAAAAGAGAAAATTTATCGTATTATGCATTTTGTTTTACATTGAAAAGCTAGGCCCCTCGCCCCCTCCTGTTTTTACAAAATAACAAGCCAAGATCCAAGCTACAAGGTGGTCCATCCCTAGTTCTTTAATCTTCCCCTTCCTCATCATCCTTCATCAAAAAGTTTGGGTCTCTGCTATCATTAGGAGCGTCATCCTCCTCTGACCACTTGTTGTCATAATCACCTCCAGGCACCCCGGCCATAAAGATAACAACCAGATTTGGTTGTATGTGTGGCGTCAGGACCCGGGGGAAGATATAGTCCCTAAAATAAGAATACCATTCAGTCCCTTCACCCTATCGACCTATAGGAGGAATTCCAAAGCAATCTCAACACGAAATCGATGAGAAGACAACATCATCGTCTTCAGACCAGCGGCAAGTGGATGCCAGGGTACTTCATCGCAAGATGAAATAAAACACCTCAAGCTAGATGAAAAAGGGAACCCCCTGAAAGGGACATGATATGCAATCACCTCCTCCAATCCACCGAGATAGTCCTAGCAAAAAAGAGCCTTGGTAAGCTACGAAGCTAGTGGCCTAAGCAGACTGCAATCCAACAATGAGGCTATGAAGTATGAGCAAATATTCGTGTTCACACAGTATCAATCTGCATTGTCAATGAAGTCCTCTCTGAGAACCCACTTAATAGCAGCAATTATCAGAGGATTCTTCTACCACGTCATCAGCTACAGCCTTTGATCTGAGATATTCTTGAGGAAAGCAACCTACGCTTTGCTTATAACAAGCCTAGCAGGAGTAACCACAGTTGAAGAAACTCCATCGTTGAAGCTAACACTGTACAAAAGAATGTCTGAAAAGGCATATTTATAGAAAAATTGCAGCTCATGAAAATGAATGCTTCAGGAACCAACTTTCCTAAACTCCAATGCTCTTATCATCTTTCCATTAATTCACACAAGGGAATGAGCCTGGATTCAGAGTTGGCAATGTCCTGCCAAGTACCTTGAAAAATGAGTCTATGTAAGTGGATGCCATGTGTATGCGTAGGTACATCACATTTAAAACTCAACTTCCGCAAGACTGTCTCAACTTGTGCAAGCTTCACTGCCTACCAATTCTCTCAATTAAAAAAAAGATCTATCCAAGCATGCCTTTTACCTTAAGAGGATTCAAGTAATGATGGGCTAACTAAATGCTTTCTTGGGAAGTAGGAATGGTGACTCTCATCCTCCTCAGGAGTTTATTGTAGCTTCAAAATGAGTCAGCACATGTTTAGGCAGTCGCTTTCCATTAAGCATTCGCTTTTGCAAAAATCTAGGCACGCAGTGCATTTAAAGAGCGAGGTTACCCTCTCTTTTTCATCTCATTATATTTTTGTAACCTAAGTGCTTTTCTCTCCCTTAGATTGTTGAAAAGTTTGATAGAAGTAAAGTTAGAACTTGAAATGGAGGCCGAAGCAACATCCTCAAGCTCTACCCATGGAAGATTCTGGGTGGACATTTTCAGAGAACTCTTGTATCCTTCACATGCCATCCTTCCCAAAGCAGAGTACCCTAGAACAAAAGCCAAGGCAAAGATAGTCACTCAAAATAAATCAGCTGCATTGGATTCCTTAGAAAATGTTTTCGAGCCAGAGGTCTACAAGTAGCCCAAGGATATCTCTTCTACCCTCGCTTGGCTATGTGGTTATGATAATGACCGGGACATTACAGCCACAATGGTGGGTTTTCTTTTTAAGTGCAGGAAGTAGAGAGCCCTTTCACTTTGACTTCTCCATCGCCATAGTAGGGGCCATGGTGAAGCAATTATCAAAATTTTAGGAGTGGTGATGCCTCAAGTTTTCCTCAGTCTTGGTCCATTTTCTCCTACATCAAAATGAGGCCTTCTTCAACCAATGTATGTGGTTGGTGACTTGCGATGAGTCAGGAAATAGGATGTCAGTGTTAGCCTGGACACCCCTGCTACTAGCTTCTTTCGATGTGTACCAGTTTTCTGACCTCTTCCTCACTCTGGTGCTCAAATATTTTAGTTCAATCCCTGATGAATTGTTAGCTCATTTCTCCCAAGTCCAAATGAATTGGATGCAGAATGAGTGCCCTCCCTGCGATTGGTTCATAGGTCACAATTTTTTATTTGTTTGAGTGCATGGGTTTTCCAAGGAGCCTTTCCGTCTGCCCGTCTATGTTACTGAGAGGACCCTTACTTTGGAAATTATGTGGAAATTGGTAAGAATTGAGAGGGCTATAGGAGAAGTAAATCATGATACCTCCATTACTAAAGACCACAAAGCCATCAGTTAGATCACTCTAGTATAGAGAAACATTGCGGAAGAGGTTCTAACGTCTAAGCTAGCATAGCTTGGGCTAGTAGCAATCAATGAGTCCTCAAGCTATGACCTTGATGGTTGCCTCAGTAAGAGAAAGAATGTAGTAAAGCATGAGCCGTAGAGCTCATGGGAGGGGCACACAAACCCTTAGGTTGATGACCCAGGTTTGTATGTGGGTCTTGATGATTTCTGAGTCCTTAAGCGCCCCCCGTGGTTGAGTTTCTATTCAGTCTTGCAGAGGTACAACCCTGCAAAGCCTATTCCTTAGATAATGTTTGAAAGTATGAAAGCAGAAGCCTAGCCTAGGAAAAAGAGGGAGGACTTTGGGATTTATCAACAAGAAGTAAGCCAACCTAGAGCTAATATTGGAAGTGCCCCTTACGATGTACGCTTCAAGTGAGAATGGTGTTAGCTAAATAAATCTGACGAAGAGATAGGTGATAGTTCCCCACATGGGGACTAGTTCCTTGAGGTGGCCCCATGATAGGAGGTAGAGGTTATTAGTATTGTAGAGAAAGATCTAGATCCTCAAATCCTCCTCCCACTAACTAGTTCCGCTCAGAGGCCCCATTCCTAGGCTGGTAAAAGACAGGCCAAGAAGCAGTCGCATGACTCCCCTCCAAGGAAAAGGCAGCATCTGAGCTCAGCAAGGAGGAGTCTGCCTTATCAAACTCTAGGAGTGCCCCCAGATCTGCAACAATTAGTGACATCCATGGCTTAGGTACGTCCTTCTTTATCTTTGTCTCCTACTCAAGATGCTTCCTCTGTTGTTCCTCTTTCCATAATATAGACCTAGGTACCTACTTCCCTTACATGAGCACCTATTGGGATGTCAGTCAAACCCTAAAATATATTTCTGCAGGCTTCCATCCCTTTCCCAGCCCCTACCTTCATCCATGTAGCTTTTCCCATTTAGATGTCTGAAGCAACCTCCATGTCACGTAGGCTTGGTAATGGAAAGTCCACTCCCCCCCAAATCATGGGGTCAACATCCATGATTCCTTTTCCATTTTGGAGCCTCTCCTTTCATCCCATTGTTTTTCCCATCAACCCTTGCCCATCCTATTCAGACCACTTTCGGTGGGCCTGTTTCCCATTTTCCCTTTGCAGTCCCCCTAGGCGTCGCTTTTGCTAGCCAGGCTATTGATAACCCAGATGATTTCTAGCAACAAGTCACCTATTCCATGATTCCTTGCATTGGTAAGATGGGCAAGAGAAAAGAAAAGGAAGGTGCCCGTCCAGCCTGTCTGCACCTACAAACGTATTTCAGTGAGGAGAAAGATTGTCTTTTCTTTGCAAACCTTTCTCCATAGTCGATAAGCCAGAGTCCCAAATGAGACCAAATGACTATGCCTTGCATGCTATTGGAATCAGCCTTCAAAATGCTATGACATCTGACAAGGTGGAGATGATGGAAGAAAATTCAAAGGCTGTGTCTTCAGATTTCATCAGGAAGACCCATCCCATGGAAAAATTACAAGTGGAGAATGAGCATCTCTGAGAATCCATGATCCAACAGAGGAAGGGAGACAAGGCACGAAGCTCAGAAATTAATCACTTGCAAGGTTTGTTGACGCAAGCCAATTCAGAGAAGGGAAAGCTGCAGTCAGCCCTTAATAGCATGAGCACCCAGTTGAAAGGCTAGGAAGTGACAAAGAGTGTGGCCTAAAAATAATTGCAGGAGAAAGACCTTGAGATTTAGTAGCTAAGGGCAACTTCGAGAGATGCCACCCAAGTATAGGTTCAACTACATAAAGAAGTCTGTCTAAAAGAAGAGTATGCTCGACAACTGAGTGATGCACAACTTATACTCTCAAAAGAGAAAGCAAGGTTTGAAGCAGAGCTCCAGAGTAGGGAGGATAGTCTAGAGTTGTCCAAAAGGAAATTCCTAGACATAGAAGTTTTGTTGCAGTAAGAATGAGATCATACAGTATAGCTCCATAAGGCAGTGCAGATGGAAGCGCCAAGATCCTCGCTCTGGAAAGCCAGGTGATCATCGAGCAAAATAGGTGCAAAGAGTTGCAACATGAAGTAGCTTCCAAGAGCGAAGAGGTTTTGTAGTTGCTGAATGTTCCTCCCCCCGTGCAGGTTTCTCAAGATTTTTTATCAATTCTAGTCAAATTGTATGTTTCTCAGTGGGAGAGCATTAAGCAGTATAGCCCCTCCCTACAGCCTATTCTAAGATTCATTTAGGAAGCACAATCCCTTTGTGCCGAGGCAGGAGTCCTTGTCAACAACTCTATGATCATCCTCGGTCCTAAGATCCCCATGGCTCAGGACCTAATCTAAATGTTATAAGCCACCCAAGATGAAGAATTGAGAGCAAAAGGGATAGGAGACCACCGACAATTGATGAAGAAGATGATTATTTTCATCAATCATCATAGGGTGATCATACATGCAGCAATGACACTTGAGTCCTTGCAAATCTCTATCCTAGATATCAAACAACATATATAGAGGTTTGTCTCATTAGGCCTCCCTCCTTTGTTCCCTCTGGATGGTTCTGTGCTGGGGGTTGAACAAGTATTAAGTCAAGTCAAGCATTTGCAGCAGGATAGATCTTTCATCGAGCACCTGAGTAGCCCCATCTCCAAGAAGGAGGTTAAACATCTCCTGCACCCCTTAGCTCAACTCTACACACTCCTGAAGTTGGTCCATGATGAGCCAATCATCCTGCCTTTTGATGAAATTATTTGCCTAGATCAACATTATCAGAATATGGAATCACAAGTGTTTCCCCCTAAAGAAGATTGGACCCCCTTGCAATAGGTCTATAATCTTCTCCGCCCCATTCTAGCATGAAGTCTGGCCTCCAAACCAACAATTTTGGGTTCTTGTATTCCACAGGCACAATTCCCCCTTTTAGTCACTAAGAAATGTTCACAATGTTTTCAGTTAAAGTCAACGAGCAAATTTTTTGATCAGGATGCTTCTTTTCTTTCTTTAGCTTTCTAGCTGTGCTAGATGTACGGGCCAAGTGTCATCTCCGCGTGGCCCCAACGACTCGTATTTTATGTTTTGAAGACTCAAAGAACATTGGCTTTGCTTTTGGACCTCGCCTCGCAGTTTGAAAAATATGGAGACACCTAGCCTCTCCTTGTTATTAGTAGTTTTTTGGTTGGTTAGGTTCTTCTATAGAGTTTCCTCTATTCTTCTGCATGTCCCTTAGTGTTTTTTTCTATGGAGTGCCATGACATGGTTTTTTTGTTCAAGCAGGTAGGAAGATCATTGCAGCTAGGTGAGATTAACAACTTTGAAGGCCGTTTTGTTGGGTGCGCTCCTACGGAGTGCTACGACATGTATTTTCTATTTCAGAGGTGGTTGTGCTTGGTTGGAAGATGCTTGGGATGTTAGCAGAGCCATGGACTCTATTTATGCTGGCATTTTCCCTATTATGGGGGTTCAAAACTTTAAAAAGAAATAATTAAGTTTTCTTAGTTAGAATTTTGGCCTTTTAGTTATTACTGTTTTTTGAAGAATGTTAATCAAATTGTGCCTACGACCTTTGTGATGCTTCTTTTCAGCATACTTTGATGGTTTTCTATGCTTTCTATTGTGATTTTGATAACTTTGGAAATAAATATCTAAGATTCTGCCAATTAAACTATGTTTTGCACTTGTTATCTGGTAGATGCATGATTGATATTTCTTTATGTTGGAAAGGAACTTTGATTGTATCTTAGTTTTGGTTCTGTCTGGACATGTAGATTGTTGAATGGGCTTTAAAACAACATGTCTTTGGGTTTTATATGTTGATAATATTTTTAGAAAATGCTCTGGCATATCGCCTCAGTAGTTTAGATCTTGTTGTTTTGAGTTTTTCCTTCTCCCCTTTTCTCAAAACTATAAGGAAGAGTCTAATTCTCAAACCTGGAGGTCATTAAGTGAGTCTCACACAATTGGTCCCCCATCACTGAATTTCCCATAAGGCTGTTTGCTTTTAGAGTAAAATTTAGAGTCAACATAACCATAGGTGTACTTACCTATTTGGAATCTTCCATACCAAATTTCTTCAACAATTCCTTAGCATATTGAGTTTGATAGATAAAAATCCCTTTGTTAGTCTAAGTAATTTGCAAAACTAAGAAAAATTTCATCTCACCAATCATAGACATTTCAAATTCTTTCTCTATATTCTTAGAAAATTCTATGCATAATTTATCTTCACCTCCAAAAATAATGTCATAAAAAATAACTTCAACAATTAGTATATCATCATTAGTGACTTTATAATATAAATTACTATCACCACTTCCCTTAGTAAAACCAAGCTTCAAAAGATATTTATGCAACCTTGCATACCAAGCTCTAGGTGCTTGTTTTAGTCCATATAAAGCTTTCCTTAACCTGCAAGCCATATTAGTATCACGTGATAGTGAAAAACTATCAGGTTGCTCAATATAAACTTCCTCATCAAGATCCCCATTCAAGAATTCACTTTTAACATCCATCTAATAAACTTTGTAGTTTTTATAAGCAGGATAGGCAAGAAATAATCTCACAGCTTCAATCCTAGATACCAGTGCAAAGGTTTCTCCATAATCAATTCCTTCCTTCTGAGAATATCCTTTACAAACCAATCTATCCATATTCCTTATAAATTTACCATCCTCATTCAATTTATTTCTAAAAAACCCATTTAGTTCCAATGACATTTTTATTTTTAGGCCAGGGAACCAAAGTCCATGTGTTATTTTTCTCAATCTGATCTAATTCTTCTTCCATAGCTTTTAACCAATGTTCATCTTTACATGCCTCAATTATTGATACCGGTTCAAGTTGTGAAATTAAACATACCTCATTAGTTTCCAATCTTCTTCTTGTCATCACTCCATTGTCCTTATCCCCAATGATTTGATCTTCAAAATGGTTCAATCTCACATACCTAGGAGTCTCCTGACTCTTTGTTCCTCTTCCCTATTCTTCAGTTACTATATAATTCTCTGATGTTGCCGAAGTAACTGGTTCAACTCTTTGTTTCGGTAAAGGTGCTACCGGTTCAGATATAATCATTTCCACTACCGGTTCCTTCTCATAAACTATGATTTGACTTTTTATCAACTCATCTACTTTGACATTAGCACTCTCCACAATTCTCTCCAATCTGTTGTTATAACATATATATGCTTTTCTTTCATTAGAATAACTAAGAAATATGCCTTCATCACATCTAAGATCAAATTTCCCAATAGTATCATCTCTCCTGATATAACATTTACTATGAAAAATTCTAAAATACTTAACTGTAGGTGTATTGCCAAACCATAATTCATAAGGTGTCTTGTCAGTTTCTCCTTTGATATGTACTCTATTGAATGTATAAACCATTGTAGTTACTGCTTCTCTCTAGTAGATTTGAGTTAGATTAGCTTCCATAATCATTGTTCTAGTAGCATCCAAGATAGTTATGTTCTTCCTTTCCATAACTCCATTTTGCTGAGGTCTCTGGGGAGCAGAAAATTGTCTTCTTATACCATGCTTGTCACAAAAGTTATTAAACTTACCAGAAGTGAATTCTCCACCATGTTATGATCTCAAACATTTAATCTTCAATCATGTCTTAGTTTCCACTTTAGCCTTAAATATTTTAAAATTTTCAAATGCTTTAGATTTTTCTCTCAGAAAAGTAACCCACGTCATTCTAGAATAATCATCAATGATTAGCATAAAGTATCTATCACCATGAAAATTTTTGACTCTAGCAGGGCCACACAAATCAGTATGAATAAGATCAAGAACATAATTTGATTTATCCTATATTCTCCTAAAAGAGGTTTTGACCTATTTACCCATTTGACATTCTTAACATATCGGATTATAAGGCTTCATAATCTTAGATATATCCCTAACTACCTTAGTTGAACTGATCTTCACAATGCAATCAAAATTCACATGACACAACCTTTTATGCCATAACCAACTTTCATCAATCTGTTTAATCAAAAATGTTTTCTCACCGAAGTTCAAATGAAAGATATTACCTTTTATTTGTGTACTGGTTGCAATCTCCAATCCAGATTTGTTAATGATTTTGCATTTTCCATCCTTGAACTATAATTGATGTCCCTTATCTACCAATTGTCCTACACTCAAAATATTATGCTTCAAAACCTTCAACATAATAAACATTGTCAGTATTGTTCATACCATCCAATGATATAGTTCCTTTCCCTTTGATCATACATGCCTTGTCATCTCCAAGTCTAACTAGTCCACCATCAAATTATTGCAAAGACAAAAAATTCCCTTTATCTCCAGTCATATGATGTGAACAACCACTGTCAATTACCCATTCATCCTTGTCCTTAATTTTAGTAGAAATTGCCTTCTCTTCGGGTACATCTAGTGTCGAATCATCTTCCTTGATAGCCAAGAATTCCCATTCTTTCCCATTGCTGAATCCACTAGCAGAGTCTTCTACTAGTTCATCATCTAAATCAGTAATGCCTTCCTCATCCGCTATGTAGCATTATTTGTCTCTATTTTTCTTGAATCTATACTTGTTATGATATCCAGGGTTAGGCTTAAATGATCTTTTAACTCTTTCTTCAAATCTTGAATTCCTTTTAGGACATCTAGATGCAAAATGACCAATCTTATTACATACAAAACATTTAAAAGGTGTCTTTCCTTCATACTTACTTCCTACCAGTCCTTTCGGTACTCTTCTAGAAAATAGTGGTTCAATTTTCTCAAACTCATCATCTTCTCTCTTCATATCTTCTAACTCTTTTGCATATAAATATTTCTAGTCTTTCTTACCGGTTCTAGATGTAGATGCATGAAAAAGAAGGTCCAGTCTTTACAGCTCCAGAAGGTCCAAATTCCTCAAGCTCAAAAGAAGATAGTTTCCCAACCAAGGTATCTTTGTTGACATATGCATTATCCATTGTTCTCAGCTCATTGATAGCAGTATCCTTCATTTTGTAAGCCAGTGGTAGGGATCTCAGGACTTTAGAAACAATTTCAACTTCGCTCAGAGTTCCACCACAACATTGACTTCCCATAACAATCTCGTTTACCCTTTCCATGAATGCAATAATCCTTTCATCTTCTTCCATCTCTAGGTTTTCATATCTCACTCAGTAACCATCAAGTTTAGCAATCCTCACTATAGAGTCACCTTCATTAAGTGTCTCCAACTTATCCCATATAGCCTTTCTAGATGATTTGTCAATTAATCTCATTATTTGTTGATCAGAAAGTGCACACAAGAGGGCTTCTCTTTCTCTACAATCATTCTCAATCTCCTTGTCCATGTTTACCGGAGGAGGATTTCCAGATCCTAGATTATAGGGTGTGACACCATTTTGTGTGATCTCCTAGATCTCCTTGCCAAGACATCTCAGATGAGTCTCCATCTAAATCTTTGATAGTGTGTGATTTATTCAAACAAGCCTCGGTATATCCCTTCTAAAGATATCTACAGAAGAACTGGATGAACTTGATTTGTTAGTTGCCATAGGAACTTCCTCAAGTAGTTAAGCTTTCTATAGAGAGGACCAAAGCTCTAATACTAATTGTTAGATAGTTTAGATAACCGGAAGACAACTGAGAAGGAGGGCCAAATCAGTTGTAATAGATTACCGAAAGCTTTAGAAATTTAAACATTAATACTGGAACCCAAAACAATAATAAGGGAATGGCAGTTAATCCAATTAAGCATAAACAATAATCATAGAATAAAAGCCATTCACACAACACAAATATTTGTATGTGGAAAATTCAGTAAAGGGATAAACCATGGTGGGAAGCGTACCCAGAGTCAGATAATACTTTCACAGTAAGTATGTGAATTAAAATGAAGGGGTCTACACTTGCAGGCAGGCCAACAACCTAGAGCACACTACTCATCACAAAAGGAGTCTCATTGACTACATACAAATCCAGACTACAATCTGGAAAAGTGTTGAACTACAAAAGATAGCTTCTCCTATGCTTGAGTACAGTTCTAGTTAAGCTCAATACTAGAGGACTAAATCCTCATACACCCAATTCAATCTCCAATTATTGACCAACTCCTCTCTGAATGATATTACATTATTCCCACATTACATTCCTTTAAAATGACCTCTTACATTAACCATGATGATCTATAATGAGATATTACATCTATATACATAAACCCCCAACCATAAACAGTCTGGCCGACCACCAGAAAATAAAATAATTACATAATTACAAACCATATCGTCCTTAGGCCAAACAAATAATATCCAACACATAAGACATCCTAGAAATACATCAATAGGTCATATCCACACGTTACATCAATGTCGGTCCATAACCTAGATCAACCGAGACCAAGTATAGGTACACACGCTTCAACAATGATCTCCTAATGCCAAGTCTTGAACATGATCACCACCTACATCCTAAAACTCTATCAGAAGCCACACCAACATTTCTTAGCCAATTCATCAATGATCTCCACCAAAACTTATGTTGGTGAAACCCTCGTTGGAACTAGAAACCAAGTTTCTTAACAAAAAGGGCAACATCCAAACACCTGACCAAAACCAAATGATCAAGTATGAGTATAAGTATCATGAACAAGCCAATTCCATCACCAGATTATACCAGAGTCTACCAGATCATGCTGGATCCAAGTAAACCAGAAAACTACTCAACCTACCGAGACCAGAAGGGTGTCGGTAAATCATCCAAATAGATAGTGTTGACATCAATGACAAAACATCAATGCAACACATAATCAATTCCACCAAATGGCCAATAGTAGCAACATACTCACCTTCAACAGTAGATAAAGAAGTACATGACTTCTTTTGTTGATCCATGAAATAAGTTTCTTTCCAAGAAAGAAAGCTTCACCGGATGAGCCTATTCAGTTTCCTATATCTCTATCCCAATCCACATCTGAACATGCTCAAGGAGTAAAGTCATCATAAAACAAAAAACATACTTGAAAATCCTTGAAAAGATCTGAAACTCCTAGCTACCGGAGTAAGGATTCAACATAATCAATTCCTTCCTTCTAAGAATATCCATTGGAAACCAATCAAGAATAGTTCCAATAACATCCAAGTCCAAGTGTTGTCCTTTTCTAACTGATCCAATTCCTCTTCCATAACATTCATCCAACATTCATTCTTACAGGATTCAATAACTGATGCTGGTACACTTAAGGAAGTTAAGCATACCTCATCAGCTACCAACCTTCTTCTTTTCCAATTATCCAATTTTCTAAATAATTCAACCTTACATACCTAGGATTCTTCTGACTTTCTATTTCTCTTCCCTGATCTTTAGTTATAGTTGAATTTTTTAATACTACCAGACTAATTGGCTCAACATTCTATTCCAATAGGATTTACCAGTTCAGTTAAGACCATTTCCACTATTGGTTCTTGTTCATAAATTCTAATTTGACTTCTATTCAGCTCATCCACCTTGACATTACTGCTCTGAATAATTCTTTGCACTCTCTTGTTATAGCATCTATATGCTTTTCTTTTATTAGAGTAACCAATAAATATTCCTTCATCACATCTAGGATCAAACTTCCAATGAAATCATCTTTCTTGATACAAAATTTACTGCCAAAGGTTCTCAAATACTTAACTGTAGATGTATGACCAAACCATAACATAAAGTGACTTACCAGTAAACCAAACTATATCCAAGATCCAACAAATATTTGTCAGTTAACCTTCAAACTGACTTCCAAAGATCTAAAATAGACTTTTAGACCACTACCAGGGGCAATGCAAGATTTGTCATCAATTTGCCTCCCCCTAAGGTGAATGCCTTAGTTACTAGATGAGTTTCCTGCTGGTGCAGGAACATTCTACTCTTCTGGTTCAGTAACCAGTCTATATCCTTCAACCAAATGAACATCTAGGGCAATTGATTTTGTTGGTTGAGCCTCAAACTTCATAACCCACTTCTTTTCATGCTCCTTCTGAGTGTCATCAACCTTCTCCTTTCCCTTCTCATTAGATTCATCACTTCCTACGGGTAGGTTCTTGCTTCTGCAAAATTTAGCAATATGTCCTACTTTGTTGCATGCATAACAAGTGACACTATTCTTCTGAATTGCTTTACTATAACCTTGACCATTCCTTGACCTGCATTGATTAGCCATATGTGCAAACTTTCCACATGCATGGCATTTCACATTCATTCTACAATCTTCTATCTTATGACCATACTTCTTATAACTTGAACACTGACCAGGAAGTGCATTATTATTCTTATTTTCTCTATTTCTACAATGCCTATCCATATGACCAAATATATTACAAACAAAGCATTTGCCATTAAATTTATGTGCATTGGGTTACCTTACCAGTGACCTATGAATCTGGTTGAGCAGAACTAACCTTGAACTTATCTTTGTATTCATTTGCAATAGTCAGATCATCTCTTAGGATTGTTGCCATTCTTTCCAATTCTTGCTCATTGTTATGTTATTGCACCAATTCAGGTCTCAAAACATCATTCTCATGAACCAACTAGATGCATTGTTCAAATCTGTCTTTCAAAGATATAGAAAGATTTTCTTCATTCATCTTCCAGTCTTCAATCTCTTTGGACATCCTCATAGTTAGGGCTTACATTTTATTCTTCATGATAATATTCTCTTGAATCATCTTCTGACATTGTTCCTTAAGGACATCCTTCTCTTCATCATCCAAATTTTGTAAAAGTTCCTTCCTTTTAGCTTTGGCAAATGACCATCTATCTTGTAGAGTAAAAATGAATTCCTTCATAGATCTCAGCTCATCTTGCATCTTCATGTTCATCCATCATTTAGCATCATAGTCTTCAAGTTCTACTTGAATTTCCTTCCTTAAATTTATCTCCATAGATTCCAGATACAGGATCTTCCTCAAGCTGTTAGACTTACTCCGAGGCACCAAGCTCAGATACCAATTGTTGGGATTCAAGAACACTAAGAGGGGGGGTGAATCAATGTTCTACCAAAATGAATAATTTTAACCTTATTAATACAACAACTCAACAACCGGTAAACATAAAAGCATATAATAATAAGAAACAATGCAACTACAAAGATAAACACCATAACACCACATATTTATATGTGGAAATCCTCAAAGAGGAAAAACCACTATGGGATTGGAGACCCACAATATCTATCCATAAATTCGATGAACAAATATTACAATAAGGGATAAGGGGCTTGCACATGTAGGAAAGACAATATCCTAGAGCACACTTCTCATCATAAAAGGAGTCTCACTGACTAGAGAAAACATCAGAAAATAATCCGGAATGAAGAAAATGCCTGAGTAGAGTTCAGGTTAAGCTCAATACCGGAGGCCTAAAACCTCTTCCACAAACCGAATTTGATCACCTATAATTAGCCAAATCCTCTACATGAATTATTACAACATTGTTCGCATAGAGATAATTCCATAACCCATACCATACAGGATCTCATTATCTACAAAGAGATCTTACCTCATATTATTTATATTAACCCAGGACCTAAAGAATTAGGTTGGCCACCGAAAATATAATACAATAAATTTATAACTTAAACCTGCAATTTAATGATAGACCAAGTCAGCCTAAGACAAAAATAACATAATCCAATCAATGAATCCAACCGGTAATGAATCAGGAGCATCAACCCACATCTTACATAAATCGGTCCATAACCTAGTAGGATAGCCACCAAACCTATAATAGGTCGCCATAGGCCAAATAAAACACCACAAACAACTAGAACTCGAACATGATAACCATCGGCATCCTGATAACCATCAATATCTTGATAACCTTGAAGCCACACCAACACCACTTATTGGATTCATCAAAATATATTCAACAAAGCTCTGCTGGTAAAACCCTTACTAGTAACCAAAAGGCTTACTAGAACAAGTGATAGCTTCCAGATCATCAAATCTTGAACTAACTAAATGTGATACACATCAGGAACACATGAGTAACCAATCCAAACCAGTTCCATAGACCAAAGCATACCGGAGCATACCAGATCAACATGATCTTATCAACAAGAAACAAATCATCCTACCGGGACCAACCGGATACCGATAAACAACCAAAGCAGCTAGTGTTGACATCAATGATAAATGTCAATGCACCACATAATCAATTCCTCCAAACTTCTAACAATTAGATCCCTTCTCTAATACACTATTATATGTATGATTGCCTATCAAAATTATTGGCATATAGAAAGGCTCAAATGAAGACAACATAGGCTACAAAGATGCCATAAAATGATGAGATCACACATCTAGAAGCCATCTCCTTGAATCATGAATTTTAGTACCACAAAGAGCTTATCCTTTACTTCTCCCAAAAGTGTGACTCTTTTCCCCATCAAATTCTTCTTATTTAGAAGAAAAAGCTAAAGTATACATTCTAGAAGGTAAATTGATTCTATTCTTGTCAAGAAGATGCTTCAATTCATATATATTCTTCATGTACCAATAGTGTTCATCATATCCTAAATTGTTTCAATATGCATGCATAATATTCTCCTTCTTAGATGATTTACCCATAGGAGAGCATGTAGAATTTTTTTGTTGAGAGGAGGAAGATTTTGTTCTATCCCAATGTGGCTTTGGCTTAGATTGCTTCTAGTTCTTTTCTTTTCCTTGATTCCTTTGATTCCCTTGATTAGAAATTAAATCTTTTGGTTGAGAATTATTGAGAATCTCCATGTTGATCAAATTTGATTGCTCAAGCATAAATTTTTTTTCTAAATGCATCAAAATGGTGTAGTGAAATAACTACCCACTATCAATCAATAGGTTTGGAAACTAGAAACAAAGGTTGCATGCTCTAATGAAATCTTGTCCAACAAATTGTAGACATACTATGCATCCTTCTTTTCAATGAAAAAATCATTAAGTTTTGCTCTTAGATCATTTACTTTAATGACATAGTTTTTTATTGTATCAAAATCCTTAGGATCCAAATATAGGAGATTATTGTCAAGCTTGTAGCCCCTAATATCATTAACTTGGCTATACAATTCACCAATATTTTTCCAATAATCTTGAACTATCTTACACTTATCAATCTGAAAGATATGATCATACGATACATACTTCCTCATAGTTTCAAGAGACTTAGTATTATTAGTGAGCCATTCCATTTGAGCATTTGGTTTGGCCTCAATATCTAATGTTGCTTCAATAATTCCATCAATTTAATGAGTTAGTCAGTTTTCTATTAATTTACTCCAAGCATGTATTTCCTAAGATGCATAGTTATGTGGAGCTAGAATTGGAAACTTAGGAGAACCATTAACTAAAAAATGGAAGAGCACAAGGAGAGAAAGAGAGACACAATCACACAAGATACCCCCCAAATCCACTCACTCAAACAACCCCCTATCCCCCACCAAAAAAAATAAGAAAGATAATTTGGTACTTAACAAAAATTAGTCTTGAGGAAGAAGACTTAGAGATGGAATAGACTGTAGTTGCTAGGAAACCCAAAAATAAAAAGAAAGAATATGCTAGAAGAGAGGATAAGTCAGTCCGTCCTAATAAAAAAGAAACAAGGAAAAGCGATGTTTCCAAAGAAATTGCTAATGAGAGGCAAAGAAAATTGGATGGCCTCTTACAATCAAGAAAGAAAAAAAATGTAGTTCTAATTGTGTCTCCCTTATAAGAGGTCTCCCGCTATCTCTAGAAGGAGTGATGTCTAATTTAACTCCTTGTATCACGAAGATCTTCCTATGGAACATTAGAGGGCTGAATCACTTGATAAAACAACTTTCGAAGTGTACCTTAATGGAACAAAAACTGGATATTCTACAAATCCAAAAAACTAAAATGAAAGAAAAAACATTTCGTGATATAGTTAAATGTATACGGCCTATTTTTTATTTCTCTACTAGTAATGTAGAAGGAGCCTCAAGTGGCTTAGCTATCTTGTGTAACCCTTCTAGATTCTCTAAAAATAAAAAGCATATTTCTAGAAATAATTTAACTGTCAAGATGAGAGACCTGCTAATGAATCAAGAGTGGATTTTTTTTAATATTTATGCCCACAATGCTAAGTCTTCAAGAGTTGCTTCACGAACTTCCTTGATTTCTCTAATTCTTAATGATTATGATGAATTTTGGATGCTAGGGGGATATTTTAACACCTTGCTATTCTCTTCAAAAAAACCAAGGTTGTATAGAAGATTTCACAAATAGTATAGTTGATCTTTTGGGAACAACTTCTATAAGAAAAAGGATCTAACTAGGAAGTTAAATGATATCTAGCTAAACATGGAAGGTGTTCATAATGATATGGACCTTTGTATTGAGGAAAGAGAGTTGAGAACTCAATGGACTAAACTCTCTAAACAAGTGGAAATTTTTGGGAAATAAAAATGTAGGATCTAGTGGTTAATTGAAAGAGATAAAAATAGGAAGTTCTTTCATCAATCCATGATGAAACATAGAAGTAGAAACAATATTAAAAATCTTCAAAAGGAGTGTTGTACAATTGCTAATTAGGAGGATACAATTATAGTTATTGTTGTTTCCTATTTATTGAGTTTCAAGGTAAAACTTCTAACTCTAATGTGGATTTTGAAAATATGCTAATAAGTTATTCCTAAGGTCATTGGTGACAAAGATCTTAAAAATTGGGTGACACTAGTCTATCTTCAAGAAATTAAGGATGTTGTGTTATCTTTTGGTGCTTAAAAATGCATAGGGTTGGATGGGTTTCTACCTTCTTTCTTACAAGAATTTTGGGATGTGATTGATCTAGACCTTCATAATATAGTCATAGATTTTTCAGGTTAGGAAAAATGCTAAAATAGGTAAACAACACTTTTATTGCCCTAATCCCAAAATTTGAGAATGTCATTTTTTATGAAGGATTATAAGCCCATAAGCCTATGTAATACTTTATATAAAATTAACTCTAAATTATTAGTGTATAGGCACACGGTGGTGCTTGGTAAGATGATATCTTTTAACCGAAAAGACTTTGTTAAAGGTAAACATATTTTGGATGATGCTCTTATCACCCATGAATTGACTAACTCTATGGAATCTAATAAGAAGCTTGATATGATGATAAAAATTAACATCTCTAAATATTATAATAGAGTCCTATGTTGTTCCTAATTGAGGTCCTTAAGAAATATAAGCTCAAAGGTAGATTCCTAAAAATGTTGATAGAATGCATGATTTCCCATTCTTCTTCAGTTCTTGTTAATGGATCTCCTCATGGATACTTCTCTTGTGTTCGAGGCTTGAAACAAGGTTATCTTCTATCCCCACATATATTTAGAATTTATTCTCAAGTGTTGGGAATAAATATTCAAAATTACTTTGATTTAAATTTGTTAAAGGGAGTTAAAGCTACGTCCTCTCTGCCTCCTTCCCATCAATATTTTTTTGATGATATTATCATATTTGGATGGGCCTCTATTTTGGAAGATAAGCTTTGGAACAATATTTTGAATGGTTATACCAAGGTTTTTTATCAACATATAAACTATAATGCGATTAATATTTACTTCTTCCATGTGTCTCCTTCCCTCAAAGTTAAAATCACCAATATCCTTGAATGTCAATTTTCTGATCTCCTAGCCTCTTATTTGCGTATTTCTCTTATCTCTAAGAGTCCTAGCAACAATTATTGGAACTAAATTATTAAAAGGATTTTGAAGAAACTTCCAGGATAGAAAAGAAATTTTTTAAGCCAATATGGAAAGATACAACTCCTTAAGCCTTCCTTATAGGATATTTTGGTATTCTAGCTATCTCTTTTTAAAATTCCAACTAAGTGAGATGATAAAATTAAATAAATTTAGAGAAAAATATTATGGACTAGGACAAAAGAAAGATCAATAATTTCTTTTCTTAGCTACAAAACGCTTTGTAGGCCAAAGAAAAAAGTTG
Organism: Cryptomeria japonica; assembly: GCF_030272615.1. Taxonomy (NCBI): domain Eukaryota; kingdom Viridiplantae; phylum Streptophyta; class Pinopsida; order Cupressales; family Cupressaceae; genus Cryptomeria; species Cryptomeria japonica. Next base: position 116,941,251 of record NC_081408.1, on the reverse strand, counting down.
GCCTTGGGATAAAACAAATCAAAATCTACAATAAATCTCTATTGTTAAAAATTGGATGGAAAATTGTTGAAGGAGTAAAGGACTAGGTTCAAATAATAAATGCTAAATTTTTATGTAATGGTCCCCAATCATTTTATTTATGATCCCGATCTCTCTAAAGTTCTTGCAATGTGGAACAATTTGTTAAAAATAAGAAATGTCATTAAGCAAGGAGGAATAATGATAGAAGGGAATGGAAAACATATTTTTTTTGGGAGGATGTGTGGAAAAGGGATGTTTCTCTATTCTCAAATAAAGAACTAATCACAATTAAAGAGTCCCTTATTAGAAGCAATGGTAAATTAGTTTATAATTACGTTGACTAGAAAGGGGATCAATCAACCTAGAAAGACTTCTAAAGGTAGCTAAATGACAATAGATACTAAGATGGCAGGAATCTAAATATATAGGAGAACGAATTGCTTAGCCTCCATCAAAAACTTGGAGAATGTAGATTCATTTCAAAATACATAGAGGATAAGTTAATATGGAAATGTATCACCTCTCAATTTTTCTCTATTAAATTAGCCTATACTATGATGAAGAATTCCCCTCAAGAATCCTTTAACTGGAATCAAGTTTGGATCCCCGAAATGATTCCCCAATTTAATTATTTTTGGTGGATTGACATTCACCACAATATGCTTAATATAGGCAATATTAATAGGAGGGGGATCATGTTTGTAAATAGATGTTCCTTATGTTATGGGGCCCTTGAAAGTGTCAAACATAGCATGTTTCACTATCCTTATGCTGGGGAACTCTAGTTCGCTCTTTTATCAAAGATTTTGATTTTAATGATCCTCCCTACAGCTATTCAAGTTCCCAATCATGTTATATAGAGATGATAATGAAACCAATTTGGGGGTTAGATAAGGACCTAACAAAGATAAATTGGCCAAAGATTGTGCTAGAGAAGTTGATAAAATGGCAACCTCAGGAGGAAGGTTAGTTTAAATGCAACTTTGAAGAGTGCTTTAAAGGAAACCTGGGCAGATCTGGAGGAAGGATAGGTTTTATGACTAGGATGGCTTTCCAAAAGAATAACTTAATAATGATGATTTGACTCTCTCTTGTGCTTGGGCATCTTTTTGGAATGAGTGGTAAGGCCCCGTCATCAATGGAAGCTTGTAGTTTATTTTTACAAAAATAAAATGAATTTAATGAATTTAATACCAACTCGATTTGCTACGATGAAACGTTGTGTAAAGGCTATATTGAAAAATATGATTTTCTAATTGTTAGTCAGTTCATATGTCTAAATTAGGAGATTGGTATTTACATTGTCACCTATTTTAATTTGAATTGTAGGCCTATTTTTTTGGTAAACTACTATGCTCAAACATTGTTGCTTAATCATGGTTTATAGTGCTTGTAAAAAAATTTTAAAAGATAAAATGGGTACAACACCATGAAACATTCACAGATGTAAAAACCTGATGAATTGATGTAGAACATTGAGCTTTGGGCCCTATTCAAAGTGTTTTGTTTGGTTCTTTACTTTTTGAAGCCATGCAAGGATATAACTACACCCTTTCAACCAAATTCAACAATTCTTATAAAAATGGTGAGGTTATTATCAGTAGCATTAAGTTTATGGTAAACCCACAACTGATTGTAGATGCCAAGGTTCTCAAATGTGAAGTTTTAACGGTGGTCAATAAATGTTGCTATGACTACAAGTTGTTCATAAAGAAGCTCTTTGAGAAAGTAGAAAAGACAATCTGCTTGCAGAATGGGTATGACATGTCATTTCTTCATCCCCCTTTGTCTTAGTTAGCTACCATATGATGAAATAATGTACCCTTGAAGGTAGATAAATCACTATTCATGGTTATAATTTTTTAATTCTTTATCATAGTAGGCTTAAGGAGAATATAAACATTTCTTTTTCCTTTTGTCATCTTTATAAATCAAGATTGATGTCAAAGGTGCCTCTCCCCCTCTACATTGAGGCTTCATCTTTGATTTGTATAGGTATGCATCTTACCTAATCTCACCAAGAAAAAAGAATTTAACCCAAAGTGAGAACCTTAATAACCCTACCAACTATTTTAAAATAAATCTCATTGAGAGAAAAATTCATACCCTTGAAAAGCCCAATACCTCTAGCAAGAAAAAAGGTAAAGTCATAATAAAAGCTAGTGAGGATGTTGAGGAAGATATGTTGCAAGGTGTGCACCTGTCATGAACCATATTTATCTATAATTACTTATTTTGAAAATGATGCTAATTTTATTTATTTATGAAATTGAAATGAAATGGAAATGGAATTTTTTAATGAAATAGAAGATAATGAAATATGAATTCAAATGAAATGAAATAATTTACATTATGTTATTTATGTAAATCCAATTGAATGATCAATATTATTTTTGTGAAACTGGGGATCGTCATTGCTAATGAGAAATTGAGTACAAGTGAATGCAGGAATAGGTGAACACAGATGAAGGTGAGAACAGGGTTCAGGTAGAGTTGTTTTAGCTTCTGGACATCGCTAGAATAGATGGGAATCTCACACACCATATTGGAATTTCTAATCTGTATCTTGCAAATATAGATGAATGAAATAAATTTGTTTGAGTGTTTGTTTCAATTTGAATGATGAATTTGGAATGAGTAATTTTAATTGACATTACTTTAATTGAAACAAAGATTGATTTAAATGTTTTAATATGATTATACATGTATTTTGATGTTTGTATGTGCATATTGTGAAATGGATTAAATATCATGCTTATATATCAACTTCTTGATTTTTAGATAATGATATATAAACACACACACACACACACACACACACATATATATATATATATATATATATATATATATATATATATATATATATATATATATATATATATATATATATATATATATATATATGTGTGTGTGTGTGTGTGTGTGTGTGTGTGTGTGTGTGTGTGTATAAGGATATACATATACAAGTATATACATATATATAAGCATAAGAACTATATGATGTCTTGAAAAAAAAAAGATAAATAAATTTGGATTGATTTATTACCATAGTTATATTTTTATATATATAATTATATATAATATATATGAGTTTGAATAATAATTCGATCATATATATATGTATATAATTATTATATATGTAGATATATTTTTGTAATTTTTATAGGGAGAAGTTGATATTAGTGAAGTCGACTTGGCATGGACTTAAACACCACTAAGTCTAAGAAATGATTTGCAAGGGAGAGTCGATAAGAATGTCGACCATGCAACTTATATATTAGGGTGGCAAACTTATTTTATAGAAAAGCACATCGCACAGTGGGAGTCAATCATATAACCGACTAACCCACATAGCATTCTAATTGGCAAAGGAGTGGGGGTCGATTATAAACACCAGCTACCCCACGTAATGTTATTTGTAGAAGAAGGAATTCACCAAGTGTATTAACTCTGCAACAATACCAGCATTGTTTGTAATTGCAGCGAACTCGTTGAGTTTGAATGGGAGACAAATTTGGTGTTCATAGTGTTTGAATATATCATGACTCTATCCTATAAATAACCACATCTACGTGGTTCTTTCACATTTACCATATAACATGGCATGGTCAAAAAGTAACGTGGGTAACCAACGCACATGAAATCACCAATAATTATGAACTTAATAGCTTGAGAAGTTTGGTGTCACGTAGTAGATAATGAATATCATTGCATGGAGAACACATAAGTATTCAAAACCATTTAGCATTGTGATGTTGCAGTTAAACAATGTGTGGTGTCACTTAGATATGAATAAATTAGTCCACTACTATGAGAGATTGGCTCGAGAATAGGAATTAGTATAGATTTTATCACTATATATAGATTGTTGGTTTTGAAGGAAAACACGAGGGAGAAATATGCAAATAATATAGATGAAAATAGAGAATAGAGATGATAAAATAAAGATTATAAATGATAGAATAGAGAATGGAGATGAAAAGAACACAACAAAAGGAATTGCAAAACATAGAGGAAGAAAAGCATTGGAAATCTAGAAGTGTTGTGGTCAAATTCAGAAGAAGAATTGGTGTTGAACATCACAATTTTGACATCGAATTTCAAAGGTAGGCTCTTAATCGAGCAATAGTTTATTATATATTAAGAATAGAATTATCTTGAGAATTATTTATTTTAGATCACTAATGAAGAAAGAGATAAACTTTGAATTAGTTTATGCATTAGAAGACATGATAATTTATTTTGAAATTTGGTTTGAAGAAGCCATATAGGTATGTGCATTATGACATGTCGTCTTACTTAATGCTCGTTGTAAAATAATTACTGAATCTAGATAGTTCAATTCATAAATCATAGAAAACACATGTTAGTGTCAAATTTAATTTGTTATTTGAAGGAAAAATGTGTACTCATATTCTATTCATTTATATGTAAATATACATACATGTGTTACAACTTATTTTAATTTTTGTCTTTGATTTACTTGAAAAGATAAAAATGAAAGATTGCTCTGTATTTGGATATATATTTGTTTTTTCATGAAAGATTGTTTTCTTGCTGGATATAATTGGTTGTAAATGAAAGATTTCTTTAATATTGTATTTTTATCATGAAAGAAATAGGAAGCTAGAATTAAAAAATGAAAGATTGTCTTCTATTTATTTATTCTATGTTTCATATGAAAATTAGAAAAGATAGATATGGTTGTGTTTGTGGGAAAGTTACCTTCTGAGACGAGTGCCGAATGTGGAATCATAGAGAGAATAGTTTATTTTTCCAGACTATATTTTATTGCTATGCATGGTATTATACTCGGTCGAGTAACCAATTGACCATTGAAATAGATGGATTTATTTATGTTCTCTACCATGTCCTTGATTGATCTTTCTTGTTTCTTAAAGGAATTAGAAAATAGAAAATGCATGTATCATTTGAGGCATACACCAGATTCCATCTTGTCTAGCGAATTCTTTTTGCTAAGCAATTCGTGCAGGGTTGGGTATTATTGATTGACAAAGAATTTTGGGGAAGTGTAAGCTTCAAGGTTGGGTGGAAAAAGCACTTGAATCTTGTTCTCATCTTCATTCTAAAGATTGCATTGAAGATAGTTTAGATTGCAGATCAAAGAATGCATCTCATTCTTTACTTTATATTTTGTTGTTATTGAACTTAAGGTATTAGAAAGGCCTAAGTATTGTATGTAGATATGATTGAAATACTGCTACATTTTCTTATTGAATGAAGAATCTATATCTCCTTATAGAAATCTTGTCTTTATAATGATATCATTGGAAATGATCATTTAGAACTAAGGATGAAATAGTGGAAGTAAATAGACTTATTTAAGGAATCATTAGTTTATTCAAAGAATAAAGAGTATTACATTTTATTATTGAAATTAGAATGTTTTATGTCTTTATATTTTGGTATCATAGTGCTAGGTTTGAAACACTAGGGCCTATGACCATTACACTAAAGAAACATTCCTTGACACAAGGATTGTTGAATTGTAATGGGTTCTAGAACTACTAGAGCTGGATAAAGAAACATGAATGAAAGACTTGACCAGATTCTTGATCTTTTGAATCAGCAAAATGCTAAGATGGATGCAATCGAGCAAGAAGTTTGAAGGGTTGGTGAGGTTCGAAATAAACAACCTCGACAAGAAGAGCAACCCAGAAATAAAATTCCTAGAGCTAAGGAACAACCTGGTTATCGAGATAGGATTGAAGTAGAGTTAGCCAAAGACTTGAAAAGGATAGCCCCACCTAAGTTCGATGGTAAGACCATTGGTGATGGTGCTTAATCTTGGGTAATTGTGATGGAGATGTATTTTGAGCTTCGTAACATATCCAATGAAACTAAAGCACATTGGGTTGCTTATTAGCTTACTAGAGAAGCTGCAACATGGTGGGACAATGAGAAATCTAAGAAGAAATTATAGCCTGGTGATATTACTTGGGAACTATTTCTACAATCATTCAAGATGAGGTCACTTCCTCAGTTATTCTTTGACAAGAAGATGACTGAATTCCAGAATCTGATGCAAGGTGGTTTGATAGTTACTCAATATTGGGAGAAGTTCACCAATCTCTTAAAGTATGTTTCATAGTACGAGATGGATGAACAATTTCATATTCAGAAGTTCATCTTGGTTTTGAGGATTCACATTGGAGTAGAAGTGGATATTCATAATCTATAGACTATGGATGAAGTCTTTGAGAAAGCAACTAAATAGGAACAAAAGTTGCACCAGTTGGCGAATTTATGAAAGAATGTGAATACCAATCCAACTTTTGGGAATAGGAATTTTTAAAATAATGATCATCAGAAGGGCAACCGATAGATAAGGAATCTGAAAAGAGGACCTAACACTTGAGAGAAAGGAAGGGTGAACTAGGATGAGGATATTCCTAAGATAAAATTTTGAACTCGCTATGGGTACTATGATTTCACGGTCGTACCTTTTGATTTAACCAATGCCCCAACAACATTCATGAACCTTATGAACAACATTTTTAGAGATTATCTGGATGATTTTGTGCTTATATTCATTGATGACACATTGATTTATTCCAAGAATGAAGAGGAACACAAGAAGCACTTAAGGATAGTTTTGCAATGACTAAGGGATTGAAATCTTTTTAGAAATTTTTTGAATTGTGCTTTCTTCAAGAAAAGCTGCACTATTTAGGTCATGTTATATCTACTAAAGGAATTTTAGTTAATCCTACTAAGATAGAGGCAATTATAGATTGGCCAACACCTTAGAGTGTTACACAAGTCAGAATTTTTATCGATCTTGCACGATACTACAAGAAGTATGTGGAAGGTTTTTGGTGCAATCATCGATGAGGAGGGACCTCGAGGAGATCATTCCAAACCGGACAGGAAGAGTAAACACACCGAAATCACACATGTATGATGGAGGAAATGCGTAACAGATAGTTTTATTGCATGAAAGTTAATTACACCCAAGCGGTAACAATCGGGTTACAATATATCAACACACAGGCCTTGTAAAATGGGTCACATCGGGACCTTGAATCCAAAGATCTATGTTCTAGGAATAGTATAACTATCTGATACTTCTTGATTCTCTGAGTTGATCAATTACATTATAAAGTTACAAATATATATATATCGATCCAAAGGATCCTGTCGGTCCAAAAAGGATCAAAACCTAAAGAACAAGACCTAACATGCAAAATGAATAAGGTCAGCCTCCACCAAGAGATTCCTCTAGAAAATTCAAAGGATGAAATATAGAAGGTCAGCCACATGCCAAGAAACATTAAGATAAATGTCCAAGGCTCTGCAAGCTTCATAATGGGTTCCAGTAGATCACTAGAATAGGTCTCAGGCAACCGATAACAAAGGAACAACTCGTAACAAGAAATTATCAAGGAAACCGGCAGCGATATCTTGCCAAAAAGTGATCCAAATGAGATGCGGTTAGAAAGAAAGTAGTGTGATCAAGTCTTCAAGTAGAATCCAACTTTACAGGAACCACTGAGCCAAAACTAGGACACACAGAAAGGAAAACTGAAACTGCAAATAGAAAAGAAAATGTTTTTGGTTGATGCGAGATTGATGTGAACCGGGGATGCTCCTGCATCAGACATCCGAGGTTAATAAAAAAGTAAGCCTCTCAGTTTTTTGGGGTTAGAAGAAAACAAAGGTGGTCTACCTCTTCCTGAGAAATCCAAGATGAATCTTCCACTAGTTCATTCTTCCACTGCACAAGATATTCTTTGTACTAACTACTTCGGGTACTATGCCCAATCATACAATCAAAAATCTCTTCAATCTAATATGGTTCCTTCTGGGGAAATTGTTTCTCCAAGTTTGCAATACTGTCCTCACTGAATTCTAGTTCATTGTACTCATGAAGATCTGTAATGTTGAATATAGGTGAAATACTTAGACTATTTGGTAGCTCCACTTCATATGCATTTCCAGAACTCAACTTTTTCAAGATCTCACAAGGTCCAAACTTCTTCATCTGCAACTTGTTATAAGTTCCAACTAGGAATCTCAGTTTCTCAAATAGACCATCACTTCATCGCCAACTTCAAATTCCTTATGTCTCCTCTTCTCATATTCCTTCTCCTTGTATTTTCTATTCATGTCTTCCAAATGTTGTTTAACTTGAATATGCAATGCTGCCATGTGATCTGCAAATTCTTCTCCTTATGAACTCTTTTGGTCTTCACTGCTAATGTCTCTCAATTCTTTTATTCCTTTAGGATGCACTCCGGTAACAATCTCAAAAGGTGTTTTTTTTATACTTCTATTCACTAAATTGTTATAGGAAAACTCTACTTGTGCAAGGATCAAATCCCAACTTCTCGTTTTATCTCCCACTAAACATCTCAACAAGTTTCCCAAACTCTAGTTAACTACTTTTGTTTGTCCATCAGTCTATGGATAAAAAGTAGAACTGAACTTCAAATCTATCTTCATCTTCTTCCAAAGTGTTCTCCAAAAATAGCTAACAAACTTAGTTTCTCTATCTGAAACTATACTCTTAGGTAATCCATGCAATCTTACCAGTTCCTTGAAAAATAGGTCTGCTACATGCAATGCATCTGATGTCTTCTTACAAGGTATGAAATGAGTCATCTTTAATAATCTACCCACTACCACAAATATAGAACCATTCCCTCTTGGTATCTTAGGTAAGCCAAGTACAAAATCTATACTTATATCTTCCCAAGGTCTTACCAATACTATCAAAGGTTTGTACAATCCCACATTCTGACTACTACCCTTTGCAACTTGACAAACTCTACAACTTTGCACATATCTCTTAAAATCCTTATGAATTTGGGTCCAAAAGTACTGCTCAAACACTAATGCAACGGTTTTATCAATGCTAAAGTGTCTAGCTAAACCTCCACTATGCTTCTCTTTTATCAAGTTCTCTCTCATGGAACTTCTAGGTATGCACAACTTAGCTCCCTTAAATATCATCTCATCCTGAATGAAGCAATCCAACCATTTTCTCCTATCAACCATAACTGGTTCTCTACATACTTTCTAAGGTTCTGCAAAATCTAGTTCTTTGTCATACAAGGTCATCAAATCTTCAAAACCTAATACTGTCACTCTCATATTTGTTAGCAAATTCCCTCTCCTACTTAATGCATTAACAACTTTGTTAGATTTCCCACTTCTATGTTTCAACACAAAGGTGTAACTCTGCAAGAACTCTACCCATCTCATATGTTTCTGATTCGACTTACTCCGACTGCTCAAATATTGCAAAGCTTGATGATCTATATACAACACAAACTCCTTAGTCAACAATTAATGTCTCCATTTCTTCAAGGCTTGAATTATGGCATAAAATTCCTGATCATATATTGATTGTATCTTTTGAGCATCATTTAATTTCTCATAGAAATATGCTATTGCTTTCCCTTCTTGACTCAAAACTGCTCCTACTACTATTCCGCTTGCATCACAATCCACTTGAAATACCTTATTGAAATCTGGTAAAGCCAACACAAGCTGCTCAGTCACTTTCTGTTTCAACAACTCAAAACTTTCATTTACTTTGGTGGTCCATTCCTTCCTATCTCCCCTCATGGTCTCAATCATATGATGAACTAAAATTTCTGATAAACATCTAGTAAAACCTAGCCAATCCATGAAATGATCTAACCTCTCTAATGTTTTTTGGTGTAGGCCACTCAACAATGGCTTTCACTTTCTTAGGGTCCATCTTCAAACCATCCTCAGATATCACAAATCCTAAATAGACTAGCTCATCCTTCATGAAAGTGCACTTCTTGATATTGATTAGTAACTTTTCTTCTCTCAACCTCTAAAAAAACTGTCTTAACTCCACCAAATGCTCCTGTTTTGTCTGACTAAAAATCAAAATATCATCCAAATACACAATAACAAACTTACCCAAGAATTTCATCAAAACCTCATTCATTGGCCTCATGAAAGTACTCAGTGCATTAGTCAATCCAAAAGGCATCACCATCCATTCATATAATCCTTTATTTGTCTTAAATGTTGTCTTCCATTCATCACCTTCTCCGATTCTGATCTAATGATATCCACTCTTCATATCTATCTTTGTAAAGTAATTTTCTCTAATCAAATAGTCCATGATGTCATCCATTTTAGGCAAGGGAAACTGGTATTTTACAATGATCTTGTTTATTGCTCTTCAATTGGTACACATCCTCCATTCTCCATTCTTCTTAGGTGCTAATACTACTGGTACTGCACAAGGGATGAGACTTTCCTTGATCGACCCTTTCCCCAATAGCTCCTGCACTTGTCTATTCAGTTCTTTATTCTCTATCGGTCTTAATCGGTGTGCAGCTTTGTTAGGCAAGCTAGCTTTGGGAACTAAGTCCATCAAATGACTCATACTTCTAATAGGTGGCAATCCATCAGGTACATTATCTGAAATGATGTCCTCATATTCTACTAGCAAATCTCTTATCTTTGTCAAGTGTTCTCCTCCCAATTATGGTCTCTCAGTCTTTTTAGGAATTAAGGAAAAACACACATTATGATGTCTCAGTCCATCCACGAACTTCCTTCCATCTACTAGACAGATTCTAGTATTTGTACAGACTTCATTCTTCAAAGGTTCCTCTAAAGGCAACAAGGTTTGCTTCATCCCATTGGCCACAGTAGTGTACGTATTATTTCTCCCATCATGTATTTCCTCTCTACCAAATTGCCAAGGTCTTCCCACAAAAGATGACAAATGTCCATAGGCATAATATCACACAAGATTTCATCATGATAATTCCCAATTTTTAATTCTACTAACACTATTCACTTACTAACAACTTATGTTCATCCTAAATCCATGCTATCTAGTAAGGCTTAGGGTGTTTCAATCTCTCCAATTTCAACTTATTCACTATCTCTTCTGAAACAAGATTATTTGAATTACCACTATCAATAACAACTTTACAACACTTACCGGATACCTTACATCTAGTCTGAAACAGGTTCTTCCTCTGCAAGGGTTCTTTATCTCCTCTGGTATGACACAAAGCTCTTGTCATCATCAATAGTTCTCCATCTTTTGGTTTATTGGCTGATCCAGTGGGGTTCTCCCCCACCACTATCACTCTTTTGCTAGCCTTTGACTTCTTACATTGAAATGCACGGTGTCCTTCTCCTCCACATTTAAAATAGGTTCCTTTGAATGTCCTTTTGTCTTTTCTTCCAAAGTTCTCATTCTGATAAGCATCTAATTCTCTCCTCTGGTAGAAATTTATATCATCCTTCCCATATGAATTACCTTCCTTTCTCACTTCCTTGTCCTTATCCTAATCTTCACTGGTTCCTCTTCCTCCGGTGTATCCTCTTCCTCCTTGAAATATTCCTCCAGTAAACCTTCCACCTCTACCTCTTTGTCTCTGCTTGTGCCCTTTATTCAACTTTTCTTCAGCCTTTATTGCATACTAGTAAGCCTCTTCAACACTCTCTAATTTGATCATACTGAGTTCATCTTGTATACACATCTGCAATCTATTCAAATATCTTGCAATTTGTTCAATTTCATCATCAACATGTCCAAATCTGATGTTCAACTTGTAAAATGCTTCGGTGTACTCCTTCACACTAGATTCCTTTTGTCTCAAATTCTGCAACTTTCAGAACAAATCTACTTGATAATTTGTCAGGACAAACTTTGATTTTAACTTAGCAATCATCCTATCCCACATCTTAATATTTTCTTTACCTCTTCTTTCCCTATCAACTTGCAAGTGCCCCCACCAAAGATATGGATGACCCTTCAACTAGGTACAGGCATAATTCACCTTCCTCTCTTCTCCAGTGTTTTCAAAATCAAAATAATTCTCCACCTTTGAGATCCAATCCATCAATTCATCTGAATCTAACTTCCCATCATATTTCGGTGGGGTAAAGTGAGGTTTAGTGTTTTCCCTACTCAAAACCCTTAAAAACCTTTCCTCCTCTGGATCAACTGCTGGTAGGTTCACTTGTTCTGTCCAGGCTTCTTCTCCTTCATCTTCATTCACATTCTCAACATGTCTGCCTCTTCACTGGGTTGTTTCCATGGCTTCTAACTAGGCTACTATTCCTTGCAACATCTCCATTACAGTAGGGTATGTATTCCCATGCGCTCCACCATTCCTAGTTCCTCTTTGTGCCATTGATCCACGCTAGTCCTCTACAATTAAAGGTCGGATCCACAATCTGCCACCCTACAATAAGATTCAGAATACGCAACCTCCAAAATGAACTGTGCTCTGATACCACTTGGTGCAGTCATTAGTGAGGAGAGACCTTGGGGAGATCAATCCAAACCGGTCAACAAGAGTAAACACAATGGAATCACACAGGTATGATGGAGGAAATGCATAACAAATAGTTTAATTGCATGATTAATTACATCCAACTGGTAACAACCGGGTTATAACATACGAGCACAGAGCCCTGATAGAATAGGTCACACTGGGACCTTGAATTGAAAGATCTATCTTCTAGGCATAGTCTAACTATCTGATACTTCTTGATTCTCTAAGTTGATCAATTACATTCTAAAGCATGATTACAAATATATATATATATATATATATATATATATATATATATATTGATCCAAAAGATCATGTCGGCCCAAAAAGGATCAAAACCTGAAGAACAAGACCTAACATGAAAAATGAATAAGGTCGGCCTCTGCCAAGAGATTCCTCTAGAAAATCCAAAGGATGAAACGGAGAAGGTCGGCCACATGCCAAGAAACATCAAGATCAATGCCCAAGGCTCCACAAGCTTCGGAATGGATTCTAGTAGATCACTACAATAGGTTTAAGGCAACTGGTAACAAAGGAACAACCGATAACAAGAAACTATCAAAGAAACTGGTAGTGATATCTTGTCGTAAAGTGATCCAAATCAGATGTTGTTAGAAAGGAAGTAGGGTGATCAAGTCTTCAAGTAGAATCCAACTTCACAAGAACCGGTGAGCCAAAATTGGGACACATGGAAAGGAAAACTAAAACTGCAAATAGAAAACAAAATAAAAAAGAAAAGGTTTTTGGTTGATGCAAGATTGCTGTGAACCGGGGATGCTCCTACATCAGTTTTTCTAGAATAGCAGCACCTATTACTTCTCTTTAGAAGAAGGAAATAAAATTTGAGTGGACTGAGAAGTGTGAAGATTCATTTAAGCTCTTGAAGTAGAAATTGACAACAACACCAATCTTGATTATACCAGACCCTAATGGACACTTCATAGTGATTACAGATGCCCCAGGTGAAGGTGTATGAGCAGTGTTAATGCAAGAAGGAAAAGTGATTGCTTTCGAGTCTAGAAAACTGAAGCAATATGAATTGAACTATGCACCACATGACTTAGAGCTCTTAGCTATTGTTCATGCATTACAAATGTGGGGGAATTACCTTTTAGGGAAGCCATTTAAGCTGAAGACATACCACTTAAGACTGAAATATATCTTTACACAACCTAACCTTAATGCAAGACAAAGAAGGAGGCTTGAATTCCTAAGTGAGTATGATTTTGCTATTGAATATATCAAAGGAAAGGAAAATAGGGTAGCAGATGCTCTCAACAAAAGAAGACATCTATCTTCTATGGTTACTACAAGGTCAAACTTGAAGCAGCAAGTGTTGCAAAATCTTTCTAAAGATGAGCATTACATAAGGTTTGAGAAAGAATTGGGAGTAGATCCTTAAGATCACTGATTTGAGGGATATGAGTTGGAACTTGAAGGTATTTTGAGATGCCAAGGAAGGATGTATATTCTTGAAGGTGGAGACTTAAGGAAATTAATATTGCATCAGGTGCACAATACACCTTATTCAGGACATCCTAGAGCGACAAAGATGGTATTTGAATTGAGATCTTTGTATTTTTTGCCTAAACTCAAGAAAGAGGTGATTGAGTATGTGGGACATTATTTGGAATTTTAGCGATTGAAAGCTAAGCATGTTCATTCGACAGGACTTTTGTTTCAACATGCCATGAGTATAAGTGGAAAGTAATCAGTATGGATTTTATCCAAGGATTACTTATGAGAAAAAACAAGTCTGATACCATCTTAGTAGTTGTGGATAAATTGACAAAAGTTGCACATTTCATACCTAGAAATCTCAATGATGGATCATTTATTCTTGCAAAGAAATTTGTGCAAGAAATATTTTGATTGCATGGTGTCCCAAAAACCATTATTTCAGATACGGATACTCGGATGACATCTAGGTTTTGGACAACATTGAATGCAGTTTTGGGAACTAGATTGAACTTTAGTTCAACATATCATCCTTAGACTAATGACCAAACAGAAAGGGTTAATCAGGTTGTGGAAGATCTTCTATGGATGTACTGTATGGATAAGCAGTACAAGTGGGAGGAGTATTTGCCTTTGGTTGAGTTTGCATATAACAACTCTTTTCATGCACCCTTAGGGATGGCACCTTTTGAGGCACTCTGTGGATGAAAGTATTGTACACCCATTCATTGGGATAGAATGGAAGATAGGATCATTATTGGTCCTAATTTTCTCAAGGAAATGGATGAGAAGATGAAGTTGATCAAGAGAAGATTGAAAGACACAACCGATAGACAGAAAAGATATACTGATAGAATCAGGAGTTTCAGATATTTTGTTGCAGTAGATAAAATCTTTTTGAGGGTCAAGCCTCATAAGAGCTCTATCTAATTTCAAAAATCATCAAAGTTGGCACCAAGATATGTGGGACCCTTTGATGTGCTGGAAGTTATTAATCCAGTCACATATAGATTAGCTTTACCACTTTCTCTAGCTAGAATCCATAATGTTTTTCACATTTATTTATTGAAACCTTATCATCTTGATACATCTCATATTCTTGATTGGAAATCTTTACAGGTATAAGATCTGGGGGTGGAGCCCATCTGAATCCTAGATCAACATAGTGTAAATCTATGTAGTAGAGATTTCATTCAGTATAAGGTCCAGTGGGACCAATATTCTGAGGATAGTGCTACATGGGAGGATGCTGAGACGACTGACCGTCATTTTCCTCATTTTCTTTTTAGAGTATTATTTTCTTAGTGCATGAGATACCTTGGTACTCTGATTTCATTTACATGTTATGAACCTGGATAGCATGGATGCTATTGTTAGTGTTTATGTTTTGATTTGAGACTATGATATATGGTTAATATTATATGATGTTGAAATACTATGTGTTTATTGATAGCTAATAAGACATCGGGATGATGTCTCTTTCAAGTGGGGAAGGATGTCATGAACCATATTTATCTATATTTACTTATTTTGGAAATGATGCTTATTTTATTTATTTATGAAATCGAAATGAAATAAAAATGGATTTTTTTAGTGAAATAGATGATAATGAAATAGGAATTTAAATGCAATGAAAAGATTTACATTACGTTATTTATGTAAATGCAATTGAATGATCAATATTATTTTTGTAAAACTGGGGATCATCATTGCTAATGAGAAATTGAGTTCAAGTGAATGTAGGAATAGGTGAACGCAGATGAAGGCGAGAATAGGGTTCAGGTAGAGTTATTTTAGCTCTTGGACTTTGCTAGAATACATGGGAATCTCACACATCACATTAGAATTTATAACCTACATCTTGCAATGATAGATTATTTAAATAACTTTGTTTGAGTGTTTATTTAAATTGGAATGATGAATTTGGAATGAGTAGTTTTAATTGACATTACTTTAATTCGAAGAAAGATTTATTTAAATGTTTTAAAATGATTGTACATTAATTTTTATGTTTCTATGTGCATCTTGTGAAATGGATTAAATATCATGCTTATATTTCCACTTCTTGATTTTTAGATAATGATATATAAACATATATATGTATATGTGTATATAAGGATATACATATACAAGTATATAGACATATATATAAGCATATGAATTATATGATGTCTTGAAAAAGAAAAGATAATTAAATTTGGATTTATTTATTACTATAGTTATATTTTTATATATATAATAATACATAATATATATGAGTTCGAATAATAATTCGATCATATATATATGTATGTAATTATTATATATGTAAATATATTTTTGAAATTAAATTATTGTGTTTTATGAAAAGCCATTATATATATATATATAAACATGAAAAGAGACTTATTTAAAAGCATAATAACCGATATGATATTGGTGGAATTGTGTCATATTTAACAAGCATATTGCATGTTTATAGGGAGAAGTCAAAATTAGTGAAGTCGACTTGGCATGGACTTAAATGCCACTAAGTCTAAGAAATGATTTTCAAGGGGGAGTTGATAAGAATATCAACCATGCAACATATATATTAGGGTGGTAGACTTATTTTATAGCAAAGCACATCACATAGTGGGAGTTGATGATATAACCGACTGACCCACATAGCATTCTAATTGGCAGAGGAGTGAGGGTCGATTACAAACACCAACTACCCCACGTAACCTTATTTGTAGAAGAAGTAAGTCGACAAGTGTATCGACTCTGCAACAATACTAGCATTGTTTGTAATTGCAGCAAACAAATTGAGTTCAAAAGGGAGACAAATTTGGTGTTCATAGTGTTTGAATATATCATGACTCTGTCCTATAAATAACAACACCTACGTAGTACTTTCACATTTACCATATAATGTGGCATGGTCAAAAAGTAAAATGGGTAACTGACCCACATGAAATCACCAATAATTATGAACTTAACAGCTTGAGCAGTTTGGTGTCACATAGTAGATAATGAATATCATTGCATGGAGAACACATAAGTATTTGAAACCATTTAGGACTATGATGTTGTAGTTAAACAATATGTGGTGTCACTTAGATACCAATAAATCTGTCCACCACTATGAGAGATTGACTTGAGAATAGGAATTAGTGATCACTATATATAGACTGTTGGTTTTGAAGGAAAACACGAGGGAGAAATATGCTAAAAGTATAGATAAAAAATAGACTATAGAGATGATAGAATAAAGATTATAGATGATAGAACAAAGAATGGAGATGAAAAGAACACAACAAAATGAATTGTAAAATATAGAGTAAGAAAAGCATTGGAAATCTAGAAGTGTTGCAGTCAAATTGAAAAAAAGAATTAGTGTTGAACATCACAGTTTTGGCATCGAATTTCAGAGGTAGGCTCTTAATCGAGCAATAGTTTATTATATATTAAGAATAGAATTATCTTGAGAATTGTTTATTTTAGATCACTAATGAAGAAAGAGATAAACTTTGAACTATTTTATGCATTAGAAGACATGATAATTTATTTTGAAATTTTGTTTGAAGAAGCCATATAGGTATGTGTATTTTGAAATGTCGTCTTACTTAATGCTCATTGTAGAAAAAATATTGAATCTAGATAGTTTAATTCGTAAATCATAGAAAACAAATGTTAGTGTCAAATTTAATATGTTATTTGAAGGAAGAATGTGTATTCATATTCTATTTATTTATATGTAAATATACATACATGTGTTACACCTTCTTATTTTAATTCTTGTCTTTGATTTACTTGAAAAGATAAAAATAAAGGATTGCTCTCTTTTCAAATATACATTTGTTTGTCCATGAAAGATTTTTTTCTTGCCAGATATAATTGGTTGTAAATGAAAGATTGTTTCCTTCTATTTATATTTAATGAAAGATTGTCTTCTTTAATATTGTATTTTTATCATGTGAGAAATAGGAAGCTAGAATTGAAAAATGAAATATGGTCTTCTATTTATTTATTCTAAGTTTCATATGAACATTAAAAAAGCTAGATATTCTCGTGTTTGTGGGACAGTTACCTTCCGAGACGGGTGCCGAATGTGGAATCATAGAGAGAATAGTTTTCTTTTTCAAACTATATTTTATTGCTATGCATGGCATTATACTCGACCAAGTAACTAATTGACCATTGAAATAGATGGATTTATTTATTCTTTCTACCATATCCTTGATTGATCTTGCTTGTTTCTTAAAGGAAATAGAAAATAAAAAATGTATGTATCATTCCAAGCATGCACCAAATTCCATCTTGTCTATCAAAATATTTTTGCTAAGCAATTCATGTAGAGTCGGGTATTCCTGATTGACCAAGAATTCTGGGGAAGTGTAAGCTTTAAGGTTGGGTGGAATAAACACCTGAATCTTATTCTCATCTTCATTTTAAAGATTGCATTGAAGATAGTTTGGATTGCAGATCAAAGGATGCATCTCATTCTTTACTTTATATTTTCTTATTATTGAACTTAAGGCAATAGAAAAACCTAAGTATTGTATGTTGATATGATTGAAATAGTACTACATTTTCTTAATTAATATAAAGAATCTATATATTCTTATAGAAATCTCGTGTTGATAATGATATCATTGGAAATGATCATTTAGAACTAAGGATGAAATACTAGAAGTAAATAGACTTATTTAAGGAATTATGAGTTTATCTAAAGAATAAAGAGTATTACATTTTATTATTGAAATTGGAATATTTTATGTCTTTACAACACCCTTGGTCTCCTTGTGTTATGCAGTGACAAACTTAAGTTTGTGACATTTCTTAACTGCCTCCTGTGGATTCTATAAGTCTAGTGGGTGTGTCAGGCATTAACAGGTCGATCTTTTGGTGCAACAACAACCGCACTTGTAACCAGTGGTATTAGATCTTTGTCAAAGATTCAAACCCCTCACTTGCACTAGGGGGGATTGTTTCAAGGTGTGCATCCTTGATCTCCTTGCATTGGACAATGCAACACTCGGGTTTGTGACATGGCTTAACCGCTTCCTCTAGATTCTATAAGTCTAGTGGTTGTATTAGGCGTTAACAAGTAGATCTTTTGGTGCAATGACAATCACACTTGTAGCAAGATGAATTCCTCAAATCCACTACTAAAAAGAATAAGTCATCTAGTTCAAAAATTAGGGCATTCAAAAGATAGGAGGCCGGATTCTATGTATACCAAAATAAAAAAAATATGACCTTGATGACTATTCGTTGGATAGTAAAGACTAGGAGACTTCGAACAAGGGCTGACAAAAAAACATACAAGCCCTATTATTTATTGGTCTTCAAGACCCCTTTAGAAGAATTCCAAATCCAAAGAGTCGTCCTAAAAAGAAAAAGAAATTGAAATCCCTTCTAAGGAGGAATTCATTTTTGGAACGAATATCAATTGTGATGAGTCTAAATTTGTAGAAGACAGTGAACAAGAAGATGATTTGGAGAATTTTAGTGAGGACATTGTTGTGCTTGAAGATGAGGAATAAGCAAAGGAAGACTGAGAGTTGCAAGACATTGATACTTTAGGTGTTTAGGAGGAGCCAATCCCTTGCAAAAACTTACAGGACTTTACTAATTATTTAATGAAAGATAAAAGAATGATAACTAGCCTTAAAACTCAAGGAGCTGATATATAGGTGAGAATAAAAGAATTGGAAACAAGAAATATGGAGCTCAAATTGGGTAACAAGAAGTTGAGACCCTCACTATATTTATTGATGGCATAATGCATTAGGCTATGATGGGAATGGTGTTGAGACAAAGTAAAATTAAGAAGAAACGAAAGAATATTATAGGGAAGACTAAGAAGAATCAAGTAGACACTCAAGGCTACAATCCTAAACAAGGAGAATGGAAGAAGAACCTATAGGTGCTAAAAAAACTAGGGTCTTATCAAACATCCAAACATTTAAGTTTCAAGGTTCAATTTCCTTTTTTCTTCTTATATTTTCTAAGGCAATGGTGCCTTAGTTTTTATTTTGTTAATGTTTTATAACTTGGATAAGATATATTGCACAGTTCTTAAGACCTTCTTGCATGCCAGAATATTATTATGGATAGTAGGTTTATTGCTATTCATAGTTTTAGTTATATTTTGAGTAGCTTAAGTTGGACTGTTTTGGGCATACCAATAAATTGTGATGATTTATTAAAACCTAAATTTTGAATGAATTGTGAGATGGGTCCAATTGACTAAACATACAATTTAAATATTACAGCGTATTATGATCAAGGTCATGGTTGTAATGATGAGTCACAACTACAAATATTACCTGGGTCAAAGATCCAAGTTGGATGCACATTTGATATGGAGTAGATTAGATAGGGATTAAATATATGATCAAAGATCAAGCAAATAAACCAATTGAATTGGTATTACATATACACAAACACAAGGATAAACAATTAGTATAAGATCACATGCAAATAAGACTAAATATGCAAACTCAAATATACATAAAAATACATTATTTATAATTACATAAACACATCAAAACATTATCCTAAATTATTTTCTTTAATTTAATTTCACACACATGGGGTAAAAGGCAGCAAGCCTGAAATATATTAATATATAAGCTAGTATCCATATTGAAGTATGAGCAAAACAGATTACAAAAAATAGGGCACATTTCCACCACTTTCCCTTAAAAAACTATAAACATAAACGGAAAATAGCTAATCACTGAAAAACTACAACTGAAATAGAAAGCTAACGATTTCACAAAATGAGATAACAAAAATCCAGAAATCATTTGGGTGAATTTCCACCCATTTCCTCCTTCTCCAAGCCCTGCACCGACGAAACATTCTCCATGAACTGAAAACCAACAAACACATTCTTCTTCTCAGAACGAGTCACTCCCTTAGAATGCTTATGACCAGGCATACCTGATTCAACCAGACGAAGCGATTCATCTCCAAGAGAATGATGAAGAAGGGTATACCCCCTAGCAAGATTTAACTTCAACCCATCTTGAAGAAATTTGGATTCATCCTCCCTAGAAGTGCATAGAGAAAAAATTGCCTTGAATCTCTTCATGGAAGGCCTCCCAACACTCTTAACAGGAAGTCTATCAAATTTATGCACATAAACTTTGTAATTTACAAGTCTGAGAGCATGAAGTAGGTTTGAGAACCGAGAGGCTTCAGAAGAAGAAACATAGTCCATGAAAGCGATGAGCTCTTTATCAAAGATTTTGCAATTATTTTCCTCCAAACCCAATTTAATGGACGCAGCTTGAGATATTTTCTGGGAAAAAATCCCCCAACCCAACCCTTTCTCGGAAAAAGGTCATAATTTCTAATTGCTCTCTCTGATTCCCCTGAAGGAATTAAATCCGCCCTCACAAAATGCAGGACAAATTGTAAAAGGATCCCATAATTTTGAAGCATATCGAAACTATTAGAGAGAAAAGAAGACAAAACTTGAGAAGGATAGAGAATACGCGGCGCCCGTGGATAAAGCAGGTCCTCCCCAACAATGGTGACGATTGCACTGAGCACCCGCAGACACTCCCAATGAAAAACTGACTTCAAATTGTCTGCCTCAAAAGAGCCAGAAATGGGAAACTTCCTATCCCTGAATAGATACTAAAATGCGATTATTGTGAGGCTTGTAACCCATCTCAGACTACTGACGCAGAGCAGATAACAACAGAAAGATAAAGCCTGGATAACGAATGGAAGCGCTATGAATCATTCACACAAAACTTGAACAAAGTGGCGTAGAGAGAATAAAGGATACTGCATGTCTCCGTAATTAGCAATAAATTTGAATTCGTGTCAAAAATCTGGAGGATCCACCAACTCACAATCATGACGTGCAATAATGAAGTCAGGCGATTGATGAACGTGAGAACTAACAATCAAGAACAGAAATAGCACACTTTGACAACTTATTATATTAAAACATAAAACATGTCATAATTTTTCTTTTAAAATTTACTTTTGTTTAAGTTTAATATCATATTTTTCATGAGTAGATTCTATTTAACTTTACAAAAACAAGGTAATAAAAAGGCACCGACAAATTCAACATAAAGTTCTAGACTTAAAAGAAAATTCAAAAACCAACAAAACTGAACCTAGAAACAAAACAAAAAAATTCAGTGACCATATTAAATAAAAAGAATCTTGATCATAAGATTTCTCCCAAACATCACTCAAAATAATTTAATTATAAATTAGAAATAATTTATATTATCTAAGAATTGATTTTTCCTTCAACAAGTCCAGCTCTGGTCTTGAATTTAGTCATCCTCAGTTGCTATCATCTTCACGGGCAATTTATGATTGAAGTTAAAAATATCTTATCTATTTTTCGAGTGGCGCATTTTTTATCTTGCTGGTGCGTTGCTATAGGCATGTCAAGAGTCTCATTAATGAGTGAAGAAAAAGTGGCCAGTGGCTGAGAAAATTGCGTCCACACATTTTTACTTGTGATGGCGAATACAACGTATTCATCACTACTGACGTACTCGTAGTGATGAATACAGCTATTGAATGTCTTGGTTATTCCTTTAGGTTTAGGTCTGATTATTAATTGAGGATTTAACAGTGTATTGATCACATATCACTATTGCTATGCTCCATACATCTTTTGGTTTCGATTACGTCAGTAGTGATCAATATATCTTTTGAGTGGTTGGTTTTTTTAAAAAATTATGTCTAATATAATATCTTGATTAATATTAAAAGATTTAAGAAACTGTATAGTTAATAATATATATCATAAATTGTAAAAAGTTATTAGGAATTAGGAGTAATGGAATCTATAATTTCTTTTTTCGTTGATATTGATAAAAAATTTAATGAAAGATATGGTATGACACGTTTTATAGTTGTTTATTTTTATGATTTTGATTTTAAATTCATTTTTGACATTTATTTTGATTTTAAATTATTTTAGAAACGTATCTAAAATTTAATAATTTCTTAAAGAAAATAAGTGGTTCTATTGTTTACTCACAGTTTAGATAAACATCATCGGTTCTAATAGTCAAAGAATTGATTAACAGTTTTACCTCTTGTGCTGCACTTAAAAATATTAAATATTTATCTTATTTTTATCAAATTAATATTCATTTTTAACATCTATTTTGATGTATAATTATTCTAGAAACTTGTCTAGAAATTATTTATCCTACTTTTATTGATCAAAACTGTTTAAAAATTACATGAATCCATTGAGAGCTTGGCTAAGACCCAAACTAAAGACTGAAAAAAAATATAAAAAAATAACAAGAAGATGAAGTACAACTCTTTGGCTTCTCTTTCTTACAGAGGAACAACTTTTCTTCCAACCCTCGTCCTCTTACTGTTTGTAATCAATTTCCCTTCAGTCATATGCACCTACGTATGGCACACATGCGATAATTCCTCAACTTTCACCAATGGCAGCACCTATTCCACAAACTTAAACCTAGTTATCAACGATCTGTATCTTAATGCACCTAAAAGTTCAGGGTTTAACACTTCTTCCCATGGCCAATCTCCCAGTAAGGTATACGGTCTGCTCCAGTGCACTGGAAATATATCAGTAGAGAGATGCTCAAAATGTGCAGTGGAAGCAAATAACACCATTCACGACCTTTGCCCCAACGACATAGGTGGGAAAATATGGTTGGATGACTGCTTCATGCGCTATTGGAACTCTAATTTCATTTCAACACTAGACACTACAGGAATTTCCTTGTTGAACACGGTGGATATTAGTAAAAGTAGAGATGCTTTTGAGAACACAACGAGCAGCCTTCTGTCGAATCTGTCAGACAAAGCTTACATCCCTGCAAATAAGGGTTTCGCTGCTGGAACAGCCAAATATAATGCTACTGGTATATTGTATGGTTTAGTTCAGTGTTGGAGAGATATATCAATACAAGATTGCAGAATATGCCTGGCTAAAGCAAGAGCAAATCTGAGCGATTGCTGTTCCACAAAAGGAGGAGCCCAGTTTCAGAGCGGAAGCTGCAAGGCAAGGTTTGAGATATACTACTTTTTCCGCTCTGCAGATTCGCCCACGCCCTCGCCCTCGCCCTCTCCCTCTCCGTCCCCTGAGGAGTCTATACATCCACCTACTTCCACACCAGAAAGTAAGTCTCTTCAGCTTATTTTGTTCTTAATATTATTTAATTGATCCATCTTTTGAATGTTAATTCTAATCGAGTGACCTGTTTTACCTGAAGCTATAACCCAATATCAGCATATACGTATTGATTTGTTAGTTTGTTTTTTGATATATGCAAACGTGTGACCTTCTAGATTTATTTATTTTAATTGCTAACAGCCATCTCCTAGATGTGTAACCCAGTTTTCTTCTTTTCATTTTAATGTCATAGTTTTAGAATTGTAGTAAACAACTATTAAACTGTACTTTGCAGAAACAGCGTCAAAAACAATACCTATCACTTTGGGGCTTGTGGGAGGCATCATCCTGGCTTTATTTATTTCTCTGATCATATTCAGAAAAAGGATTAAATCTCTTTTCTTTAAGGAACCAGTAACTGTTGGTACTCCTAACGAAGGTGCTCCTTCAAAAATGTGTTTCTGATTTTCAGTTTTTCTGGTTGTGGTTTTAGTGTAACGAATTCTGTAGGCTTACCCACTTTTCTCTCATTATTTTCTATAGCTACAGAGATACATGGATTTTTCCCTGAAACTGGGTTAATGCAAGACCAAAATTTGATCTATAGCTTAGAAGCTCTAGTAGAAGCAACAGAAAATTTCCATGACAACAATAAACTTGGAGAGGGAGGCTTTGGTGCAGTATACAAGGTGGGTCGACACATTTTTTATGGTGTAAAGTTTTATTAATTTAACAACATATATAGAGTTCTAAATCTACTTTTAATGTTTCAGGGGAGAACTAGAGATGGAAATGAGATAGCCGTGAAAAAACTTTCTGCCAGATCTAAACAAGGCAAGAAAGAATTTATGAATGAAGTAAAACTGGTGGCCAATGTTCAGCACCGGAACCTTGCGAGGTTGCTAGGCTGTTGTGTAGAGGGAAATGAAAGGTTGCTTGTTTATGACTATTTTCCCAACAAGAGCTTAGACACGTTTCTTTTTGGTAAGTGACTATTGAACCTTAATTTTCTTTAGAAAAGATGAAAGGGTGACTTAACGTTTTCAAAATTGGGATTACAGATCCAGAGAAGCGTAAAGAGTTAGACTGGCAAAAGCGTTATAATATCATCATTGGAATTTCTCGTGGGCTTCTCTACCTTCACCAAGAATCACAATTGAGAATCATTCATAGAGATATTAAAGCAAACAATATCTTGCTTGACCACAAACTCAATCCGAAGATAGCTGATTTTGGTCTAGCTAAACTTTTTCCTGAAGACAAGACACATATCCATACAAGAGTTGCAGGCACATAGTAAGCATCGTGATGATAATCCAATTTGTGTGCTTTAACATTTAAATTGGTCTTGGTTAAGAATTTGAATTTGAATTTTAAATTAATTTTCAATAGTCTTATTATAGATCCATTATTTTCCATCTGTGAGTAATTTTTAAAACTTTTTTATATATATAAATATAGCTAAGGGCATAGGGTATCTAGTCACTTTGTCCTCTTCTTTAATGTTAATGTAATTTTTATTATTCATGTGACTCCATGTCAGTTTGGAGAACCTACAATATAAGATGTAAACTATTGGTCCTCTTCTTTAATATTATGTTGAGTTTGTATAATAATATTCATTGTTTAAATTTTGAGAAAAATCCATAAAAATTGAAACATTACACAAAATAATATTCTACCATAAAAATGATCAAGAGTTAACTAAATAACTTATTTGATATTTTACCTTTTAAGAACTATGCATAACCCTCCTGCTATATGTATTCTCTTAATTCAATACATTAAGCTTAATTTTCATTGCGCTATTGTTTTTAATTATTTGAAAACAATCTTCACAATTTGAATTCAAATGCAGTGGTTACATGCCTCCAGAGTATGCAATGCGAGGGCAACTGTCAGTTAAAGTAGACGTTTACAGTTTTGGAGTAGTGCTGCTCGAGATAGTTAGTGGAAGGAAAAACAATGATAATCATCTTCCCAATGATATGCAACACCTTGTAGAATGGGTAAGAAAATGGATTTCCTATTACCCATTTGTCTCAACTGCTACATTTCAATGTTAGGCAACCATATTGTAGTGATTTAATGGCATGTAATGCAGGCATGGACACTATTCCACGGAGGAAATGCGCTGAATATGGTAGATTCGGAGGCATCGGGAGTCAGTCAAGAGCAAGTCTTAAGATGCATTCATGTTGGGCTTCTGTGTGTACAAGCAAATGCAGCACTTCGTCCAGTTATGTCTGATGTTATTACGATGATCTCTAGCAGTTCAGTGACATTGCCAAATCCTTCAAAGCCTGTTTTTGTAAGTACAGGTGAGAGCCATTCTCCAAAACCAGAGGCAAAGTCAATGTCAAGTTGGGGAATTCACGAGCATAAAATCATAACAACATCACAGATTTATGGGGCAACTACGTCATCTTCATCAGGGATTCCTTCAGTAAACGATGCTTCAATTACAGAATTAGAAACTAGGTGATTTCACATACCATGAATTATCAAGTTTCAACATAAACAACAACTATGAATTCCATACGAGTGTTGGTATATATGCACTTTATGTAAATGCTTAATCAGAGTTCATTGAGGGCCAGCTGTCAGTTAAAATTTAGTAGGGCTTACCTTATTTCATGTAAAGCTGAATTTGACGGCATATGGACAGTTTCTGTAACTTTAAGTGCTATTTTATAATTTGAAACTTTGTAAAGTCATATAAGATATTTATAAATAGCCAAGAAACATTCAACCCAAAGAAGCACGTAGTTGTGATTATCTCACAAGACAGTAATATAGGACACTATCAATCTCTACACGTTTATGATTATATGAAAAGATTAGAGGGTATTGATGAAGGAAAAGGGGATTTATTTTAATCAAAATTAAAGAATTGTTTTTTCAAAATCAATTTGTTACATGATAGGGGTTATGAGTGAAAGAAATATAAAATTGGAACACAAATAAACTATTCTATTGATTCAAGAGATTACATGAACTTCTTGATCAACAAATCAAAGATCAGACTAATTGATAGATAATGAATTATGACTGTCTCATTATATATAGGTTTTAGATACATCTAGATTTTGGAAAACTTGTATTATTAGAAATAAAACAAAAAATTCAAACAGTTTTTGTGCATAATCATTCCAAATAAAACTGAAAAACTAAAAGCATAAAACTATGCAAGTGGGAGGAATTACTAAACAATATTCCAACAATTATCTCTCCCTTAATTTCAACCACTGATGGATTTAACAAAAAGAACAATTGTATCTTCATTCGGCTTCAACGGGCTTAACTCCTACCACGATCCATAATGCGGCGATCTTTGTTTAGACTGCAAATTCTTGACTTTTAACTCCTTGAAGCCTTTTCTAAGACTTGGATTTGACTTTCTCACACATGGTTGCTTATTAGTGGCTGAAAAATAATTTCTCTAGTTTTCACAAAACTTGTGATCTTCTCTCCTCTCGTAGAAGGATTGTCTCCTTTTTTTGACAAATAACACTATGGCCTCTTCAAAGACCATGATTGGGCTTCCTCACACAACTTTATGTTGGTGGCTTTGACTAATTCTTCGACAATTACAAGATCCACGATCTTCTTCATACAAATCAATATTTTTAATGATTTGTGATTGTTGTCTTTTTCTCCTTCAACAATATTATAAACGAAGGGCTTCACCTTTTTGGAGGTGGTTTTAAACTTATAGTTTATGACAGATTGCAATCTCCTCTTTAGAGGGTTGACTTCACCTTATTGAGGAGGTGGCTTCTACGTTGAAAGTTGTTGACTTCAATAAAACTTCACACTTTGAACATGGGTGGCTTTGTAATGGAAAAATATTATGAAACTGGTTTGTGATCTTCACTGATCTCCTCTGGCGACTTCCTCAGTTATGACTGGATTTACTAATTTCTTCAATGCTCGAATTGGTTCTTCAGAATCTTCAACCTCCCATGATCTTTCTTGAATCAGAATACATTCTCAAACCTGGTCTGATACCAAATGAAAGAAATATAAAATTGGAACACAAATAAACTATTCTATTGATTCAAGAGATTACATGAGCTTCTTGATCAACAAATCAAGGATAAGACTAACTGATAGATAATGAATTATGACTGTCTCATTATATAGAGGTTTTAGATACATCTAGATTTTGGAAAACTTGTATTATTAGAAATAAAACAAAAAACTAAAATAGTTTTTGCACATAATCATCCCAAATAAAACTAAAAAGCTAAAAGCATAAAACTATGCAAGTGAGAGGAATTACTAAACAATATTCCAACACTGAGAAGAATAAAATAAGATATTGATTAAGTCTCATTATAACTATACGACACAGTTTTGCTTAATGCTTGGCTAGCTGAAAACAAAGGTTATATTTAATAGAGAAAAAAATGTTTCAAATGCTTTTTATAATATTTTCAGGCCTGGAATGAAAATAGAATGGCAAAATTAGGAAACTAAAATTGTGCATTACTCAAAAATCTAAAGTAGCACAGAACAATACATAAATAAGAGAGACAATGATCAGTTTAGAAGAGTTCAGAAATTTTTATACAAAACTTCCAAAACAGAAAACTAAACAAAAATCTAATAAATTTTTTTCATAGGTCCGAAGATAATACATTAACATCCCCTAAATTTGAAGGGGTTAAACCAAGCATTCCTCTGAATTTTTTACATTTTTTTCTTTGCCCAATGCCTTCTTAAGAATATTAGTACAATATTTCAGTTGAACACTTCCATCATTCATATGGTGCTAAATCAAATGATATTTTTTGTTGATGTGTTTGGTTTGATTGTGAAAGACTATATCTATAGTCATTTTGTTAGTAAATTCATTGTCAACAAAGAGTGGTGTGGATGAAACTTGCGGTGCTTGCAAATATTCAAGAATTCGCAATGCCATAAGATTTCCCAAGCTATCTTATAGGCTGACATATATTTGGCTTCTATAGAAGAGAGGGCTGACACTGTTTGCTTTTATATTTCAAAGAAATGACAGCAAACCCAAGATGCATTAGAAAACTAGATGTAGACTTTCCATTATCCAAACCACCTAGACAATTTGAATTTGAATTTGAATATCCAAGCAAGGAAAATTGTGGTGTCTTGGAGTATTTGAGCACATAGTTCTGAGTGCCTTAAGAACCCATTTGGCTGTCTACCAATGAGTCTAGGATAGTACATGAAACTAGAAAGAATTCCAATATAAAAAAATATATGGATGAGAATTTGTAGTATAAATAAAACTGCCAACAAGTTGCCTGTATTTAGTTACATGAATCAATGTTAAGGAATCATCTTATGCGAGCTTCAAATTTTGATCCATAGGAGTATTAAAAGGTTTGCAATAAGTCATCCCAAATTTATTGATAAATTCACCAATATATTTGTGTTTGGTTATGAAGATATACTAGCTCTTGTGAATGACCTCAATACTCATATAGTAATGGAGATGGTCTAAATTAGTCATATCAAAACCTTTGCTTCAATTGTGCTTTCACAGTTTGAATATAATTATAGTTATTACTAATAATAAATAAATCATCTATTTAAACAACAAGATAGATAATAATGATATCGATCTTTTTAATAAAAAGATGTGCATCATCAAATTCAAAATGTTTAAAATTCATTTTCAAGAGTTGTGGAGTAATTTTTTCATACTAGGTTTAGAAGGATTCTTTTAACCCATACAATTATTTGACAAGGTTGTATACCTAGAGTTATTTGTCATTGATTGCATAGCCTTCAAGTTGTGCCAAATATATTCTTCTTTTTTAAGATCACCACTCAAGAATGTCGTTTTAACATCCATTTGATGAACTTTCCACCAATTTTATTCTACAAGGGCCAACAAAGCACAAACAATAGTCCATTTTTTTATAGGTGCAAAATTTTCATCATAGTCTATGCCCTCTTTTGAGCATAACCTTTGACAACAAGTCAAGCTTTGTGTTTTTCAAGTGAACCATCTACTTTATGTTTGTTTTTTAAGACCCACATGCAACAAATTGGTTTGCAACCAAGTGGAGGATGAACTAACTCCCATGTGCCATTTTTTAAAAGTGCATCATACTCATTATACATAGATTGCCTCCACACTACACTATTCTTAGCTTGTTTTATAGGAAGTTGTTTTTGAGTCTATTATGATATTGAGCTCATCAATAGACTCCAAAATCCCTACAATATTGGGTTGAAAATATAACATTTCTTTGTAATAACTTTTGCTTCCTATTTTACTTATTTCATTGGGTTTTAAATATTTCAATATTTTTTGGAATTGTTTGCCTACTTATGGAAATATTGGGGGTGGACCAAAGGTAATTCCATTTCTTGATTAGAGGATTTATGAGTGGCTAATAGATCTAAAATTTCATGCTCATCAATGGACAGAAGATCATTATGAGAGGGGGATTCATCTTGAAAATCTAGAGAAGGAGGATTGTGAGTTGGGATAGCTTGTAGTATAGATGCTACATGTGAATCAAGAAAAGGTGATTTAGAATGAGTTGACTTCCCACAAAGTGGAAACTATCACAAAGATTTTCTATCCAAGGAGAATATTTGACAACTTCATTAATGTAATTTTTAGAAGATTCACAAAATATGATATTATGTGCAATAGAGAATTTCTTGTTAACTTCATGATACAATCTATAGGCTTCAAAAGATTAAGAATAGTCAAGAAAAATCATTTATAACTCTGATGATTCAAATTACTTCTTTTTTCCTTAGGAATAAAAGCATAGCAAGTGGAGCCAAAAACATGAAGATGTCCAATAGATGGAGGATAAGCAAGCCAAACTTCATAGGGAGTTTCATGGTGAAGAGAAAAAGATGAAGATATATTGCAAATATAAACTACTATTCTTGTTGTGTTTTTCCAAAAAATTAACTTGATTGTTTTGAAATATAACATGGCTTGAACCATGTTCATATTAATTCTATTCACTCTTTCAACAACACCAATTTGTTGAGGAGCACCTAGAATAGTGAGATGATGTCAAATCCCATTTTGATGAATTTAACCTACAAAAACTATAGAAGTAAATTCCTTACCATTTTCTATTCAAAGAGTACCAATTTGATATCATTCTTGATTTTCAATTATAACTTGAAACATTTTAAGTCTTAAAAAATTCCAATTTTTGTTGCAAGAAATAAATCTAAGTCACGTGGCTATAATAATCAATGAAAACAATAAAATACTTACATCCTCTACTAGTAGTCATTGGAAAACATCCACATAAATCATAATAAATGATTTATAATATTCTATGTCCTCACCAAGTGAAGTGAGGGAAACAGTCTCTATGCTATTTTGCAAGTATACAAGCTACACAATTTTTAGTTGTCTTAGGCAAAAAGAGAAACTTGTAACATTATTGTTTTCCATGATACCAATGTTATCATAATTAATATGCCCCAATTTCATGGCCATAAAATACTAAGAGATAAAATACTTTCCTTAGTAAAATATGCAAAACTCTTAGTGCCATTGAGTTTTAATAATTTGCCATCTGCACAAGTAAATGCAACTTGATTATTAGATTTTTTCTAACAATAATTTTCCCATCTTCTAACAAAATAGAGTACCTTTTGTTGAATCAATATTAGTGATCGAAAATTATGTTGCAATTGAGAAAGATACAATACATCATGAAGTAGAAAATCAAGAAGACAATAAAGTTTTAGGTGAATTATTCCTTTTCCAATAGGATTGAGGTATGAAATATCTTCTAAATAGACTATTCCACAAACACCTTGACAAAATTCTTTAAAATAATCATTCAAAATGTTATATGTTGTGTGGCTCCAATATCTAAGACCCAAGCACCATACCACTAAGAATAATTAAATGAACTATAATCGGAAAAATCTAAAATAGAGGACAAATATTCATCATTATCACTTCCACAAACAAATTGGGTTGCTCTTTAAGTTCTATAATCACAATGTGATTTTTATTCTTTTGTTTAAGAATTTATTTTATTTTATCCCATGACAGTTTGCATTTATGTGCTTCACGACTACTTTTTTAACCACATCTTTTACAATAAAAAAGTTACCTATCATTTTGATTTTCATATTGGGAATGATTTTGGCCATGTGATCTTCCTCTTCCTCTTCCATTAACCTTTATATTTTCCTCTATCACTATGACCACCTCTAGAAGAGTTCTGATTTGAAGGTTTGTCTTTTTGTTGAGAAAGACAAACATTTTCATCAATGTTATCTAATTGTCTTCCAAAATATTTTTTCACATTATGTTGTCTTTGCAAACAATTAATCACAAGTGATGGTATTCAATTTTTTAATTTGTTGAAGAGACTCTAAATAGGTAGAATGTTTTCGAAGAATATCCTTTATGAAGGTTTTGAGATAGATATCAACTTTTCCACCAATAAAATCGACATTTTTTTTGGCTTTGATTTCATAAGTCAAACTCATGACATCTCTATTCTTCTACTCAATATTAAATAAATGTAACTATAACTAAATCAACTTCAATTTATAATGAGAATTATATACATCTTTTAGTTTATGGAGGGCTTCAGAAGGAAATTTACACCCTTGTACATGAGTTTATACACAACTCCATTAATAGAAGCTCTTATCAAGGCCAAGGCTTTTGAATTTTTATATTTCCAAATTTCTCTCTCTTTAAACACCTTTTAGTGTTGTAGGTTGGACATCTCCAATATAAATTTACACTATAAATCATTGAAAATAATTTTATTTTCTATTTTTCTATGCCATTCTATCCAGGTATATTTTTCTATAAAGTTCCCAATTAGTGATATGAAATTTTTTATTATGAATTAAGAAAATGTACATAGTTTGGGGATTTAGAATAAGGAGAGATAAATAATCTTTGTGTTGTATTGTAAATTGTAATCCTACCTAGTTTACACCACCTTTTGAGCTCCTATTCTAGTGTGTCCTATCTTAGCTCTCTCCTAGGTCCATTTCTGGCCTTTTCACCTCAAATCTAATGTCATATGTCCATATTGAGAACTAAAGATGTTCCTCACCATCTACACTTTGATTTATTGGTAATTTGCCTCATTTTTGGTGGACCATTGTACCTTGGGAATCATGATCCTAGGACCATGTCACTTAGAGAATCCTAGTCCTCCTTTAATAGGCCAAAATTTGAATAGGCAAGTGCACTGCCTTAGCCTAGTGATTTCAACCCTTGGTATCTCAGTTAGACCTTTGGAGATCTACCTCATCAATAATTTACCTTAGGAACCCTATATAAGAGAATTTTTCCTATTCATTTTCATGTAATAAATCTAAGACTAGCCATTCATAATCAAGCATTGTTGAACATTCAAGGTAGCATTTCATCCCACCATATCCTTCAAGAATCATGGAGCAACAAATCTACATCAATCGGTTTTTTTCTTTCTTTGTGCTACTATTGTAATGGTATATCTTAATGTAGGTTTTTGATGTAGTACTTTGTTAAAGGGTTTCGGGTCCCTTCAAAACCTGTTTGTTCCATAATAAAAAAAAATCTATATCAATCTTCGTGCAAGCATGTGTTCTTTATTAGGTCATTCATGATCATATTATACCAAGTCATGTTATTGCATCAACACTTGTGATCATATCTGAAGTGAACTAGATCATCATCCATCATTAGTTATTATAGATCTCAGCAAATAGATCTAGAAGCCATGTACAAACAATCTACTAGACGAGATGATGGCAATTATATTTGACTTTTGTAGATGCAAAAATTAGAGTACTAGGACGAAAACACCACCATGGTCTTTACAATTTCTAGCGAGCTTCTAGGAATAGATTATATGTAACATCCTAATTTTAAAATATTCTAGGTTGTCCACATCTAACATCAAGGATTGGGATACAAATTTCCACATGATCCTACACTTTTGGGATAAACGTGTTGTTATAGGTGCTTCTCTAATTCTTTTGCGTAGACTTAGCTCCATGTCTCTTTATCTCATTTGTAGCTTGGTTTTTATTAAGATAAATGGGTTTTGTAGGGAACCAAACCCCCCACACAAATAATAAAGAAAGATGAAATAGTCACTAACCAGTCCAAAACCAATAGCCAAAAAGCCACCAAACCAAGGCAGAGCCCACACATAACAACAACCAACAAAACCCTAAACTAAGAACAACACAAAACTTAACTAGAGAGTACAAAATCTTAGAGTTCTTCTGGATCATATTCTTGTTGATCTCCTCGAGCTCTTCCATGATAAATATCATTGAACTCCTCTCCTAATTCCTTCTCCTTGTTCTAGTAAAGGGGCATGTAGTAACATGTGATTCCACTCCTTGCGAGCTTAGTTCTTGAATTTTCTTCTTTTGTTTAGCATTTGATGGTAGGAAATTGCAGATAGGGTGGGTTCTATGGATAGTCATCATCTCATTGACCTTCCCGAGGCCCTCAACATTGCTTTCATGGCTTCCTTGCTAGTCTACACCAATTTTCTTAGGTTTCCCTCAATCTCCTCCAAGTTCTTTTTGAACTAACCTATCCTGGACTTGTGATCCTTTTTCATGACTTTAACATCTTTAGTAAGCTTATTGATCATTCAAAGGAGCATATCAGTATTTTTAGGGATGGGATTTTGAGTAAAAGTATCAATAATACCCTTAATGCCTTCCTTCAACATGTTAATTTCATTGCTGACCTAGAGAAAGCATTTTTCCTCGCTATTGGTAGACTATGTTAGGAGCACCTCAAAATCCATGTCGTTTTTGTTACCTTTCGGGTCCACCTGGTCAACATTGTCTCATTTGTATCTTGTTGTTTTTGTTGTTTCATTTTAATTATTTATCATTCCGTAGTGTCATAAAAATTACGACCCTAGCAATTTTTTACTACATTAGGGTCCTCATGCACGTGAGATCGAATCCCCTAGACTGATTGGAGACTAGAGACTACTCAACCCTTGGAATCTGCTTCTTCCTTGGCCTCCGCACCACCCTGTCTGCACTCTGCCTTAGAGAAAGGGGTACGACAGGGATGTGGCACCCCTGTCCCTACCCCATTTTAGGGAAGAACCCTTTCCTCAGCATGCATTATAGGTTGTGCAGTGAGCGGGAAACTTCCTCGATGTCGGCCTATGACAAAAATCAGTTTCATTAACCCTAATTGAAAAGTATTTAAGTTGCATTTTCCCTCTCATTTGGGTAAGTTGGTCAAGCTGGATAAGTTCAATAAGGTGAAATTTTGCAATCAAGCATCTCTTTCAAGCATTGAGCATCTCAATTTTCCCTTCAAGGCAAGGTGTTGCATTCAAGTCAAGGATTCAACCATTGAAGAGGATATTGATTCCAACATTTGATTCCACACAAGAATTTCTATCAAAATTGCTATCACAACCTCCCTTGAGCTGATTTACAATTCAGTCTTTCATTTACATTCACTTGCAAGTACTTTCTTTTATTACTTGGTTAATTCCAAAACCGGGGTTTAACCTAAAGGAAAACCCCCAATCCCAACCCCTTTTCCTCTCTTTTATGTGTGTAGGTTGTAGGTGCACAATTATACTTTCATATTTGGACTCTATTTGTAGAGGCAGAAAAACCCTTTTTATTTCACAAATTTTTCGGGGGACCATGTACATTCCCGCCACGGTTCTGGCAACTTTTCCTCAAATTCATAGGGCAGCTTCATCTTGACATATTTATGCCAGATCCAGGTGCACAAATTCATCCCATACTACGATCTCAAGTTATAATTAGTTATTTGTCCCTTTTGCACTACACAATTCAATCAATTCCTTTCAATTTTAAATAGGAAGAGGGGATCAACTTATCATTCCCATATCATTCATAATTCTATCTTCTTCTTTAGAGGTTGAATCTAGTGAATTTTTCTCTCCTCTTCTAATGTAATTAGGCGAAAAGTGTGTGAAGGGAAATCTATAGTGAATCTCTCATCTCTCCTTGGAGGGAAAGGGTATGTTTCCTCTTGATCTCTCATTCACACATTTTTCACCCACTAATACATTTTAGTCACATTACATTTTGGTGAACCAGACATTTTGCATGCTTTCCTTTGAACAAAATTGCATATTTTTCATTTGCAAGTTTAATTTTCTGCAAACTTAGTGGTTAAATCATTTAAAACCCTAGTTTTTAACATTAAAATTGAACTTGTGATTTGTAAAAATTGCTTGTGGTTATCTTAGATCTGAAAATTGTTTTTTTTGTCAAATTCAATTTCCTCATTATCTTGTTCAATTTGCAATTCAAATTTACAAAATTACCCTGGTTATTTGTCAAAACCGTAATTTTCAAAAATCATCTTGAACTTGTGCAAAAATTGGATTTTCATTTAATTTTCAGATTTCTGATTATTATCAAACTCATTTTCATTTCTACAATTCAAATTTCAAAATTAAGTGGTTAGGTCATAAAACCCTAATTTTCAAATTTAAATGGATTTTGTGCAAATTTCAATCAATTTCATTCAAATTCAAATTTCTAAACATTTTTCAAGGTGTCCCTATCCATTAGGTTTGACATTTTTCAAATTTTCTATTCAATTCCTCTTTTTCTTGAAAACCCTAATAGGGTCCTATTTTTACATTTGAACCTTAATTTTGCCCATCTAGAAATCGTAAAATTTGCCAATTTTTGGGGGTTAGCTTTGAAATCATCATAATATTCATCCCTAAAAAATTTTGAAAAAAGTTGGTCAGACCATGTGCATTCCCACCACGGTCCTCGTCTATTTTTCTAAAATTTTGGGACACTGTTATGATTATATTTGCTAGCCTAAATCTAGAAGATTGGCTGATTTTGTCAATTTTTTATTCCTCTAGAATCGAAAATACCTCCAAAATTCAACTTTTCAAATTTCAAGAAAATATTTAAAATTAGGAGGTTAATTATAGTCTGCCTTGATTTTTAAAATTCTAATTTTAAAATTAAGTGGTATTCCCTTGGCCCTAATTTTAAAATTCCAATTTCCTTTTATTTTTGGGAATTGTGTCATCCTCTTCTTCCAACAAAGCTCAAATTGTTTAATCAGTATTTTCTTAAATTGTGCACTAATCAATTTTGTAAGCTTTGTTCCAAAATTCAAAATTTAAATTTTCCCTCTAGTGCATGAGTTTCACCACTATTAGTCCTACCTATACTATCCCTGTTAGACAAAGCATTAGAATTAAGACCTCTAAGGTTTAATTACTGAGGAGATTGAGCCTAATTTGGGTGACTTCTTTAATGAGTATCATGCTAATTCTTCCCATCCTAATCATGTGCCTATTCACCCCATTGATGAATCCAATGATGAAGAAGAAGCTTTAACTAGGGTCTCCTCTATATATCAACTTTCCACATTGGACAAACAATTTGATAACTTTCAACAATGGATTTTCCAAGAGTAACCTAATAGAGAAACTCTTCCATTAATTGAAGGCCTTAAGCTCATGATTCAAAGTGATAAGAATTAAATTGATATATTATGTGGTATTGCACATATTCTTGATTCTAATGTCATGCCTATCAAGAATTGTGCCGAAACCTGAGGGTATTCAGAACCTTCAACACAAGTAAATCCTTCAATTCCTTTGACTACTCTTATGACTAGTATTCCTACTTTTACATCCAACATCATGGCTACATCAACTCAAAATTTCATTCCTACAACCATTGGTCATGGGGGTAATCCCTCTTATTCATTTAATCCTCCATCTTTACCTATGTCTTCCATAAGTATTACTATTATTCCTCTACCATTCAATGTGACACAAGGGGGCAATTCCTTCAACAACTTTGTTCCTCCTAAACTGTCCCTTTTCCTACCCAATCATCACCTATGCCTACCTATCATAATGTACCACCACCTTATTCTCAGCCCATGCCTTCTTTCAATAACATCACACCACCCTCTTAATCAACTATGTCTAACATCCATTCTTCTACCAAAGTGATAATTAACAATCTTGCTCAAATCTTGTCTTCTTTACAACAACCAATTGCTTTTATGAGTCAATCCAACTTTAGTGTGCCCACCTTTGATGTTGCGAGCCCACTTTCTTTTGATATTGTTAAATGCATGCCACCTAAACATGTTGAGGTCCCTCAATTAGAACTCTATAATTGGAAAGGTGATCCTCTTATGAATGTCAAAACATTTCTAACCTTGTGTACCGATTTTTCTTATGATCAAAGATTGCCTATAAAATTGTTCACAAGAACACTAAGAGATAAGGCTTTACAATGGTATTTCTCTTTGCCTTCTTATTCTATCACTTCCTTTCAACAACTGGAAAACGCTTTATCCAATAATTTCAAAATAACATTGGTCCTAAAATCACTTTGACTAATTTAATGCTTTTTAAACAAGGTGTTAAAGAAAAAGTGATTGATTTCATTGGTAGATATAAGTATTTCTATGCTCAAATTTATTTTCATGTACTTGATAATGATATTCAAAGAATTTTCATTTGTAATTTGCAAAAAGATATCAGGAAAAAACTTCTTTCGTCTGAGTTTACTTCCTTTCCACAGTTGTGCGCAACACTCCATAATTATCAATTGGTTGTGAGTCAAATGGAGCAATCCACTCCTATGGCTTTGAGTGAAAGGGGGAGAGTATTCAACAACTGTTTGCAAAGTTCAAACCAACAAAAATATTCATCAAGTTCAATGATACAATCAACAACAACAATGTGAATGCTACAACAGGTGTGCCTTCTATTTCTAAATTTTTCCAAAGAGAAAGACAATTTACTTATTTGAATGAATATTTACATAGTATTTGTCTCAATTGTTGTAAATAATGTTATCAATCTTCCTCCTATAAAATCAATTGATCCTTCTAAACTTGCATCCCCTTATTTTGATAACAATTCATTTTGTCAATTTCATCGTCACCCTGGTCATGATACTGAGAAATGTTTCGCATTGAAAAATAAGATTCAAGATTTGATTTATAATAATACTATATATGTGGTAGGTATGAATGATAAAGGGGATAAATTAGTAGCTCCTCCTAATCAAAATCTTAAGATTTTTCCTTGATCCCTTGCCTTCTCATACCTGTAACATTATTGAGATTGTGCCTAATTCTTTCTCTTTAGAGGAATTCACCTTTATGGCTCCGAACTTGGTTAATATGGTAGAAAAACAAGATACACCTAAGGATCCTTGTATTAAATTTGACCCTAGAGAGACCATTAGAGAAACCGATGGCCCTTTAAACATAGTTTTGTAGGTTAACGCATCTCTTTCTGTGGTGCCCTGATTGATCCATCTTGCATGGTTAATGTCATCACTAAGGAGTATCTTTTCACTTTACGATTGCATAAACTAATATATGATGCTTCTAATGTGGTTGTGAAGTAATTTGATGGATTATCTTGTCCTACCATTGGCTCTATCACCCTTCCTATTTAATTTCATACTAAATCTATGGATGTTGACTTTGTTATCATATCCTCTTCTAAGAAATTTTGTGTGAAGTTGGGCTATCCTTGACTATCTTTCATGAAGGATATTGCTTCTCCAATCCACAAGTGTCTAAATTTTCCTCATAATGGAGAAATCATAACTCTGAACCATAGCTTATTTAAACCAATCGAAAGAAGCCCTAGTATTCCTATGGATTTCTTTTGGCCTAAGCAATTTAAATCTCTTCCATCAAGGAGCGATGCTCTTTTTCAATCTTATCAAAAATGAAAGAAAGATTTGATATTATCCTTAAGTCAACATAGATGCCCAACACTTGACATTCTTATCATACTTGAAGATGAATTTCTTCCCCTCACAGATAGAACTAATCTCCCTCCTAAGGAAGATTGTCAACCTATACCTATAGATGTGACTATACCTTCTCCTAAGAAGAACAACAATATTATTCCTAAGGTTAGACCTATACCTCCTCCTCATGATGGACCTTGTCTCCTTCCTACACCCAATATTCCTCCTTTGTATGGCATAGTTCTGCCTCCTTCCTCTTATAGAGAGAAGAGACCTGCTTCTCCCCTTATTCGACCTAAAAGACCTCAACCTAAATATTCAACTATAAAAAATGAGAATATTCCTCCTTCACCAAATGATCCTCCTTCTTCCTTGGCTTCCATTAGGACTCGACAAAATTTTTATGTGAGAGAACACTGACGAAGATGTCGTGCTCGAGCTCATGAAGATATACCTCAAAATACTCAATCTCCTCAGACTCCCATAGTTGACATGATTCCCTTTTCTCCCAAGCAAGATGTTCAACCTACATCTCCAAATCATAAGTTACACAAAACATGCGATGATTTTACTCCTATTCATGTTTTTGTTCCTCTTTCTCTAAACTTTGATGAAGAAATGGGTGAAAATATTATTTATGATGGAAATACAACTCCTATTTCTTCGAATAGTGAGTATGAATATGTTGATGTGGACAAGCATTTATCAACTGAATTTTCACAAACCCTAATCCTAGCTCCTAGAATCAAACAAAGTGACTTACAACATGAGCATATTCCTTGTTTGGATCTTTTGATAGCTCCATTATCTATGCTCAATGTTGCTCCTCTTGCATGTTGCCTGCCTTCCCGAAATAGAGATCAACAAGATCGGGAGGCGGATGTCATGATAGATTGGCAATATTAGCACTGTAAATATTTTCTCTCTCTCTTTTCTTTCTCTTTTGTGACCATTCTTCTATGTGTACCCTTGTTCTTCTATTGTTCCCTTAATGTCTACATGGGGATGATGCAAAGCATTGAGATATTTTCTTGATCTCTTTCATTTTGAATCAACAAACATCCTCTCTTCCCTTTTTTCTAAGGTACTGTCCTTCTTTGGGGAATGATTAGTATTATATGCACATATAAATACATGATATACATGAGTTATCATACAACATATTGACCTCGAGGAAAGTTAAAATACCTCATGTTTTGTGTTCATTATCCTTGGGTATATTCCTCGTTTGGGGGCTAAATCCTTGCAATAACATGTTTCCTCTCTTCTCTCTCTCTTGGGTGTATCCTACCTTAAATCAATCGCTTTAACGTGGGGGCATACACTCTGCTCATATTTTAATTCTTGATACTTAGAATTACTTAGTGAACTTTGTTTTTCTTTGTAATCTTTAGTATCCTTGCTTTCATGACTCATATTGAGGGGAACTCTACTACTTGCACTCATGGTTTTCCCCTTCCTAATCTTCCCTTTTACTTTTTCAATCGAAGTCGTAAGATCTTAAGTCCACTAGGGGCTTGGCACATCTTGCCTCCTTGATGTGGGAAAATTCTTTCAATCTTGTTTCCTTGTACTTTACCGATAGTATTGGCGTACACTCATACTCCTAGTAAAGTGGAGGCTAAATTTATTATCATAAAATTGCAACCAAGGCAACTTTTTACCGCATTAGGGTCCTCACACACATGAGATCGAATCCCCTAGCCTGATGGGAGACCAGAGACTGCTCAACCCACAGAATCTGCATCTTCCTTGGCCTCTGCACCACACTGTATACACTCTGCCATGGAGAAAGGGGTAGGAAATGGGCGTGGCACCCCTTTAATCCCAATACAAGGGCGTGGCACCCCTATCCCTACCCTATTTTGGGTAAGTACCCTTTCTTGAGCATGCATTGTATGTTGTGCAGTGAGTGGGAAACTTCCCGATGTCCGCCTGTGATGAAAATCGGTTTCATTAACCCTAATTGAAAAGTATTTAAGTTACATTTGCTTTCTCATTTTGGTAAGTTGGTCAAGATGGATAAGTTCAATAAGGTGTAAATTTATGATCAAGCATCCCTTTCAAGCATTGAGCATCTCAAGTTTCCCATTAAGGCTAGGTGTTGCATTCAAGTCAAGGATTCAACCATTGAAGAAGAGATTGATTCCAACATTCGATTCTACACAAGTATTTCTATCAACATTTCTATCACAACCTCCTTTGAGGTGATTTACAATTCAGTCTTTCATTTATATTCACTTGCAAGTACTTTCTTTCATTACTTGGTTGATTCAAAAATTGGGGTTTGACTAGAAGACAAACCCCCAGTCCCAACCCCTCTTCCTCTCTTTTCTATGTGTAGGTTGTAGGTGCACAATTGTACTTTCAGATTTGGACTCCATTTGCAGAGGTAGAAAAACCCTTTTCATTTCACGGATTTTTCAAAGGACTGTGTACATTCCTGCCACAGTCCAGGTAAATTTTCCTCAAATTCACAAGTTAGCTTCGTCTGAACATGTTACTACAAGATCCAGGTGCATAGCTTCATCCCATACTCCGATCTCAAGTTATAATTAGTTCTTTGTCACTTTGAACTACATAATTCAATCTTTCCATTTAAAATAGGAAGAGGGGATCAACTTATCATTCCCATTTCATTCATAATTCTATCTTTATCTTTGGAGGTGGAATCTAGTGAATTTTCCTCTCCTCTTCCAATATAATAAGGTGAAAAGTGTCTAAAGAGAAATCTGTAGTGAGACTCTCATCTCTCCTTGGAGGGGAAGGGTATTTTTCCTCTTGATCTCTCATTCACACATTTTTCACCCACTAATACATTTTGGTGACATTACACATTCATCCTAGATCTTGTATTTGAATATATTCAAATCAATTTCAAAAAGATAAAGGAAAAGGAACTTGATCTACATTCAATCCTCGTACATTTCATCAATTCAGTTTTCCCTTCCTTTAATTTATAGTTTAGAAAGTTGGGTCATTTCTTAATTTAAAAAGATTATCTTGTGAAACCCTAATTTTAATTCATTACATATTATAACAAAATTTAAATTGATTTATTCTAAATCAATTTACTGCTTCTATACGCTACTCTAGTTTTCAATTTTTTTTGTATAATTCCTATGCTTTAATAGTATTTCTTAGCCAAGATATAAAAGAGAATGAATAAATATAAATTGATTTTACTTGAATCAATTTATTGTTTCTATGGACTATTCTAATATTTTCAAAATCTTTCTTCATAAGTTTTTTGCTTTGATACCATTTGACCAAGATTTAAACATAATGAAAAGAATAAAAAACTAAAACAACATATTATTCAAAATAGTAAAGTAGCATAACAATAGTTTGAAACTATTATAAAAAAGTACTAGAACAAAAAAATAAACAAAAGTCTAACCAAATACCAAAATTGAAAAAAATCTTATAAGCATGATGATAATGTATTGACACATATTGCTAATATGTCAGTTTTTGAAGTTTGATGTTGTTCCTTGGTCTTATATATTGTGGTTTATAAAGCTGGCTTATTTATGGTTGATGTTTGTGAGTAATGGTATTTTATGTGGATTATATCATGGCTATATGTACAGGGTAATCCGTATGTCTCAATGGTGGCTTTAAGGGTCTAATTTGTTTAGACAATTTATATTTTTTATTATGTTTCTGATTTTAGACTTAGGTATCATTTTTAGATAAGATTTTGATAGTGTTGGTTTATTGAATAACATATTGTATGCATCTATATTTTAATATCCTCTTTATCCAAAAAGAAAACATTCTCATTATAAATATATATTTTTATTTATTCTAAGATAACTAAAGTGTGATTTATTTCTTTTGACATGTTAAATTTTTGCTAAGGCAAAAACA
Organism: Cryptomeria japonica; assembly: GCF_030272615.1. Lineage (NCBI taxonomy): Eukaryota > Viridiplantae > Streptophyta > Pinopsida > Cupressales > Cupressaceae > Cryptomeria > Cryptomeria japonica. The sequence goes on along the minus strand of NC_081408.1, from coordinate 116,897,745 downwards.
CAACTATTTTTTTTGTCACATCATTTACAAACTTCCACTTTTCCAATGGTGAAACATTCATGAACTGAAATTAAAGTATTTCTATATTTGAATGATACAATGTGACTTGATATCTCATATATGGAAACAAAATTCCTAGGTGACACTACCCGAGCATGAGCATTGGAATGTGGGTCTCATAGGAAATATTATTATTATTATTATTATTATTATTATTATTATTATAATATACTTATATCTAGTTTGAATTAGTAGCTTATTACAGTAGGCTTTAATATACCAAGCTTGTTAACTCCATATACCATTATTACTTATTGTCTTGTGAAATACCACATCTCGACATGGGTCAATCAACTTTCACCTTTCTTCAAAATTATTTTAGACTCTACTCCAACTCTTAGAGTTGATCCAACCATGACTAGATTCAACTACAATAGGTGGTATAGAATAACGTATAATTAGATTGAACCATGCATAATACTAATCTACTAAGTATTTAGTGTATTTCCACTTTGATATATAAATATAGACTAACAAGTTACATTTGGTTAATTCAATGGTGAATTTTATATTTTATGTATAGAACATATATCATATTGATTCACCCCTAAATTCAATATAATTAAGATGTTGACATAATGAAATGAAGGAATTTAAAAAGGAAGCACCTCATGAGAGTTTGACTACCAAATAACAATCAATTGTTTGATTAAAATGTTAAAAGATTGTCCAAGGGGTTGAGCTTAGTTGGTTAAAGCATTGAGTTCTCAATGTGGAGACCCATGTTCAACTCCCATGAGGGAAAACTTTGTGTAGAATTTTGTTGTGACTCTTGGTCTTCCATTGTTGTTTAAAGTGGATTTCTAAGTTGTGACCCTTGGTCTTCCAATTGTTGTTTCTAGTTTGGTGCTTGAAAGGAGCTAGTATTTGTAATAAGTTTGCTCGAAAGGAGCTGGTATTTGTAATAAGTTTGTAACGTGGATGCTCGAATGAGAAAAAATGAGCTTTGTGATTCTATGATACTTAATACAAAAAAAATGCTAAAAGAATATCTCGCATGAGTAGCAGAGTTGGCTTGGGCCATGGGTTTGCTCCCCATTGGTCTCAGGTTCAACTCCAAGGCTTGGGTTTGCCTGATGCACGTGGCATGCAAGTGGTCGTGTACATCCCTAGATGACTAGTCTCGCCTCAGTGCACCCCTTCTTGAACTCAACTTGGTAGTAAGTCCAAGGTAAGGTAGGTTGGGTGCTGGACTGGGTCACAGAAATACCTCTAGAGTAAAAAAAAAGTTAAAAAAAATAAAAAATAAAAAATAAAAAATGTGAAAAGAATAATATGTAAATAAATAATATTATTTTTTATTTATTTCAAAAAAATATTTTATAACATCATACAATAATTTTTCTTTCCAAAGTAACCCATAAACCAGAGAAAATAATTTTGACTAATTATCTCCTTATTTAAGATTTATATATATATATTTAATTATATCAATATACTCACATTTTATACATATCATTAATTTTATTTACATCATGAATAAATTTAATTTTTTTTAAAATTATGAAATAGTATTCTATTAATTCCTAATACTTCAATTCTATCTATATTATTTTAAAAAAAAACTTTTTATAATGTTATATATATATTTATATTTATATATATATAGACCTTCTTCATAACATAATCTTAATACCATCCCATAGGTTAGGTTTTATAAGACCCACTTGTGAGTAGCGGAAAAAGAAATTAAAATATTTTTCTTTTAAGAAAGAGAAATAAGAAGACTTTTTCTTAAACTAGTAGGGGAGAGAGACCAGTAGTCGTTAGGGGTAACTTAGTCAACATGTAGCCGTCACATGGAATATCGTAAGACATCCATTTTTTTTCAAAATATAAAATGGACACTTAACTATCTACAACTAAGGTATGAAGGTGTGACTCATCATGCAACTCGTAAAAATAACATGTCTACTATGAAGTGTCCAAAAAATAACTTTTCAAACCAATTCTACATGTCCTTTTTCTTCAGTTTTTCCTATTTTGTTTGAAGTTGATCAAGTTATGGAATCGTTTACTTAGCAATCTTTATTGGGTTTTTCTATAGAAGAAGATAACTATGCCCCTATTATTGAAGAAACTCTCATGCTTATGGGATCTTCTTTAGCCTCATCCCCACCAAGCTCCCAGGCCTTAGTCGAAGATGAAAAGGACTTTAACTTTACAACATCTCTGGCTATCCATCAGACCCCTTCAGTTAATAAGATTAAGTTTCCAAATAAATAGGGAAGGAAGAAACTGGAGTTCTTCACTCAACAAGAGATTGCATCAGGGAGACAATTAACTTCGAATGACAGCATCAAATTGAGATTGAGAGAAGCTAATAGCTCTCTATTGTGCCTATCAAAATTATCTCCTAGAATGTCAAGGGTCTCAATGCCCTTGACAAAAGAGCTCTCATCAAGTGTCAATTAGATGCTTGTGGGGTAGGTGTTGTTTTCCTTCAAGAAACAAAATTATCTATAGAGACTTATAAGCCAGTTTTGTCTAAATGGGGTGCATGGTCAACTTTTCATATTCCCTCTATAGGTGCATTTGGGGGTTTGCTAGCATTGTGGAAGTCAACATCTCTCACCTTACTTCTTTTAGTGGAATGTCCAAATTGGAAAATATTCAAAGTTGTCCAATTTGATTTACAATTTATCATAATAAATGTATATGCTCATAATTCCACCCAAGCCAAATGTAAACTATGGGGTGATATTGAATCTTTCATTGAAGTAAATGAGCCCCTCAAAGTGGTTTTAGTTGGGGATTTCAATGCAATTCTATCCTTGTCTAATAAGATTGGAGGCATCATCCCTCCAACTAGAGTCAGGACTGACTTTCACATTTTCATTCAAAATAATGCATTTATTGATATTGCTCCTACAAAGCGTTCTTTCACTTGGACAAATAAAATACAAGGCATATTTCATATTATAGTCAGGCTCATTAGATTCTTGTCTTCTACAATGTGGATTGCAGAAAAATACAAGATTTATTCATAAATTCTTCCATGGTCTGAGTCTAACCACTTCCCAATTAGCCTTATGTTGCAAGAACCAAATGCTATTTTTCCAACTAAGGCATCCTTTAAGTTCCAATCCATGTGGTTTAGGCATCAATATTTCCTACACCTCCTAAAAAATTGGCAGGAGAATTCTCCTAGGGTGGATGGTATGTTTCAATTCAGGTTATTTCATAAGTTAAAATATATCAAAACACAAGTACAAGTATGGAATGGGAATGTGTTCAATGATATTTTCTCCCAAAAGGAATTGGTATCTAAGAAATTACCTATCATCAATGAGACAATTAGACAACGTGGGATGGAGTATTCCTCTTTACTCCAACAAAAGTCACTACAAGAAGAGTGCGGAGAAATTTTAGCAAGAGAAGAGATATATTAGAGATATAAATCTACGGAACTATGGCTTAAAGAAGGGGATCAGAATACAAAATTCTTTCATAAATCAACTCAAATTAAAATAGAAAAAAGTACTATTTTTTCAAATTCTGATAGCATCACTAGTCAAAAACTAGTGGGTGAAGAAGGCATTAAAAAAGAGGCAATCAAATTCTTCTCAAATAAATTTTTAGCCTCTGACTACCATTCTCATAAAAATTTTAAGGCTAGGCACCGATTGATTGATTGCATCCCTTCTATTATCTCTGGAGATAATAATTGTTTACTGACTAAACCTTTTTTTAATGGAAGAGCTCCACAAGGTCGTCTTCTCTATGACCCTAGATAAAGATCCGGGTCCAGATGGATTTACTGCTCTTTTTTTCAAAATATGTTGGGATTTTATATGTTTTAACCTACTGAAAGCACTGGAAGAATGTAGACGTTCTAGTAGAATGTGTTGGCATATGTAAAGAGTATGTTGACATGATGATATTATATTGTCATTGATGTCAATATACTGAAGAGTGAACTAGTAATATGCTGAAAAGTGAACCGGTATAATGTTCTGAACTGGTATAATATGCTAAAGAGTGAACTGGTATATTGAAGCCAAGCAACTGGCAAAGTGAACCAGTATGCTATTGAGAACCAGTATATGTGAAACAATGAACCGGTATGTCAAAATGAGAACCGGTATATGGAATGTTTTGTATCAAGGGTTTATATGGCATGACTATCAGTTGGTAGTCTTAGCTTCAAGGTTTCCGGTTGAAGTGTTTCGAGTCTATGTGATTAGATCGATGGAATTGTATGATGAGTTAGCATTGTAATGAAGATCAGATCATATTGCCACGTCAGCCTCATGTGCGTGAAGGATCTTGCATGAAGGGGATTGATCCTATCTACCTTGGAAATGTGTGAATTCTCTGCAAATGGTGGAGAATGCGTGATGGGTTATCTCCTCCATGAAGTGATGAAGAATGAACAATGGAGAATGTCTTGAGATCTATTCAAGACCATTGTATTCAAATGCAAAGTATTCAATGATCAGGATTGAACCGACTGAATTGCTCAACCTAAATGTTTAGGGTTTAAGGTTTATGCTACTCACCTATCTGTTTCCTATAAGGTCGATGTTGTGTTTCATGTTTAGGTTGTTGGTAAATGTTGTGTGTGTATCTAAGTGTAGAGATACATGATTCTTACCAGACCAAATAAGAGAATTGATACCTATAGAGTGTGTGGGTAGAAGGGAGGAACTAAAGCGGATCTACATTGGCATTCAGTGCTATTACCACATCATTGTAATACATGTTGATCTCTAACCGCTTCAACTATTGGAAAATCCTTTAACAGGGTACCTTTAACTAGCTTGTAGTAAATCATTTAGTAGGGTGACTCAAAGCCATTTAGTTCATGAAATCCTCTAACAAGGTAACCTCTAACATGGTTTAACCCTTAACCGGGTATTCTAGCCATCCCTTAACCAGGTGATCCCTAATAGGATCGGTTCCTAATAGAACTTGTTGTAACAGTCTTTAACTGGACTAGGCTCCTAATAGAGCGGACTTCTAAAGAGTTCAAGAATAGATTGTGGGTATTCATCCCCATCGTGGTTTTTCCTAGTTGGGTTTCCACGTGAAAAATATGTGTGTCATGTGTGATAACTCTTTCATGTGATGTTTTGCTATTTCCTGTTTTGTGGTGAATCATGTTGATCTAGTAAGTTTATATGTTTTTGATGATAGATTACCTATTTATGCACAAGGATAAAGTGGAAATGAAGGGTATAGGTTGTGTGGAAAGATAAGTGTTTCCAGTTCATGTCTTTCACAATTGCATTGTGTTTAACCAGTGGCAATCTGGTTCAGACTGGTGTTAGTGATTGCCGGTAGTCCACAGTTTGTAGTCAAACTGATTCAGGAAAAGTTTTTGTGCCTGTACTGATTCACCCCCCCCTCTCAGTATTTGTTTGGTACTCACTGTTCATCATTGACTTATCAATTGGTATCAGAGCACCCTCCAGGTCCTCTTGGTTGTAAGCTTAAGCACTTGAGGGAAAGATCCTATTGTAATGATGAAGAGGGAAGGTCCAAAGTTCAATAGAGATAACTTCAAAATATGGAAGGACAGAATGAAGATATACATCAGAATCATGGGTGCTCAACACTGGAGCTATGTTGAGAATGCTTATGTTATTCCTACTTGTACTCTCACCAATGATCAAAAGAGAGAGATCCAGGAGAATGGGCAAGTCATAGAAGCCCTAATCAGCATCTTATCTGATATTGAGTTTATTGATGTCTAGGATAAAGAAAATCCCAAAGAGGTATGGGATCCTCTTGAGAATCTCTATGGTGGTGATGAGCATGTGAAACAAGCTAAGGAAGAAAGCCTTAGGGGAAAGTTTGAAGACATGCAGATGGTTGAAGAAGAGACCATTCAACAATATGGAATAAGAATCAAAACCATGGTTGGAGATATCAAGAGTGTAGGAGGAAAAATTGATGATTCTACTATTGTTAGCAAAGTCTTGAGGTCCTTATTACCAGTCTATGCAATAAGGGTTGCTACGATTCAGGAGTTGAGGTCAATAGACAAGACTAAGGTATCCCTAGACTCCATCATTGCAAAATTGACAGCCTATGAGCTAAATAGTATTGATGGTAGTATTCAAAAGACTGAATCATCTTTTAGAGCATCTACTGCACCATCTAGACAAGGAAAAGAAGCAAGCACCAGTGGAGAACCAAGACAGAGTAGAGAAATGGATGATGAGGAGATCCTGATGGAATTTGAAGCTCTTCTTGCTAAGAGACTTCCTAAGGGAACCACTAAATACAAATGTAAGATCCCTTTGAAATGTTTTTCTTGTAATCAGATAGGACACATTACTATAAACTTTCCTAATGGTGATAACGAGGACAAACTGGAAAGGTTCAAGAAATTCAAAGGACGAAATCGGAGAAATTGTTTTGTAGTAGTTGATGAAGGTGTCACAGATGAGGAATAAGAAGATGAAGAAAATGAAGATATTGTGTTTGTTGCAGTCAAGGAAGATGTGTCAAACAAGAAGGCTCTTGTCTCCCACTTTGATAATTCTAATGAGTGGATTATTGATAGTGGTTGTTCTCACCATATGACTAGTGACCGGAGCAAGTTTATATCTCTGGAAGAGTACGATGTTGGTGTGGTTTGTTTTGGTAATCATGCACCATGTGTTGGAATATGTGCCTCTAATTCACTTGACAATAGTCCATACTGATTAGGTTAAGTATTGTCGATGAAACAATATGAAGGCCTTTGTGAGCTCTATCGGTATGACTCTTGCCAATGCATCCTCTTCTATCGGCATGACTCTTGACCTAAGATAGCTTCATCGAGGTAACCTCAGCTATCGAAATGACTTGTGAAGCAATATGTGGATGGTCCGATGAGGTCTCTTTGGTATTATTGGGAGATCGAGGTGACTCGCGTGCAGTCCAATTTGTCATCGGCTATCGGGTTGTCTAGATGGAAGCTATGCCGAAGTTCAGTGAGTTCATTCCATTCATCAGGGTAATAGTTTTGGGCGTGTGTCGATGACCCGATGAAGCTATCTTAGGTCTTCGGGGTAACATCACAGTGTTGGTCCAATGAGTCAATGAGTCTATGCTCTTGGTATCGGAGATCGGGATAGCTCGAAAGATGTCTCACCGATGGCCTGATATAGTCATCGGAGATCGGAATGACTTGTGGAGTGATATATCGATGGGGTCTCTGTGGTATTATTGGGAGATCGGGGTGACTCACGTAGTGTCATGTCAATGACCTGATGGAGTCACCTTAGGTGATCGGGTATCATCGGGCCATCAACTTTACTTTTTGAATGTTATGCTGACAACTGATGGAGCGGAGATCGACTGCGGGAGTGAGGTCGAACCGGAGTCCAAAAGGCTAACACTTGGACACTGAAGATGGTCTCATCGGTCTAAATGAATACGAACCGACTCGGTTCTTTGCTGCATGTGGGATAATTGTTTTTTTCATGAATGCAGACTGACGCAGGCAGATGGTTAGACTTTGAGCCATTTGGACAGTTGCTCTGATGAACTGTCGATTAGTTTGAAGCTGATTGTAATCGAAATGAAAGGGGTGTGAAACTTGAGAGCTAAAGTGTGTTCTATGAAGAGTCTGAGCCGAATGTTTGTATGTCAACCTAGAACGACTATATAATAGAGTGAAGGAAATCTGGAGATGAGACTGTATTGTAATGTTTTTTTACATACTGATAATAAAGTCGATCATTTGCTGGTGGTGGGTTTTTCTCCCGAAAAGGTTTTCCCACGTTAACTCTGTGTGTTATCTCTCTGTGTTGGTTTTGTGTTTGTTTTACTTGTGCCATATTTAGTAAATGTTGAAATTTAGTCTACACTAGTCTATTTTCTCCTCTATGAATTGACATTAGGGAAGCAAATTCCACACTTGCTTTCCTTACACCATGTATGGTCAAAGGCAGAGGGTCCATCTCTCTAAGTGGAAAGAGTAGTGCTGACAATGTGTATTGGGTGGAAGGACTCAAACACAACCTATTAAGTGTTGACTAGCTGAATAATAGTGGACTCACTCTGGAATTCAAAAATGGAGTGTGAAAAATCAAAGGAAAGAATGGTGAACTGATGGTCACCGGTATGTAGACCAAAGGTAACTTTATTTAGCTGAATGCAAATATAAGTACATGTCTTATGGCTAAGTTTGATGATAGCAGGATATGGCATAGGAGACTTTGCCATGTAAACTTTGATAACATTGTGAAAGCTAGTAAGATCAAGGCAATTAGAGGATTGCCAGTGCTGGGCAAACCAGAAAATCCTTTGTGCAAAGAGTGTCAACTGGGGAAAATGTCTTCCTCAACCTTCAAAGCTAAATCTTTCACCACAGACAATTTACTTGATCTTATGCATACTGATCTATGTGGTCCTATGAAAACTAGGAGTGTGCAGGGAGATAGGTATTTTATGATTCTTACAGATGATTGCTCAAGAATGATGTGGGTCACATTCTTGAAGGACAAGTCTGAAGCTTTTGGAAAGTTCAAAGGTTTCAGAGCACTAGTAGAAAAGGAAAGAGGTAGGAGAATCAAATGCCTTAGAACTAATCAAGGAGGGGAATTCACTTCCCATGAATTCAACAAATATTATGAAGAGAATGGCATCAAGAGGCAACTATCTGCCCCTCAGACTCCATAGCAGAATGGCTTAGCAGAGAGGAACAAGCGGACTGTGGTTGAAGCGGCTAGAACTATGTTAATCCAAAGAAAGGTTGCTCACACCTTTTGGAGAGAAGTGGTGAGCACAACAGTCTACACAATGAACTAGGTACTCATCAAGAAAGGAAAGGATAAAACTCCTTATGAGTACTGGACTGGTAAGACACCAGTGGTAAGCTACTTTAGAGTACTTGGTAACAAATGTTATATCAAGAGGAGTGAACATCAGAGCAAATTCGATGCAAAATGTGATGAGGGAATATTCTTAGGATATTCCACCAAGAGTAAAGCTCTCAAATGTTTCAACAATAGGACTCAGAGAATTTTTTAAAGAATCAATGTTAAGGTTGATGAAAACTCTAGGAAACCTGAGGAAACTGGTAGGGAGTATGTAGGAGATGAATCAGCAGTAACTTTATGGGAACCGGTTGCAAATCTGCCCAGTACCAGTAACTGTGTTCCAACATCGGTAGATGCTGATGCTGATGAAGATGAGGATGAAGAAGAAAAGCAAGAGGAATCTGTTAAGAATATACCTAGGTATGTCAAACTCAATCATGATCCAAAGTAGATCATAGGAGACAAAGATGCAGGAATTATTACAAGAAGAAAGGTTAGAGAAAGCTCATGTATGATCTCTGAATTTGAGCCTAAATCATTCAAAGAGGCACAGAAAGATGAAGACTGGATCAAGGCAATGGAGGAGGAACTTGATCAGATAGAAAAGAATGGTACATGGTCTTTGGTACCCAGACCAGAGCATAAAAATGTCATTGGAACTAAATGGGTTTTAAGAAATAAGCTAAATAAGGATGGCACAGTGGTAAGGAACAAAGCAAGACTAGTATGTAAAGGATATGCCCAAGAAGAAGGAGAAGACTATGGAGAAACCTTTGCTCCAATAGCAAGATTGGAAGGAGTTCGTATGATTCTTGCATATGCAACTTTCAAAGGATTCAAGGTATACCAAATAGATGTAAAATATGTATTCCTAAATGGAATACTTGAAGAGGAGGTGTATATAGAGCAACCAGATGGGTTTTTCCTATCCGAAGATAGTGACATGGTGTGTAGGCTACATAAAGCCTTGTATGGACTGAAGCAGGCACCTAGAGCATGGTATGAACACTTGCATTCCCATCTTGTGAAGATTGGATTTGAAAGAACAAGTGAAGATAGCAATATACTTGAAATTAGAAGGAGATCAGATTCTAATTTGTGAAGTATTTGTTGATGACATAATCTTTGGTGGAGATGACAAGATGAGTCATGATTTTGCAGATGAGATGAAAAAGGAGTTTGAGATGTCACTCATCGGAGAGATCAAGTTCTTCATTGGACTACAGATTCAACAAATGAGAGATGGAATCTTTATTACTCGGTCCAAGTATGTCAAAGAGGTGTTGAAGACCTTTGGCATGGAAGATAGAAAACCGGTTGGTACACCAATGGTGACCAGTTGTAAACTATCAAAAGAAGATGACTCAGCATTGGTAAATGAGAAGGAATACTAATTAATGATTGGTAAGTTGCACTATGTAGTGCATAGCAGACCGTACATTATACATGCAGTGGTTATTACTGCTCAATTTCAAAAAAGCCCAAGAGAATCTCACCTAGTAGTAGTCAAGTGGATTCTTAGATATCTGAAGGGAAATATTGACTATGGATTATGGTATCCATACAATGATGATTTCAACCTGAAAGTGTTCATAGATGCTAATTGGGCTGGTAATGTGGATGACTGGAAGAGCACAACCAGTGGTACATTCTTTCTCGGTGGTAGACTAGTCTCATGGATGAGTAAACAGTAGAGTTGTATCTCTCAGTCTACAACAAAAGCAGAGTATGTTGCAGCCTTTATGAATTGCACCCAGACTATTGGATGAAGCATGTGTTGAATGGCTTCATTTGTGAACCGGTAAGTATATTTTGTGGCAATACAAGTGCTATTAACATCTCCAAGAATCCGGTTTTACATGCTAGAACTAAGCACTTTGAACTCAAGTATCATTTCTTGAGGGAAAAGGTTCAAAACAAAGAGGTGGTATTGGAACATGTTTCTAGTAAGGAGCAGTTAGTAGACATATTCACAAAGCCTCTATCGAAGGATACATTCACCTATTTGAGAGGTGAATTAGGGGTGCTGCCCCTTCAAGAGGTAAACTAAAGTTTTATGCTCCACATTAGTCAGATCTTACTTTGCTATATCTTTTCAGGATTGATGTGTTGAAGAATCCTACTCCTCAGAGGGAGTAGCATAGTGGAATAGGGAAGCTTGTGCCTCAACTTTGGCATTGTTGTCAAAGGGGGAGAAGATGTGAAGTGGAGAAGATATCTGTAGTATTAAGGAGAAGATGTGATGCAGAAAGAGAGATACCTTTGTATATTTCCATCAATGCGAAAGGGGGAGATTGTTGGCATATGTGCAGAGTATGTTGACATGATGATATTATGTTGTCATTGATGTCAATATGTTGAAGAGTGAACCAGTAATATGCTAAAAAGTGAACCGATATAATGTTGTGAATCAGTATAATATACTGAAGAGTGAACCGGTATATTGAAGCCAAGCAACTGGCAAAGTGAACTGGTATGATTTACTAGCAAAGTGAACCGGTATGCTGTTGAGAACTAGTATATGTGAAACAGTGAACCGTTATGTCAGAACGGGAACTAGTATATGGAATTTTTTGTATCAAGGGTTCATATGGCATGACTACTGGTTGATAGTCTCAGCTTTAGGGTTTCTAGTTGAAGTGTTTCGAGTCTGTGTGATTCAACCAATGGCATTGTATGATGAGTTAGCTTATAATGAAGATCAGATCATGTTGCCATGTCAACCTCATGCGTGTGAAGGATCTTGCATGAAGGGCATTGATCCTATCTACCTCGGGAATGTGCAAAGTCTCTACAAATAGTGGAGAATGCATGATGGGTTATTGCCTCCATGAAGCGGTGAAGAATGAACGATGGAGAATGTCTTGAGATCTATTCAAGACTGTTGTATTGAAATGCAAAGTGTTCAATGGTCACGATTGAACCGACTGAATTGCTCAACATAAATGTTTAGGGTTTAGGGTTTATGCTACCGACCTATCTATTTCCTATAAGGTCAATGTTGTGTTTCAGTTGAGATTGTTGGAAAATGTTGTGTGTGTATCTAAGTGTAGAGATACACGATTCTTGCCAGACCAAATAAGTTAATTGATACCTGCAGAGTGTGTGGGCAAAAGGGAGGAACTAAAGTGGATCTGCATTGGCATTCAGTGCTATTACTAGATCATTGTAATATCTATTGATCTCTATCCACTTCAACAGTTGGAAAATCCCTTAACAGGGTAGCTTTAACCAGCTTTCTATAAATCCTTTAACAGGGTGACTCAAAGCCATTGAGTTTATGAAATCCTCTAACAAGGTAGCCTCTAACATGGTTTAACCCTTAACCGGGTATTCTAGCCATCCCTTAACTGGGTGATCTCTAATAGGATCGGTTCCTAACAAAACCTATTGTAACAGTCTTTAACTAGACTAGGCTCCTAACAGAGCAGACTTCTAAAGAGTTCAAGAATAGCTTGTGGGTATTCATCCCCACTGTGGTTTTTCCCAGTTGAATTTCCACGTGAAAAATATGTGTGTCATGTGTGATACCTCTTTCATGTGATGTTTTGCTATTTCCTGTTTTGTGGTGAATCATGTTGATCTAGCAAGTTTATATGTTTTTTATGATAGATTACCTATTTATGCACAAGGATAAAGTGGAAATGAAGGTATAGGTTGTGTGGAAAGATAAGTGTTTCCGGTTCATGTCTTTCACAGTTTCATTGTGTTTAACCGGTGGTAATCTGGTTCAGACCAATATTAGTGATTGTCGGTAGTCCACAGTTTGTAGTCAACCAATTCAAGAAAAGTTTGTGTGCCTGTACTGATTCACCGCCCCCTCTCAGTATCGGTTTGGTACTCATTGTTCATCATTGAGTTATCAGAATGATGTCCAAATTCAATTTTACCCATATTGCACTTATCCCAAAAGTTCAATCTCCAATTTCATTCTCTGATTTTAGGCCTATTTCATTGTGCAATACTATTTATAAAATTTTCACAAAGGAAATCTACTTAAGATTGAAACATCTCATCCCAACTTTTATATCACTTGAAAAGGGAGGTTTTGTTCTAGAAGAGAGACATCGGAGAGTGTCATTGTTGCACATGAAATCTTACATTCAATTTCTACTCAAAATATACAAACTTTAATCATTAAGTTGGACATGGCGAAGGCTTATGAAATAGTCAACTGGGATTTCCTTATGGATATCTTCTATAAATTAGACTTTTACAATTGACTGGGAAGATGGATATGTTCTTGTATTTCAAGGGCAAGGTTCTTAGTATTAATCAATGGATCAGCATTAGGATTATTTTCTTCTTCTCAAGGAATTAGACAAGGAGATCCATTGTCTCCTCTCTTATTTAATATTTTGGTTGAGGCATTGAGTAGTTCTATCAAGAAGTCAGATTCAAAATACTTAGATTAATGTTACACATTCTTTGTTTGTAGATAAGACAATCCTTTTTTGATAGGCTTTAGATGGGGAAGCCATAAATATAAAGAATGTCTTGGAAACATATATGCTGGATTCAAATCAAAAAATAAATCCTCAAAAATCAAAAGTGTTTATATTCAATTTTGATAACAATACACAAAAGTCACTAACAACAGTCTTGGGATTCCAACATGCTGAGCTCCCCTCTCAATATGTAGGCATCCCATTCTTTAATGGAATTTCTTGAGCCTCATATTGGGACAAGGTAATTCAAGCTATTCATGATAGGATTTCTTCATGGAAGGGTAGATAGCTCTCATTATTAGGTAGAATTCTAGTGATCAAAACAGTTTTATCTGCTATCCTAAATTACCATATGGATATACTCAAAGCATCACATTCGGTCATTTCAACTATAGAAAAGCTAATTGGGTCTTTTCTTTGGAAAGACAATATTGATGAGGAGAAGAAGATCCCTTTGATATCATTAAATAGAATTTTTTCCAAAAAATCCTCAAGTGGTGCACATGTACATAATTTTGTGGCTAGAAATATTTCCTTGGGAGTAAACTTAGTGTGCAATATGTATGCAAAACCATCAACAATTTGGGCTAAGCTACTTCAGGCTAAGTATCTAGATTCAGATTCCCTATATAGAATAATAACTATTCAAAATCCTTCTTGTGGATCAGCTATGCGGAACTTCATTCTCAGCTGCTAAGACTTGATTTTACCTCACCTCACTTGGCCAGTTCATAATGGGGAATTATCCTCTTTTTGGTGTGATTCATGGAATTCTTTCCCATCTCTGCATTCGGTTTCTGAATTCTATGAAGCTCAAAAATGTTTCTCACAAACACTTGGCACAAAGGTTGAGGACTATTATTAATTCTAAAGATTCACAAATAGGTAGAGTATGCTAGAAAAAATTGCAAGCTCCATTTCTGTCACAAAATCTTCAATACCAACTTGTTGTAGCTATTGAATGCTGACAAGTTTTTTGTTAAATTTTGAAATGATAATCTCATTTGGGCCCCATCAAAGACAAGAAAATACACAGTCAAAATTAGGAATAAAGTAGCAATAGATCAACAAGGTCAATTCAATGCTCAAAGAGGTTTAACCTTTTGCTTCTCTCTAGGTATTCTTCCAAAAGCTAGTTGTTTTAGTTGGCTAGCTTTGAAACATAGAATCTGATAAACTTATAAGGCACTAAGAAGGGGGGTGAATAAATGCAAGATAAAACAATATGAATCTAATCACCAATTTAAATAACTTAAAACTTATCAAGCATAAACAAAGTATCACCACATAAGCTATCATCCAATATAACAAACTCCACATAGAACACGATATTTATACGTGGAAACCCAAAAAGGGAAAAACCACGGTGGGAGTAAGTACCCACAAGATTTACTAGCTATAGAATAGAAATCTCTGGTCGGTTAAGGTCTTACAAATATGCCCTGTTAGAAGCAGACCCTGTTAGGAGTCACCTGGTGAAGGGATTTGCTAAGATTAGCCCTGTTAAGAGCTTTGCCCTATTAGGAGCAACCTCGCAAGAGAATTTAATAACTTAGACTATTGATACAAAACCACCACTAGTAAAGGATAGTGAAGAAGAAAAGGAAAGTGATAATGACAAGGAAAGGAAAGAGGAGAAGACTAAAGAAATGAAGGAGGAAGAGAAGAAGAAAACAAAGACAATAGAGTCCAAAGTGACACCTTTGTCACTTAATTCTAAGAAGAAAGTTGTTGATGATGTGGATGATGATGATATTTTAAGTATTCAAGGACTGATTGATATGGATAACTTGAGTTCAACTGAATTGATGGAGATTGCAACATCCATGCAATCCTAAGCCAAGAAGAAGAGGATGAAGGAGCAACAAAAAATAGGATAAAACAATAAAGCATATAGTTGAGATTTTCTCTAGTTTACCCCCGGAGATCGATACAGATCACTTTGCTACTCTAATTGACAAGATTGGTCATTTGGTAGTTGTTGTTGGAGAACAAATAAAATCTTGTGAGGATTAAGCATATGTAAATGTTGAAAAGGAATACAAGAAGTAGCAGACTAAGCAATTAATGAAAGATATTGATAAAGGGAAAGTTTCTCTAACTGTGAATAAGGATCACTTGAAGGAAGCATTGGAGAATGATATTAAGATCCTTTCAATTGTGGCCAAATTGTCATTATTTTGTGATGATTTGAACAAGAAGAAGCGTGAAGCAGAGAAAGAACTTGAAGTTCTAGGATAATTATTTAAGCCCCTGAATGATTCTATAATAACTTTTGGAAGATCAGTAATTGAACTTCAGCATGAGCCGAAAGCTTATGAGAATGATCAGGTTAAGAGGACAAGAT
Organism: Cryptomeria japonica; assembly: GCF_030272615.1. Classification (NCBI taxonomy): domain Eukaryota; kingdom Viridiplantae; phylum Streptophyta; class Pinopsida; order Cupressales; family Cupressaceae; genus Cryptomeria; species Cryptomeria japonica. The sequence continues at coordinate 116,882,131 of NC_081408.1, read as the reverse complement.
CCTTGCAAAACTACAAACACACTTGATACAGAAGGTTGAAATCTTGCAGAGAGATTATAAAGAGTCTGAAGCAATCCTTGCAACACCGGAGATGAGCACCATAGATGCAATGGAGGATCTTGTAGGACAAATTAGAACACATGTGGAGATAACATGCACTATTTTGGAAACATGGCATAATGATCTTAAGTAGTTGAAATCTCATTTTCGTTATGATTTTTATAGAATTGCATTGTAAAGATAGTATATCTTTCACATTTATGTATATGCTTCACATTTATGTATATGCTATGCAATTTTAATATAAATGTATTTATCTTTTCATGTATTTACTTTCCTTGTCATTGTTGTCAAAGGGGGAGTAGTAGTTGTAAGAGGTTAGTCAAACTTTTTGTTGTAATTATAATTGCGAGCAGTAGTATGAGTGAGTCTTGTAAATGTTTAAATTTTTGTAATAGCATGTAACTGCTAAGGGGGATTAGTTGTCACGAGTCAAGTAAATTTTTGTTTTGTACACTTAGTTGACAAAAATTTTCCTAAGTGTTGCCATCAATGCCAAAGGGGGAGAATGTTGGCATAATTGATGAACAACCAGTAAGGATTGTTGGTGATGATATGCAACCGGTAAAAGGATTGATGCTGGAATGTGATGAAGAGATTGAGATTATTGATTGATGACTAAGTTTTGTGTTGTCATTGATGGAAATAATTTTTTTGTAGTCATCTCAGTCTTGTAGACTAACCAGTACAGAAGATAGTCTAATAGTGAACTAGTAATTAGGACCTCAACCAGTAAATGAGGAATAGAGTTGCATTCAATCTACCGGTATAGGCGATTGATGAAAACTTGGATGATGCAGTTTTACAGGAGTGTTGAAAATAGGTATTTGGAGCTATATTCACAACTGTATTGGAAAATTCAACAAGATGATCGAGTTTTGATGTACAAAGTAGGCAAACTTGAAGAACATTTAACCGATAGTGATAAAGTAACTTAGATCGATAAACTGGTATAATTTTTGTTTTCTTTCTAGATTGTTATGTCTGTGGCTGACATAAGTAAGGTGTATAATGTAAGAATGTATAGATTCATTGAACCTAGGAAGTTGTTCCAAGGTTGTAGCTGACTAAAGAGATGTTTATAAAAATTGTGATGAATTATGAGTTGGTGTGTATGAGATCATAAGACAAAGATGTGAATTGGATTGTATGGTGATTAGTGAAGCTCTGTATTGATGTGTTGTTGAAATTTTTGAAGGATTTAAAGTAGATCTTATCAGACACAAAAGTGTTAAATGAAGATCACTTAACTGTTGTTATCCTAATAGTTGCAATAGTCAAATCCCTTAACTGGGTAGGTCCTAATAGGCCTTAAGTTGTAAATTCCTTGATCGGGTAGCTCAGCATCTGAGTCTTAAATCCTCTTGTGAGGTTTCTCCTAATAGGGAAAATCTCCTAACAAGGCTCATCATAGCAATCCCTTAATTAGGTGACTCCTAAGAGGGTCTACTCCTAACAGGGCATCATTGTAAGCTCCTAATCGAGCTAGTCTCCTAACAGGGTGCATTCCGAAAAAGTGCACAATTTTAGTGGGTACCAATTCCCACCATTGTTTTTCCCTATTTATATTTCCACTTGAAACATATGGTGTTCATATGGTGAATGTTTCTGATGTGTTGATTTGATTTATTTTTAGTTTATGCATGATTGATGAACACTTAATGAGCAATATTGATAAATCAATTTAGCTGATGGTTATTAGTGGTTACTAGTACTGGTAAATAGTTTATTACTGGTTTGTGATTGATTTGGTGAAGTTTTATTAGCTTGAGTTTAAGTTAAGAATTGTTGTTTATACTGATTCACCCTCCCCCCTCTCAGTATTAACCAGATTCTCTCAGATTAAGAGAATCCTCACAAGTGATCACTTATTTAGGCTAGGGATATCCCAAGCCACTTTTCCTTGTGTACTTTGTAATGGGCCTTATGAGGATATAGACCATCTCTTTCTCCATTGTTCTTTCTCTTCTGAATGTTGGGACTATGTAAGAACAAAACTTCAATGGCATTCTTCTTCACCACATAAACTATAGGATATGTTTGTAGGATGGCTTATTCTGCATAAAACCTCATTTTTTGCATTTATTTGGAGAATTATCCCCTCAACTTTAATTTGGTCTATATGGTGGGAGAGAAACAAATGGGTTTTTCAGAAAATAATCCTCATTAATTACAATTGTTATTGCTGGATTTTAAAAATCCCTGTGCGAAATTTCAAATTCTTATGTTTCTAAGTAAAAGAATGTTTCATCTATCTTTACAGATTGGGGTTCAACTTATCTTAAGATATGGCATCAAATCTCTTTTCCTTTTAAAGGAAGTCGGCATGTGGGAAATTTTGCAAAGGTTGATAGAAGTAAGATAGAATGGTATCCTCCCCAATGCAATTATATTAAACTCAATTTTGATAGCTCTTTGAAAGGTAATCTAGGCCTTTCTAGAGCAGGGATCCTCTTGAGATATCATAAGGGAGAGCTACTCCATGCTAAGTCAATTAAGATACTAGTAGGAACCAATAATAAAGCAGAGACACAAGAATTACTCTATGGTTTACAAATGGCCAATGAATTAAAAATTTAAAAATCTCTTAATTGAAGGGGATTCTTTACTAACTATCAATGCCTATAAGGAGCAACCAATTTTCAACTGGAAGATTGCATATATCCTACAAAAATTTAAACAAATGCTCAATTTATTTGATTCATATCAGATAAATCATATATACAGGGAAGCCAATAAAGCAATAGATGAATTGGCAAACATAGCTATTGCTCAAGCAGACGAATTTGAGACATTTTTCAAACATGACATTACTATGCCTTAAAGAATTTTAGGAGTCTTAAATGCAAACAAGGTGTAATAGTCCAATGTTTTGGTACTAATTAATTTTGTGTTCCAAGAATTTTTATCGGCCCTTTGTCGACTAGAATTTAATCATACTATCTATCTACTTCTAGTCCTCTTGAAGTTATTGGCATCATCGCATGGAAAATGTTTTCAAAATTCTACGAATAAAGGACTTCAAGGTTACCTAGTGTAATTGGCATTATCAAAAGGCATTTCAAAATTTCCACAAAATAAGGCTGACATGGCTCCTCTCCAATTCATGTTAGCTTATTTATCGTTTTCACTTTCCTTTATTATTGACATCTAAATGATGAGGTGGTTGCAATCATAATATTGCAAGATTTATCACATTAATGCATTTGAAAGCACAATAATGCCCACATACATGACTCAAACTTCTCTACTATTCACATGAGTGCCAACACATACTTCAATTCTTCACTCTTTAGTTGCATGTTTATGATTAATTACTTGGCACCACTTGATCTATACTACATATTCTGAGGAAAACTAGCCTCTCATTTTTAAATGTGATTTTAAATGGATTTGACTTCTCCAAGTACATTCGCACTCTACCTCTACACATATTATTGCAAAAAATCTTCTAACAATGGTAACTTTCATTATTCCAAGCTATGATATTGATATTGCATATCATTTCATGATTGTTGTGTATGGAAACATGAATAAATTTCCCTATTTATTAACCCAAACAAATGCAAGAAAGTTATTAGCTGAAGGAGTTTGGTCACAGTGTTCATTGTGGTGTTTTTCTTTTGCTCAGCATGTATTGCAAAAATTTGGCTTGGTGCTCCAGCCAGGTTTAAAATTTGATAGAATTCTTCAAATTCCTTTGGCCTCAACCAGTCTTGTTCAGGTTTGTTCGGGTAAAAAGCATTTCTCTCTCACATTTTTTTACTTATTTTTCCATCAATCTCAGTACTATTTGGTAATTGGGGCTTTTATTCTCTCATAAGAGGTCTACATTTTTTGTATGTTTTTGAGTATGGACCATTACCTAAAAAACTTTAGGGTCCCTATGAAATCATTAAGGTGAGAATTTTCTTTTGTAAAACCACTTGATGATGGGGAAATTTATAGGGTTTTTAAAGGGTCTTCTCCTGATCATTTAGATGCCATCAAAATTGTAATAGGGGAAGGTATCTTGTCTCTTTTGGCTTCTAGATTGCTTTTTCCATCTCAACTCCTCTCTATATTCCTTTCAAACTGCTTTGATGGTCTACAGTCCTTTGAATTGTTGAAGATATTTGTTGATGACTCTGTTATACCAAGTTTTTTGAAACATGGTGAACTTTTGAAATGCATGCAAAAATACAATTTGGGATCCGGTAATGGTTATATTCTAGGACTTTTTCCTAGATGGGACCTCAAGCATATTAAGTCACCTGATATTTTTGATGCTTTTGTGCAAGCCCTGTGCAATGACGATCCTTGGAGACTATATAATGCTTTGCAGATCCACAAATATGAGCTTGATGTGGCCCATATTAAAGCTCTAAAGGACAAATACTTTGCAATTTATTTCCTCCTTTCTCATCCAGTCTCGCATGGAGTTCAAAAGTGTGAGGGTGGTGCATCTAGGGTAAAATCTAAAATGGATATCCCACATGGTGAAGTGTCATCCTCCAAAAGATAACTTTAAGGATAGAGGACTGGTTATGTGGTTTTTTACAAGTAATTGTAATAGTTTATAATCTACGATGTACATACTAACTATACATCTGCAATTTGTTCTAAAATCTTAAATTTTACCATGTTTGATATAGGTCTATATATATAGATCTGATATTCTTTGGTTCGAGGTAATCTTTTAAAATTTACAAACTTCTACAACTATTTTTCATCAAAATCAATTTGCAAAATGTTGTAAATTTTTGTATCAATTTTGTAAAATGTTGTAAATTTGTGTATCAATTTTGCAAAATGTTGTAAATTTGAAATGCTCTGTCTAGTGCTATAATTCTGGCATCTTGTAAATGTCTTTTTCTATTAATATAAAGTCTACAATATATGCCTTTTATGTTATATATATATATATATATATATATATATATATATATATATATATATATATATATATATATATATATATATATAAATGCCTAGTAATTGAAAAAATATCATTTCTTGTTAGTAAAATATCATATTTTTATTTAGATGGCCCAAATACATATTAGTAACCATAAATATTTGTTAAATATTTATTATTCATTTATATACTATTTTTTAGGTTTACATTTTTTTCTTTTTCTTTATGTGCTTTATTTAGGAAATGGTTTTTTATTTATGAGGGTTATTATACTGAGGATAGAATGTCTGGGAACAATGAGGATTTGGTTTCAAATTGGGAAGAGGGGGATGCCTCCTCCAAAAAAGTGCCCAAAAAAAATAGACAGGGCAAAGTAGCAGATAAAATTTGGTTTCAGATGATACCCACAATGATACTCATAAGGGGACTTCCAATTTGGAGAAGGACATGAAGAAAGAGATCTCTCAGAAGCAGTTAGTGTCATATTCTAAAGTTCCCCTAATAAGAACATGACTACTATGGGTGATGCTAAGGGTTCCTTTTCTTCACACCCTACTATTGATAGGGAGAACCGTCCTAGATTCCCAGGGAACCTCAATTAGGATGAACATTACTTTAAGGAGGAAAGGGAATTCCCCACTAATATTCTAGCCATTGCTAGGAATGGGGCGGTGGACTATTTTTGGTTGGTTAGATGGGTCTTTCACAAAATCAACAAGTTAAGCATTAAAAACAAGGCCATTTCAAGCAAACTGGAAGAGCTAGAGAATAAAAAACTTTGGTCAGAATCCACTAGGGCTTTGTGGACCGAGCAAAAGATTTCCATGGTAGATTGCTTGCAGAGAATTATCCAGCTCATGGAAAAGATGAAACTGGACTATGAGAAAAAGATCAAGCACATAGAAAAGGAAGTGGAAAAGATTAAAAGCACCATGAATTCTATTATGGAGCATAGTCATAAGATATTGAAGCAAACTACCACTACCCTATACATAATAGTTGACAAACTAGAGAACACCCAACGGGGTACCCTATTCGTGGATTTGGAGGTAGATAAGGAGAAGAAAGAGGACTCTGGTCCTTCCAAAAGAACCGGAGCTAGTTTGAAGAGGAAGGTTGGAGCCATGTCTTTGGAGATTCGAGACTTGAAGAAAGTTGCTCAGGATATGCAAAACCTTAAAGTCCAAGCGGTGAGAAAACTCTCAAGACTTTAGGTTAGCAATGCTTTTTCGGTGTTGGCTTTTCACTGGCTTTTATTCTGTTGCTACTAGGTTTTGTCTTTTGCTGGTGTTGTAGCATGCCTTGGTTAGCGTACTTTATCTTTTAATCTTCTATTTGTATCTTTGTCGTTTCGGGTCCTTGTAAAATCCATTTTTTCCTTGATGAAAAACCATAAATATTTGTCATCTCTAACTTGTAAATCCAACATAAATGGATCAATAGTTTAAGAAAAAAAAATTAATATTATAGAAAAAACACATTATTATATAAAATACAACTTATATCCAACACCAATGGACCAATAGTTGAACACTAAAACTTGTTGAAAATCCTTCTCATTTCATGGAAAAATACAAGGTATTTTTTGTGCTTACCTTTTATATTTGTGATAGAACAAATTATTAATATGAAATACTCCAATTAATATACATTGCTACCCCAATAGTTATACACATAGGAATACTATCTTTTCACTATGACAATAATACTTGCTTAAGCAAGTATCTGATTTTATTAAATGAGCATATTATTTTTTAAATGACACACTTATAATGGATAGTTACTATATTTATTTCAAACAAAAAACTATTTATTTTGTTTGTTAATGAATGTATATTTGTACTTTTTATATAACATTTACAAGTTCTTATGTGTTCGAGTATAGATCTATTTTGACCAACATTTGTTTATATTTTATTTAAATGTGGACTATTTATTTATAATATATAGTATAAATTTGTCGTGTTCTACTATAGATCTATTTCGACCAATTTATTATTTATTACTTATTATTTATTGTTTGTTAATTATTGTGCAAATGGTTATTTTATTATTTACTTATTTTGCCTTGAGGTAGAACTAATTGTTCAATCTAGGGGGAGACTAGTTGTCTTATTTTGCGGATAATTATATTTTAATTTTTTATTTATTTTTTTATTGATTTTTGACGAGTTAACTTTTTATAGAAGAGTTGTGATATTTGTTAAGACTATTGTTTATTTATTATTTATTTATTTAATATTTTTAGGTTTAGGTTTTTTGCTTTTTCTTTATGCACTTTATTTAGGAAATGGTGTTTTATTTATTTAGGTTCTTATGAGAATTGATGGAAAGGTTATTATTATTATTTTTCTTTTGAATTTTTGGGAGAATATTTGAGGATAGGAATTTGCAGTTTTAGATTTTCTTTGAAGCATGATTGGAATTTATTGAGCTTAATTGCTTGAAGACTTGCTTGCTAGTTTGAAAAGATTTTATGTTCAAATTTCATCATCAACATTCTCTTTTCTCTCTTTTTCTTTCACGGGTTTCCAAGTAGGTCTTAGTTTTACTCTTGATTTATGTAATTGGATTTTAAGAGATTTTTAGGGGGAATTGGTGTTTGATTGAATTATATTTATCATCTATGATTGTGTTCTATTTGTTGTTTGCAAGTTTCTAGTTTTCGTGGAAGTCATAATTTAGTTTTGTAAGCCAAGTTTTATTTTGTGTCTATGTTGGTTCTTTTATTTGTGGATTGAATTTTTACCTGAACCTTAGGTGATAGGTTAGCTAGGTACACATAGGGGGAGTGGCTCACTATGGGCACTAGGACCCAAAAGTCATTGCCAGGGTAACTCATAGGTGTGTTTTGTAATAAATGATAACATTAATAAACTTTGGGTTAGATTTAAACACTAACAAATTAATTATGTGCCCCACTCATTCCTCATATGCTCATATAAGAAGAGGGTGAGATTGAGAAGGCTTGCCCATCTGTTGAGATGTTGAGCTAGCACGATCGTGCATTGCCCTGTCCTCACAAAAGGAATGTATGCTTCTGCATAATTTTTTGAATGGAGGTCAGGGTCTACAAAGACTACTAGGGTAACCCATGTTGAGGCTATGCAATGAATCTCTTCCCTTTGTGTGCCCCTCTTATGTGAAATCCTCTAAGAATTTTTTTGGATGCCTTTGATGGTCTTTTGTTTTGGTATTTTCTATCTTTTGGATGTGTGCATATTATGTTTATCTTTGCCTAGCCTATTAATTTGTTTTTGGGGCCTCATTTCTATCTCCTAGAATAGGGGGATGGGCCTATGGATACCACATGGTTGGGTGGTGATGATTTTTCCACCCATTGTGAATACTTCAAAGGACTTGCATGTCAGTGGCTAAGTGAACCTATACCTTATGTTTCATAGTTTTCACATATTGGTTATGAGATGGTTTACCTTGATGATGCAATTTGTATTGTATCTATAATGTCTCCTAGTGCTACCCTCTTTTATTCTATCCTAGGATTACAATTTTAGTACATAGAGAAAACAATAGGACACTAGTGTCAATCTTTCTTTTCCTCTACCTATCCTCAAGGAGAATCACACAAGATACCACAAGGTATTACAAACTCTATCATATAATTTACTTAATTGTCATATAGATAGTTATTTATTAACTGTCATTATGATATTATTATATTACATCCCATTAATTACATTATATTATGTTATCTACATTATCTAATAACATAATTATATTACATTACATAATTATGTAATAACATTGTTATATTATATTATAGTCTAATATTTTATTACCATCATTATCTTATATTGACATCATTATATTATATTATATTACAGTATATTATATTATTACAGTATTAATGATATTGAATAGTGCCACATCATAGTAGTATTACTTTATTCCTTAAGGCCAATGAACTTAGTGTATGTGTCTCCTCAATTTTTACATGCTATTCTTTTGTACTAACCTCCCTATGTTGTGTGATGACTGTTATTAGTCAGGCTTATTTCTATTCATAATATATTCCCCTTTCTCTCATCATGACTTCTATTATATATCTGGTCTTATGGTGAGACACACCTCTTTATCGAGCCTTTTGACTACCTCTTAATCGTGCCCTTTTGTTTAATATTTGCTATCTTTTTAGTAGTAATCACTACCCCTTACTAATAGAGATCACTCTAATCTTAATGTTAATTCATTGCCCGTCTTAAAGGTAATTTCTATCGCATTATTTCCTTTAAACATATGCAACCTCCTCTAATTGACTAGCCACGTAACCACATTCTTTAGATTTCTTTTAATAAATTTTAGTCACCAATTTGAGGGAATTGTGTATCTTCCTTAATATAGAGCTGATCATGTATAATATTATTAATTTTAAATTATTAATAAATAAATAAGTAATAAATAATAGTATTAGTAATAAACATAATATGAAAATTATGTTTATAATATTATTAATTTAATAAACAAATAAATAATATATAATTCGTTGGTAATTATTATATTAATTAATAATAATTATTTTATTAGAATATATATAACGATTAAGGAGGGGACACGACAGTCCGCCCTTCTCAAAATTGGTTGTCCTCAAACAATTAACAATTTTCTCAAACTCAGTCAACTCCCAATAAATACACAATGTGTCCATATGTAAATATAAAGACATGAAGTAATGAGGCATTAAGCTTGAATACATTTAATACACATTGGAATGAAGCATGTGGCAGTAAAGGTATGTAAGAAAGGGAGGGTATGTAGTAATACACACGAAGTCATGTAAATACATGCAAGGCTCTTGAAGAATACATGGAAGTCTTGAAGCATAAACATAAGTGATGCATGTAGAAATACACACACGCCACATTGAGGTGCAAAGCATGTATGTGAAAAACACATGGAGTAAGCACTCTATGCACAACCCCAATACATCGAGGATGAACACATAAGACATGAGTCGTCCACATGAATACACATAAGGTGTAAATCCAAAGCATATGAAGCAAGAAGAATCTACGTAAAACATGGGGGATACACATGAATATACACAAGGCATGAAGCTTATGTGTAATATAATTAAATACAATCAAGGCTTACAACATACACATGAAATACATGTAGTACATAAAGTATGGAGTATACACTTGAATTTGCTTAAGTAGCATGGAGTTCACATAGGAGTTCACATAAGTTAGGAAGAATATATGTGAATGCATATAAATTCACTTAAGTTATAGGGCATACAAAGAACAAAATATATACATAAACACACATATGATATATGGAAATATATGAGAATCATCCACAAGAATACATATAAGGCATGAATAAAACATGTAGACATATAAACACATGTAAGGCTGAAGTATACATGTCAGGAATTTATTTTAAATACATGAAAAACATGTAAGCATGAAGCAATGTACTTAAATACTCATCAAACATGTGCAAAAAGCATGATGTATGAATTATAACACATGTAAGTTATGAAGCAATATACATAAGACATGGAGCATAGATGTAAGGAACAGAGCATTCACATAAGCACAAAATAATGTGCAAATATATGGAGGTATGAATTATGTACATAAGACATGTAAGGCTTGAAGCAATACACAAATACACATAAGGTACAAAGTATGTATAAGAAAGACACTCATGGAGTGAACACGGTAAAGACATATTAGTCATAAGGCACACATAGAGACACAAGGCATACATGCTAAAAGCATATCAGACATGAAGAAAACACATGAATATACATAGTATTTAAGAAAAGAGTACATGAAGCGTTTGCATAATCATCCATACAGAACACCCATAATGAAATATTAAAATAGTATCAAATATGGTGAATAGTAGTTAATCTGGTACATATGATTAGCTCTCATAGATTGCATGAGTCTCCCCTTCCCCATTCTCCTCTACCTTACAAGATAGTAGATTTATTGTGCCAAGGGCACATGACACAATCTACATGCAGCTCCCACAAGGTTTTCTACCCATATGGGACATTATCATCATGTGACTAGTTTACTCTACCTCTCCCCTCCACAAACTCCCTATCTATGTAAGTATTAGAGAAAGAATAATTGAATCCCTACAATCTATAGAATACTGATAGAAAACACATAATTATCAAATATACATGAAACATATATCTAAGAGAAACATGCATAATGCACGTGAATACACTTAAAGCATGAAGTATACACTTAAGGAAATAAGTACACATGTAAAACATAAAGTATACACATAGGACAGAGAGAATAAGCACGAGTATACTTAAAGAAAGAAGCATTTGCCGGAAAACACATGAAGCATAAATTATACATGTGAGACATAAAAAACTGAGCAAAGCATCAAACATATTCATAGGCACTCATACACAAGTAGGGCATAAAAAATATACATTGCAAGGCTTGAATATACATATGGTCTGAGTCATGAAAACACTTACGAAATATTCATACATATTAATACACATAAGGTGTGAAACACCCATATGAATACACATAAAGCATATAGGACATGACGCATAAATACAAATATATGAGCATTCATTCAAGGCGTACAAATATTTTTAAAGAATATGAAACAAGTGCAAGTCATGAATCATAAATGCATGTAAGGCATGAAATGGTACACTCTAATTCATGCCAATAGGCATTAAGCATACATGGGAAATTTCCTTAAGGAGTAAACAAGTGTGAGGAAAACACAAGCACACATATGAAGAGTACACTTGAGTAAGCATGTAGTTTAATGTGCATTGGGTTTATCCATGTTTTCTCATCAATTCATATCTTTGGGACTATTCTAGAAATAGTAGAACCACATATGATAATGTAATATTAATTTGTCGTCTGATCTACTTCCCATAGATTGCATGAGACTCCTGTTCCATATTCTGCTAAACCTTATAAGATGGAAGATTTATTGTGACAAGGGCACATGACACAATCTACATGCAACTCCTTCAAGGTTTCTTACCCATCTTGGGACATTTTTGCCAAGTGACTAATTTACTCTATCTTTCCCCCACATACTCCCTATCTTTGCAAGTATTAGAGAAAAGGCAAAAAATGAGATCACTACTATCTATGGGTTAAAAAATAAATTTGATATGGCATTATCCATTACAATCCCTAAGTCATTTCTTAGATCATCAACACTATATGGATTTATAGTATTAGAACAAGTTGTATAAATTGCCTTATTCATCCTTGTATTTATTAATAAAGATATATATTATGTTATACAGTAATGGTTAATGTTTTACCCTAGTAATGTCATCAATTTATTTTCATTTATTTCAATTAATGTAATCATACATTAATTAGACTTCTTTAAGAAATTATTGACTGGTTATTCTAGTATTAAATTAGAAATCACTCAGTACATACTTGAAACTGAGCTTACCCATATCTCCCTGGATAGGTTTGCATCAACTGTACTCTCATAGGTTGGCATGATTTTAGCTCTGATACCCCTTGTATTGTCCCCTAATGCTATCCTCTTTTATTATATCCTAGGATTACAATTTTAGTACATAGAGAGAACAATAGAAGGACACTAATGTCAACCTTTCTTTTCGTCCACCTATCCTCAAGGAGGATCACACAAGATACCACAAGGTATTACAAACTCTATCGTATAATTTACTTAATTGTAATATAGACAGTTATTTATTAACTGTCAATATGACATTATTATAATATATCCCATTAATAACATTATATTATGTTATATTGACATCATTATATTATATTATATTTTATTATAGTATATTATATTATTATAGTAGTAATAATATTGAATAGTTCCACATCATATTAGTATTACTTTATTCCTTAAAGCTAGCGAACTTCTTGTATGTGTCTCCTTAATTTTTACATGCTGTTCTTTTTTACTATCCTCCCTATGCTGTGTGATGATTGTTATTAGTCAGGATTATTTTCTTACTATTCACGGTATATTCTCCTTTCTCTCATAATGACTTCTATTATATATTTGGTCTTATGATGAGACACAGCTCTTTATCGAGCCTTTTGACTACCTCTTAATCGTGCCTTTTTGTTTAATATTTACTATCTTTTTAGTAGTAATTGCCACCCCTTACTAATAGAGATCACTGTAATCTTAATGTTAATTCATTTCTCGTCTTAAAGATAATTTCTATCGCATTATTTCCTTTAAACATATGCAACCTCCTCTAATTGACCAGCCACGTAACCACATTCTTTAGATTTATTTTAATAACTTTTAGTCACCGATTTGAGGGTATCATGTATCTTCCTTGATATAGAGTTGATCATGTATAATATTATTAATTTAAAATTATTAATAAATAAGTAAATAATAAATTGGTAATAAATAATCGTATTAGTAATAAACATAATATGTAAATTATGTTTATAATATTATTAATTTAATAAATAAATAAATAATTCATTGGTAATTATTATATTAATTAATAATAATTATTTTAGTAGAATATATATAATGATTAAAGAGGGGACATGACAGTATCTTTGAAAATGTTGTAAGAGACATGTAGTTTACATAATTGTATTTGTATTCAAGAGTTGTTGATGTTATTTCAAAAGAAAAAGGATGTAAAATAAATGTGTATCATTGGATGTTTTTTCATGTTTATAGGTTTATGTGTTTTGCATATGTGTTGCTACTTTTGATATGTGATTATCATAGGAATCTTTCTTTTGGTGTTTAAAATGAACATATAATAGATATTTATTCATTAAGTTAGAAATTTGATTCAACAGAATTATTTGCTATGTAAATTACATTATTAGTAGTTTATTTTCTAGGACACTTGTTGGGGCATTACAGTCTTATCAAACTCTTTCTTTTATAATCCATTGCATCTCATACATATTGTGGTGTATTTTATGGTCCCGTTAAAGAAACTATAGCCCATGATTTCTATCTAATAGCATATCCTCCATTTTGTGTTTCCACCAATGAAAATTGCTACAATTAAAGTTCTCTATATCTATTCTATTCAACATGCTTTCCATTTAAAAGATACAATAAGGTTATTAAAAATTTCCTCTAGAAAACTCGCATTAAAACTAGATTACTGCAAAAACCCTTATACCCAAGAACAATAAAAAATTTGTCCAAGTATTTTTCCATAGAGATACTAGTGTTAACAACTCTCACTCATGGCCTCTCATCTTCAAAATTCAAACTTAATACTCTTTCGTTATGTTTCCTACAATGGTTCCCTTGTTCATATCTCTTTTGGTAAGGGCTCCCCTATCTACAACATAATTGAAAATATATCTAACTCTAACTTGCCTTCTTAGAAGAATACCCATTAATCCACCTTGTATGCTTGTGCATCAGTTAATTCCCGACTTAAAAACTCCCTCGTTGACCTACTCCACAAACCTCTATTGAGTCCTTTAGCTCCTTTAATAAAATTCTTCTCATTCTCATCCTTTGTTCTAGAGGTGTTTGTGGGAAAGGATGTTTAGAATACATTTCTTAATACAAAATATTATGTTAATCAAAAGATTCAACAAGTTTTGGTCATCCCTCCATCACTTCACTCCTAGATTTCGGATCATTGGAATCCTTTGGTGTTAGGTAAGCTGGATATTTATCCTTACACTCATCTTTGTTATGTGTTTTGATAATATGGATTATAGGGATGCTATTATGGGCCTTTGGAAATTGAAATCACGTGCTTTGTCTCTCTACCCTTGGACTCCATCCTTTAATATCCTTATGGACTATGTTGAGTTTTCTCGTACTAGGGTCCATCTCGCTCACCTACCACTAAATTTTTGGTTCACTTATACCTACAAATCAATTCACAATAAACTAAGTTTGTTTATCAAAGTTGACCCTAATACTAGTCTCTTCTCCCATACCCCCTTCACGAGAATCTTAGTGGATATTAACCTCTCCAAACCTCTTTCAAGTTATATTTCTCTTAAGTTTGGTGAGCTCTAATGGAGGCAATATATGGACTACAAAGGGACTTTGTTAATATGTCATCACTTATTTTATATAGGGCACCTTTCCTCATCCCATGCTCATGGGTCTCATCTTCAGTCTTTTCCTACCTAGTGAAGGGATGCTGATAAGAACCATCTTACTATATTTCTTATAATCTTAGATTCAAACTCTTCCTTGATGTAAAAATCCCCCTCTATACTAATTTTTTAGATATTATGGCTCATGATGATTCACCCCCTATATCTCTTACTAAGTTGTACTGTATTTTTCAAGTTGTTGCTAGGCCATCCCCTTGTTGTTTCTTTAGTTATGCATGTTTCTAACATCCTATTGGTTAATTTTTGAGATCTCTTGAGTATGACAATCATACCTTGCATGTTCTTGGATTATCTTTCTTTAGACTACTAAGTTCCTTTCTTGGCTTATACAACTCCTCTCTTGGACTCTTTCATTGTGTCACTAGGTTCAAACACCACCACTCCTTTTGCATTTCTTGTTAAGGATTCTTATTGGACTATTGTATGTAAAACAAAAAAAAAATTATCTACCTTCATAAAGATCTCATACTATTCTTTTGGGCCCACTTCTTGGTGTTGTTATATATTTCTAGTCATAGTTGTAGTTTATTTGTGTTGTCTTGTTATCTGGGTTACCTTGGTGTAATCCTATTGCTTCCTCTTAGGATCTTATGTTGTCTGATTTGTAATGGGTTAGTTCCCTTCCCCACTTTAATCAAAAAGAAGTTGGACATACTCATTTACCAATTAAAGGGAAGCCGAGCATAGAATAATTTTTCCAAATGCTAGATCTAATAGGATAGATAGTGAGAAAAATTATTGCAAACCTTTAATTGCTACAAATTAGATAAACACATACAAGTTCAAGTTTAAACAAACAAAACCATAACACCAAATTTACATGGGAAAATCCTCTTATTTAAAAACAATACTTAAGAAGCTAGACTCAATTGTATTATCAACAACAACCAACAATTACAATACAATGAATAGAGCCAATGCTCTTTAGGAGCAATTATGGCAGCACAAAACTCTATAGAAAATATTGGCACAAAATAGATTCTTAGAAGATGTCCAACCTATCATACAAAATACACTAAGAAGATACATAATTATAAATGTCAGTACAAATGGAAAGAGCTCATGGTTTCTAAAACCAACTTGAAACTTGAAAGGTAAGTGGTGTCACATACAACACGTTTCTATTTGCATGACATATTCCACATGAAAACTTTATAAACCACTAACTCATGATTCAACCATAATGGTCATGTTACCATATGGCACACCCACCTGACACCACTTATCAAAAGTGAACTCCATTAATAATAGCTTCCAAAAAATAACTCTTCATGACTCTTCCACCAAGCTAGTAATCGTCATAGTCATAATGGAAAATTGTCATAGTCCCAACATAGTAACTTGTAACACTATTCCCCTCTTTTCAGGACTTCTAAAGTGGGTGATATAAATAATGAAACATGTTTAGACTCTAATGTTGAGACACCTTAGTCCCAATAATTTTTTTCTTATCTAATTTAGATTACTATCATATGCTAATGAGGTAACAAAATCCTATGTCTTGGGACTTTGTATTGGACAACTACCTTTCTTTTGTCTATTTTTGGGTGGACTAGGCAACCCAACTCTATAAGCCTATTGAAATAGGGTTCTCAACACTATAGTCTCTCCAAAAGGGGCCCAAGTTTTAACACTTGTGAGTGTTGGTTCCCACTATTTATGATTTGATCTTAATATTTTGATGTGACTATTAGAAGTCAATCTAAATGTGAAAATACTTGAGAAGCCTATATGAGTCAATGATTTATCACTCATAAATCCTCATTAAAAATACACAAGTTACAATTCAACAATTCACATCTCCTTTAAGAGAAAATCTAAGTATTCAAAGCATAAAGCTAGAACAAACAAGTTTCAAGTTTAATTTATGAGTAATAATGTTATTATTTATTCATGTTATTGCATAAACACTTGGATATCTTATCTAAATAACATTACATCACCATAATTATGAATCCTAAGGTATAATTTAGTCAATTCAACATTTTATTTCTGATTTAGCATCTGCCCTACTAGGGGTAAGCTCTCTTTTTAATCATCATCATTGTTGTGGAGGTTGAAAACTAACAAAAGGTTTCACTTGGGCAATTCACCATGTAACTAAATATTCTTTTATTCTTCTTTGTGTGTAGGTTAGATATTCAATAGTAGAGAGTTGTAGATTTTCACAAAGAAGACTAAGTTGCATAATTATAGACTTTAAACAAGAAGAAACCCCTAGACTATGCCAATTATCTAAATAGTTTAACACTTTTACTTTGAATTTTGGAACAAAAGATCTATAAAGCCTCTTGGTAAAAAATATGAAGCCTTAGTTGATGATGACACCTTTAGGTCTAATATACCTAACATAATTAACAAATAGTTTAAACTATATATTTAAGTAACATATGTTTATATGTGCATCTCATTTCTATATCTATACTTCTATGTTAGATTTGTATTCTATGTTTTTTTTATGTTTAATATTATTAATTTAATATCATTTTATCTAGCCATATTCAAATCAATTTAGAAGATGATATAATCATACACAACATCCAACTCTCCTTTAGACTTAGCATTGTATCTTGGTGGTTATTTCCTCCAATAAATGATATTGATCTAGATCCTAGTTTATGTTTCTAGACCAGGACACTATTTCTAAACATTTTAATGCTGAGAGATGTTCTATATTGATATATTGGTTTGAAGAACTTGTGGTAATATAAAACTATCATCATTTAAATTGAAACTGATTTTACTCTTCTAGATTTTTTAATAACACAAAAAATAGTAAATATGTAGAGGATGAGATTTGTGACCCTCAAAGTGGTGAACCTCAAGGAAGAAACCTAACTTCAATCTAACTCACTTAATCTAGTGCTAAATGTGAGCCAGTGGATGCAAAGTACAAAGTTAAA
The DNA here is from genome assembly GCF_030272615.1 of Cryptomeria japonica. Classification (NCBI taxonomy): domain Eukaryota; kingdom Viridiplantae; phylum Streptophyta; class Pinopsida; order Cupressales; family Cupressaceae; genus Cryptomeria; species Cryptomeria japonica. The sequence goes on along the minus strand of NC_081408.1, from coordinate 116,864,168 downwards.
TCAAGATTCTACATACAAGACTTTCAAACAACTCTACTAGGCCTCTACCTTTGGGACAAACAAGCAAAATTAGGACACCAACACAATGCACTACCATCCTATACAGATAGAGTATAGAGATCATACAAAGGGTGCAAACATGATCATATGTATTAAGATGACAATATTATGATAAAATAAGAAGTATGGAATACACGTAGCTAAAAGAAAATAAGAAAGAGGGAGAAGGAAACTTACAATTAGTCCATAACTGATTCCTTCAGCTAGATCAGTTCTCTCCCTCGATCATAACCCCATGCACAAGAAAAGAGGTAAAATATTAGGGGTTGTATTTAGAGGTCTACTTGAATTAGACCCCTATATATGTGTTTCAACCTCCATGTACAACATAGATAGTAGCAAAGATAGAGATGAAATGATAAAGACAAGTGATAAGTAATTAAGATAATAAATAAACTAGATGAAAGATAATGGATAAGTAAACTAAGAAAAGAGAGTGAACTCCCCTAGACAACACTTGTGAAAACAACACCATCAGTTCTCCAAGAAGTTGTAACAATGGTGGGCTTAAAATGCTAGAAAACATATGTATAATCAAGAGAAATGTTACCAAGAGCCCAAGAAACTTTCAAAATTATCAAGAACCCCCAACAAAGTCTCAAAATGCAAGAGATATAGGTCTTGGAAGGAATCATAAGGTTGGTGGATATAGACAAAGGATTTATAAAATTTTCCATGCGTAAGTGTAATTCTCAAACAATGACCTACCCACTGAGAGATTTATGGAAACTAGTGCAGATCTCTCTACGACATTCTAGTATCCATCAATAAAATGGTTAGCATGGTTGTTAGAAGCAAAGTTATAAGATGACAAGGAAATCCATATGGAAAAAAAGACAAATGAGACAATGCAAGATTTCAATTATCTTAAAGAAAAGGTACTTATGTGACATGGAATTGTACAAGGTGCAATTTATGACTTTATATTTTTCCCCCACTTTAATGAGAATATCTTTGTCAAGAAATGTGAAGCTAAAACATAGAGATGATATCAAGATTCATGAAGAGGAAGAAAAATTCATTGATCAAATGAAGTTGCCCCAACAAGATGAACTTGAGATAGAGTTAGATTTCACCAAGCTATTTCATGACATACACGTCAACAATAGTCCAACATGTCAAATGAAAAAGAAGCTAGAAGTCAAATAGATAAGATAGATAAGATAAGGTAAGAGAAAGAAAATCTACTTAATGGATGAAAAACCCTATTATGAAATATGTAGGATAGTAGTTGCTATGATAAAAGAGATGATATCGGTATGGGTAGAAAAGTGTATTATGCTAGATAGCCATATAATAGGGCGATGATTTACAAAAGGTTTTTGGTATGGATAGCAAGTCGTGTTGTACTAGGTGTTTAAGGTGAAAATGGAACAACAATATTGCAAGACTGAATAGATTCAACCACAAAAACCTAGCCTAACAAAAACAAAGATCCATCATAACATACAAATCAATCAAATGCAAATCAATCAAAATCAAAAAGATTATACCATCACATGTCCAATAGGGTTTGAATCTCCATTATTCCTATCTCCATTGATCTTTCTTGATATATTTTCTCTTAGATTTTATGTGTGCACAAGAGCTCAGCAAAGAGTAGAAATGTGGTTGCAAGTAGGCTTGATCGCATATGAAAGTTTGAAAGCATATTTGAGGGGGGAAGATAATGAAAGAAGCATCCTCTTATATAGAAGATACTATAAGAAATGGAGGGATAAGATTGAGAGGTGTAAAAGATAGATGGTTGGCTAAGATTAGAGGGTAGTTAAAAGAAATAAGAAAATAATGAGAGGGTAGGTAGTGTAGGAATTAAGAGATGAATGACATGTGTCATGGATAGAAAAGGCTAATGAATTAATTAAATAAATAAAGATTTATTTAATTAATAGAATAAGTGGGATCAATTAAATAAATAAAAGTATTTATTTAATTTAGGAAAAGGACTATTTTAAATAAATACAAATATTTATTTAATTAGACAGGACAATTTTTGGTGTCTACATTTTGCCCCTCTTTGAGATAATGCAACTTGTCAGGTTGTTTCAAAGAAGATAAGATAAACTGATACAAAGTTGGGCACCCCAAGATGGGAATGATATGACCCCTCGATAGATTGGATGAAAATGTTTGAAAATATCGCAGACAATCTCTCGAAAAGAAAGAAAGGCTAGAAAAGACTGACAAGATAGGATAAAGTGATAGAGTCACGAGATAAAGAAGACTGACATGGGAGACTAAGGCTAGGGTAGTCTATAAGATAGAATACAAGGGAAAACATCCTCATTGTCATCCACACAACTAATAGATCAAAGTGCAAAGTGAGTAGAGAGTAGTCAGCAACGATGGCAATGGTGCACGAATTCGATCACGTTTGCTGATATCAAAGGGCAGCAAATGCAAGAGAGTCGGTAAGTACCACAAAACCTCCTTGTACCTTGGTGCATTAATTGTTGTCATAAATGCATGTTAGGTAGGTTAGTAAATGTCCATTAGTTATGTATTAGAAAGTGTCAAGCGGGTCAAAAGATGGGAAGGCATGTCTGCGTTGGTGCCATGCATGTTTGGGTAGGTTAGGCACCTCTGCATTGAGTGTAACTGCATCTATGGTTGGAGAAACATCTATGTCAAATGCAAGCACGTTTGCAAAGTGTAGGTGCATCTATGTATGGTGGGCATGTCTATATGGAATAGAAGCACATCTCTGTGTTTTAGGCGCATCTGTGAAATATATAAATGAGTTTGTGTCGTGAAAGCCAATTTATATCTCCAAGGTTAAATCAAAAGTTTTGTGATAAACATACGTTATTGATTGGATAAGTTGATGAGGATACACTCAAACAGGTTCTCTAGGGAAGACTAGGGTAGTAGATAGGGCTAGGATTGATAATTTTGTGATAGAACATATGTTGCCAATCAGGAAACTACCCAAGAGGATACACTCAACAAGAGGCTCTAGGATAGGATAGAGAGAGGCACTTTGTGATGAATAGGGAGTACCATAGAAATTTAAAATTCTATGATAGAACATACGTTGTCAATTGGATTAAGCTGAAATTGACAATTATGTGATAGAACATACATTGTCAATTGTATAAGCTACTCGAGATGATACACTCAAGTAGGTTCCCTAGGAGATAAGATAAAAGCAACACTTTGTGATGAACAGGGAGTACTACTAGGATAGAGTGCCATATGATAGATATAACCAGGATAAAAAATAAAAAAGAACTTTGTGATGAACAGGGAGTACCACTAGGATAGAGTGTCATATGATAGATATAAGCACTAGGATAAAAAAGTAGCACTTTGTGATGAACAGGGAATGCCACTAGGATTGGCACAGTTGATTTTATTTACTGCAAGAGGACTTACCTATGCTAGAGTCATGGGAGAGATACCCTTTGACTTAGAGTTTACGAGTAGAGCTGACATTCAAGGATAGAGCAATAGTTGAGGCCATGGGCTTGTGATATATTATGTATATGCCTGAGTTTTGGGTGAACATGGGATTGTTGACTACATTAGCTGAGAGATGGTACTCAAAGACATGCACGTTTCATTTGGTGATGGGTGAGATGGCAGTCACCTTAGAGGATGTATATAGGACATTGAGGATACCAATCATTGGGGAATTGGTTCCTTACGATCGAGAGGGAGACAGGAATGCACTGGGATAAGTATTCCAAGATCCAAGACTAGAGATGAGGGTAGGACATGTGGCTTGGGATACTATGATAGCTACAAGATTGGCACTACCAGTGGTGCTGGTAGGAGTGATCAGTGGATTCCTCTATCTAGACAAGGAGACATGAGGGTTGGCTATGGGTTGGGGGAGGACTCTAGAGACATTGGTGACTGAGCACACCAAGTTTGTATGGGGACCATGTTTGCTAGCACACTTGTATTATGAGTTGCATCAATTTATTTATCATGGATCAATAGGATTAGGGTGTTGAGTGAGACTACTAGAGGTATGGCCTTATGAGCATCTTCTAGTTACAGGACCAATACATTTTAGAGGCTGGGGACATGGGTGCAGTTTTGTACATCTATATGATATGATTACTTCAAAACCATAGATTGGGAGACTAAAGTACTTGCATCGAGTTATCAATGAGATAGATAGTGTAGTATGGAGGCCTTATTGAGAGTGTGAGGAGTGGGAGGATGATGCAGTGGACCTGTCATATGTATTCAGGAGTAGGTGTCTGATAGGGCATACACCATATGTCATTGAGCAGCAGTTGATTGACAGGGTATGCAGGCAGTTTGGTAGGATACAATGGATGCCAGAGGGGGTCCGGGATGTATGCACAAACACTGAGGGATCGGGCACATTTAGGTTTGTTACTATCTTATGATTAGAATGTGACACATATGTAGGAGATGGTTCCCATGCCTTGGGATATGTGGGTAGATATAGAGGATGTAGGGATGGATGCAGAGTACAATGCATATTGGGTAGATCATCCATTTCCACAACTGACAGATCCAGGGGAGACGATAGAGGGTGATGGTGGAGATGGTGGATATGATAGTGGATATGGTGGAGGCAGAGGCTGATGATGGATGAGAGGGGCAGTGGTAGAGAGAAGGGTAACACATAGGAGAGAGGACGGAGAGGAGAGATAGACACATGGAGTGTGGGGTAGAGGTGGATTGTCATTACTGGTGCCAGTAGTATAGGTTTCCAAATAGGTACAGGGATAGGGATAGGGACAGGAGGAGCCATAGGAGTAGCCATAGGGGAGATGAGAGGAGGAGGATGAGTTACTATCCTTGAGGGAGATCTGTCGGATGAGATCTAGTGTCTGGAGAGGGATGCAGCTAGCCTCAGGAGACAACTGAGAGACACTGAGCGAGAGATGGATCATGATATTCAATGGTATATAGAAGATAAGACAGTACTAAGGGAAGGCAGGTAGGTAGCAGAGGACACAGGGGCCGGATATGCCTATGTTTTGCAGGCAGGAGAGGAGATAGGATACTGGAGAGACCTATACTCAGTGGGCTAGGAGCTTTTGGAGACCATCATGAATGAAGATGACCACTGGAGGGAGAGACAAAAGACAGGCATCTAGTGGTGGGGTTATGGGTCCTTCACCACCACCAGATAGAGGGGGTAGGAGAGATGGTCCTGGGGTAGGGACTTCCAGGGCTCAGACTCCATTATGAAATGAATCATCCTTGCAGCAACTATATGCATGTGTACCTATGTGATGTTTCTTTTATGTGATGCTTATGATATGGATGCAAATATGTACATGATGAAATGCAATATATTTTTTTGTTCTTTAATGTTTTTAATATGTTATGCAAATGCAAATGTATGAAATGTAGATGAATATGATAATGCAAATAATTATTTACATGATGAGAATGTAAAATGTGCTAACATGTGTTGTGTGTAGGATGTGATGTAATTGTGATATCTATATGTATGAAATGCTAATATGTGGTAATGCAAGTGAAAAACTACATGAAATGCAAATATTTTTGGCGTGTCATTATACTCGGTCATGTGATAGCAGGCTACATAGACTCAAGAAGGAAAATGGAGGTCAATCAAGAAAGGGGGATGGAAGGTAGAAGATATGGAAGTGAAAGATATTCTTGTGTGTTATCATCATTGAGCTTTATTATGGCAAATAGGTTATGACAATTGAGGTATATGTTCGACCCAAAAATTCATTGTACCCATTTGCATGGAGATCAGACAATCGCAAACAAAGAATGCCCCAGTTCACACTAGACTCACAACATCCTCATATTCTTGGACAAGTCATAGCATTACTAAGAGACAATCCACAGACAGTAAAGAAAAATAGGTGATGATACCCCATCCTCGCCTTTCTAGTCAAAGACATCATGGAGATAAAATCTCTAGTCAAAGACATCCTAGAAAAGCTAAAAGACATGTCACTAGAAAGATCAAATCAAAAGAAAACCAAGACTCAACACCCCAACATCCACTATAGTCCTCACGTTTAGTGTCTCTTGTCACTTGCATAAGTCTATTTGGTTTTGGTCACAATGTTTACTTTCACAAAAGGATAGATAGCACTGAACTATACATGTTGTCTGAGTCTGTTGAAAGATTTGATTTGCTAAAGCCCATTGTTTCTATTTGCATGTCAGCTGAAACTGACTGAATCCATGAAACTAATACTTTATTGTGGAGAAGGGGGAACTTTATTACAGATTGTACGTGGGTAGACTGAAGAAAACTAAAAGAAACTGTGCTCCTCGGAATGTGTGATGCTCATAGTTCCACACCCATCACTAGATATAGGATTTTCTATAGCCATAAATAGGAGTTGATTTATTATAGATGCAGAGGGGTGAAAATGAGGGATTATTGTGAATGGCTAGCCAATATTAGGTAGATCAATAACAAGCCATGATGGGAATGGGGAAGTTTATTATGGATGGATAGGCTGTGAGTGTGTGTAAAGTTAAGGATGAGATTGAATGCTAAAGGAGGGAGGAGAAATGTCTCTACACATAGCACTGGTAACCTAGTTTTCACCATGGTACTTGCCCAGGGTGCCACCAAAGTGGTGTTTACCATTGGACGAATTTATTTCTCTTTACTTTTTTCAATTTTTTTCATTTTTTTTTATGTCACAATGCGCTTGTTTGCCAGGTTTTCACCAAGTAACGATTTTTTATTTTTATGATTTGTTTTGTATTTTTGATATTTTTTTTTTTTTTTGTATTTTTGATATTTTTTATGTTTTTGTATTTTTGAATTACGATATTCTGAAGAGCTATGTGTAAAACCTACGAAAGTGCATGTTGTTGATTGGATCCTCCAAAGGTTCACCCTCTACTATTGAAAGTTGATATGCACCAGACCCATAGACTGTTGTGATGATGTAAGGACCAAGCCAATTTGGTTAGAACTTGCCCTTCTTCTCTCTATCTTGCTGATTTTTAGGATTTTCTTTGAGAACTAGGTCACCTACCTGAAATGTGTGAGGCTTTACTCTGTGATTATAACTGCAACTCATTCATTGTTCATAAGCCTCGAGATCATTAAAAGAAGTTTGTCTTCATTCATCCAATAGTTCTAGTTCTTGTAAGTGAAAGACCCTGTAGTCTTCATCACTGATAATGTTGTGCAAAGAGACTCGTAAAGATGGTAACTCAACCTCAATAGGCAAGATGGCTTCAGCGCCATAGACAAGTGAATAAGGTGTGGCTCCAGTAGGTGTGCAAACACTTGTGCAATGCCCATAGTGCATGATTAAGTTGGATATCCCAATTTTGGCATACGTCATTGACTGTCTTTTTGAGGATTTTGAGAATGGTTTTATTAGACGCCTTAGCTTAACCATTACCTTGGCGGTAATAGGGAGTGGAGAAATGATGAGTGATATGGAAGAGATCATAGAGTTCATGAACATCCTAGTTTTTGAAGGGACATCTGTTGTTAGTGATGATGGAAAGAGGAATACCGTACCAGCAAATGATGTAATTAAGGATGAATGTAGCAATCTATTTTCTAGTTACTTGTGCAAGAGGCATGACTTCAATCCATTTTGTGAAATACTTCGTGGCAATGATAATGAATTTATGGCCTTTGGAAGGAGGGTGAATCTTGCCTATGAGACCAAGTCCCCACTAACAAAAGGGCCAAGGAGTCACAATCGGTTGAAGTTCTTGTGCTGGCGCATGAATAAGGTCTCCATGAATTTGACATTGCTTACATTTTTTGACAAACTGATATAAATCTTTTTCCATATTGGGCCAGTAGTATCCAGTCCTGATGATTTTTTTTGGCTAAGGTAGGACCACTAGAATGTGGACCACATATACCTTCATGAACTTTGCCTAACACGATCTGAGCTTCGTCCCTTTCTAAACATCTAAGAAGAGTGCCATCTAGACCTTGATGGTATAGGATATTAGCTAAAATGACATATCAAGAAGATTGGTGAATGAAAGTGCGGTGTTGTTTATTGGATAAGTCAGGAGGAAGGGTGTTGTTATGAGGGTATGTAAAAATGGAACTTTATAACTGGGAATCGGGACCAATGACACATATCAGCTCAATAGGAGTGATCTCATACGAGGGAACCAAAAGTTTATCAACCAAGAACTCATAGCAGGTTTCATTGTATGGTAGATCAATCAGTAAGGAGATAGTAGCGATGGCATCTGCAACTTGATTTTGTTCTCTTGGTATCTACTCAAAGGTTATCTTTATGAAATATTGCTTGAAGTCATCTACCATTCTCTTATAGGGCATCAATTTTTCATCCTTTGTTTAGTAGTCATCGGTTGCTTGACGAATTACAAGTTGAGAGTCCCCAAAAATATGAAGTTCCTAGATCTTCCACTGAACTGTAATTTGTAATCCAGTTGTTAATGCCTCATAATCTGCTATGTTATTTCTGCAAGGAAATGACAATTGGTATGATTTGGGAATGGAGTCCCCTTGAGGTGTGATAAAGAGGATGCCAACTCCTGCACCATGTTGTGTGTAAGAGTCATCAAAGTACAGCTGCCAAGTCTTCATGTCTGATACCGCTAAGATGGATTCATCAGGAAACTTTAAAATTAGAGGAGCATCATCTATCATGGGTGTATGTACTAACTAGTCTGTGATAGCTTGTCCCTTTATTGCTTTTCAATCCATATATTCAATGTCAAATTCACTCAAGATCATCACCCATTTAGCTATTTTTCTAGTAAGCACCGCCTTATTGAGAATATATTTTAATGGATCGATCCTTGCAACCAGTTTAGTTTTATGAGTGAGCATGTAATGTCATAATTTTTGCAAAGAAAAAACCATAGCAAGACATGCATGCTCAATTGCTATGTAGTTAAGCTCATAACCGACCAAAGTACAACTAATTTAATACACTACCTTTTCTTTGCCTTCAGCATCTTGTTGTGCTAAGAGTGCCCCCAGTGCTATTAGTGTAGCTAATATATAGAGTAACAAGAATTGTCTTGGAATTGGTGGCATTAAGACTGGTGGATTGAGAAGATAATATTTGAGTATCTGAAAATCCTATTGACAGTTATCATCCCATTTGAAATTGATGTTTTTATGTAGCAAGTGTTGAAAAGGATGACATTTATCCACAAGTTGTCTTATGAATCTTCATATGGACTGGAGTCTTCCTTGTAAAGATCAAAGTTGACTGATATTTCATGGTGGTGGCATTTCTAAGATCCCTTTGACTTTTGCAAGATCGGCTTCAATTCCTCTTTTTGAAACAATGTATCCAAGGAGCTTCCTAGAGGTTACTCCAAAGACACATTTCTTGGGATTTAGTCTCACTTTTTATTTTTCCAACCGATCAAAAATGACTGAAAGGATGTCCAAATGTGTGTCTTTGTCTAATTATTTTCCCAAGAGGTCATTAACATAATCATCTACAATTATGTGCATAAGATGATGAAAGATAGAATTCATGGCTCATTGGTATGTAGCACCTGTATTCTTTAGCCCAAAGGGCATGACATTCCATCAGAAAGTTCCCCAGGGACAAGTAAATGTTGCTTTCTATTGATCTTCGGATGTGATTTTTTTTAAATTCTAACCAAAGAATCTGTCCAGTAGAGATAACATCGCATGACCTATTGTGAGATCTACGATCAGGTCGATGTTTGGCAATGGAAAGTCATCCTTAGGACAAGCCTTGTTGATGTCTTTGAAATCTATACATATTCTGATGCTATGATCTGGCTTATTGACTGGTACTAAGTTGGAGATCCATTTATGATAATCAAATGGTCATATGAATCTGACATCCAACAATTTTTCAAGTTCCACCTTCACTAATTATGCCACTTATGGATGCATCTTTCATAATTTCTGTTTCACTAGCTTTGGTCTTGGTTTAACTGTCAAATGATGCATTACCAAGTCTCACCCAGTCCAGGCATATCGGCATATGACCATGCAAAATTGATTTGTTGCTCTGTAAAGAAACTTATGAACTTTGATCTTTCTCTCTATATCAGAGATTGTGCCACGAATATGTTATGTGGAATCTCTTATGTACCGATGTTTGTTTTTATGGTCTCCTCCACTTACACGGATGATTTTTCTTCATATGATGTTAGGGGAATATCGAGCCTTCCATCTTCGGGTGCCTTGGAGAGGTTTTCACCCTCAGATACATCCTTTATTTTTACTTTTTTGGGGCCAGACAGTGCCACAGTGTGGTTTTCACCGTAAAACCCATGATTTGTTTTTATTTTTACACTTTTCTTACTAGAAGGCCCAACACCCTCACCAAAATATGCCATGTTGTTGAGTTCAATAATGTAGCCTGCCTTATGGTCCCCAAGTGAAAGATCATCTCATATGCCTAAATAGTCAATGAAGGCCTCATTGTTTTGGAATGTGTCAAATTGTAAAGGTCCTTCATGGTCCTTGTCAATAAGTTGGTGTTGAACAAGGGGAAGGCCATCAATGTTTTTAAATTCAATGGGTATTAGGGTGAAGATATAGTTATATTTAGGTATGTCAAGGAATTTGTCGAGGTCATCACTGGCACTCTCCTTGAAGGTCTCGATCATGAACGAGTCAAAGTTATCATCACTAAAAGTGCATTCCGGAATGGGTGTCCTCATTCTTTGTGATTTTGACCTAGAGCCTAAAGACAAAGACTGTGCAGGGTCCTCAGGAGTTGTTTCTTGACCAACTTTGAATATTTTATAAAATTCCTCTTCTTCTATGGGTTCACCTAGTTCTCGAAATGTCTCAATGAGTTCATAATCATTGGAGGATTTGTCTGAACCCCATTCCCATTCATTAGAGTTGTTGGAATAATGATTCTCTTGTTGATCTTTGGAAGTCTTGATTTGCAATGCTTCTTCTAATTTTCAAGTGTTTACCCTAGAAGGTATGAAACCAAGCCCTTTTGAGCACTGATTTTTTTTGTCAATTCGGGTTGTAAAGGTTGAATTATACCTTGCTTTCTTAAGCCAAGAGGACTTTTACTATTGTACCCAAACTTTTGTAGGATCTTGAATCCTTTGCCATATTTTTCACATGGTATCTTGATGTGATCTTGTGTATCATCTTCAGGGTCTTTCCAAAGCATCTGGTATAAGTCTTCTTCTTCCATTTCATCCCACTTTTGGAATATAGTAGGATACCACTTTAGCGTAATGATAGATATCTATTTAGAAGAATGTGGTCATCCATATTCTTTTGGTGAATTCATAACTTGGCACAAGCACATGGTTTGATTTAAAGTGTATTCTCTGATGGCTTTATCCTGATATTTCCCTTTAAGCTCCCCTTGTTTTGATGTTGAAGGTTTTAATGATTCAAGGTCAATATATACAGAATATCAGATAGCTTCTCTATTAATTGGAATTATTGTCTTGGCTTTTGGCCTCAAAATATTACAATATATAAATGGATTAGGATCACCATTAACTATTACTTCAAATCCATTATGGGGAAACTTAATGCATTGATGGTAGATGGGACTGCTCTCATCTCATGAATCCATGGACATCCTAGCAATATGTTGTATGAGAGATCGAGGTCTAGGACCTTACAAACCACATCCTTTGTAACCGGCCGTACTCTGAGAGGTAAAGTGACTGTGCCTTTGGATGAACACTCTTCATCATCCTATGCCTTGATGGTAATTTTGTTTGTAGCATTCACAGCTTTATCTGAATATCCCAATTTTTTTATAGTGTTTAAAGTACAAATGTTCAGACCAGCTCCTCCATCTATTGGGACTCATTTTATTCAATGTTTATGTAGGAAGGCTTCAATGTGTAAAAGTGCATTATGCAGTTGTCTTACAGATGCATCCTTAGCTTCAGTGAGTGTAAGAGAATGTGGAATGGAAAGGTATCCCATCATGGCTTGAAAATGGTCCACATTCAAATCAGTAGGGACAAAGATTTCTCTCAAAGCCTTATCAAGGATAGCTTTATGTGTGGGGGATATGCGTAAAAGCTCAAGGATGGAGATAAGTGTGAGTGTCTTCCCTAACTGTTCTACTAGGTCATACTCAAGTTTGGTCAATGGGGAAGCGGTGGTTTTAGCTAGACCACCTTGCAAAGTGACCTTACCTCAATGAGTTGCAATATTACATTTAGAAGTAGATTCAAAAGAGAGTCCAATGCCTTTTAGGACAACTTTGTCTCTTTGGGTAAAACTTTTAGGTGTTTTGTCCTTTATGATAATAGTAGAAACATAGTTGTCCATCAAAATGTGATTAATAGTTGAATAATAATTATAGGATGCTTTGGTATAGTTGGCTTGCTCATCTATGGCTTTGGCTTTTCCCTTGTCATGTTTAGGGAATGGTTCCTTAAACATCTCATGCTCTTGATTGGATGTATGTCCTGTTAGCATTTTGCATAAAGAATGCATTAATGATATGTTGGCATTGATGTCAATTGAACTGGTGAATGATATTTATGATATTGTTGATATTGTTGTTGTTATTACTATTGTCTTGTAACTGGTAGGATGAAATTTATGGAAGATGTTGTAAACCGGTATGTAAGTTTGTAAGTTGAACCGGTAAACCGGTGTATAAGATTAAACACTTTCTATGTTAGGAAACCAGTAAACCCTAACCAATCAATGTTTGTTGGTTTAAGATTTGATGTTGAGTGATAATGATGGTGACACATGTGGTCAATATATGAAGATGAGTTCAATTTATTTTGGTGTGTTCGATTGTCTAGGGAAGGAGGAAAGTGGATTGCATCTAATGTATAGCATGTGATGAGTTACAGGTCTGATGAAGTAGTGATCAAGGAGCCATTGAGGTTTTCTTGATTAATGTGAAGAGATTGTTATGAAATCTAATGATCATGCTTGTATTGACTTGTTTGTAATCTCCATGATGAGAATTAGGTTTATGTTGTGTTACCAAACTAATTGATTTGTATTTAAGGTTGATGAAGTTGTTTTATTTTGGAGTTGGCAAAGTTGGCAGAAACGAGTTGAGTGTGTAGTTTCCTAACCAGAGAATGAATTTGTAGTTTGAGTAAAGGTAGATTGAAGCTTAGAAAGGATCTGACCAAGTAGGTGTAGTTCTATTCAGACAGATCAAGAAAAACCTATTGTTTTCTAACAATCACAGCAAAATTGAAATCCCCTAACCGAGTAAGCTCTAACAAGCTTGGTTACTTCATAAATCCTCTAACAAGGTGGTCCATTAGCTTGGATTCTCAATCTCTCTATTGAGGTTAGTCCTAACAGGGTATTTTTCTTTTCATCAAGGCATTTTGTAAATCCCTTAACCGGGTGATTCCTAACAGGATCAGTTCTTAATAGGACTTATTGTAAAATCTTTAACAGGCTTGGCTCCTAACTGGGCAAACTTCAGAAGAGTTCAAATAGCTATCTTGTGAGTCTCATCTCGTCATGTTTTTTACCTATTTGGGTTCTCCATGTATAAATATTTGTGTCATATGGTGAATGCTTTTGTGGTTATGATCTTATTGGTTGATTGATTAACTACTTGAATGTTTTCGTAAGGCATGATAACTAGAAGCATTGAGAGATTGAATATGTTGACATATGATTAAGCATTTTGATGTTTATAAGATTGAAGTTGTTTACTATTAAGTTGGTATAACAGTTAACCAGTTGATGTTGGGTAATCTTATGAGTATTGATCTTGACAGAGTTATTTTATTGATAAGTTTACTTTGTGAGTTTGAATTTGAGTTTGGGAGTTTGTATCAGTTTTTTAGTTTACTGATTCACCCCCCCCTCTATAATCTATCAGATACTTATTCTTTCATCATACCATCAATTGGTGTCAGAGCTTCTTAGGTCCTCCTTAACCTAAATCCTAACAACTTGAGGAAAAGATCTTGTAGATCATAATGAAGAAGGAAGATCCAAAGTTCAACAGAGAAAACTATAGAATTTGGAGCAATAGAATGAGGATTTACATCAAGAGTCTTGGAAGTTAGTATTGGGAGCATGTAGAAACAAAGTATATTGCACCTACTGGAACTTTGACTAATGATGAGAAGAAAGAACAACAAGAAAATCATCAAGCATTAGAGGCTATTATAAGTTCTCTATCTGATGTTGAATATGTAGATGTTCATGGTCTTGAAACTACATATGAAGTATGGAAAAAACTTGAAGAGATTTATAGCGATGATGAACATGTTAAGATTGCTAAAGATGGGAGTTTAAGAGGAAAATTTGATGATATGAGAATGTCTGAAGGTGAGAACATCTAGAAGTATGGTCAAAGGATAAAAAAGATAGTCGGTGAAATAAAGAGTGCAGGAGGGAAAGTGGAAGATGTCATAGTAATCAATATAGTACTTAGAACCCTACTACTGGTCTATGATATTCAAGTTGGAGTGATTCAGGAGCTTAAATACATTGACAAAACAAAGGTAACTCTTGACTCTATCATTGGAAAACTTACTTCTTTTGAATTAAATGGCTATGATGGTAGTGTAGAGAAAATAGAATTTGCATTCAGAGCTTCTATCTCTAACCCATCTGTGAGAAGAAGTAGAGATACCGGCCATAGCTATGAATCTAGATCTAGCAGAGATGTTGATGATAAAGATAGTTTAGTGGAGCTTGAAGAACTATTGGAAAAATGACTTCCTAGAGGTACTTGCAAATACAGAGGTAAGCTACCTTTAAAGTGTTTTGTATGCAACAAGATTGGTCATATAGCAGCAAATTGTCCAAATAGTGAAAATGAACACAAGAGAGACAAATTTAAGAAGTATAAGGGTATAGGCAAGAGAGATTGTCTTATAGAGGTTGGCAGTGCTATCATAGATGAATAATCTGATGATGGTTCTCGTGAAGATATTGTGTTTGTAGCTATTAAGGAAGAATTATCCGACTAGAAGGCTTTAGTGTCTAGGATGGATAACTTTGATGATTGGATCATTGATAGTGGTTGTTCACATCATATGACCAGTGATAGGAGAAAATTTATTTCCTTGAAAGAATTTGATGGCGGTGTTGTGAGATTTGGCAATGACTCACCCTGTATGGTTAAAGGTAAGTGAGTTATTTCTCTTAATGGGAAGAGCAGTGCTGACGATGTCTATTGGGTTGAAGGTCTAAAGTAGAATCTTTTGAGTGTGGCACAACTTAATGACAAAGGATACCCATTGGAGTTTAGAAATGGTATATATAGAATCTTCGACAACAAAGGTCAATTGATTGCAACTGGGAAACAAACTAGAGGTAATCTATTTCATCTTAATCGTAAAGTTAGAAACTGTTTGAGTGCAAAGATAGATGATAGCTGGCTTCGGCATAGGAGATTTTTTCATATAAACTTTGACAACATTGTTAAAGTGAGTAAGTACAAGACAGTAAGAGATCTGCCTCAGCTAGACAAACCAGTTAATGCTTTTTGTAAAAAATGTCGGTTAGGGAAGATGACTTCTTCAACTTTCAAGAGAGAGTCCTTCTCAGCGGAGCACTTGTTAGATTTGGTTCATACAAATCTATGTGGACCAATAAGAACAAGAAGCATTCAAGGTGATAGATATTTCATGATCTTCACTAATGATTGTTCAAGGATCATGTGGGTCACATTCTTGAAGGATAAGAATGAAGCTTTTGGTAAATTCAAGGCATTTAGAGCCTTAGCAGAGAAAGAGAGTGGCAAAAAGATAAAATGTCTGAGAACATATCAAGGCGGTGAATTTACTTCTAAGGAGTTCACTAAGTATAGTGATGAGAATGGTATCAAGCGGCAACTATTTGCACCAAGTACACCATATCAAAATGGTATAGAAGAGAGGAACAAATGGTCAGTGGTTCAAGCTTCTAGGACAATATTGATACAAGGAGGTCTACCAAAAACATTTTGGATAGAATTTGTCAATACAGATGTCTACACAATGAACCGGGTTCTAGTGAAAAGAGGTAAGGACAAGACTCCTTATGAATATTGGTATGGAAGATAACTTGATGTTAGCTATTTCAAGATTTTTGGTATAAAATTTTTTATTAAAAGAGGTGATTACATTAGCAAGTTTGAAGCTAAGAGTGATGAAGGCATATTTCTTGGCTATTCTACCGTGAGTAAGGCCTACAAATGTTTCAACAACTAGACATAGAGAATTGTTGAGAGTGTTGATGTTCGAGTAGATGAATATCTTGAAGTTTCAGAAGGAACCAGCTCAGAGAAAAAGGATGAAGATCCTTGCATTTTGGTTTTGGAACCTAAAAATGATAAATTAGTGTAAAGCGGAAAATCGAACCCTAGGTGTTCCCCACACTCCAAGGAGAAAGGAGGTCACTAGGATTGACAGTTTTCACTTAGGAGAGACTTTACATTCAAAATAGGGATTGAAGCTCACAAGATCCAATCCCACAAAATGCAAGATTGAATTCTAAATGAGTTTCAAGGGTTGAGACAACAAGGCTACCCTCTTTTGTAAAGAATGTAGATAGAAGGATTGAATTAGGAGTGTAGGTGAAAGTAAGAAAGATTCACTTGCAGATGGAAATAGAAACATGGGATGAAGCTGCGGACCTAGAATTAGTAGTAAAATGTTGAGACGATGTTGTCCTGCAAGTTTGAGTGAAAGTTGACAGGACGATGGTGCCCGGCGTGCACACGGTCCTCCAAAAAATCCGTGAAACGAAGGGGGATCTATTTGTCTTTGCACAAGGATTCCAGATCTTCAATTACAGCCATGCACCTGCAATCTACACACATAAAAGAGAGGATGATTGGGGGGTTAGGGATTAGGGGTTTTCCTTTAGGTCAAACCCCGGTTTTGGAATTAACCAAGAAATGAGAATGCTGTAAATGTAAATGTTTGTAATCAAGTACTGATACCTTGTTGTAAGAATGTTTGTATTCTTACATGCGAAGGTGTAATGATGTTGTATGTTGTATGTTGTAAGTGATCTCCTCTTCAATGGTTGAATCCTTTGTCTTGAATGCAACACTTAGCCTTGAATGGAGACTTAGAATGCTCAATTGCTTGAAGGAATGCTTGAATGCTTGAATGTTTGAATATCGCTTCTGCCTTTTTTGCCATCTACCCTTTCTGGGAGGGGAAATGTAGTTTATATACTTATCAATTAGGGTTAAAAGACTGATTTTTTCGACCTTGGGCCGACCTAGAAACATTGTTTTCCAATTTGCAAACTTAAAGACCCGATGCACCATAAGAGACCGGGCCCAAAATAGGGCCAGGGACCAGGGCGCTGGGTGCCATGGTCCTAAGGGACCAAGGCATTGGGCACCATGGTCCTGAAAGACCAAGGCACTGCGTGCCATGGTCCCACCTCCTGGGATAGCAGGGTGCAAGGAAGGATCAGGCCAAGGTGCAGAAATATGCAGTTTTTGATGTCGTAAACAAGTTTCAGGGTCTCCATTCAGGTTCAGCGTTGCGCCGCCATCATGAAGACCCAAATGCAGTTGAAATTGCAAGTGTCACAATTTTAGGATGCTACATTTAGCCCCCACTTTAGTGGGAGTATAAGCGTACGCCCATACTTCCGGTAAAGTACAAGGAAACAACATTGAAAGACTTTCACCATGTCAAGGAGGCAAGATACACCAAGCCCCCAGTGGACTAACGATCTTACGACTTTGATTGACAAAGTAAAAGGGAAGATCACGAGGGAGAACCATGACTGTCAGTAGTAAGGTTCTCTCACTATGAGTCATGCAAGAAAAATACCAAAAATTTTCAAGGCAAAGCTAAGTTCGTTAAGAAATTTTCAAGTATCTTGAAGAGATATGGACGAGGTGTATGCCCCCCTACGTTAAAGCGATCACACACGCCTCAATGGGGGTGATTGCTTTAAGGTAGTGATACACATAAGAAATGAGAAGGGAAAGGAGCACATTATCACAAAGATTTAGCCCCCAAGTGTGAGATAAACCCAAGGATAATAGACACAAAACATGAATCACGAGGTGACTTCACTTTCCTCGAGATCAGTATGCTGTATGATAATTCATGTATATCATATGTATGTATGCATAATTGTTCTTCATTCCCCAATCAAGGAAGGTCACCTAGAAGAAGGGAACACATGTGTCTTTTGAGTCAACATGAGAGAGACCAAAAGAGATCTCAATGCTTTGCATCGTCCTCAAGTAGACAACACTAAGGACAACAAATAGAAGAATGAGAATAACACATAGAAGAAGTAACAAAAGAAAGAGAGGAGGAGAGAATCTGCTATGCTAATGAAACTAGTCTAGCACGTCATCCACCCCTTGATCTTGCTGATCAATATTTTGGGAAGGCAGGAAACACGCTAGAGGAGGAACATTCAACATAGCAGATGGAGCTATCACAAGATCCAAACAAGGGCTATGTTCATGTTCCAAGCCACGTTGTTCTTGTCTAGGAGCTAGGATAAGTGCTTTAGAAAATTCGTTAGATAAATGGTTATCAACATCAACATATTCATATTCACTATCAGAAGCAAGAGAAGTAGTATTTTCATCATGAATAACATTTTCATCTATATCATCATCAAGATTTATAAAAATAGGATCTATAACTCGCACAAAATCAAAACCATCATGCATCTTATGTTTAGGAGATTTTGGCTCAATTTTCGGTTGAGGAGAAAATGGAATAATACTAGCTGAAGGTGTTTTTGGAGATTGCAAAGTTTGAGAAGCAGCTGCACAAGCTTTAAGACGACGCTTTCATCGGCGTTCACGCACTAAATGATTTCGTCGAGTCTTAGTAGGAAGTTGAGAAGATTGAGGAGGAGGAATGTTCTCATCCTTATCACTGGAGTGTTTAGGTTGTGGTCTCTTAGGTTGGATAATAGGAGAAGAGGAAGGTCTCTTCTCTGTATAAAAGGAAGGAGGAGGAACTGCTCCATATAAAGGAGGAATATTTGGTTTAGGAAGGAGACCAAGTCCATCATGACGAGGAGGTATAGGTCTACTTTTAGAAAGTTTATTAGACATAGACATAGTCACATCCATAGGAATGGGTTGGGAATATTCTTGAGGAAAGACATTAGTTTTATCTTTCAAAGGAAGAACTTCCTTCTCAAGAATGATAGGAATATCAAGTTTGGGTGTTCAAGGCTCACTTAGAGATAGGATCATATCTGTTTTCCACTTTTGATAAGATTTGAAAAGACGATCACTTCGCGGTGGAAGAGATTGGAATTCTTTAGGCCAAAAATAATCAATAGGAACACTAGAAGTTCTTTCAGCTGGTTTAAAGAGACTATGATTGACAATAACAACTTCACCATTATGGGGAAATTTCAAACACTTGTGAATAGGAGAAGCAATAGCTTTCATGGATGATAGCCAAGGATAGCCTAGCTTCACACGAAATTGTTCGGATGAAGGAATAATAGCAAAGTTCACATCAAGGGATTTGTTATGAACTTCAATAGGTAATGTAATAGAACCAATTGTAGGAGAAGAAAATGCATCAAATAATTTCACAACCACATTTTTTTTGTCATAGATCACTTGATTCAATTGCAAAGTAAAAAGAAATTCTTCAGTAATAACATTAACCATGCAAGAAGGATCAATAAGCACTCCACGGCAAGGTGTATTCTTGACTTTTGCAACTATATATAAAGGACCATCGGGTACCTTGATAATTTCACTGGAATCAAATGTGATGGAAGGATCTTTAGGGATTTTCTGCTGCTCTACAAAGTTAATCACATTCGGAGTCATAGACGAAAGACCATCAGGCGAGAAAGAGGAATCATTAGTCTCAATCACATTAGAGGTATGAGAAGGTAATGGATCAGTAAAAATCTTAAGATTTTGGTTAGGAGGAGCTACAGATGTGTTACCTTTATCATTCACACCAGAAACAGAGATAGTATTATTATCAATCAAATCTTGAATTTTACCCTTTAAAGCAAAACATTTTTCAGTATCATGCCCAGGTTGATGATGAAATTGACAAAAAGATTTGTTATCAAAATAGGGTGAATTAATCTTTGCAGGATCTATTTGCTTCATAGGAGGGAGAGTAAGCACATTTTGTTCCAATAACTTATTCATAATACTATGCAATGATTCATTCAAAGGAGTAAACTTTCTTTCTTTCTTGAAAAACTTAGAAATAGGAGGCACACCTGATGCTACATTCACATTGTTGTTGATGATGTTTTCATTGAACTTAATAGACTCTCTGTTCGGTTTAAACTTCCCAAATGGTTGTTGACTACTATCACCCTTATCACTTGGAGCCATAGGATTTGCTTGTTCCATTTGACTCACAGTCAGTTGATAATTGTGAAGAGTTGCACACAACTGTTGGAAAGAAGTAAACTCAGAAAATAGAAGTTTGTCTCGAATATCTTTTTGTAAATTAGAAATAAAGATTCTTTGAATATCATTGTCAGGTACTGAAAAAGAAATTTGAGCACACAAATGCTTATATCTACCAATGAAATCAGTCACTTTTTCTTTAACACCTTGTTTACAATGCATTAAATCAATCAAAGTAACTTTAGGACCTATATTGTTTTGAAATTTTTGAATAAAAGTATTTGCAAGTTGTTGGAAAGAAGTAATAGAATAGGAAGGCAATGAGCAATACCATTGTAGAGCCTTATCTCTTAATGTTCTAGTAAACAGTTTTGCAAGCAACCTTTGGTCATGAGCAAAATCAGTACATATTGTTTGAAAGGTCTTAACATGTGTTAGAAGATCACCTTTACCATTATAAAGCTCCAACTGTGGGATTTCAACATGCTTAGGAGGGATAGCTTGAACAATGTCAAGAGAAAGTGGGCTCGCAACATCAAATGTGGGCATACTAAACTTAGATTGATTCATAAAGGCAATTTGTTGCTGTAAAGAAGAGACAGTTTGCGCAAGATTGTTAATGGTCACTTCAGTCGAAGAGTTCATATTAGACATGTTAGATTGTGATGGAGGTATTATATTATTGAAAGAAGGTATTGATTGAGAGTAAGGTGGCGGGACACTATGATGGTTAGTCATAGGAGATGATTGAAAAAGAGGAGCACTACAAGGAGGAATGGAATGGTTGAATGAATTGCCCCCTTGCACCATGTTCATCTATGAAGATGTAATAGGGACACTCATTGAAGGAATGAATGAAGAAGTCGGATTGAATGAAGGAAGAGGGTTAATTGAAGGAAAAGGATTGCCCCCATGACTGGTGATCATAGGTGGAATGTCTTGTATAGAAGTAGTCATTATGTTTGATGTAAAAGTAGGTATACTAGCAATAGAAGTTGTCAAAGGGATAGAATGATTGACTTGAGTAGGAGGTTGTGTATAACCTAAAATTTCAGCACAACTCTTCATAGGCATCACATTCGAATCCACAATGTGTGCAATACTACGCAAAATATCAATTCCATTCTTATCAATTTGAACCATACGTTTTAGACCCTCAATTAATGAAAGAGCTTGACTATCGGGGTATTCTCGAGACATCCATTGCTGAAAATCATCAAATTGGTTATCCAATTTCGAAAGTTGTTCTATAGAAACCTCATGGAGAGCTTCTTCATCATTAGGAGGATTAGAGGAATTACCCATGTCCTCGTTAAAAAGGCCATTCAAATTAGGTTCCATCTCCTCGGTAATTAAACCTTGGAAAGACTTAATTCTAAGCCTTCGTCTAACAGGAATAGTGTAAGTAGGGCTTATTGTTGTAAAACTCATGCACTAGAGAGAGAGAGAAGATTTTGAATTTATTTTCGAATTTAGAGGTAGCAAATTTCAATAAAATCAGCCAATCTCCTAGATTTAAGCTGTTAAATGCAATCACGACAATCTCCCGAAATTTTAGAAAAAATGTCAGGGACCGTGGCGAACGGAGTGCACACGGTCCTCGCAACTTTTTTTGAAATTTTCAGGGATGAAAGTTATGATGATTTTAAAGCTAATCTGAAAAAATTGAGTGATTTTATGATCTATAGGTAGGCCAAATTAAAGTTGCAATCTCAAAATTGAACCCTACCAAGATTGTTGAAAAATGCAAAATTTGAATTTTGAAAAAGAGAGGGAAACTGAAATTTTGAATTTTATGAATTTAGAGGGAATACTAAAAGCAGTGCAAGCTTTGAAATTTAAAAGTTGACTCAATTTCATGCAAAATTCAATTTTGAAAGCGGAAATCAAAGTTGGTGCAATTACACACTTAATTTCAAAAGTCACAAATTGCAAAAATTTGAATAAAGCACTGAAACTTTGAATGAATGCCAACACACTTTTCAGATTTAGGACAGTAAGAACATAATTTTGACACAAAATTTCAATTTCAACAATTTTTGAATGATTAGAAGCCTTAATCCAAGCAATCACTAGACCAACTTTGACTTTAATTTTGAAAGTGTTAGATTTGATGAAATCAGCCAAGATTCTGGATTTTAGCAGAAAAATCTAGTAAGATCTAGCTCCCGAAATTTCAAAAAAAATGTCGGGGACAATGGCGCTCGAGGTGCACACGGTCCTCGCAACTTTTTTCCAAATTTTCAGGGATGCAAGATATTATGATTTTGTTGTGGAATCCAAAGTTACAGCCGATTTGGAGGTGTTTTGATCAGTGAAATTGTCGGTCAAAGGTTGAATCAAGAGGGTTTTAAAAATTAGTGTTTTGACACTTAACCACTTAATTTTCAGAATTAAAGCACAAATATGAATTGATAATTTGCAATAGAAGGGTAGATCTGAAACAAGCATTAACAATTAAACATTTCACAAGCTCAATTACTAAAAAGAAAATTTAGGGTTTTTATGCAATTAACCTCTAAAATTTGCAAAAGATCAAACATGGAAATGTAATTAAGGAAGCAAAATTTTTAGATCTAACCATGAATAATCAGAATTAGGATGTTCACGTTAGGTTCACCAAAATGTAAAGCAGAAAATCGAACCCTAGCTGTTCCCCACACTCCAAGGAGAAAGGAGGTCACTAGGATTGACGGTTTTCACTTAAGAGAGACTTTACATTCAAAAGAGGGGTTGAAGCTCACAAGATCCAATCCCACACAATGCAAGATTGAATTCTAAATGAGTTTCAAGGGTTGAGACAGCAAGGCTACCCTCTTTTGTAAAGAATGTAGATAGAAGGATTGAATTAGGAGTGTAGGTGAAAGTAAGAAAGATTCGCTTGCAGACAGAAATAAAAACATGGGATGAAGCTGCAGACCTGAAATTAGTAGTAAAATGTCAAGACGATGTTGTCCTACAAGTTTGAGTGAAAGTTGATGGTACGATGGCGCCTGACGTGCACACGGTCCTCCGAAAAATCCGCGAAACGAAGGGGGATCTGTTCATCTCTACACAAGGATTCCAGATCTTCAATTACAGCCGCGCACCTCCAACCTACACACATAAAAGAGAGGACGATTGGGGGGTTAGGGATTAGGGGTTTGCCTTTAGGTCAAACCCTGATTTTGGAATTAACCAAGAAATGAGAATGCTGTAAATGTAAATGTTTGTATTCTTACATGCGAAGGTGTAATGATGTTGTATGTTGTATGTTGTAAGTGATCTCCTCTTCAATGGTTGAATCCTTTGTCTTGAATGCAACACTTAGCCTTGAATGGAGACTTAGAATGCTCAATTTCTTGAAGGAATGCTTGAATGCTTGAATGTTTGAATATCGCTTCCACCTTTTTTGCCATCTACCCTTTCTGGGAGGGGAAATGTAGTTTATATACTTGTCAATTAGGGTTAAAAGACTGATTTTTCTGACCTTGGGCCGACCTAGAAACATTGTTTTCCAATTTGCAAACTTAAAGACCCGATGCCCCATAAGAGACCGGGCCCAAAATAGGGCCAAGGACCAGGGCGCTGGGCGCCATGGTCCCACCTCCCGGGACAGCAGGGTGTAAGGAAGGATCAGGCCAAGGTGCAGAAATATGTAGTTTTTGATGTTGTAAACAAGTTTCAGGTTCTCCATTCAGGTTCAACGTTGCACCGCCATCGTGAAGACCCAAATGCAGTCAAAATTGTAAGTGTCACAATTTTAGGACGCTACAATTAGAAACCAACAAAACAAATTGTAATGCACCTATTCAACCAGAATAGATAAATTCAGATGAAGAAAATAATGAAGAAGTTGAACCTGAAGAGAATGATCATATTATTCCTAGATATGTGAGATTGAATCATAGTCCTGAACATATTATTGGGGATAAGGATGTTGGAGTACTAACTAGAAGGAGAATAAGAGATAACTCTTGCATGATGTCCACTATTGAATGAAAAAGTGCTAAGGAGGATTTTGGTGATGATCATTAGGTTAAAGCAAAGGAGGAGGAATTGGATCAAATTGAGAAGAACAACACTTGGACCCTAGTACCTCGACTGGTAAACAAGAATGTCATAGGTACTAAATGGGTGTTCAGAAACAAGTTGAATCAAGATGGTGTTGTAGTTCACAATAAGGCTAGGTTGGTTTGCAAGGGTTATGCACAAGAAGAATGAGAAAATTATGGTGAAACTTTTGCACTGGTAGCAATACTAGAAGGTGTCAGAACATTACTTTCATTTGCAGCCCATAAGAAGTTCAAGGTATACCAAATGGATGTGAAGTCTACTTTTTTGAATGGGATATTGGAAGAAGGGCTTTACATAGAGAAGCTTGATGGTTATGCTTTGACTGATAAGAAAGACATGGTATGCAGATTGCATAAAGCTTTATATGGATTAAAGTAGGCACCTAGAGCATGGTATGAAAGGCTTCATACACACTTGATGAAGATAGGATTTGCAAGAACCAGTGATGATAGCAATATTTATCTCAAATCTGGAGGAGATGAAATATTGGTTAGTGAAGTATTTTTTGATGACCTTATATTTGGTGGTAATGATGTTATGAGTCACAGTTTTGTAGATGAAATGAAGAATGAGTTTGAAATGTCTTTAGTAGGGGAAATAAAAAATTTCATAAGCTTGCAGATACAACAAATGAAGAATGGCATTTTCATTACTCAATCTAAGTATGTGAAATAGGTTTTGAAGACTTTTGGCATGAGTAATTGTAAACCATTTGGAAGGCCAATGGTTACAAGTTGTAAATTGTCCAAGGAAGATGAACCTAAGTCTGTTGATGAAAAGGAATATAGGTAAATGATTGGAAAATTACACTATGTTGTTCACAGTAGACCAGATATTGCCCATGTAGTTGGTATAGTTGCTAGATTCCAGAAGAATCCAAAAGGAAGCACATCTGATAGCAACCAAGAGAATTTTTAGATATCTGAAAGGTACAGTTGACTATGGGTTATGCCATCCATATAGAGGAAATTTTGATTTGAAGGTGTACACAGATGCTTATTAGGTAGGAAATGTTGATGACCAAAAAAGTATTACTGGTGGAGAATTCTTTCTAGGAGGAAGGCTTCTTTCATGGAGTAGTAAGAAGCAAAGTTGTACTTCACAATCTACTGCTAAAGCTGAGTATGTTGCAACTTACATGAATTGCACATAGGCTATTTGGATGAGGCACATTTTGGAACGTTTTAAGATGAAGATCTCAGAACCTATAAAGATTTTATGTGATAATACAAGTGTCATAAATATTTCTAACAATCTTGTTTTGCACGCTCACACCAAGAACATTGAAATGAAGTATCATATCTTGAGGGAAAAAATTCAATGTAAAGATGTTATCTTAGAGCATGTTTCTACCAAGGAGAAGCTTGCAAATATTTTTACCAAACCTCTTCCTAAGACTATATTTGAGTGTCTTAGAAGACAACTAGGGGTTGTACCCTTTCATGAGGTCAGTTGAGCATGATGCTGATTGCATCAGTACCTAAATTACTTGCATAATTTTACATGGGTTGATGTTGAAGTTGATGCATTCCACAAGGGGAACATCAAGTTGTAGTATGTTGATGCACAGTGAGAATTTGGAATTACATGTTTTACTTTCGATTTGGCATTACTGTCAAAGGGGGAGAAGAATTATGTGATTATGAGAAGAATTATGTGATTGATAAGGTGAACCAATGACAAGACAATGACAGATAGAGCATGGTGAATACTTGGTATGTAAACCAATATTCCTATTTACTAATCACAACAACAAATCAGAGACATTGATATTTGTATTACCATTAATGCCAAAGGGGGAGATTGTTGGCATTTTGCATAAAGATTGCATTAATGATATGTTGTCATTGATGTCAATTGAACTGGTGAATGATATTTATGATATTGCTGATATTGTTATCATTATTGCTATTGTCTTTTATCCAGTAGGATAAACTTGGTGGAAGATGTTGTAAACTAGTATGTAAGTTTGTAAGTTGAACCAGTAAACTGGTGTATAAGGTTAAACCCTTTCTATGTTAGGAAACCGGTAAAACCTACCAGTTTTTTTTGTTAAACCCTAACCGATCAAGGTTTGTTGGTTTAAGTTCTGATGTTGAGTAGTAATGATGGTGACACATGTGGTCAATATATGAAGATGAGTTCAAGTTATTTTGGCATGTTTGATTATCTAGGGAAGAAGTAAAGTAGATTACATCTAATGTATAGCACATGATGAAGTACAAGTCTGATGAAGCGGTGATAAGGGAGCGGTTGAGCTTTAATTGATTAATATGAAGAGATTGTTATGAAATATGATGGTCATGCTTGTACCAATGTATTTGTAATCTTGGTGATGAGAATTAGGTTTTTGTTATGTTATCGACCTAATTGATTTGTATTTAAGGTCGATGAAGTTGTTTTATTTTGGAGTTGGAAAATTTGGTAGAAACCAGTTGAGTGTGTGGCTGCCTAACCGAAGAATAAATCTGCAGTTTGAGTAAAGGTAGATTGAAGCTTAGAAAGGATTTGATCAAGTAGATGTAGTGCTATTTAGATAGATCAAGAAAAGCCTGTTGTTTTCTAAAAATCACATCAAAATTGAAATCCCCTAACTGGGTAAGATCTAACAAGCTTGGTTACTTCATAAATCCTCTAACAAGGTGGTCCATTAGCCTAGATTCTGATATAGATAAGATAGACTCTCCTAATAGGTTTGCTTACTTCTGATGTCTCTTCAAACTATCTCTTGAACCATCCAATGGTTCCACACTTTCACACCCTCCAAGGGTTGTAGGGTCCACTCTTACTAGCCTTCCCAAGGTCCTTAGTCTAGGGTGGCCACCTCTTGCTTTGTGAGTGTCCAACACTCCTAAATAGAGACCTTCCTTTCCCAACACCTTCTCACACCTTAACCAAGAGTCAACCCCCTCTACTATAGGATCTGCACTCACATAGGACCAACACTCTTGGGGTTGATTTGCCTTAGTTTCCCAACCCTAGCCCTTCCTTTAGGTCATTGGAGTTTACTGATTCCAAGCTTTTCCCTCCCCCCCTCCCACACATGCATTTATTGCTTCTCCCGGTCTAGTTCCATCCAATGCACCCCCAACCTTCAACATCCGGGAACGTGAGGCATCAGGGTGGGTGGGTGGATGACCCTCCACCCTATCACAAGGTGGGAGGAAGATTAAGGGGCCAATTTCACCCATAGTTTCTTCACCACCATTGGTACCATCTGGTTGAAAAGCCCTTTTATCTTTTCTCCTGGGAAAGGGCAATCTGCTCTTTTAGGCCTACTAGGAGACCTAGTACAATTAGCCCTACTTGCAAGGTATTTTGCAGTTATCTGTCAGGAGTCCTAAACACACCTATGAACTCTTTATCTTTTTAGATATCCTTTTGGAAACCTCATACAGTATTTCAAAATTGGACATGGGTTTGGCCTCTAACCTTCCTAACCCTTACTAGGCCTAATTTCCTCCTTTTAAGCCTACAAAATAGGTACTTGCTTGAATGGATTCACCAGTCCAATTGCTAAGGGAATTTGGTGATTGTTTTAGGTCTGCACATCCATGAGGATGTCCAATCCAATCTTATTTCATTCCCATCCACTAGAGTTACCCAACTAGGGTCTACTGCTCATAATCCCCAATGCTTGCCAACTCAACGTGCCAAGCCTAGGGTATGGTGGCAAATCTGAATTTTAGCCTCCCTTATATTGAAACTAGAAAGGAAACACAATATACAAGGCCACCCAACATTCCATAAGACTTAAGTATGGAAATCCACCATGGAATGCTAGGTTGGGGCCATAGAGTCCTCAAACCCTAGTTTTTAGGACTTAGAACCCGCCTGCTACAAAATGCCAATAATTTACAACCTATAACACTTAAAAAATTAAAAATACAAATAAATGAAAGATAAGACACTATTCTAATATTCCATGCCCTGGTCTAGGATTGAAAGTTCGTACAGGTCATACAAAACTAGTTTCAATTCTTCTGGTAAAGGCTAAACTTGCTCTTCTTGCTTCAATTCTTCAACAACTAATTCTCATCAGTTTTCCCCAAGCCTTATACTAGCCTTGGGTTGGTTACAATTGTTTCAACCAAAAAAGACAAACAACTAGCCGTTGGTGTATGAAAAAGTGTAAATGTTGTAAAGTTTCTATGAGCAACTTTTGCAACTCTTTTGAAACTTGTTACATAGGTGAGAAAATTTCCTCGAATCCAACCTAGGTCACTTTCAAATTATTTAAATGACCTTAATAAACTCTAAACAATATCAAACCAACCTATTCTAACTCCTTAATAACTTATTCTACTAAATGCTCTACTTGGCACCCTTAAGAGCTCATATGCCAAAATTGGCCAAACAGTACCTCTTAGGGTCCTTGCAAACATTTGAGAACTTACTCAAAGACCTCTTGTCCTTATTACAAACCAAAACAACATGATTCTAATATCCTAGAATCAACACAACAAAATTGGCTATGTTCCCCTGCACCATGCTCCCAAGGTAAGAAGAACTCAAGTTTCTTGAGTGGATAAGGCTTGAACAGTGGTACCATGTTGTAATATATCTCTCTCTGATATGCATGTGACCTCTAACTCAGGTAGTCCTGTCCATTTCAGCAAGTTGTCTTTATATACTCCTTTCCTAGTCATTTTCACAATCTTAGAATCCAAAATGCTTTCCAAACTGACCGGTTAGATTGGAGGTAAGTCTTGTAACTAGTCTACAACTTCAATAGTAGTAGTCTCGTCTTGATTTGTAGCTATTTGAGACCCTTTGTATGGATAAAAATCACACACATTGAAGATTGGTGATATGCCCAAGTTTGTAGGTAACTCTAACTCATAGGCATTATTACCAAACTTATACATTACCCTAAGTGGTCCAATCTTATTCATGCATATCTTGCTATGTTGTCCCTTGGGTAGTCTCTCCTTCCTTAAGTAGGCCAACGCTAGGTCACCAACCTTGTAGTGTACTTCTGTTCTCATTTTATCTGCTAGTGCCTTGTACTTCTCATTGTGTTGTTGTAATGTCTTCTTGACCTTCTCATGTATCTCTTTCATATTCTCTGCAAAGTTTTCACTTTGTGCACTTCTATGGTCCTTAGAACTGAGATCTTTAATCTCTAAGATGCCCCTAGGATGACATCCATATACTATCTCAAAGGGACTCCGACATGTGCTCATGTTAACTAAGTCATTGTAGGTATACTCTACTTGACCCAATACTAGATCCCAAGCTTGTCCATGTTTTTTGGTGAGACACCTGAGCAAGTTACCTAAGGATCTATTAACTACTTCAATTTGACCATGTTATTGTGGATGGTATGCTGATAAAAATGAAATATTTGTGCCTAGTTTCTTCCACAAGGTTTGCCAAAAGTGGCTTACAAATTTAGTGTCTCTATCACTCACAATGCTAAGTGGTAAGCCATGAATCATCACAACCTCTTTGAAGAATAACCTTGCTATGTAGTAGGTATCATTAGTGCATTTGCAAGGCACAAAGTGTACCATCTTGCTGAATCTGTCCACTATGAAAAAAACACTGTCATACCCTCTTGGAGTCCTAGGCAAACCAAGAACAAAGTGCATGCTCAAACATTCTCAAGGTCTGGTTGGTATGGCCAATGGCTGATATAAACTCACATTGCTCAAGGTTTCTTTAGCTCTTTGACATATAGGGCATTGCTCCACAAACTTTCTAACATCTGGCTGAAGTTTAGGCCAATGATAGAATGGCACAACCTGCTCTAACGTCTTGTCAAGACCAAAATTTCCTCCTAAGTTGCCTTGATGCTTCTTCTTGATGATATTGTCTCTCATAGAGGACTATGGTATGCAAAGTAAGTGTCCTTTAAATAAAAGGCCTTCCTACAACATAAAATCAGAATATGCAATATGACAAACATTAGCAAACTTTGTGCAAACATCATATGCTTCACCAAAATCCTTGTCACCTTGGTATGGGTCTTTGAGATCACTTAACCCCACACTTTGGAGCTGCACTTCTTGAATGGTAAGAACCCTTCTACTTAAGGGATCTACTACCTTATTGGTGACTCCTTCCTTGTGTTTGATGGAAAAGTATAGGCCTGCAAGTTTTAAACCCATTTGAGGTGTCTTTGGTGCAACTTCTCCTATCCATTCAAGAAGCTAAGTGCATGGTTATCAGTATAGACTATAAATTCCTTAGGGAGGAAATAATGTCACCATTTCTTAAGTGCTTGTACCATGGCATACAACTCTAGTGTCATGCCCAAACTTTTGGGCAAAAATGGAATAAATGTTTTCTTAAAAACAACCTAATAAAACTAAATATGCTAAAATAAAAATGCAATAATAGGTCTTGTCTTAACTATGTTTGAACTCTGGAAATTTTAAAAGAGCTTTTCTACTGAAGTCAAACTAATTAACTTAAACAAGCATGCAAAATTAAGTTCAATGTGGGAAAATAACTCTCCAAAAGAATCATTAATCTTTCATTTAATTATTAAATTAATTTAAACAATAATTTGCAACTAAATTGGCAAGAGGTAATCTTATTCTCAATTAATCCTTAATTGCTCAAGGGATTAATTAATTTAATTCTATCACTTAGATTATTAAAATTTAAAAATCAATTGAGCAATAAATATAATGTGCCTAAAAATTTGACTAAAGGGCCAAGTAAATTCATAATGAAAATTGCCCTATAAAATTCATTTAATGTCCCCTATAGGCTAAATATTTTTGAAAATTATCTTTTAGTTGTTTCCTATCAAAATCCCAACAAAATAATTTAAATCCATCCTTTATATATATATATATAATTATTTTTAAGAAGGGATATATTTAAACTAAACTTATAAGATAGAAATAACTCAATAACCTTCTTAAAAATAAAAAGTCATAAACATATTAATTAAAATTTTATTAACTCTAAATAGAAATGTGGTTACCCTATTCAAATTTTGAATAGGGTTTCCCCCCATTTCTAAAACCACCAAATAAAATAAAACATAATAAAAATAATACTCTTGACCTAAAAGTTATAAAACTACCTCTTGTTTTAAACTTTAATACCATGTTTCCTTAACCCAAAAATTTGGGTTAGGGTTTCATGGCATGCAAGTCATGGAGGAGGCAATGGTGGTAATTCCACATAGAGGCCGCAAGAGTTGGGCAGTGCTAATGAAAATGCAGTGGCGGGAGGCCATGCCACCCATAGTAGTGCCAACGACACTATGGGTCACGGCCTACAGTGACGCCGCAGCCGCCCCTATAGGTCTTGGCCCGTAGTGGAGCCCCTTTGGGCCTTGGCCCATAGAGGGCCCACGCTACCTCGGGGAGCCCGCAGGAGCCTTGGGTTTGGGTAACCCTGGGGTTACAACGACCCCAAGAGGTAAACACGCAGTCTTCAATATATTTTTTTTTAAATATATATATATTTATATATATATATATTCATATGTATATATATATATATATTCATATGTATATATATATATATATATATATATATATATATATATATATATATATATATATATATATATATATATATATATTTCATATAAAACTTGTAGGAATTAATAAAATAATGGCAACATATCAATAGATATATATTTCATTTCTTAAGTATGATTCATTTTAATATGAAGCATTAGAAATAATGATAGTAAATAAAAAACATGTTAAATATTTCATATAGTTCGTTTCTTCAATAAGAATTAGACATAAATCTATTTAGTATATATTAGATTTTATCTTTGTTTTATTATTAATATGGGACATTTAATCTAACCATTTGCTTTTCAAAATAAACTTAGAATTATGAAGGCAAAGTATTTTCTTAGGCTTGAGACATATTTTTCCTAAGGATGTTAAAACAAATTACTTAAAATTAACTATTTTAAATAAATGTATTCCTTTCCATATTAAATATCCTATAATTAACTTTAGAAACAGACTATTACAACTAGGTTTATTTTTTGCAATAATAAAAAGGAAAAATGACAGAATTTAAAAAATTAAAACAACAACTATAATAGCCTAGAAATCATTTGAAATAACTTTAGAGATAGACTATTAAATCTAGGTTTTTTTTTGCAATAATAAAAAGGAAAAATGACAGAATCTAATAATTTAAAACAACAACTATAATAGCCTAGAAATCATTTGAAATAACTTTAGAGATAGACTATTAAATCTCGGTTTATTTTCTACAATAATAAAAAGGAAAAATGATAGAATCTAATAAATTAAAACAACAACTATAATAGCCTAGAAATCATTTGAAATAACTTCAGAGATAGACTATTAAATCTATTTAACCATATCTTGTAATTGGAAATAAATAAATAGGACTACAAGATCATTCCTAGCTTACTAACTTTAATGCTTTTCTACTCCATTTATTACTATTATTTTCATTATGCATAAAGAGATGGAATGGACTTTTATTTTCAAACAAACATAATACAACAAATATTATTTCAATAACTATAGAAGACTTAATCCATAAATAAATATTCCATTTTGCAATAATAACTTAATAGAAGAATGCATTTCTTTTTGGATAAAACATGAAATAGAAACTATTTTCATTTTCAATATAGTAGCTTTTACAAAAGGGGAAAAACCCACTTAGCCTCTCATTTCTATCAAATGAGGACTCAAATAAATAAATACATTTCCATTTGCAACTAAAACAAATAATGATGGTAGCTTTTCCTAGCCTTTCTTTTCCTTCTCTTCCAAGCAAACCTATGTACAAATCTTAAGGCTATGACCATGGAGAGATCACCTCCCAACCTAGGCTTACTAGAAGCCACCCCCCAAGCTTAGAGAACCAAGTCTTAGATGGGTTACACTCAAACAAACACAAACAAGCAAGGGGAAAAAAACTTAACAACACACATTCCCATCCCACAGCTGAAACTCCATCACATAATGTGATGTTTTACAAGGGTGGAAGTGGACCAAGTACCTTGGAGGAGATCTGCTAGATAGTAACACACAGCCAACTCATGGCATCCAAGAACACAACAAAAATCATCCTAACCCCCATATCCTTATGACCCCCAAAGGCATACATGCCATATTTTCTCCCCTAATGACCCCCGAATGCATAAACAAAACTATGCAGCAAGGGTCATATGGACAAACTCTTGAGATCACTCTCATGATGAGAGCCTCTCAATCTAAGGTTGTCAAACTCCTTCCACCCCCGAGACCATTTTTCCCTCCCAAGGGTAAGATGGCCTTGGATACTCGCAAAACATAATAAGATGCATAACAAAAGAAAAGGAAAAGAACCACATAAAAACTTTGACATATACAATACAAAGAAAGATACAATATTTACATCCAAGAATCTCTACAAATAGATTTCAACATACAAAATAGAAAATGGACCTACCTTGAATCTGCCAAGGGTATTCTAGGGATAACTTGGAGAAGAGCATCCCAATCCACAAATCTTTTCTACAACACTTAGCAAAAATTCCTATTCCAAAAACTATTTTTTTTTTTAAATTCCAAGATCTCCAAAGATGGAGAGTGGGTGATTAACTCACTAAGCCTCAATCTCTAGCCTAAGAAGGCTTCTCTCACTCCTTCCAACCTCTTGGATAGAGTGAGGGACTCCCATTGGTTGGTCTTCCCTAGGTCTTACACACTCCCTAACCAAGGAACCTCAAGAAGAGGAATGAAATGGGGAAGAGGAATGACACATACCAAGAAGGTTCTCTAACCAAGGATGGCACTCCTATACATGAAATTCGTCCATCTTGGGAAAACCACTTTTTTGGGTGGTTAAACAAGCCCTAGGGGAAAGACACATGACCAAATTTGGCCTTCACCCATAGGTACCCCATGAGGCCTAATAAAAATGCTCCAAAACTGACTCTAGGAGTTGATTTAACCCTTAGAAAGTCCACCTAAAGTTAACCTATGGGTCAACTCTAAGTTGACCCTCCTTATGGCTCACTATCCTAGATTTCTTGGTACCTTCAAGGATAATTAGGAAAAACATAATATTTAAACAAAAATAAATCTCTTCAAAAAGGTGACATGACAATTGCCAACACAACATACAACATATGTGTCAAGTGACACTACAAAAATAATTCCACATCAAAATTATACACCTGGCAATTGTCCCTTGAATGATTTAAACAAATTTAATGAATAAAATTTACACGCATGCAAACAATAATGTTTACGAATAAAATACGATACATATGGGGTGTTGTGTCTCCAAATAGATAACCCCTGGATTTACGAATGTACATAGGCCTAGGCTTGATTCTCCATAATATTTCCATGGTCACATGGATAATTTCCCGTGCATCTCAATTTAAACATTAGTACTTTCCAATAGCCTCATATAATATTTAACACATAATTAAGAATACAATTCAATCACTCTTGCATAGAATTGACATTATACAATACAATTTACCACATATCAAGGCAATTCACATAAGCAATTCATAAGACTCCTCATAATTTAATCCATTCATAAGATATGAAACCTTATTTCTAGCATCATAATAAAGTCCTGAAATCAAATAATGACATACAACACCTCAATGTTACCCTATTCTAGAGTCATATACAATTCTATATCTATAATGCATAGAAATCAAGCATCAATATATCAATGTTATCCAATTCTTGGGATTATATAAAGTCCTACATCCATAATGCATTAAAATAGAGCATCCATAATAGTTCCAACATGAAAATCACTGAAATACTAGGATGGGTCAGGGTAGGGCCTCACACCCTCTCCCTCTAGGTATGAATTTCCTTTTGGAGTTCATCAAAAAGATGAGGGTACTATGATCTCATACGTGCTGCATCCTCCCATGAAGATGTAACCTCATCATAGCGATCCCACTAGACCCTAACCTGGTCCAACTCTCGACCTCGAAGGGCCAACGTCTGATGAGCCAAAATTCGAATGGGCTCAAAAGCTAGCTGCCTGTTGGAGTCCACCTGCAAGGCATCCCAATCTAAAATATGAGACTCATCATAGACATACTTCCTCAAAACTGATACATGAAACACATCATGGATGCGTGACAAGCTAGGTGGAAAAGCTAGGCGATAAGCAACTGGTCCTATCCTCTCAAGGATCTCAAAAATACTGACAAAGTGAGGTGCAAGCTTAGAACCCTTTCCATAATGGATTGGACTCTTATGCGACCGCACTCTTAGAAAAACTCTTACCCCAACCATGTAACTCCGGTCTATCCTCTTTTCATCTGCATACTTCTTCTGCATATCCTGTGCCTCTCTAAGGCAATGTCTAATCAAGATTCCCTACTGCTCCATATCATGAACCATCTCAGGACCTATGGCCACTCTATCGTCAATACGGTCCCAACTGAAAGGTATCTTGCAAGGTCTTCCATACAAAGCCTGAAAAGGTGGCATCCCTAAAGAAGTGTGATGCCCATTATTATAGGAAAAATCTACTAAATGAAGGTACTCCTCCCATCTAGTCTGATGATCCATGACGTACATGCAGAGAATATCCTCTAACACTCGGTTAACCTACTCTATTTTTCCATCCATTTCTAGATGATAGGTTGTGCTAAAATTGAGCTTGGTGCCCATTGCTACTTGTAATGCCTTCCAAAAGGAAGAAGTGAAGAGGGAATCCCTGTCAGAAATAATCTTGCGTGGAACACCATAAAGCCTGACAATGTCTCGCAAGAACACCTGTGCCACTATTGGTGCTATGAAGGTAGTCTAGACTGGTGAGAAGTGGGCCACTTTGGTCAACTTGTCAACTATCAACAAGATAGCATCATGGTGATGGGATGACATGGGAAGACCAATGATGAAATCCATGGATATAGTATCAAACTTCCACTTTGGTATATCATGAGTGATAGGGAGCTTGGTAGGTAAGTGCTCACAAGGCTAAATTACTCAAAAAGGATCACCTTGTTACCAAAGACTTATAGATTCTTTTATGTATGTTCACTCAACCTGTCTTGTTATTGTGATGCCAAGGATTCCATGGTCTACTTGCCTAGCAAACTCCCTTTATGGTCATGGCTTACTCCCATGCTCCAAAACTACTCAAAATGCTTGTTCCTCCCATCTCCAACTACTTGTGCTTGGTTCTTGGGGCCTTCAATTTTTAGTTCCAATGTGTACTTGGAGATTTCCACATGGAATTGTGGGGGTAGCAAAGTGAAACTCTTCATGGAATGCTCATCTTCTAGTTTTAGGCCTATACCCACAATTTACTCAAACTCACTAATAAGGTTCAATTACACCAAAAGAGGTTACTCATTGTTTAGGAGACCTAAGGAGAATCAGGAGGATTTCTTGGAATGTTCCCATACTATTTTTATAAGCCCAAAACTCATTTTCCAACCGGGTTCATGCATTCTTCAAAAACTGTCATTTTGTTGTGTGTAATGCAGTCATGAAATTACAGTCATGAACAGTCCTTAATAACTCTCAAAATATTAATCACCAAAACAATCACTTTAGTTAGATTATAGATATCCTCATTGTATAACTTTCCTACAAGTTATAGAAAGATCCAATTGTTGAATCCAAAGTTGTGATTGTTTTGGCAAAACATGGCTAAAAAGGGCTACTAGCCCATGAGGCCTAATTGGCACTTTTTTTTATCCCACTGGTCAACGATGGCCATTCCAACCACAAAGAAAGCTTGGAATGGTGTTTTAGGAGTGAATACTTAAATATTTTTGTGGTTTTGAGTTCCATGGGGTGTGTTTGAGGACTGTCCACATTTTAAGGCCCAAAAGGAGGGTTTAGTGAGGGTTTGATACTTGCTTTGTTTGATTTGCATTCTCCTGAATGAACCAAGGCCTAAGAATGTTCAAGAGGGTTTTCCAAACCATATAGAAACCTTACCTATGTTTGGTTGATAGGCATTTTTCCATACACTTGGCAAACAAGAAGAAATGCAGTCACCAACTCTGTCTTTTCAATGCCTTTACCAATCAGCAATTTGTTTGTCTTTGGAACCTACAAGAAAGAGGAGATTGGGATGGAGTTACACCTCAAAAAGGACTTCCATAGAACAATACATCTCCCTATTACATTTCCTTAAGATTCAAGGCTTGGATTATGCTCAACAAGCATTCCATGGGCATTTTGCCAATTACAATTCATGAAAAATAGTGAACTCACTATTTGGTTACAAAAAAAGAAAGATTGAAGTAAGAAAAAGTTAAATAAGCCATCTAGGAAGATACTCAATGCCCTTGGCCCAATCTCTAGGCTCTTTTCACATCCATCTACTCACTCAAATCACTTTTGAGTGCAAACTATGAGTTTTGTTCAAGTTACTAGCCAAATGACAAACACTTGCCTAGTAATCACTCATTTGCATTTTCCCAACATCTCTCTGGAACAAAAAGGATTATATTTACATTATATATACATGGATCAACTTGGTATAATCCATTGGAGGGATCCCAGACCTGGATAAACCAAGTTGACATATTTTACAACCCCAAACCCTTGGCAGGGCAGCAGGTAGCTAGTTTCCAAATATTTTTGTAAAAACACTTTACAAAAGAGAAAATGATTAAATAATTACATGGGAAGCTTGGTTAAATCCATATTACAACTTCCAAGAAGTTACAATATGGATTGTATAGCTACAGTATGGACTGCCCCTCGAAAAGGAAGAAAAAGAGTCATAAAAGCCAAAAAACACTTGTTTTCTATTGAGTTATTCTTGCAAATATAGTCACCAACCTTTCCCAAGGTAAGGAGAGGCCTTATATAGTTTTTAAAGTTGGTTTCCATGCCCATGTATAGACAAGAGACTTTTTAAATTACATTTTTCAAGAAAATGACCTTTTTGACAACTTTTCTTGCTCACAAAGGTATTTTTGACATCCTAGCCTTAGAAACTTGCCTAAACCATTTAGACATGCTTAAAAATACTAAAAAAACATGTTTCAATGCTGTTGAAACCATTAGGAGACCTTTTTGGCACTTTTCCACATTTTTGCCAAAAAATGTCAACTCAAGGCCTGAAATGCAAGATTTGATCTCTCAAGCCCAAAATGAGATCAAAACCACTACAAATGACTCAAAACAACCTAAAACAACAAAAACAACCTACAACAAGACTTTACAAACATATAAGCATGCAATACCCAAAAATGAAGTTTTGACTCAACTAGGTGCTCCTGCACCATACTCCCCCAAAAACAAAGAAGTCATGTGACTCCTTGAGGCAGCAAAGAAGAAGATATGCCAACTTTCTAAAAGTCAGCTTTAGGTATCCAAGTGGCTTCTAAGATAGGATGATCCTTCCACTTGATGAGATGCTCCATGTAGGTATGATTCCTAGTCTTTTTGAGAACTCTGGAGTCTAGAACCTGTTTAGCATGGGGAAAAGAAAGAGAAGGGAGAGAGAGATCAGAAAGGGATTGAGAAACATCTAAAGCTCTTTGAACCTCCTTAGGTGGCTGCCCTTTGAAAGCAATCAAATCTGCAACATTAAAAATGGGGGAAAAGAAACAATAGTAGGCAAATCAACTTTATAAGCATTAGACCCATACTTAGCCAAGATCTTGTAAGGGCCTAGCCTCTTCATCTGAAGCTTGCTTGGAAATCCCTTTTGTAGCCTTGCCTTATTCAAATATACCATCACATAGTCACCTATGGCAAACTGAACATCTCTCTTTGTAGCATCCACTCTTGCCTTGACTTTTTGAGAGGTGTCTTGGAGAGCTTGTCTCACTTGCTCATGAACCTCCTTCATGGAGTGAGCCATATCATCTACTGTCCCACTTTTATGCTGCAAGTTAGTGATATCCCTTAGCTCCATTATACCCCTTGGATGCATACCATAAACAACTTCAAATGGACTTTTACTTGTAGATCTATTAACACTGTCATTGTAGGCATATTCTGCTTGAGGAATGCGCTGATCCCAACTCTGTCCATACTCCTTTGTCAAACACCTAAGCATGTTTCCAAGAGACCTGTTCACCACTTCTATTTGGTCATCAGTTTGTGGATGATAAGATGAACAAAAAGAGAGATTAGTACCCAATCTCTTCCATAATGTTTTTGAGAAATGACCAAGAAACTTAACATCTCTATCAGATACAATGCTAGTAGGTAAGCCATGAATTCTAAAAAAAAAATAGGCAATATGAATTGCATCATGTGTTGTTTTGGAAGGAATGAAGTGAGCCATCTTGCTGAATCTGTTAACTACTACAAAGATGCTATCAAATCCTGATTGAGTCCTAGGTAACCCTACAACAAAATCCATGCTAATGCAATCCCAAGGTCTATGTGGAATGGGAAGAGGCTAATATAAACCAGCATTAGAGGAGTTACCTTTTTCTTTTTGACATACCAAGCACTGCTCAACATACCTCCTGATGTCTCTCTACATCTTAGGCCAATAATAGAACCGTTGAACCAACTCTAAGGTCTTATTGAGACCAAAATGTCCACTCAAGCACCCATTGTGCTTCTCTTGAATGAGGTTCTCTCTCATATAACCTTTGGGAACACACAACTGTCCACCCCTAAATAACAAACCATCTTGCAAAGTAAAATCAGCATATGCACCATGGAAATTATTCTCAAAATCTTTACACACTTTATAAGCTTTAGCAAAATCATTATCAGTAGGATACATGTCCCTAAAACTATCAATACCAGTACTTTGAACTTGAATCTCATGAATAGTTAACAATATTTTACTCAAAGCATCTACTACTTTATTCAATTGACCCTTCTTATGCTTAAGAGTAAAAGTGTAATCTTGTAGATATTCTACCCATTTAACATGCCTATGATTCAGTTTATCCTGTGAGTTCAAAAAACTGAGTGCTTGATTATCTGTGTATACAACAAACTCTTTAGGAAGAAGATAGTGTCTCCATTTCCTAAGTGCTTGTAACAATGTATAAATTTCTAAATCATAGGATGAGTACTTTTTCTTTGCATCATTTAACTTTTCACTAAAGAATGCAACTGGTCTATTTTCTTGACTTAAAACAGCTCCTACAACAATGTTACTAGCATCACATTCAATAGTAAAAAGCTTGTCAAAACTAGGCAAAATGAGCACTGGTTGAGTAGCTACTTTAGTTTTCAGTAATTCAAACCCCTTATTTGCTGCATTTGTCCATTGAAACTTTACCTTTACACCCCCTTTGATGGTGTCCAACATTGGAGCACAAATCTCACTAAATCCCCTAATGGATTTCCTGTAAAACTGAGCCAAACCATGGAAGCTTCTAACATCACTGGTTGTCTTAGGAGTTGGCCAGCTGGTTATTGCTGCAACCTTTGATTGATCCATTTTCAGATTGCCTCCTAATACAACAAAGCCAAGATAGACTAATTATTGCTACATGAAATCACATTTTTCTAGATTTATGGTTAGTTGTTCATCAAATAACTGTTTCAAAACAATAGCTAAATGTTGTAAGTGTTATTCCTTAGTCTTGCTGAAAATAAGAATGTCATCTAAATACACTACAACAAATTTTCCAATTAAATCATGTAAGACTTCATTCATGAGTCTCATGAATGTGTTGGGAGCATTAGAGAGTCCAAAAGGCATGACTAGCCACTCATAGAGACCCTCACTCATTTTGAAAGTTGTCTTCCACTCATCCCCCTCTTTGATTCTTATCTGATGGTAACTAGTATTCAAGTCTATCTTACTAAAATACTAAGCACCCCCCAAACAATCCATCAAATCCTCTATCATGGGTATGGGAAATCTGTATTTGATGTTGACCTTGTTGATGGCCCTGGAATATGTACAAAGTCTCCATGTACCACCCTTCTTAGGTGCCAACACTATAGGTACTACACAAGGACTAATGCTTTTCCTAATCAGCCCTTGGTCTAAGAGTTCTTGTATTTGTCTTGCTACCTCTTTGTTTTGCTCAGGGCTCATTTTGTAGGTTGCTTTATTGGGCAAAGAGGCTCTAGGAATGAAGTCAATTTGGTGGCTAATGGCTCTGGGAGGTGGTAAAGCTGTAGGTGTACCATCA
Organism: Cryptomeria japonica; assembly: GCF_030272615.1. NCBI lineage: Eukaryota > Viridiplantae > Streptophyta > Pinopsida > Cupressales > Cupressaceae > Cryptomeria > Cryptomeria japonica. The sequence goes on along the minus strand of NC_081408.1, from coordinate 116,822,828 downwards.
CTGATTATTTGTTTGAAGTTATCTAGGAATTGCTTCACCTCATGTGGTATCTCCACTTTCTTTTCTACCTTTTCCTCCTTAGGCTTCACTATGAGTGCAAATCCTACTCCTTCACCCTCTTCTAGTGTTTTTATGAACTCTTTCTCATTGACTAACAAGATGTTAGGCACTTTGTTGCTGCTCTCTCCTTCTTCATTGAGGGACTGAATCTGATAGTTTACTCCAACTTTTTGAAATGAATAGGAGTGTCTTTCCCCATCATGTTGTGCTTTTCGGTCAAATTGCCATGGCCTACCCAATAGTAGGTGGCAAGCATCCATAGGAAGGATGTCACATAGGATTCTATCTACATATCCCCTAATGTGGAAATCTACCCAAGCTTTCTCATTTACCAACACATGTTGCCCCTTGTTTAGCCATGTTACTTTGTATGGTTCTTTGTGTTGTATTCTAGGTAGTTTCAACTTACTGACTACTTCTTTTGATATGATGTTATCAGTGGATCCTAAATCTATGATCACATTACACACCTTTCCCATGATTTTACACTTAATCCTGAACAATGCTCTTCTCTGTGAGGCCTCTATGCTCTGTGGCTTCTTCATTAACACTCTCTTGATCATCAAACTCTCACCATCTTCTAAAGCTAGGTGATTCAATGTTGAAGTTCTGGCATTACTTCCATCTTCTTGAACATAGTTTACTCTCATTTCACCTCCATAGGATGAACTAGGCTTCTCTGGGCATCTATAAGCAGGGTGGCCTAACTTTTGGCACTTGTAGCATTTCATGGTTGAGAAGTAGGACCCTCTCCTTGGTCCATTAGATCTACCCCTACTTGGGTTGCTTGATCCCCTACCGCTATAGCTAGGTTTGCTCTGAGAATCCCCACTTTTCTCTAAAAGTTTAGATTCTCTTTGGGACCATTGATCTATGATTCTTCCCCCAAAACTACCTCTATGGCCTTTGCCATCTCTTCCCCTACCTCAACCTCTATTGTTTTGTTCTTGCTTTCTTCTACCTTTCTCTTCCACTTTCAGTGCCAACTAATAGCACTTGTGGACTATTTGTGGGCACAACAAGCTCATCTCATCCTGGATGTTCCATCTTAGCCCATTTATATACCTTGCCACTTTTATGCTCTCATCCTCTACTACTCTGGATCTCATACATAGTTTTTGAAACTCTTTAGTGTAGCTACTGACATCTAGGTCTTTCTATCCCAAGTTCTGTCTTTTCTTGTGAAGTTGTATCTCATAGTCTTCAGGAAGGTAGGTCTCTTTGATTCTGGCTACCATTGCCTTCCAGGTGGCTAGTGGTTTCTTTCCTTCTTTCACCCTTTCCTCTTGGATGAATTTCCATCATGTTAAGGCTGCCCCTCTCAGCCTTGACTTTGCCACCTTGACCTTTTGTGCTTCGGTCACTCCATCACATTCAAAACAATTTTCTAACCCTTTGATCCACTCTATTAGAGCATCTGGATCCATCTTCCCACTGAAAAAGGCCACTCCTTCTAAGGTCTTACCACTCATAGCTCTCAAGGCTTTCAAGAATGGTTCTTGCTCAATGACAGGGTTAGGTATGGGAACCTCTTCTTCTATGGCCACCATTTTACTCTTATCTCCAACCTTATCATAGACCCCTTCAATTTTGAATTCTACCTCAACTAGTTTCATTGCTATTTGGTCTAATCTTTCTTTGAGAACCCTATTTTCCTCTTCTTGATCCTCAACCTTCTTTGCCAACTCTACATTGGTCACCATGTTTGCCTAATGTGTCTTTCCCCTGAATCTTTTGTTGGCTCTGATACCACTATGATAGGGAGCTTGGTAGGTAAGTTCTCACAAGGATAAATTGCCCAAAAAGGATCATCTTGTTACCAAAGACTTATAGATTCTTTTAGGTATGTTCTCTCAACCTATCTTGTTATTGTGATGCCAAGGATTCCATGGTCTACTTGCCTAGCAAAATCCCTTTATGGTCATGGCTTACTCCCATGCTCCAAAACTACTCAAAATTCATGTTCCTCCCATCTCCAACTACTTGTGCTTGGTTCTTGGGGCCTTCAATTTTCAGTTCCAATGTGTACTTGGAGATTTCCACATGGAATTGTAGGGGTAGCAAAGTGAAACTCTTCATGGAATGCTCATCTTCTAGTTTTAGGCCTGTAACCCACAATTTACTCAAACTCACTAATAAGGTTCAATTACCCCAAAAGATGCTTCTAATTGTTTAGGAGACCTAAGGATAATTGGGAGGATTTATTGGAATGTTCCCATATTGTTTTTATAAGCCCAAAACTCATTTTCCAACCGGGTTCATGCATTCTTCAAAAACCCTCATTTTGTTGTGTGTTATGCAGTCATGAAATTACAGTCATGAACAGTCCTTAATAACTCTCAAAATATTAATCACCCAAAAAATCACTTCATTTGGATTATAGAGATGCTAGTTCTAGAACTTTCCTCCAAGTTATAGAAAGATCCAACAGTTGAATCCAAAGTTGTGATTGTTTTGGCAAAACAGGGCTAAAAAGGGCTACTAGCCCGTGAGGCCTAATTGGCACTTTTTTTGCTCCCACTAGTCAACGATGGCTAGTCCAACCACAAAGAAATCTTGGAATGGTTTTTTAGGAGTGAATACTTAAATATTGTTGTGGTTTTGAGTTCCATGGGGTGTGTTTGAGGACTGTCCACATTTTAAGGCCCAAAAGGAGGGTTTAGTGAGGGTTTGATACTTGCTTTGTTTGATTTGCATTCTCCTAGATGAACCAAGACCTAAGACTCTTCAAGAGGGTCTAGCACACCATATAGAAACCTTCCTTTCCTTTTGTGGACTGGAATTTTGCCATACACTTGGAAAACAAGAAGAAGTGTAGTCTCTAACTCTCTCTTTTCACTGCCTTTACTAGTCAGCAATCTATTTGTCTTTGGAACCTGCAAGAAAGAGGAGATTGGGATGGAGTTACACCTCAAAAAGGACTACCATAGAAAAATACATCTCCCTATTACATTTCCTTAAGATGCAAGGCTTGGATTATGCTCAACAAGCATTCCATGGGCATTTTGCCAATTACAATTCATGAAAAATAGTGAACTCACTGTTGGTTACAAAAAAAGAAAGATTGAAGTAAGAACAAGTTAAATAAGCCATCTAGGAAGATACTCAATTCCCTTGGCCCAATATCTAGGCTCTTTTCACATCCATCTGCTCACTCAAATCACTTTTGAGTGCAAACTATGAGTTTTGTTCAAGTTACTAGCCAAATGGCAAACACTTGCCTAGTAATCACTCATTTGCATTTTCCCAACATCTCTCTGGAACAAAAAGGAAAATATGTACATTATATACACAAGGATCAACTTGGTAGAATCCATTGGAGGGATCCCAGACCTGGATCAACCAAGTTGACACATTTTACAACCCCAAACCCTTGGTAGGACAGCAGTAGCTAGTTTCCAAATATTTTTGTAAAAACACTTTACAAAAGAGAAAATTATTAAATAATTACATGGGAAGCTTGGTTAAATCCATATTAAAACTTCCATGAAGGTACAGTATGGATTGTATAGCTACTGTATGGACTGCCCCTCAAAAAGGAAGAAAAATAGTCATAAAAGCCAAAAAACACTTGTTTTCTATTGAGTTATTCTTGCAAATATAGTCACCAACCTTTCCCAAGGTAAGGAGAGGCCTTATATAGTTTCTCAATTTGGTTTCCATGCCCATGTATGGACAAGAGACTTTTTAAATTACATTTTTCAAGAAAATGAGCTTTTTGACAACTTTCTTGAGCAAAATGACAACTTTTCTTGCTCACAAAGGCATTTTTGACATCCTAGCCTTAGAAACTTGCCTAAACCATTTAGACATGCTTAGAAACACTAAAAAAACATGTTTCAATGCTCTTGAAACCATTAGGAGACCTTTTTGTCACTTTTCCACATTTTTGCCAAAAATTGTCAACTCAAGGCCTGAAATACAAGATTTGATCTCTCAAGCCCAAAATGAGATAAAAACCACTACAACTGACTCAAAACAACCTAAAACAAAAAAAAAAACCTACAAAAAGACTTTACAAACATATAAGCATGCAATACCCAAAAATGAAGTTTTGACTCAATTGGGTGCTCCTGCACCAATGAGACTGGAGCAACCCACTAGGATGGCGGTGCTCCGCCTTGACTCTCTGACACTCAAGGCATCAGGATACTAACTCAGAAATAAGCTACTACATATTTAGCCAATGGTATAGTTTCCTCAAGTCTGCATGCATCTTATTAACCCTGGGATGCACTGCATAAGGAGCTGTATGAGCCTCCATCACAATGAACTCTCACATTTCCCCAAAAGAAGGTAGATAGATGTGCCCTCTATGGCATAATAGTCAACATACTTCCCTTCTAGGGTCTCTTAATATTGAATCCTTTGACAAACCTCTATATACCATCCATCCTTTGGAAACCGCTGCAATATATGGTCTCTCAAATCTGTGCTTATAGATATGGAGTATACCTCATGTTGTCTCCTACTCAAGGCATCTGGGACTATGTTCTCTTTCCCCTTGATGTAGTGGACATCAAAATCATACTCGCATAGGAACTCCCTCCATCTCCTCTGATGGGCATTAAGATTAGGCTGGGTGAAGATGTACTTCAAACTCTGATGGTCTGAATGAAGCTCGAAGTGATGGCCCAAAAGGAAGAGTCTCCACCTCACAAGTGCATGTACTATTGCTGCAAGCTCTAGGTCATGCATAGGGTAGTTAATCTCATGAGTCTTAAGTTTCCTAGACTTGTACACTATAACTCTACCCTCCTACATAAGGACTGCTCCTAATTCATCCAAAGAAGCATCTGTGCATACCATGAAATCAGCCATGGGGTCTGGCACAATAAGAATAGGTGCACTAGTGAGTGCCCTTTTCAGATCTGGAAAAAGCCCTCTCACACCTCTCTGTCCACTCGAATTTCTTTCCCTTTCACTGGAGGGATGTGATGGGGTATGCAACTCTAGAAAATCCCTCAACAAAGCATCTATAGTACCCTACTAGACCCATGAAGCTCCTAACCTCTGTCACATTGGTTGGCACTAGCCAATCCATAATAGCTCTAATCTTTGATGGGTCAACTATGATCCCATCACTGGATATAACATGCCCTAGGTATTTGACCTCTAATCTAAAGAAAGTACACTTTGACAAACTACCAAACAACTAGTTGTCCTTCAAACACTGCAAAACCTACCTCAAATGCTCCTCATTCTCCTTCTCATTCTAAGAATATATCAATATGTCATCAAGGATCACAATCACAAATCGGTTGAGGAAAGTGCAGAATACCCCATTCATGAGACTCATGAACATAGCTGGAGCATTCATAAGACCAAATTGGACCACAATGAACTCATAGTGGCCATATTTGGTGCGAAACGTGGTCTTGTGGATATCACTCTCCACAATCCTCAAGTGATGATACCCTGACTTCAGATCTATTTTGGAAAATACTTTAGCACCCTGAAGCTGATCAAACAAATCATCGATCCTGGGCAAGGGATAACGGTTCTTGATGGTTACTTTGTTCAATTGCCTATAATCCATGCATAACTGAAGGGAGCCATCCTTCTTCTTCACAAAGATGACTGGTGCACCCCATGGGGAGACACTATGATGAATGTGACCCTTCTTTAAGAGTTCCTCTAGCTACATCTTGAGCTCATTAAGCTCATGTGTGGTCATCCTATAAGGTTCTCTCAAAACTGGCTCAGCTCCTGGTACCAAATCTATGTGGAAGTCAATCTCTCTGCTAGGTGGAATAGTAGGTAGCTCGACTAGAAACACATTTGCAAACTCCTCAAGGATGGGATGATCATCTAGGGAAGGCTCCCTCTCATTTTCTTCCTCTCTATCACTGATGGTGATAGCAAACAACTAGCATCCCTTTCACATGCTCCACTTAAGCTGTATAGCAGAAATCATACGAAGAGACACAGGCCTCTAAATCCTAGTGATTACTATGGGAGCACCATGATCATCCTCACACTCAATCTTTTTTAGGTGACAATCCATCTTGGCTCTATGGGCGTAAAGCCAATCCATGCCAAGTACAATTCCATAAGATCTGAGCAGTGTAACTCTAAGGTCTACTAAGGTGGTGGTATTACCAATCTGGAGCTGACATCCCCTAACCTCTGAATCCACTGACACTCTAGCCCCTAAAGCTAACTCCACTTCCCAACCAACACCTTGCCTAACTGTCACTAGCTCGCAATGCTCTACAATCAATGGAGATATAAAGGAGTCAGTCGCTCCTGAGTTAAACAATATAGAAATACTAATACCTCTAATCATACCTGCAACATCAATAACTGTGGCTTGGTGCTCTGCCTGGCGGTTGTCAACCACTGTGAAGACTCTATGGGACTTGCCCATATCTCCAATTGTAGGCTCTGATGCTGCCATCCTCTTACTACCTACCATCTGACCCTGCGGACACTCTCTCACCATGTGCCCCATGGCTCCACATGTGAAACAAGAACCATGTGCCTAAAACTATGTGCCTTGAGGCCTAGAGTAAGGCTTCTCACCTGTCCTGCTCAAACCACTGTACCCACCTTTGGAGGACTGCTGAGTTCAAACCGGAGGTGTATGAGTACCCTATGCTCTTTGGTCACGCTTAGGACCCTATGAATGCCACTACTTGGGCTTAAAGCCTTGCTATCCTTGAGGGGGCCTCTGCCTTTGACTCTGCTATGACTACTACAGAGGAGGGGGTTTAAAAGACCCTAATGCATTCCTGTGGTTGCCTTTCCAGTGGGGTTTCTAGAACCCAAAAGATTGGGGTGTTGGGTTTCAGTTCTGGAACTGATCCCTCATGTCCTCTAGCTTGACCTAAATCTCCTCAGCTATCAAGGCCTTCTCCACGACAACCCGAAGGCTTTCAGGAGCAACCATCCTCATTGGTCCTGCTATCCTAGCATTCAGTCCCCTAATAAAATGGTTGATGAGAAGCTTCTCATCTTTCAGGTAATCCACATATGATAAGAGCTTGATGAAATTATTCTCATATTGGGTCACTGAGAAACCCTTCTGTTGGAGGTCGTGGAACTCATCTATCCTATGCTGTCTAAAGCTCTTTGACAGGTATCTCTCCCTGAACCTCTCTATAAAGATCTCCCATGTGAGGGTGTCTACAACTAGGCCACACTTGTATTCCTCCTATCTCTTCCATGTGGAGGTCGTTCCTCTCAAAAGGTGAACTGCTACTCATGCCTTCCGATTGCTTTCATAAGTATGCAATGCAAAGCACCGATCTAGGCTCAAGAGCCAAGCCTCAGCCTCTACCCCATTGGTAGATCCCCCAAAAGATGGTGGTTGGATGTGCATAACCTCTCTGATCAAATCTCCTAGCTCACGATTTGCTCTCTCAAATTACACAGGTGCTGCTACTGGAGGTGGTCCAAGTAGATGAATGGACTTAGGATCATGCTCAGCCTAGCCCTCTATGGGATTAGGAGGTGGACTCCTACTTCATTCCCTATCTATTGATCTATGGCTTCGTGAGTTCTGGTTTTCTGCATGATGGTCAACTACTGGAAGCCTATCCTGCAATATCCCAATCAAGTTCTGAAGTGCTAATAAGATGTCTCAGTTTGGGTCAACCGGTGGTTCGGGAGGGGCCTCCGGGTTCCCTTCTAGAACCAATTCCTCCCTATCAACATCCTCGCATGCCATACATGTATGCCTAGGACCCCTTCCACACTTGCAAGCTTGTCGCATAGTCGGAGGCATCCTTATGAAAAAATAAAATAAAATAAATAAATAAATAATTTCTAGGGAAAATTTTAATTAATTAAATAATAAAAGAAAAACATAATGGAGAAAGGTTTCTAGTGTTGGAAACCTTGCTCTGATACCAAAATGTCATGCCCAAACTTTTGGGCAAAAACGAATTTTTTTTTTTTTAAAAAACAACATAATAAAACTAAATATGCTAAAATAAAAATGCAATAATAGGTCTTGTCTTAAGTATGTTTGAACTCTGAAAATTTTAAAAGAGCTTTTCTACTAAAGTCAAACTAATTAACTTAAACAAGCATGCAAAATTAAGTTCAATGTGGGAAAATAACTCTCCAAAAGAATCAATAATATTTCATTTAATTATTAAATTAATTTAAACAGTAATCTGCAACTAAATTGGCAAGAGGTAATGTTATTCTCAATTAATCCTTACTTGCTCTAGGGATTAATTAATTTAATTCTATCACTTAGATTATTAAAATTTAAAAATCAATTGAGTAATAAATATAATATGCCTAAAAATTCGATGAAAGGGCCAAGTAAATTCATAATGAAAATTGCCCTATAAAATTCATTTAATGTCCTTTATAGGCTAAATGTTTTTGAAAATTATCTTTTAGTTGTTTCCTATCAAAATCCCAACAAAACAATTTAAATCCATCCTATATATATATATATATATTTATTTAGTTATTTACAAATAATATATATATATATATATATTTATAGAATTATTTTTAAGAAGGGATATATTTAAACTAAACTTATAAGATAGAAATAACTCAATAATCTTCTTAAAATAAAAAGTCATAAACATATTAATTAAAATTCCATTAACTCTAAATAGAAATGTGGTTACCCTATTCAAATTTTGAATAGGGTTTCCCCCCATTTCTAAAACCACCAAATAAAATAAAACATAATAAAAATAATACTCTTGACCTAAAAGTTATAAAACTACCTCTTGTTTTAAACTTTTATACCATGTTGCCTTAACTCAAAAATTCGGGTTAGGGTTTCATGGCATGCAGGTCAAGGAGGAGGCAATGGTGGCGATTCCACAGAGAGGCCGTGGGAGTTGGGCGGTGAAAATGAAATGTGGTAGCAGGAGGCCATGCCACCCGCAGTGGCACTGACGCCACTACAGGTAGCGACCTGCAAGGACGCTGCAACGTCCTTACAAGACGCAACCCTCGGCCGCCACCGTGGGTCGCGGCCCGTAGCGGCACTATAGCACCCTATGGGCCTCGGCTCACAGAGGGCCTGTGCCACCCCAGGGAGCCTGTGAGAGCCTCAACTCTGGGTAACCCTGGGGTTATAGCGACCCCAAGGGGTAAACACGCAGTCTTCCATATATATTTTTTGTTATATATATATATATATATATTTTAATATATATATATATATATATATTTCCTATTAAACTTGCAAGAATTAATAAAATAATGGCAGCATATCAATAGATATATATTTCATTTCTTAAATATGATTTATTTTAATATGCAGCATTAGAAACAATGACAGTAAATAAAAAGTAGCATGTTAAATATTTCATATAGTTCATTTCTTCAATAAAAATTAGACATAAATCTATTTAGCATATGTTAGATTTTATCTTTGTTTTATTATTAATATGGGACATTTAATCTAACCATTTGCTTTTCAAAATAAACTTACCATTATGAAGGAAAAGTATTTTCTTAGGCTTGAGACATAAATTTCCTAAGGATGTTAAAATAGATTATTTAAAATTAACAGTTTTAAATAAATGTATTCCTTTCCATATTAAATATCGTATAATTAACTTTAGAAATAGACTATTACACCTAGGTTTACTTTCTGCAATAATAAAAATGAAAAATGACAGAATTTAATAAATTAAAACAACAACTATAATACCCTAGAAATCATTTGAAATAACTTTAGAGGTAGACTATTAAATCTAGGTTTATTTTCTGCAATAATAAAAAGGAAAAATGATAGAATCTAATAAATTAAAACAACAACTATAATAGCCTAGAAATCATTTGAAATAACTTTAGAGATAGACTATTAAATCTAGGTTTATTTTCTGCAATAATAAAAAGGAAAAATGACAGAATCTAATAAATTAAAATAGTAGCTAGAATAGCCTAGAAATCACTTGAAATAACTTTGGAGATAGACTATTAAATCTATTTAACCATATCTTGTAATTGGAAATAAATAAATAGGACTAAAAGATCATTCCTAGCTTACTACCTTTAATGCTTTTCTACTACATTTTTTACTATTCTTTTCATTATGCATAAAGAGGTGGAATGGACTTTTATTTTCAAACAAACATAATACAATAAATATTATTTCAATAACTATAGAAGACTTAATCCATAAATAAATATTCCATTTTGCAATAATAACTTAATAGAAGAATGCATTTCTTTTTGGATAAAATATGAAATAGAAACTATTTCTATTTTCAATATAGTAGCTTTTACAAAAGGGGCAAAACCCCACTTAGCCTCTCATTTCTATCAAATGAGGACTCCAATAAATAAATACATTTCCATTTGCAACTAAATAAAATAATGATGGTAGCTTTTCCTAGCCTTTCTTTTCCTTCTCTTCCAAGCAAACCTGTATACAAATCTTAAGGCTATGACCATGGAGAGCTCACCTCCTAGCCTAGGCTTATTATAAGCCACCCCCGAGCTTGGACAACCAAGTCCTAGATGGGTTACACTCAAAAAAACACAAACAAGCAAGGGAAAAAAAACTTAACAAGACACATTCCTATCCTAAAGCAGAAACTCCATCACATAATGTGATGTTTTACAAGGGTGGAAGTGGACCAAGTACCTTGGAGGAGATTTGCTAGATAGTAACTCCCAACCAACTCATGGAATTCAAGAACACAACAAAAATCATCTTAACCCCCACATCCTTATAACCCCCAAAGGCATACATACCATATTTTCTCCCCTTATGACCCCCAAATGCATAAACAAAACTATGCAGCAAGGGTCACATGGACAAACCCTTGAGATCACTCTCATGATGAGAGCCTCTCACTCTAAGGCTGTCAAACTCCTTCCACCCGCAAGACCATTTTTCCCTTCCAAGGGTAAGATGGCCTTGGATACTCCCAAAACACAATAGGATGCATAACAAAAGAAAAGGAAAAGAACCACATAAAAACTTTCACAAATACAATACAAAGAAAGATACAATATTTACATCCAAGTATCTCTACAAACAGATTTTAACATACAAGTAAGAAAATGCACCTACCTTGATTCTACCAAGGGTATTCTAGGGATAACTTGGAGAAGAGCAGCCCAATCCACAAATCTTTTCTACAACACTTAGCAAAAATTCCTATTCCAAAAACTTTTTTTTTTTTCAATTCCAAGATCTGCAAAGATGGAGAGTGGGTGATTAACTCACTAAGCCTCAATCTCTAGCCTAAGAAGTCTTCTCTCACTCCTTCCAACTTCTTGGATAGAGTGAGGGACTCCCATTGGTTGGTCTTCCCTAGGTCTTACACACTCCCTAACCAAGGTACCTCAAGAAGAGGAATAACACATACCAAGAAGGTTCTCTAACCAAGGATGGCAGTCTTGTAGATGAAATTCGTCCATCTTGGGAAAACCACTTTTTTGGGTGGTTAAACAAGCCCTAGGGGAAAGACACATGGCCAAATTTGGCCTTCACCCATAGGTACCCCATGAGGCCTAATAAAAATGCTCCAAAACTGACTCTAGGAATTTATTTAACCCTTAGAAAGTCCACCTAAAGTTAACCTACCGGTCAACTCTGAGTTGACCCTCCTTATGGCTCACTATCCTAGATTTCTTGATACCTTCAAGGATAATTAGGAAACATAATATTTAAACAAAAATAAATCTCTTCAAAAAGGTGACATGACGATTGCCAACATAACATACAACATATGTGTCAAGTGACACTACAAAAATAATTCTACATCACAATTATACACATGGCAATTGTCCCTTGAATGATTTAAACAAATTTAATGAATACAATTTACACACATGCAAACAATTATGTTTACGAATAAAATATGATACATACGGGGTGTTTTCTCTCCAAATAGACAATCCCTAGTTTTACAAATGTACATAGGCCTAGGCTTGATTCTCCATAATATTTTCATGGTCACATGGATAATTTCCTGCACATCTCAATTTAAACATTAGTACTTTCGAATATCCTCATATAATATTTAACACATAATTAAGAATACAATTCAATCACTCTTGCATAGAATTGACATTATACAATACAATTTACCACATATCAAGGCAATTCACATGAGCAATTCATCATACTCATAATTTAATCCATTCATAAGATATGCAACCATATTTCTAGCATCATAATAAAGTCTTGAAATCAAATAATGACATACAACACCTCAATGTTACCCTATTCTAGAGTCATATACAATTCTATATCTATAATGCATAGAAATGAAGCATCAATATATCAATGTTATCCAGTTCCTGGGATCATATAAAGTCCTACATCCATAATGCAATAAAATAGAGCATCCATAATAGTTCCAACATGAAAATCACTGAAATAATAGGATGGGTCGAGGTAGGGCCTCACACCTAGGTCATAGGTGGAATATTTTTGTTTTGCCTGATTGAGCTTCTCAGAGAAAAATGCTACCGGATGACCTTCTTGACTTAAAACTTCTCCTATTGCCAACTTGCTAGCATCACACTCCACAGTAAAGAGATGATTGAAATCAAGGAGCCTACGATAAGGTAGTTCTACTACTTTTTGTTTCAACAACTCAAACCCCTTGTCTGCTGCACTAGTCCACGTAAACTGACATTTCATTCCACCTTTAATAGTGCTCAATAGAGGTGCACATACATGGCTAAACCCTCTAATAAAATTCCTATAGAAAGAAGCTAATCCATGAAAACTTCTCACATCTCCTATTGACTTAGGAGTAGGCCAATTAACTATTGCATCTACTTTTGCTGGATCCATTTTCAAATAAACTTGAGAAACTACAAAACCAAGATATACTAGTTCAGTTTTGAAGAAATCACACTTGTCTAAGTTGATCATCAACTTTTCTTGATGTATCTTCCTCAAGACCTGATCCAAATGTCTGATATGCTCCTCCTTTAACCTACTAAAAATCAAAATGTCATCAAGATAAACAATCACAAATTTACCAATAAACTCAGCAAGCACTTCGTTCATGAGTCTCATGAAGGTGTTGGGTGCATTTGTGAGCCCAAAGGGCATCACCAACCATTCATAGAGCCCCTCATTGGTCTTAAAGACTATTTTTCACTCATCTCCAGGTCTGATCCTTATTTGATGATAACCTGATTTCAAATCCACCTTTGAAAAGTAACAAGCTCCACCTACATAGTCCATTAGGTCCTCAATTATTGGCACTGGAAACTAATATTTTATTGTAATCTTGTTTATGGATCTTGAGTTAGTGCACATTTTCCATTTTCCATCTTTCTTAGGTACCAAAATAGTAGGTACTATACATGGGCTTAAACTCTTCTTTATCAGCCCCTTATCTAGCACCCCCTGCACTTGTTTTGCTATTTCCTCATTTTGAGTAGGTGTAATTTTGTAAGCAACTTTTTTTGGCAAGGTAGCTCTGGGTATGAGGTCTATCTAATGCTTCACATCTCTATATGGGGTAAAGCATCTAGTATCTCATTTACAACAATGTCTTTGTACCAGTCCAGCAAGGTCTTCACTTCTTGAGGTATCACCGGTTTGGGTTCAATATTTGCCTCTTCTTTTGGTTTCACTATAATAGCACATCCTTGGTTCCCTTCATGCTTCAACACCTTTGGGAACTCTTTCCCACTAAGCATCATAACACTTGAACCTACATGTCTTTCTTCTCCTTGATCAACCAAAGGACCCATTTGAAACTTCCTTCCTTCCTTGGTGATAACATAAGAATTCTTCTCCCCATCATGTATGGCTTTGACATCATATTACCAAGGGCATCCAAGCAACAAATGGCATGCATCCATGGGTAATATATCACATAGTACTATATCCTTATACTCTCTAATTTCAAAGTCTACCCAAGCTTTCTCATCAACTAACACATGCTATCCTTTACTCAACCAAGATACCTTATAAGGATTGGTGTATGGCAACCTTTTCAACTTGAGTTTGTCTACCATCTCAACTGCTACAATGTTCTTAGTAGATCCTCAATCCACTATGACCTTACAAATATTACCATGTGATCTACAAGTGGTTTTAAAAAGTGTCTTCCTTTGAGTAGGTTCTTTGGCGTGCAGTACCTTCAACAAGGTTCTTCTTAGCATCAGACTCTCTCCATCTAGGACTGGTCCAGCTTTGCTGATTGGTGAGGTAACACTTTGATTGTCTTCCTCCTGCACCAATTGAGTTCTCCTTTCTCCCACATGAGAACTTGAAGTATTTTCAGGACATCGGTTCATAGTGTGGCCCACTTGATGACAATGAAAGCATTTACCAATGAAGATTGTGGGTCCTCTTCCTTGAGTGCCAAATCTACCTCTAAAGTTATTTTTTCCTCTAGAGTTGCCTCTAAACTTACCATTCTTGTTGAAGTTATCCCCACTATTTTCATATTGATTTCCTTCTTCATTCTTGCCAGAGTTATGACCCCTTCCAAAGGTGCCTCTTCCTCTAAATATTCTATCACCTCTGCCTCTTTGTTTGTACTCACCTTTCCTCTTGATCTTGTCCTCTTCTCTTAAAGACAACTGAAAACACTTATGGATTGTCTTAGGTTCCATCATGCTGATTTCATCTTGAATGTTTTGTCTAAGGCCATTTAGGTATCTTTGTCCCTTCTCCACTTCTTCCTCTTGCTTCCTTTCTCTTAGAGTTAGTTCGTTGAACTCCTCTACGTAAGAACTCACATCCATTTCTCTTTGCTTAAAACTCATCAACTTCTTGTGCAACTGCACCTCATAATCTATGGGTAGAAATTGAGTTTTGATTCTGATCTTCATTCTCTCCCAAGATTTGATCCTCTTTCTCCTAGTTTGTTCTTTTTCTTCTTCCATCATGTTCCACCACACTAGAGTTGATCCCTTCAACTTTGTCTTAGCCACATTGACCCTCTTTTCTTCTGCAACCTCTTTGTATTCAAAATGATTGTTCAAAGCTACTATCCAATCCAATAATTCTTCTCCATTTAGGCTTCCACTATAGACCAGTAAACCATCTAGGCTATCTTTATTGAGTGATTTAAGAGAATTCAAAAAGATTTTCTGATCTTTCCCCAACTCCTTCTTTTCTATCACCACTCCTATCACATCTTCATCTTCATCATTAGTTTCATCACCCCACTCTGTGATCTTGCCCTTGCTTTTCTTGGTGTCTTGCTCCCAGGCTTCACTAAGCATGTCTTGGACCAACTTCCTAATGGCCTCTTGACTCATTGCCTTAGGTGTCATGCTGCTAGCTTCTGACTCTACCTCTTGGTCTAACATACACTAATTTTTTCAATCAAGTGGCTCTAATATGAATCTGATGTAGAGGAGATAGACTCTCCTAATAGGTTTGCTTACTTTCGATGTCTCTTCAAACTATCTCTTGAATCATCCAATGGTTCAACACTTTCACACGCTCCAAGGGTTGTAGGATCCACTCTTACTAGCCTTCCCAAGGTCCTTAGTCTAAGGTAACCACCTCTTTTTTTGTGAGTTTCCAACACTCCTAAACAAAGACCTTCGTTTCCCAACACCTTCTCACACCTTAACCAAGAGTCAACCCCCACTACTATAGGATCTTCACTCACATAGGACCAAAATTCGAGGTTGATTTTCCTTAGTTTCCAAACCCTATCCCTTCCTTTATGTCATTTGAGTTTACCAATTCCAAGCCTTAAGGGCAATCTTCTCTTTTAGGCTTACTAGGAGACCTAGTACAATTAGCCCTACTTGAGAGATATTTTGCAGTTATCTGTTAGGAGCTTTGAACACCCCTATGAACTCTTTATCTTTTTAGATACCTTTTTGGAAGCCTCATACAATATCTCAAAATTGGACATGGGTTTGGCGTCTAACCTTCCTAACCCTTACTAGGCCTAATTTCCTCCTTTTAAGCCTACAAAATAGGTACTTGCTTGAATGACTTCACCAGTCCAATTGCTAAAGGAATCTGGTGATTGTTTTAGGTTTGTGCATCCATGAGGATGTCTAATCCAATCTTGTTTCATTCCCATCCATCAAAGTTACCCAACTAGGGCATGCTACCAGTTATCCCTAATGCTTGCTAACTCAACGTGCCAAACCTAGGTTATGGTGGCAAATATGAAGTTTAGCCTCCCCTGTCTTAAAACCAAAAAAGAAACACAATATACAAGGCCACCTAACATTCCATAAGGCTTCAGTGCAGAAATCCACCATGGAATACTAGGTTGGGGCCATAGAGTCCTCAAACCTTGGTTTTTAGGATTTAGAACCCGCCTGCTACAAAATGCCAATAACTTGCAACCTACAACACTTCAAAACTTCAAACTAAAAACAAATGAAAGATAAGACACTATTGTAATATTCCATGCCTTGGTTTGGGCTTGAAACTTAGGAACAACAATACTCACTGGAAACTTAGATTTGGAAAGGCTAAACTTGCTCTTCTTGCTTCAATTCTTCAACAACCAATTCTCATTGGTCTTTCCCAAGCCTTATACTAGCCTTGGGTTGGTTACAATTTTTTCAACCAAAAAAGACAACCAACTAGCCATTGGTGTATGGAAAAGTGTAAATGTTGCAAAGTTGCTATGAGCAACTTTTGCAACTCTTTTGCAACTTGCTACATAGGTGAGCAACTTTGCTCAAATCAAACCCAGGTCTCTTCCAAATGATTCAAATCACCTTAATAACCTATAAACAATATCAAACCAACCTATTCTAACTCCATAATAACTTATTCTACTAAGTTCTCTACATGGCACCCTTAAGAGCTCATATGCCAAAATTGGCCAAACAGTACCTCTTAGGGTCCTTACAAACATTTGAGAACTTACTCAAAGACCTCTTGTTCTTATTACAAACCAAAACAAAATGATTCCAATCTCTTGGAATCAACACAATGAAATTGGCTAAGTGCCCCTACACTAGATTCTCAAACCCTCTACTAAGGTTACTCCTAACAAGGTATTTTTCTTTTCATCAAGGCATTTTGTAAATCCCTTAACTGAGTGATTTCTAATAGGATCAGTTCTTAATAGGACTTATTGTAAAAGCTTTAATAGGCTTGGCTTCTAATAGGGCAAACTTTAGAAGAGTTCAAATAGCTATCTTGTGAGTCTCATCTCACTATGGTTTTTACCTATTTGGGTTTTCCATGTATAAATATTTGTGTCATATGGTGAATGATTTTGTGGTTATGATCTTATTTGTTGATTTGATTAATAACTTGACTATTCTGATAAGGCATGATAACTGGAAGCATTGAGAGATTGAATATGTTGACATATGATTAAGCATTTTGATGTTTACAAGATTGAAGTTATTTATTTTTAAGTTGGTATAACAATTAACTAGTTGATGTTGGGTAATCTTATGAGTATTGGTCTTGAAAAAGTTATTTTATTGACAGGTTTACTTTGTGAGTTTGAATTTGAGTTTGGGATTTTGTATCAGTTTTTCAATTTACTGATTCACCCCCCACCCCCTCTCACTAATCTACCAGATACTTATTCTTTCATCATACCATCATGTCCTTTGATCTCAATGTCACCTCTATCAATAAGATCTTGTATAATGTTCTTCAATCGATGGCAATTTCCTATTTTATATCTCTTTCTCTTGTGATATTCGCAGTACTCATCATCATTCCACCAATTTGGTTTGACTTTTGGTTTGTATGGAGGATTATCTAGAATTGTTATTATCTTGTTTTCCACTAGCTTCTTGAAAGCTGACTCAAGTGGTTCTCCCAATGGGGTGTACTTCCTTTGTGGTTTTGAATTTTCTTGAGAGTTTACTCAGTTGTTTATAGAACTTGCTTCAGAAAGAATGATTTTGGGTCTCACTGTGTTAGCATCGACAACTCCATCATTTACAGTGTTCTTGTTCTTGTTCCAAAATTGTGTCTTGTCTTTTCCTTTAAAGTCCTCTTTATTTTCTTTGAATATTTTGATGATACCTTGCTCAATTAAGACCTTCTCTATTGCTAAGCCTTTTTCAATGATGTCCTTAATGATGGACAAAACAATATTTCCTTAAGTTATAACCAATTTATTTGTTGACATTTTGTGTAAACATCTCTACCATTTGTTTTTGTGGAATTCCACAAGAGCACCTGTTGGCTAAATTCCTCCATCTTTGTAAGAATGATGAAAATGACTCTCCATCTTTCTATTTAGTGTTGCAGAAAGTGGTAACTGATATATCTGTCTCTATGTTATATGAGAAATGTTGTATGAAATCTTCTGCTAGATCACCCCATGACTTAATTCCAGGTGGAAGTTGGGAGAACCATTCCATAGCTTGATCACCTAAGATTTGTGGGAACAATCTCATCAAGTACGTTTCTTCTGCTGCTACCTCAATGCAAGCTATAAAAAGTTGTCTTATATGTGCCTTAGGGTCTCCTTTGCCTCTGTACTTATCAAACTTAGGTGTCATGAAATGTGTAGGAAAATGAGTAATTGGAATGTTTTTTTCAAATGGAGAGGGATATATGTCTCTCATTGTATAAGTTGACTTTGGTGTATTAATATCCTCCATTTTCTTTTGTAAGTCCTTTATTTGCTATTCCAAATTGCTCTTAGGTGGAGATCAACTTCTTAGACTATATCCCATGCTTGAGCCATTGGGTGGAGGAGGAGGATATTGCATATATGGATGGTATTGATCATAAACATTCTTATATGGAGGAGGTTTATAATGATATTGCGTATAGGAACCACCTGGTATAGAGTCATAATGAGGAATGGAATATTTTCTTTTTCCATGGATATCATATTCTATAGGTATGTCATGAGTTTGTTCTTGTGTAGTGCCCCCAAATTTGACATGGGGTTTTCTAGTGTCCAAATTTTGAGCATGCCTTTGGATATCCAATTGCTCTTGAGGTTGGTCCTTAGCATTAGTATACGATTGAGTATATTTATTTGCATAAGACTTTCATAAAGCTTTGTGTAGATGGAGTTGTTCAAGAGACGTTCTTTCATGAGTATCATAAGCTTGACCATGTGTATTTGGTTCCTCATGTTTTTGAAATAAGGATGATGGTGACTCAGGAATGAGACGTGGTCTTCTACCGCCTCCACTATTAGGTCTCCTTTGATCCATGTTGAGTTGACTTTCTGGCATAGGTCGATGTTTCATTATTTGAGACATGTCAAAATCATGAGGTATCTTAGCTCCACTTTGCGCCATCACTTGTAGGAAATATTGTCTATCTCTTCTTATGATCTCTTCAACCAATCTATTAAAATGGGGATCCATGATAGAGTCTTCCACTTTTTCTGAATGTATTGAAATGTTGTCCTTATTATCATTATGTGTATCATTATTGTTTGTATTATCCATGTTCTTAACATTTTGAGTGTTTCTATAGATTTCCATGTCAGGTAATGTGGCATGATTGGAATTGAAAATGATACCCTTGTTATACTCATAGGCACTCATGTTTGTAGACTCTTGAGCCTCTTTAGCTTCTCCCCTAGATTTTTGGAAACAGGTTTCAACCATGAACTAGGTCTTGACCAAGATGTGTGAGACTAGATGAAAAATAGAAAGAGTATGGAAGACCAAGAGTTGGATGGAATGTTAATGAATCTAAGATGTACTGGCAATGTCCAAAGTGTAAGACCAAGTATGTATGTAGTAGAGTAGGTGTGACTTTTAAAGAGATGATAGATTCTCTTGATGAGGTAAGTTGACCTTGACTCTAAGTATGACCAATGAGACCCAAAGGTGCTAGACCTTGATGAGGGACCACTTAGAAAAATGTTGTTGTATGTATTGTGTTGACAAAGAAAGATGAGGATAAGCAAGTGACCTTTTGACTAAAGAACTTAGACAAATGTGAATGTAATGCAAGATGTAAATCAATGATGAACTTTGTGAGACCCAAAGATAGGTTGAATGCTAGATGAAATCTTGGAGAAATAACTTAGGAAGCTCAAGAATTTTGAAACTAATTGCTCTTGTTTTGTTGGACTGTAGATTTATCAAATATTGAACACAGATGTGCCTGTATACTTCACAGATGCGGTTACCCAACACAGGCATGATTAAACACTTCACAGATGTGTTTCTGAGATTTTATGAATGCAGTTTTCTTATGATAACACAAGCGCGTTTATGTCATATATAGACATGGTTACAAGATAAAAACGTGTTTCTGTTAGACATAGATGCATTTAGAAAATTTGAGTGTAATTGTTCCAATTTGTGAAGTTGTTGTTGTGACCAAATCTATTTTTTGACCATTTTTTCATGACAAGAGGACATAATGTTGATGAGGACTTAATGTTTGCAAGTGTTTACACTCAAAATGACTCAAAAGAAAGTGTTTTGTTTGATGTATAAATGTTCTATATACACTTGAAGACACAAAAGACACAATGTTTTGATGTTTCATCTTGAATGTTTAAATTTTTAAAAGAAGACAAGCACAATTCTTATGGTTGGCCAGGACAATAGTTGTTGATCCCACATGGGGTTTCCCCCGAGGATACATTATTCAAAGTGGATACTTAGATTCTTGACCCCACTAGCTCCACCCTCGACACTCACTTGTCTAGGGCAGCCAGGCACCAATCCCCATGAAAACTCCCCATGGTGAACTTTGTATCTCTACTAAGAAATGTATGTGTGTGGGCCACTCCAGAGGTCCAACCTCCTGTCCCAACAAGTAGAAGGATTTGGCTTTCTAAAACAAAAAAGGTGTTAGTAAGGGCATCTTCTCATGTGGCCATACATGTGGCTCTTTCTTCTTTGTAAATAAAGAAGGCTCCCAATTGGTAGGGGTTACGCCCTACTATTGATCAAACAAATTTGATCAAATGGGTTTATGGGGAGACATAGTGTCGGTATGAACTAATCAGCACACATTACCCATGGATTTCACCATGGATACAGTTATTTATAGTGGTTCGCAAGAGGTGGGTTTTCCTTGCTAACACTTGGGTCATTCTCTCCTCACTAGTAGTCCTAATGACCACACGGGGAGGCAGGCCCTCTAAAAATTAACACAAAAGAGCCTATTTCTCAAGACACAAAAGACACTAGTTCAATTTTTTAACTGTTTGCTAATCTATGAAAACCAAAAACACAATGAAAATCAAAAGAAAACCCTTGCAAAGATCGTGCAACAAAGATTTGTTAATAGTTTTGCAATAATACCCCTCCTTCAAGCACACAAGTTAGGTAAATTTTAGATCCAAAAGACCTTGTGAAAAAGGGGCCAGCAACAATGTGATTCACTTCAAGGACAAAATGCACCAATTTGTTAGCTAGATCACAAGATATTAGCTCAAATAAATTAGATCTGAAATCAAAATGACGAAATGAAACCCTAAAAACTAAAACAAAACCAAAAACTGCAATAACCAAACACTGACAAGATTAGATCCAACATAGATGCATTTACGCAACACAAATGCGACTTTAAACCTCATAGATGTGACCATGCAACATAGACGTGATTGAAATGCTCACAGACATGATTTAGGAACACAGACGTGGCTATGCAATCTTGCAAAAAATGTAAATATTATCAGCGATGCAGACATGATTCGAGAGGTCACAAACGCGAAAGAAAAACAAAGATGTGGTTCCAAAAGATGCAAATGCAAAAATGTCAAAATGTTGTCAAAAAATGTCAGATTTGCAACTTCAAAAACAAAATCTGCAACCAAGATGTTAAAAGTAAAAGGGACAAGAGTCCCACCGGGCGTACCAAAATGTTTAAGGTGAAAATAAAACAATGATATTGAAAGACTGAATAGATTCAACCACAAAACCATAGCCTAACAACAACAAAGATCTACCATAACATATGAAGATTACCTAAGATAAATGCAAATCAATCAAAATCACAAAGATTATACCATCACATGTCCAATAGGGTTTGAATCTCCATTCTTCCTATCTCCATTGATCTTGCTTGATATATTTTCTCTCAGATTTTATATGTGCACAAGAGCTCAACAAAGAAAGGAAATATGGTTGCAAGTAGGCTTGATCGCATATGAAAGTTCAAAAGCGTAGTTGAGGGGGGGAAGATAATGAAAGAAGCATCCTCTTATATAGAAGACACTATAAGAAATGGAGGGATAAGATTGAGAGGTGTAAAGGATAGATGGCCGGCTAAGATTAGAGGGTAGGTGAAAGAAATAAGAAAATAATGAGAGGGTAGGTAGTATAGGAATTAAGAGATGAATGAAATGTGTCATGGGTAGAAAAGGCTAATGAATTAATGAAATAAATAAATATTTATTTAATTAATAGAAGTGGGATCAATTAAATAAATAAAAGTATTTATTTAATTTAGGAAAATGACTATTTTAAATAAATAAATAAAATTATTTAAATGAGAAATAAGCTAGAAAAGGATAAATGAATTAATTAAATAAATAAAGATTTATTTAATTAATAGAAGAATTAGGCTTAAATAATTAAATAAATAAAAATATTTATTTAGTTAGTCAGGACAATTTTAGGTGTCTACACTAGGTAGCCATATGATTGGGTGAGACTTCACTGATATGAATACAAAAATGCTAGATAGTCATGCAATTGGTGATATTTCATCGGCATGAATAGAAAAATGCTAGATAATCATCCGATTGGGTAAGGTATTAGGTATAGTGGAGAGGATACGAAAAGTTGCAACCAAAAGTTTTGAATATAAATCTGAGTTGACAGGATTGCAATATGAAAGGTGGCATTCTGAAATTTGGACACAGTCTAACATTAAGAGGGATGTCTATCTTAAATGAGTTGTCAAGTCACAAGACATAGTTTGGGTGGCTCAGGCTTCCAAATTATTTTCATGCTTATTAGTATAACTAAACCATTTCATTTTCCCTTGTTGCTTGGAATAAAAGAATTTTAAAATTAGAAACAAGTGAAAGCAACATTTATTACAAATATTTCTCATGCAATGACTATCCTTCTTGAAGCCTCTATGAGATGCACACCGACCTATTGCTTTCTTCAATGTTTTGTTTCTTTAATTAATATTATTATTTAGTCTCTTCCTCTTTTTAGTTTGATAGCCACAAGGAAATATCTTCATCTTCATCAGTATTATCACATCATGCTAAAACTTCATCAAGGGAGTCATACTAAAAAAGGATGGCTTCTTAAGGTAGGGCTACCATTCTTTTACCGCTTTGCATAGATTACTATGAACATAAAAAATGGTCTTAGAGAGGATTTTCCACTTAGCTGCATCTAATGAACCAAATGCTCTATGTAAAGAAATTATATCAATTCATTTTAATCTAGAACATCAATTTACATCATTCTTGTATCTATGAAGCATTCATTATCATTCATATTTAGGAAATCAAAGTTCCATATTTATCATTTAGACATTGTGGATCAAAGTTACATCAATCTTCATACAAGCATGCATTTTTGATTGGGGGTTTTTGCTTTTTTGTCATGCCATTACATTCAACATTTGTTATTACATTCAAAGATCATTGCATCATTATCAACAACTGTGGATTTGAGGTATATCTCCTTAATATTCATTTCAGTATTTGCATTATTTCATTCATAATTATTTTCAAAACCAATGTTTGACCTAAGGATAACTCCTATCCCTAACATCTTTCCCTTTCTTTCTATGTGCAAAAAAGAGGTGCAGAGTTGTACTTAGAAAATTCGACAGAGTTAATAGTGACAAATAGGTCAACTTTGATAGTGGAAAATTATGAGAACCAGAGCAGATTTGTACTACACGGTCTTGAAAAATCAAATCAAACTTCAAAGGACAGGTTTTAAACATCTCATTTTTCTCAAATCCAAGTTGGTGGCTCTTTGGGATGTCTATTTCTTACTATTTCTATCAGATTACTTTAATAATCCCTCATTTTAACTTAATTTCATAATCAATCAAATTCAACTTAGAAATATGATTAATCAAACATACACCTAATTTAATCCAATCAAAATCTTAAAATCTCCATCACAAGGATTGAGCCTAGATCTAATGGGTTCAATCATCTTTAATGTATGTTGGTTAATTGGGCTAGTTAATGCTTTTATTATCTTAAACCCTAATTCCTAATTTTCCTCACATTATATTTTGGTGAGCCTAACTACTTGAAAGCTTATTTTGATTTGTGGTCATAGATAAGATTTTTAGGCATTTAAAGAAATAATTTTCCTCTCACAGATCATTATGATTACATAAATTTAGTAGTTAATTTCATGATAAATCTAATTTATTTTTCTAATTTTGGCTTATCAGTTGAATAATTTTTTACTTATATTTTCAAATATGATTTTAAACACTCATAATGAAAATTACTAAATCTAATTTGTTTGATATTTCACATATGATTACATTTCTTTTTAGTTACCTTTATCATAATCATGTGTTGGGTAAGGACTTCTTTCAATTTACATTGCTTCTTTTTATTTATAATACTTTTGCATAATGCATTTTTTGGTTTATAAAATGTTTCACACTTGCAAATCACATTTCAAAGTTTTTATCCATGTTATATGTTGTTTTATAATGATATTTTTAAGAACATATATTACATGTGTAGATCACATAGACGCTTTTGTAGACAATGATAATCATAAAAATGACATCAACAAAGTTAACACTTGTACCTCTCCTAGGATATCTAATGTCAATGAGATAAAATTCAATATTCCTATCAATGATCTCCCTTGTAGAGAGAAAGCATTGAAGAGAAAGATGACATCATCCTCTTCTCGTAGGCATACTCTATTGCAAGGGGGAAAGATTAGCATGTTAGTTTACCAATCCCTTTAGATCATTCTTATTGTTCTCGAGCTTATCTTAGTCATCAAAACATTTTTAGGGAAGATGATGTTATCTATTTTATTCATGACATATCTCCTCATATAACATTAAGTAAAGATGAAGCCTTAGATGATAAGGATCTTCCCTCCCAACCTATCAAAGAAGATATGAATAATTATGATAGTAAAAAAAGACTTCGTACAAAGGATATTCATTCTTCATCTAATTCTCTCTTTAATCCTTCCATGTGCCCTTATACTACAAATTTTTAAGTAGTTCATGATAATGGTCCTTCTTCTTCACAAATAAAAAATTCTTATAGGAGTGGTTATAACATAATCTCAAAACAAGGAAGGTTATAGAGGGTAAGGACCTCAAAAATATGAACAAGGAATCAAATTACCTATAAAAACTCCTTCACAAGCTAGTACTAAAGGTCTAGGATATCTTTATCATTCACCTATGTATGATCTTCTTAAAATTCAAAACTTTAATAAGTAGCTTGCAAGACATAGAAATTATCATCCATCTAAAGGTGCTTCTTCTTCAAATAATATTTTTTGCTCATATCATCAAACTCACGATCATTATGCCAATGGTTGTCTTGATTTTCAAAAGGGGATACAGAAACTCATTGATAATGAACCATCAAAATCATAGAAGACAATCCTCCCCTCACTAGTGACCCTTGTCTAGATGGATGTTGGTATTATGGATGACTTCGTAATGTGTTGCATTGATTTTGTCATTGATGTCAACACTTATCCTTCTAGAGGTCTACATTGTTGATTTGGCACTCTGGTTATATTGGTTTGTTGTTGAACTGGTACATTGTGTTCACCAACATGGTTAGTGGCTTATGCACAGTCACTAACATATGTTCACGGGCATGATATATGGTTCACTGAAAGTGATGATGACTTGTTATCATTTGGAGATCATTTAGTTATGTCGAAGACATGGATTGGATGTTTGGATTTGGTGTTTTCCTTATTGGTCTAATCGGGTTGACATATTTGCCTTTACTGTTAGATAGGTCTAGGTTATGGACCGGTACAAGATATCATGTTCTAGATCAACACAACACATTTTAGAAATGGTTTATTGATTGGATAATGTGTAAATGTATTGAGGTCGACATATTGTATCGCATCAACATTTATTTGTAATTGATTTAAATGTAATATCTTTAGGGAGTTGACCTAATGATAAGGTCTTAGGTTTTGTATAAATAAATGTAAGATCTCATTTGAGAGATGTAACAGATGAGTGTGTGTGAATATTGAAGATCATTGTAGAGAAAAAATAAGCAAATCCTTGTGTAAATCACATAGATATTATCTGAAGGTTGAAGGAAGGTTATGAAGGTGTTTGGCACTCATGTTTAGAGCTTAAATTGGTACTAAATCTAGCATTGCAGATTCTATATTGAAGCAGTACATTGTTATTGGATTTAACCATCCAATTTTAGTCAGTGTGACTCCTATTTTGTGATTGAGTAGTGAGCTCTAGGTGGTTGGCCTTTCTGCATGTGGAGACCCCATTATTGTACTCACTTACTATCTGTAATAGTATCATCTGATTGTGGGTAAGGTTTCCCATCGTGGTTTTTCCCCTTATAGGATTTCCACGTCAAAATATTTGTGTCATGTGTTGTGGATGTTGTTTTCTTTTGTGTTTCATGCATTAAGTTATACCAGTATTGCTATAATAGTTAATCTATTTTACCAACATTAAAGTTTGTTTTACCAACACCGAGTTTTAAGTTGGAATAATGTACTTTGGGTTATAATTTATTGACAACTAGTTCACAATTGATTCACCCACCCCCTATCAGTTATCCTTCCTGGTTCCTAATAGTTGGTATCAGAACTAAGTCTTCTTTTTGTAGAAGCCTAACAACTTGAGGAGATCTTATGGCAACAAATATTTTTCAGGAAAGATAGTCCTAAACTTGATGGAACTAATTATGGTATATGGAAGATCAGAATGGAAACACATCTAAAATGTATTGGAAGAGATATATGGGATGTTACTAAGAATTCCTTTGTTGGTCCTACTCCAAATATCCCTCATCCATAGACATTAGCTAAAGACTTGGAGAATGATTGCAAAGCAAGAGAAGCACTTCTGAGTGCATTATCAGATCAACAAATCATGGGATTATCAGACCAATCTACTACTAAAGCTATTTGTGATAAACTAGAAACATTGAATGAAGGAGATACCACTATCAAAATTGCAAAACTGGAATGTTACCGAGTTAGGTATGAAAATTTAAAAATGGAAGAAGATGAAAGAATTTCTACATTTATGGAAAGAGTTAATGAAATTTTTTTAGGAATACAATGTTGTGGAGGATCTTTAAGTGAAGATGAGATTGTTTCTAAAGTTTTAAGAGATTTTCCACCAGCTTACAAAGTGAAAGTGACAACTATTAATGAGTTGAGAACAATGCCTAATACATCAGTTTCAAGAGATACCTTGGTTGGAAAACTTTCAACATTTTTGCTTGAAGAAATTGGTCCTATTGCTATAGTCAAAACTGATATAGCTTTCAAAGCATCATCATCATCATCTGACAAAACTAATTGGAAAGCACTTTATGCAAAATAACTTGAAGATATAAGAAGAGAAAATGAAGAACTTGAAGAAATTGAAGCACTATTTGCAAGGAAGATGCCTAAAGGTCCAGTAGGAAGTAAGTATGAAGGTAAAGCACCTTTCAAATGTTTTAATTGCAATAAAATTGGTCATATAGAATCTAGGTGTCTTGATAGACATGCAAGACTAAGGGAGGAACCAAAAAGAACATATAAGCCTAACCCTAAATATCAGAGATACAAATTTAAGATAAATAGAGATAAGTCATGTTACTATGTAGATGAAGGTGCTATAGATGATTCAGATGAAGATTTAGTAGATAATGGATGGGAATTTGTTGCAATAAAAGAAAATCATCTGATACCTATTGTCAAACTAGTCGAGTAGGCACGAGCAACAAAAACTGAAGAAAATGATGAATCGATCATTGATAGTGGATGCTCGCATCATATGACTGGTCATAAAAGCAAATTCTTGTCATTATGGGAATGTAATGGAGGTCTAGTAAGATTTGGAGATGACAAAGCTTGTTTAATCAAAGGAAGAGGCACTATATCTCTGGATGGTAAGCACAATATTGAAAATGTTTATTATGTATAAGGTTTAAAGCATAATCTTTTGAGTGTTGGTCAGTTAGTGGAAAAAGGATTCTAGTTACAATTCAATAATGGAAAATGCAAAATCATAAAAAAAACTAGATTGGAGATTTCAACCAGTAATCAGACTAAAGGTAATATCTTTCATTTGAATACCAGTGATAAGACACGTTTGATTGCTCATAGTGGTGAAAGTTGGTTACATCATAAGAGACTCTGTCATGTGAATTTTGATTGCATTGTAAAGACTAGTTCAACTAAGGCAGTAAGGGATTTACCTAAGATTGTGAAACCTCATAATCCAGTATGTAAGGAATGTCAAATGGGAAAGCAAGTTAGAACAACACTTAAAAGCATTTCTGATAGATCCAATAATATTCTTGATTTAATTCATACTGATTTACATGGTCTGACAAGAACAAGAAGTCTTCAGGGTGATAGATACTTTATGCTAATAATTGATGATTATTCTAGAATGTGTTGGATTACTTTTCTCAGGGAGAAATCAGAAGCTTTTGGGAAATTCAAGATAAACAAGGCAATGGTAGAGAATGAAATCGACAAGAAAATCAAATGTTTGAGATCTGATCAAGGAGTAGAATATACATCTAGAAAATTTAATGCATTCTATGAAGTGAATGGAATCAAAAGACAACTATTAGCACCCCAGACACCTCAGCAGAATGGAGTTGTGGAAAGGAAGAACAAAACTATTCTGGATGTAGCAAGAACAATGATGATGGAAGCAAATTTACTTCATGTGTATTGGAGAGAAGCAGTGAATACTGGGGTCTATAATTTCAACAAAGTTCACATCAAAGGTGAAACCAGTAAGACCCCTTATGAACTATGGTTCGATCATACTCCTACTCTTAAATATTTCATAATATTTGGAAGCAAATGCTGTATTAGGAGAGATGAGTCTATTGGAAATTTGATCCTAGAAATGATGAAGGAATATTTCTTGGTTATTCAACTAGAAGCAAGGCATATAGATGTTATAATGTAAGATTGCAGAAATCATTGAGAGTACTAATGTGAATATAGATGAACATTTTAGAGAAGAATCAATATCTGTAGAACCGGCATAGATTGTACTAGTATAGAGTGAAGATCTAATCGCACTAGCATCATTAGAAAACTCAACTGTGACCGAAGAAAAACAACATGTGAATAAACCCAGGTATGTAAGATTGAATCATTTAGAAAATCAAATAATTGGAAATAAAAATCAAGGTGTTATGACAAGAGGAAGATTGGCAAATGAAGAGGTATGTTTAATTTCTCAAGTTGAACCAACATCTGTTATTGAAGCATATCAAGATAAACATTGGATAAAAGCAATGGAAGATGAATTAGAACATATTGAAAAGAACAATACTTGGACATTAGTTCCCTAGCCTAAAGACAAAAATATAATTGGAATTAAATGGGTATATAGAAATAAACTTAATGAAGACGGTGAAGTAATTAGGAACAAAGCAAGATTAGTTTGTAAAGGTTATTCACAAAAAGAAGGAATTGATTATAATGAAACCTTTGCACTAGTAGCTAGAATTGAAGCAGTTAGACTATTTATTGCATTTGTAGCTCACAAGAACTATAAAGTTTATCAGATGGATGTAAAATGTGCATTTTTGAATGGAGATCTTGAAAAGGAAGTTTACATTGAACAACCTGACGGATTTTTTTTGATAGATGATAAGGATATAGTTTGTAGATTAAGGAAAGCTTTATATGGATTGAAGCAAGCTCCCAGAGCTTGGTATGCTAGATTGGATAAATATCTTCTAAAGCTTGGATACACAAAAGGTAATGCTAATAGCAATTTGTATTACAAAATTACTGTGAGATTTTGCCAAGATCAAGAGCTCAATGAAATGTACAAAATAGAGACACATTATGGGACAAGAATAAACTGTATTCTCATCAATAGAAAATGATCAATAATCAAAATTCAATAGTTACATACAATGTAGATGAGCTTGCTTATATAGGCAAGGCTAGGGATATGTGAGCACACAAACATGACATGTGGCTCAATAAGAAACAAGGGTAGGTAGGAAATAGGTGTGGGTAGGTAGGAGAAATAATATAATAGTCCACATGACGTGGATCACTCACTGAATGTGGAGTGTAACAACAAGATCAACACCATAAAAGGTGGAATTTCTCCTACACACACTATCCCAATGTGGCACAAACACCCAAGTGTCTCATACCCAAACTACTATGAAATGCATTTCCTAAGTAAACTTAAGTAAGTGTAATAATATCCGAGATGAATAATTATTTACACCAACACCCCCCCTTAAGTGAAACTTAGGGGAATGCACTTAAGTCTACAATGCAACTAAGCAATGCAAGATGGGTCTCGGCTACGAGGCCATGTTAGGTACCCATGTACAAATGCAAATGCATGAAAACCAATGCAATGAAATCTCTCACAAAGTGGGGAAAGAGAGAAAAACCCAATGGGAAAAAACCCTCCCCCAAAAGAGAGATGAAAACATACAAGAGAACTCTCATAGAAGAATGTGAAGAACAATACCCCATGTGAGGAAAAAGTCCCCCCCATATGAGAGAAGAAGAGAAGTCAAACTGTGACCCCCCCTCAATGTAG
The DNA here is from genome assembly GCF_030272615.1 of Cryptomeria japonica. Lineage (NCBI taxonomy): Eukaryota > Viridiplantae > Streptophyta > Pinopsida > Cupressales > Cupressaceae > Cryptomeria > Cryptomeria japonica. Next base: position 116,792,230 of record NC_081408.1, on the reverse strand, counting down.
AATTTGCACCAATGATAGAAGCTTGATGTATGAAGAAACTGCTCCACGAACGTTGAACAACATTCCTCCCCTTAGGAAGAAACAAAACCAAAGGTGTATCCATGAAATCTCCCCAATCATGAAGGGAAGAAGTATGAAGAAAACTCATGATGAAAGGAATCTCTAAAAGCTGCTCAAGTGTCCCCATGTCGATGCTAAAAGATACCCCCTCCAAAGGTGGTAAACTGTGCCACACTGCTGAAAAAGGCACTCCAAGATCTAGTGGAGATGGATGTAGAACATGTCCCAAAGACTCATATGTCTCCTCAAAACATAAAGAGACCTCCTCCAACTACTGTACATAAGTATCCACAATCATGTCAACCTCAAAAGAATGATCATGTAGAGAATGAACAAGAGGGTCAAAGTGTTCCCTCGCAACAATTGAAGAAGGATCATCTTCATCAAAGAGAAGATGAATGTCATCAATGATGTCTCCCAAATCTGCAATTTAGGATTCCATAAACAAACCTGCAGTGTCTATCAAGTAATCATCCCATGAATCTAAAGCTGGAAGACAATGAATATCCTGCTGCACTGAATCACATGAAGGCAAAACTGTCGCACTATCTGCATCATCAGGTGCAATAGGTGATGTGATATCAATATGAGGAGATGAAATACAAGACTCAAGAATGGGGTCACATGTGAGAACCCCATGTTCAAGTTTCCAAAGTTTTCCTCAAAATTTGAACCATCACAATAAGTGTGATCAACATGTGTAGAATCATCAAATGTGAAATCATCATCATCAACAAAATCTGAAAAGGAGTATAACCGAGATGCATGATCAACCACCCCAGTTGCAATGATAGCTCTAGTGTCCAAGTCTCTAATGAAAACTGAGTCAGGTGTGAACTCCACAACTCTCTTAGTTGCGCCATGTGTGATTTGATAGATGGAAAGGAGATTGTTTATCAAGTGGGGTACACACAACACATCATTGAAGGAGTTATCCCCAATGTCAATAGATCCTTTCCCAATCACATCCATGTATGTATGATTGCCCATCAAAATCTGTGGCATGGCGCAAGGCTCAAATGTAGAGAATATAGACTGCGAAGATGCCATATGATGAGAAGCCCCTGAATCTAGAAGCCATCTCTCTGAATCATGACTGATAGTAGCACATAGAGCTTTTCTTTTTCTTGTTCCAAAAGAGTGAGTCTTCCCACTTGTAGAAGCCATGAATGCTTGCCCTTTTCCTTTTGAATGTGAGGAAGTGGAAGTTGATGAATCATCCTTCTTGTAGACTTTAGGCAAATCAATGTTATGCTTTTTGATGATATGTGTGAGTTCATCAATCTTCTTAGAATGGCAATGATGCTCCTCATGACCAATCTTTTTACAATAAGCACAAGTAGGTCTCTCCCTCTTTGGTGAATTATCTCTCTTGGAAGAGGATGAATCTCCTTGTTGTGGAGAAGATGATGTTTTTGTCTTAGGCTTTGATTGCCATTTCTTCTTGTTTGAGTTGTCCTTTCCTTGATTTCCTTTGTTCCCTTGATTTGCCACTAATGCTTGAGACTTAGAAGCCTTAAGAATGCCCATGCTTATCAACTTAGTTTGTTCCACCATCAACATTTCATTGAAAGAATCAAATGTAGGCATTTTGTAGCTTGAACCCATTGTCATCCTATGGGTTTGGAAACTAGAAACAAATGTTGCATATTCTTGTGGAAGCTTGCCTATCAAGCTGAATATCAATTGAGTATCCTTTTTATCAATGCCACAATCTTTGAGTTGTGCCCTCAACTCATTTGCTTTAGTGACATAATCTTGTATAGTATCAAAGTTCTTGGGATCTAACATGGTGAGATCACTATCAATTTGATATCCCCTAATCTCATCAACTTGACCATACAAGTCTTGAAACTTTTTCCAAGCATCCTTGATTAGAGTACATTTCTCAATATGAAAAATGAGATCCTTTGATACATACTTTCTTAAGGTACCAATTGCCATGATATTTTTAGTGAGCCAATCTAAGTGACCAACTAGATCAACCTTAGGATCAGCAGGAGCAACAATAGTTCCATCAATGTAATGAGTGAGTCCTTTTTCCATAAGTTTACTCAATGCATCAATTTTCCAAGTAGCATAATTATGTGGAGTTAAGAGAGGAAACTTAGAAGAACCCATAGCATCAAAAAGGAAGGAGCACAAGAGCAAAAAATCACAAGAGACACCCCCCCAAATTCACTAAATCAAAGTACCCCCCCCCAAAGTGAAGATTTTGGCACTTTATACTTAGTGCGATTACAATGAGCCACTTGCAAAACAAGGCAAAGTGGTCTTATGATGCAAATTTTATAACTTCTCAAATGAGATACAAGAGACTTTCATCAATAGTGCAATGAATCTAAATAAGATTCAAGCAAATATACAAGTACCAAGAGAGCCAAAAATGGCTAAAATCTGAAAGTATAATTTTTACTTACAATGGCATCAATTTGATAGCATTATGTGAAATTAGATGAAAAAATATGCACTTTCAAGAAAAATGGCACCTAAAAAGGAGATCGTATGACCCCAAACGTAGCCTCTAAAGTTGCAAAAACTGGGATTACTCAGGTACAGTCACCAAAAACTACATTTTCTAAAAAATACATGCATCAAAATCAAAAAATTTCTTCACCACTATGGAGAGCACAAAATTCTAGCCCATTTAAAAAAAAGTTGCACCCAAAAAGGAGCAAAAATGAGCAAGTTATGGCCATTTGAAGTTGAACTGCAAAATCAAAAATGCAAATGAGAGGGGCCTGCAAATTTTTCAAACCCTGCTGATGTGGTGCTAACATTAGCAAGTCACTAGGTTAAATTTGACGACCGTATGACCATCGCAAAAACTTCACCTCCCTGCTGACTAGACGTCCGTACTGTACGGACAGATGATGTTGTAGGTGACTATGCAGTCCGTACTGTATGGATTTGCTGACTAGATAAGCCACGTGGCAGATGGCTGTGCATATGGGCTAATGTGTCATAGTGTATGGATTGTACGAAAGGCCTGTGTGTCATTGTGACATGGCAATCAGTTTAACCCACGGGCCAGTGGTCGCCTACCACGTGGCAGACGCAGGATTCACCGCGGTCTTGTTGAGTCCACGTGGCAGAGGAGCTGGCAGCGGTAGGTGAGCCATGGAGGTACTAGCGACAGTTTTTTTGGGCGGTGGTGCCAGGTAGAAAAGCGCGGTGGGAGGTGGTTGCGGTCACTGGTTCCTGAGGGTGTCGGCGGGGACAGAACGGCCGCGAGCAGAGTCCAACGACGGCGGCTCGTGTATGAGTCATGGCACAGGTGGAACAAGGTGCGGGCGAGCTGACGGCGTACTGTGCGGTCGATGGTGTACGTGATCTACAGACCTACAGGGACACTCTGCACGGGGGGGGGTCTGCGAACCCCCCAAAAACTTGCTTTTTTGAAAAAAATTTCAGAAAAATAAATTTTTTTTTTTGAAAAATATGTAAAAAATTCTGAAAATTCGTACGATTATAGCAAAATTGCCGAAATTTTTTTTCTCACCAAAATAGTCTGACTTTATAACCAAAATTCATGGAAATAGCCTTCTGGACGCAATGGCGGGGTTGGATCTGGTCTAGGACGCCTCCAAAAGATGTTGTTCCTTAGATCTGCCTCTTGACATCGCAATAATGTCTCTTCAAGATGAATCAATGAAGCCCCAATGGCTCTAATACCATGTGAGATTTTGCCAAGATCAAGAGCTCAATGAAATGTACAAAATAGAGACACAATATGGGACAAGAATAAACTATATTCTCATCAATAGAAAATGATCAATAATCAAAATTCAATAGTTACATACAATGTAGATGAGCTTGCTTATATAGGCAAGGCTAGGGATATGTGAGCACACAAACATGGCATGTGGCTCAATAAGAAACAAGGGTAGGTATGAAATAGGTGTGGGTAGGTAGGAGAAATAATATAATAGTCCACATGAGGTGGATCACCCACTGAATGTGGAGTGTAACAACAAGATCAACACCATAAAAGGTGGAATTTCTCCTACACACACTATCCCAATGTGGCACAAACACTCAAGTGTCTCATACCCAAACTACTATGAAATGCATTTCCTAAGTAAACTTAAGTAAGTGTAATAATATCCAAGATGAATAATTATTTACACCAACAATTACCAATGGTGACATTTTGGTTATTGAAGTATTTGTGGATGACATAATTTTTGGAGGTGAAGAGGAATTATGTATAGACTTTTCTGACAAGATGCAAGAAGAATTTGAAATGTCTATAATTGGAGAGATAAAGATTTTTCTAGGTTTGCAGATTTCATAAACAGAGAAAGGTATATTCATATGTCTAACAAAATACTTGAAGGAACTTTTGAAGAAATTTGGTATGAAATTCTCCAAACTGGTAAGTACTCCTATAACTACAACTAATAAATTGGCATTGAAGGATGATTCAGCTCCTATTAATCTGACAAGGTACAAATCTATGATTGGAGGATTATTGTATTTGACACAAACTAGACCTGATAAAATGAATGCAGTATGTATTGTTTCAAGATTTCAAAGAAATCCTAAAGAAAATCATGAATCAATAGTAAAAAGGATTTTCCGGTACCTACAAGGCACAACAAACTTGGTTTATGGTATCCTAAGAATGATAATTTTGAGTTATGTGCATATACAGATTCAAACTATGTAGGAGATGTAGATGACATAAAGAGTACCACTGGCAGTGCATTCTTTCTTGGTAGAAGGTTAATTTTATGGATCAGCAAGAAGCAGAGTTGGACATAATTATCTACAACAAAAGCAGAATATGTTACAACAGTAACTAATTATACTCAGGTATTATGGATTAAGAAAATGTTGAAGGATATAAAGGTAAAATGCAAAAAACTGGTAATTATTTATTGTGATAATTCAGCAGCAATTGATATACCAAAGAATCTGATATTTCACTCTAAGATAAAGCATGTTTCTATTAAGTACAATTTTCTGAAAGATAATGTTGAAGCAAATGAAGTGAGATTGGTTTATGTGAATACTAAAGAGAAAATTGCAGATATCTTTACAGAGCCTTTACCTAAGGAAACATTTGAATATCTCAGAGAGCAGCTTGGGGTAATTTCCCCACCAACAGAGACTTGAATGTTGAAGAATGGCATCAAACTGCCAGGGACTAACATAAAAATCTTTTTTCAGCTTTGATGAAGGAGAGCTACTTCTCAGGGGAGTAGTTAGCTGTATGTTAAGTTCTGATTTTGATTCTTAACTGCTTTGGCATTTGATGTCAAAGGGGGAGAGATATCTATGGAAAAACTTTGTACTTTGTGAAGAGATGAACATTCTACTTGGAGAGATGTGTTTTGGTTTAGAATTATGGTATTGATCTATTTTAGGAGATTGTTGGTTTATTGGTATTTGGCATTCTATTTCTGGCAATTAGATGTTTTTCCATCTAGTGTTTTCATCAATGCCAAAGGGGGAGATTGTTGGTATTATGGATGACTTCGTCATGTGTTGCATTGGTTTTATCATTGATGTCAACACTTATCCTTCTGGAGGTCTACAGTGTTGATCTGGAACTCTGGTTCTATTGGTTTGTTGTTGAACCAACACATTATCTTCACCAGAATCATTAGTGGCTTATGCATAGTCATCGACATATGTTCACTGGTAGGATATATGGTTCGCCGATAGTGATGATGATTTGTTATCATCTGGAGATCATTTGGTTATGTCGAAGACATGGATTGGATGTTTGGATTTGGTGTTTTTCTTATTGGTCTAATTGGGTTGACATATTTGCCTTTACCGACAGATAGGTCTAGGTTATGGACCAGTACAAGATATCATGTTCCAGATCAACAGGACACGTTTTGGAAATGGTTTGTTGATTGGATAATGTGTAAATGTATTGAGCCTGACATATTGTATCGCATAAAGACTTATTTGTAATTGATTTAAATGTAATATCTTTAGGGAGCCGACCTAATGATAAGGTCTTAGGTTTTGTATAAATAAATGTAAGATCTCATTTCAGAGATGTAACAGATGAGTGTGTGAATATTGAAGATTATTGTAGAGTGAAAATAAGCAGATCCTTGTGTGAATCATGCAGATATTATTTGAAGTTTGAAGAAAGGTTGTGAAGGTGTTTGGCACTCATGTTCAAAGCTTAAACTAGTACTGAATCTAGCATTATAGATGCTATATTGAAGCAGTACATTGTTATTAGATTTAACCATCCAATTGTACTCAGTGTGACTCCTATTTTGTGATTAAGCAGTGAGCTCTAGTCGATTGGCCTTTCTGCATGTACAAACCCCATTATTGTATTCACTTACTATCTGCAGTAGTATCATCTAATTGTGGGTAAGGTTTCCCACTGTGGTTTTTCCCCTTACAGGGTTTCCACGTCAAAATTTCTGTGTCATGTGTTGTGGATGTTGGTTTCTTTTTTGTTTCATGCATTAAGTTATATCGGTACTTCTATAACATTTAATCTCTTTTACCGATATTAAAGTTTGTTTTACTAGCACTGAGTTTTAAGCTAGAATAATTTACTTTGGGTTATAATTTATTGACAGCTAGTTCACAACTGATTCACCCCCCCCCCTCTCAGTTGTCCTTCTCGGTTCCTAACAGTGGACCTATCAATAGACAAGACCTACTCCTATTGATGATCAAGAGAAATTAGTTACTAGAATCTTCTGGAGATTGAAGTATGATATGAATGTTGCTTTTACTTTCATTAGACTTGTAGACACCCAAATATTTCCACTTAATTACATGAATACTTAGTATTTATTTGATTATTTAACCATCGATCATCAATTAATTAATTCATATTAAACCTCTTCTCCTATTAATTAAATAGATTGTTCAATTTATTTAATTTAATTCATTAAACTATATTCTTACAATTAAGTAAATAACTAAAGCATGTTTGCTTAATTAACCCCTTTCCACATTTAAATAAATAAATCAATATTTATTTAAAATCCCTAAAACTCTCCCACTTGTATTCTCCTACAAATGCAAGTTGCATGATTTTAGTTGAAATAAATGAATTTTATTTTAATTAAAAACCTCTTTTATCCTCACCCATTTTCTCACTAATCCCCTTCTAGAATCTTCTTAACCCCTTCTAGACTCTTCTAACCCCTTCTAAATAGCCTAATCCCCCTCTCTAATCATTTGCACATCTCTTAAGAAATATCACTTCTTAAAACAACCTCCAAAGTCTTTAATAACCATTAAAGGCTTTGTGTCTCCAACAAGCTAACATCAGAAGTCTTCAATAACCATTAAAGGATCTTACATGACCATAAATGGTTAACTCAAACTTACCCTTTTGGTTAGAGACTTTCTCTCTATCTCAACCATCTTTTAACTCATGGGTCTCTTCAATCATTCATTGATTTGACCATGGTTATCCCATTTACTCTTGCACAAGAGTTTATCCCTTGGATAATAGATTTATCCAATAACCCAACCCACATGAGGCTACCCTCATGTCTCATCAGGCATTAAATGCTCCTTTTCTCTCCTATCAAGCCATCACATGTTGGCACTTGTCATCATGGGATTGGGTTGAAATCCATCACATAGATCCTAAACCCATCAATCTTGACCCTTCACAAGCCTACTCAATCTTAGTCACTCAATCAACCTTTTTCCCTATAAAAGGACCTCATTCTCCAAGCAAAAAAGTTAATTAGAGAGCATTAGAGCATTGTTATTTTCGTGAAATTCACATACCTATTAGGAGATTCCTCATAGAAAACCCTTTACACTTGCATAAGCATTTCTTTTTCATTTACAATCATCTTGAATCTTCATATGGCATCCATGGATAATGCTAAAATTTAAGAGCTACACTCATTTGGGACTTGGAGAGGAGAGAAACAAGGAAGAGCCAACATCATCAAGCATAGGGGGGAATATTAGAGTTATCTAGTTCTTTATTTTCCTATTTTCTTTGTTACTAATCTTTCTTGATATGCTTTTGAAATGGATTCATTTTCATGTTATGCTTATGGTTGAAAGTTTACTAACATGATTTCTTTATTGTCCAATAATCCTATTTTCATAGCACCATTTGGTGAACCCGATGTAAATCGAACATGCAACCTTTTGATTTTTGTTTCTCAACTTTTTGAAATTGTAGGATTTTCATGCACAGGATAGCATTTTAGCACTTTCATCGTGCGCTGTAGCACTTTTGTCCCAAACTGGCACCTCTGGTTTCTTTGAGTGTAGCGCTTTTGTCTTATGTTAGCACTTTCAGTGTTTATTATAGCACTTTTGAGTGTATTAGCGCTTATATTCTCTGTTATAGAGCTTTTAGTTTATTCTGGTGCTTATGTTGTTAGTTATAGTGCTTTTGAGTTCTATTAGTGCTTTTGTATTAGGTAGAGACCTAATAATTATAAGAAAAATGAAATTTTAGGCTTGTCAAACCCGCCATCTTGCCTAACCTTTTGAGTGGTTTTTTTTGTTGGCATTTTCATGAAGATTGCATTAATGAAATATTATGCTGTTATTGATGTCAATTAACTGGCAATGATATTGCTGATATTGTTGTTATTATTGATATTGTCTTGTAACAGATAGGAAGAGCTTTGTGGAAGATGTTGTAAACCAGTATGTAAGTATGTGAGTTGAACTAGTAACCAATATAAGAGGATAAATCCTATCTAACTGGTAAACCCTACCAATTATTTTTGTTTTGTTAAAACCTAACCGATTAAGTTTGTTGAATTGGTTATGTTGATTTATGATTTGATGTTGAACCAAAATGATGGTGACACGCATGGTCATTGTATGAAGACAAGTGCAAATTCTTTTGGTGCATTTGTTTGTTTGTCTATGTAATGAGCAAAGTGTATTGCATCTAATGCAAAGCGCATGATGAGTTACAAAGTCCGATGAAGCAGTGATCAAGGAGCAGTTGGAGTTTTCTTGAATAACGTGTATAGATTGCTACGTAAATCCAACAATCATACTTGAACCTATTTATTTGTAATCTCTATGAGAGAATTAGGTTTTTGTTATGTTACTGACCTAATTGATTTGTATTTAAAGTCGATGAAATTGTTTTGTTGGTTGTTGGCAAAAGTTGGTAGAAATTAGTTGAGTGTGTGGTTGCCGAACCAGATAATGAATCTGTAGTTTATGTAATGGAAGATTGAAGCTTCAAAGGATCTGATCAAGCAAGTATAGTGCTATTTAGATAGATGCAAATCCTATTGTCTTATAACAATTATAGAAGAATTGAAATCCCCTAACCGGGTAAGCTCTAACAAGCTTGGTTACTTCTTAAATCCTCTAATAAGGTGGTCCATTACTTTGGATTCTCAAATCCTCTACCGAGGTTACTCCTAATAGGGTACTTTCTTTTTATCAAGGCATTTATTGTAAATCCCTTAATTGGGTGATTCCTAACAGGATCAGTTCTTAACAAGACTTTTGTAAAAGCTTTAATGGGCTTGGCTCCTAACAAGGCAAAGTATAGAAGAGTTTAGATAGTTATCTTGTGAGTCTCATCTCACCGTGGTTTTTACCTATTATGGTTTTCCATGTATAAATATTTGTGTCATGTGGTGAATGTTTTTGTGGTTATGATCTAATAATTGTTTTGATTAACTACTTAACTATTATAATAAGGCATGATAACTGGAAGCATTGAGAGATGAAGTATGTTGACATATGATTAAGCATTTGGATGTTTACAAGTTAAAGTTGTTTACTGTTATGTTGCTATAACAGGTTAACCAGTATTCTTATGAGTATTGATCTTGACAGTGGTATTTTATTAATATGTATACTTTGTATGATTGAGATTGAGTTTGTGAAGTTTGTATCACTTTTCCAGTTTACTGATTCACCCCCCCCCCCCCCCCCCTCTCAGTAATCTACCAAATACTTATTCTTTCATCATACCATCATTTTTTGCAGGTCTAACAATTTGTTGTAGGTTTGAATTTGAGTTAAATTAGAAACACTTTTAGTCTTTGAGTTTAAAATTAATCTTTCATATTTTTTTCAAACAAAAGGATTAAAATGAACTTCATGGTCATTTGGTGAGACTAAAATAAATTTCTCTTTCACTTTGGTGCTTAAAACAAACTTAATATTTCTTTTTTTTCAAACAAAGGGATTAAAATGAACTTCATGGTATTTTTGTGCAACTAAAATAAATTTCACTTTCACTTTGGTGCTTAAAACAAACTTAATATTTCTTGTTTCCAAGCAAAGGTATTAAAATGAACTTCATTCTCTTTTGGTGCACTAAAAATCAACTTCATTTTTAGTTTGGTGCATAAAAGGAACCTCACATCTACCTTTTTTTCTACAAAGGCTACATGACTTTATTCTTGTTGACCAGGTTTCACTTTTCAAAAGTTTGTCAAGTGTCAAAACAGTTTGTATCTTGGTTAAAAAGAAAACCATATCTGTTGGAGAAACATCTCCAAGTAGAAAATAGATCACGTTGCAATGAAAGGTTAAAAAGAATAAGTGTCTTTTGTGATTGGCACACTTGTGAAAATTTGTAGAGTGGTCCTAATTCTAACACACACTATCCCCCCCCCTTGGCTTTCATGGTCCTAGTGCAAGAGAAAAGTGTTAGTAACCTTCTAAATTTTCTATTTTCAAGAGAGGCCTGCCAAGAGACACATCACCCTTGGGATGACCTTGTGCGGTAAATCCTTCGAGCCACTATAGAAATCAGGTGAGAGTGAAAGTTGTAGCCTTGGTTGTAGTTGTTCCTATAGTTTAACTTGTCGAAAGGACATATGGGCCCCACCGTGTGTTACAAGGCTCTTAAGTGAGTCACTACAGAATGAAATTACATTCAAAGACATCAAACATTACTAGAAACCTCTTATTTTAGAAACCCGCCCATTTTATTGATTGAGGATATTTGTGAAAAGTTCAGTGCAAGATCATAGATGGTTTTGCTCCCAAGATACTCACCATACATATTTCCTTGAGTAGAAATAGGGATTTTTGAAAGGCTACTTGTAGCTTGATGAAAGTGGTGACTCCCCCATCATAGGGATTACCTATATGTTATGCTCATGCAAGACTTATTATATCACATCCTTACCCACTACGGTGGGATACAGAAGGTATGTAGTATAAAAGTTGAAGAAATATCAAGTTGCAGGCTGAAAATATCGCAACTGGCCAATACCTTAGGGATATAAAGTGTTTGAGTTGTCTTAATCTTTTCTCATGCCAATAAAAATTTGGGTCAACTTTAGGCCTATGAATATACATACATTTATGAGGGTCAAAAATTTCATGATTGGGTTGATTTAGACCCACACCTTTTGTGTCTTTATTGAAAAGGGCAAGAATATGTGCTTGTGTGCTTGACGTATTTTCTTGTCAAAATATTCAAACAATTGAAACAAGTTACACCCCAACAACAAATCTCAACAAAACAGCTTCACATATTCTTGCAAAAAGCTACCCATGCTTTGTATTTGGAAATCTCTCAAATACATCAAAAAGTCAATTTATAGAAAAACCAAAGAAGCAAAGTGAAAAGAAAACCCAAAAAAGAATAAGTTTCTTATACAAAAACCGTGAGTTGTTGTTGAAACATCTCACTTTCATCCATCAATATCATGATTTTAGTCACGGTTTTACTGACAACTTTGAATTAAAACCACTTCCATCACAATGTTTCTTTCAAAGAAGAGCTCTATCATATCATCACAATCATGGTCAACGTATTCCTCCATCATACATTCCACAACTTGCAATCACTTACTAGAGATTCCTAATTTCACATAATCCTCCTACATTTTCTTCCATCTTTCTCACTTCAAAATCATTTCCAAAACAAATTCATAGTCCCTTAGTAGAAAATTCCAAAATTCACACTCATTCCAAAACACATCACTAATTCACTCCACTCTCAACATAAAGAGGTCTTGTCCCTTTTAGATATTGCCTATCATACCAACATAATTACTTTCTAGTGTGTCTATACATCTAGGATCAATCATCATAAGAGGAATTACTAAACATCTAGATAGGTTAAAACTAGTCCATGAGTGCATCCTCTCATTACTAGGTAGCTTATGTTTGTAACAACACAAACCTTGCTACACCTCATCTCACAATTATTAAGACATCAAAGGAAGCAATTCTAAACAGGGCTTTGTTGATACCCAACCTTTAGTGTAGGAAATAAAACATCCACAAACACTTCAACTCATTATCATCATCATAAAAATCTTGGGACTATAAGAAGGGATCACATAGACACTTTTCCATTCATCTCATTCTCAACCACACACTTTTTCACCCATAAAGATGTACTTCAAACATGGATAGGACTTGGTCTCAAACTCATCGACAAAATCAAAATGAAATATGAGAAGAAGAAGAAGTGACCATTAACCCCTTTTCCAGAAGAGGGGACCTAGAGACCCCTAGACAAGCACAAATAGAATACGTACTTAGCAATCCTGGGTTTATTAGAAATTATGAAGAAATTCTCAAATGAAGTGTTGATGCCCATTTTATGTAACTTGGTCAAGAAGGAGCCAAACTTCCCGCTGACTTTGATGTATCACAACTTAAAGATATACCAGAACAAGCTCAACATAGCCATTGACAAGAACCAAATCATGGTGAAAGGAAGGTAGGGAATACACATAACTATGATGATAACTATCAACACGGAAACATCCCCCTCCTTTTACAAAAATGGATATGTTAAGACAATAGATGCAAGATCTCGCCCAACAAGTGCATTTAGGAAAGACACACAAGCAATATGCTCTCGAAGATATTTGCCCATATTTGTTTGATAGAAACATATACATGCCTCCTTTCCCATGCACCTTTGAAACTCCAAAGTTTTATAAATATAAGGGAAAGGGAGACCCTAGAGATCATGTGCAAGAATTTTTCTCCACCTTCTTAGAGGTTGCATAGGAGGACACATATTTAATGTGCCTTTTCCCCCAAATTTTGGGAGGCTTAGCTATGCAATGGTTCTCATGCCTATTCGGTGGCATTAAGACCTTTGAGGACCTCGTACAAAAGTTTCACTCATCATGCGCATAACATAGAATGAGATGTCTCCATGGATAATCTATGCAATCCCAAACAAAAGAAAGGTGAGTTATTCTCAAGATTTTTACAAAGATGGAGGAACCTTTCTAGTAGACGCTCCTTTCCCATTCCCAAAAACTGATTAGTTGAAATTTTTATTTCAAACTTAAATGAGGAAATGGAATTTTATAGACATAAAATGGGCTAACAATTTCGAAGCTGTCATAGCTCAAGGACTTAAAATATAGAAATCCCTTATCAAAAAGGGACTTTTCAAAATATACAATGACAATAAGGAGGGTCCAAGACCAGCCTACAATAGTGACAAACCAAAGTTTTGGGTTAAAAATAAAAATATTGTTAATGATGGCATTCTAGATACATGAATTGTCAAAATCACCCAGCCCACAGTCAAAGTTACAGGGGTTGTAGATAATCACAAAAACCCCAATACTAATCAAGGTAATCCTCAAACCAATCCAGGAAATCAACCTTCAAACACATAGAAAGAGGAACCTAAAAATAGATACCTAACTTACATATCCAATCGCACCTACACACCCTTGGGGAAATCTCTGGAAAAGATTTTATGCCAACTCATCTCTTTTGATCTTATCACATTACCTAAAAAATCACACTATGAACCACAAGTCAAACCTTCTTGCTGGAGAGATAATGATTATTCTGAATTTCATAAGGGAAGAGGGCACATAACCAACAACTATCACCAATTGAAAGATACTATTCAAGACCTCATTGATCGAGGTGACATAGAAGTGGATGGTCACAATGAAAAAACTTCCAATACTGATCATACTATGTTCAAAAATCCACTCCCATCATATGATAAAGGAGGTCCCTCCCATCAAGGTAAGAATCAAGATAAAATGACAGATTATACACATGCAACCTATACCTATACTATCAATATTGTTTATGATGCGAGTGAACAAGTTGCTACCCTTACCATCCAAGGCAAGGATCCTACATGCAATGTTGTTACTCATTGTAGCAAGCTTGTCTTATCAGGTGCACCATCAAAAGTGGCATATGTGCCCAAATGTTATAACCTTATGGACCTGTATATGGTGAAAATGGATAACAATAATAACAATATTGAAAAGCTAAATGAATTCAACCACAAAACCCTAGCCTAACAACAACAAAGATCCACCATAACATATGAAGATTACCTAAGACAATGTAAATAAAACAAAATCACAAAGATTATACCATCACATATCCAATAGGGTTTTGATCTCCATTCTTCCGATCTCCATTGATCTTGCTTGATATATTTGCTCTCAGATTTTATGTGCACAAGAGCTCAACAAAGAACGAAATGTGGTTGCAAGTAGGATCGTAATGTAGTCAATTGATCAAGTAGTTACGATCTGATAATGAAGAAGGCATCTCCTTAAATAGAAGACACAATATGAAATGGAGGGATAAGATTGAGTGGTGTAAAAGGAGGTCGGCTAGGATTAGAGGGTAGGTAGAAGAAATAATAAAATAATGAAAGAGGTAGGTAGTGTAGGAATTAAGAGATGAATGACATGTGTCATGGGTAGAAAAAGCTAATGAATTAATTAAATAAATAAAGATTTATTTAATTAATAGAAGAAGTGGGATCAATTAAATAAATAAATATTTATTTAATTAGGAAAAGGATAATTTAAATAAATAAATGTATTTATTTAAATGAGAAATAAGGCTAGAAGAGGATAAATGAATTAATTAAATAAATAAAGATTTATTTAATTAATAGAAGAATTAGGCTTAGATAATTAAATAAATAAAATATTTATTTAATTAGACTGGACAATTTTGGGTGTCTACATTTTGCCCCTCTTTGAGACAATGCGGCTTGTCGCGTTGTTTCAAAGAAGATAGGATGAATTGATACAGAGTTGCCCCAGAATGGGAATGATATGCCCCCTCAAGAGATTGGATGAAAATGTGTCTGAAAAGATTGCAGACAATCTCTCGATAAGAAAGACGGGATAGAATGGACCAACTGGATAAAGTGACAGAGTCATGAGAAAAATGAAGACTGACTCGAGAAACGAGGGCGAGGGCTAGGGTAGGCTATAAGATAGACCATGGGTAAAAGGCATCCTCATTGTCATCCACACATCCACGAGAGTAGATTGCAGAGTGAGAAAAGAGCAGCAGTAGTCAGCAACAATGGCCTTCGTTCATAGATTCAACCGCATTCACCGATTCCAGAGGCCAGCAAAGGCAGGAGAGCCAGTAAGTACCACCAAACCTCATCGTACTTTGACGCATTTAATTTTGTCATTAATGTATGCTAGTTAGAGCAATAAATGCGATTAGAATAGGGTCTCAAAAATGTCAAAACTCGTTTAGGCGCGTCTGCGTTGGTGCCAAGTGCGTCTGTGTCCGCTAGGCGCGTCTGTGTAGGTGCCAGGCGCGTTTGTGTCTGGAACCGCGTCTGAGTTGAATGCAGGCGCGTTTGTGCCATGCAGGGGTGTCTGTGTCATCCAATTGCATTTATGCATAGCATAGGCATGTCTATGTCATATAGGCGCATCTGTGTTGTATAGGCACGCTTGTGCAGCCTGTAAGAACGTTTGTGTCGAAAAAAATGCAAGTTTTGTCTTCTAGGTCAAATCGGCAGTTCTGTGATGAACATACGCTCTTGATTGGATAAGCTGCTAAGAGGATACACTCAAGAAAGTCCTCTAGGGAAGACTAGGATAGATCAAGGCACTTTGTGATGAACAGGGAGTACCCAAAGTATGAACAACACTTTGTGATAAACAGGGAGTGCAAATGTGAGCAGCACTTTGTGATGAACAGGGAGTGCCAAACACATAGTAATTTGTGATGAACAGGGAGTACCACTAGGATAGAAGCAACACTTTGTGATGAACAGTGAGTGTCACTAGGATAGATAGCCATATGCATTTAGATAAAAAGTAGCATTTTGTGATAAACAGTGAATGCCACTATAACTGACATGATTGAGTTGTTTGACTGGAGGAGTATTTGCCGATGCTGGAGTCACGGGAGAGATTCCCATCGACTCAGAGATTGTGACTTGAGTTGACACTTGGGGACCGAGCTGCCATCGAGGCGATGGGTTTGAGACATGTACTGTATGTGCCTGAGTTTTGGGTGAACATGGGTTTGCTAACTGCATTTGCTGAGAGATGGCACTCTAAGACGTGCACATTCCATTTACCAATGGGTGAGATGACAGTCACCCTGGAGGATGTCTATAGGATATTGTGGGTACCGATCGATGGAGATTTGATCCCATACGATCGAGACGGTGACAGAGAGGCCTTGAGACGGGTGTTTCAGGACCCTAAACTAGAGATGAGGGCAGGACATGTGGCATGGGACACCATGACAGCCACAGGATAGTGTTGCCAGCAGTGATAGGAGGAGCTATCAGTGGGTTCCTGTGTCCAGATAGGGCGACACAGGGTTTGGCTATGGGCTGGGGAGGAGCACTGGAGATGCTGGTGACACAGCATACCAGATATGCTTGGGGACCATGTGTGCTGGCCCATTTGTATTATGAGCTTCATTAGTTTGTTTATCATGGGTCAGTGGGATTGGGCTGTGGAGTGACACTGCTGCAGGTATGGGCCTACGAGCATCTGCCGGTTACCTGACCGATACACTTCAGGGGTAGAGGTCATGGACGCAGCTTTGTACATTTATATGATATGATCACATCACAGCCACAGATTGGCAAGTTAGAGCATTAGCAGCGAGTGTTGGACGATATCGATGTGGTCATATGGAGACCATATCTGGGCTGTGAGGAGTGGGAGGATGATGCAGTGGAGCTGCCCTACACCTTTCGGAGTAGGTACCTGATTGGGCGGATGCCCTATGTGCTAGAGAGACAACTGGTGGATAGGGTATGCAGGCAGTTTGGTCAGATTCAGAGGATGCCCCAGGGCTCAGGCATGTATGCCCGCAAAGTTATAGATTAGGCACAATTTGGGCCGTTGTTGTCATATGATCAGGCACTTACACAGCTAGCAGAGATGATGCCCCTACCCTAGGACATGTGGCCAGAGGTCGATGATGTCGGCATGGATGCCGAGTATACAGCTTATTGGGCAGAGCATCCATTCCCATGGTTGACAGATCC
The DNA here is from genome assembly GCF_030272615.1 of Cryptomeria japonica. Classification (NCBI taxonomy): domain Eukaryota; kingdom Viridiplantae; phylum Streptophyta; class Pinopsida; order Cupressales; family Cupressaceae; genus Cryptomeria; species Cryptomeria japonica. Next base: position 116,774,979 of record NC_081408.1, on the reverse strand, counting down.
AGGAGAGGCGTTGGAGGGAGACGGGGGAGAAGATGATGAGGAGGGTGGAGGTGATGGGGGCAGAGGGCGATGAAGGAAGAGGGGAGTAGTTGGAGAGAGGCAGGTTGCACCCTGAAGGGAGGGAGGAGAGGAGAGGCAGGCTTGGGTGGTGAGGGGTCACGATGGATTGCCTTTATAGGTGCCAGCAGCACAGCGTCCCAGACAGGTACAGGGATAGGGACAGGGATAGGTATAGGGATAGGTTCCAGTACAGGCACCAGTATAGGTACAGGCATAGGGGCAAGCACCCGCAAAGGAGGAGCCATAGGCAGAGGCAGAGGGGGCTGACCTAGTGGAGGATGAGCTACTAGATCTAAGGGAGATCTGCCAGGGCCAGGCAGATGAGATCTAGGAGCTGGAGAGGGAGAGGGATCGGCTCAAGATGAGGCTCAGAGATACTGAGCGGGAGTGGGATCAGGCTCTCTAGCGCTATATAGAGGCTGAGACAACACTAAGGGCAGGGAGACAGGTAGCTGAGGATGTAGGGGTAGGATATGCTTATGTCCTGCGGGCCAGAGAGGAGATAGCCTACTGGAGGGACCTCTACTATGGTGCAGTGCCAGCAGATCAGTGGGCGAGGAGCTTCCATAGACCGTCGCGTACAGCGACAGCTACGGGAGGGAGTCGAAGGAGACAGGCATTGAGTGGTGGGGTTATGGGTCCTCCACCACCACCAGATAGAGGAGACAGGAAGGATGATCCTGGGGTGGGTCCTTTAGGGGCTCAGATTCCACCGAGGCCAGCTGGCTCCGAGGGAGGGAGTTCATCATAGCCATAGAGGGCTCCCTTTGTATTAGTTTTGTACCATTTTTGTATTGTAGACACCTACGGGTGCTTTTGTAGCCATATGATTTTGACATCATTGTATCATGACACTTTATTTATATATATGAGATGATTTGTTTTTTGCGGCAGCTATATGCATGTGTATCTTATGTGATGAGATGTTCTTATGATGTATGTTTTATGTGATGCTTATAATATGGATGCAAATATGTATAATGCAATGTAATATTTTTGTTCTTTTATGTTTTATACATGTGTATGCATGATGCAAATGTGAATGTATGTAATGCAGATGAATATGATAATGCAAATGTAAATTGTGCTAATAGGTGTTGTGTGCAGGATGTGATGCAGTTGTGATATCTATGTATGTATGAAATGCTTATATGTGGTAATGCAGGTGAGAACTACATGAAATGCAAATATTTTTGGTGTGTCATTATACTCAGTCATGTGATAGCAGGCTACGCGGACTCAAGAAAGATGATGGAAGTCAACCAAGAAAGGGGGATGAAAGACAGAAGATATGAATGTGAAAGAGCTTCTTGTGTGTTATCATCATTGAGCTTTATTATGGCAAGTAGGTAATGACAATCGAGGCATATGTTCGACCCAGAAAGTCATTGTAATTGTTTTGCATGGAGATAAGATAGTCACAAACAAGGAATCCCCCAGTTCACGCTAGACTCACAATGTCCTCATATCCTTGGACAAGTCATAGCATTACTAAAAGACAATCCACAGATAGCAAATACAAATAGGTGATGATACCCCATCCTCGCCTTTCTTGTCAAAGACATCCTGGAGATAGAATCTCTAGTCAGAGACATCCCGAAAAAGCTAAAAGACATGTCACCAATAGATAAAATCAAAAGAAAACCAAGACTCGACACCAACATCTACTGTAGCCCTCAAGTTTAGTGTCTCTTGTCACTTGTATAAGTCATATTTGATTGTGGTCATAATGTTTACTTTCACAAAAAGGATAGATAGCACTGAACCATATGTTGTCTGAGTCTGTTGAAAGATTTGATTTTATTGAAGCTCATTGTTGTTGTTGTCTCATCTGAAACTGACTAAATCCATGAAACTAATACTTTATTGCAAAGAAGATGAAACTGTATTGCGGATCTATGATGCAAATGTTGCTTTATTGCGAATTGTGCGCGAATAGATTGAAGGAAGCCGGAAGAAACTGTACTCCTCAAAACATGTGATGTTCTCAGTTCCACACCCATCACTAGACATAGGATTTGCCTTAGCCATAGATAAGATCTGATTTATTATGGATGGAAAGGGAGGTTTATTATGAATGGTTGGCCAATCTTGGGTAGATCAATAACAAGCCATGATGGGAATGGGTAAGTTTATTATGAACGGATAGGTTGTGAGTGTGTGCAAAGTGAAAGGATGAAAGTGAATCCTAAAGGAGGGAGGAGCAATGTCTCTACGCATGGCACTAGTGACCCAGTTTTCACCATGGTACTTGCCCAGGGCGCCACCGAAGTGGTTTTCACCATTGGACGAAATTATTTCTCTTTACTTTTTTCAAATTTTTCAATTTTTTTGTGTGTCACAAGGTGCCTATTTGCTAGGTTTTCACCAAGTAATGATTTTTTTTGTTTTTATAATTTTTTTTGTATTTTTGAATTTTTTGATTTTTTTGTATTTTTGTATTTTTGTATTTTTTTGTATTTTTGAATTAGGATATTCCGAAGAGCTATGTATAGAACCTGCGAAGGTGCATGCTGTTGATAGGATCCTCCAAAGGTTCACCTTCTGTAGTTGAGAGCTGATATGCACCAGATCTATATGCTGCTGTGATGATGTAAGGACCAAGCCAATCTAGTTCAAACTTGCCCTTCTTCTCTCTGTCTTACTGATTCTTGGGGTTTTCTCTAAGGACCAAATCACCTATCTCAAATGTGTGAGGCTTGACCTTGTGATTGTAGCTACGACTCATTCGTTGTTGGTAAGCCTTGAGATGATTAAAAGTAGTTTGTCTCCATTCATCCAGTAGTTCAAGTTCTTGTAAGCGAGAGACCCTATAATATTCATCACCGATGATGTTTTGCAAAAAGACCCGTAAAGAGGGTAACTCGACCTCAATAGGCAAGATGGCTTCAGTGCCGTAGACAAGTGAATAAGGTGTAGCTCCTGTAGGTGTGCGAACACTTGTGCGATAGGCCCAAAGTGCAGGATTAAGTTGGATATGCCAATTACGGCCAGCGTCATCGACTGTCTTCTTGAGGATTTTAAGGATTGTTTTATTAGATGCCTCAGCTTGGCCATTACCTTGGGGGTAATATGGTGTGGAGAAATGATGGGAAATATGGAAATGGTCACAGAGTTCATGAACATCCTAATTTTTGAAGGGACGCCCGTTATCAGTAATAATGGAAACAGGAATACCGTATTGGCAAATGATATAGTTAAGGATGAATGTAGCAATCTGTTTTCCAGTGACTTGTGTGAGAGGCACGACTTCAATCCACTTTATGAAATACTCTGTGGTAGTGATAATGAATTTATGACCATTGGAAGAAGGAGGGTGAATCTTGCCTATGAGATCAAGTCCCCACTGACAAAAGGGCCAAGGAGACGCAAGTGGTTGTAGTTCTTGTGCTGGCGCATGTATGAGGTCTCCATGATTTTGACATTGCTTACATTTCTTGACAAACTGATATGAGTCTTTTTCCATATTGGGCCAGTAATATCCAGTCCTAATGAGTTTCTTGGCCAAGGTAGGACCACTAGCATGTGGACCACATATCCCTTCATGCACTTCACGTAACACAATCTGAGCTTCGTCGCTTTCTAAACATCTAAGAAGAGTGCCATCTAGACTTCGCTGGTATAGGATATCAGGTAAAATGACATATCGAGAGGATTGGTGAACGAAGGTGCAACGTTGGTTATTTGAAAAATTAGGAGGAAGGATATTATCGTGAAGGTATGTGAAGATGGAACCATATAACTGGGATTCAGGACCGACAACACATATCGTTTCAGTAGGAGTGATCTCATATGAAGGAACCAAAAGGTTATCCACCAAGAATTCATAGCAGGTCTCATTTGGAGGTAAATCAATTAGTGAAGCAATTGTAGCCATGGCATCTGTGGCACGATTCTGCTCTCTTGGTATTTGTTCAAAATCTATCTTTGTAAAGTGTTATTTCAAGTCATCCAACATTTGTTTGTAAGGCATTAATTTTTCATCTTTTGTTTGGTAATCATCAGTTGCTTGATGGATGACAAGTTGAGAATCCCCAAAAACATGAAGTTCCTGGATCTTCCACTGAACTGCAATTTGTAATCCATTTGTTAATGCCTCATATTCCGCTATATTGTTAGTGCAAGGAAATGATAAGCGATATGATTTTGGTATAGAATCCCCTTGAGGAGTTACAAAGAGGATACCAACTCCTGCCCCATGCTATGTGTATGAGCCATCAAAGTACAATTGCCATGGCTTTGTATGTGATATTGTTAAAATGGATTCATCTAGAAATTCTGAATTTAGAGGAACATCATCAATCATGGGGGCATCTGCTAACTGATCTGTGATGGCTTGTCCTTTTATTGCTTTTCTATCCACATACTCGATGTCGAATTCACTCAGGATCATTACCCATTTGGCCAGTCGCCCAGTAAGTGTTGCTTTATTGAGAAGGTATTTTAATGGATCAATTCTTGCAACCAACTTAGTCTTATAAGTGAGCATATAATGTCATAATTTTTGTGAAGCAAAGACCACGGCGAGACATGCATGCTCGATTGGTGTGTAGTTTAGCTCATATCCCACCAATGTGTGACTAATATAGTATACGGCCTTTTCCTTGCCCCCATCAATTTGTTGTGCTAAGAGTGCCCCCAGTGCTGTTGGAGTAGCTGATATGTATAGTAGCAAAGGCTGATCTGGAACTGGTGGCATCAGAATGGGCGGATTTAAGAGATAATCTTTGAGCGTCTGGAAAGCTTGTTGACAATTATCATCCCATTTGAATTTGATATTTTTATGTAGCATGTGTTGAAAAGGATTATACTTATCTGCAAGTTGTGCTATGAATCTTCATATAGACTAGAGTCTCCCTTGTAAGGATAGAAGTTGACTGATATTTTTGGGTGGTGGCATGTCCAAGATAGCCTTGACTTTTGATAGATCGGCTTTGATTCCTCTTTTGGACACAATGAATCCTAGGAGCTTCCCAGAGGTTACTCCAAAGACACATTTCTTGGGGCTTAATCTTATTTTGTATTTTTCCAACCGATCAAAGATGACTGAAAGTATGTCCAAATGTGTATCTCTGTCTATTGATTTACCCAAGAGATCATCAACATAATCTTCCACAGTTACATGCATGAGATCATGAAAGATAGTAGTCATTGCTCTTTCATATGTAGCACCTGCATTTTTTAGCCCAAAGGGCATGACATTCCAATAGAAATTTCCCCAAGGACAGGTGAATGATGTTTTGTGTTGATCCTTGGGTGCGATCCTGATTTGATTATAACCAGAAAATCCATCCATCAATGATAACATTTCGTGACCTACTGTGAGATCCACAATCAAGTCAATATTTGGTAATGGGAAGTCATCTTTTGGACAAGCTTTGTTGATATCTCTGAAATCTATACATATTCTGATGCTGCGATCTGGTTTACTGACAGGTACTAAATTGGAGATCCATTCTGGGTAATCAATTGGGCGTATGAATCCGACATCCAATAGTTTCTCAAGTTCTGCTTTGACTAGTAATGCCACTTGTGGATGCATTTTTCTTAATTTTTGTTTCACTGGCTTTGCCCCTAGTTTGACTGTCAAATGATGCATTACCAAATCCGGATCTAGTCTAGGCATATCAGCGTATGACCATGCAAAGTTGATTTGTCATTCTTTGAAGAAACTTATGAACTATGACCTTTTGGACTCTGTCAATTATTTAGCCAAGAATATGTTGTGTGGAACCTCTTCTGTACCAATGTTTGTTTTGATAGTCTCCTCTACCAACATGGATGACTTTTCCTCATACGATGTTGGGAGAATGTCGAGCCTTCCATCTTTGGGTGCCTCAGAGAGGTTTTCGCCCTCAGATACGTCCTTTTTTTTTACTTTTTTGGGGTCAGATAGCGCCACAGTGTGGTTTTCGCCATAAGACCCTTGATTTGTTCTTATTTTCACATTTTTGCGACTGGAAGGTCCGACACCCTCGCCAAAATATGCCATGTTGTTGAGTTCTATAGTGTATCCTGCTTTATGGTCCCCAGGGGGAAGATCATCTTGTATGCCAAGATAGTCAATAACAGCTTCATCATTTTGGAATGTGTCAAACTGTGCTGGTCCTTCATAATCCCAGTCAATGAGTTGGTGGTGAACAAGGGGAAGGCCTTTAATGTCTTCAGAGTTTGCGAGGCTAAGAGTGAAGATGTGGTTATATTCAGGTATGTCAAGGTAATCATTAAGGTCATCGATGGCACTCTCCTCATCAGTTTCGATCGCGAGCAAATCCAAATTGTCATCACTAGTAGCGCATTCTGGGACAGGTGTTCTCATCCTATGTGATTTCAACCTAGAACCTTGAGACAAAGACTATGTGGAATCCTCATGGGTTGTTTCTTGACCAACTTTGAACTTTTTATAAAATTCCTCTTCTTCTGTGGGTTCATCTGGTTCTCTGAATGTCTCGGTGAGCTCATAATCACTGGGGGATTTGTTTGAACCCCATTCCCATTCGTTGGAGTCTGTGGAATAGAGATCCTCTTGTTGAACTTTGGTAACTTTGGTTTGTAATGCTTCTTCTATCCTTTTAGTGTGGATCTTGGAAGTCAGAAAACCAAGTCCCTTCAAGCGTTCCTTTTTGAAAGTCAATTCAGGTTGTAAAGGTTCAATAATGCCTTCCTTTCGTAACCCAAGAGGGCTTTTTCCATCATACCTGAATTTTTGTAGAATCTTGAAGCCTTTTCCATATTTATCACAGGGTATATTGATGTGATCTTGTGTGTCATCTTCAATGTCTTTGTAAACCATTTTGTATAGATCTTCCTCTTCTAGTTTGCCCCATCTTTGAAAGATAGTAGGGTCCCATTCGAGTACCATGATGGATACTTGTTTGTTAGGATGTGGTCTTCCATATTCTTTTGGAGAACTCATGACTTGTCGTAAGTACATGGTCTGATTTAAAGTGTACTCTCCCATGCCTTTGTCCTGAAATTTGCCTTTAAGCTCACCTTGTTTTGATGTCGAAGGTTTCAATGATTCAGGATCAATGTATGCCGAAGAAGGAACAACTTCACGATTACTGGGATGGTCTCAGTATGTGATCTCAGGTTATTGCAATATATGAACGGATTAGGATCATTGTTAACTGTTACTTCGAATCCATTATGAGGAAACTTAATGCATTGGTGATATGTCGATGGGACTACCCTCATTTCATGAATCCAATGACTGTGCCTTTGGATGAGCACTCTTCATCATCATATGCCTTGATGGTGATTTGATTTGTTGAATTTATAGCTTTATCAGAATATCCCAATTGTTTAATGGTGCTCAACGTACAAATGTTTAGACCTACTCCTCCATCTATTAGGACTTGCTTTATTCTATGTTTGTGTATGAAGGCTTCAACATGTAGTGGTGCATTATGTGGCTGACTTACGGAGGTGTCATCGGCTTCTATGAATGTAAGGGAGTGTGGGATGGAAAGATATCCCACCATGGCTTGAAACTGGTCCATGTTCAAATCAGTAGGAACGACAGTGTCTCTCAATATTTTGTCAAGAATAGCTTTATGAGCGGGGGATATGCGTAAGAGCTCAAGTATGGAGATGAGTGTGGGTGTCTTCCCTAAATGTTCTACAAGGTCGTACTCAAGTTTGGTTGATGAGGAAGCAGTGTTTTTGTTGGAGGCACCTTGCAAAGTAATTTTACCTCGACGGGTTGTAACATGACACTCAGAGGTAGGATCAGAAGAAGATACCACACCTCTTAGGACAATCTTGGGTCTCTGAGGAAGATTCTTAGGGTTTTTGTTCTTGATAGTAATAGTAGAGATATGATTGTCCATCGAGATGTGATTGATAGTTGAATCATAGTTGTAAGGTGCTCTAGTATAGTTGGCTTGATCATCTGTGACTTTAGCTTTTCCCTTGTCATGCTTTGGGAATGGTTCCTTAAACATCTCATGTTCTTGATTGGATGAGTGTCCCTCAATCTCAATGTCACCTCTATCAATGAGATCATGTACGATGTTCTTTAGTCGATGAAAATTTCCTATCTTATGACCCTTGCTCTTATGAAATTCACAATACTCATCATCATTCCACCAATTTGGTTTAACCTTTGGTTCATATGGAGGAAAATCTGGAACTATGATCACCTTGTTTGCCACTAGCTTCTTAAAGACCGACTCAAGTGGTTCTCCGAATGGAGTGTACTTCCTTTGTGATCTAGAAGTTGTTTGAGTATTCACTTGATTGTTTGTAGAACTTGATCCCGAAAAGATGAATTTGGGTCGCACTATATTGGCATCAACAACACCATCATTGACTGTGTTCTTGTTTTTATTCCAAAATATGGGCTTGTCTTTTCCTTTGAAGTCATCTTTGTTTTCCTTGAATATCTTAATGACTCCTTGTTCAATTAGGACCTTTTCTATTGCTAAGCCTTTTTCAATGACGTCCTTGAAGGTGGACAAACAAGCTTTTCTTAGATCATAGCCAATGTCTTTGTTAATGTTTTGGGTGAACATTTCTACCATTTATTTTTGTGGAATTTCACAAGAGCATCTGCTGGCTAGATTTCTCCATCTTTGTAAAAAAGATGCAGAAGACTCTCCCTCTTTTTGCTTGGTGTTGCATAAAGTAGTGACTGATATGTCTGTATCTATGTTGTAGGAGAAATGTTGAATAAATGCCTCTGCTAAGTCACCCCATGACTTAATACCAAGTGGTAGTTGGGAGAACCATTCCATAGCTTGATCGCCTAAGCTTTGTGGGAATAATCTCATCAAATATGTCTCTTCTGCTACTACTTCAATGCAAGTTGTGAAAAACTATCTTATGTGTGCCTTAGGATCCCCTTTTCCTCTATACTTATCAAACTTAGGTGTCACAAACTGTGTAGGAAATGGAGGCATTGGAATGCTCTTTTCGAATGGATAAGGACATATGTCTCTCATTGTGTATGTTGGCTTTGGTGTATTTATGTCCTCCACTTTCTTTTGTAAGTCCTTGATTTGTTGTTCCAAATTTCTCTTAGGTGGAGATCAACTTCTTGGACCATACCCCATGTTTGAGGCACCAATTTGAGGAGGAGCATGTTGCATATATGGATGATATTGATCATACACATGTTCGTATGGAGGAGGTCTATAGTGATGCTGCGTATATGGAGCACTTGGTATAGATTCATGTTGAGGAACACCATATCTATTTTGTGCTTGTATACCATACTCTACAGGTATGTCATGTTCTATTGTGTTGTCCCCAAATTTGACATGGGGTTTCCTTGTGTCCAAATTTTGAGCATGCCTTTGAATATCCAATTGTTTTGGTTGATCCGTAGCTTGAGAATATCTATCTACATAAGACTTCCATGATGGTCTGTGAAGGTGAGTATCATATGCTTGACCATGTGTATGTGGGACCTCTAGTTTTTGAAGCAAAGACGATGGTGATTCAGGTACCATATATGGTCCTCTATTTCCTCCACTATTAGGTCTCCTTTGATCCATATTAGAGTGAGTTTGTTGCAAAGGTTGGTTTTCCATTATTTGAGACATGTCAAAATCATGAGGTATCTTGGCTCCACTTTGTGCCATCATTTGTAAGAAGTATTGTCTATCCCTCCTCATTATTTCCTCAACGAGTCAATTGAAATGGGGATTCATAATGGATTCTTCCACATCTACTGAATGTATTGAAAAATTGTCCATGTTGTCATTGTGTGTAGCATTGTTGTTTGTAGTGCCTGTTTTTTCAACATTTGCAATGTTTCTATAGACATCCATGTCAGGTAATGTAGTGTGATCAGTGTTGAAAAAGATATCATTCTCATACTCATAAGAACTCATGTTTGCGGACTCTTAAGCCTCTTTAGTTTCTCTCCTAGATTTTTGAAGATGGGTTTCAACCATGAACTAGGTATTGACCAAGATGTGTAAGACTAGATGAAAATGGAAAAAGTATGGAAGACCAAGAGTTGAATGGAGTGTAAATGAATCTGATGTGTACTTGCAATGTCCAAAGTGTAAGACCAAGTATGTATGTAGTAGAGTAGGTGTGACTTCCAAAGAGAGGATAGTTTCTCTTGATGAGGTAAGTTGACCTTGACTCTAAGTAAGACCAAATGAGACCCAAAGGTAAGAAACCTTGATGAGGGACCACCTAGCAAAATGTTGTTGTATGTAATGTGTTGACAAAGTATGATGAGGACAAGCAAGTGACCTTTTGACTCAAGTTTAGACAAGTGTGAATGTATAGTAAGATGTGAAGCGATGGTGGACTATGTGAGACCCCAAGACAGGTTGAATGCTAGATGAAACCTGGAGAAACAACCTAGGAAGCTCAAGAATTCCGAAACTGATTTCTTTTGTTTGCTGGACTGTAAAATTTTTTTGCAATTTTAAACACAGATGCGTCTGTATACTGCACAGATGCGGTTCCTTGACACAGACATGTCTCTATTCAACATAGACGCTGTTATAAACACAGACGCTATTATGCCCTTCACAGACGTGTATAGACAACACAGACACGGTTAAAATAGACACAGATGCATTTCTGTAAAATTTGTGCAATTTTTTCCAATCTGTGAAGTCATTTTGTTGTGACCAAATCTGATTGTTTGACTATTTTCCGTGACAAGAGGACATAATGTTGATGAGGACTCAATGTTTGTAAGTGTCTAGACTCAAAAATGACTCCAAGAAAAGTGTGTTGTTTGACGTAAAATTGTTTTGCATACACTTGAAGATGCAAAAGACACAATGTTTTGTTGTTTGGTCTTGAATGTTTGAATGTTTAAAATAAGTCAAGCACAATTCTTATGGCTGGCCAAGACAATAGTTGTTGATCCCACATGGGGTTTTACCCCTGAGGCTACGCTATTCAGAGCAGATACTTAGATGCTTGACCTCACTCGCTCCACCCTCGACACTCACTTCTTGGGTCAGCCAAGCATCAGTCCCCATGAAAACTCCCCATGGTGAACTTTGTATCTCTACTAAGAACCGTATGTGTGTGGGCCGCTACCAGAGGTCCGACCTCCTACCCCAACAACTAGAAGGATTTGGGCTTCTAAAACAAAAAGGTGCTAGTAAGGGCATCCGCTCGTGTGGCCATACATGTGGCACTTTCAGCTCTATAAATACAGAAGGCTCCCAGCCGGTAGGGGTTACGCCCTACAAATGATCAAATAAATTTGATCAAATGGGTTTATGGGGAGACATAGTGTCGGTATGAACTAATCAGCACACGTTATCCATAGTTTTCACCATGAATACATTTGTTTATAGTGGTTCGGAAGAGGTGGGTTTTCCTCGCTACCACTTGGGTCGTTCTCTTCTCACTAGTAGTCCTAATGACCACATGGGAAGACAGGCCCTCTAAAGATTAAACAAAAAGAGCCTATTGCTCAAGACACAAAAGACAATGATTCAATTTTAGTGCACCAATTGAAGTGTTTGCTAGTCTGTGAAAATAAGGCACACAATAAAAATCCAAAAAAAACCCTTGCCAAGGACCTGCAACAAAGATTTGTTAGTAGTTTGGATTGTTTCAAATGATCACCCCTTCCTGCAAGCACACAAGTTAGGTAAATTTTAAACCCAAAAGACTTTGTGAAAATAGGGGCCTTCAACCAAATGATTTTGCTTTCAAGAGAAGCTACACCAATTTTGTTAGCTAGATCTGAAAAATGTTAGCATAAAATAAACTAGATCTGAAACCCTAAACAAAAAATCCAAAAATTGAATTAAAAAAAATCCCAAAATTTGAAACTGCCGAACACAGATGCGGTTACCTTGTTCATAGACGCGGTTCTGTGACCTAGACGCGGTTCCAAGAGACACAGACGCATCTCCAGAATTCAGACGCGATTTCTGAACACAGACGCGGCTTTATGACATAAACGTGATTTTTGAAAACCTGCAAAACAAAATGTTGTCGTAGCATAGACACGATTTAAGTTGTCGCAGACGCGCTAGAAAATCAAGAACGCGATCCAAAAGTGCGCAGACGCGAAAATGTCAAAAATACTGTCGAAAACATCAGATCTGTAACTTCAAAAACACAAAATCTGCAACAAGGAGGTTAAATACAAAGGGACAAGAGTCCCACCAGGCGTGCCAAAATGTATATGGTGAAAATGGATAACAATAATAACAATATTGAAAGGCTAAATGAATTCAACCACAAAACCCTAGCCTAACAACAACAAAGATCCACCATAACATATGAAGATTACCTAAGACAATGTAAATAAAACAAAATCACAAAGATTATACCATCACATGTCCAATAGGGTTTTGATCTCCATTCTTCCTATCTCCATTGATCTTTCTTGATATATTTGCTCTCAGATTTTATGTGCACAAGAGCTCAACAAAGAATGGAATGTGGTTGCAAGTAGGATCGTAATGTAGTCAATTGATCAAGTAGTTAGGGTCTGATAATGAAGAAAGAATCTCCTTAAATAGAAGACACAATATGAAATGGAGGGATAAGATTGAGAGGTGTAAAGGGAGGTCAGCTAGGATTAGAGGGTAGGTAGAAGAAATAATAAAATAATGAAAGAGGTAGGTAGTGTAGGAATTAAGAGATGAATGACATGTCATGGGTAGAAAAAGCTAATGAATTAATTAAATAAATAAAGATTTATTTAATTAATAGAAGAAGTGGGATCAATTAAATAAATAAATATTTATTTAATTAGGAAAAGGATAATTTAAATAAATAAATGTATTTATTTAAATGAGAAATAAGGCTAGAAGAGGATAAATGAATTAATTAAATAAATAAAGATTTATTTAATTAATAGAAGAATTAGGCTTAGATAATTAAATAAATAAAATATTTATTTAATTAGACTAGACAATTTTGGGTGTCTACAGGACGAATTAGATAAGATGCCAACACTTATCTCCATACTAGAGCTTTTGTGTATATCCCCCTCATATAAAACCATATTCAATCAAGCTCTCCAAGAAGCGTCAGTTCCACCTGACCTCAATATAGATCAATTTCAAGCCATGGTTGGGAGTCTCAAATCATCACCATGTCTCACTTTTGTAGAGAATGATGATGCACCCTTTCAACAACCACATTATGCCTCTCTGCACATTGAGGGATTCATACATAAACACAAAATCAAGAGATTCTTGATTGACAATAGAGTTGACCTTAACATTTGCATATTAAAGTTGATCATTGCCTTGGGATATGCATAAGATGTAGTAGATGCCAGAAAGAGGATCACCATCAAGGCCTATGATGATATATAATGCTCCTCTAAAGGGTGTGTCACTCTACCAATCAGGGTAGGACCCACGGTGAAGAATGTATTTTGTCAAGTCCTAGATCTCCATCTTGCATACAATCTCCTATTAGGTAGATCATGGATTCACACCATGCAAGAAGTACCCTCTACTTACCATCAATGCATCAAGTTCCCATATAACAAAGTAGAGATGACTATCCTTGGTGATGCCAACCCATTCACTTTTTGTAACCATATAATGCATCAACTCGATATCACAGTTCCTAGCAATAGAGAAGCCACCACCTCATCATCTTGCATTCACCCAGCAAACCTCAACAATATATCGATCCCTACACCCAAACAAGAAAAGATAAAAATGAAAATACAAGATGAAGGTCCAAGAGAGTATAATATTAGTCATCTTTTCTATGTTGGCTAACTACCCCTCTCACCTAGGACTTATGCAAAACCACAAAAATCACTCAAACCACTCGTTGCATCTCATACTACTATAGTTGATGGCTTCATCCTAGGTAGATTACACGAACAAGAAACTCTTGATGAAGATTTTGTGGAGTGGATCTACAAAGACCCTTCTGACATATCTAGACAACAAGTTAGGATTGTGAAAGAAAGGTATGGTAAAGGTTTTACCCTAATTGAAAAGATGGGCTATGATGGCAATAGTGCATTGGGATCCACAAGAAAAGTGTACAAGATCCATTGCAACCATTGTTCCAACCACGGGATACAACCGAACTTGGATCCAACCCTAGCTTAGGCAACTCTTCTAAGCTCAGGATTCCAAGAAAACATAAGAAGACCACTTCAAAGATCACCCCTTCTAGAAGAAGGACAATATCTATTGCCAATCAACCTCCCAAGTCTAAATTTTCAAGTTATGAAGATACTCCTCAATTTGCTACAAGTAAGAAAAGGAGTTATATTGCTTGCCAAAATTTCAGTCCTAGGATAGGACTCTTGTCTACCTTCAACACCCACACAACATAAACAAACCTGTCTGATAAAACCCCTACAACAGCTAGTGACAAACCTTTCACATCAGCAAATATCCCTATAAAACATAGTGATAGAGTTCTACAGAGTGATTTCGAGATGGATTCACATCAAAATAAGTGAGATTATTCATTTTCACAATCATCTGATGGGGACACTTTTGAGGTTAAGAAAGATGAAGGAGATGCATTTATTAAGGCCTTTTGGGACCCAGTTAATGAGGACACTTCAAATATGTCACCTCTCGAGCTTGGTTATGAAGAGGATAGTACTGATGATGACCTTGGTTCCTCTATATTTACCATAACCGATGCATCCTATGAACTTAACCTGATCGATGAAGCAATGCCAACTATTCACCCTAAACTCATTGAGTCAAACCCGCAAGACCCTCCACACCTTGACACCTTCCAAAATGATGATGCGATCATAAAATTTCTAGAATTACAGGATGACATACTTAATAGTAGCAGAAGGAGCCAGACTAGTAAAACAAAAGATTAGAAAGATGCATCCTCAAATTGCACTTCTAGTAAAAGCTGAACTCAAAAAGCTATTAGATGTGGGTTTCATATGATCCATTGACTATGCAAAATGGATCTCCAACCTAGTACCAGTGGCAAAACTGACTGGGGGCATTTGTATCTATACAGATTTTAGAGATCTAAGCAAAGCATGTCCTAAGGATGACTTCCCTCTTCCAAACATTTATATGATCGTGAGCCTCATAGCGGGACATGCAATGCTCTCACTCATGGCTATATTTTAAGGATACAACCAGGTAAAGATTGCTCCAGAGGATCAACACAAACAACTTATATATGCCTATGGGGTACATACTGTTGGAATGTAATGTCATTCGGTCTCAAGAATGCTAGTGCCACATATCAAAGGGCAATGACTATTATCTTCCATGATATGATGCATACATTGATGGAAGACTATGTGGATGATTTACTAGCTAAATCATTAACCAGAGAGGGTCACCTCATTGTACTTGACAAAGTATTTAACAGACTGGAGCAATATAATGTATGCTTAAATCCAAAGAAGTGTCTTTGGGGTAACCTCCGAGAAGCTCCTGGAATATATTGTTTCAAATAAAGGAATTGAGGTTGATCTTGCAAAGGTCAAAGCAATTATGGAAATGCCACCTCCTAGGAACATCAATCAACTAAGAATGTTACAAGGAAGGCTACAATCAATTCAAAGGTTCATTTCACAATTGGCCAACAAATATCATCCCTTCACACATTTTCTTTACAAGAATGTTCATTTCAAATGGGAAGAGAATCGCCAGAGCGCATTTTAGCAGTTAAAGGACTACTTAATGATGCCACCATTATTGACACCACCATCTCCAAATAGGCCCTTATTTTTATACATATCAGCTATAGCTATGGCCTTAGGCATCTTACTCTCACAACATAATGTAGAAGGCAAAGAATGTGCAGTATACTACATTTCCAGAACATTGGTAGGGTATGAACTCAATCATACCCCTATTGAACGAGCTTGTCTAGTAGTAATTTTGGCAGCCACCAAATTGAGGCACTATGTGTTGACACACAAGATACAACTCATTGCCAAGATAGATCCACTCAAGTATCTACTTAGTAAAGCCACACTCACTGGCCATTTGGCAATTTGGGTTATGCTCCTTAGTGAATTTGACATAAAATATGTGGAATGCAAAGCAATAAAAGGACAAGTCATTTCAGATCACCTAGCTGAAGCCCCACTCTTAGGCGACCATTCTCTCATTTCCAATTTTCCAAATCAGGATATTTTCATAGTTATGCCAGCATGACAATGGAAGTTATATTTTGATGGCTCATACACTAGACATAGTTCTGGAGCTGGCATTCTCTTCATCACACCTCAAGGTGATATCATTCCAAAATCATATCGACTTAAATTCTCATGCACCAACAACATAGTAGAATATGAAGCCTTGATCATAGGACTATGCATGGTCGTGCAGTGGAACTTAAAAGAGATACCAATCTATGACAATTCACAATTGGTAATCTGACAGGTGAATGATGAATATGGAACTAAGGATTATAAGCTCATGCCTTACAAGAAAATGGTTGATAGATTCAAAGAATTATTCACAGCTATCACTTTTGAGAAGATTCCTCAAGACTAGAATAGAGCTGCAGATGCAATGGCTACAATAGCCTCTCTCCTTGATCTTCCACACAACTCCACACGCTATGAGTTTTTATTTGAACAAATTTGGATCCCTGCTTATGATATCTTGAAATTTGAGATGGTATGTCAACTCATCAGTCCCGATTCTCTATGGTATAGTGAATTTGATTCCTATTTATGAGATCAAATCTATCCCCTTAACAAATCAAACAATTAACAAAAAACCTTCATACGCCAATCCTCGCAATACACCATCATTGTTGAAACCCTATAATGATGAGGTCTTGATGGTACTCTCCTCCGATGTCTAGAGAAAGGTGAGGTGACCACAACATTAGAAGAAGTACATGAAGGTATTGGCAAAGCTCATTCTCATGGCCCTTCATTGTCTAAGAAGATCATGTGGGAAGGATACTATTGGCCCTCCATGGAAAAAGTCTCCTACTACTTTTTTAGAAAGTGCAAGAAGTACCAAGTTCATGGAGATCTCATACATGCCCCAGCGTAAGAATTACAACCTATCACAACACCATGGCCCTTTTTTTCAGTGGGGACTTGACCTTGTGGGTAAAATCTATCCATCTTCATCCAACAATCATAAATTTATCATTACCACCATAGAGTACTTTACCAAGTGCATCGAAGTTGATCCACTCACCCATGTCATCGACAAGAAGATCACCTCATTCATCCTTAATTATATCATCTACTGGTATGGTGTACCCATATCCATCATCATAGATAACGGACTCCCTTTCAAAAATCAAGATGTCCCTGAACTCTGTGAGAAGTTTCATATCCAACACCATTTTTCCACCCCATATTACCCACAAGGAAATAGTCAAGCAGAAGCATAAAATAAGAATATATTGAGGATCCTCAAAAAGCCAGTCAATGATGCTGGTCCTGATTGGCACATTCATTTGATTTTGGCACTATGGGCATATCAAACTAGCATTTGAACCCCTATAGGCACAAACCCCTACTCACTGGTTTATGGAGTAGAAACCATCTTGCCTATTGAGGATGAATTACCATCTCTATGGGTCTCCTTGTGCAACATAATAAATGATGAAGAATATCAAGTCTCACATCTTCAGGACTTGGAACTACTTGATGAAAAGCGACAAGCTACCTACAATCACCTAAAAGCCTATCAACAATGTATGAGCATAAGCTACAATCATAGGGTCAAACCTTGCACATTTGAAGTAGGAGATCTTGTTCTCAGGGAGAATCCTCGTAATCAACCAAAAAAAGGAACACCAGGGCAAATTTGAATCCAATTGGATGGGTACACATGTCATCACTGTCATCTTTGGGTATAGGGCATATCAATTAGCAACTTTAGAAGGAGAACCACTAGTAGATCCGATCAATAACATGCATCTCAAAAAGATTCATACATAAGTTGTGCAGGGCATCAAGATCATCCAATATCACCAAATACAAAAAATTATAAAAAAAAAAGAAAATAGTAAAGAAAAAAATCATTCATCCAAATTGTGAAAACCACTTTAGTGGTGCCTTGGATAAGTATGGTGGTGAAAACCTATAAAATAGGCACCATTCATAAAGGCTATAGCTCCATTGTCTCTCATACTTGTTGCGATCACATCCGTTGCATCAACTCATACATCATTTATACCATGGCTTGTTATTGATATGCAATCGGGGTTATTACTTCATGTATCCCACATCATGCTTTCATACCGACACTTAACTAGGGGAAATGTTCTTAACCTACTAATGGGAGGGGATTCTACATGCTTATGATTCATTGAGTTGCTCATTCAAAAACATCCTGAAATAATACCAAAAACATTCATAAAATCTCAAATAATACCAAAAAAATTGCAAAATGTCTTGAAGAAAACACAAAAACATTCACAACATTCAAAAAATACAAAAACATGACAAAATCATCAAAATCAATCAAAAACATTGCAAATTATATTGTTCCTTATACATACATATTGCAACAGACACAAAAACAACATTTTGAAACTCCTTAAACAATGACCACTTATCAAATCAACCAGCAAATCACACATCTGTGCACAAGCATCTTCACAAGGATGCATCCTTCATTACAAACAAGACATGGTTTCATATTTCTCTGACAAGAAAATTTTGTTTGCCTAATAGGCACTTGGTCAATTTTTTGTATTTATATCAAGTTCCTATGCTACTCTAGGATATCCACAAGTGATTAGAGTCGTCGGGATGGTTCCTGATATCTTTTTCTTTGTTTGTTGTCTGCAAATTGTTCCAATGAAGTTTTGGGGCATATACTAATGGTGTCTACATGGGAAGTTCACTAAGCTATGCGATCCTATACAAAAATACAATCCTGGATCACTATGGCTTACTGACTATAGCGTATACCTCAACCATTTGTATATGAGCCTGAATGGAGGGGCAATTTCTTTGTCTGTGATTCTTTATTTTAGGTGAAACACAAAAACCTTGGTTTTTGACACCTCAGCCAATATCTGTACTACTATGATCGATGAGGAAATAAATCATTATGAATAATGCCTACATTGCCCTTTTATCCCATCTATTTATATTGCATTCTGTTGCATATCACCCATTCATTATTCATATATGTTGTCCACATGCAATTAATTTGGGTTCCAATGA
The DNA here is from genome assembly GCF_030272615.1 of Cryptomeria japonica. Lineage (NCBI taxonomy): Eukaryota > Viridiplantae > Streptophyta > Pinopsida > Cupressales > Cupressaceae > Cryptomeria > Cryptomeria japonica. The sequence goes on along the minus strand of NC_081408.1, from coordinate 116,755,853 downwards.
GAAAGCTAGGCATATAAGCCTTGTCTTGGGTACAATCACAATGGAGTTCTTTGATACATCATCTCACATCTCCATTCCATATTTGCATGTTCCAACCAACTTGACATTTATATGTCTTGTAGGAATGGCATTGTCATTTAGTTACATTTTATTCATTTAAGTGCATTCATTCCTTCATTTAGTTGCATTTCATTCATTAAGTGCATTCATTTATTCATTTAGTTGCAATTCATTCATTAAGTGCATTCATTTATTCATTAAGTGCATTCATTTATTCTTTTAAGTGCATTCATTCATTCATTTAAGTGCATTCATTTCATTCATTTAAGTGCATTCATTCATTCATTCATTCACTTAAGTGCATTCATTCATTCATTTAAGTGCATTCATTTCATTCATTTAAGAACATCCATTTCATTCATTTGAAGTGCATTCATTCATTCATTCATTCAAAGTACATTCATTTATTCATTTAAGTGCATTCACGAATTCATTTAGTTCATTTTAAAAAATACTTCATTCACAGTCATTCAGGTAATACATTTATCTCATCCATTTAGTACATTCATTTAAAATCATACATGACATTTTAATATCACTTCATTCATTTAGATTCATTAAGTACATTTTTAAAATGTATAGTTTACTCATGTCATCCATATCATTCTCTCATCATTTCAACATATACAAGTATTATCTATCAAATATCATTATTCATTATCTAATCTAATCATTTAGCACAAATCATCATCATTTCATCACATTAATATCATCACAAAAACATCATACATCTACTAACCTACATCCACATGTTATCAAATCATCCATATCATACATATAAAAATCATATCATCAACATATACATCAAGAAAGAAAACATATCCATATCATATATCTAGACATAAATCATATCATCATCCTGCATAGAGTACTCATGTCATCACATAGATGCATATCATATCATCGCCACAAAATTGAGATCTCATCATATATCACATTAAAAAGAACACATGTATCAAAATACAATGATATCCAAAATATCGGCTACCAAGAGCCATCCAAGTATCAGTATAATAACAATGTAATAATGCACAGAAGCACCTCATATGGCACTCTAGCCAATTGTTGCTCCCCCACCACCCTCACCATCACACCACCACTACTATGACCCCTCTGAGATTGCTTTGATCTCACCCACCACATCTGTGAATTGCTCATTACTCGCTGACTACTCGGTACCACTTGCTCATATAATCCCCATCTGTAGTCAATCTTTGCCCCTGCTTGTTGCATATCAATCATCATCTCCGTAGTTGGACCCTATCCCTGCACTCCTACCAAAAATTACACTCTATCCTATAGCTCCCTCACTCTATCCACTACATCATCTCTCTCTCACACAACTGCAGTCAACTCGGACCCCTATGCAAAAAGATAGAAATCCCTGGCTGCAATCTTTGCATCTCTATCCTCTAATTGTACCTCTAACTCTTGGATGTGCACATCGACCACTGTCAAGTGATTCTACAACCATAATATCACCACATCTCATAGGTCTCTCTCTCCCCCACCTACAAATCCCTATCCCATCTGCATCATCTCATCACTACGCTCTCCTCCACCTATGGCTCCCTATCCCGTCTCCATTGCCACATCACCACCCTCTCCACCACTAACATCTCTCCCTCCTACTCTCACTACTCCCTATATCAGTGGATCCTGTGACATTCATAAGGGCTTCCCACATCTGCCTCTCCTCTATAACCTCCCTCCTCCACTTGCTCCACCTCCAAATCCACCTCCCCCACCTCCACCTCCTTCACCTCCACCTCATCCTCCAAACTCTCCCCCAAAACCACCTCCACCTCCTCCACCTTCCCTGCCATCTCTTCCACCCCTTCCTACTCTCCTCCTCCTCCCCTTTCATGATGCTCTATAATCCTCAAATGGTGGCATGGACTTTACGGTATCTAAGATCTGTAGAATCAAATGAGCAGCTTGATACTGTGTATACTCTATCACCCCCGCATCTACAACCTCTGCTCAGTATGGCCATGGCCTAGCATGTAATGTATGAAACTCTTCTACAACCTCCTCATGGGATAATACTATCCCCCATTAGAACCTCTCTCATACTACTTTGGCATACTCACTTGAACCTTAGGGCAAACCCTGTATCCACCCAAACTATCTCATCACCCACCTAGGAAAATGTCTCTCTACCACATACGTTGTCCGTCCAATCAGGAACTAGCCCATGAACACATATGGCATTGCCTTTGCATCATCCTCCCATTTCTCACACTCGCAGTAGGGGTGCTATATCACAATATTTAACACATCCAATGCATGCCTCCAGTACTCCAACTTCCCTAGCTAGGGATGTGTCATCATACCCCCATACATATATACATAGGATTGGTCAGTTGCCCTAAACCTTAGACACATAGGTCTTGATATAGGCAAGTTCTCCCATGCCTAAATATGAATCAAGGTAATCCCTACTCCAAGTAATAAAATCTCATGGGACACAAAATCATGCAAATCCCTATATAAATGTGCCAGGACACATGGTCCCCATGCATATTGGGTGCTCTCACTGACCATTTGCTTAATCACCTTATTGCAGCCCACTGCAAGCCCGTGCAACATTTGATCAGGGCATAGTAGCCCTCTCACAATGCCTGATACCATTGCTAGTAATGCCTAATATGAATCCGCTATGTCCTCCCACAAAATTGATCCATTGAACATCTCTAAATCTAGATACGAGAATACTCGTCGTAGTGTCACCTCACCTAGTGTCCTATCATACATAACAAGCTCCCCAATAATCAGGATATGTAGTATCCTCCAGATGTGCTTCAGTGTCACAGTCATCTCTCCCATTGCCAAATGAAAGGATCATGTCTTGTTGTGCCATCACTTGGCCAGCACTGTCAATAATCCATGATTTGTCCAAATCACTGGTAGGTGCGTCATATCATATAAACCTACTACACATATACAATCTATCTCTAGATCTATCAACTGATCTCACAGGCTTTGTATGGCCAGATGCCTCTCACGCATTTGCAATACCCCTAGGTGATCCTCCTACAAAATCAAATATCATACAAACACTATCAATAATCTTTGCTATGCAACATTGACTCTTACTTAGACTTCATCGGATGCTTTTTCAAGGTATCTAAGTCTCATCAGGTAAATTGACTCACCACTGAACCTAGACTACCAATATGTATTTACATCACTTGCCTAGTCTCAATAGGCTCAATAAGCCTCACAGGTCACTATTGCACATGCAACAACAAACGTTGTTATCAACTATCCACTTGACATTCAACTTAGGGCAATCAACACAGATCCTTCTACACTTATAGAGAAAAGTGCTACAACACTGACCAACGCACCACAACACAATCAACAATTCTATTTTAAACATACAAAAGCGCTAACCCAACCAACCATGTTATTTTTACCTATAAAAGTGCTACAATGTGTGACACATGTGCTATACTAACCTCATTGATTCAAACTTACAAAAGCGCTAAAACTACAAAAACAATAGTGCTATACCTACTATACCAAAGTGCTATATTGGTAAATAGCACTAAAACTATTAGGATAACTAGTGAACAACTGAGAGGGGGAGGGTGAATCAGTTGTTAACAGATTATGACATTTAATCCAGTTAATAACCTTTAACCAGATTAAGTACCGGTAAGCAATTAAACTTAACAATGAAACAGATAATCAGCACAATGCATTCATACCACATAACACCATGATTTGTACATGAAAAACCTGGAAAGGGAAAAACCATGGTGGGAAGCCTACCCATAGTCAGATGATACTTTTGTAGAAAGTATGTGATACATTGAGGTTCTTGCACATGAAGGAAGGAACACTTCCTAGAGCATACTGCTCATTACAAAAGAGTCTCACTGACTACAAAGAGGCTACAACTATCTAAAGATAAATGGACAACAATCTAGAATAATGAACTGCTAGAGATAGCATCTACCATTCTTGATTACAGTCCTGGTTAAGCTCAATACTAGAGGCCTTTTACCTCTTCCTTAATCCCAATTCTATCCTCAGTGATCGACCTAAATTCCTTCGCATATGATATTACAATTCATGACCATGATACCCTTTTTTATTTCCACACCATGATCTACAATAAGATCTTACATTTATTTATACCAACCCTAAGGTCTAAACCAATTAGTTCAGCCACCTAAAAGATATTACAATAAGATCATTACATAAATCCATTTTACAATGATATGCCATGTTGGCTTAAGACCTAAACAACAATAACAAATCCATAAATCATCTTGAAACATCCTAGTAATGTGTAGAGTACACGTTAGCATGATACTGGTCTATAACCTAGATAGGCACTGGACCTATTCTGGGTCCACCACGCCAAAGCAATGTCTTCAAGCAGTTGAAGCATGATCAAAGAACATCTTCAGCATCCATAAATCCATCCAGAATCCGTACCAACATTATTTATGCATCCTTTCATGATTCCTGAGTGAAAGCTCTACCGGTAAAACCTTAAACCAATGCCAATAAGGGTTTACAAGAATGTATGATAGAATCTAATTACCAAGTCAATACCAAATGACCAAAACATGCTCTAGAAGAACATATCACATGTAACCAATCACATTCCATGGATCCAAACATACTAGAAGTGTCCAACATATAGTCTCTTCTGCTGGTAACATTAGATATTTTACCGGTAACCAAAACCTATCTGTCGGTAACCATCCATAACAACTAGTGCCTATAACCAACCATAACAGCTAGTATTGACATCAATGACAAAACATCAATGAAACACATAATCAATTCATCCATAATGCCAATAATCTCCACCTTTGGCATTGATGGCAACACAAGATGTGAAAAATATCTAAGTACCAACAATCTCCTGAATATAAGTAACTCTCCTATGTGAATGGTATCTCTGTAAAGTTTTGAATATATCTCTCCCCCTAATGTATACAACTCCTTTTTTTATTTTTTACATCAATATCTCTCCCCCTTTGACATCAATGCTAGAAATCTGACAAAAATAACAAAGCAATAATGTAATCCTCTGAATCTCAAAGCTGACTACTCCCCCTGAGTAGTAGCACCACTCATTAGTGTCAAAATGAATAATATCTCTGATAATGCATGTCGGATTGATGTCAAGCTACATCAATCAAGTCTCTGTCAGAGGGGCGGAAACCCCTAACCTGTCTCTCAAATACTCAAATGATTCCTTAGATAGCAATTTAGTGAATATATCTACAATCTATTATTTAGTGTTCACATAAACCAATTTGGCTTCCTTTCCTTCTACCTTGTCTTTCAAAAAGTTATACTTTATTGATATATGCTTAGTATTAGAGTGAAATACCATATTTTTAGACATGTCAATAGCTATAGAGTTATCACAATAGATAACTACTGGTTCACTACAATTTACCCTGATATCCTTAAACATTTGCTTCATCCACTAGACTAGAGTGCAATTAGTTGTTGCTGCAACATACTCAGCTTCTATAGTAGATAAAGAAATGCATGAATATTTTTTGCTAATCCATGAAACCAGTTTCTTTCCAAGAAAGAAGGCTCCACTAGAAGTGCTCTTCTTGTCATTAGTATCTCCTGCCCAATCTGAGTCGATATATGCACACAAAGTGAAATCATCATTTTTAGAATACCATAAGCCATATTCTCTTGTTCCTTGCAAATACCAAAATATCCTCTTTACTGCACATTCATGATTTTCTTTAGGATTACTTTGATACATTGAAACAACACTTACTGCATTCATAATATCTATTCTAGTCTGAGTGAGATATAACAAACCACCAATCATAGACTTATACCTTGTCAAATTTACCGGTGTAGAAGTATCCTTGATAGATAATTTCTCATTTGTAAACATAGGAGCACTTACCGGTTTGAAATTATCCATACCAAACTTCTTCAACAATTCCCTCAAATACTTAGTTTGATAGATAAAAATACTTTTATCAATTTGAGTAATTTGCAAACCTAAGAAAAATTTCATCGCACCAATCATGGACATTCCAAATTCATTCTTCATATTGTTAGCAAATTCCATGCACAATTTATCTTCTCCTCCAAAAATGATATCATCAACAAATACTTCAATAATCAGAATATCGTCATTAGTAATTTTGTAATACAAATTCGGCACTGCCTTTAGTAAAACCACACTACAAAATATGTTTATCCAACCTTGCATACCAAGCTCTAGGAGCTTGTTTCAAACCATATAAAGATTTCTTCAATCTACAAACCATATCTTTATCATCTGATAGTGAAAATCCATCAGGCTACTTGATGTATACTTATTCCTTAAGGTCACCATTCAAAAATGCACATTTAACATCCATTTGATAAACCTCATAGTTCTTATAAGCTGCATAGGCAATAAATAGTCTAATAGCTTCAATTCTAGCTACAGGTACAAATGTCTCACCATAATAAATTCCTTCCATTTGAGAATATTCTTTACAAACCAATCTAGCCTTGTTTCTTACAACTTGACCATCCTCATTCAGCTTATTCCTAAAAACCCATTTAGTTCTAATAACATTCTTGTTTTTAGGCCGAGGAACTAAATTCCAAGTTTCATTCTTCTGTATCTGATCTAATTCATCTTCCATAGCCTTTAACCAATGTTTATCCTTACAAGCTTCAATAACAGTTGTTGGTTCAACTTGAGAAATAAGACATACCCCTTCATTTGCTAGTCTTATTCTAGTCATAACTTCCTTGTTCCTATCTCCAATGATTTGATCTTCATAATGATTTAATCTTGCATACCTTGGTGTCTTTTGAACTCCAGGTTCACTGCTTTGATCATCAGTCATAGTTGAATTTTTTGATTGTGTTGGTGTAACTATCTCAGCTTCCTCTATTGGTTTAGGAATTGTCAGTTTATTTATGATCATTTCCACTATCGGTTCCCTATCATATGATATAAAATGATTTTTGTACTGCTCATCTACTTTCACATTAGCACTCTGCACAATTTTATGTAATCTTGTGTTATAAAATCTATATGCTTTACATTGAATTGAGTAGCCAAGAAATATCCTTTCATCACATCTAGGATCAAACTTTCCAATTGAATCATCTCTTTTGATATAGTATTTACTTCCAAATTTTTTGAAATACTGAATAGTAAGTGTATGTCCAAACCATAGTTCATAAGGGGTCTTATCGATTTCACCTTTGATGTGAACTCTATTGAATGTGTAGACTATTGTACTCAATGATTCACTCCAGTAGATATGAGGCAATTTGGCTTCCATCATCATAGATCTTGCTGCATCCAAAATGGTTATGTTCTTTCTTTCCACTACTGCATTTTGCTGAGGATTCCTAGGTGCATATAACTGTCTCCTAATTCCATTTGTCTCACAATAACTATTAAATTCATGAGAAGTGAACTCACTGCCTTGATCTAATCTTAGACATTTGATTTTCAATCAAGTATCAGTTTCAACCTTTTCTTTAAAGATCTTGAATTTCTTAAAAGCTTCAGCCTTCTCCCTTACAAAATTCATAGACATCATTCTAGAATAGTCATCAATAATCAACATGAAATACCTATCACCTTGAAAGCTTATAGTCCTTGCTGGACCACATAAGTCAGTGTGAATCAAATCAAGTACATTATTAGATTTATCATGTATGCTCTTAAAATAATATCTAAATTGATTTTCCTATTGACATTCCTTACATATCGGATTATGAGGCTTCATAATATTAGGTATATCTCTAACTGCCTTGGTTGAACTAATCTTAACAATACAATCAAAATTAGCATGACACAACCTCTTATGCCATAACCAACTCTCATCAATATGAGAAATCAAACATGTCTTATTACCAATATTCAAGTGAAAGATATTACCTTCAGTCTAAGTACTAGTTGCGATCTCCAAACCAATCTTGTTAATGATTTTACATTTTCTATCTTGAAACTGAAGTTGGAAACCCTTGTCCACCAATTGGCCAACACTCAAAAGATTATGCTTTAAGCCTTCTACATAATAGGCATTATCAGTGTTATTCTTTCCATCCAAAGAAATAATACCTCTACCTTTGATCATACATGCTTCGTCATCTCCAAATCTGACTTGACCACCATTATATTCTTGCAAGGACAAAAAAATCCCTTTATCTAGTCATATGATGTGAGCATCCACTATCAATTACCCATTCATCATTATCTTCAACTTTTTCTGCCATGGCGTTTTCTTCATTCTTAATAGCCAGTTCCAGTTCATCTTCCTTTAAAGAATAGAACACTCATTCATTTCCATTGCCAGATCCACTAGTAGAGTCTTCTACCGATTCATCCCTAGAGTCATTAGTTACTCCTTCCTCATCTTCTATGTAGCATTGTTTGCTTTTCTTGAATCTATATCTGTTTAGGTTCGGCTTAAAAGATTTCTTAACTCTTTCCTCAAACCTTACATTCCTTTAGAGACATCTAGATGCAAAATGACCAATTTTATTACATGAAAAACATTTAAAAGGTTCTTTTCCTTCATACTTACTTCCTATAGGTCCTTTAGGTACTCTTCTAGCAAATAAGGCTTCAAGTTGCTCAGGTTCTTCATCTTCTTTCCTCATGTCTTCTAATTATTTTGCATATAGGACTTTCCAATCACTTTTGTCAGTAGATGATGATGATGATGATGATGATGATGATGCATGAAAAAAAGGTTTAGACTTTACAGCTCCAGAAAATCCAAATTCTTCAAGCTCAAAATTAGATAATTTCCCAATCAGAATGTCTATGTTAACTAAAGTGTTTCTCATTGTTCTCAACTCATTAATTGTAGTTGCCTTCATCTTGTAAGCCAGTGGAAGGGCTCTCAAGACTTTGGAAACTATTTCATCTTCACTCAGAAATCCTCCACAACATTGATTTCCCATAACAATCTCAATTACTCTTTCTATAAACACAACAATTCTTTCATTATCTTCCATTTTTACATTTTCATATCTTACCCGGTAACCATCAAGTTTAGCAATTTTGATAGTAGGATCACCTTCATTCAGAGTTTGCAATTTGTCCCACATAACCTTTGCTAATGATTTATCAATCAATCTCATGATCTGCTGATCAGTAAGTGCACACAAGAGGGCTTCTCTAGCTCTGCAATCATTATCAATATTCTTATCCAAGTCTACAGGAGTAGGATTGCTAGATGCCAGATCATAAGGTGTGTATCCTTTCTCGGTGATCTCCCAAATATCCTTTGCCAAAAAATCTAAGATGAGTCTCCATTCGAATCTTCCATATCAAATAATTTGTTCCATCAAGCTTAGGGATTTTTCTTCTAAAAATAGTTGTTGGTGGATTAGAAGTGTTAGCTTCCATAGGATCTACCTCAAACGGTTAAGATTCTACAAAAAAGGACCAAAGCTTTGATACCAATTGTTAGGATAAGCGGTGAACAACTGAGAGGGGGTGTGAATCAGTTGTTAACAAATTATGACTATTTAATCCACTTAATAACCTTTAACCAGATTAAGTACTAGTAAACCAAAAATAGATACCGGTAAGCAATTAAACTTAACAATGAAATGGATAATCAACACAATGCAATCATACCATATAACACCATGATTTGTACATGGAAAACCCAAAAAGGGAAACACCACGGTGGGAAGCCTACCCACAGTCAGATGATACTTTTGCAGAAAGTATGTGATACAATGAGGGGCCTGCACATGCAGGAAGGCACACTACCTAGAGTGTACTACTCATTACAAAAGAGTCTCACTGACTAAAGAGAGGCTACAACCATTTTAAGATAAATGGACAACAATCCAGAATAATGAGCTGCCAAAGATAGCATCTACCATGCCTGATTACAGTCCTGGTTAAGCTTAATATCGAAGGCCTTTGACCTCCTCCTTAATCCCAATTCAATCCTCAGTGATCGACCTAAATTCCTTTACATTTGATATTACAATTCATGACCACGATACTCTTTTGATTTCCACACCACGATCTACAATGAGATCTTACATTCATTCATACCAACCCTAAGGCCTAAACTAATTAGATCGGCCACCTAAAAGATATTACAATAAGATAATTACATAAATCCATATTACAATGATATGCCATGTCACCTTAAGACCAAAACAACAATAACAAATCCATAAATCATCTTGAAATATCCCAGTAATGTGTAGAGTACATGTTAGCATGATATCGGTCCATAACCTAGATAGCCACCAGACCTATTTTGGGTCCACCATGCCAACACAGTCTCTTCAAGTAGTTGAAGCACGATCAAAGAACATCTTCAGCATCCTGAAATCCATCTAGAAGCCACACCAACATCACTTATGCATCCTATCATGATTCCTCAGTGAAAGCTCTACCGATAAAATCTTAAACCAATGCTGGTAAGGGTTTACAAGAATGTATGATAGCATCCGATTACCAAGTCAATACCAAATGACCAAAACATACTCCATAAGAATGTATCACATGTAACCAATCACATTCCATACATCCAAACATACCAAAAGTGTCCAACAGATAGTCTCTTCTGTTGATAACACTAGATCTTCTACTGGTAATGAAAACCTATCTATCGGTAACCATCTATAACATCTAGTGCCAGTAACCAACCATAATAGCGAGTGTTGACATCAATGACAAAACATCAATGCAACACATAATCAATTCATCCATAATGCCAACAAAAACTACTACACAAAAGCCCCATTGTGGCACACATGCTGTAATTTAGACAACAAAAGTGCTAAAATAATGTTTTACCACCTTTATCATTCGACATTTTCCCCTAGATATTAAATGCACTAAATGATGTCAAAAGGCAAAAGTCAAAATTAGACTTACTGGGGGACCATACTCTGTTGGTGGCTAGTACTTCCACATGTGCTTCAATCGATGATCAACAATGGGAAACACCATTTTCACTCTTCTAAACTACTGCACAGGTCATTGTTAGAGGCTCTGGATTTCCATGGACACGTGTACAAATGAGGACTATTTTACCCCTTCTCATCTACATATAGCCGACCACTGCATCACCACGTGACTGTCATCACCCCCGGGTACTTTCGAGGCTTTCCCTTTCTCTGTTTTACCCCCGTTTTCCTCTAAACTCATCTACTCTACCATAACCTTATTTCTTTCTATTTTTTGAGAGATCACCCAATTTTTTGAAATTTTGTCTCATCTCTCAAGGGGGCATACCTAACCACCAACTTGGTACATACTAGGGCACATGCTATGCTTACTTTTTTTTCTTTGAAACAATGTGATAAATCATACCATCTCAAAGAGGGGAAAATGTAGACACCCAAATATGTCCACTTAATTAAATGAATACTTAGTATTTATTTGATTATTTAACCATTGATTAGCAAATAATTAAATTAATATTTAATTAATTCATCTTTAACCTCTTCTCCTATTAATTAAATAAATTATTCAATTTATTAATTTAATTCATTAAACCATATTTTACAATTAATTAAATTAATAAAGATATTTGTTTAATTAACTCCTTTCCACATTTAAATAAATAAATTAGCATTTATTTAAAATCCCTAAAAACCTCCAACTTGTATTCTTCTACAAATGCAAATTGCATGATTTTAGTTGAAATAAATGAATTTGATTTTAATTATAAACTCCTTTTATCATCAGCCATTTGCTCACTAACCCCCTTCTAGATTCTTCTAAACCCCTTCTAGACTCTTCTAACCCCTTCTAATTAGCCTAATCCCCCTCTCTAATCATTTGCACATCACTTAAGAAAGGTCACTTCTCAAAACAACCTCCAAAGTCCTCAATAACCATTAAAGGCTTTATATCTCCAACAACCTAACATCAAAAGTCTTCAATAACCATCAAAGGCTCTTACATGACAATAAATGGTTCACTCAAACTTAACCTTTGGTTAGAGACTTTCTCTCTAACTCAACCATCTTTTAACTCATGGGTCTCTTCAAGCATTCATTGCTTTGACCATGGTTATCCCTTTTACTCTTGCACAAGAGTTTATCCCTTGGATAATAGATTTATCCAATAACCCAACCCACATGAGGTTACCCTCATTTCTCCTCAGGCATTAAATTCTCCTTCTCTCTCCTCTCAAACCATCACATGTTGACACTTGTCATCGTGGGATTGGGTTGAAATACATTAAAAGGATCCTAAACCCATCAATATTGACCCTTCACAAGCCTACTCAATATTAGCCATTCAACCAACATTTTTCCCTATTAAAGGACCTCATTCCCCAAGCAAAAAAGGCAATTAGAGAGCATAAGATCATTGTTATTATAGTGAAATTCACATACCCATTAGGAGATTTCTCGTAGAAAACCTTCTAGACTTGCATAAGCATTTCTTTTTCATTTGTAACCATCTTGAATCTTCATATGGCATCCATAGATAGTGCTAAAAGATGAGAGCTACACTCATTTGGGACTTGGAGAGGAGAGGAACAAGGAAGAGCCAACATCATCAAGCATAGGGGGGAGTATTAGAGTTATCTAGTTCTTTATTTTCCTATTTACTTTGTTACTAATCTTTCTTGATATTATTTTGAAATGGATTCATTCTCATGTTATGCTTATGGTTGAAAGTTAACTAACATGATTTCTTTATTGTCCACTAATCTCGTTTTCATAGCATCAATACTTAATCACAATTATAAGCATAAGGAAGGTGATGAACATTGTCTTTTTTATCGTAGTTATTCTCATTCTCTTGGAAATTGTAAAACCTATAAAAAATTTGTTTGAGACCAATATGATCTAGCTCACATATCTCTTACAACTAATCTTGCACTTTTTTTTAATGAATAGGTAGTGCCTTAGCAATATGATCACCTTTTATGTTTCTCCTCACCCCATCACACTAGTAGTTAACTTCGTTGTGGGCTCTTTGTCATTGGTGGTAAGTCTATTTCAATAAAAAACATCTTGGGGTAGGAACATATTTCTTCCTTGTTTCCACACTTTGGGGGAAGGATAATATATATTCATCTCTCTCTCTCTCCTCTTTGAAGATTACCTCTCCTTTAGAGTTGTATTTTACATATGATGATGTCTTTTCTTTCATAGAATTAACTTTCATGAAAGTACATGTGTGTTCCTTGGGTAGGACCTATTATTTTCTTGAAACCGTACATATCCTATGAATACATCTCCCTTTAGAGGATTTTTAAATCCTTCTCATTATCCCTATGCTTGGGGGACATTGATCTTTCCTACCCTTTCTAAGGATCCATTTTTCCTTTGTTAAGTGGTGTTTTCTAAAAATGTGATATATCATTCCTTATGTGAAGTTTTCATTTTCTCAAGGATTCTCTCTTATGCAAAAGGTATGTATCCTTGACTACAACATCTTCTTCACTTGGAAATGAATATCTATTATAAACAAACCCTTCACTTTGGGTCAAAAGTGTGTCATCCTTGATCAAGAATCCCTTTCACTTAGCAATAGGGGGAAGGTAAATTTTCTTTTTTTCCTTCCTCTCTTTTGGTGACGATGATCTTTTTGTTCATAAACTCCTCTTGGAGGTAGATGTCTTTTAAGAAAAGATCTCTTCTCCTCCAAGGATTCCTTTACAATTGTTGCTAGATATCTCTTTTTTGACTATCTTATCCTTCATTGTAAGAGTATTACCTTTTTAGCTTGGAATTATGAACTTTGCTGCCTAAAAAATATCTCCTTGGTGTTGAATGTGTGTATCTTTGTTTCTAGATTCCTTAACATCAACATTGTGCTATGTTGATATCTTAAGTTGAGGCCATTGCATATCGCTCTCTTTATACTATATTGTACTATATTTTTGCATGTCTTATATAGGTGCTCATTCTCGAAACCAGACAAAACAAAGTCTTATATGAGATTTTCTCAAAATGAAGAATATATTTGTCTTACATGGGTGTTCAATCTTGACTCCATAAAAAACAAAGCCTCACACAAGATTCTTCATATCCAAAACTAGATACACATTTGTATTTTTATTTCATGTTTTATACAATTTATTGCATGCTTGAAACTAGAAAAAACAAATTCTTATACGAGAAGCTTAACTCCTAAAACTAGATAGTTACATATGCAGGATGAGTGGAACTAGCAAAAAATGACTAGAATATGGTATCCATGTCCTCTCTTATTGTTCCTCTCAATGCTCACCCAGCATAACATAGCTTGATATATCGTGACATCCATGTTTTCCCTTTCTTCTCCCCATGATCTCATAAATTTTCTATTTGTGGGTGATGGTTTGATTCATGTTCTTTCTCTTTTTATGTAATCCCTTGTGTCCTTGTGATGGAATTTCAAGAATGATATTAGTGGTTGAGGCAATTTTATTATCAAGGTCTATTTAACTAGTTGACTTGAGCTCTTGTTTCATCTTTTATCTTTTGTGTTGTGTGTCCTTGTACAAGATTGTGTGAGTTAAGATTGTAAGAATGGGAGGATTGTTTCCTCAAAATTAGTGATTTATTATCTCCTTGCGATCTTGCTCCTAATTGCTCATCTCTTTCTCATCATTATAATTTACCAGAATTATTTGCTTAGGCTCATATGCCCATTAAACTGGGAGCTAAATGTAGCATTGTAAGTTGTCACCTATCTAATTTACACCTCATGTTTGTGCTCCAACTTTAACATGTCCTATCATCATCCCCCCTTTAGGTCTATTAAAGCCTAATTATCTAAATTTGATGTCATGTACATCCTCTGGTGGGTCCCACTATGAGATTCCCACCCCCTTGGATACTTATTTTGGTCCTTTATGTAGAAGGACCAAGATGTGGAATTTCTTGATCTAGACTAGGACACCCCAAAATTCCCCGATCCCTCTCAAATGGGCCCCAATTTAAAATGGGGTATGTGCTATGTCTCCCCAAAGGAATTTGATTCCTAGGTCTACACATGACCATTGGAGGTTAGCATAATCAATAAATTACCTAGGGAACCCTATATAAAGGCATCTTATCAATTCAATTGATGTCAAGAACATTAATATAGATCATTTGTGCATCTATCAAGAATTCATTATCAAGCATATTAAAAAATTCAAGGATGTATAGTCATCATTCAAGCATTGTGTATCAAATTTAATCAATATTCATGCAAGCATGTGTGTGTTATTGTTGGCATTTCCATGAATATTGCATTAATGATATGTTATGTTGTAATTGATGTCAATTAATTGGGAATGATATTGTTGTTATTGTTGATATTGTCTTGTAATTGGTAGGATGAGCTTAATGAAGGAATTGTAAACCTATATGTAATATTGTGAGTTGAACCAGTAACTGATAAAATGTTAAAACCTATCTATTTGATGTAACCGGTATACCCTACCAGTTGTTTTTGTTAAACCCTAACCGATTAACATTGTCAAATTGGTTATGTTGGTTTATGATCTGACGATGAGCGGTAATGATGGTGACACCTATGATCATTATATGAAGATGATTTCAAACTATTTTTGGTGCGTTGTTGTAACCTTTGTCTAGGGAATGAGCAAAGTGTATTGCATCTAATGCAAAGCGTGTGATGAGTTACAGAGATTGAAGAGGCGATTAAAGAGTGGTCAAGGATTTCTTGATTAATGTGCACAAATTGTTATGTAATCCAATAGTCATACTTGAACCGACTTATTTTGTAATCTCTATGAGCTTTTTGACTTATGTTTCTGACCTAATTGATTTTCTTATAAGGTGGATGAAGTTGTTTTGTAAAACGTCTTGGCAGAGATTAGTTGAGTGTGTGGTTGCAAAACCGGATGATGTGTCTGTAGTTTGAGTAAAGGTAGATAGGAGCTTAAAAAGGATCTGATCAAAAAGTGTAGTGCTATTCAGACAGATCAAGCAAACCCCTATTGTTTCCTAACAATTATAGTAGAATTGAAATCCCCTAACTGGGTAAGCTCTAACAAGCTTGGTTACTTTTCAAATCCTCTAACAAGGTGATCCATTAGCTTGGATTTTCAAATCCTCTACCGAGGTTACTCCTAATAGGGTATTGCTTCTAACAAGGCATTCGTAGTCAATCCCTTAATCGGGTGGTTCTTAACAGGATCAGTTCTTAACAGGAAAGCTTTAACAGGCTTGGCTTCTAATAGGGTGAACTTTAGAAGAGTTCAGATAGTTGTCTTGTGAGTCTCATCTCACCATGGTTTTTCCCATTTGGGTTTCCATGTCAAAAATATTTGTGTCATGTGGTGAATTTGTTTTGTGGTTATGATCTTATGGTTGATTTTATTAACTACTTAACTATTTTGATAAGTCATGATAACAAGAAGCATTGAGAAATGAAGTCTGTTGACATATGATAAAGAATTTGGATGTTTATAAGTTTGATATTGTTTATTGTTAACTTGTTGTAACAGTCAACCAGTTTTCTTATTAGTTTTTATCTTGATAGGGGTATTTCTTTGATAAGTTTACTTTGTGTGATTGATATTGAGATTGAGAAAGTTTGTATCAGTTTTTCTAATTACTAATTCACCCCCCCTCTCAGTAATCTACTAGATACTTATTCTTTCATCATACCATCAATTGGTATTAGAGCATCTCATTTCCTCTAAGATCTAAGCCTAATAGCTTGAGGTAAAGATCTTGCAGGTCATGATTAAGAAGGAAGTTCTGAAGTTTAACAGAGAGAACTATAGGATATGGAGCAACATAATCAAAATTTTCATCAAGATTCTGGGAAGTCAGTATTGGGAACATGTCAATACTAAATATGTTGCACCCAGTGGGATTTTGACTAATGATCAGAAGAAAGAACAACAAAAAAATTATCAAGCATTAGAAGCCATTATCAGTTCTCTGTCTGATGCTAAATATGTAGATGTTCATGGTCTAGAGACTACACATGAGGTATGGAAAAAACTTGAAGAGATTTATAGTGGTGATGAACATGTTAATATTGCTAAAGAGGAGAGTCTAAGAGGGAAGTTTGATGACATGCAGATGGCTGAAGGTGAGAATATCCACCAGTATGGTCAAAGGATAAAAGAAATAGTTAGTGAAATTAAGAGTGCAAGAGGGAAAGTGGAAGATGTCACAATGATCAATAAGGTACTAAGAACCCTGCTACCAGTTTATGCTATCTGAGTTGCATCTATTCAGGAGCTAAAGTCCATAGACAGAATTGAGGTAACTCTTGACTCCATCATTGGCAAACTTACTACTTTTTAATTGAATGGTTATGATGGTAGTGTACCAAAATCTGAGTCTGTATTTAGATCTTTTGTTTCTAACCCATCTATGAGAAAAATTAGAGATACTAGTCACGATTATGAATCCAGATCTAGCAGAGATGTTGATGATGAAGACAGTTTAGTGGAGCTTGAAGCATTGTTGGCAAAGCAGTTGTCTAGAGGCACTGGTAAATATAGAGGTAAATTACCTTTAAAATGTTTTGCATGCAACAAGATTAGCCACATAGCTACTAACTATCCTGATGGTGAAAATGAACACAAGAGAGAGAAATTAAAGAACTATAAGGGTAAAGGAAAGAGAGATTGCCTTATTATTTTTAATAGTGGTATCATAGATCAAGAATTTGATGGTGATGAAAGTAAAGATATTGTGTTTGTAGCTATTAAGGAAGAGATATTAGACCAGAAGGCATTAGTGTCTAGGATGGATAACTCAGATGATTGGATCATTAATAGTGGTTGTTCACATCATATGACTGGTGATTGGAGAAAATTTCTTTCTTTGAAGGAATTTGATGGCAGAGTTGTAAGATTTGGAAATGACTCACCCTATATGGTTAAAGGTAAGGGAGTTATTTCTATTAATGGGAAGAGTAGTGTAGACAATGTTTACTGGGTTAAAGGTCTAAAGAATAATATTTTGAGTGTGGCACAACTCAATGATAGAGGATACCCACTGGAGTTTAAAAATGGTATGTACAAAATATTTGACAACAAAGGTGAATTGATTACAATCGGGAAGCAAACTAAAGGTAACCTGTTTCACCTTAATCCTAAAGTTAGCAACTATTTAATTGAAAAAATAGATGATAGTTGGCTTTGGCATAGAAGATTTTGTCATATAAACTTTGATAACATTGTTAAAGTGAGTAAGTCCAAGACAGTGAGAGTTTTGCCTCATTTAGATAAACTGGTTAATGCTCTTTGCAAAGAATGTCAGTTAGGAAAGATGACTTCTTCAACTTTCAAGAGAAAATCCTTTTTAGTGGAGCATTTGTAAGATTTGGTTCATACAGATCTTTGTGGACCAATGAGAACAAAAACCATTCAAGGTGACAAATACTTCATGAACCTCATTGATGATTGCTTAAGGATGATGTGGGTCACATTCTTGAAGGATAAGACTAAAGCTTTTGGTAAGTTCAAGACATTCAGGGCCTTAGATGAGAAGGAGAGCAGTAAGAAGATAAAATGTCTGAGGATAGATCAAAGTGGTGTATTTACTTCTGAGGAATTCAATAGGTATTGTGAAGAGAACGGTATCAAACGACAGCTTTCTACACCAAGGACACCACAGTAGAATGGTATCACAGAGAGGAACAATCAGTCAGTTGTTGAAGTTTCTAGGACAATATTGATACAAGGAGGTGTAGCGAAAACCTTTTGGAGAGAAGTTGTCAGCACAACTATTTACACTATGAACTGAGTTCTGGTGAAAAGAGGTAAGGATAAGACTCCTTATGAATACTGGTATGGAAGATCACCTGATGTTAGTTATTTTAAGATATTTGGAAGAAAATTTTTTATTAAGAGAGGTGATTATATTAACAAATTTGAGGCTAAGAGTGATGAAGGTATGTTTCTTGGCTATTCCACCCAGAGTAAGGCCTACAAGTGTTTTAAAAATCAAACACAAAGAATTATCGAGAGTGTTGATGTTCAAGTGGATGGATATCCTGAAGTCTCAAAGGAAACCAGTTTGGAGAAGAAGGATGAAGATCCTTTCTTTTTGTTTTTGGAACCAGAAACTGTGAAATCTGAAACTGGTAAAACAAATTCTGATGCATCTGTTCAACCTGAACAGTTAAATTTTGAAGATGATGATAATGATGATGTTGAACCTGAAGAAAATGATCATGTTATTCCAAGATATGTGACATTGAATCACAATCCTAAACAAATTATTGGAGATAAGGATGTTGGAGTACTAACCAGAAGGAGAATAAGAGAAAACTCTTGGATGATCTCCACCATTGATTCAAGAACTATAAAGGAAGCATTTGGTGATGATCATTGGGTTAAAGCTATGGAGGAGGAATTGGATCAAATTGAGAAGAAAAACACTTGGACCCTCGTACCCCGACTGGTAAATAAAAATGTAATAGGTACTAAATGGGTATTCAAGAACAAGTTGAATGAAGATGGTGTTGTAGTTCACAACAAGGCTAGGTTGGTTTGCAAGGGTTACACACAAGAAGAAGGAGAAGATTATGGTGAAATTTTTGCACCAGTAGAAATACTGGAAGGTGTCATAACTTTACTTGCATTTGCAGCCCATAAGAAATTCAAGGTATACCAGATGGATGTTAAGTCTACATTTTTGAATGGGATATTGGGAGAAGAAGTATGCATTGAGCAGCCAAATGGTTATGCTTTGACTAATGAGAAAGACATGTTATGTAGATTGCATAAGGCTTTATATGGATTAAAGCAAGCACCTAGAGTATGGTATGAAAGGCTTCATACACATCTGATGAAGATAGGCTTTCTGAGAACCAGTGATGATAGTAACATATATCTCAAGTCTAAAGGAGATGAAATACTAGTCAGTGAAGTATTTGTTGATGATATCATATTTGGAGGTAATGATGTCATGAGCAACAATTTTGTAGATGAAATGAAAAATGAGTTTGAAATGTCTTTAGAAGGGGAAATACAAAATTTCATAGGCTTGCAGATACAACAAATTAGGAATGGTATTTTTATTACACAGTATAAGTATGTAAAAGAGGTCTTGAAGACATTTGGCATGAGTGACTGTAAACCAGTTGGGACACCAGTGGTTACAAGTTGTAAGTTGTTTAAGGAAGATGAATCTAAGTTTGTTGATGAGAAGGAATACATGTCAATGATTGGCAAATTGCACTATGTTGTTCACAACAGACTAGATATAGCTCATGCTGTTGGCATAGTTGCCAAATTCCAAAAGAATCCTAAGGAAACACATCTGATAGCAACCAAGAGAATTTTTAGATACCTAAAAGGTACTGTTGACTATGGATTATGATATCCATATGGAGGAAACTTTGATTTGAAGGTGTACATAGATGTTGATTGGGCAAGAAATGTTGATGATCGGAAAAGCACAACCAGTGGAGCATTATTTCTTGGAGGAAGACTTGTTTCATGGAGTAGTAAGAAGCAGAGTTGTACATCATAATCTATTGTTGAAGCGGAGTATGTTGTAGCTTACATGAATTGCACATAAGCTATTTGGATGAGGTACATTTTGGAAGGTTTTAAGATGAAGATTTTAGAACCTATAGAGATTTTATGTGATAATACAAGTGTCATAAATATTTCCAAGAATCTTGTTTTGCATGCATGAACCAAGGACATTGAATTGAAGTATCATTTCCTGAGAGAAAAAGTGAAGAGCAAAGATGTTATCTTAGAGCATGTTTCTACCAAGGAGAAGCTTGCAGGTATCTTTACTAAACTTGTACCTAAGATTACATTTGAGTATCTTAGAAGTCAACTAGGGGTTGTACCCCTTCATGAGGTTAGTTGAGCATGATGTAGATTACATCAGTACTTGAGCCACTTGCAGAATTTTACAAAAGGATTGGTGTAGTAGTGGAAGCTATTCCATAGGGGGAGCATTAAGTTATAGATTATTGTTGTTGTACAGTGAAATTTGGAATTACATGTTTTACTTTCAATTTGGCATTGTTGTCAAAGGGGGAGAAGAATTATGTGATTATGAGGAGGAGAACCAGTGTCAAGATGAAGACATGGAGTGCATGGTGAATACTTGGTAATGTAAACCAGGATTCCTATTCACAACCACAACGGCAATCAATAGTGTTGATATTTGTATTGCCATCAATGCCAAAGGGGGAGATTGTTGCCATTTGCATGAAGATTGCATTAATGATATGTTATGTTGTCATTGATGTCAATTAACCGGTAATGATATTGTTGTTATTATTGATATTGTCTTGTAACTAGTAGGATGAGCTTAATGAAGGAATTATAAACTGGTATGTAAGTTTGTGAGTTGAACCAGTAACTAGTAAAAGGTTAAACCATATCTATTTGATTTAACCAGTAAACCCTACCAGTTGTTTTTATTAAACCCTGACCGATTAAGGTTATCAAATTGGTTATATTGGTTTATGATCTGATGATGAGCGGTAATGATGGTGACACTTGTTAAACCCTATCATTGTATGTAATCCAATACTCATACTTGAACCAACTTGTTTTGTAATCTCTATGAGCTTTTTGACTTATGTTGCCGACCTAATTGAATTGCTTATAAGGTGGATGAAGTTGTTTTGTAAAAGGTGTTGGCAGAGATCAGTTGAGTGTGTGGTTGCCAAATTGGATGGTGCATCTATAGTTTGAGTAAAGGCAGATAGGAGCTTAAAAAGGATTTGATCAAGAAAGTGTAGTTCTATTCAGACATATCAAGCAAACCCCTTTTTTTTTCTAACAATTACAGGAGAACTGAAATCCCCTGACCGGGTAAGCTCTAACAAGCTTGGTTAATTTTCAAATCCACTAACAAGGTGATCCATTAGATTGGATTTTCAAATCCTCTACCAAGGTTACTCCTAACAAGGTATTGCTTCTAACAAGGCATTTGTAGTCAATCCCTTAATGAGGTGGTTCTTAACAGGACTTTTGTAAAGCTTTAACAAGCTTGGCTCCTAACAAGGCGAACTTTACAAGAGTTTAGATAGTTATCTTGTGATTCTCATCTCATCGTGGTTTTTCCCATTTGGGTTTCCATGTCAAAAATATTTGTGTCATGTGGTGAATTTTTTTGTGGTTATGATCTTATGGTTTATTTGATTAACTACTTAACTATTCTGATAAGTCATGATAATCGAAAGCATTGAGAAATGAAGCTTGTTGACATATGATAAAGCATTTGGATGTTTATAAGTTTGATGTTGTTTAATGTTAACTTGTTGTAATAGTCAACCAGTTTTCTTATGATTTTTTATCTTGATAGTGGTATTTCTTTAATAAGTTTACTTTGTGTGATTGATATTGAGATTGGTAAAGTTTATATCAATTTTTTTAATTACTAATTCCCTAGTTCAGTAAAACTCCCATTTTTGAGTGCTTAATGCTTTTATGTTTGTAAAGTATTGTGTTAGGTTGATTATGTTGTTTTAGGCTTTTTTGTGTCATGTTTAGTGGTTTTGACCTCATTTTGGGCTCAAGAGATCAAATTGTGCCTTTCAGGCTGTGAGTTGACAATTTTTGGCTAAATAGTGCAAAATTGTCAAAAAGGTCTTCTAATGCCTTCTAAAGCATTGAAACATGTTTGTTAGGTGTTTTTAGGTATTTCTAAGTTGTTTATACAAGTTGATAAGGTTAGACTGTGAAAAAATGCCTCCTTGAGCAAGAAAAGTTGTCAATTGGCTTAAAAGTTGTCAAAATTGTCATTTTCTTGAAAAATGAGGTTAAGGAAGCCTTATATCCATACTAGGGCTTGAAAACCAACTGGAGAAACTATATAAGGCCTCCAAGAAGCAAGGGAGTTTGAAACAAGTTTGAAGGAGAGTAACTATGGTAGAAGCACTCAAAACCCTCATGAAATCCTATGTTTATGCCTAAAATAGTGGACAGTCACTAAACCCAGTGGAGGAAGCCTAAAACCACAAAAATATCTTAGCTTGGACTCATTTCACACCATCAAAATCATCTCCCATGGTAAAGAATCCCATCATTGGGTAGGGCAAGAAAAAAGGGCCAATTAGGCCTCCACGAGCTAGTAGCCTATTTCTTGCATAACACACAAATTGGTAGTTTTTGTCAAAATACTAAAACCCGATTTTGAGGAGAAGTTTTGGGCTTATGAAACTTGGTAAGAGCACTAAAAAGCAGTAAAGAAAGTGGTATTTGGAGCCTTGGGCAGTGTGCAACCTCATTTGGGGTTTTGGATCCTTGGTTTCCTAGTTGAGTAACCCTAGGCTATATGCCTTCAAAACTAAAATTTGAGCATCAAACCTTGAAGAAAACTTTGTTGCCCCTACATGTCCATGTAGAAGACTCCTAATGCATTATAAAACAATGTATTGAATGCCAAGAAAAGGGGTTGAGAATGAGCAGTTGGGTGGAGTGAGTAATTTGAGTGAGATTGAGCATGGGTGTGAGCCATCACCAAATGGGGAGTTTGTTAGTAAAGAATTGGATGGAGACTATCTAGTAAGACTGAACTAGATGCTTGCAAGCATAAGGAGAAGACACAAACTATACATCTTGTTTCCTTTTATGGCCTATTGAGAAAATTGGCCTTTTTGAGCACTTTCCTATCAATCTCCCTATAAGGTTAGATTGTCCCCCATTTTTAATGTTTTAGATCTGATTGCTTTCAAAGGGCAGCCCCCTAAGGAGGTTCAAAGAGTTTTAGATGTTTCTCAATCTCCCTATCATAGTGGTATCAGAGCTAGCGAAAGGTCTGGGATATAGGGGTGAATATGGAGTTAACAAAATCTGAGAAAGAGATAGTAGGTGCTTACAAGAAGTGGAAAGAACTAATGTTTGGTGGAGAGAAGAAAAGAGAGGAAGAAGAGTTGAGGAAACAAGAAGTCAAAAGAACAAAGAGAGAAGAAGAATAAAAGAAATGAGATGAGTTGAGAAGTTTAAGAAGGGATTTAGAAGCAAATGAAGCAAGATTAAGGGAGCTTAAAGAGGAACTAGAGAAAAAGAGAAAGGAAGATGTTGAAGAAGCAGATGGTGCAGCAGTACACAATGGAAGTTTAGTGGAAGAAGTGACCTCAAGTACCAATGAAGGTGAAGTTGAAGAGGTAGACAATCCATTCAGTGACTTCGAGCAGTAGATGCATGCTGAAGTGAAGAGTGAGTAGCAAAGAGTTGAAGAGGAACCTTATATGGCAAAGGTTCTTGAGAATGAGCAAGGGTTGGAGACCAATGTGGCTAAAGAACATGGTCTTTATCTTGATGATGGAGTTGTTGAACAGATTAGACAAGAAGAAGACATGGTACAAGGGTCATGTGCCCTTGAGAAGCCTATTTACAAGCAGGATACAGAGATAGTTGTTACTGATCATTATGTTACTATAGAGGTCTACATGCATGAACACTATCAGATTGGTATTAGTCTTTATGAAGGTGTCATAAATGTTCTATCCTGGGTTCCTGATGCATGACCCCAAGCACCTATATTAGTCCCCACAAATGAGCACTTCTCCTCACTTTGAGATGAAGTTCATTGAGATTTCTCATCTCTATTCATGGAGTTATTCTTGGACTAAGATTTTGCTAGAATGGCAGTTGATGGTATCATCTACACCTTGTGAGTAGCTACAGCTATGATGGATGTTGATTTTTGAAGCAAGCCATAGAGTGAAGATGAAGGAAGGAGCTTTTCATTTGGCCATGCATGATGAAGCCGAAGAAAAGTACATGCCAAAGGTCAAGATGAAACCAATTTGTTTTGCAGGTATCATTTCCAAGAGGACTTGGAACTTTTTCAATTTTGGGGAGTATGGTGCAGGAGAACCTAGTTGAGTAAAACTCCCATTTTTGAGTGTTTAGTGCTTTTATGTTTGTAAAGTCTTGTGTTAGGTTGATTATGTTGTTTTAGGTTGTTTTGTGTCATGTTTAGTGGTTTTATCTCATTTTGGGCTCAAGGGAGTTTGAAACAAGTTTGAAGGAGAGTAACTATGGTAGAAGCTCTCAAAGCCCTCATGAAACCCTATGTTTATGCCTAAAATAGTGGACAGTCACTAAACCCAATGGAGGAAGCCTAAAACAACAAAAATCTCTTATCTTGGACTCATTTCACACCATTCAAATCATCTCCCATGGTCAAGAAGCCCATCGTTGGGTAGGGCAAGCAAAAATGGCCAATTAGGCCTCCACGGGCTAGTAGCCTATTTGTCGCATAACACACAAATTGGTAGTTTTTGTCAAAATACTAAAACCTGATTATGAGGAGAAGTTTTGGGCTTATGAAACTTGGTAAGAACACTAACAAGAAGTAAAGAAAGTGGTATTTGGAGCCTTGGGTAGTGTGAAACCTCATTTGGGGTTTTCGATCCTTGGTTTCTTAGTTGAGTAACCCTAGGCTATATGCCTTAAAACTAAAATTTGAGCATCAAACCTTGAAGAAAACTTTTTTGCCCCTACATGTCCATGTAGAAGACTCCTAATGCATTCTAAAACAATGTATTGGATGCCAAGAATAGGGGTTGAGAATTAGTAGTTGGGTGGAGTGAGTAATTTGAGTGAGATTGAACATGGGTGTGAGCCATCACCAAATGGGGAGTTTGTTAGTAAAGAATTGGATGGAGACCTATCTAGTAAGACTAAACTAGATGCTTGCAAACATAAGGAGAAGAAACAAACTATACATCTTGTTTCCTTTTATGGCCTATTGAGCAAATTGGCCTTTTTGAGCACTTTCCTATCAATCTCCCTATCACCTTCTTAGTAATTTATCATATACTTATTCTTTCATCATACCATCAGTGATTAGGGTTTTTCCTGTTCATGTGTTTGTCATGCCATTACATCCAACATCTTTGATTACATTCAAAGAGCATTGCATCATCATCAACAATTAAAGATATGACGTATATCTCCTCAATATTCATTTTACTATTTTTATCATTTCATTGATGGTTACTTCCATATTTGGGGTTTGACCTAAGGAAAGCCCCTATCCCTAACATATTTCCCTTTCTTTATGTATTTAGGAAATAGGTGTGAAGATATACATGGTAAATTTGACAATCTCAATAGTGATGAATATGCTAGCTTTCAATGGTGGAAAATGCAGAGGACCAAGGTAGATATATACTACCTAGTTGCAAAAAATCAAGAAAACTTTGGAGGATAGGTTTTAAACATCTCATTTTTCTCAGATCTAGGTTGTTGGCTCTATGGGACATCTATAGCTTACTATTTCTATCAAATTAATTCAACAATCAAACCTTATTTTACCCTAATTTCATAATCAATCAAATTCAACTTAGAAAGATGATTAATCAACCCTACACCTAATTTAATCTAATCAAAATCTTAGTCTCCTTCCTCACAAGGATTGAGCCTATATCTATTGCATTTAATTCTTTTTCAATGCATGTGGGTTAATTGGGCTGGTAAGTGGTTTTATTATCTTAAACCATAAGTCCTAATTTTCCCCACATTACACTTGGAACATTTTTTTTGGTACTAACCCCTTTCTTATCCTTTTTATGTCATTTTTTGTGTCTTTTGTGTCCTTTCACATGATTGTATCAATTTAGATCCTAGGTTTGGGGGCATGTTCCCTTGAATTTCATGATGTATTATCTCCTTCTTATCATGTTCTCTCTCTCTCTCTCTCTCTCTCTCTCTCTCTCTCTCTCTCTCTCTCTCTCTCTCTCTCTCTCTCTCTCTCTCTCTCTCTCTCTCTCTACTATGAGTATGCGCATAGGCTCATAATCTCGCTAAAGTGGGGGCCAAATGTAGCATCATAAATTATAACCTTTCATAATTCAAACCACCTTTTGTGCCTCTACATTAATATGTCCCATATTAGCTCTCGGCCAAATCCATTTTCGACATTTTTACCTAAAAAAAGATGTCATCTTTTGGCACGATGATTTGAACCCTACCATCAAGCTGCGTGCTCTTCATTTCATAATTTTTTACGCTATTTTTGATGGACATGTGTGCTTGGGGTATCCTTGTCTAGAACACATAGGACATCCTTTTCCTCTTTAATCAAGAACTATTTCAAATATATTAGTGCACTGCTCCTTCTTAGTGATTTTTGATCTTAGTGTCTCAATTTGATGGTTTGAGGTTGACCTAATTCATAAATTACCTCGAAGTCCATATAAGAGAATTATTTCAATTCATTTTGACTAGAATTATAATCAGATATTCATGACCGTACAAGAATCCATCCATTAGAATCAATTGAACATTCAAGGTATTATTTCCTTGCACCATATTCTTTCAACAATTTCAAGCATCATGGAGCAACAAACTACATCAATCTTTATGCAAGAATGTGTTTATGATTGATTCTCTTATGTTACGTCATGTTATTGTATCAAAACTTGTGATTACATTCATAAAGAATTGCATCATCAAACATTATCAATTGTAGTAGTTCTAAGCTAAATCATTTTCTATTTACTTTACTATTTCTATTTATAATTTTGATTCAATTCAAGGGTTAATTCAAAACTCAAGGTTTGACTTAGGAAAAACATATCAATAACACTATTTACCTTCAATCTGTATCCAGGTGACAAATCTAGAAGAGTCAATAAAGATTCTAGTAGAGGAGAGGACAAAAATCATATCTAACATTTGAAGAAGTTAAAACCTAATGATAGGATCAGTGCAAACAACTTTTCTAACAATTTTTTGACTTATTTGTGGGAGAATATTTTGAGTAAAATTCTAATTTTGATAGTTTATTATTTGTCCACATCCAATAGTTGGAGTAGATTGTTGACCCAATCCACCTTGTCCTATACTTTTAGAGAAATTTATAGACACAAATTCCTCTTTATGCCCTTACTTGGATCTAGCTATGTGTCTACATACAACATCTTTAGCTCTATATCTCTTTTTGTCTAAAGGGTTTCCCTGACTGTATACATATTTTGTAATACTTTTATATATTCCTTTTATAGAGTTGTTATAATTATTATTAATTATATCTAGTGAATATTTTACTAAGACAATAACCTTAACATTAAACTTATCTAAATAATTAGCTGGTCAGAGAATATGGAAATGATGTTTAAATTAAAAACTACTTGTTGGAAAAACTATTATCTTAATATAATTTGGTTACGTTTGATTGGTGACTAGGGGCTTGATGTTGGACCTTGAACACTGTCATAATTATTTTTATTATTGTCTACATTGAGCTTGATATTAGATTGCTAGTTATTATTCTATTAAAAAATAAATAGGTTAAATTATTTTTTATTTGTTAAAGAAACATGAGACTCAAGAGAAAATTATAATCATGATCTTGAATTATTGAAGATGAATGAAGTATTTACAATAGTGTGTCACGATTACTAAACTAGTTCTTAGTCCACTCAAACTTAATTTTAAACTCAAAGTGTTATCAAACTTAAATTAAAAACCATGAACACAAATATTAAGTCATAGAACAAATCCTTGAAAATTATTGATTTTTATAGGTCGAGTAGAAGAAACAACCCTTAATTATATATAAAGGGATCATGAAAAAATATTAAAACAGGTTGATACTCCTTGTGGATAAAATGGGGCTAAGAAGATAATTTTTATAACCTCTATATGTAACATCATTTAAGTGACACTTCATGCAATAAAAATAATCATTACACATTTAGGAGATAGTTAACTCATGTATGAACACATGACCATTGCACTTATTCAAGTGATACATGGTTTAGTGTAAGGTGTTATGATTGGAAATGTGACACTTGACTGCTATAGTGTTTATAGATCAACAACTAATACTTGATGATTATTAAAATATAGTTTGATCAAGTAAAGAATTTGATACACATTAAATTATAAAGGTGATGTTTTAATTACTTGTGTTTTGGAACCAAGCAAAAGTTCATATTCTCACAATAATGCTATTTTAAGCTAGATCTACAAACAAGCATGAGTTTTGAAAAAAAATATGATAAATTTATCTAGCTTCTTTGGATGTCTATGATCATCTTTATATTTTATTAGACATAAAATTGATTTCAGAGGGATAATAAATGGTTTATTCATTGGAGACATTGCGTTAAATTACAATTCAATATAAATAATTTTAAAGAAACACTAATATCAAGTGCCTATATTAATAAAGATGAATTTTAATTGATGTGAACTATTAAGTTGTTTTACATTAAAATCTATATAAGCTATAAATAGTAATGTATGTTGATAAAAAATTAAATATTCCCTTTGACACAATGTCATATCAACATCATATTCACTTATCTAAATCATCTCTACAACATAATTGTAAATTTGATGTGTGATTATGTCTATAGTTTTCTTCTTTTTTTTTGTTAACATAGTGGTATTTTAAAAATGCTTCAAACTTGCACGTGAATTTATTAATGATCACTAAGTAATTTTAATTTTCTTTGATGAGTGTGGTGAGATATGCTAGATTCCTTACTTCATTTGAGTGCAACTATAAATCACTATTCTTGTTATAGCTAGTGATCCCAAGTGTGAATGGATTCCAATTATATTTAATGATTTATTTTTTTAATGAGAAATTAATGTCTTTTGATACACAAACATAACAATGAATTGTAATGGTTTATAAAATCCTATATTTTGAATGAAGTATGAAATGGGTCAATTGACTAATCATACAAATTTAATTTTATAATTTACAAGTATCAAGGTCATGGTTGTAAGGATGACTCAAACTTATAGAGATGACCTATGTCAGAGATCCAAGTTACATGCATGTTTGAGATGGAATATATTGGATAGGGATTGAATATATGATTCAAAATCAAGATAATAAACCATTTGGACTAGTATTACATATGCATAATCACAGGGATAAAGAAATGAGAATAATATTAGTTCAAACAAAGCTAAATATTTAAACCAAAATATAGATTTAAAAAAATCATTTATAGTTACATAAGCATGTCAAAGTGTTATCCTAAATTACATAAAAAAGTAAACAAAAGTATCACTCAACATTAATTTAATATGTTATAAAAATGTTAATTGTATTATACATTAACCATGTCTTAAATTTTTTTTTTTAAAAGAAATTTGTTTCTAAAAATTATGATATTTTTAATGAATATATATCAATTACCTCTACATTATTTTAAGGAAAATAGTACAATATTTACCAAAAAAAGAAAGGAGGGTGATAAAAAGACACCCACAAATCCACATAAAGGTCTTGTCTTGAAACAAATCCAAAAAGAAACCAAAATTGAACCTAGAAATATAATTAAATGGTCATGAATATACTAGATGTAGGATAATATTGATTATATAATTTCTCCTAAACATTACCTAATAATTTAACTATAAATTTGAAGTAATTCATATTTTTGAATAATTAATTAACATGTATTGCAGGCATGGAATCTTTTCTAGGTATGAAATGTACTAAGTATGGTAGATTGTGAGTTATTGGAAGTTAGAAATTATGTACTAAGATGCATTCAGTTGGGCTTCTCTGTGTACAAGTAAATGCAACACATGATCTAATTATGTCTGATGTTATTACTATGAACTCTAGATATTCATTGATAATGTGAAATCCTTCAAAGCCTACTTTTGTTAGTACTATTGAGAGCCATTATTTAAATGAGAACCAAAGTTAATGTCAAGTTGGGGGATTGACAAGAATAAAATCGTAACAACATCACAATTTTTTGGGGGTAACTGTGTCATCTTCATCAAGGATTCATTCAATGAATAAAGCTTCCATTACCAAAGTAGAAGATAGGTGATTTCACATACCATAGATTTATCAAGTGACCATTTAACTAATGGCAACTCTAGATTCCATCTTGGTATATATGCACTTTATATGATAATGGGTATGGAGGTATAACTTACCTATGTTGCCATGGCTTATGCTAGGAAATATAGAATATTTGTCCATTTTTTGTCCTCCATGGCTTGAAACTTACACTAGGTGAACCCCTCATAATGGCTTGAAACTTAGGCCAAGTCAACCTCTCCTTAGAAATGGCGACAATTTTTCTACACTTGTAATTGGACTTCTTCTACTTGTAGTGGGGTAGTATTCTACTGTTGTAGATTCAACCTCTTTGTTGAAAAATATATCATGATTCAAGTGTAGGGTTAATATTCTATTGTATGCAATCAACATTGGTGTGATACAATAAAAAGGGACAACATAGATATGCAATATTTATAACCAATTTATAATAAATTACATTAATTCATTTCTACACAAATAACATCATATATTAATATACATTAGTCTCTTACACATGTAATATAATATACTCATCATGCTTGATCTATATACATATCATATATCTTTCACTTACTTATACTCACATATATTTAATCCACATTATTCCATACATGTTTCCACACTCTTATCTCCCACTTTTCCCTCTTTATATTATCTTGTTGTGTCTTTTCATAATGTATCTTCATCACATCCTTTCTTAATAACTCTTAGTTATCTTATTTCCAAGAATTTTTCTTTTATTGTATAATATTTTACTACTATATAGCTTAGTTAGGAATATTAGAGGAAATTTAAAGGTTATTTAAGGGGTATATAATTGATATATGGGTCTAGAAATGATCCAATGAAATTTGTGATGCCTCATAGCCCTATTTCCTACCAACACCCCTCTTGCTTCTTTTTCATGTGAAGAGTGTCCAATTGATTAGTAAGATGGTTGATGATGTTGGGTTAAACCACAATAGTGGGTTACACTTTTTTGGATGAATAAAATGCACTTGTTTGTCCAAAACATAATTTTTACCATATTCGATTGAATTCCATGTTCAATCTGACCAAAAAAAGATTCGATTGAACCTATCATTTTAAATACGTTCGTTCAAATATAAAATTATTAAAAAAGGGGTTCGATCAAACCACCTATTTTAATGATATTTAAAAAAGAACATGGTCAAGGGGTTTGATAGAACGTGGGTTTGGTAAAACCCAAGGAGGTTCGATAGAACCCCTTTTGATAGAACATATGTTCTATCAAACCCACTTGCTAGAGATCTGCCCCCAACCTCTCCTAGTTTCTATAAATTTTTGGCCTTCGAAGCTTAAATTGTGGGCTCAAATGGATGAATTTTGATAAACTCAAATTTATGATGGTATTAGTTGAAGCGACCTTTCCAATGATTATTATTTTAATATATATTTACTTTATTAATATTTTCTTTTTAGGTTAACTAAACATAGTTTCACACCAAACATCAACTTTTGAGTTCAACGCTTATGGAAAAATAGTAAACAAGTGATTTATTTTTTGAAAATTATCTATTTACTAGGTAAGGAATTCCTCTTTCCAACAACAAAAAAAAAATGAATTTCATTATATACACAACAAGTTATGAACAACCAAATGGACATATGTCAAAATTATAGTTAACTTGACTTCAAAACTTAATTAAATATAAAATATTGAAGATAATGTTATGAAACCATTTGCAAACATTATATATGGATGTTAAAAAAATAAATTCGAAAGAATAGCATCCATATCTATTTTAGAAAAAAACGTGATACCTGACCAAGTGAGTATCACTGTTTTAAAATGTTATTTTTTGTAATAAACTAGTTATCGAGGGAGATAAAAAAATGGAAGAAAATTGATTCCAAAAATTTACAAAAAGTATTATTAGA
Organism: Cryptomeria japonica; assembly: GCF_030272615.1. Classification (NCBI taxonomy): domain Eukaryota; kingdom Viridiplantae; phylum Streptophyta; class Pinopsida; order Cupressales; family Cupressaceae; genus Cryptomeria; species Cryptomeria japonica. The sequence goes on along the minus strand of NC_081408.1, from coordinate 116,723,222 downwards.
ATCTACACAGAAAATGGCACCAAACACTAACTCACATCATCTACAAATTCCTTGCGGTTTAACAGTAATAGGTGTCTGAATGTGAAGTTTTTTCTGAAAAAGAATATTGTAGTGTCAAAGTTGGCAAAAAAGTGTAACCCACTATTGTGGGCTCACCTTGTCCTTCTTCATGGTGGAAGGAAGATTTATTAGCTCTACTCTAAAGGCATCAATCAATGCCTTGAAAGTAGGTAGTAGTATGGAGATTTTTTCCTTCCTCAATCTAGACCTAGAGTAGTTCCTAGCAAGCTTCTAGATATCATCCAATGATGCTTGGGAGATGTCACCTCCCTCCATCAGGTTCCTTTCATCCATGTATTCCTCATTAATTCTCCTTAGAAAGACCATCTTGAGAGACTTAGTAGAGATTCTATTGTGTCTAGATTTATTTAGAAAAAAAATAGAATATTTCTTATGGATAAAAGGAGGCTTAATTAATGAAATAATTTTAATAAAATTTCTTTGCATTATTTCTCAAGTAAGCCTTGATGCAATAAAAATTATCATGATATTCAAGAGATAGTTAACTCATGTACGAGCATTAAACTTATTCAAGTGATGCTTGTCTTAGTGCATGGTTTTATCATTGGATAACTAAACATGACAGCTATGGTTTTTGAAAATTAGTTGACTAATACTTAATCATTATAAGAATATCATTTGATCAAGTACAACACTTAATAGATGGTGAATTCTGATAGAGATAAACTTAATCAATGAGGCATAATATATGTTTTGTTCAGTAGTGTCAACATCTTTAAAAAATTTAAGGGTCTAATTTTGGAGGCATTGCAAGAAAGTACAATATGTTATAAATAGTTTTAAATAAAGAATAATGTCATTTACCTCACTAATTAATAATGATTGTCAATTGATGTAGATCATGAAGTTTATGTACCTAAAAATTTGTAGGACAAGTAGATAGTCATGTATGTTTATGAAAACTAGAATACTCATTTTTACACTATTTTAGATCAAGTTCATTCATCTTGATATAAATCATGGATAAAAGCACATCCTATAAATATAAATTTTACTTAAATGATGTCTATACATATGTTTTTTTAATTATAAAAATATTAGACTATTAGACAATAATATTTTCTATTATACTATTTGATTTTTCTTAACTTTTATAGGCAACATGATTCAAACTTGAACACAAATTGTACAAAAAAATTCTAAGTGATTCTTATGTTCTTAGATGAATGTGATGGGATATGTTTGATTCTTTACTTCATTTGAGTGTGCAAATGATCATTCAATTATAATGAGTGTTCTCAATGATGGATGAATTCCAATTATAAGAGATAGATTCTTTATTTTAAAATGAGTGAAATAAAAGTCCTTTTATGCATGGACGTAACAATAAATTGTGATTAAAGTATGAGATGCCCAACCACTTGACTAAACATACAATTTAAATTCACTATTTACAATGATCAAGATCATGGTTGTAAGGATGACTCACACCTACGAAAATGACCTACATCAAAGAGTAAAGTTGTATCCATATTTGACATCTAGCTTAGATTGGATGATGAATGAATGCACGTTCAAAGATCAATAAAATGAATTGATTGGATAAGTATTACATACACTTGAACACAACGATAAACAATAAGTATAATATTTTTGCAAACAAGATAAATATGGAGACTCAAATATAGACAAAAATACATCATTTATACTTACACAAACATATCAAAACACTATCCTAAACTACAAATAAATAAATAAATAAAATTACCTAAAATGAATTTTTATAAATTAATTTAATATGTTATAAAAAATATTAATTTTACTAAAATAGAAACTATATCTTAAATTTCCTTTTTGAAATTTAATTTTGTTTTAGTTTGATTATATTTTATAATGAATATATTCTATTTAACTTCACATTAATTTAAAGAAAAATATAAAAAAGTTTAAAAAGAATATCCACAAATCCAACATAAAAACAGAAAAAAAAAAATTACAGAGCTGACTATGCTAGTTTAAGATGATCTCGAACATCAGATTTATCCCAGACATAATTAGAGATAATTTATTTATAAATTTGAAACAATTCATATAGTTAAAGAATTAATTTTTTACTTGTAGGTGTGCAAGTTCAGCTCAGGTCTTGAGCTTTAGTCGTCCTGGGTTCCCATAATCTTCCTCGAGTGGCGCAATTCTTTGTCAAGAGTCTCATTAATGAATGAAGAAAAAATGGCAGCTGGAAGACAAAATTGTGTTTACAATTTAGGTGTGATTGCAAATACAACGTATTCATCACTACTGACGTATTCATACTGATATCAATGACTCCGTTTTTCATTTGGATATAGATCTGATTATTAGTGAATGATTTAACAGTGTATTGATCGCTATTAATACCCTCAATACATCTTTTGATTTAGATTACGTCAGCAGTGATCAATATATCTTTTGAGCGGTTTTCCTTAAAAAGATTTCGCTCTAATATAATTTTGTTTATCAGTGAAAGATTTAAGAAAGTGTACAACTTTTGATATAGATTTAAGATAATAACATTATTATTATCAATTATAGAAGAAGTTTAGCTTTTTAATAAAAATCAGATTTAAGTCAATAAGATCATTATTATCAATTATAGAAGAAGTTTAGCTTTTTAATAAAAATCAGATTTAAGTCAATATGATCATTGAGAGTTTAAAGAGATACAGAAAAATTAATTTAAATTTTAAAGATATGAAATTCTGGACTAACAGCTGTTCATTTTTATGGTTTTGAATCAAGTTTTGCTTTTGACATTTCAATGGTATTCTAGAAATTTCTCCAGCTCTGCTGTCCAATCACAGTTCAGATAAACGTCACTCAGTTCTAATAGTCAATGACTTGGTTGACAATTTTACTTCTTATACCTACAAAATAGAAAATATTTATCTTATTTTTATTGTTTAAAATTGTTTAAAGCTTAGGCATCCCTGCAACATCTGCAGAACCAAACTCTTGAAAAAAATAAGAAGATGAAGTACAACTCTTTGTTCTCTATTCCTTACAGAGGAACTACTTTTCTTCCAACCCTCCTCCTTTTGCTGTTTGTATGGAATTTTCCTTCAGTCATGTCTACCTACGCATGGCACACATGCGATAATTCCTCAACTTTCACCAATTGCAGCACCTATTCCACAGACTTAAACCTAGTTATCAACGATCTGTATCTTAATGCACCTAAAAGTTCAGGGTTTAACACTTCTTCCCATGGCCAATCTCCCAGTAAAGTTTACGGTCTGCTCCAGTGCACTAGAAATGTATCAGCAGAGAGATGCTCAAATGTGTGGTGGAAGCAAAGAAAACCATTCACGACCTTTGCCCCAACGACATAGGTGGGAAAATATGGCTGGATGACTGCTTCATGCGCTATCAAAACTATAATTTCATTTCAAGACTAGATACTAATAGAATTATCTTAGTGAACACGATGGATATTAGTAAAAGTAGAGATGCTTTCGAGAACACAACCAGCAGCCTTCTGTCGAATCTGTCTGACACAGCTTGCATCCCTGCAAATAAGGGTGTCGCTGCTGGAACAGCCAAATATAATGCTACTGGAATATTAAATGGTTTAGTTCAGTGTTGTAGAGATATATCAATAGAAGATTGCAGAACATGTTTGTCTAAAGCAAGAGCAAATCTGAGCAATTGCTGTTCTACAAAACAAGGAGCCCAGTTTCTGAGCGCGAGCTGCAGGGCAAGATATGAGATATACCCAATTTTGGACTCTCAACAATCGCCCTCTCCCTCTCCCTCCCCTGAGGAGTCCGTACATCCAACTACTTCCACACCAGAAAGTAAGTATATTTATTTCCTTTTGTAATTAATATTACTCATTTGATCCATGATCGAAGAGTTTGAGCGAGCTTTTGAATATCAACATATACATATTGATTTGCTAGTATATTTTTTTTTAATATATTGAAAAGTATACCCTTGTACTTTTGTTTTATTTTATTGCTTTCAGCGATCTCCTAGAAGTCTAACCCATTTTTCTTCTGTTCATTTTTAAATGAATGGTAGTACAATTGTAAATAACTATTGAACTGTATTTCTCAGAAAAGTCCTCGAAAACATTACCTATCGTTCTGGGGCTTGTGGAGGCATCATTCTAGTTTTATTTATTTGTCTGATCGTATTCAGACAAAGAGTTAAATCTCTTATTTTTAAGGGACCAGTAACTATTGCTACTCCCACTCAAGGTTCTTCCTGATTCTCATTTTTTTCTGGGTTGTTATTCTAGTATAATAGGTTCTCTCAGCTTACCCAGTTTTCTCTCATTGTTTTCTAAAGCTACAGAGATGCATGGATTTTCCCCTGAACCTGCGTTCATGGGAGAGCAAAACCTTGTCTTCAGCTTACAAGCTCTAGTAGAAGCTACAGATAATTTTAATGACAACAATAAGCTTGGACAGGGAGGCTTTGGTGCGGTATACAAGGTGGGTTGACATTTTAATTGAAGTGTCATCAATTTTACCACACATGGAGAGCTATATATCCACTTTCTTATGTTTCAGGGGATAACTAGTGATGGAAATGAAATAGCAGTGAAGAAACTTTCTGCCAAATCTAAACAAGGAAAGAAAGAATTTATGAATGAAGTAAAATTGGTGGCGAACGTTCAGCACCGAAACCTTGCAAGGCTGCTAGGCTGTTGCGTAGAGGGAAATGAAAGGTTGCTTGTTTATGATTATTTTCCAAACAAGAGTTTAGACACATTTCTTTTTGGTAAGTGACCACTGAAATTTAATTTACTTTAGAAAAGATGAAGAGGTGATTAATAATTTCTAATTGGGATTACAGATGTAGAGAAGCGTAAAGAGCTAGACTGGGAAAAGCGTTATAACATCATCATTGGAATTGCTCGTGGAATTCTCTACCTTCACCAGGAGTCACAGTTGAGAATCATTCATAGAGATATTAAAGCGAACAATATTTTGCTTGACCACAAACTCAATCCAAAGATAGCTGACTTTGGTTTAGCTAAACTTTTTCCCGAAGACAAGACACATATCCATACCAGAGTTGCAGGCACATAGTAAGCATCATAAAGATTGTTTAACTTGTGTGCTTTTACATCTAAATTGTTCTTGGTTAAACATTAGAGGTTCCACTTTTTAAATTTATTGCCACAATTCTAATTATAGAGTAATTGTTTTTCATCTGTAAGTATTTTTCTTAAATTTCTATGCAGTGGTTACATGCCTCCAGAGTATGCAATGCGAGGACAGCTGTCAGTTAAAGTAGACGTTTACAGTTTTGGAGTAGTTCTGCTCGAGATCATAAGTGGAAGAAAAAACAATGATAATCATCTTCCCTACGATATGCAACACCTTGTAGAATGGGTACAAATCTGGATTTCCCCCTACCCATTTCTCTCAATTGTTATTTTTCAGTGTTAGGCAGCCAGACAATAGAGATTTAATAGCATGTAATGCAGGCATGGAAACTGTTCCAGGGAGGAAATGCACTGAATATGGCAGATTCAGAGGCATCTGGAGTCAGTGAGGAGGAGGCCTTAAGATGCATCCATGTTGGTCTTCTGTGTGTACAAGCTAATGCAACATTTCGTCCAGTTATGTCTGATGTTATTACAATGCTCTCAAGCAGTTCAGTGACATTACCAAATCCTTCAAAACCTGCTTTCGTAAGTACTGGTGAGAGCCATTCTCTAAAACCAGAACCAATGTCAATGTCAAGCTGGGGAAATGACGAGGATAAAATCGTAACAACATCACAGATTTCTGGGGCAACTACAACATCTTCACCAGGGATTCGTTCAGTAAATGAAGCTTCCATTACTGAAGTAGAAGCTAGGTGATTTCACATACCATAAATTATCAAGTTACCGCTTCAACAACCACAACTCTGAATTCCATACTGGTCTTGGTATATATGGACTTTATGTAAATGCTTACTCATAGTTCAATGAGGGCCAGCTCTCAGTTAACATCTAGTAAGATTTATTTCTTAAGAAAAATGTAGAGATCTTTTTTCTTCTAAAATCTGGACGTCTTGAAAAGAGTAATATAAGTTAATGATTTAATTTTTATTATAATTATAATCTTATTATCTGAATTAAAAGGTGATTTATGTCTTCAAAACAACAACAATAATAATAATAATTTAAAAATAATAACAATAAAGAAAACCAATAATAACAATAATAATAAAATAACATAATAAAAACAACAATAAAGTATTCTTGATGGTTTTTTGCTTTCGTGCTCTTCTCTAATTTCAAATTTTTAGTTTCGTACTCATGCCCACTAGTGTTATTGGCTCCCTTGCCCGCAACTTAGAGGTGGGTACTCTGTTATTAAGCTTTGAATTGTTTTTTTTTTGCAGATGTTCAAAACTTCCATTTATATTACATCTTTATATTTATTATTTAAGGTACAATAAAATCAAGATCTAAAAAATAAGGTATTCTATTGTCATTGTTTTTGTGTGCCAATATTTCTTCTTGTCAAATCTATAAATGAATTTCTTTATTGTTGTTATTTATTTTCTCAACTGTTCAATTGATACAATCAGCTGATTTGATGAAACAAAGTTCTATATTTGAATCTATACCTTTGATGCTTTGCTAAGCATGAAAAGTGAGTACCCATTTTTATCCATTTTTTAATGGCATTTTATTTGGGTCACATTTGATCAATAACTAGGGTTTTGTCAAAATAATTGAAAACCCTATAAATTTTTTCGGTGTTGTAATATGGTTTCATTTATTTTTATTAAATTAATATTGGTTTTTTTATGCAATGTTTTAGAGGGCTATTTCTTATTTTGTAGGTAAAATATTTAGTGATTATTATTTTATGAGGCTTATTGTTTTTTTTACAGATCATTTGAATTTTTTTGGGCATTTGTAAGCTTTGACCTCTAAATGGATCTGATTTTGATTTCAATTTCGAAGAAAGGAATGTAATGCTCTTGAGTCCTTCATTTGTTTATCCTTCTCAATTTATCACATAAAACCAATCTACACGACTACTTGTTGGTTCACAAGACAACTTTAAATTTAATGATTTCTCACATTGTTGTTAATCAAATGTATTTTGACTATCTTTTTCAAAATCTGGTATTTTATTTGTGCATGTTGGACTCTTCTATGCATTGTAAGGATACATAAGACATTTTCTTGTTAAATTGAACTTATGCATATGAGCTGATAGATCTATTGCTTTGCCTAGGGTCCTTTGCAAAAAACATAATTTGATTTCTACTTCCTATTTTTTGAGTTGCAGATGGTAAGGTTGCTTGAACATTATTAATAGTGATTTGGTCGGAGGTTGTAGAACACTTTGAGGGATGGAAAAATATGCATCTTTGTGATGAAAATCGTAAATGTAGTCGAAAGGAAATTGTTGCAGTTAACCATTTTTTCCAAATAGTATCATAATAGTAACAAATTGCAGGTATAAGCCATCATTGATTATATAGAGGTGAGAAGCTAGTTGAAAATATAATACTGGATCTTTTGTAGTCTTCCATTTTAAGAAATGAAATTATCCCTTAACCAACTCTTGTAATTATTCGCCTACATTAAATCGCATCCCATTCCAATTGTATATTGGACTAATGAATATTAAGAAAATTCAATCACTTCAATACACTTTCTTAAAACCAAATATAGATAAATCAAAGTTCTCCATTGAGAACTGCAAGTTATATGTAGAATCAAATCTTTAAATGAAACAAATAAATAGTCCACCTAAGAAATTTAGAGGAAATAACTGAAAAATTAACACTATACTCTTCCTATATGATTTGTAGATCCTTATCCTATATGATTTGTTACTCTTGAAATGCTACTTATGCCTTGTTTATTACCCTTAAGCTTTTTTTAATATCAAGATGAATTGTGGATGTTTCACAATGTATTTTAAGATGATTTGTGCAAAAATGTCTGACCATTGAAAGGTAACTTGAGTGTAATGATTTTACTCATTTGCTAGCTCTTAGGCGAAAGCATGCTTTCTTTCAAAGTGGTAACTATTGAGAAGCATTAAAAACTATAAATTTTTGTGCACAAGAGGTAATGATGCAACACATTTTATTGTATTTTCTAGCCTCTTCATTCTAATCCTTCATCAATCTATAGCTTCCATATTATAGAAGATTACATTTTATTCAAAAAAGACAATTACATTTTACAACTTGGGAAAACCATAAAAAATTCAAAGCATTGTGATATTGCTATCAGGATCCAACTATATAGTTTTTGAGTCAAAATTATTGACCCATGGTTCATGAGTAGTGGCTCACAAGAACCCATCTCTCATGAGAATGAATGGAACACGTATCACTCATTGCATCTAGGTGATGCTCATAGAGGTGAAACATTGGGACTTCTTCGGAGATCAACCATCCCAGTACTACTCCAGCTGAAGCATATTTAACCATGGAGTTTCCTCCAAGGTTAAGTCCACTTGGCTTGCAACCCCATTTGCAAAACCTTCAGTACTTGTGTTGTGCCTTATGAGTCATTCATTATACAACCCCTTATTCTCATCAATTGATAAGTACGAGATATTTTCCAAAGCCAGTCAAATTATGATATTTCTATCGGGATTCAACTATGTAGTTTTTGAGTCAAACTCATTGATCCACGATTCATTAGTAGTGGCTCACAATAACCCATCTCTCATGAGATTGAATAGAACACTTATCACTCATTGCATTTAGGTGTTGCTCACAGAGGTGAAGAATTGGGACTTCTCAGGAGGTCACCCATCCCAGTACTACTCCAACTTAAGCATGGTTAACCATGGAGTTTCTTCCAGAGTTAAGCCCACTTGTCTTGCAACCCCATTTGAAAAAGCTTTAGCAAGTGTTCCACCTTATGAACCATTTAATATATGGCCCCTTAAGCTAATCAATTGATAAGTAGGAGATATTTTCCATAGCTTGTCAAATTGTCATATTGCTATCAAGATTCAACTGTGTAGTTTTTGAGTCAAAATGATTGACCCATGATTCATTAGTAATGGCTCATGAGAATGAATGGAACACTTAGCACTCATTTCATCTATGTGATGCTCACAATAGTGAAGCATTTGGACTTCCCGGGAGGTCACCCATCCCAATACGACTCCAACTCAAGCATGCTTAACCATGTAGTTTCTTCCAAGGTTAAGCCCACTTGGTTTGCAACCCCATTTGTAAACCTTCCATCAAGTGTTGTGCCTTGTGAACCATTCATTATACAACCCCTTAAGCTCATGAATTGATAAGTAGGAGATATTTTTCATAGCCAATCAAACTGTGATATTTATATCAGGATTCAACTGGGTAGTTTGTGATTCAAACTCATCAACCCGTGATTCATGAGTAATGTCTTAGAAGAACCCATCTCTCATGAGAATAAATGGAGCACTTATCACTTACTCCATCTAGGTGATGTTCATAGAGGTGAAGCATTGGGACTTCCTGGGAGGTCACCTATTCCAATACTACTCCAACTCAAGCATTCTTAATAATGGAGTTTCCTCCAAGGTTAAGTGCACTTGTCTTGAAACCCCATTTGCAAAAACTTCTACAAGTGTTGTGTCTTATGAAGCATTCATTATACAACCCCTTAAGCTCATCAATTGATAAGTAGGAGATATTTTCCACAACCAGTCAAATTATGATATTGCTATCAAGATTCAATTGTGTAGTTTTGGAATCAAACTCATTGACCCATGATTCATGAGTAGTGGCTCGCAATAACCCATCTCTCATGAGAATGAATGGAATACTTAACACTCATTGCATCTAGGTGATGCTCACAGAGGTGAAGCATTGGGACTTTCTGGGAGATGACCCATCCTAGTACTACTCCAATTCAAGTGTGCTTAACAATGGAGAACCAAGGTTAAGCCCACTTGGCTTACAACCACATTTGTAAAACCTTCCACAGTATTGTTCCTTATGAACAATTCATTATACATCCCCTTAATCTCATCAATTGATAAGTAGAAGATATTTTCCACAGCTAGTCAAATTGTGATATTGCTATTAGGTTCAACTGTGTAGTTTATGAGTCAAACTCATTGACCCATGATTCATGAGTAGTGGCTCAAAATAACCCATGTCTCATGAGAATGAATGGAACACTTAGCACACATTGTTTCTACTTGATGCTCATAGAGGTGAAGCATTGAGACTTCTCAAGAGGTCATGCATCCCAATACTATTCAAACTCAAGCACACTTAACCATGGAGTTCCGTCCAAGGTTAAGCCCACTTGGCTTGCAATGCCATTTGCAAAACCTTTAGAAAGTGTTGTGCCTTATTAACCATTAATTATACAGCCCCTTAAGCTCATCAATTGATAAGTATGATATATTTTCCACAGCCAATCAAATTGTGATATTGCTATCAAGATTCAACTGTGTAGTTTATGAGTCAAACTCATTGACCCATGATTCCTGAGTAGTGGCTCACAAGAACCCATCTCTCATGAGAATGAATGGAACACTTAGCACTCATTGCATCTATGTGATGCTCATAGAGGTGAAGCATTGGGACTTCCGAGGAGGTCACACATCCTAGTACTATTCCAACTCAAGCATTCTTAACCATGAAGTTTCCTCCAAGGTTAAGTCCACTTGGCTTGCAACCTCATTTGCAAAACCATCAACAAGTGTTGTGCCTTATGAACCATTCATTATACAACCCCTTAAGCTCATCAATTATTAAGTAGGAGATATTTTCCATAGCCAGTCAAATTGTGATATTGCTATCTCCTACTTATAAATTCAAAGCAATTACATGACACACAAAATAGACATATACGTAAACAAAAAGAAATACAAAACCATCCACATATTCTTTCCTAAGAACTTACTCTACAACACTTATTTTTAAAGATTAGGTTGAATATCATTTTTTTATTATTTAGCTCTAATTTTTAATTATGAAATGTAAAAGGCTTTTAGATTTTTAATTAAACTCTAATTTTAATCAATAAGATCAGTAGGAGTATAAAGAGATATATTATTTTCTATTAACTGAATAATTAATTAAAGTTTTAAAGATATGATATGGAAGGACCTATAGCTGTTCTTTCCTATGGACTTGAATTAATTTTTACATTTGTTATTTCTTTCCGATTTAAAGATATTCTAGAATCTTGTCCACACAAACATTTTCCAGAACAAAACAAGTGATTCTATTCTGCGTTCGATGACAGACATGGGCAGGCTGCCAGCTGTGGCAGAGACTAGTCAGTGGCATGGAAATGGAGAAATAAGGGGGCTGCGATTGGTGAATAGATAGGGACGTGGCTGGAGTGATAAGGAGGCCATGATTAGTGGAGAGATAAGGGGGCAGATGGAGTGGAGGGATAAGGTGTCTGTGTGGAGAGATATGGAGCGAGAGGCATAAGGAGACTGATGGAGCGATAAGGAGATAAATGAAGGACAACGGATGGTTAAGGATGAGATGTCCAGGGTGAAGCGGAGAATAAGGAGATATGAAGGAGATACAGAGCAATAAGGAGATCATAGACAAATCTGAGATGTGCTAATGTCTCAATATGTTAACCAATCTGAGATACAAGCATTATGAGAGTTAACTTCTTTGGCTTCCTTCATTAGATCATCCATTGCCTCATTCCTTGCTTTACTATTGGCACAATTCCCAAAGCTATCCTTTGATATAGGTGAGTCTTCTTGATCTAAATATTCAAAAAGTGGATTATTGTGAGCTTTGAATTCTTATAAGGCATAGATTGCACTTCCACCGAGGTTTATTCACCTACATAAATTTCACTTTCAGCTTTCTCAACAATATCCATATAGCCTTCTATATTCTCTTGACTCGAGGATTCTTCTATATGAACTCTTCATGAAATTTGAAAACTTCATACTCAGGTTGCATGTACGATAAAGATTGGATTGTCAGTGACTCATCTTCTTCCACTTGGGACTGATCTGGACCTTCATCAATATCTTTGAAAGTAAAGGCCTCTAATTTTGAAGGAAAAGAAGAAATCTGCAAAGTTTCATTTGTGGTTGCCTCTCCATTGGTCATGATAATGAAAGGTTTCCTAGAAGTTACTGAAACATTGATATCATTAATGCTACTATCATCTCCATTAATCAGTGATGGAATAATAGGAATGTCTTCTCCACAAAGGACATCGTCATCTAGAGCATTGAGAAACCAACTGGGAATAAAGACTACTTGAAATTCATCTTTATGCATCTCTTCTTCACCATTCTCTTCATTCTTGGGCTACACATATGCCTGGAAAGCATTTGATACCTTTTATTCAAGCTCCTTGTTTTCAAATTGATGAAGGAATTCTTTCTTGCTATGATAATCTTGATAATGCTCATTGCATCCATGGATGCAATCTTCTTTTTCTTCTTCACTCACTTCATCTTGATCTTTCTTTTGACATGTATCCTTGTGAACTGATATGGCTTCATCTTCCTCAACACATGTATAATGTGATGGATCTTTTTCAAAAATTGGATCATAGGACTTCTCATCAGGAATGTGCACATCTTCAAGAAAATAATTCTTTCCTTCATCTTTTTGTTCAATCATTTTTAATTTTTGAAGCAAGGAAGGATGCACTTTGTTAGGATCAAGTTGCCTATCACCATAAAAGATTTTCAAAAATTGAACTTGTTCAGCATCATAAAAAATTTCATTTCTTTGAGTAGGAAGTGAAACAGGAGGATCTTTTTCTTCATGGTTGTTGTTGTCTTCTTTGTAAGGAAGCTAAGTAGCGGAAAAAACTTCCTACACTAACCTTGAGAGGAGGGTAATGCAAAACTTTTTCAGATCATTACAACAGTTACAGAAAATAGAAATAGATATAATAGCATTCATACCACAACACAGTGATTTACGTGGGGAAAACCCTTTCGGGAGAAAAACCCCACCCTCCAAAAGCAGCTCAATATTTTATTCAGCAATCAAAAACAGATTACAAAATACTTGCAGAGCAAGCTCTTCGCAAGAGTACCACTAATCAGAGATTCAGAGGCAACTCAATAGCCATAAGACTCTTACACACAACCTCTATCTCTCACACCTCATAAATAGGAGATACAATACAAGAAACTGTCAAACAGTATTACAAAACCATGGGCTAAAACCACCCAATAAGGTGTAGCCGACCTTATCTCCCTTCTAGATGCCCTATGACATGTTAAAGCACACATCAACACATGTCGCTCCCTTTTACAGCTCATTTATGTATCCGATACAAATTATTTTTCCTATTTCAGGAGTACAAACTTCCGGAGGCCATAACTTGAGAACCGGGTGTCCGATTGACGAACCGTTTGAAGCGCCAGAAAGCTCGCGAAGTGCTCTATCACCTTGTAATCTGCTTCGCTGGTTATAGCCACTTTTCAGGGCGTTTCAGAGCCTCTAAAGTCCCCAAAATTAAGTTTAAATATTTTATTGCACCCCTCCAAGACGAAAACTTTAATATCTTCAAAACTAGTTGTGACCTTGCAACGAAACTTTACCGGAATGCTTATCTAGCCAACCAGAAGCTTCAGGGAGAGTTTCGCATCATTTCGTGCTCAAATGAAAACTTACTATAAATAGTAACCTCGCATAAATGCAAGGTTGAGACACCATTTTTCCCAACAAATCTCCCACTTGTCGAACACCTTGCATGAGCAGAAGGGAATGTCAACACAATGAATCAATTGCTAGGGGCCATAAGGCCCATAGACTCTGAACACCATCTGAACTTCTCTATGCTCATAGCCTTAGTTAAAGCATCTGCAACATTCATCAAAGTTTCCACCTTAACCAACTTCACCCTACCATCTTCGACCATATCTCTAACAAAATGATACTGAACATCAATATGTTTGGTCCGGGCATGAAATGTCAGGTTCTTAGCTAGGCTAATTGCACTTTGACTATCACAGTAAACTGTCACTGTACCTTATTTTATTCCAATATCCAAACACAGTCTCTTAAGCCAAATGGCCTCTTTACAAGCATGAGTAGCTGCCATATACTCTGCTTCAGTAGTGGATAGAGCAACCACAGCCTGTCGCTTACTCATCCAACTAATTGCACCACCAAACAAAGTAAACACATAAGCACTGGTGGATCTTCTGCTATCAATATCACCTGCCCAATCTGAATCCACATAACCATGGATATCAAGGGAAGTCATGTCTCCAACTGAATTACCATGATAACACAAAGAATACTCTGAAGTACCCTTCAAATATCTGAAGACTCTTTTGACTGCATCCCAATGAACTCTACCAGGATTAGACATATATCTAGAAAGTACTCCCACTGCTTGGGCAATGTCTGGTCTAGTACAGACCATAGCATACATCAAGCTTCCAACCGCACTTTGGTAAGGCACTCTGCTCATGTCTTCCATCTCCAATGGGGATGTAGGACAATCTGAAATAGATAGTTTCATTCCAACTGTAAAAGGAACACTCAATGGTCTACAATTCTACATGTTGAACCTCTATAACACTGAATTCACATACTTACTCTGGCCTAGCCATAGCTTTCTGTTCACCCTATCTCTTTTAATTTCCATCCCAAGAATGTGCTATGCTGCACCAAGATCTTTCATTTCAAATTTAGCAGCAAGCTGAGACTTCAGTTCTAAAATCATACCTTTCCCTTTACCAATGAATAACATATCATCAACATACAATGCAATGAATAAGAAATGATCACCATAAGATTTATAATAAACACAGTGATCTGATTTAGAACGTTCAAATCCCAAACTCAACACATATGTATCAAATTTCTGGTACCACATCCTAGGACTTTGTTTGAGGCCATACAAAGATTTCTTCAATTTACAGACCAAATTACTTTTGCCTTTCACCACATAGTGCTCTGGCTGTGTCATATAAATATCTTCCTCCAAATCACCATGAAGGAAAGCAGTTTTCACATCCATTTGCTCAACCTCTAAATCATAAGCAGTAGCAATAGAAAGCAAAAATCTAATGGACGTCATTTTTGCAACAGGAGAAAATATCTCACCGTAATCAACACCCTCAACCTGAGAGTAGCCTTTTGCAACCAACCTTGCTTTATACTTCTCAATGCTTCCATCTGAACCAATCTTTTTTTTGAACACCCATTTACAACCAACAGGTTTTCGTCCTTCAGGCAATGGTACAAGATCCCATGTATCATTCTTTTTCAAAGCTACCATTTCTTCCTCCATAGCAATCTTCCAGGATTCTGCATCATTCATACCTAATGCCTCTTCTACAGATTTCGGTTCATCCACACTAGTATTCAGAGCAAAAATACATCTCCAATCATCAGGTGAATACCTTTCAGGTGGTTGTCTATGTCTTGTAGACCTTCGAACAAGCTGAGTTGGAGGTTCTTCCTCCTCTTCTGAAGATTCAGAGCTAGACGAGCTCTCCTCAAATTCTTGCCTATCTAGGGGTCTCAATTCAACTCTTTCAGGTGTAGAAGGAAGTTGAATCACATCTTCTTTTTTAGTCTGTTCTGGCTGCAATGTAACAGAAGGAGACTTAATTTCTCTAAAAATAACACTTCTACTGTGAATTAGCTTTTGTGCAACAGGGTCCCAAAGCTTGTATCCTTTCACACCATAACTATACCCGATGAAGATACATTTGACAGCCTTGTTCTCCAACTTTGTTCGCTTCTCCTTTGGCACATGTGCATATGCCTCGCAACCAAAAACTCTAAGATGTCTCAATGAAGGCTTGTGACCTGACCATGCTTCCATAGGCGTTTTATCAACAAGAGCTGATGTAGGAGACCTGTTAATCAGGTAGCAAGCAGTGGCAATAGCTTCAGCCCAAAACTTTTGTTCGAGACCAGCACCACTCAACATACTCCTAGCCTTCTCCATCAGTGTCCTATTCATTCTTTCTGCAACTCCATTCTGCTATAGAGAATACGGAGTTGTCTTCTTCCTGTTAATTCCACAGTCTTTACAGAATCTATCAAAATCATTAGAGCAAAACTCACCGCCATTATCAGTTCTCAAACATTTTATTTTCTTTCCAGTCTGCAACTCAACCATTGCTTTAAATTCTTTAAAACGACTAAAAACTTCAGATTTACTCTTTAGAAAATATACCCATGTCCTTCTACTAAAATCATCAATAAATGAAACATAATATGTGGATTTTCCAATCGAAGAGACATCTACTGGACCAAACACATCAGAATGGATAAGATCCAAAACACCACAAGTTTTATGAGAACTCGAGTAAAACTGAACGCGGTTTTGTTTTCCATAAATGCAATGCTCACAGAAATCAAAGTCAAGATTACAATCATTCAAACCTTCAACAAGATTTTTATTTTTCAAGGTCCTTAGACCCTTTTCTCCAATGTGGCCAAGTCTCTGGTGCCATAACATAGTCTTCTCTGCAGGTAACTTTTCTTCAGACGAAAGAGCACCCTTAGGTACCCAAAAACCATTTCCATCTGCTGAAGGTGAAACCTTCAAATCTTCCAGTGAAGTATCCACAGATTTACTTTTTACAGAAGTGCTATTACACTCAACAGTGTATGCTTCAAGCTTATACAAAGTGCCAAACCTGACACCTCTAGCAACTACCATAGCACCCTTAATCATCTTACATCCTGTTTCAGAAAAGACTACCTGCACACCTGCATCTATTAGTTTGCTCGCAGATAACAGGTTTCGTTTTAATCCAGGGATATGCAGCACACCATTAATCCTTTTTATTCTACCATCAGAAAACCTGATTCTAACTTTACCTCGACCAACAATGTCTAGAGGTGAGTCATCACCCAAGTACACCTTACCTCCATTAAATCTTTCATATTCAGAAAACCAATTTCTATTGGAAGTCATATGAAAAGATGCACCTGAGTCAATTAGCCAGGCATCATTACCTGCATGAGTCGCCAAAGCCGCAATAAATGCATCGCCATCTTCCTTGTCGGACTCAGAATCAGAATCGAACTTTTTCTTTTTCTTCTTCTTTTCTTCTTCTTTGCAGTCCTTACGGATGTGACCCGGTTTACCGCAATTCCAGCAAATGACTTTGGACTTTCCAGGAGATTTCGATCTCCCTTTGGATTTGGAGTTGCCGCGCTTCTTATTCTTCTTGCCTTTCTCCTTAGGTCTTCCACGAACAGTTAGGGCTTCCTTTGAACTGATGGATACCTTCCTTCGCATCTCTTCACCAAGTAGGGCACCCACCACGTCTTCAGATTTCAAAACAATAGAAGTACTACCGATAGCCATAACAAGAGAATCCCACGAATCAGGCAAAGAGCAAAGCAAGATCTGACATTTCTCCTCCTCATCCATCTTAACATCGACGGATACTAATTGAGCCACAATCATATTGAATGCTTCTAGGTGGTCTGCAATTCGTCCACCCTCTTCCATCTTCAAGGAATACAATTTCTTTCTTAAGAAAATTTGATTTAATAAAGATTTCACTTGATACATCTCACCAAGCTTAGTCCATAGTTTCTTTGCAGAGTTTTCTTCATGGACATTGATTAGAACAGAGTCTGCCAGGCATAGTCTGATTAGACCCTTGGCTTTTCGGTCCATAACATCATACTGAGCTGCCGCAGTAGGATTTGAGGGCCTTTGGACATTCGCATCAACAACATCCCAAAGATCTCAATCTATTAGCAGATCTTCCATCTTCAGCTTCCACATCTCAAAATTACTTCCATTAAATTTCTCCACCTCTATTCTCCCTGACGAACTCGCCATCTGAATATTCCTGCAACAAGATCAAAAAGTGTCTTCTGCACAAGCTCCCACTCAAATCTGGATTAGTTCAAAAAACCCAACTGCCCACAATTGAAACCAAAGGTGATCAGGCTCTGATACCACTTGTAAGGAAGTTAAGTAGTGGAAACAACTTCCTACACTAACCTTGAGAGGAGGGTAATGCAAAACTTTTTCAGATCATTACAACAGTTACAGAAAATAGAAATAGATATAATAGCATTCATACCACAACACAGTGATTTACGTGGGGAAAACCCTTTCGGGAGAAAAACCCCACCCTCCAAAAGCAGCTCAATATTTTATTCAGGAATCAAAAACAGATTACAAAATACTTGCAGAGCAAGCTCTTCGCAGGAGTACCACTAATCAGAGATTCAGAGGCAACTCAATAGCCATAAGACTCTTACACACAACCTCTATCTTTCACACCTCATAAATAGGAGATACAATACAAGAAACCGTCAAACGGTATTACAAAACCATGGGCTAAAACCACCCAATAAGGTGTAGCCGACCTTATCTCCCTTCTAGATGCCCTATGACATGTTAAAGCACACATCAACACGTGTCGCTCCCTTTTACAGCTCATTTATGTATCCGATACAAATTATTTTTCCTATTTCAGGAGTACAAACTTCCGGAGGCCATAACTTGAGAACCGGGTGTCCGATTGACGAACCGTTTGAAGCGCCGAAAAGCTCGCGAAGTGCTCTATCACCTGGTAACTAGCTTTGCCAGTCACGGCCACTTTTTAGGGCATTTCGGAGCCTCTAAAGTCCCCAAAATTAAGTTTAAATATTTTATTGCACCCCTCCAAGATGAAAACTTTAATATCTTCAAAACTAGCTGTGACCTTGCAATGAAACTTTACCGGAATGCTTATCTATCCAACCAGAAGCTTCAGGGAGAGTTTCGCACCATTTCATGCTCAAATGAAAACTTACTATAAATAGTAACCTCGCATAAATGCAAGGTTGAGACACCATTTTTCCCAACATTCTTCTAGTTTAAGTTGCTTTCCACCATAGAAATTCTTCAAGAAGTTAACTTGTTTAGGATCATCAAGAATTTGATTGTGTTGAACAACTAGCACAGGAGAAGGAGCACTCTTGTCTTCATCTTTCTTGATTGTTGTTGATTTGGGTAAATGATCACAAGCAATAAAACCAATCTTTTTTCCATCATTTTCTTCAATCTTTCGCAACACTTGACATAAAGAGGGATGAATCTTATCAAGAATAAACTGTATGCCACCATATAAGCTCTTCAAGAATTCAACTTGTATGGGCTCATCAGAAACTTGCTTCTTCTGATATAAATAGTCTTCATCATCACTTTCACTATCACTTTCCAACTTTTCTTTGTACCAAGCCATTGTTCTAAATTTGATCTTTCAGATAGAGTCGCCAACCTTCATTTTGAAGAAGGTACCTTGAAATTTCTGAGGAACAAAGCACACTGGTATTTTTCTTCTCCCCAACAGAGTTGCCAAAAATATTTTGGTAAACAGATTTGTCACTGTGAATTCTCCTTCAAAATCGACCCTGTTCGCCCAAAGAGAAGTGACAACCATTCCAACAATTGGACAAATTGCAATCAATTTGCAATCTTCCTCTGCATTTGTGAGGGGCAGCTCCCTCGTGGGTATTTGAGATTTTTGTGTACTTTTAACCCGAAAGTACATAAAGGAGAAAACATAGAACTAAAGAAATATAAAGAATAGAAACACCAACAATAGACATACGAATACTAATTGAGATTCCATAATAGATAATGATTACAAAGGGGAATTTAAGTACAATAAAAGTTTAACTCGCAAATATCTCAACATATGAAGAGATGGGTAACTCTAGCACATCCAAACCAAGATACCAAAGATTGATTGTGTTTCATTACATTAATTGCATGAACTATAAGCATTCCAATAGATGACAAGTGATTTGCACATAGACAAAAGATATCACTAATTTGACATACAAAAGATTAGTAATAATAACTTAAGAAGCACATCTAGCACATACGAGCTAAATGTATCCTTTATTATCTTCATGAAATTATACAATCTCAATAAATCTTCTATATAAAGTGCAAACACAAAATTCATCAAACTATTTCTCTAAGAATTTCTCCATAGTCTCCCCTCTGTCCGAGTATCCCCATTACAAATTAATTGGCCTTCTATTTATAGGCATCCTACAATAACTACCTTAATAACCAACTCATAACTACTTTTGGTAACCACTTAATCTAACCATTTTGTGTAACTATTTAGAATAACTTCCTAAATAGCCACTTAAGATAACTAACTTTTGATAACCATTTAGGATAGCTACTTGGGTAACTAACTTAGGTAACCATTTAGGATAACTACCTAAGCCAATGCTTAGAATAACCAACTGGAGTAACCACTTAATATAACCACCCAAGTAACTACTTAAAATAACTACCCTTGCAAAAATGAGTTAGGATAACTATTTCTTAGAAACAAGTTATGATAACTAACTTTTACAAGAATCGAGTCCAAATTCTAGCTTATAGTTACATGAGTAACATAACCACTTCTTCAAAATAATATCTTGAAAATTTCAAGTTAGGATTGGAGTGAGGTGCTTATCCATCTTCATGTGCATCTTTTGTCTTTGGTGCATGTCAATTGTGCAATTGCAACTACAACTCCTAACCGAAACCATTTATTCTTTGTGCTTTGATGATTATTTGGATGCTGATTACTTGCATTTATTTCCAAGTTTCTAAAGCCTTTTTAACAAATTGAATTTGCATATATCCTGTAATCACTACATCCCATATTGGCAATGGCATGGTGGATGCTGGAGGAATCTATGTGGAATTAAGTGCTATACATGCCAATAGCATTTGCTTGCTAACTTTAAGGATCTTTTCAACAAATCTTTTTTGTGCATATTGTGTAATCATAGCATGTCATGAGATGACATTGATTTGAGGCTCTTTGTCAAATAGTTCATCATGCCTTGTTTACGGTTCCACATATTGCAAACATGTCTAACATGATAGTCGTAACTTTGCACTTGTATCTACCACCTTTTGCTCCTATGTTGTAAACATGACATTCCATGAGATGAATCCTCTTTGAGGCATTTTGTCAAACTTTATAAAAATCAATTTTACACCTGCAGATCAACAAATCCATTTTGTAGCTGTCGGAAAATCAATTTCAATCATTGAGATGATATCTCTTTGGGGTATTGGTTCGTCCATTTCTTATAGATGCCATGGCTTGCACTCATAGCACGTCATGAGACCACATTTCTTTGATACATCATGTCGAACAGTTCACATGCCTCGCATATGGTTCCACATTTTTCATGCATGATCATAACCTGTATGAAAGCTCTATTTCATGCCAGTAGGCAGGATATTCACAAAGGTTTTTGGAATTTGACTTTGCTTCTGCTAATTACTTGTGTTCAGCAAATTTTACCATCATTACATTCGACGAAGTAGTTATCATAACTAACTCTACTTTAACCATTCGAAAACAAACAAGAAACTCCTTTGTCGGTAACTTGCCAAACTTTGAATGAGTAATGAACCAAGTGCATCTCTGGTCCATCGGTGATTTGTGAAAGCTCCACAACTTGCTAATATTCAGTGCTATGATGACTTTGATGAATTAGCCAAAATAACCGATTGCTAGAATTTTCAATAGATTCATCAATGTGTTGGCAAACTTGGCCAACTTCTCAATTATATTTGAATGGCGATTAAAGTGAACAACTTCTCCTTATTTTGACAACTTTTAAAAACACACAAACTAGCTGATTACACTTTTGGTGCCAATAGTATTTGGAGAATCTCATCGCAATGACAATTGAGCATTATGCACTAACCTGTTAACATATGACGATCATCAACTTGGACTCAATAAAGTCTTTTTGAGTGAAATCATATGACAAGAAATATTGAAATTTCTTAAGAAACATAAGTATTTGAATAATCAAGTGATAAATTTAGTTCAAAAGTTCAAATTTTGACTAGTGTAAAATTGGGCAAACACTATCTCATTTCCATCTCTAGTTTTTCACTGAAACTTGAAATATATACTTAGAGATAATCCATCTCTTGTTAAATAAACTTTACTTATACATTGTCAACCCACTTTACATACCTCACCAAAACCTCCCTCTCCAAGCTTCATGTTGTCATGAAAATTTTTTGTAGCTTCTACCAGCACTTCTAAGACAAAGACAAATTTTTGATCTTGTAGAAGTAACCCGAAATCAAGTGAAAGTCCATGCCTCTACAACATTAGAAAATAAGTGAGGAAAGCTTGCTAAAATTAGATAACTCATTAAAGTAAAACCACAAGAAGAGAAAACTGAAAACTATAAATGGATTTTAGAAGTGAGCACTTTGGTTATGAGAGGCAATAGTCACTAGCTTCCAGAAAGCGTCAAAATTTACTACATTAGACAAACAAAGAGCACAAGAATAATGCCTCCCACAAGCCCCAATACAATAGATAATGCTTTGGAAAACTTTTCTGCAGATTTATCAAATCATTTTCAATTTCTATAATTTTAACTACATATTATAGATTCATTGAAGTCATCTTCGTAAATAGTATCTTTCTTATAATTTAATATTGAAAAGATGACTACATGTAATAATAAATTATATTCATTTTATATAAAAACTTTGAATCATATTTTCTTATTTATTATTAAATGAAGAAATAAATTAAAAATCATACATAGACACCTTTAGAAGAGAGGGAAAGGGAGAGACCAAAAATGAGGACTAATGAACAAGAATAAAAGATATCATTTTTTTCAAAAAAATAGTAATAAGACTCAGAAGTGGTTCATACATTTGGTTGTAATCAAAATTATTTCATTGACAAAGTTATTAGGAGAGAATTGTGGTGTAGTTGGTAGGAAATATGTGGAAATAGTTGGAGGGGTTCTAATAGGGAACGAAGAAGGCTCCTTAGAAATTTTTAAAAATGGGTACAATTCCTATCTTATATTGTAGCTCCTATATAGAGCATGGGCTCCTCCTTTTGTAGAACAATTGTCCTCCATCTAGTTCCTTGCTTTATCCTAGAATGTCC